>NW_026988463.1:14215000-15642500 GCF_030222135.1 Aotus nancymaae
GCCGGGCGCCATGGCTCACACCTGTAATCTGAGCACTTTGGGAGGCTGAGGTGGGCGGATCATGAGGCCAGGAGACCATCCTGGCCAACATGGTGAAACCTCGTCTCTACTAAAAATACAAAAACTTAGTTGAGCATGGTGGTGGGCGCCTGTAGTCCCAGCTACTCAGGAGGCTGAGGCAGGAGAATCACTTGAACCCAGGAGGCGGAGGTTGCAGTGAGTCAAGACTGCACCACTGCACTCCAGCCTGGCAATAGAGTGAGACTCCATCTCACCAAAAAAAAAAAAAAAAAAGCCCATGCAGAGGATTTCACAAAACTGCCTCAGTCCTAGGACTCTATGCCATACCATAGGCTGTTAGATATAGTAGAGCTAAAAATGATACATCAACACAGTGAGGACAGAACACTGCAAAAGGCACAGGGGCTGGAGCCACACAGACCTGGGTTCAAATCCTGGCTCAGCCATGTTCTGCAAGGGGCTCAGCTGCCTGGCACACAGTCACCTGCCCAGAATGAAGGGAATAATCACACCTTTCTTGCAGGTTAACATTAGCGGAGACATCATGGAAGAGATGAATCAACCAGAAGGCTGCCTGATCCAGAAAGCATGCTCCATAGATGGCAATGGTGTTGGAGGTCGTTGGAGTTATTAATGGAACATCAGATCATGACCTTGACCATCTACCTAGATTAGAACCTTCAAAAGGGCAAAGACTCCATCTGGTTTCTCAGAGCCCATGAAACATCCACAAATTGACTCTCAATCCTTCCTGACTGAATAAATGCCCAATACCTCACTTGAGCCTAACTGTAAAAACCTCCCCCCACGCACCACCAAAAAAAAAATTAATCAACAAAGACAAAATTTGTCACTTTCACTAGGGATGCCATCCAACTAACATGGTACATTGAACATGGCTTTATAATGTTTTCTCTTTATTTCTTTAACAAGTTTATTTTCTCAAATTATTTAAGTAATATATGTTTGCTGCAGGGAAAATATATATCCACTTTTAAATGTTAATGGCCCTATTGTACATATCCCAGACCCCTACAAATCAAGGAATAGGGACAGGGTAATAAATCCCAACCAGGCCAACAAGTCATATGACAATCTGTTAGATTTCTATAGAGCTCATATTCTTTCCCATGGGGTCCAAGCAGCTATTCAAGAAGTTGGGGCCAGGCGCGGCGGCTCTTGCCTGTAATCCTAGCACTTTGGGAGGCCGAGGTGGGTGGGCCACCTAAGGTCAGGAGTTCAAGACCAGTCTGGCCAACATGGTGAAACCCTATCTCTACTAAATATAAAAATTACCCTGGCGTGGTGGCGGGCACCTGTAATCCCAGCTACTCAGGAGACTGAGGCAGGAGAATCGCTTGAACCGGGGAGGCAGAGGTTGCAGTGAGCTGAGATCATGCCACTGCATTCCAGCTTGGGTGACAGAGTGAGACCTTGTCTCAAAAAAATAAAATAAAATAAAAGTTGGACAACTGTCCAAGAAGAGAGGACATGTTAATAATGAGAACCATACCCGTTAATATTTAACTGGAGGCTAAGTGCCCAGCACCATGGGAAGCACTTTACATGCTTTGATCCAGTTCATCCAGCTTCCCATTCTGAACATGAAGGAGTTGAGTCTACTATCTTAAAAAAATAAAAAATGCATAGAGGCTGGGTGCGGTGGCTCACGGCTGTAATCCCAGCACTTTGGGAGGCTGAGGCAGGCAGATCATGAGGTCAGGAGATCAAGATCAGTTTGGCCAACATGGTGAAAGTCCATCTCTACTAAAATACAAAAACTTAACCTGGTTTGGTGGCAGGCACCTGTAGTGCGAGCTGCTCAGGAGGCTGAGGCAGGAGAATTGCTTGAACTGGGAGGCAGAGGTTGCGGTGAGCCGAGATCATGCCACCGCACTCCAGCCTGGGAACAGAGCAAGACTCCACCTCAAAAACGAAAGACAAAACAAAAAAAAAACAAACATAGAAACAGAAGGTAGTCTCATAGTTGCCAAAGGCTGCAGGGGAGAGGGGAGTGACTGCAAACAGGAACAGGATCTCATTAAAATGTGGAGTTAGATAGTGGTGATGGTTGCACAACTCTGTGAACACACAAAAAACCACTGAACTGTACACTTAGAACACATGAATTGCGTGGTATGTGAATGCCATCTGAATTACACCAATTCAAATGCCCAAGTCCGGAGCACAGAAAGTGCAGGTCACCCTTCATCACTGCCCTGGCCTCCTCACCACCGTCACAGGTTTGCATACGCTAAGTGGTTTTGTTTTCTATCAGAGACAAACGGCACAGCTTGCCGTGTCACTACCTCTTAACTCCGCAGCAGGCCTGCGCTTGCGCTCGCCTCCCGCGAGTGCACATATACCAGCCCCATTCTTTGTCATCGCTGCATTTTAGGATCGAACCAACCGTCTATTCCAACAGTCTGTTATTGATCCCAATTCAAATAACACCACCATCTACAACCTCGTGCCTGCCTCTCTGCGCATGTGTTTAAGAATCTCTTTGGGATGGACTTCTAGAAATGAAACTGCTGAGTCAAAGGGGATGTAGTTTAATTTCTGACAGCTGACAAATTCCCAGGGAGTGTTCTGTGACCTTGAATAGCCACCTCACTTCCGAGACCCTCAGTCTCCTCATTTATGAAACCAAGGGGAAGACTTTGAGTCAACTTCAGTTCTAACATTCACTTTTTAAACAAGATCCAAAGGAAGAACGACTAACAGCAAAGCAGAGCTGGGGCACACGCACAGACCCGAGCTCAGCAAACACTCACTCCAGCCGGGAACCTGGCTGAGAAAGTCCCAGAGAGCAAGCAGAAGGAGAAAGACACCAGAAGATGGAACCCGCTCCAAGAGATGAGGAGGACGTGGGCACCCCCACCCCACATGAGAGAAAAGAGAAGCTCAGAAGGTGAAGGCAAATCATCCTCAAGGGGCTGGGCTCTGTGGAGAGATTTGTGGACAACAACAGGTAACACGGGCCAGCACCTCAAGCCAAGTGGGAAGGAAGCCCAAAGCCGAGGATACAAAACCCTCAAGGAACACCAGGCACACAAAAGATGAAGGATGAGAAGAAAGACACTGTTAACAGGAGAGATTAAATAAAAAAAAAAACCCTCACACAATGAACCAGAATCTATCCCTGCTCCAGGAACCTACCAGGAGAACAATGTCAAGGCTGGAACAAGGATGCCTACAGCACTATCAAAAGAAGACGACTCATCATCCCTGAAACCCAAGGTCAAGGCAAAGTCTAATGTTTCAAGACGATAAAAAAGATAGGTTTAAAAAAGAAGTCACGTTGAAAGCTCACTTCCCTTATGAATTCTGAAGAATGCCATGAGGTCAAGTCACAGTGGAGAGAAAAAAAGGGTCACAGGAACACACTCAAGCAGCCTCAATGTGGCAGCTGTCTCCCACGGGACAGAAGAGCAGAGCGGAGGAACATGGACACACATTGGCTGGAGCAAAGACCTGAGGGGTTGCGTTCATGGGGCAGAGGCAGATACCGCAGGGGATTAGGGGTCGGCAGGGCACTTCAATGTGGTGGTGAACGAGCAGAGGTCTATTATATCAGCGAGGTGCAAAGGGGGACCCTGAACCACCCTCATCAAAGTCACATGAGGAGGGCTGGAAGGGAGGGGAAACTTGTTAAAATGCAGATTCCTGGGTCTCAGTTCTCAGAAATAAATTCAGTGGATCTGAGAGGAGGACCAGGAATCTGCACTTAATAACTAATCAGAGTGATTTCAATGTATATTACAGTCTGTGGACAAGCATTAGGCGTTAAGAAAATGTCCCAGAGATAAGAAAAACTAGAAAATAGGAAAACAATCATATTCAAGGGCTCTCATCCAAAAGCCACACGTGACCGTGGGCTGGCTTCAATCCGCTCTTCTGTCCTCTAAGAGTCGCCTGGGTCACTGTGCCCTGAGGCACAGCTCTCATAAATACTGCGGGGAGCCAGGTCGGGGGCGTGGGTTGGTGGAGGCAGAGAAATATCCTACATCGCCCTCACCCAAAGAATTACGGCTTGCTCAAGCTGGAGGTGGGGGCAGAAGGGAGGAGGACACCCTGTTAGCCAGCGGCCACAGCAAGCCAGCAGAGCCAATGCCGCCTCCTCTCAAAGATGGGGTAGAACAAACAGCCAGGTGGCTCAGCTGTGACCACGCTGTAGTTTGAACCATTCCCATGTATACCTGGAAGCTGAGTGCATTTTTTTGCCTATGTGAGAAGGAGACCTTGATATATCTGGAACAATGTAATAAATGACAAACCAGAGGCTATTTCAAAAACCCACGGAGATGATGTGCAGCCTAGACAACTTCCCAGAAAATCTTAATCATGTCTAGGAACCCAAAGCAAGGCAGCTCTGGGGAAGCAGAGAGCAGGAGAGAGAGGAGGAGGAATCTGGGGAGGGAGGCGTGGCACTCCTGCCAGAGGGCTGAATCACGCTCTCTATCTGCTGATGGAACAGCTCTTGGCTGCAGAAGATCTCTTTGTACCAGGCTATCATAGTGAGAGAGAATGACACAAGACACAAGTCCTCCTCCGACAGAGACTCAGGGAAATTTCCCAAGGGAGGATGGAAGTCCTCTAGGGTATATAATTATATATTAGATTAAAAATATCAACGCTTTTCATACCGGGCACCTTCAGATGTCTGATTCATGAACTACCTCCCAAGCCTTTACAAGTTCCACCTTTCCTCTGAGCTACTAGGAAAGGCAGCAAAGTACCATTCACTCTCCAAGAAGGCTCTAGAATTCTGATTCCGCCATTGCAGTTGCTACCCCAGTACATAAATGGAGAGGGACTGCCATGGGTCAGGGCCCTGGACCCCATGGGGAGTGGGACCTGAGAGGCTGTTGCCTGCTGAACACTTGTATCTGGCTTGCAGCAAATGAGCGGATAAATAAGAAGGAGAATTTCCAGAAGTAACAATATCTATGCAAAACATAAACCAAAGAGGGTGCCTCAGGAGAGCTCCTGTAAACAAGGAGGCTGGGCCTCTGTGGGAAGACCTCAGCCACACCAAAATCTGACTGACTCGAAGCTCCATCGTGGGTGGGGCTGTCACGGAGGAATGTTCTGGCAACCGGAATGGCAAGTGCAATGACATGGGAACGTGGGCTCCTTCCAGAAACAGAAAGGCCAGTGTGCCTGAAAGAAGATACACATGGAGACAAGGTGACAGGTCACAGTGGGACGGCGGGCAGCAGCGGATGACATGGGGCTGGAGGCTGTGGGGGAAACGCCACATCTTATTCTCAGGATGAGGCAAAGCTGGTGGAGGCCTTTCATCAGGGGAGCCAGCAGCTGTGATCTGTTTGCTGATCGCTAAATCACTCTGGCTGATATGTGAAGAGCGGACTGCACAGGAGCCAACATGGAAAGAGAGAGACCAGCTCGGAGCTACAGCAGCATCCCCAGGCAAGAGACTATAGGAGCTGGACCCGGGCGACAGCAGTACGGACATTCACAAATGGCCATGCATCTCTAGGATGTATTTTGGAACTGGCAGGACTGGCTATGGATTGTAAATGAGAGACAAGTCTGCAGAAAAACACAGGATGACTCCCAGATTTCTGGTTTCAGCAACCAGGCAGTGGCATTTATGAGTGTGGGCTGGGCAAGGTGGCTCATATCTGTAATCCCAGCACTTTGGGAGGCTGAGGTGGGAAGACTGATTGAGGCCCAGACTTTGAGACCAGCCTGAGCAACAGAGCGAGACACTGACACTACAAAAAATACTTTTTTAATTAGCCACGCATGGTGGTGCATGTCTGTAGTCCCAACTACTTGGGAGGATCGGTTGAGCCCAGGAGTTCAAGGCTGCAGTGAACTATAGTTGTGCCATTGCATTACGCTCCAGGCTGGGCAACAGAGCAAGACCCTATCTCTCTATAAGAGAGAAAGACAGAGAGAGAGACACACACATACATACATACATACATACACACACACACACACACACACAGAGAGAGAGAGAGAGAGATACACACACACACACACACACACACACAGAGAGAGAGAGAGAGATGCTTGTGGTGGGCAGAATGGCCCCCAAAGATGCCCATGACACAAAGATGCCCATGCCACAAAGATGCTGTGAATATGCTACTGCACATAGCAAGAGAGACTTTGTAGATATAATTCGAGTTATAGACCTTGACATGGGAGAGTATACTGGATTACCTGTGTGAGCCCAATCTAATGACGTGAGCCCTTACAAGCAGAGAACGTTCGCTGGTTGAAAGCAGAAGAGAGGGATGGTAGGAGACAACCACAGAGGAGATGCAGAAGAGGAAGTCGGATTCCAACTGTGAAAAGGACTCAACATGCCATTGCTGGTTCTGGGATCTAGGGACCTCTAGAGCTCAGGGCAGCCCCCAGCAGAGAGCCAACAGCAAGTGGGAACCTTAGTCGTTCAGCCACTCAGAACTGGAGCCTGTCAACATCAGAATGAGCAAGGAAAGGGATTCTCCCCTAAAGTCTATGAAAAGGAACACAATCCTGCCAGCAACTCAACTTATTTCAGCCCATTGAAATCCATGGCCGACTTCCGACCTCCAGATCTGTAAGATAGTAAATTTCCAGCCATTTATTGTCACAGCAAAAGGAAACTAATACAATGGGGAAGACTGGGGAGAAATTGAAGGTTTGGTGGGAAAAGCAGATGTTCTGCTTTAGCTATCATAAATTCAAGTGGAGGAAGCCAGTAGACCGAAGGTTATGAGCATGTGGAACTAACCAGAGCTGTCGCTGGCCATGCCTGCCTCTTCCACCATCATTCCCAGTAGGACAGAAGTCCCATATACCCAGGAACTCTGCCTTGTTCCCCATTTTAAGTCACATAGTAGCCCAGTACCCGACACATGGCAGGTGCTTCATAAACAACTGCTAAGTGTGGAATGTCCCTCTTCAAAAACAATTCTCAGGAGGCCAGGTGCAGTGGCTCACACCTGTAATCCCAGCACTTTGGGAGGCTGAAGTGGGCAGATCACCTGAGGTCAGGAGTTTGAGACCAGCCTGGCCAACATGGTGAAACCTCATCTCTGCTAAAAATATAAAAATTAGCCAGGCATGGTGGCAAGTGCCTGTAATTCCAGCTACTCAGAAAGCTGAGGTAGGAGAATTGCTTGAACCTGGAAGCCAGAGGCTGCAGTGAGCTGAGAACTGGGCAACAGAGTGAGACTCCATCAAAAAAAAAAAAAAAAAAGTTCTCAGGAAACAATCAACAGAGTGAAGAGAGAACTTATCAAATGGAAGAAAATGTTTGAAAAATATGTGTAACAAGAGGTTAATATCAAAAACATAAAAGGAACTCAATTCAATAGCAAGCAAACATAACCTGATTTAAAAAATGGACCCAGGATGCAAATAGACATTTCTCAAGGAAGACATCCAAACGGCCAGCAGATGTATGACCAGCTGCTCAACATCACCGATCATCAGGGAAATGCAAATCAAAACCACAATGAGCTAGCACTTCACACCTGTTAAGATGGCTGTTATCAAAAAGAAGAAAGATCAATGTTGGCAAGGATGTGGAAAAGGGAACCTTGTACACTCTTGGGGCGGTGTAAATTAGTACAGCCGTTAGGGAAAACAGTAAGGATTTCCTCAAAAAACTAAAAACAGAGCTGCCATATGATCCACCAATCCCACTACTGCGTATTTAGCCAAAGGAAATGAAACCAGTATGTCAAAGAGTTATTTATCTGCACTCCCATGCTTACTGCAGCGCTATTCACAATAGCCAAGATACAGAATCAACCTGAGTGTCCATCAACACATGAATAAAGAAAATGTGGCATATATACACAATGAATATTCAGCCTTAAAAAAGGAGAAAATCGGCCGGGCGCGGTGGCTCAAGCCTGTAATCCCAGCACTTTGGGAGGCCGAGGCGGGTGGATCACGAGGTCAAGAGATCGAGACCATCTTGGTCAACATGGTGAAACCCCGTCTCTACTAATACAAAAAAATTAGCTGGGCACGGTGGCGCGTGCCTGTAATCCCAGCTACTCAGGAGGCTGAGGCAGGAGAATTGCCTGAACCCAGGAGGCGGAGATTGCGGTGAGCCGAGATCGCGCCATTGCGCTCCAGCCTGAGTATCAAGAGCGAAACTCCGTCTCAAAAAAAAAAAAAAAAAAAAAAAAAAGGAGAAAATCCTGTCACTCGTGATGACATGGATCAACCTGAAGGACATTATGCTACGTGAACTCAACCAGGCACACAAAGACAAAATACCACATGATCTCACTCACAGGGAACCTTAAAAAGTCAAGCATAGAGGCAGAAAGCAGAAGGTGATTGCCAGAGGTTGGAGCCAGGGCAGGGGAATGATAGGGAGATGCTGGTCAAAGAGTACAAAGCTTCAGTTGGACACGATGAATGAGTTTGGCAGGCTACAGGATAGCATGGTGGCTATAGTTAATTATACTGTATTGTTTGCTGAGCATCGTGGCTCATGCCTGCAATCCCAGCACTTTGGGAGGTCAAGGCAGGCAGATCATTTCAGGTTAAGACTTGGAAACCAGCCTGGCCAATATGGCAACACTCTGTCTCTTCTAAAAAGACAAAATTTACCCAGGTGTGGTGGTGGGCGCCTATTATGCCAGCTACTCAAAAGGCTGAGGCAGTAGAATCACCCGAACCCGGGGAGCAGAGGTTGCAGTGAGCCAAGATTGCACCATTGCACTCCAGCCTGGGCATCACAGCAAGACTCAGTCTCAAGAAAATAAAAAATAAAAAAATAGTAGATTGTTTCCTTAAAAAATGCCAAGAGACTAGATCCTAAATGATCTCATCACCAAAAATCTGGTAAGTATGTGAGGTGATAAATAAGTTTATTAATTTGATTTAATCATTCCACAACGTACAGATCAAAATACCACAATGTACACCATAAATATGCATAGTTTTTGTCAATGATACTTCAATACAGCTGATGGAAAGAAACAATCCCTGCTCCACATCCCTGCCATTACTGCTGCAATTCCTTACCCCTGCCTCCAGCCAACCTCCTGAAAAGCGCTGTCTCCACCGCCCTCTCCAGCCCCTCTCCTATCTCATCAATGCTGTGCGCTCAGGCTCTCACCCCCGTGGTCCACTGGCTGGGTCCTGACAATGCCACCAATGGCTGCCACTAGATGACTCAGGGGACCAACTGTGCTTGCCTTGCTTGCCCCATCGGCAGCCACGGCACAGCTGCACTCTCCCCTCCTGCAAGCATGCTCTCAGGTGGCTTTTAGGACCCCACGTTCTTAGTCTCCTCCCTGGTCAGCCTTCTGCATCTTTTTTTTTTTTTTTTTTTTTCTGAGATGGAGTCTCACTCTGTCACCCAGGCTGGAGTCCAGGGGTGCGATCTCAGCTCACTGCAACCTCTGCCTCCTAGGTCCAAGCGATTCTCCAGCCTCAGCCTCCTGAGTAGCTGGGACTACAGGTGCACACCACCATGCCCAATTCATTTTTTGTATTTTTAGTAAAGACGAGGTTTTGCCATGTTGGCCAGGCCAGTCTCAAACTCCTGACCCCAAGTGATCCGCCCGCCTCAGCCTCCTAAAGGGTTGGAATTACAGGCATGAGCCACTGAGCCCAGCCTCCTTCTCTATCTCTTTAGCTGGTATCTCCTATTTTTCACATCTTCTTAATGTAGGAGGGCCTCAGAGCTCAGTACTGGCCCATCTACACTCATGCTCTCAGATTGTTATCCAGTCTTGGGGCTTTCAATACTCTCAATGTGTTCCATCTGGTATTTTGGGCCCCGGCATGCTAACAGAACTCTTGCTACAAATGTCCCTTCTGTCTGTCCTTAGATGTTCAGGTATCTCACACTCAGCATGCCCCTAACAGAGCTCCAGTGTAGCCCCCACAAAGCCAACCCCATCCTAGTTAGCTGCTCCCTCCTCATCCTTCTAGCTGCTTGGGAGGCATCTGGTACTGCTCTCACTCACACCCCACAACCCGTGTTCCTGAAAATCCTTCCAGCTCCAGCATCCACATAAGGCCAGGGGCAGGACACTTCTTACCATTCTCACTTCCCCATCTGGTCCCAGCCACCACCGCCTCTTGCTTGGGCTCCCATAGCTACCTGCCAGCTCTTCTCTGCCTCTACTCCTGCCTCCCACACTCCAGTCTCCACATAGCAAACCTCTAAAATCCTAATTCCTAGGCCGCCCCTCCTCGGCTCAGTCCTCCAGCGGCTCCTTCTCACTCCCACCTGAGGCCAGCCTCCCTGCCTACTAACCCCACCAGGCCCTGGGCGATGCGACTGTCTGAAGCCTCTGTGGCTTCTCCTCCTCCTCTCCGCCTTGCTGCCTCCTTGGTGTTCCTTGGACACAACAGGCACACCGCCACCATCCCCCTGCCCATGTCCACATGGCCAGCAACCCCTGGGCAACTCCGCTCAGGCAGCACCTTCTCAACGAAGCTCATGCCGACTCATTTAACATCACGGTCTCCCCATACTCCTGAGCCCCCTTAACCTGCCCTATTTTGACTTTTATTCCATATCAATTAACAGCTTCTGACATGCTGTATATGCTTGGTTTATCCTATTTGTTGATCATCTGTCTCCCCCTTACTAGAATACAACTCCACATAGCAGGAATCTTTATCTGTTTTGTTCGCCTTCAGCCCAAGGGCCTAGAACAGTACCTTGCCCACCATGACAGGCACTCAATAAACATCGTATTGAAAGGAGCCATAAATGAATGAAAGATCTACACCAAGGTGAACGCGTGGTCACCAACAGGTAATAGCCTGAATGACTAAGACTCGCCACCTCTGAATCTCAACTCAAGTACTTGCCTGGCACGTGTTGCTGAGGGGCAGGAGGGTCAGAGAACAGGTCCTGAATGAACCCTTCAACATATGTCTGGAACTGCTAGACCCACAAAAAGGACCCCAACATCTAAATACCAACAGCTTCTCTACCTGGGTCTGGAAATTTCTCCAATCCACCACAAGAACCCTCCCCTACTCCTATCCCAGCTCCCAGGTCACAGAAAGGATGGCTTGGGATGAAGGGGTAGAATTTGTTAAGCTGGTGCTAAAGTGGGTCTGATGAGCAATTAGACAGCTGGAAGAGCCAGCTGCTCCCTCACTGTGGGCACCGTGCCACTTGGACAGGCAGCTGGCAACCCACCAGAGGCTCCCCATGGCTGGGCGCCCAGAGCCCCTCCAATGGTGGCTGCCTCTTAGGGGTGTGAGCCAGGGAAGTGGAGCGGGCACCAGGCACCCTGGCACTGCAAAGGGGCTGTCAGGAGCAGGAGGAGTCAACTCTGCGGCGACAGGAGGTCACCTGGTACAGACAAGAGTGAGAAAGGGCACTGATGGAACCAGGAAACGTACAGGCGTTCACGGAGGCAAATCATGAATCATTATTAGGTGGTGATGATGATTTCAGCAAGCACATCCTATGAACTTCATATTGCACACTGCCTCACTGAATTCCATCAGTCAGAGGAAGCAGGCATGTTCCCCGATCTTGGAGACAGGAAAACTGAATTCCTTAAAGGTCAAGAAGCCAGCAGGTCCAGAGGCGATCAGAGGTAGCCGCCAGGCAGGAGGCCAGACCAGACCCCTCTGGCAACTCCAGCTTTCCAGCTTCCAGCCAGGAGGGTCAAATGCTTTTACACAGGAGGATAGAGGAGGAAGATGGGAAAGTTTCATTTAAATCTGTCACTTTGAAGTTTGTGGATATAGCTCGTGGACTGTTTCCTTTGTCACTCAATTCTGTTTCCAGAAACCCTGTGGATTTGGGGGAAAGCTGGTAAGAAGAGAAGAGATGATTTGTGGGAATTAACTGGGCTTGGGGCAATACTGCAATTTTCTTCAAAGGAAATTAGTTATGGGACCCAGGCATGGTGGTTCATATCCATAATCCCACTATTCAGGAGACCAAGGTGGGAGGACTGCTTGAGGCCAGGAGTTGGATACCAGCCTAAGCAACATAGCAAGATCTCGTCTCTAAGAAAGTTTTTAAAACATTACTTGGCCGCGCACTGTGGCTCACGCCTGTAATCCCAACACTTTGGGAGGCTAAGGTGGGTGGATCACCTGAGGTCAGGAGTTCGAGACCAGCCCGGCCAACATGACGAAACCCTGTCTCTACTAAAAAATACAAAAATTAGCCAGGTATGGTGGTGGCCACCTGTAGTCCCAGCTACTCAGGAAGCTGAGGCAGGAAAATTGCTTGAACCTGGGAGGCAGAGGTTGCAGTGAGCTGAAATCATGCCGCTGCACTCCAGCCTGGGCAACACAGTGAGACTCTATTTAAAAAAAAAAAAAAAAAAAGACTATACTTTCAGGGATCATTTCTATAGTTTGTTACTAGAGAAGTTTCTCTGAATGTGTAGAGCACTGTAACAGGCTTAAAGAGAGCCAAATCAAGAACGAACTGCCATTCACAATTGCTACAAAGAGAATAAAATACCTAGGAATACAACTAACAAGGAACGTAAAGGACCTCTTCAAGGAGAACTACAAATTACTGCTCAACGAAATAAGAGAGGACACAAACAGATGGAGAAACATTCCATGTTCATGGTTAGGAAGAATTAATATCGTGAAAATGGCCATACTGCCCAAAGTAATTTACAGATTCAACGCTATCCCCATCAAGTTACCAATGACCTTCCTCACAGAACTGGAAAAAACCACCTTAAACTTCATATGGAACCAAAAGAGAGCCCGCATAGCCAAGTCAATTCTAAGCAAAAAGAACAAAGCGGGAGGCATCACACTACCGGACATCAAACTCTACTACAAGGCTACAGTAATCAAAACAGCATGGTACTGGTACCAAAACAGAGATATAGACCAATGGAACAGAACAGAGGTGTTGGAGGCAACACAACATATCTACAACCACCTGATCTTTGACAAACCTGAAAAAAACAAGCAATGAGGAAAGGATTCCCTGTTCAATAAGTGGTGTTGGGAAAACTGGCTAGCCATATGCAGAAAGCAGAAACTCGACCCCTTCCTGACACCTTACACTAAAATTGACTCCAGATGGATTAAAGACTTAAACATAAGACCTAACACTATAAAAACTCTAGAAGGAAACCTAGGCAAAACCATTCAGGACATAGGCATAGGCAAGGACTTCATGACCAAAACACCAAAAGCATTGGCAACAAAAGCCAAAATAGACAAATGGGACCTAATCAAACTCCACAGCTTCTGCATGGCAAAAGAAACAGTCAATAGAGTGAATCGGCAACCAACAGAATGGGAAAAAATTTTTGCAGCCTACCCGTCTGACAAAGGGCTGATATCCAGAATTTACAATGAGCTAAAAAAGATTTACAAGAAAAAAACAAACAAGCCCATTCAAAAATGGGCGAAGGATATGAACAGATACTTTACAAAAGAAGACATACATGAGGCCAACAAACATATGAAAAAATGCTCATCATCACTGGTCATTAGAGAAATGCCAATCAAAACTACATTGAGATACCATCTCACACCAGTTAGAATGGCGATCATTAAAAAATCTGGAGACAACAGATGCTGGAGAGGATGTGGAGAAATAGGAACACTTTTACACTGTTGGTGGGAGTGTCAATTAGTTCAACCACTGTGGAAAACAGTGTGGCGATTCCTCAAGGACCTAGAAATAGAAATTCCATTTGACCCAGCAATCCCATTACTGGGCATATATCCAAAGGATTATAAATCATTCTACTATAAGGACACATGCACACGAATGTTCATTGCAGCACAGTTTACAATAGCAAAGACCTGGAACCAGCCCAAATGCCCATCGATGATAGACTGGACAGGAAAAATGTGGCACATATACACCACAGAATATTATGCAGCCATTAAAAACGAGGAGTTCACATCCTTCGTAGGGACATGGATGAACCTGGAAAACATCATTCTCAGCAAACTGACACAAGAACACAAAATCAAACACCACATGTTCTCACTCATAGGTGGGTGTTGAACAAGGAGAACACATGGACACAGGGAGGGGAGCACTATACACGGGGGTCTGTTGGGGGGGAGGGGGGACAGCAGGGGGATGGGGAGTTGGGGAGGGATAGCATGGGGAGAAATGCCAGATATAGGTGAAGGGGAGGGAGGCAGCAAATCATACTGCCACGTATGCACCTATGCAACAACCTGGCATGTTTTTCACATGTACCCCAAAACCTAAAATGCAATAAAAAAAAAAAAAAGACTTGACATGGTGGCACACACCTATAGTTTCAGCTACTGGGGAGGCTGAGACAACTCTCAAGAGGACTGCTTGAGCCCAGACATTCAAGGCTGCAGTAAGTCATGATCGTGCCACTGCACTCCAGCCTGGGTGACAGAGCAAGACACTATCTCTAAAGAAAAAAAACTAAAACAAATAAAATTAGTTATGAATTTTCTTTTTTTTGAGACAAAGTCTTGCTGTGTTCCCCTGGCTGGAGTCCAATGGCGTGATCTTGGCTCACTGCAACCTCCGCCTCCTCGGTTCAAGCGATTCTCCTGCCTCAGCCTCCCAAGTAGCTGGGATTACAGGCACACGCCACCACACTTGGCTAATTTTTGTATTTTAATAGAGACAAGGTTTCACCATGTTGGCCAGACTAGTCTCAGAGTCCTGACCTGAGGTGATCCACCCACCTCGGCATCCCAAAGTGCTAAGATTACAGGCATGAGCCACCACGCCTGGCCTGTGATTTTTTATATTGCTGGCTTGTGCATCGTAAAGGTAAGGTCATTAAAAACCCTCAAGAATGGTCCACTGAGGGTCAATAATATTAATGACCATAATGGCGATGACATTTATTAAGCAGTTTTTTCTGCTGTTCTAAGTCCTTGGCACACATTAACTCATTTAAACCTGAGAAAAGTTCTTTTGAGGCAGGAGCTATTATCACTCCCTCCTTACAGATGAGCCAAGTGAGTCAGAGACTTTATAGGTACTTTGCTCAAGGACAGGAAGCCACCAAGAGGCACAGCCAAGATCTCAACCCAGGCAGTCTGCCTTGAGCCTATACTCCCAACAAAGTGGGGTCTTGGTGATGTCCTGCACAGCCAGGCCACATGCCCCACAGCCCAGTGGGCAGGGCCCTGGAGGTGATGAAGAGGGCCCTCGTGGAGTTCTGAGGAGCGGCCAGCAGCTATCTATTTCCCAGTACCTCATGGCCTGCAGGAATAACTGCAGTGCCCGAGTCAGCAATCTGTGTACTTCAGGCGACTGGAGTTCTCTGCGAAGAGACCAACCCACCAGCCTGTCATGGATGCAGAACAGGCTCTTCTAGAAAACCCGTTTGTCTTTCTGCACTGAGATCAGATGTCACTTCCTTCAAGACACCTGTCCCAAGCCACCCAGGACAGCACTGCTCTATGGACCTCACACATGGGGCAGTTACAATCCAGCGCTTCAGCCATCTGTGCACAGATCTGCCTGCTTTTCCTCTCTGGTACAAAAATGAGTGCTTAAAGAACGGAAACAAATAACAGCCTGCTCCCAAAACACAACCCAAAGACTGCATCAAGCTCTGTGTTGTACTTCAAACCAGCACCCAGTGGAGCAAGTGAGCAGGGAAGTGGGGAAGAGGCTAGCCCACAGGCACATGAGCCCTGCAGAAAAAGCTCTGACACCCTGATCCACAGCCATGCTTCTGGCCAGCTCCTGGCCAGCTAACAGCTACCTTAAAACCCTCTTCTCCCTGACAGGCCGTTCCAGTATGAGGCCAAACGGCCCTGTGCCCAGCTCCCACCTATAGCTTCTCTCCTGGGGCTCTGACTTATATCTCTTCCTCTGACACCTCATCTCTACAGACTGAAAATTGCAAAAGAACCACTATTTCGGCTCCCTATGGGAGCTGGGCATAGGCTCTGCCACCTTCTGTGTGTTTCTACACACAAGGCTTTCAACCCCCATGCTCGCTCTCGTATCTGGGCTTTGCACATGCTCGCCCACGTAAGCCTGTCTAACACTTCAAGGCTTGTTTTATGTTGGTTCCTGCATGAAGCCCTCCCTAATGATCCCCACCACAGCCCCAGTAACGGGCTCCTGCTCTGGGCTCCCCTGGCACTGGAGATCCCCAACCCGGCAGAGCCCACACCTTACTGAGATTGCTCCTTGACCTGACGATCTGCCCTTCCCACCTCCTACAAACTGCAGGAGGGGATTCTCCTGTATCCCAGAACCTAGCAGAGGGGTGGGACCCAGCAGGTGTTTAATATTCAATAAATAAGAAAATGAATGGAGTGAAAGGGTAAGTAAAGGAATACATGAGTAATGGGGGCCAGGACAGCTCAGCACACAGATGGGTTCTGATCACCCAGTAGTTTATACAGTGTTCCCTACACAGCAAGAAGTAGTCTAAGAACTTTTACATGTATTATTCACCTAATTCTCAATGATCTCCCTGTGAAACAGTCTCCACCTCATTTTGCACATGGGAAAAACAAAGGTACAGAAAAGCTCAGCAATTTACCTGGGGTCACATCAATGGAGGGTGGTTATGTGAAGATTCAGACCCAGCAGGCTGGTTCTACAATCTGTCCTTTCATCTACGTATCATACTGCCAGTGGTTAGACAAGTGGCCTGGAATGAACCCCACCTCCTGGTATCCACACCCTTGTGCAGTACCCTCCAGTACCGACTCTGGCCAGTGGAGCATTCGCAAGTATGAACCTAGTAGAGGCTTGATAAGCCTTGCATGTGGGTTTGTCCTTCAGGATGCTCCCTCTTGGAACTCTGAGACCCCCGCAGCATGCATAAGCCCAAGCCAGCCATGTAGAGATGTGATGTGAAGGGGAACGGCAGGACTCAGCCAACAGCAGAGCCAAGGACCCCATGGCCTTCACTGAGTTGGCCCAGGCCCTTCCAGTCATTTGAGCCATGAGCTGAGCCCTAGGACATCATGGAGCAGAGACAAGCTGTCCCACCACACCCTGCCTTAATTCCTGACTCACCCAATTGTTAGTAACCAAAATCAGCATTGTTTTAAGCTACTAATTTTGGGAATTGTTAGCAAAAGCAGTTAAAGAAAACAACTTCTTACTATCTTACCAATTGTTAGTAACCAAAATCGGGTTGATTTAAGCTACTAACTTTGGGAATATGGTTTGTTAAGCAAAAGCAGTTAAAGAAAACATCTACTTACTATCAGACACAGAATCACGTAGACCCAGCACGGCACTTCCCAGGTACTTAATGCAATCAACAGACACCACTACAGCACACTCTATACTAGTCACGGTTCTGGACACTGAGACTTGACAGAGAATAGAAAAGTCCTTATCCTCAAGGAGCTTAGATTCTACTGGGAGAGTGAGACAGACCAACAAATGAATGCTTTTTTTGTTTGTTTGTTTTTTGAGACGGAGTCTCACTCTGTAGCCCAGGCTGGAGTGCTTTGGCATAATCTTGGCTCACTGCAACCTTGGTCTCCCAGGTCCCAGTTCAAGCAATTCTCCTGCCTCAGCCTCCCAAGTAGCTGAGATTACAGGCACACACCACCATGCCCAGCTAACTATTGTATTTTTAATAGAGACAGCGTTTCAGCATGTTGGCCAGGCTGGTCTCGAACTCCTTACCTCATGATCCACCTGCCTTGGCCTCCCAAAGTGCTGGGATTACAGGCATGAGACGCCATGCCCAGTCATGAATGCATTTTTGTATCATGTACTGCTAAGAGCTGCAGAGAAAAATAAAGCAGTGCCAACAGTGCCATTCTAGATACAATAATCTCCTGATAAAGTGGCATTTAAGCAGATACTTGGCTGGGTGTGGTGGCTCACACCTGTAATCCCAGCACTTTGCAGGCAGAGGCAGGTAGATCACTTGAGATCAGGAGTTCAAGAGCAGCCTGGCTAACATGTCAAGATCTCATTTCTACTAAAAATACAAAAATTAACCATGCATGGTGGTACACATCTATAATCCCAACTACTCAGGAAGCTGTGGCCCCAGGAACCACTTGAACCCAGGAGGTAGAAGTTGCAGTGAACCAAGATGGCACCACTGCATTCCAGCCCTGGTCATAGAGTAAAACTGTTTCCCCTCCCCTCAAAAAAGCAAGAGACCTGGACGAAGAGAGGAAGACACCCATGTAAAGACTGGGAGGAAGAACGCCAGGAAACAGGGTCAGCAAGAACAAGGGACCACCCAAGATGCAAGAAGACGAAGAACAAGTAGTGCTTCTTGGGGAGGAGGAAGAGGCCAGAGTCAGATTCTGTGGGGATGAGGGTCATGCTCAGGGCATGATTATGTTCCAGACAGTAAGGGAAGTCTTAAAGACCAGATGGTCCAACAGCAACATAAGTCAACTTCTTTTTTTTTTTTTTTTAGACAGAGTTTTGCTTTTGTTGCCCAGGCTGGAGTGCTATGGCACGATCTTGGCTCACTGCAACCTCTGCTCCTGGGTTCAAGTGATTCGCCTGCCTCAGCCTCCCGAGTAACTGGGATTACAGGCATGCGCCATTACACCCTGCTAATTTTTTTTTTTTTTTTGAGACGGAGTTTCGCTCTTGATACTCAGGCTGGAGCGCAATGGTGCGATCTCGGCTCACCGCAATCTCCGCCTCCTGGGTTCAGGCAATTCTCCTGTCTCAGCCTCCTGAGTAGCTGGGATTACAGGCACGCGCCACCGTGCCCAGCTAATTTTTTGTATTACTTAGTAAAGACCTGTTGGCCAGGCTGGTCTTGAACTCCCGACCTCAGGTGATCTGCCTGCCTTGGCCTCTCCAAGTGCCAGGATTACAGGTATGAGCCACTGTGCCTGGCCCGACATGATCTAACATCTGTTTTCAAAGGATCACCTGGCTAAAGAGAAGCCTCAAGGAAGAGTGGCATGGCCAGAGTGAACATAAGGAGAGCAGAAGGGAGGCTACTGCGACAATCCTGGCATCTGACGACGGCGGGACTGGGAGGCGGGGGGACAGTGGCAGAGAGAAAAGGGGGTCAACCCCGCCCTTTTTCCCTGGTAATCCTACACGGTGTACAGTAAGGAACACACCATGGATTATCTTCCTTTCTCTGGGATAAAAGTTAAGTTTACTGTCACTCTTGTATAACTGCAGGATTGGAGTAAGAAGCACACTGGTCATAGCTGGTTTACTTCTTAAAGACACTCCCCAACAGTACCTCTCGAGAATGCCATGTAAGGAACCCAACCTGAAAATTTAAAAAAAAAATGAAAAACTAGTCTGGAGGCTGCTGGGAAGTGGGACTTTTTAATCCTTAATTGAGGCTTAAAATAAACAACATCGAAATGCCCCACTGAGTCATGCCACTACAAAACGCAGGCCCTGCTGAGCGCGCTTGGTAAATGGAACATGGACCCGATGACTCTGTGGGAGTAAACTCTGTGCCCACGTCAATCACAGGCCCCCAGTTCCTTTCTCATTACAAGTCACTGCTCATTGTAGTCACTTACTCTTTTACTTCATCTGGAAGAGGAGCTGCTGTAAGTCCAAAGGTATTTATGTTTACCCATACGATGATCTTCAGGGAAAAGCAGGAACAGGCCATGTAGGCCATAGGAAAATTAAGTAAAGGCAGAAAGGCTAAAGGAGGAATATACCCTGATAACAGGGTTTTGTCTAAAAATGCAAGCCTGGATTTCTGGTCTTCTGCACTTTATCTCCCACACCTCTCCCAAATTCTTTCAACTTATTTTAATTCCCATCATCTCTACCTGAAGAGCCAGTCTCTGTCCCTTGCCAAGATGACTGCTACAATGGCCAGATGGTCACCCCACAGTGGCCTCTGCCTTTCTGAATCCTCTCTGTGGAAAACAGAAAAGTTCCTCTTTACAGTTTCCTTTCTTGTTGAAGAATAAATCATAAATGTCCTAATAACTCTTTGTTAAGCCCTATTCTATGTAGCTGTTAGACATGCCATGCTTACAGGCATATAGTATATTCTATGTCCTTGTACTTTAATCAAGGTATCTGTGCAGCACGTGCTCACAGGCATGTCCCAGCTCTCCATTGCTGTTACCTGTTTTAAGAAGTTTTAAGTTGTTAGCCAATCAGTTTTAGTTTAGATTGTGAGGTCTGGCTCCAGTCAATGGAGGTCAGACACAGCAGTAAGGACGACCCCAAATGCATAAGGGATAAATGTGTCTGTTTTCTTTTGTTCATTGTACTCTCGTGGCAAGATGGATAGTGGGAGTCCCCTTCCTGCAGCCCAGGAAGCAAAAATTACATTGCTGAAAAATCCTTTGTCTTAGCGCTAATTTTTCTTTGCAGCATTGAGCATCTATTTCCAACACTCTCCCTATTGTGTAGGGAAGGTGATCAATTTAAAATACAAGGCCGATCCTGCCAGAAGAGTCCTCTGTTTAGGACTCTTCAAAGTTTTTCTATCTTCTTAGGATAAAGATCAAACCCTTCCAGGGACCTACAAGGCCCTGCTCCCTCAATCTCTGAGTTTTGGCAACACAGGCCTCTTCTTAGCCTCCTGACATCACATTTCCCCTTGTGCCTCTGGCCTTCCTCATATCCAAGGCAAGGAGACAAATCTGTCAAGGAAAGGGGACACTTTCTCCTCCCACAGATCTGAGTTCCAACATCTCTTCCTCAAAGAAGCCACCCCAGACCCATCCCCAACATCCAGACCCAACCAGACCCTGTGCAGCTGTTATTATTGCCAGTGACCACCGTGGGCCTGGGGTCATTGTTCTAAGAATATCACCAACTGGTCATTCTCTGCTGGTCACACATAAAGGCTGACCTTTGACTCAGGGACTCAACCATGAATGATCAGGATTGGCACTGGTTTTTTGTTGTTGTTGATATTTCTTTATTTTGGAGACGGAGCCTCACTCTGTTGCCCAGTGGCATGATCTCGGCTCACTGCAACCTCTGCCTCGAAACGATTCTCCTGCCTCAGCCTCCTGAGTAGCTGGATTACAGAAGTGCACCACCACACCCGGCTAATTTTTGTACTTTTAGTAGAGATGGCGTTTCATCACATTGCCCAGGCTGGTCTCAAACTCCTGACTTCAAGTGATCTGCCTGCCTCAGCCTCCAGAAGTGCTGGGATTACAGGCTTAAGCCACCATGCCTGGCGGATGTTTCTTTTTTCAGGCAGAAATTGAGGGTATGAGCACTGTTTTTAATCCAGAGACTGGTCCCAGCTGTGACTCACCCAAAAAGGAAGAGGGAATTAGGAGCGGTTTGCCTGCAGCGATGCCTGTCACCTGCACCCTCCTGCTTCCTCAGAGCTTATTTCCATGTTAATACAAGTCAGCCTGAATTACAAACTCCAGGGGAAGGATAAAAAAGTCGACACAGGTCTACACCTCTCGGTCATCATCTGTGCTTTATGTGGAAAGTAATAACAGCGATAGAAACACAGCAGCTGATGTTTATGGAGTGCTTCCCACACACCAGGTAGGGTGTTACCCTTTGTTGACTTACCCACTCTGTTCAAAAACCTACTCATTACGCATTGTTAATATCCCTATTTCACAGAAGATGATTTTGGGGCATAAGGAAGTGACTATCGCACAGTCAAATGACTGATAGGTCCAAACACATAACCTGCAGCCCCAGTGCCTTCCAAACAAGCCGGTTCCTGAAGTAGAAACTCTGTCTCCCCAGGCACTTCACCTCTCCCTACCCTCACCATCAGCCACAAAGCTGCCACCCCGGAGCTGCCAACTCAAGTGTTTCCAGCCAAGGAAACAGATGTCACTTCTGCAGGAAACGTCCTTCTGTTTCAGAATTCACTGACCAAAGCCTGTGACTGGTTCCATACACCAGGAGGAGGAGTGGCGGCAAAGGAGGCTAAATAACACGCACAGGTTTTTGTTTGGTCAAAACGGAAAAAAAAAAAGAATAAAGTTAAACTTCAATCACGCTATTTTTAAAGATGTTTAAGAGACTTTTCCCTCATAAATTTAACTAGAAGAAGTCGCCATAACCTACCTTACAAAAATTTAAGAAGTTGTCACTATCATTTGAAACCCAAGCAGATGACACGAATTCAAACAAAGTAATCAGAATAGCAGTCACATTTACTGAGCGCTTTACATACCCTGTCACCACATATTACATGTATCAAGTATGTAACATCTCAACAACCTTGTGAGGGAGCTTCTCATTACACCATTTAACAGATGAAAATACTGAGACTGGGGGATGTTAAATAACTCAGCTGAGGTCACACAGCTCATAGGGAGCAATGCCAGGATTCCACCATAAGAACAACCAATTTCAGAGCATACACTCTTGACCGCTACTTAAAGAATCCAACAACAAAAATCTTCTCACTGTTCAATTTAAGTATACCATTTTGAAGTAATTATTTTTTTGGAAGAGAAGAAATCAATGTTTTCTATCACTGTAAGAAAACTACGCCCTTTCAGACTATTTTTAAAGCAATGCTACCACCAGTTAGCTGGATCTTACCTGAGGCTTCATCCAACAAATATTATAATTAGACCCGCTAATAAATTGCCACAACAAATCTGAAAGGCGAAACCTGACTGTTCTTTTGAGAACACAAAACTGCCATTTCAAATTAAGTAACAGTAACAAATGGTGAGAAATGTGACTCCGCCAGCAACGCACATCTGTGCCTGAGCATTAACCAGGGGTCTTCCTTGTTAACCCATCCATACCACTCCCTCCAGCTTAAAGATGCTGAAGTGTTTCTCAAACAGTGATAAACCGTCCTCCATTTAGACACCAGGGCTCTCATCAGTACTGAAAAGACAATTTTGCTTCCAGGAAGCACACAAGAAACCCTCCATTCTACACAGGTGATTTGTAAAATTTTTTTTTTTTTTTTTGAGATGGAGTCTCACTGTCATCCAGGCTGGAGTCCCATGGCATGATCTCAGCTCACTGCAACCTCCACCTCCCAAGTTCAAGCAATTCTTCTGCCGCAGGCTTCAGAGCAGCTGGGATTACAGGCGCATACCACCATGCCCACCTAATTTTTGAATTTTTAGTAGAGACAGGGTTTCTCCTATTGACCAGTCTGGTCTCAAACTCCTGACCACAAGTGATCCACCTGCCTCAGCCTCCCAAAGCGCTGGGATTACAGGGGTGTGAGTCATCACACCTGGCCTGTGTTATTATATCGAGGAAAAAAACAGTCCTTTCTT
This sequence comes from Aotus nancymaae, assembly GCF_030222135.1. Taxonomy (NCBI): domain Eukaryota; kingdom Metazoa; phylum Chordata; class Mammalia; order Primates; family Aotidae; genus Aotus; species Aotus nancymaae. Next base: position 14,238,122 of record NW_026988463.1, read on the forward strand.
CCATTCTCAGAATTCTAGACTCCACTTTGGCACCCTAAGGCAGGGTTCCCCAACTCCCAGGCCATGGACCCGTAACAGTTGTGGCCTGTTAGGAACCAGGCCACACAGCAGGAGGTGAGTGGCAAGTGAGTAAGCATTACCACCTGAGCTCCACCTCCTATCAGCTCAGAGGTGGCATTAGATTCTCACAGGAGCATGAACCCTACTGTGAGCTACGCACACACGGGATCTAGGCTGAGTGCTCCTTATGAAAATCTAATGCCTGATGATCTGAGGTAGAACAATTTTATCCTGAAGCCACACCCCTACCACCAATAGAGTAATTTTGTTGGTGAGAACCTAATCTCTACCAGAGCCACAAAGGACTCCATGACATTTGACAGTGGTTACAGATACACTGAATGGACTTATGCAAAGACACAAAGTTGTAACAGTTATTATCCTATTTAATCCATATGAGTCTCTGATGCAGGGGCACCGGGAGGTGCTTCTGTCTGAGCAGAGGCACAACCTGGTACTCTGAGAGGGTGAATGAGCCCACCAGGCTCCCATGAGGGTAGAACCAGGCCTGCAATCCATCTTCCAATGTGTTCTAAGGGATGGACCTGAAACCCAACCATACAACTATTCAACCTAATTATATACCCCACAGATGTCTGGGTCAAAATAGGGTATCAGACTGGTCCATGCAAAAATTGTTTTCCATGAAACCAGTCTCCAGTGCCCCAAAGGTTGGAGACTACTGCCCTAAGAGATCAAGAAAAACCAGCAGGATCTAGTAAAAGTTAACTAACAATCTCCCACCTTCCTGAGTCCCTGAGCCTAACATGTTCTTATTAAACTATGAATAAATTCATCATAGAGGCATCAAATACCAACTGCAGTAGGAGACATCAGGTGTGTAGGAGAGGAATGGAATGACAGGGTGGCAGAACACAAGCAGCACAGGTTCAGAGGTCAGTCATGGCCAGACAGGAAATGTGTCCAGGCTAGGGGGTCAGACTTTGGTCACATGGAGCACATGAAGCCAACCCAGTATCTGGCACACACCTTAGAGTGGAATCAAAAGCACATTTAGATTATTTGCTGTCAACTATGTGCATGAATTGGTGTGTGCATGAGAGATGCCAGACATGCACTGAAAGATACAGAAAGAGCGAGAAATCATTTCAATGCTGTGTGCTACCCACAGTTCCATTCATCCAGCCTACGGGCCAGGACATGTGAAAGATGGACAGGTGAGCTGCCACTCCCCAGGAGCGTCCACAGCCAAGTGCCTCTCCAAAGAGGAGGCTCCTGCTGAACTCAGGGAGGTGGTAGAGTTTGCAGGATGGGGGATGGTTGGGCATGGTGGCCTACGCCTGAAATGCCAGGACTTTGGGAGGCTGAGGCAGAAGGACTGCTCGAGTCCAGCCTGGGCAACATGGCAAAACCCTGACTCTACCAAAAATACAAAAAAAAAAACCCAACAAGGCATGATGGTGTGCACCTGTAGTCCCAGCCACTCGGGGTGGGGCTGAGGTGAAAGGACTACTTGAGCCTGGTAGGTTGAGGCTGCAGTGAGCTGTGATCGTACCACTGTACTCCAGCCTGGGTGACACAGTGAGACTCTGCCTCAAAAAAAGAAAGAAAAAAAAAAGCCAGCCAAATCGGACATAGCTGAAACGCTGGGATGAACGCTCTTCTCTGTGAAACTCAGCTGACTAATTCTTGTCCAACCATTGACAGAGAAAGAAATGGCCACTTTCAAGATAAAAGACAAGTGAACTATCAACATCAAGACTCATATGATTCAAGATATGTATATAGATAGCTTCCTTCTCCTCCCAAGAGGTCAAACAAGTAGGGTTCAAAGCTGTACCCCACCACTCAAAAGCAGTTATTATGAACACTTACTGTAGATCGGAAACCCAAACCTCATATATGCAACTTCTGGGAAAGAGCACCCAATTTTTGCTTGGGAAGCCAATTCTCCCCAGCTCTCACACTCCACTGACTCTACTCCAGGCCCGACTCCAACCCAGCTTCAGGAGTGGCATGTGAATTGGGCCTGGCCACTCAGAGCTGGACAATCTCCCTGGCCAGCTATGGGTTCTTAGATAAGCATGGTGGAGTCTGGGAACCTAGGCACAGCCTGCTGGCAAAGAGGCAGGAGCCCCCTTTCCACACTGAACATGAATTGGAAAGTTCTGGAACTGCTACAATCATCTTTTAGCCATAAGGAGAGAGAAAACTGTCTGAAGATGGCCCCATGATAGATGACACTAGTATTTAAAGAGATGGGGAAATAAAGACAGGCCAGGGAGGCTGGGTGTGGTGGCTCACACCTGTAATCCCAGCACTTTCAGAGGCCAAGGCAGGTGGATCACTTGAGCTCAGGAGTTTGACACCAGCCTGGCCAACATTGTGAAACCCGTCTCTACTAAATACACAAAAATTAGCCAGACATGGTGGCAGGTGCTTATAAACCCAGCTACTCAGGAGAGAATTACTTAAACCTGGGAGGTGGAAGTTGCAATGAGTCAAGATTGCAACACTGCACTCCAGCATGGGCAACAGAGTGAGACTCCATCTCAAAAAAAAAAAAAAAAAAAGATAGACCAGGGAGACAAATAAACACAGACAGACCAACACAGAGACAGAATAAGTCCTGGCAACACCAAATCCCTGATGATGAGATTGTCTGATCAAGACAAAACTTTTGTTAAATAAATCAATAAAGTCTCTTTTAATGTAAAACAGTAATTTCAGGGCTTCTTGCTTCAATTTTAAGACAATTATCTTCTTTTGTTCACAACAATGAATTCTAACAGACCACCAGGCCAATCTCAGACAAGAAGAATTTTAAACAATACTCATTACTCATCTTAAAAGCAACGTAGGCAGCTTATAAAATTAAAACTGGAATCCTGACTATTTTACTACTGGAATCAAGGTTTAAAGCTTACCTAGAAAATGAACAAATACAAATAGTTAATTTTTTCAAGAAAAGCAAGCAGGTACTTGTTTCAACAATCATGCATACTACAAATGGAAGAAATCACACACACACAAAAAGTCAACGGATTTGATTAGGTAAAAATTAAAAACCACTACGGGTCAAAATGATTATGCAGAAAAAGATCTGCCACAAGAATAACAAAGACGGCCAGGCTCGGTGGCTAATGCCTGTATCCCAGCACTTTGAGAGGTCAAGGCAGGTGGATGACTTCAGGTCAGGAGATCAAGACCAGCCTGGCCAACATGGTGAAACACCGTATCTACTAAAAATACAAAAATTAGCCCGGCTTGGTGGCACACACTTGTAGTTCCAGCTACTTGGAAAGCTGAGGCGGGATGATCGCTTAAACCTGGGAGGAGGCAGAGGTTGCAGTAAGCTCAGATCACACCACTGCACTCCAGCCTGGCAGACAGAGTAACTCTGTCGCACCAGAAAAAAAAAAAGGAATGACAAAGAAATGCTATTTTATAAATAAGAAGCACAGCCACATCCAAAATATCTAATAGAAACCAAAACTGACAGAAAAAAATCAAGATTGTTGTAGACTCAATACTAAAAAACTAACTGACAGCAAAGAAAACAACAAATGGTAACAGGCTTGGAAAAATTGAAACACGGTAAAAATACAAAATAAAACTTGCAATCAAATTACAACTAAAATGACAACACCCAGTACCAAGGAGGGTGAGGCCTGACTGGCACACCCGTACACAGCTGGCGTCAATACATGTTTTTCTGGGAAGCGTTTTGACAATCTTTGCCAAGAGCCTTAAATGGCCTAGCAATTCTCCTCACAGGAGCTGACCCTAGGGAAATAATTGGAATCATACACTAAAATGTGGGTATAAAGATACTCACCGTGGCAGTAATAACAGTAACAAACGACTTCAACGCCCAGCCGTGGTATCAGAGATATCACGTGGCCATTAAGGCTATTCAAAGAAAATATTTAAAGACACAAAACTGCTCATGATATAATACCAAGTGAAACGAGAGAATGCAAAATGATGCACATAGAATGATCTAAATGTGTTTTACACAGACACTCTAAATACAAAGAAAAAAGACTGGGAAGAGGTACTTCGAAACTCTTCAACAGTGCTATTTCTGGGTGATGAGATTACAAGTGATTTTTCTTTTTCTGTCCTGGGGCTAATTTTAAAAATTCTAATAGACTTATATTTCTTTATAATCAGAATTTTTTTTTTTTTTTGAGACACAGTGTCACTCTATTGCTCAGGCTGGAGTGCAGTGGCATGACACTAGCTCACTGTGGCTCTGATTTCCTGGGTTCAAGCAATCCTCCTGCCTCAGCATCTGGAGTAGCTGGGACCACCCCACACCTGGAAATTTTTTTTTTTTTTTTTTGGTAGAAACAGGGTCTCCTTGCCTGAAGTGATTCTCCTGCCTTGCCCTCCCAAAGTGCTGAGATTACAGGAGTGAGCCACCAAGCCCCACCCAAAAATCTTTTAAATTACATTTTTCAATGCAAATAGCTTTGGTTTAAATAAGCCAACATTTGGTGGATATTTCCTTGGTCCTGAGCCAGGTGCTTTGGGAGACAAAAGCAAATACTCCTGTCCTCAAGGAGTTGACGGTCCTGTGAGCTACATACGACCCAGCAAAGGGTGCTGACCACTTGCTCTACTGGTTAGTCACATGCTCACTAGTGCTAGAGACGTGGGCTCCAGGTGGTCACTACACGCCGTCTCTAACACATGTCATGTACAGAATGCACTTCCTGGCAATGAACAATCAACACAATGAACACCAGCTATCTCCAGCAACCTCTACAACCAGGGCAGACTGCCTGGCATCCACCCCCTCCTTCCTCCTTCATCACAGAAGCCCCATTTTATTCAGAAAGGCCATGTGCCAAGCTAAAAGATCACACTTCATACCTCCCTTCCATCCAAGTGGTACCACTGACTAAGTTCCGGACAGTGAGATGTAAACCCAAGTTGTAAGATGAGACTCCCACGAGAGCTCCTTCAAGGAAGGACAGGTGGTAGGGGAGAGTCCTTTTGCCCTCCTGTTTTCTCCTGTTTCCTACCTAGAACACACACATGCTGGCTAGAGCCTCAGCAGGCATCTTAGACCAACCTAAGGATAAAAGCCACGAGCTAAGGATAGCAGAGCAGAAAGATAAAGTGGACCAGGACACTGGCACTGTGGCAGAGACCCTCGCCTGCTCTGGACAGCCCAAGTGTGACCTTCTAGGAAAGATACGTTGTTCATTTAAGCCACCAGGGCCCTACCTTTGCTACCAGCAGCCAAGCACAATTCCAAACTCAAAGAACCAGTTACACTATTATCGGTATGGTAACTGCAGTGGTTTGCAGTCCCCGTTGCAAATCCCTGAGATTCCTCAGAAGTACCTATCCAAGGCCAGATGCATTGACTCACACCTGACATCCCAGCACTTTGGAAGGCCAAGACAGGCGGATAACCTGAGGTCAAGAGTTCAAGACCAGCCTGGCCAACATGGTGAAACCCTGTCTCTACAAAAATACAAAAATTAGCCTGGCATGGTGGCACAATGGCACGTGCCAATAATCCCAGCTATTTGGGAGGCTGATGCAGGAGAATCACTTCAACTCTGGAGACAGAGGTTGCAGTGAACCAAGAACATGCCACTGTATTCCAGCCTGGGTGACAAAAAAAAAAAAGAGAAAAAGAAAAAGAAATGCCCATCCAAAAGGCTGGGCTATCACCCAGACTAGAGAGCAGTGACACGATCTCAACTCAATGCAACCTCCACCTCCCAGGTTCAAGGAATTCTGCTGTCTAAGCCTCCTGAGTAGCTGAGATTACAGGCATGCGCTACCATGCCCAGCTTTTTTTTTGTATTTTTAGTAGAGACAAGGTTTCCACCATGTTGGCCAGGCTGGTCTCAAACTCCTAATCTGAAGTGATCTACCCACCTAGGCCTCCCAAAGTGCTGGGATTACAGGTATGAGCCACTGTGCCTGGTTTGAAGATTCTGACAGTTGATGATTTTTCTTTTTCTTTTTTTTTGGTAAAGACAGGATCTAAGTGTATTCCCCAGGTTGGTCTCAAACTCCTGGCATCCTGTAATCCTCCCACCTTGGTCTCCCAAAGTGTTGGAATTACAGGCGTGAGGAATTGTGCCCAATTGTTGACAATTGATTTAAAATTTTAAGAGATGGCTAGGCACAGTGGCTCATGCCTGTAATCCCAGCATTTAGGGAAGCTGAGGTGGGCAGATCACCTGAGGTCAGGAGTTCAAGACTAGCCTGGCCAACATGGTGAAACCCTGTCTCTACTGACTATACAAAAACTAGGCAGGTATGGCAGCACATGCCTATAATCTCAGCTACTCAGGAGGCTGAGGCATGAGAATTGCTCGAGCCCAGGAAGCGGAGGCTGCAGTGAGCTGAAATGACAGCATGGTGCCATTGCACTCCAGCCTAGGCAACAGAGAGAAACTCTGTCTCAAGAGAGAAAAGAAAGGCAAGGAAGGCAAGGAAGAAGAGAAAGAGGAGAGAGAGAGAGAGAGAAAGGAAAAAAGAAAGAAAGAAAAGAAAGAAGGGAAGAAGAAAGAAAACAATTTATAAAAGGTCCATATACCAAAAAGAATTGAAAGCAGGGTCTCAAAGAGATATCTGTACACCCATATTCATAACAGCATTACTTACAATAGCCAAAAGGGGAAAGCAACCCAAATGTCTATTATCAGATGAATGAATACACAAAAAAACAGCAGACATGAAATACAGAATTATTCAGCCTTAGAGGAGGAAGAGATCCTGGCACATGCTACAACATAAACCCTCAAGGACATCATGCCGAGGGAGGGAAACCAGTCACAGAAGGACAAATACTGTCTCACTCCACTTTTACAAGGTACCTACAATAGTCAAATCCATAGACAGAAAGCAGAATGGGGTTGCCAGGGGCTGGGAGGGAGGAGGATCCAGAGTACCACCCTCCATGCCATTGTTCCATGGGTTTGGAGTTTCGGTTTAGGAAGATGAAAAAGTTCTGATGGATGGTAGTGATGGTTTGCGCAACACTGCAAATGTAGGTAATACTATAAAATGATATCCTTAAAAACTTAAGTTGTCAATCATATGTTTCATATGTTTTAACCACAATAATTTTTAAAAGGTCTAAAGGCCACTGGTCTGCCCACCTCCCCTCCACAGAGGCTCATCTCCTTTCTCTGGCTTGTAGGTCTCACCCTTATCCAGCCTCAACCCCCACATCCAGTTACTTTCTCCTCAGTTGCTATGCGTGTCACAACAGCATGCCAGCATGGTTGCTTCTGCGGCCCTTGCATCATGAAATCTTATCCCACCCCAGGCCCCATCATTCATCATTCATACATTCATTCGAGACAGAGTTTCCATTCTTGAGACAGAGTTTTCCCTCTTGTCACCCAGGCTGGAGTACAGTGGCACAACCTTGGCTCACTGCCTCCATCTCCCAAGTTCAAGCGATTCTCCTGCCTTAGCTTCCCAAGTAGCTGGGATCACAGGTGTCCGCCACCACGATCAGCTTATTTTTTGTATTTTTAGTAGAGATGGGGGTTTTACCATGTTGGCCAGGCTGGTCTCAAACTCCTGACTTCAAGCGATCTACCTGGCTTAGAGATAAGCACATACATCAGGCGAAACTGCCCACTCTCAGAAAGAGGCATAGCTCCAGAGCTCCCTAAAAGCCCTTCAGTGGACACACTTTGTGATGTGATTCCCACTGTGCATGAAAGGAAACACCGCCGGGCTTCAGAAACTGTTCCATGCTGGTAGGGGTGAGGAGTGTGGGGTGGACAGGGCTTTTCACCCTCCTGGCCTACCTCCCACCTGCCTACTCTAGAGAGTGGGGTGCTGGATCTGCCCATCCCCAGGTAAAACTGCTGCAAACAGCCAACACATTCCTGAGAAGTTACTGTGAAACTGAAGGTCAGTTTCCCAAGAGAGTCCGTAAGAATGACCCAGCCAGCCAGAGGTCTATGCCTGCACCAACCTTCAAGTTCCAGGGAAGCCCTCGTGCTACTCTGTGCCTTTACTCCCCACCCTCCTTTCTCCACACATTCGTGCAGCCCCGACTTGCTGACTCCCACCACGTGTCAATCACAGTTCCCAGAGCCAGTTGGAGGTACAAAGCATTTCCTTCAAGCAACTCGGGGTCCACTAGGAGAGGAAAGATGACCAAAGGCTCAATCACTGAAGCATGTGACTTGTGTTCAGACTAATGTCAGCATGGGAACATGGGAGATGTCACGGGACCAATGTGCCTGAGAGTCTGGACTTGGGAGGCCAGTTTGCCAGGGTAGCAATCCGTAGTCTGCTGCTCAAAAGTTGTGTGACTCTGCAAAATGGGTTCAACAGAAGCACCTCATCTCATAGGGTGGTGGCTGTGAAAGAGGAATGTCAGCATCTGAAAGAGCTCACCGTGGTACCTGGCACATAGGGAGTCTTCAATCATTGGTAGCCCACGGCTGGTTCTCCCGCACAGCAGGACAGACGGCAGTAGTGACAGCAGTCAGCACAGCGGGAGGAGGAACAGCATTTACTGGATCCAGAGAGTCCTTCCTGAGTAGGTCACACCTCAAACTAAGTATTCAGGGATGAGGAAAGTCATGCAACAGAGATGGTGTAATGGGAAAAGGGTTTCAAGGCATCAACCATTGCAGTAAATAATATCCTCGCGTAATCCCAAGTAGTTGAGCACTGCTGTGGTATAAAGTACAAGAAGAAGAATAGCAAGAAATGAAAGTACAAAAGTAAAGAGGGCACCCTCAACAGATGGCTAAAGACCACTGACTTCTCCCGTACCCCACACCCTCCTCGGTCTCCCCACGGGTCTTCAAATGAAGGCTTTGAAAACAAATCCTTGAAGACTAACAACGACTGCATTTCCTTCTTCAGTTCGGTCTTTTGGTTCAACCAAACGATGTGTTAACTCTCGGAGCAACTGTGGATGCATATTTAATGAGATTTATGTCAGACTGATGTGGGAAAACAGAGATACGAAATCAAAACCCATAGTATTGGGAAATAAATATATAAAGCAGTTCTGGGCTACCTATGCACCAGGAGCAGCATATATGAGACAGAGACAGAGACAGAGAGACAGGGAGAAGGAAAGTTTTAAGTAACATTTATTCCGCCCCCCCGACCCTAGCAGAAAGAAGTCCTACAGAAACAGAAAATTGTACTTTTCCAGTAATCCCTAAATTGCTATTTATTTCTGAATCTTTACCTGTTACCATTCAGTTTCCTAGAGTTTCTATACACTGCCAAAAGAACTGTGATTTTTATGTCAGAATCTACACCCCAAGCACACACGCATACACACACACATACCCAATATACAACCCATGCTTTCATCCACCTTTTATTGTGTTTAAGTTTTCTGTTCAAAACACTGATGAAGTTTCCTTTCAATGAAGGAAATGTGGATGCAAGTCTTTTTTTACCTAGAAGTTTTTTTCAATTCTTTTCTCCGTGTTATTTTGAGTCTTGCTACTGAGTCGAAAAGCAAGAACCCTGAAAAATATCCCAGTGTTACGCAGGTGAAAATGTATCAATACAGAAAAGTAACTTGGGAAAATGAAAAGCAGAAATAGTGATTTCCATAATAAAACTCCTGACAAACTCGAGCAGTAGCGCACAGAAAAAAATCTGCCTGCACTGCTCCCATCTGACATGCCAAAAATGTACCTCTGAATGTGAAAACGGATCATTGCAGCTTCCTAACCAAATTTCAAATTAAGTACTGCAAGCCCGGGAGACAGCCTCACACAGCAAGCTAGAAACATGAGCACTGCAGGATGCCTGGCACTAGCTGGTCTCTGAGTGACTTCTGCCAACTCTGGGGCACGCCGGTGAAGGGGAACTCGACAGTTTGTGCTTATCTTCCCTAAACTTACTCAACACCAGGGACAATCAGAGAGAGACAAAGGAAAGAAAGAGTGAGCAAGTGAGCCTGTTTCTGACTGACTGCAAATGTCATCTGATAAGGTAAACCGCTTAGAAAAAAACGTTAAAGAAAAATGATAAAAGAGACAAAATTAGGGCAGGACAGAGAGTGATTCCAAGAGAAAGAGACCAAGCCAAAGATAGAGAGAGACGGAAAGAGAGGCAAAGGAGGAAGGAAGAAATGAGGGAGAGAAGTAGACATACACACACTCAGGGGAAGAGAAGGAGGAGGGAGAGGATGAGAGAGAAACACACATGGGAAGAATGAGAGTCACATTTAAGGTGGGGAGCTGAGAACCAAACAGGAAGTCGTCAACCCATCATCCATCCACTCAGCGGGGAATGAACAACTCTCCATCCAACGACCCCCAGAACCGGCCTGAAGCCAACAGCATTTAATCTCTAATAGCAAATCATTTTGAGGCATAAAATTAACAGAAACACTGGCTTAAAAAACAAACTTGGATAAGATGCCAAAAGTACACATGACTAAAGAAAAAACAGATGAATTCAATTTCAACAAAATTAAAAACATGTATGCTTTAAGGACACCATCAAGAAAATGAAACTCGCTGAATGTGAAAAAAACGTATGTAAGTCACGTATCTCTCATAAGGGTCTAGTATCCATAATACACAAAGAACTCATACAACTCAACAATAAAAAAAGACAACTAAACAAATTAAACAATGGACAAAAGACACGAAAATACATCTTTTGAAGATTTATAAATGGCCAGTAAGTCCATGAAAAGATACTCAACACCATCAACCATCAGGGAAATGCAAATCTAAACCACTGATTGGCAAATGTGAAGATACCACCTCACATCCACTTGGATGTCTACAATAAAAAAAAAAAAAAAAACAGACAATAACAAATGTTTGGTGAGGATATGTTAGAATAACCAGAAGCTTCATTCACTGCAAGTGGGAAGGTAGAGCCACTTTGACCTAGCAATTCCGCTCCTAGGTCTATGCCCAAGAGAAATGAAAAACATGTCCACACAGCTTGTACACAAATGTTCATTGCAACATTATTTATAATAACCACAAAGGGAAACCCATCAACTAATGAAAGGGTAAACAAAATGTGGTACATCCTTAGAGTGAAATGCTTTTTAGCCATAAAAAATTATGCCATCCTGATTCATGCTTCAAGGTAGATAAACCTTGAAAAACTTATGCTAAGTGAAACAAAGCTATCACAAACCACCATGCATTGTATGACTCCACTGATATGAAGCGTCCAGAAAAGGCACATCCACAGAGACAGGAAGCAGAATGGGGCTTGCCAGGCCCTGGGGTGGAGAGTGAGTGCACACAGAAATAGGCTTCTTTGTGAGGGAGGGAAAATGTTCTAAAATGGATTGTGGAGACACACAATCTCCCAAGACTACAACTTGCCAGGCTGGGACTTGGGAGGTAATTTATGAATATACTAAAAATCACTAAATCATGCACTAAATAGGTGAATTGTATGGCCTGTGTATATCTCAATAAATGAGATATAATATATTTGTACGTATTTTTTTTACCTTTCATTTTAGATTTGGGGGTACATGTGCAGGTTTGTTACATAGGTGTACTGCATTAGCTGAGGTTTGGGGTATAAATGATCTCATCACCTGGGTAGTAAGCATAGTACCCAACTGGTAGTTTTTCAAGCCCTGCTCCTTCCTTCCTCCCCCTCTAGTAGCCCCCCAGTGTCTACTGTTAGCATCTTTATGTCCAGGAGTACCCAGTGTTTAGCTCCCACTTGTAAGTGAGAACATGCAATATCTAGTTTCCTGGTGGGGCACTAATTTGCTTAGAATAACAGCCTGCAGCCGCATTCATATTGCTGCAAAGGACACAATTTCTTTGTATGGCTGTATAGTATTCCATAGCGAATATGTACCGCATATTCTTTATCCAGTCTACCACTGACGGCTACCTGGATTGACTCCATGTTTTTTCAGGTAGGCGGGAGGAAGGAGGAAGAGGGAGAAGAAGTGGGGAGGAAGAGGAATAGGAAGATGAAGACAAAGAAGAAGGAGGCATTTCCAACAAACCAAGCTGCTCTTCCATCTCTCATCCAGAACTGTGGTGACTTGAATATGAGGATCAGGGTTTCAATCTCCCAAGACTACAACTTGCCAGGCTGCGGCTTGAGAGGGCAAGCTCAGGGTAGACCACCTCCCCCTAACCAGCCTCCATGCCCCTCCAAGCCCTCACTGGGTGAGCTGTGAACTCAGTGTTGAGGCTGAAAGTGAGCACAGAGGTGTCTCCACAGGATAATATTTAGAAGGACCAATCTGTGCTGACTTCTGTGTGTCATCTCGTTTCCAGCCCCTTGAAGGGGACATTTTCTCCCCAAAGTCACCCCCTAGGCTGCAGCCATCCTGGGTGACAGAGTGTAACCCTGTCTCAAAAATGAAAAGAAAAGGTCTTTGTTGGGTTTGGGGAGAATCACACTCTCATGAATAGCCAGAACCCCAATGTTTCCACTACTCCACCATGAAGCCCACGAAAGAGTAAAAACCAAATCTCTTCTTTTGTTTACCAAAGGAAACATAAACCATGATTCAAACATTTATTTGTTTGTTTGTCTGAGGCCGAGTCTCACTCTGTCACCCACCCTGGAGGAGTACAGTGGCGCAACCTTGGCTCACTGCAACCTCCACCTCCTGAGTTCAAACAATTCTCGTGCCTCAGTCTCCCGAGTATCTGGTATTACAGGTGCATGCCACCATATCCAGCTAATTTTTTGTATTTTTCATAGAGACAGGGTTCCACCATGTTGGTGCAGCTGGTCTCAAACTCCTGGACTCAAGTGATCCTCCCACCTCGGCCTCCCAAAGTGCTGGGATTACAGGTGTGAGCCACCTTTCCAGCTAACTTGAGCATTTAAACCACATCTACTAACATGGCTTACAAGTGCATCTTCTCCTTTAATGTCCACAAGCCCTTTAAAATGTCCTCAGGCTGGGCGTGGTGGCTCACGCCTGTAATCCCAGCACTTTGGGAGGCCGAGGCGGATGGATCACGAGGTCAAGAGATCGAGACCATCCTGGTCAACATGGTGAAACCCCGTCTCTACTAAAAATACAAAAAATTAGCTGGGCATGGTGATGCGTTCCTGTAATCCCAGCTACTCAGGAGGCTAAGGCAGGAGAACTGCCTGAACCCAGGAGGCGGAGGTTGCGGTGAGCAGAGATCGCGCCATTGAACTCCAGCCTGGGTAATAAGAGTGAAACCCCGTCCCAAAAAAAGGAAAAAAAAAAAAAGTCCTCAAACAGACTTGAAGGTTTCAGTCTCAAAATATGGGCTGTCCAAGTGCCTAAATCAGAACAACTACTAAAAACCTAAACAGGGGCACACAACCAGAAAGGTTCGTGACTACTCCCAGACATGAGAACTTATGAACCCATTAAAACAAAGGGCCAGCATCTTTATTGATACCAAGCCCTCACACAGCCCAGAGGAAAAATCCTTGAAATATGCAGGCCAAAGATATGAGCTGATAATTCACCAAAAAGAAATGTGATTTATAAACACAGGAAAAAAGTATTTTATCTCCATAGCAACTCATGAATTACAAATATAACCAGCTAGGTTTTTGCCTACAGGAGTTCTAATGGCAACACCCATGAATGCTGGTGAGAGTGGCCAACAGGTCCTGCTTGCTGGTGACACTTTCAAATGGCCACAGTCCAGGGGAGCAACATAGAAATCCGAAATAGAAGTCCAAAAAACCTTAGCACTTCATTCGGCAATTCAGCCTACCAGACCACATCCTCCAGAATAACAACAAACGTAGGGAAATTCTGTACACAAAAAACACTCCCTGCAGCATTTTACAGATAGTAACAGCTTTTTTAAAAAACGCCTGCCCCGTACCCCTTTCTGTCCAACAGATCCCTGGCCAGAGATTTATTTCTCTTGACAACCAAGGGCCTCCATTTCCTTTGAAGCACCGGAACTTGCTACCACCAGCACCATGCCCTACCAATATCCAGGGCTGACCCCTGAGCAGAAGAAGGAGCTGTCTGACATCACTCACCGCATCGTGGCCCTGGGCAAGGGCATCCTGGCTGCAGATGAGTCCACTGGAAGCACTGCCAAGTGGCTGCAGTCCATTGGCACCGAGAACGCTGAGGAGAAGCAGTGCTTCTACCACCAGCTGCTGCTGAGAGCAGATAACCGCATGAACCCCTGCATCGGGGGCGTCATTCTCTTCCACGAGACACTCTACCAGAAGGCGGATGATGGGTGTCCCTTCCCCCAAGTTATCAAATCCAAGGGTGGTGTTGCGGACATCAAGGTAGACAAGGGCATGGTCCCCCTGGCATGGACAAATGTAAGACCACCACCCAAGGGCTGCATGGGCTGTCTGAGCGCTGTGCCCAGTACAAGACGGATGGCACTGACTTCGCCAAGTGGCGTTGTGTGCTGAAGACTGGGGAACACACCCCCTCGACCCTTGCCATCATGGAAAATGCCACTGTCCTGGCCCATTATGCCAGAATCTACCAGCAGAATGGCATTGTGGAGCCTGAAATCCTCCCTGATGGGGACCATGATTTGAAGCGCTGTCAGTATGTGACTGAGAAGGTGCTGTCTACAAGGCTCTGAGAGACCACCACATCTACCTGGAAGGCACCTTGCTGAGGCCAACATGGTTACACCAGGCCACATCTGCACTCAGAAGTTTTCTCACGAGGAGATTGCCATGGCAACTGTCACAGCACTGCGTGCACAGTTCCCCGCGCTGTCCCTGGGATCACCTTCCTTTCTGGAGGCCAGAGTGAGGAGAAGGCGTCCATCAACCTCAGTGCCATTAACAAGTGCCCCCTGCTGAAGCACGGGACCCTGACCTTCTCCCAGGGCCAAGTCCTGTAGGCATCTGCCCTGAAGGCCTGGGGCAGGAAGAAGGAAAACAAGAAGGCAGCGCAGGAGGAGTACATCAAGCGCGCCCTGGACAACAGCCTCGCCTGTCAAGGAAAGTACACCCCAACCAGTCAGACTGGGGCTGCTGCCAGCAAGTCCCTCTTCATCTCTAACCATGCCTACTAAGTGGAGGTGTTCCCAGGCTGCCCCCAACACTCCAGGCCCCACCCCCTCCCACACTGTCTTGAAGAGGGGACCTCCTACTCCAGGGTTCTAGGCTGGCTTGCCCATGCTCTTGCCTTCCTTATCACAGTGGTGTGCGCTGTCGTCTGTGAGTGCTAACTCCATCGCCCTTTCCAGCACGCTGCCAATAAACAGCTGTTTAAGCCGGGAGTAGGAGGAGAAGGCCCAACAATTTGAAATTGACTAGAACTCTGGTCTATCCTCTAGCTGGAATATCACACAGTTGTTACAAATTAGAGCAATGCAGTCCACATAAATGATAGAAGAGGCTTTGAGATAGACGATTAAGTGAGAAAAAAACAACATACAACACTGTATGCACAGCAGGAGTTGGCGTTTTGTTTTTTTAATTTTGTTTTGTTTTTTGAGACAAGGTCTCGATCTGTTGCCAGGCTAGAGTGCAGTGGCACAATCTCGGCTCATTGCAATCTCCGCCTCCTGGGTTGAAGCCATTCTCCTGCCCCAGCCTCCCAAGTAGCTGGGACTACACACCCAGATAATTTTTGTTTTTTTTCATAGAGAGGGGATTTCACCATGTTGGCCAGGATGGTCTCGATCTCCTGACCTCGTGATCTGCCCGCCTCAGCCTCCCAAAGCACTGGGATTGCAGGAGTGAGCCACTGTGCCCGGCCTCAACTATGTTTTTAAGAAAGTGTCTACAGAGGGGGAAAGTCTTTCAAAGGAAGTTCTGTTTCCTCATTTTCCCTAGTGAGCTGGGATAGTATGGTAGAAAGGGACTGTTTTAGAACCCAATCCAGGGATCTTTGCATCCTATTTAATCAACCTGTGCCCTCATTTCCTAATCAGACAGTTGAACCTTTATTTTTTTTATTTATTTTTTTCAGCTGGAGTTTCGCTCTTTTTACCCAGGCTGGAGTGCAATGGCGCGATCTCGGCTCACCGCAACCTCCGCCTCCTGGGTTCAGGCAATTCTCCTGCCTCAGCCTCCTGAGTAGCTGGGATTACAGGCACGCGCCACCATGCCCAGCTAATTTTTTGTATTTTTTTTTTTAGTAGAGACGGGGTTTCACCATGTTGACCAGGATGGTCTCGATCTCTTGACCTCGTGATCCACCCGCCTCGGCCTCCCAAAGTGCTGGGATTACAGGCATGAGCCACCACGCCCGGCAGTTGAACCTTTAAATGACTTGTTACCAGCATGGCACAGTGGTTCAGATCTGTAATCCCAGCACTTCGGGAGGCCTAGGTGAAAGGATCACTTGAGGTCAGGAGATCGAGACCAGCATGGCCAACATGGTGAAATCCCATCTGTAATAAAAAATATGAAAATTAGCAAGGCATGGTGGTACATGCCTATAGTCCCAGCTATGTGGGAGGCTGAGGCCGGAGAATCATTTGAACCTGGGAGGTAGAAGCGGCCGTAAGCTGAGATCATGCTACTGCACTCCTGCCTGGGCAATAGAGAATCTGTCTCAATAAATAAATAAATACAACTATTACAAGGGAAAAAAAATTATTCTTAAGAGTCACAACTGCAACTTGCAGCCCAAATCGTTTCTAGATGATAGAGTAGTATTAATGTATTCACTTTGGATTTAGTTTCCCTATTTTCTCTGCAACCTAACTCAAAGATAAGCATTTGGGGCATTCAAGGCCTACCATCTGCTCATTAGTTAAAAAACAAATGCTAAAATTTGTCTACTTGCAGCTTTGTTTGATCTGTCTCAAAATACATTGGCATTTCCCCTAATGTTGAACAGGTCCTTCCAGTATTTAGGCAAGACTGATGAACTCATTTGCAGAATGGTCCAGTTTCCACAAACAAGCTGTCACTAAAGCAAGAGGGTTAGTTTGGACTTTGAAATCCTGCTACTGTTTACCAAGGCACCTTTCCTCAGTACTACTGCGGGCCCAGCAGATGGGTTGCTAATGAAGAGAATGTGATTGTCTATTTGAAAACTATAGGCCATTTTCTGCTACTGATAAATCATGGTTTTACTCTGCCCAAACAGGAAGTCAGACACAGTTACGTTTCTCAAGTTTAAGAACAAGTTCCTGAGTCTAAAGACCAGCTTGAGAAGCCATCTTTCCGGACAGTTTGCAAGCAAATTTGGACAACTAATGAAAGCTGTCTTTTACATTTTCTTTGTTTTTGTTTAAACACTCCTAGAACAAGAGTGCACCAACTATGACCCTGAGGCTAAATCTGGGCTCACAGAAGTTTTTGTAAACAAAATTTTATTGGCATATAGCCAAACCCATTCATTTATACGAAGTCTGTGGCTGCTATGACAGCAGGACTGAGCAGTTGTGACAGAGACCCATCTGGCCAACAAAGCCAAAAATATTTACTATACAGCCTTTTATGGAAAAAGTTTGCTGAACCCTGTCCCAGAAAGAATGAAACCAGTTCCTCTGAATTACCTAGTAAGTCCAACCAGACCAGTATGAAACAGAACTGAGCTGCCTGAGTCATCTAGGTGCAACCACAGTGACCAGTACAGGTAGACGGCAGCAGTAACCTCAGCACCAGCTCAGTTCATCCCTTTTGACTTGGCTGAAGGCAAAACTACCCCAAGAACAGCAACCTTCTACCCGAATTCAAGCGCGAGGTAAACCCCTTTGACGGTAGATCTCTGAAGAACACATGAAGTATCTTCCTTGACTTTTTAGAACATCATGTGACAGTCTTTAGAAAAACAAAACAAAACACCATTCTTCAAAGGGAATTGTAAAAGATGAAAAATGGTAGGAAGAGTGTTTATTTGGGGCTATCTGATATGGTCCACTGGAGGTAAGTCACAAAAG
Source organism: Aotus nancymaae (assembly GCF_030222135.1). Lineage (NCBI taxonomy): Eukaryota > Metazoa > Chordata > Mammalia > Primates > Aotidae > Aotus > Aotus nancymaae. The sequence goes on from NW_026988463.1 coordinate 14,255,953, forward strand.
TATCTCTATATTGGCAAAAACTCACGCTCGGTCCAACTGGCCATTTGACATCAGGGACATGAAACCACTCTCTTTCTTTGCTTCACCGCATGTACAATGTGGAAATCGGTTAGATGTGCATTTAGGTCCAGACCAGGCCTAAAATCCTAAGAGTATCCTCACCATCTCCATCACTGATTCATGCACACATCCAGATCATATTTACTGAACACCTACTACGTGCCAGGTACTATGCTGGTGCTTTAGGTATGGAGGTCAATAACACAAACAGGAATCCTGCCACCAGGGAGCTTACAGACTAGTGGAAAAACTGAAAATAAGTCAAACCACTAATAAGTAAGACCCAATGCAAATTGTGACAAGTGATCCAGAGAACACAGCTGGAATACTGAAGCGGGTGGGGGATGTTCTGGCAGAAAGGCCACAGAATGGCTCTCTGAGGAGGTGGCAAGTCCAACGTCCACGCTAACGAATGACGGCAAGCTAGCTCTGCAAGGCACTTAGGAGTTGGGGAGAAAAGTGCCCTAGGAAAGATCGGCAGGAGTCAGAAGACTCGGTGGAGGCTCCCTCGTGTGGTCACAGCGGGGAGGCAAGCTACCCCACATCTCCAGCTTTGCAATGGAGTTCCTCTGGCTCTTGACTCCCCACGTGGCCTCAGGTAGATCGAGTCTCTGTGCCCTTAGGTTTTTCACATGAACAGTGGGGAGACTCAAAAGACAGTGACTTAAGTCTGCCCAGCCCTGAGGCCAGAAAAGCATGTCATGTTCCAGGAACTGAAATGAGGTGATACAGGCAGAGAATAGCATAGGAGGGGAGCGGCGCACCAGACAGGGTTGGAAAGGTGGGCAGGGCCAAGTCAGGCAGGGTTGGGAAAGTCATGGTAAGGCGTCTGGATTTCCTTTTAATTGCCATGGGAAGTCATTGAAGGGTTTTAAGCAGGAAAATATCCTGAGCGTATCTGTATTTTTAAAAGAAAACTCTGTGTTGTGAAGAACGGAGGAAGAGGGGCCAGAGTGGAAGCAGAGAACACACAGGATACTGCTGCTGTCATGGTCTGTGCTGGAGGCAAGGTAAAGCAGCTCTACTTGACCTCGAGTGCCTACTCGGACAAACATCTATAACACTGTGCTGAGAAAGGTTTGGACGTTTAGACAGGAATCACTGGGGGAAAGTATCCTGTTTGATTAACGACGCCTGCCATGGGTGTAGAAAGGAGAATAGCAGTAACATGTCAACATCTGTCCTCCATCTCTCTATAGAGACTGAGAACATTCCAGTACCTCTAACACTACTGTGTCTACAGCTCAGCTGGGGGCTTCGTTAAAGTGCAGACTCAGAGACAATAAGGTCTGGGGTGGGGCCTGACATTCTGCATTTCTTTTTTTCTTTTCCTGACAGGGTCTCACTGTGTTGCCCCGTCTGGTCTTGAATTCCTGGGCTGAAGTGATCCTCCTACCTCAGCCTCTCGAAGTACTGAGATTACAGGCGTGAGCCAGCCCAGCAACATCCGGCATCTCTAACATTCACCCAGGTAACAAGACCACTGCTGCTGGTCCAGAGATTTTTTTTTTTAAACCGGAGTCTCACTCTGTCGCCCAGGCTGGAGTACACTGGCACGATCTCAGCTCACTGCAACCTCCGCCACCTGGGTTTAAGCAATTCTCCTGCCTCGGAATCTAGAGTAGCTGAGATCACAGGCACAAGCCATCACACCGGGCTAATTTCTGTACTTGTAGTAGAGACAGGGTTGCACCATGCTGGCCAGGCCAGTCTTGAACTCCTGACCTCAGGTGATCCACCCACCTTGGCCTGCCAAAGGGCTGGAATTACAGGCGAAGCCACCGTGCCTGGCCTCAAAGACCTCATTTTGGGCCGGGCGCGGTGGCTCACGCCTGTAATCCCAGCACTTTGGGAGGCCGAGGCGGGTGGATCACGAGGTCAAGAGATCGAGACCACCCTGGTCAACATGGTGAAACCCCATCTCTACTAAAAATACAAAAAATTAGCTGGGCATGGTAGCGCGTGCCTGTAATCCCAGCTACTCAGGAGGCTGAGGCAGGAGAATTGCCTGAACCCAGGAGGCGGAGGTTGCGGTGAGCCGAGATCGCGCCATTGCACTCCAGCCTGGGTAACGAGCGAAACTCCGTCTCAAAAAAAAAAAAAAAAAAAAAAAAAAACTCACAGAATTACAAAACCCTTAATTTTTAAAGAGTTTACCTTAATAGTGCACATTCATTTTCAGGGGGTCATTAAAAAATCATGACAACATTCTCCTGTTGCAGGGCGGTGATTCATGCTTTCTGCCAGCATCCACTTCATTTTTGGGCCTCTGCTGGTTACAACATCCCAAACTCCCAGACAGTATTAATTCAATTTATTCTGTACCTTTCTAGTGGCTGCCTATTAACATTAAACACATACAGCACTTTTCAGATCTCCAGAATGTCAAACAAGACTGTTCTTCAGATAATCTAAGTGTGAAAAGATTAATCATCACTAGGATTAATTGTTAGAAAAGAGTGGAACAACAGAGAAGTCATTTGTATGTGAGGGGTTTCGTACCTTGGATGAATTTGCCCCTTGCTAGAATGCCGGAAGATGAGGGCTGCATGCTGGCTAGTTTCCCAGTGTAAAACACAGAATGCAATTGCTTCATCTGTCTAACTGGGGTTAGTTAAAAGGCAGGAGAGCCTCTTCATTAACTCTAGTGTATTATTGTGGAGTTAACTACATTGAGGGTGGCCAAGTCAATACGGGCTGGATGCCAGAAAGTCAATACATTTTTTAACACATGAGGAAGAACAAGACTTGTTTGGGCTTTGCTGAGATCTGGTCAAATTCCTACATTAGCTCCTCAAATCTTCATGCAATGCAGGAAAGGCCTTTAACTTTGCATGCTGCCTCTACCTTACAACTTGTATCTGGGCTGACCTGGATGCTATATTAGTCTGTTTTCATGATGCTGATAAAGACATACCCAAGACTGGGCAACTTACAAAACAAAGAGGTTTAATGGGCTTACACATTACAGATTGTGGTTGGAGAGGCCTCACAATCATGGCAGAAGGAGGAACAAATCACATCTTACATGGATGGTGGCACTCAGAGAGAGAGCTTGTGCAGGGAAACTCCCATTTTTAAAAGCCATTAGATCTCATGGGACTTACTATCATGAGAACAGCAGGGGAAAGACCTGCTCCCATGATTCAATTACCTCCTACTGGGTTCCTCCCACAACATGTGGGAATTGTGGGGGTTACAATGCAAGGTGGGATTTAGGTGGGGACACAGCCAAATCATATCAGATGCCTACTGCAAAGTTTATGATACACCCAGAGCCAAGTAAAAAAGATGTCTTTTAAAGATAGATATATTAAGACTTCAGCTGTCTTTATCTCTGATCAGAAGATAATAAAAGGCATTGATATTCATATTACTGATATTAATCAAGATTAATCAATAGCAAAGGCAATGTTTGTTAGGATAACAAATGTTAGAAAGATTTTAAGAGGTCAAGATCCACAGGCTGGTTTGAAAGGTTATCGACTATCCTGCCCATGCTGAACAGAGCCAACGGTCTTCACCCTTTGAGGGGAGAATGCCCAAGTTTGGTTCTGAACCGGCCCTGTGCACAGCCATGGATCTCAATCCACAGTTAATGAGAACGGATCCTGCTCTTAGAACCCTGTCACATTTGCCCGGGCTCATTCTCAAGGTACTGTAAAAGTGTGCAAAAGGACAGAGAACTGGAACTCCATCAGGCTTGTCTTGGTGGACTACCTGATTTTGTGCCTGCTTTCTATCCAAACACAAAAAACAAACCCTTTGCTGAGACAAAGATCCACCGGTAAATTCAACTACCCTCCCTGCTTTTGCACACATACGCTCTTTAGAATCCCTGGCCAACTCACCTCCCTGTTTTGACCTAAAGAACTCACACTCAACCTTCAACCCTCTGATCAAATGTCACTTTCTCTAAGAACTCTTTGCTGATCTAGAGAACGGGTGAGGAGCTCTGCGCAGTGCTCATGCTGCACCTGGATGTCCTCAGCACTGTGTTAGGAAATGCGTCCTGTGGTGTGGTCACCACTCCCTCCTCACCAGGCTGGGAGCCCCAGGAGGAGTGACCACATCTCAGGTCTGCATCACAGCATTCCACCGGAGCCTGGCCATGGCAGGCCCTCTATAAAACAGGTGTCGGAGAAAGCAATAAGCAGGGAGAGGGAGACAGAGAGAAAGAAGGAAGGAGGGAGGACAGAGAGGAAAAGAAGAAGGAAAGAAGAAAGGAGAGGGAGTAAAGGACGGAGCAAGGGAGATGCTGAATTTGCCAAATCTACTTGGTTCTTGAAGGCTGATGGCAGGTGCCCAATAACCTACTACTCAAGTAGAATAGTATTTTACATGCTGAGAAAGAAACAAGAGGAAAAAGAGTCTCACCCCACTCTCCAATACCAACAGCATGTTGGCTAGGGGAGGAAGGCTATCACAGACAAAGCCACTTCCCTGGGCAAGAGGTAAAAGCCATGGCTCTGGAGTGAGCAGACCTGGGCATCCACCTGAGCTCTCCCCTCCATTATCCACACGGACTTCAATGAGCTGCTGAGCCCCTAACGAGACTCCGTTTCTTCCCATGTTAAATAGGAGAATGATGAGAATGTATCATAAAGTACTAAGGTAAGGATTCCATTAGCCCCTGGCCATGAAATGCTTGCCAACAGCCTGGCAAAAAGTAAGCCCTCAATATATAGCAGCCGCCATGACAACAGATGAGGTGGTCCTCTCTAGGTCTCAATGCCTCATCACACCCAGAAGTGCTGAGCACACCCACAGGGCAAAGCAGCAGCACAGTCAACAGGTTTCAATTCAGTCAAGTACACATGGCTCTCACCTAAATTTTTTGTCTTCTCTTGTTGCCCAGGCTGGAGTGCAGTGGCTAGACCTTGGCTCCCTGCAAACTCCATCTCCCGGGTTCAAGCGATTCTCCTGCCTCAGCCTCCCAAGTAGCTGGGATCACAAGCACACACCACCACACCTGGCTAATTTTTCTATTTTTAGTAGAAACAGGGTTTTGCCATTTTGGCTATGCTGGTCTCCAACTCCTGGCCAAGGTGATCCTCCAGTCTCAGCTTCCCAAAGTTCTGGGATTACAGGCGTAAGCCACTATGCCCAGCCTAATATTAATATAATCTCGATTTTACACGTAAGTAAACTGAGGTCCAGGGAGGGTATGTAACATGCCTAGCATCACAGAGCTGCTGAGTGGTACCACTGGTGTTCACCCTCACATGGTCTGACTCCAGAAATCCTACTCATAACCACAACTCACAATGAGGAAAAGCATTTCAGATTACTAGTGTCAAAAGGAGGCGTCCCAAATGTAGAATCCAAACACCTAATGCAATTTCCCACTCTGTCACTTGACAGTTGCAGAGCCCTGCACTGAGCATCACTTTAGCCACTTTTAAAGTGAGAATAATATCTACATCAGAGGCCTCAAAGGGCTGTCAAAGGATCCAAAAGAAGACAGCACTCTGCAGGCTGGGCACAGTGGCTCACACCTATAATCCCAGAGCTTCTGGAGGCTGAGGTGAGCGGATCACCTGAGGTTGGAAGTTTGAGACCAGCCTGACCAACACAGCAAAACCTCATCTCTACTAAAAATATAAAAATTCGCTGGACATGGTGGCGGGTGTCTGTAGTGCCAGCTACTTGGGAGGCTAAGGCAGAAGAATCGCTTGAACCCAGGAGGCAGAGGTTGTGGTGAGCCGAGATCACACCACTACACTCCAGCCTGGGCAAGAGAGTGAGACTTTGTCTCCAAAAAAAAAAAAAAAAAAAACGAAACAGCACTCTGCAGACAGTGAGTGAAGCTTCACCCAGATGTGAAGTAGCCGGCCCCACTCTTCTTCCTGTCTGCACCGGAAGCCCAGAGGGAAGCTGCCCCAGCTGACTGTCCCTTTGACATAAACACACAGGCTGGTGGTTATCTTGTATCAAGTGGTCTTTTTCCCCGATAAATATAATGCACGTCCACTGTGGAAACTGGAGGGTAAAAATAAGCAGTAAATAACCATCACCCTTAACCCGACCAATTCTGCATCTTTGAGGAGTTTCCAGGGAACCGGCATGGCTGGAGTAAACCAAGAAAAGACATGAGTGGTGTGAGATGGATGAAGAATAAAATACAGAAGTGGGTCCGCGATCCCTCTGAATTAAGCCAACAACGTAATTAAGGGAAGAACAATCTGTACCAAAAATTAAACCCACAAGGACAGTTCATTTTCTTCAAATTAGCAGTTTAACCCCAATAAGTGTCTGTAATAGGACTTAGCAAACTACATCTCATGGTGAAATCCAGCCTGTGGTCCATTTCTGTACAGTGTTTACATTTTAATGGAGGAGGAGTGGAGGAAGAAGAGGGGGAAGAGGAGAGAGGGAAGAGTGAAAGGAAGAGGGAAAAGACAGGCACCAGCCAAAAAGTCTGAAACATTTGGGCCTTTACTGAAAGTGTTTGTCAACCTCTGGTCTCTAGATAAAATAGAATGTGAGTATCTACTTCATGTAATTTGAAGGCATAATGAAATTTGTGCACATTTTAGAAAAAACCCAAATACCACGCAGGTGCTGCCCAAACACAGGTCAGGAAGACACAAAACCACCCCCATCTCCAATGACATCTATACAAGCAGCAGCAGAACGCAGCTAATTTGGCATGGAGTAACAGCTGACCAGAGCCTAGATGGAAAACAGGATGAAGAGGTCACAAGGAAAAGAGAGGCTTAGAGGATGGGCTGACATAAATTTCAAGCCCGCTTGTTTGAGAATGTTTCGGTAGGCAGATGAAACATTTCTCCCAGTACACAACAACCGCTCCCCCCACCGCCACCCACCCTCACCCCTGCACCCCTGTCAGCAATCAGTGTGAATTTACCAGGCTTGCTTCTGTTTCCTCATTTGCTCTGTGACCTTGGGCAAATGACTTAAGCTCTCTGTGTTTCTGCATTTGCAGAATGAAGATCATAATAGCAGCTACCTATGTAGGACTAAGTGAAGATTCAGTGAGTCTATGTACAGGTCTCAAAACAGTGCCCGGCTCAGAGTTAGCACTACTAAAATTTTAGCCTTTATTCTTTATCACCCTCTCTACCTAATGTGGAAAGGTCCAGTTCAAATACAGGGAGAAGGAACAGCTTGTTCAGTGGTCATTGCTGGTGAGTTGAAATGAGATTCTACGGTCAGTGACGACGGCCTGGAATAAACAACCCCTCTCTTGGGGGTTTCTTAGTGCCCCCAGGGTAACATAGGACCACACGGGAAGAGGCAGTTGGGGGATTTTCAGCAGACACACTGAAGAACAGGCAGACAGGACCCGGGCACACAGGGCTCTCGGCACCATGATTTTCCAGCAAATGCAATGGATGTTCAGTCCTTCCCTTCTCCATACTCTCCCGCAAAGGCACCAAAGTTAAACCCAAGTTGCTGGTTTCTGTAAGTCATGATTATCCCATCTAGTCATCCTTTTTGTTTGTTTGTTTTTGAGAGGAGGCCTGCTCTGTCGCCCAGGCTGGAGTGCAGTGGCGTAATCTCAGCTCACTGCAACTTCCACCTCCTGGGATCAAGTGATTCTCCAGCCTCAGCCTCCCGTAGTTGCAATTACAGACACGTGTCACCACACCCAGCTAATTCTGTGTTTTTAGCAGAGATGAGGTTTTACCGTGTTGGCCAGGTGTCAAACTCCTGATCTCAGGTGATCTGCCTGCCTCAGCCTCCCACAGTGCTGGGATTACAGGCCTAAGTCACCGCACCCAGCCCATCTGGTCATCCTTTGGACAGAAACAAGATGAGGGCCTGATTTCCCAGGCTCAGTGACCTAGATAGTGACCCCCAGCTTCCTGTCCCCACTCTCCAATCGCTCCCCTCCCTGTTGAGCCTGCTCCGTATCAGTGCCAAGTTTGCCATTCTTCAGAAGTACCAGAGATTACTACGTGTGCCTCGAAGAAAACGCTGAGTGGAATGAAGAAGGAAAAAAAAAACTTCATCATGCGATTCATATATGGGCAAGAGCTACAAACAATTCAGGGCGCTAAAATTAATTTGCTCCCCTGCCAATGAAGAGAGGGTGAGCATCGAGGCAGACTGTAACAAAGACGTACTTAATGTGTACAGCACATATTTATTCATTTTTAGAAAATGTGCAGCGCTACCACCCCACTTCTCCCATAAAACCGGACCATCCTACTCAGCTGCTATTCTTATCCCTTGCTCATTTGCGTAATTTTAACACTGCAGAATATAGCCAGCCTAAGAATATGTTTTTATAATTACACCCATCACAGGAACTGTCAGCATCTAATGACGGATAATTTCAGCTATTATAAGAAGCTTAAAAGATCATTTTCATGAATAATTCGTAATATGAATCATTAAATTCAAACAATGTCAGAAATTTTTAAAAAAAAAAAAAAAAAAAAGAAAAATATTTTAGGTGCCTAACAGTAACCATCCCTTTAAATGCAGAATCCAGTTTCTGATGTGCACACAAACAACACAATACACAGGGCAGATCAGCACGAGAGGGGAAGTAACATGCAAACTGGCTCAGTTTGTCACTTCGCTCTTTCGATTTTTCACCAGGTCCCCCTAGCCCGAGGATAAAATTCCAGCCTCACGGCAGGTCCCGCAGAGTTCACCTGCTTGATCCGTGCCTGTCTCTCCTGTTCATCTCTCACCTCCTCCTCCTGCAACCCCAGGTCCTATGCAGGCCGCTAACCTCCCAGGGCTCTGTGCCTATGGACCTGTTGATCTCCCTGCCTCCCTCCAGCAAATAAAACCTGCCTGAAAATCAAACAAGCCAACAGAACTAACATGCAAAGCGATGTATCTTCCTGGTAAACTTCCTGGTAAACTGTTTGAGTACCTGGATCCAGCCACACCTGCACCCCAAAGCTTCTCAGTTCTATGAATTAACACACATTCCTGTTGCCTTCAACTCACAGCAGGGTAACGGTGGGGTGGGGGCTCTTCTTAACTAAAATAAGGCTGCAGGCCTCCAGAGACCCTGGAGTAACAGCAGAATCAGTTTCCAAAGCTGTTCTGGGCCAAAGCCAACAAAGCAGACCACTCAGTCAGGGACAGAAAGACGAGATGAAGCCAGGACAGGTGGTGGTGGTGGTGCGGTGGTGGTGGTGCCGCTGTGTGCGTGTGCGCATGTGTGTGTGTGTGTGTTTACTGGAAGGCAGTGGAGTAAGTGGCATCAGGATTAATGTAAGAGCGATTGAGCCAGACCCAAGAGAGGACAAATCACCTATGAGGTGGCTTGGCCAAGAGGTATGTCTACACTGCATGGTGGTGGCACAGCCACCAAATCCACTCTTCTTAGTGAAGCATGAAAATGAAATGACAACTCCCATTTCCAAATGAAACTGGTCTGTGTATCACTTTGCAATTATAAACACATCATATGTTAAAAGATGCATGAACTTTCAGTAAGAAAAAAATGTTTATACACTCAATAAGGAAAAGACAGAGAGAAGAATAGCCTTCACAACCAGACAAGAACATCAGACTTAAGTACACCATGGCATTCCAGATTACCCCTTTCTACACAACAATGGCCTTCACACTATAGGCTGTATTTCATTAGCAAGGTAGTGACAATAATCAGTAAGTCTCAACCGATGCTTGTTAAAATGGAGTACAACAGAATATAAAATATGAGAACGGTCTGCACCTAATAAAGGTTAAGTATTGTTCCCAGAAGGTTGTGTCTCAGTCACTATATACACAACTGTGCATGCTTAAAAAAGTATTTCTTACTGTGGGCCACAGTCAAAAAGGACTGAAAACCACTTTTATAACGATGTCAGATCAAAAGAATAAAAGATGATGATGTCAGGTCAGAGATGACACCTGAAGATATGACATACTGTTTTCAAACCCAGGCTGTGAATCAGCAACTGCACTTCTGTACACCTTTCCCGCCAAAAGCCCCCAGGATGTAAGGACACAGCTTACTACAATCCTCTTTGTAGCAGCAAAAACCTGGAAAAAAACTAAATCCCACCTGTAAGGAAATGATTTGAAAAGTTATAGCATAGCCACATGACGGACTCTAATATGCAGATACTAAGAACAATAATTTAGGTATGCATCTTTTGATCAGGAGCAACATTCATGACTGTTCAGTGATACATTCTAACCTGAAAAAGGGAAGGTGGATCAGGGATCAGCACACATTCTCTTTAACAGGCTGGATGGTAAATATTTTGGGGTTTGCAGGCCACAGGTCTCTGCAAGAACTATTCAACTGTCGTACTGTAGCTCAAAAGCAGAGATGGAAATAATGAATGGACTACGGCTATGACCCAATAAAACTTCATTTTAAAAAGTGGCATGCCCATGGGCTGTGGTTTCCCAACCCCTGATATAGACTAATGCCATTTTTGGAAAAGAAACAGGTAGAACAGATATACATTTGTAGAGTATAGATTTGTGAGATGACTTTTGGTGATCTAAAAAGGGTAGTATTGGGAGAGACTAACTTCTTTACATACCTCTATTGCTAGACTTGTTATATATTACTCATTTTTAAAATTCTAATAAGGTATTAAGTTATTTTTAAAAACTAATGTATGAACTACAAGCTCTGGTGCCTACTATCACTGAAATCAATTCTCTGTAATATATCCAAACAATTTTATCATTGCAAATAACACAGCCTTCCACAATTCATACTTAATTGGATATCACCTGTCATAATTGGAACTCTCCAGCTAAAAATTGTCTCCAAAAGGTGGGAAAAGTAATAACAAGTCATTGGAAACCAAGAAAACAAATTTTATTCTCCTCTCCCAATGAGGAATTGAATTATACAGAAAAAGTAGTTTAAAACTTACAAGCCTTGGATCCACAGTTCAGTTAAGTCAGGTACTTACCGTCTGCATTTTATAGGTGGAGGATGGGGTTGAGTTTATGCCATCCCCAAATAACATGACAACTGAGCATGAAGCCAAGATATAGACCTGAGTCTGAATTCCAGTTTAACGAAATTGACTTGGCACTGATCAACAGTGGATAAATAGTACATATGCCCATGGTAAATCCAATCCTTCATGCTCCAAGAGCACCCTAGATTCACAGGGGAAATAAGAATGGGACTAAATGCAGCTGGCTACGTTATTGCTAAAACATTAAGACAAGGATCACCCCTGTTTCACGCAAACAGGGGTGAGTCGCCGCCTCACCTACGGGTGGTACACATACTACAGGTGGGAGATACACTACCTGTACTACCTGTCTACAGGTGTTAGACATACTACCACGTGTAGCTTTCAAAGTGTTGAATAGAGACCATATTTCACAAGTCTCCACTGAACTGCCCTCAAGACTGTAACTCTAGCAAAGCCAGAACCTCCTCCCGGGTGGCTCATCAAAAGCACAGTAGCTAATAAACAAGTGTGGCAGAAACAGCAGGCGTTAGGGCTGGGCATGGTGCCTCACGCCTGTAATCCCAGAACTTTGGGAGGCCAAGGCAGGAAGATTACTCAAGCCCAGGAGTTCAAGACCAGCCTGGGGAACATAGTGAGATCCTGTCTCTATAAAAAATACAAAAAATTATCCGTTTGGGCTATAACCCCAGCTACTTTGGAAGCTGAGATGGGACAATCACCTGAGCCCAGAAGTTGAGGCTGAGGTCAGCCATGATCACATCACTGCACTCCAGCCTGGGCAATGGAGTGAGACCCTGTCTCAAAACAAAGACAAAAGAAGCCCAGCAGGTGTCCCCTAATAGCAATTCTTTTCTTCTTTAGCAAGAAAATCAGCAATTTTTGCTGGGTACTTGGCCAGATAGATGGAAAACAAAGAGACTATGTTTCCCAGCATCCTTTACAGCTAGCTGTGGCCTCATGAAAGTGTCAAGAGCAAAGTGAAGAGAAGACTCGTTAACTTGAAGACTTAGCAGTAGCAGTGATCCAAAATGAAATGTACGGGAGGGTGGAGCAGGGAGGGCGCATGGGCAGGCAATGTGCCCAAGGTCACACTGCTAGCAAAAGGCAGAGCTAGAACTTTGTGGACCAGCACCCATGGCCTAAGTCTTCATGCTATAAGGCTTCTCAGTCCAGGCTGCATAAAGAATGCTGTCTTACCTTCCTTAGGAAGACATGAAGAAGGAGACTAGACAGTGGAGAGCTTGCATGCCCATCAAACCTGACTTCTTGTCATCTCAGACACATGTGGCTGGTTGCTGACAGGTGCCTGATGTTATATGCACTCATATTGTACCATTACCTGATTTTCCTGAACTCCCTACCAATGCTTTATTTGTGTGTGTGTGTGTGTGTGTGTGCGCATGCGTGCGCACGCACGCAGCATCAGATTTCTTCTGAGCACATAAAAAGTCCATGTGTCAAGTAAAAGGTCTGGGGAGGCATCATGAAGCACTTCAGCCAGGGAATCCTTCTCCCAAGACTGTTTGCAGCAAAGTGTCATACCTACCCGGAAAAATATATTCCAAAATGTTAACAGTGCTTGAGGGTTTATAAATTATATTTTCTCCTTTTTCTCTTGTATCTACTTTAATTTTCTATAATGAATATAATTTGGGGTTTTTAATAAGGAAAAGGAAAACACAAATTGTTTTTCAACAACCTTATTGTTGAATAACCTTATTGTTGAAAAACAATTTAAGGCAAGCCATGATGAGTTCCGCAGGCTGCTTCTGGCCCAGGGGTATATGCCTGCTTGCTGTATACTCCAAATCCTTCATTTTGCTCAGAAGGCAGCAAAGACCACAGAAGCAAGTCCCCACAATTGTGACCATACCACTCCTGATGGGCCGGCAGTAGGACCCCTGCACTCTGCAAATGGCACTATAATGAGGCCAGCCAGATGCAAATGAGGGCAAGAGTAATTAAAGGTAGAGACGTGCTTGGCTTAATTGGCTGCACCTGCAGGAAAGGGGGTGTTTTGGAGGAATTCATTTCCCCAAATAGTGAGATTATGAGGACAGAAACAGAAAGAAAGGGTAAGGGGGAGCTTGGCAAGGGGGGAAATTCTGGGTACAGCACGTACCTCAAATGCCTCCCAGAAACTCTGTTTAAGTACACCCAACTAGGGCATCACAGGACTCAAGGTCCACCTGCCTGCCTGTTCCACTCGCTGGCTTGGATGCCTGGGAGAAATTTTGAACAGGAAAGGCCAGGTACTCCCCTCTGGAGCCCAGGTTCCTGTGCCTAATCAGTCACCCCAGTCTATGAGCTCCAGGTGGGTAGATATCGAGTATTACTCACTTCTGTATCAGGAAATCAGAGATTTAGGCCCTGCCACTCCCCAGCTGTGCAGCTAGAGCAAAGCACTTGATGATAACAATCTAATACTTACATACAGTGCATGGATGGGACTTTACGCACACAGACCCCAGTATACTTGTTCCGATTTTTGTTGTTTTTGTTTTTGTTTGCTGTTGTTGCTGTTGTTTTGTTTTGTTTTTGTTTTTGAGACGGAGTTTCTCTCTTGTTGCCCAGGCTGGAGTACAGTGGTGCAATCTCAGCTCACCTCAACCTCTGCCTCCCAAGTTCAAGCGATTCTCCTGCCTCAGTCTCCTCAGTAGTTGTGCTAACAGGCATGTGCCACAATGCCCAGGTAATTTTGTATTTTTATTAGAGACAGGGTTTCTCTCCCGACTTTGTGATCCACCCGCCTGGACCTCCCAAAGTGCTAGGATTACAGGCGTGAGCCACCGGCCCTGTTCTTTGTTTTTGGAGAGATGGAATCTCAAACTCCTGGCCTCAAGCAACCCTCCCACCTCAGTCTCTCAAAGTGCTGGGATTACAGGTGTGAGCCACCGTGCCCAGCCAGTCTCTGACCTTTCTAAGCTTCAGTTTTCCCATGTAAATGGGGACAATAGTACCCACTTCACAGGACAGTTCCCATGAAGCAGTTAGCACAGGGCGTAGCAGATGGTGCTTAATCCATGTTAGCTATTATTATTATTGGGTGCTCAACAAACGCATTCATGCATTCACTCACTCATTCATTCATCAAATGTCTACTGATCACCCACCAGGTGCCAGGCCCTGTTTTAGAAGCTAGGTGCACAACAGTAGCAAAACAAAATCAGTCCCTACTCTCATGAGCATATATCCTGGCTACTGTTTCTTGACTCTGTCACTAAATAAAGAAATTACATTTTTAAAGTATGAAATAGGTAGCAATAGACCTGGGAATGACCAACTAGGAAAAGTCATGGCAGAGAAATCACGGAGGACTTCCTGGAGCAGGGGCATCTGGAGGTGAATGTGGTGCCAGGCATCACTAAGACTCTAGAGTAAATAGAAGGCATACCACAGAGAGGACAAGGAAGGAGTCTATTTCTACTGAAATGCAAAGAATGCAATTGAAACCATAAACCAGTGAATTAACCCCAGGCAAGGAGAGAGGTGCTCTCTCTGTACAGGGTGCCGATTCTTCCATTCAGTCCTAGCAAAAGCAAACATTTAGGCAAGTCATTCTCCACCAAGGTCCATGGCATCATTACCCACTCGAGCAAAACAAAATGACCAGTTCCCTTACAATAGCTACAATTACAAACTTAAAACCGAGCAGTTTTCACAATCAAAGTGGCATTTTACAAAACAAATCACCTGTCAGCTCCCAGGATGGAGAGGAGTTGAAAACAAAAGATGATTGACAAACAACACCAATAATCACAATGCTGAGACAGCCCCAAAAAGCTAACGACGACAACCATAAATATAAATCTAGCCGCCGCTTCTGAGGAGGGAGCTCAGGCACTCCAATTGCTCCTGTAGTGTTTCTAGGTCTTTGTTTCCTACCAAGCGATAAAAATACAATGAACAACAATCATGAATTGATACGTGATATTTCCAGGGAATTTCATTTGCAGTGATTTGGGAAGGGAAAGCCTCCTGCCAGGCAGGAAATCAGGTTGAACAAATAAAACGTTACCCCTTATAGAGGTCACCAGAGAGACAATGGAAACTTCCCGAACCTGGGACTGGATCCTCTTGGAACTGTGGCCCAAAATTTGATGACATTTTCCCAGCAGTGGGGCACAAAGGGGTGGCTTGAGGGGACTTTACCATCCCCCCATCCCTAACTCCATCAGCCTCATCCTCCTAGAAGGCCACCAGAAGAAGCAGGGACTCCTGGCTGCCTACCCAGCATTCATTGTCACTCCTTCCTTACATGCCAAATAAGCACCACTTTTCCCAGCCCACCTTGCAATTCGGGGTGGCCGCAGAGCTGGGTATTGTGGATACATGTACAGGGTTTTATTTAAAGGTCAGGAGGCTGGGCTAGGTGGCTCACACCTGTAATTCCAGCACTTTGGTAGGCCAAGGTGGGTGGATCACCTGAGGTCAGGAGTTCAAGACCAGCCTGACTAACATGGAGAAACCCTATCTCTACTAAAAATACAAAAATTAGCTAGGTGTGGTGGCATGTGCCTATAATCCCAGCTACTCGGGGGGCTGAAGCAGGAGAATAGCTTAAACCCCAGAGGTGGAGGTTGCAGTGAGCCGGAATCACATTATTGCACTCCAGCCTGGGCAACAAGAGTGAAACTCCATCTCAAAAAAAAAAAAAAAGTCAGGAAACTGGCTAATCACACAAATACTGTTTTGTCAGGATAATGGATTGCAAAGCTTTTGCAAAGGTTTGCCCTATAATTCTCATCTTAATTATTCATCCACTTGGAGAAACTAATTTACAGGTGTCTGCTAATGTGCTGTGACATTTCACAGCCTGGACACTCTCCTAAATGCATTTCCAACCCAGGACAACATCAACCATTGCCCGATACTTTGCGTGTGTCATCACTTTTAAACTATAAACAATTCTATAAAGTCAATGTTGTTTTCAATTTTTTTCCCTTTTTATTTCAATAGCTTTAGGGGTATAAATGGCTTTCAGTTACATGAATGAACTGTGTGGCAGTGAAGTCTGGGCTTTTAGTGTACATGTCACTCGAACAATGTGTACACTGTACCCAAAAGGGAGTTTTTCATCCCTCCCCTCCCCACTCGGAATCTCCAATGTCCCTCATGTTTCTCTTTATGTCCCTGTGTACCCACAGCTTGCCTCCCACTTATAAGTTAGATGTGCCATTTTTCTGTTCCTGAGTTACTTCACTTAGGATGATGGCCTCCAGTTCCACCCAAGTGGCTTCAAAAGACAGTATTTGATTATTTATGGCTGGCTAATTTTTTTTTGTTTTGGGGGTTTGTTGTTTTTTTTTTTTCGTGACAGAGTCTCACTCTGTCCCCGAGGCTGGAGTGCCTCATCCTCCCAAGTAGCTGGAATTACAAGTGCATGCTGCCATGCCCAGCTAATTTTTGTATTTTGAGTAGAGATGGGATTTCACTATATTGGCCATGCTGATCTCAAATTCCTGACCTCAGGTGATCCATCTGCCTCAGCCTCCCAAAGTGCTGGGATTACAGGCATGAGCCACAGTGCCCAGCCCTTTATGACTGAGTAGTATTATATGGTGTATATAAACCACATTTTCTTTATCCACTCCAGAAAATATCTGCAAAGTACACATCCAACAAGAGGTTAATATACAGGCTCTACAAGAGACTCAAAACATATCAGCAAGGAAAAAAATAAATAATCTCACTAAAAAGTAACCAAACAAGAACAGGTATTTTTCATAAAAAGATGTACAAATGGCCTTCGAACATATAAATACATACATACATACATACATTTTATATATATATATATATATATATATATATATATATATATATATATATATATATATATATAATCTTGACAGGGCTGGGATTGGACCCAGCTTCCTCCAACTGGAAGCCCCGTGCCTGCCTTTCCTCTCCCATTCTATTAACGCTTCTCCAGGCTCCTCCTCCAGGCAATGGCTTCTCTCTACCACAGACAAAGGAGCCTTCATGGACAGAGAGCATGGCCAGTCTACTGCTTCAGTAAAGCAGTAAGTCAATGGTTCTGCTTTGTGCCGACCCTGATGTCCAGTTACAAGCCCCTCCCACTCTGACCCAGCTCCTGTTGAGACTCATGGCAAATGATCAGATTTCAGTCTCCAGGGGGAAAAGGCGAATGGGGTGCATTTTTTCTCAGAACCAAGTACATGGTACACGCTAGCCAGTCAAACAGAGGCTGCCCCACATAGGCAGGCATCTCTGGGCTAGCTCATCACACACCACCACTGAGGCCCAGGGGAGGCAGCATACCCTATCCCTAGAACACATCTGGGAGAATAAACTTCCGAAGTGCCGGAAAAGACCAGATTTAGCAGACAGATCTGGGTAGGAATCTCAGCTCAGCTACTTTCTAGGTGGATGACAGTAATGATTAACTTCATGTGCCAGTGCAGCTGGATCACGGTACCCAGATATTTCATCCAACACCAGTCTAAACATCATTGTAAAGGTATTTTTTAAATGGGATTAACAGTGTAATCAGGAAAGTAGATTATCTTCTATAATGAGAGTGGGCCTCATCCCATCAGCGGGAGGGAGGGAGGGAGGGAGGGAGGGAGAGAGGGAGGAAGGAAGGAGGTCTCACGAGGATGTATGAAATCTGCCCCAAGATGACCTTTGATCTTGAGGTGCAACATCAGTTTTTCCCTAGGTCTCCAGCATAGGAACACACCCTGCAGATTCTGGAGTTAACAGATGCCACAATCACAGGGGTCAATTCATTCATTTATTCATTCATTTATTGTTGCCCAGGCTGGAGTAAAGTGGCACCATTTCAGTTCACTGCAACCTCCGCCTCCCAGGTTCAAGCGATTCTCCTGCCTCAGCTTCCCAAGTAGCTGGGACTACAGGCACATGCCACCACATTCAGCTAATTTTTTGTATTTTTATTAGAGACGGGGTTTCACTATATTTGCCAGGATGATCTCGATCTCTTAACTTCGGGACCCACCTGGCTCAACCTCCCAAAGTGCTGGGATTACAGGCATGAGTCACTGCACCCGGCCCTAATTCCTTAAACTATAAATCAACCTCGATCTGTCTACACACACACACACACACACACACACACACACACACACCCCACTATTAGTCAATATTTCTGGAGAACCCTGACTAAAAGAGTGAGCTTCAGCACACCTACCACTCAGAGCCTTGGTTTCTCACATCCATAAAATGGAGACAACAACCCCATCCTCACAGAGCTGTTAGACGGAAGAATGCTGTAGGGAAGAAGTTCCCATGGGGCCCAGCACATTACAGGTGCCCAATGAACACATCTTTTGTTATCTGTCAACCAAGGATTTCTCTAGATGGTTACAAGGCCTTGTGGGAAAAGGTTGAGCTGTATCAGAATGCATACTTGGAATTACCTGTTTGTTTACATGTTTAGTGTCCATCTCTCCCACTAAACCTGAGGGGTCTCCTTGGACCTGAAGTATTCCCAGAACTGTGCCTGGTACTCTATGATTCAATCAGTGTTGGCTGAATGAATGAAACGATGCCCTGACCTTGTACTCCGCACAAAGCAAACAACTTAACTTCGCAAACCAGCCAGTGGTTTTGGAGTTTGTGTAAAGAGTGAAGGAGGTGGTAGGAACAACAGCTTATGAAGCCTCACTTTGCACCGAAGGCTGTGTTGAGAACTTTACATCTAATTCTCTCAATTACTTCTCAGAACAGGGTTACAGGTGAAAACAGTGCCCAGAAAGCAGTCATTTCAAGCAGGAAGAAGAGCAACTATGAGGTCTTCTGTTTATAAACTTAGTATTTGAAAAGGTAAAGGCCACTTGAGATTTAGCCCCTAAAACAAATACAAAATAGACCAGGGCAGAGTGAAATAAGAGAGAAGAGAGAAAAGAGGGAAGAGATAGAGAAGCAGAGGAGAGAGAGAGAGAGAAGAGGAGGGAGAAAGGGAGAAAAGAAGGGAGAGAGGGAGGGAAGGAGAGGGAAGGAGGGAAGGAGAGGGAGAAGCGAGAGGGAGGAGGGAGGGAGGGAGGGAAAGAGGGAGGGAGAGAGAGGGAGAAAAGGGGGAAGGGATGAGGGAGAGAGGTGGAGGGGAAAGAGCAAAGAGGAGAGGAAGGGAGAGGTGAGGGCATGTGACTCCCACTTTGAGACCCCAGCAGCACTGTGACAGCAGTGACTGACTCTGACCAAGACACATGCACACCCTGAACCTGTGTGTCCAGGACATAGACAAGGTGGAGGGATGGGACAGGCCCACAGAAGCCACATGGACTGAGGGTTGGACAGAGGGTTCCCCAAAGAAAGCACAGGTTACTAAGTAGACAGAAAGTAGCCGATGTCAAAGGTGCATATGCACACAGACAGAAGACAAATCAGAACTACAACCCAAACGGATTCCACTCCAAAGTCCGCACTCTTTCCGCCACTGCAGGCTACACTTCTCAGCCACGCAGAGTGAGATGAGCAGGCTCTTACGAAGTGAATCTTCAGCCTCGATAACAAAAACAGAGGTCCAGCATCCTAAAGTCATGCCACCTTGTTAAGGACAACACACAAACAAGGAATGCCTAACTCAAGTGCAGAGCAGCAGGTAGGCAAGGTCTAACTCATGCTATTGACCAAGGAGGGCTGAGCAGCAGACAGCTGGGGACGCTGCTGGTCTCACGTCTCCTAAGTGGTCCTGATGAAACTACAGAGGAGTCAGACACACGGCCGATGGCCCAGGAGCATCCCTTCAGCCACCCACAGGTCCTGGCCATGGAGCCGTTGAGCCCTACCAGGATCTGGTCCCAAGTCTGGAGCTTGAGAGTGAGAGGACAGCAGGCGGTCACTGAAACTCGTCAACACTCAAAGCTGGGCGCCGTGGCTCATGCCTGTAATACCAGCACTTTGGGAGGCTGAGGCGGGTAGATCACTTGAGGCCAGGAGTTTGAGACCAGCCTGGCCAACATGGTGAAACCCTGTCTCTACTAAAAACATAAAAATTAGCCAGGCGCAGTGGTGCATGCCTGTAAACCCAGCTACTTGGGAGGCTAAGGTGGGAGAATCACTTGAACCCAGGAGGCGTAGGTTACAATGAGCTGAGATCATCCACTGCACTCCAGCTTGGGTGACAAAGTGAGACTTCATCTCAAAAAAAAAAAAAAAGGAAAGAAAAGAACCAGAACATACTCTGAAGCTTCAGCACCAATGATCAACAGCTGCTAACAGAGGGGACAAGAACAGCACAGCACATGACCCTGCCCACCACGGCACTTCCGGATTCTCTCGTTTCTGTTCACAGCACCCTCATCTCCAGACTTGGAATCTCACAGCTAAGTCCACAACCTGCCCATCGTCTCTCTGGGCTCCAAACTGTCAGAGCTAGAAAGTAGTACTTGACCCCACCTGTAACCCGTGAGTTTCATAGGGAGTACCTGCCTGTCCTGTTTGTCAATAAACAACTAAATTTATGAAAGCCCTCTTTTTCCCATTACTAAACCGAGATTTACAGGAGAAGCCAAAAGCACCTTACGGAAGGGGTAGCTATAACATGGTCTCTCCACCACAATTGGCACCTCCAGTGTAAATGACAACATAATGTGCCTGTGCAGAACAGACTTCTAACAGCGCCTAACAAAGCTAAGTACATATCTAAGGTGCAATCTAATAGTGTAAGATCTCCATAAATGCAGAAATAAATGAGTAACAAGTGACTCAGTCTTTCTTTCTTTTCTTTTTTTTTTTTCTTTTTTTTTTGAAGAGACAGGGTCACTCTATAGCTCAAGCTAGACTGCAGTAGCATGATCATGGTTCACTGTAGTCTCAATCTTCTGGGCTGAAGCTATCCTCCCACCTCAGCCTCCCACATAGCTGGGACTACAGGCATGTACCAGCACACCTGGCTAATTTTTTTTAAAAAATTGTTTGTAGAGAGAGGTCTTGCTCTGTCATCCAGGTTACAGTGCAGTGGGACAATCATGGCTCACGGAAGGCTATTGGCCAGGCTGGTCTGGAACTCCTGGGCTCACGTAATCATCCTGCGTCAGGTTAGCCTCCCGAAGTGCTGAAGTTGTAGGTGTGACCCACCACACCTAGCCAAGTGACTTAGTATATCTCAGAGACATGTCTCTAGCACATTATTGGACACCCTTCCTACCACAGACCCTCACAAGCTGTCAGGCATTCCTTCTGATACTCCAAGAGCACAACCCCAAAGTAAGCATCTAGGGAATCAGGTCTCTTTCTGAAGAGCCACACACATGAATGAGAGGATGGAAACCACATGCCTCTGAATGAGTGCCCCAGCAGGGACCACAGAGATGGCTGGCCACCACAACTCAATGCTCCCCTTCCACTGGGTAGAGTTCTTGTGCAAAGCAGCTATCCAGCCAGAGAGAACACTTCTGAGACCCCTCTGCACCCAAGTGGGACTGCATGACCAGTCCTCATCAATGGAATGTGAGCAGAGCGGTGTGGTCACTTCTGGAAGAAAGAAGAATGATAATAATAAGCTCCCTGCTCTTAAGTCATATGAAATGTTGCTCCCCCAAACTTGCTTCCCTTCTCAGGGAATGCTGTTTCCATCGACATCAACATCCGTTACTCCGAAATCACTCCTGAGAGTCACTTGGATAGACACTGGTAGCAAGTTTTTATTAAGCACCTTTTGTGTACTTGCTTAAAAAAAAAAAAAAAAAAAAAAATCTGCAAGTTCCAGACACTGCCCACTATGTGGTCACACAGTGTAGCAGAGTAGACACATCCACACAAGATGTGACCACAAAATAACCCAGGGTAGCAAAAAGCAAATGCCAGATTCTAGTTACTGCTTGTAGCAAGCACCACAGGGGTTTAGGAAACTGAAAGATACAAGTAATCCGATTTCTTTCAGGTGACAGGTGAAGAGCTGGATCCTGCCACAAATGCAACATCTAGTCTGACCAAGCATAAAGGAAGCAGCGTTTCCAGGAGAGGAGACTAGATGAGCCAAGAGTGGGGTGGTAAAGTGGTTGTGATGGGGGCACATGAGACAAACATAACAGCAAAGCAGCTTCGCAATGAGCAGTGAGAGGCAGCACGCTGCAGTGCAATGTGAAGGTTCGAGAACAGAGATGAAATATAATTAATACCCACAGCAGATTCTTGCAGGAGCCAGGGATTGGGGCACAGTAAAAGCACTGGGTTAACTCACACAGGGGTGGCGAACACCTTCCATTGAACCTCCCTGGTTTTTTTTTTTTTAGATGGAGTTTTACTCTTTTGCCCAGGCTGGAGTATAGTGTGGTGTGATCTCGGCTCACCACAACCTCTGCCTCCCGTGTTCAAGAGATTCTCCTACCTCAGCCTCCCAAGTAGCTGGGATTATAGGTCCCTGCCATCATGCCCAGGTAAATTTTGTATTTTTAGTGGAGATGGGATTGCATCATGTTGGCCAGGCTGGTCTTGAACTCCTGACCTCAGGTGATCCACCCATCTTAGCCTCCCAAAGTGCTAGGATTACAGGCGTGAGCCACTGCGCCCGGCCTAGCCTCCCTGGTCTTCTTAACTCTATGGTACCTATTTGAAGAGACAAATTCTGAGGCTAAATCTGTATTTAAGAAGAAAAATCCACCCTTAATTACTTTACAATGTCAACCGCTGGCCAAGAATCAGAGTATCAGCACATTTGTAGTTTATTTGCTGACCTTGAACTTCATTAATTGGAAAGTGATATCCTCCAAGGCAGTGGTTCCAAACATTGCACACGCACAGTGGAATCACTTGGGAAGCTTTTAAAAAAAAAAAAATCCTCATTCTTAGGTCCCACTACTGATTTTGGGGTCTGGGTGGGGCCAATAATCGGGATGTCCCAGGTGATTCCATTAAAAGCCAATACTGAGAACCACTGCTGTTTGAGGCGAAGAGATGGAAAGCTGACACAGTAAAGAAACCAGCAGAGAAGAGAAGCTCCTCTCCTGCTGGGACTGCCAGAAAGACTAAAGCTACAGCTGCTGACAACCTCTTGCCAGCTCAAGGAGAACACCTGACTGAGAAGGCAGCCAGCACACAGTAAGGTATGGCAGCTCCTGTGTGCTGACTCATGGGAGCTCACTGTGTGCGTCTCTTCCCAACACTGCAGACAGTGACATCATGTTGGCAGTTTGAAATTAGACATAGCAGGAGGATTTATACCATGGAAATCTGCAAACATTCTAAACCAGGGCCTTTTTTTTTTTTTTCCCAGAGAGCTAGCTAGTTAGACATTTATCAGCGTATCATTCCCAACAATGAAAAAATAACAGAGCTGAGAAACTGAAGAAAGGAAGAAAATAACTTCTGATGATATTGTTCAAGTCCCTGGATC
The DNA here is from genome assembly GCF_030222135.1 of Aotus nancymaae. Lineage (NCBI taxonomy): Eukaryota > Metazoa > Chordata > Mammalia > Primates > Aotidae > Aotus > Aotus nancymaae. Next base: position 14,279,227 of record NW_026988463.1, read on the forward strand.
AAACCATCCCTGAAAGTAGATCCTCCTCAACTTCTCTCTTATTTGCTTAAGACAGATTAAATCAGATTTTATGATTCTTGTCATCACAAGAGCTCTAAACAATGCAACCAGGGCTGGGTCAAGGTGAAATGCTAACCGTGGTCACTAGAAGCAAAAGCCACGCATGACCAGGAGAATCCAGCTGGAGGCACAACTGAAAAACAGTTACATGGGGGTGCCCCACATTATTTGGGTGGCACTAGAAGGAAGATCTATGAATTCGTCTACTGCTAGGCTCTCTGCAGCTGCAATGGAGCTGGAATCAACTAAAGGCCATGAGATCCAACAACAGCCAACAGCCCCTATTTGATTTGTTCATTTATGTTATAAACATTTATAGAGCACATACCATGACAGCACTGTGCAGGCACTTTCAACACAGCAGGGAAAAAGGCATGCAAAATCCCTGCTCTTGTGGACTGTACACTGGAAGGTAGAACACAGGGAGGAAACAAGCAAGAAAATTAATGACCAAGATACACTGAGGGCCTGCTAAGTGCTGTGAAGAATATAAAAGACAGAGATGGAATGAGGGAGGCAGCACAAGGTAAGACAGGGCAGTCAGGAGAAGCTGGCATCTGAGAGGAGACCTGCATGGCAAGGTGGAACCGACCATGCAGAGATCAGGGAAGAGCATCCCTATAGAGGGGCAGCACATGCAAAGGGCCTGAGGCAGGAACCAGCCTGGCGTGTTGGAGGATCAGCCTAAAGGTCACTGTGGCTGGGCTGGAGATAGCAAGGCAGAGGGTAGGGGGAGATGAGGTTGGAACTTAGGGAAGAGCCAGATCACAAGCACTGAAGGCCATCATCAAGAAATCAGGACTGGAAAACCATGAACAGTAAACAGCAGAGTGAAGGGATTTATGAGGTTCCATGTTTAAACAGCAGAGTGAAGGGATTTATGAGGTTCCACTGGGGACACACACACACACACACACACACACACACACACACACACATACCCTAGCCAGCCAGCTTTTGTGGATTGCTATTCCTTGCAACCAAAGAAGACTGCCTCAAACAAAGACATCTTTGCCTCTGTGCACACTGTGGGTGGAAACAGCAGGCCATGAAAGTGGGGATGCCCTGAAGCCTGCAACGGTTCAGAAAAAAAGAACAAAAAGTTATGCTGCAAGCTCCCCTGAAACACTGTAGTCTCCAGGAATCATCCAGCCCACGATATCCATCTTCAATTAATCAGGCTTCTAAACTGCCCTGTCCCATTCTTTGGAAGCCCAGAGAAACTGACACCCTAGCCAGAGCACCATACACACGTGGGTGTGGAGCAGGGACTGCTGGGTGCACTCCGGGAAAACTTACACCCCAGGAAGAACACAAAGCATATGCAGATGTGAAATCAGAGATCGCTGAGCTCACGCCTGGGAAACTGACACCCCCGCCAGAGCACGAAGCATATGAGGGTGTGGTATGGGGATCACTGAGCTCACCCCAGGGAAACTGGCACCCCAGTCAGAGCACAAGCCACAGGAAGATGTGGAGTGGGGACTGCTGAGCACACCACACAGCAAAGACATAGCACACCAGACAGGCTGATGACTTCCCAATTTTTTACTTCTTGTGTTTCAGAGAGCAAACTTTTTAAATTGTTCCCAAGACCCCCTCATCTGTCAAGTTCCTCCCACTCAGTCTCCTGCCCTGACTGCTGATTATCTTGATGGCCACCAGCAATGGTCTATTTCTCCTCCCTCTCTCCCTGGGCTGACTGCAGATTAATTAACTGGGGATGCCCAGGAGAGCTCACGGCTTTAAAATCCATCACTACAAAACAGGACTATGGTACAGTGGCCAGGAATGGTTATGATAGTGGAGTATCCAGTAACAGGGGAGGTGGGAGGAAGAGCCTTACAGCACAGGAGCAAACACTGTGTACTTGGAAAGACAATTCCACAGAAATAATCACTCTTTACAAGGATGGACGGGCCTGTATCGAGAAAAGAGGTAATAATTTGCCATGGAACACATGAGCTATAGAAATCTAATCAAGCTTGACAATAGAACAAGGGAGGCTGGTGAAATGACTGCTCATATTACCAAGAAGTCCAGGGTGGGACTGTCATGCCAGGCACAGCTGGATTCAGGGGCCCTAAAGACACGATCAGAGCTCTCTTTCTCTCTGCCTTTCAGCTCAGCTGCTCTTTCTGTGTGATGGCCTCATTCCCAAGCTCCATGTGGAGACAAGCTGACTACAACAGCCCCAGTCTTCAAGCTCAACAGGAAAGAAAGAATTCTTGTTGATTGTGTACTAAAGCCCTGAGATCTAGCCAGAGTCAGCCAGCTGAGGTCAAGTGCAGGGCCGAGGACAAAGCCACCGACATCACAGAACTGACAGTGAGAGAGGACGCTGGTCAAGTGAAAAGTGGAGCAAGCACAGAGGACACAGATGTCCACTACCCACAGTGGATGGGGAAGTTACTCAAGCCATGTGACACGGACAGACTCCTGTCTCTCTGGAGTCCTGTGTGGCCAACCCCAGCAGGAGGATTTCTTCTTTAATACATAGAGTCCATTGTCAGACAAATGCTCCTGGGAGGAGTCCAGGAGAAGCCCACCACCTAGCGTGGTTCTGTTCTGCAGCAAAGACCTCTATAGGAACATCCTTGCTGTGGGAACATCAGAGTAACCAGCCTCTCAGCTGCAAATCCAACCACTGACCACACCCAAAGAATGACACCAATGTCCACCTAACTGTGGGGCCAAACTACACAACTTCAGAGATGTCGCCTCCAATATCTAGAGGGCACTGGCCACCAGGGCTGGCATCAGCAATCCAAGATGGGTAAGTGCACAAATGGGGCAAGGGCTTCCCTTGGCCAGAAAAGCAGACAACACATGGAGCAGGGGGCAGAAAAGGTAGGTTTTCCCAACCCAGGTATGGCTACAAACCAAAAGCTGGAGCTCTCCTCTGAGGCACCAAGTGTGTCTACCCAGGGACTTCTGACCAAAAAATCCTATCTTTGTAACATCAGCCTCCCACCACAATCTCCAAAGGATGATGATGAAATGAAGATGACATCCACATCCATCTAAGATAAAATTAATAGCTCTGTTTAACTGTGTGTATTAGTCTCCCATTGCTGCTATAACAAATTACCACAAACCTGGCAACGTAAGACAATGCGTATTTATTATGTAAAGTTCAGGATGGCAGAAGGCCAACATGGGTTTTTTTTTCTTTTTTGCAACCTAGGAGTACAAGCCTCTCCATAAATGCAGAAATAAATGAGTAACAACTGACTCTATTTCCCTCTTTTTTTTTTTTTTTAAGAGACAGGGTCAGGTCGGGCATGGCGGATCACACCTGTAATCCCAGTACTTTGGGAGGCCGAGGCAGGCAGATCACCTGAGGTCAGGAGGGCGAGACCAGCATGCCAAACATGGCAAAACCTCACCTCTACTAAAAATGCAAAAATTAGCTGGGTATGATGGCACTTGCCTGTAATCCTAGCTACTCCAGAGGCTAAGGCAAGAGAATCACTGGAACCTGGGAGGCGGAGGTTGCAGTGAGCCGAGATCGGGCCACTGCACTCCAGCCTGGGCAACAGAGCAAGACTCTGTCTCAAAAAAAGAAAAAAAGGGTCCCCCATGGACTCTCTCCCCTTAGGTCCTGAATGAATGAGAAGTAATTCTGAAGACCCACTGACACCTCACAGGAGAGATTCTCGGGTCTAGTTACGGAAATCAGTGTTCTAAGGTCAAGCCCGAGTCTCCAATCGACCGCCAGTAATAAAAATGTTATTTTGATCACATTAGTCTAATTCCTACATCTATTTCTTATAGAGAACTTGAGGGGGAAAGAGAAGAACCATGATTACACATTAAAACAAAGTTACAATTTGCTGACCACTTGTTATATGATAAGAACAGAACATATAAGCATCTCATGTAACAGCCATCCTTGCTCCCTCAATGCCAACTGACATCCGGCAGAACTGGCACTACTCAGGGCTCTCTAATAATCCATGAGCTGGAAAAAGAAAAAGTTCTCTTCCACGGAATGGGGGAGAAGAGGGGAAGGGGGAAAGACGGAGGGAGAGAGGAAGGGAGGAAGAAATTTTTAAAGGAATAAGGCCGGGTAAAGAGCAGAAGAATGAATGAATGAATTAATTAATTAATTTTTAAAGGAAAAAGGTGGTGTAAAGAGCAGAAACTGACTCTCCAAGTGAGAGCTTGCCAGGGTCCAAAGACCTTTCCTGTTCCAAGTGCTGGGCACACTTCCATCAGGCCCGATGCCACTAAACATCTGAACCACCCCACTACTTCCTCCCTTCCAACTCTCCAAGTACCAACAGGTGAGACTCCAGCTTCCCAAGAACATCAGCAAGAGAGAGGACACAGCTTCTGGTCTACCCACAGCCCTGTGTCTCACTAGTGTTGAGTCAAGTATTCTGATGTCTATCACTGTCTGTGTGCTTGGCTAATTGAGTCCGCTCCTAATAAGCCTGTCTTGTTCACACAGCCCTAAGGTTGAAGTGATGCACCTGCTCTCCCCAGACCCCTCAGGGAGCTGCCAAGGGGCCTCTGCCAGCAGGAAGCCAACTTGCAAACATCTTGTTTTGAAATTTCAGCAATAAGCCAAAATGAAAGCATGACTTTTCACAGTGATCTCCTGCTCTCTCTTTCCTTAAGTGAACTTACCTACACTGGAGAGGAGAGAGGGTGTCCAATACCATTAACAACAGAATTGATCAAATGACCAGTAAGAGTTACAAGGGAAGTGGAACTGCTGGGCGAGTTCCTCGTGGATATGGCAGCCCTTACACCAAAGTTCTAATCCTGAAGGAAGAGCACCAGGACAACCTGCCCTAAGGTGAGAGACACACAAAAGCACAAATAAAGGTCTAAGCTTTGGACAAATCTGACATCACCAAGGAAAAACAGCACTTGAGAGGCAAATAAACCAACATCACTTATGGACCACATTGTAGGGGAGAAACTCTTTCCATTACATAATGAAGCTACCCAAATTCCAGTCCTCATTTTGCTACTTAAATAATTATTTTCTTTGAGGGACTAGATCAGGCTTCCAAACCAAAAAAAAAAAAAAAAAAGAGAGAGAGAGAGTGGGAATCTGAAATTTGTAAAATTAAAGACTGTCAAGGTCTATTCTAAAAGTTAATTTTAAGTTGTTTTGTTTAAATCCTGGAGGCATTTTCCATAAGAATGTAATAATGCAGGTGGTGACCCCTGAACAGCACTCAGCAATCTATTCAACCCAGAAGGCATTTGGGGCTTAAATGGCTGTTCACTCTTTTCCCTACTGACAGCTCACAATGTCATAAACAACTTATTTCCGAAAGACAAAAACAATCTTTATATATCCTCAAACTAAAAGGTTTATATTACGGAAAGTGCATCTAAGTTCCCACCTAGAGTTTAAGAAGCTACACCCCAACACTGGGAACCAAGGAAATCATAGATGGAGAAAGAACTACCCCCTCTCCAACCACTCTCTGCCCCTGGCTCCTCCAACTCCCAAACACCAGGAGCCACCACAGCCTGGCCAATACATACTCAACAGCTTTCAACAAACAGAGGCAGTAACTAGCTGGGGCTGAGGAGTGAGTCCCAATTTCTTTGGGTAATAGACGACATCAGTTGAAGTTAGATAATAAACTATTGAAGCCAGTGGGCAATTTGTCAAAGAGCTGTCTTTTAATAAGGCTGTTCAGGGTGCCTGGCACACAGCTGGTGCTAATATTTAAAGTCAGAGAAGGATTAAATTGCAGGACTTACACAAGCAACAATGAAACACAGGTACATGTCCACACTTGAGGGTTTTCCTAGAAACCTTCCACTGAAGGAGAACTCACAGAGAAGGTAACATGGTCTTGAATTACAAGGTAAGAGAAAGAAGAGTAAGAGACTGCTGCTGGGTGAAGCTGCAGTATGTACGTAACCACCTCGGCTCTAATCCATGTCAGAGGTGTTTTAACTACATCCTGAAATGGCTCATACCCAGCTGTGGCTCAGGGCACTCAGGATGGGTCTGGGGAAATGGACCTTCAGCTGCCATGAAAAACCATTCTGTACATTGTAGGTTCCATAGGCCCACTTAGGGAGAATCACGCTCAAAATTTTCCTACTTAGAAATGCAGTGTGTACAAATGAGGTTTTCAAATCAAAAGCAAGCCCAGTGGTGTTTCTTTTTAACCCCACTTTGTCTTGTATTGAATCCAAGTTCTGTGTAAGTAATGTGCAGATTTCACAAAAGGTGGTGGTGGTGTCCACAGGTCACCTGCATTGGAGTCACATATCTAGATGTGCTAATCTAGGGCCTCATCCTAAATTCACTGGAGTAACTCCCAGAGGCAGGATCCTGGAAAGACCTGGGTTCCCCAGGCAATTCCTCTGCACAGTAAAGTTAAAAAAAACTTTATAATGCAAAGAATCAGAGGTCTGGAGAAAAATGCCTGAGTTCATTTCCTCCACAGATACATGTACCAGCCCCTCAAGCTCTCCTGAGCCTCTAATAACAAACTTTAAAATAATGGAAAAATACCTACTCATCACAAGGTTACTGAGTCAAATCAGAGTGCATTTGAACTTGCTTGGAAAGGGTAAAAGGGCTAGACAAATACTACTCATTCAAAACAGGTAATGAATGACTAAAAAGCCAGTTGCTGGGGAAACAGAGATGAGATGTAAACACTTGGAAGACCAACATATAAATAATTCTGTATAATGAAATGAATTCAGGGCCTAATAACAGTATCTGTATGAAAAGGGCATGAGCCCACAGAGAAAGAGGAATAATTCTGCACTGATAACCCCCAGAATGACCACAGAAACACACCAAATATGAATGAAGCAAGGCATGTTATAAAATAGTATCACCAATAAGCTAATCCCGATCAAATGGGAACCAAAAGAAATACACAAGCTTCAGAAACATTCATGTCTTTATTCTACTACTAAATAAGCCACAGCCAGATTCCAATCCAATCCTGTCTCCATCACACAGGAAAATAACAACCATTTATTATACGACAGGTACCACACCAGAAACTCTGCATTCATTGTTTTGGAAAACCCTCAGAACACCCTCATGACACTAGTGTGATGTCCTGGTACATACAAGAAAAGAATTCCAAGCAGTCAGGCAGTCATGTGAACATGAATTCAGTTTGGTTGACTCTGAAGACATGTCGACCAGGTGCAGTGGCTCACACCTGTAATCCCAGCACTTTGGGAGGCCGAGGCACGTGGATCACCTGAGATCAGTAGTTTAAGACCAGCCTGGCCAACACGGTGATACCCCATCTCTACTAAAATACAAAAATTAATTGGGCGTGGTGGCAGACACTTGTAATCCCAGCTACTTGGGAGGCTGAGGCAGGAGAACTGCTTGAACCTGGGAGGCAGAAGATGCAGTGACCTGAGATTGCATCACTGTACTCCATCCTGAGCAGCAGAGTAAGACTGTCTCAAAAAAAAAAAAAAAAAAAATCTGTGAATGTGGAATGCCCACCGTTTGTTAAAACAGCCACACTCTATGAGCTTGTCTTTAAGGAAATTTTGTTATGGCCTTTTGGCAAAACACATCAGCCAGAGTTAAAAATCTTTTCTTCAGGCTGCCCTGAGAAATATTTTAGGAGATTTTAGAAGCAGTACATGGCCCTACCTCATTTGGTGAGATCATCATGATTGTTCTTCTGTCTACTGGAATTTCTGATTAATAGTAGCAATAACAATAGCTGAAATTTATCCACCACTTATACTGTGGTAGGCATTATGCTAAGATGTCCACATGGACTGCCTCATGAGGAAAGCACTGTCAACCAACCTCTTTGTACAGATGAAAAAACTGAGGTGCAGAGAGATTAGAAAACTTAACTAGAGCTGGGATTGGAACGTGATTAGCCTAAGTCCGCCACTCTGATTATCTACCATCTTGGCTTTCTGTTGCTTGCACTCATAGTCTGCTGTGACTTCATCATACCACAAGGTTCATTGCCACGTAAGTGTCTCAAGACTCTGGACATAAAATTCCCTAAGTACACAAATCAATACAACTGTTGCTAATAGTCTAGCAAATGAGTCTTATAATATTAGTTACGCATGTTGCAGGAATATGCATCGGTTTTTCCATCTGATTAATTTTCTGGAATCCTGAGCAGCACCATTATTCTAATCCATCCACATAGGCACTCATCACATGTTCAATGTCTACTGCTTGCCAGGTAGGGGTGTTCATAAAAAAGCCCAGCCCCTCCCAACTCGGGCTCAGGTTCCCCCTCACCTTCAGCTGTTTGACCTTCTCTTTTCAGCATCTGGACAGCTCCTACATACTTCTTCAGCTGGACTTTGAGCACCTCGTTTTCTCTGCAGGTATAAAAATGTTAAAAGATATACATTTAAAAAGTGACAACGTGGACCCACGACAAGGGGAGGGGGTGGGTAGTAAACTTGTGTAAAGAAAAACACAATTTGCATGTTTTAAATGTTAATATATTCTCATGATTTAGAGATCATCACAGGAGAAGGCTGTGTTTCCAAGGGCATGTTTGCAGAATGCCTTCAAGAACTTTCTTTCACGAGACAGATGAGCACCAATTGGTTTCAGTGTCCACAAATTTAGAACATGGACACAGGCTGTGCTTAGACTGTTTGAAGCTACCCATCTATCAGGTGTTTATTCAGTGTCAGGAACTCTAGTCTTCTCTCCATTTACAAAAGCATGTACTGAGTACTATGCATTCACCCTAGGGAATGCTCAATCTTTTTATCAACTGTGACATGTAGTAAACACTTATTATCTGCCAGGCATCAAGTCAAGTGTTTGTATGGTATCTCCTTGAATCCTTCCGAAGCACTAACACAACCTTCATTTTACAAATAAGGAAACTGAGGCATAAGGAGAAGCAGTTTGACCAAGTCCACATCCACCCCCATGTAAGATTACACTAAGGAACACAGAACCCAGGCTATGACAGGACCCCACCTACTGAATTTACTTCCCAGGTACACTGGCTGACAACAGAATGTGAGGACCAATGGGGAAAAAACTGCCATTTGTTCAGTATTTAGACTTTACATATGTCTCTCTGAATCAAGCATGCCATCCATCCATTCATTCGTCCATTCATTTGTCATTGAGTGGAAAGATGCTTCACTGAGTAGAAAAATGCACAATGGCCTGCAGTATTCTCCGCATTTTACAGGACAGGAGTTGGATGAGTAAGGTTTCTGACCAAGGATGCCAGTAAAACATACTAGTAAGATCTGAACCCAGGTCTCCCTGCCCCCAAGTGAGGACTTTGTGCCATCTTCTTTAAGATTCAGACTTGATTTCCGATCAGCTCTACCAGAGGGAAGTACCTCTTCCACATTTTCTATTTCTGCCCCCACCCCCTACACCTCAGGTCTTCAGCCTAAGTGCCTTTCAATGTGCTATAATATTTTTTTCTTTCCTTGCAGTGAAAAGAGCTGAAAACTGAGTTTCTTCTGTGATTATAAAAATAAAAATGCTCATTGCAAAATACCCAATCAGAACACATTTAAGAAGAAATGCAAAAACATGCAAAGACCCCAATGCTTTGAAATAAACCCCATTAACATTTTTATATCCATCCTATTATTTATCTAGGTGCACACACACATTCTAAATAATTTTAGGGGGGATTAAACATTCTTCACATCGATTTGCTTTGTGTGAATGTTTGAGGCTTTTTTTCCCTTGTTTACTGTTTCCTTCAACATTTCCCCATGGTAACCAATAGTAAAAACCTAGTATATACCTTTCAGGCATTCCTCCATGCTCTGACAATCACTATCAATCCAATACATTCAGAGCTTCTAAGACAGGATAGTATCAATTTTTCTGAGACTGGGTTGTCTCATGTAATAATGCAGCACAATAAGCCTCTCAGTCTATTTACGGATGGAAATACCACACACTGGTATAGATACGCGAAACACTGACTTAGTTGAAAAACTTGAGATTGCTCATCCCTGGGGCTGAGTGTCTGTTTTCAATGCATCTGACTACATCTCAGCCCACAACGACAGCATTTTCTTTGTATATTGCTTCTCTGTGCTGTATTTTGGCAGATAAAAACATCAGAATCAAACTCAGACACTACCATAGACCTGAGAACTCTATGTTCGTCTCTGAAGCTCTGGAGAAAGTAAGCCACAAGGGAGTCCCTTAGTTATCCCCTCATCCTAGACAAAGCCTGTCATGGATGCCTCCACAGGTGTTTGCACTTCTTCCATCTGTGGCATGAATAGCAAATGTCTGAAACTAAATAACAAGCCCTCAAAACATTTATCAGAGAAAATCTTCCCTGATGGGGACTGTACAGCATGGTTTTTTGTTTGTCTGTTTGTTTCTGAGACAGTCTCACTCTGTCGCCCAGGCTAGAGTACAGTGAGGTGATCTTGGCTCACTTCAACCTCAGCCTCCCGGGTTCAAGCAATTCTCCTGCCTCAGCATCCTGAGTAGCTGAGATTACAGGCGCACACCACCATGTCTGTCTAATTTTTGTATTTTTAATAGAGACAGAGTTTCACCATGTTGGCCAGGCTAGTCTCAAACTCTCGACCTCAAATGATCCACCCATCTCAGCCTTCTCAAGTGCTGGTATTACAGGCTTGAGCTGTCAGACTATAGAGCATGTTTTCCAGGATTCCTTTAGCCATCATCCCGCAGCCCAGCCTACTCCCAGTCTCCACATGTGAATTCAAGTCACATATCTTAAAACCAGGGAAAGAAAGCAATTTATACACATTTCTAAACCACAGTTCATGGAAGAACATTTTCTGAGGGGCCCCATCACCAACACAAGCCACGTCAATGTTTGGCGGCCAGGTCTCCTGTCACTTGCTTACAGTAGTCAGACTGATCCCCAGCTTCCCTGTTCAACTTCAACTCTGTGACCAGCACTAAAATGCTTCAAATAGCCGCTTTTCTACTGTTTTGAAGAAATCTTTTAATAGTGTGTTAAGTAAGATTCCATCTAAAAATCACACCTGGGTGGGTGCAGTGGCTCACACCTGCAACCCCAGCACTTTGGGAGGCTGAGGCAAGCAAATCGCTTGAGGTCAGGAGTTGAAGATCAGCCTGGCCAACATGGTGAAACCCTGTCTCTACTGAAAATATAAAAATTAGCAGGGCATGGTGTTGCGCACCTGTAATCTCAGCTACTTGGGAGGCTGAGGCAGAAGAATCACCTTGAACACAGGAGGCAGAGGCTGCAGTGAGCTGAGATCATACCACAGCACTCCAGCCTGGGTGACAGGAGGAGACCCCATCTAAAAAGGAAAAAAAAAACCTAACACAACGAAACCAAGATTTCTAAAACAAATCAGACATCCATCAAAATGATGACAAACCAGCCACTGGATGGACAACTTCAGGAGCCACAAATTCACCCCAGCCAACTTTGTACCAGCAAACTTGTTAGACTTTGTGAGAAATTAACATTCTCAGGTCTCTGGACCACTGAAATCCCTCTGAATGAAACTCAAACATCTGGCTGGCATGCTGAACACTTCAAGAGGAAACTGGCTCTGGCTCTGACCCCCAGAATGTACTAAGTCTTGTTGGGTTTGGGGGGGCTTTGAGACAGGGTCTTGCTCTGTTTCCCAGGCTGGAGTACAGTGGCACAATTATGGCATACTGCAGCCTCAGCCTCCTGGGCCCAGTCTCCTGAGTAACTGGGACTACCAGGGTATGTTACCATGCCCAACTAATTCTTTAATATTTTTTGTAGAGACAGGATCTCCCTACATTGCTAAGGCTCATCTTGAACTCTTGGCCTCAAGCGATCCACCTGTCTTAGCCTCCCAAGATGCTGGGATTACAGCCATGAGCTACTGCACCTGGTCTCATTTTTTCATTTTTATTTTGAAACAACTGTAGGTTCAAAGGAAGTAACAGAGATCATACCAAGAGGTCTTGCATATCCTTGGCCCAGTTTCCCCCAAAGGTTTATCTTATGTAACTATAGGGCAATATCACAACCAGGAAATGGACCAGGGCACAGTGTATATAATTCTATCCATGCCACTGTTGTGTAACTTTTGCTCCTGAGATTCCTTTGCCGTAGAGCATCTCTTAGGATGGAACACAGATTTGAAGACCCACAGCAGTCAGACAGGATATGCCAATGAGTAAAACAAACCAGGCCTGAGATACAGGGACAGGGAGCAGGAGCACAGCAAACTAGAGAGCTTTTCCCTCACCTTAGCAGTTTTTTTTTTTTTTTTAACTTAGCATGTTACCATCCCAAGAAAATAATCCCCAGAATTTAAATGACTAATTTGCAACCAACAGGACTTGAATTTGTAGACAGAAATCACACAGAACTTACTGGTCTTATCACTACATAAGTCTCCATTATGATCAAATAAAAATGCCTTTTCATGTGACATCTCATGAGATCATGAAATTGATCAGATAATTAAATGCATTTGACCTATGAAAGTCCTCAGAAACCTTCTGAGCATGTGTGAAAGAGACACAGAAATAATGGCTGAGCCCACCCCAGCAGGGATTTCAACCCCAGCACAACTATGTCCCCCAAAGCCTGTCAGCCTCAACAAGACAGAAGCAAGAAGAGCAAGAAAGACCACAGGTCTGCACAATCTCTTGGGTGGTTAAGACTCCTGTGCAGATGTGAACATGCTCCTCCGGACCAGCTAGTTTTGCTAAGAGACGCTAAGGAACTTTCCCTGAGTTATGGAGCTCCAGCCTCTGCTTCCAACCCCCCCAGGCATCTCATAAATGTAAGCAGTGGCCACAGGTGAGCTTTAGAGAATATGAATCAACAGCCTCAAAACTGTATACCTTCTGATGCAGCAACTCCACTTCTAGCAACCTGTATTCAGAAAAGAAAGAGAAGTCTCAAAACATACACATGAGGATGTTGTGAATATAAAAGAAACTGGTTACAAATTATTTGTCTGATAATGTAGGAGTGGGTGGAAAAGTTATAGTACATCCTCCTCTAATAGGATGCTATGGGACTGTCAAAGTTATGATAAATATGTATGTTTATCTCCAGGGATGAACATTTATAACAGACTGATATACCATTAACTGAATGCATCAGAGTACAAAGTATATTTACTATAACCCCTTATGCCTATTTAGAGGTATATGTTTGCACTGGAAACATACAGACCATAATGTTAACAGTGCTCATTTCTATATGATAAAATTGGAAATTTTTATTTAATTTTCCAACAGAGCACTTTTTAAAATGTATTAAGGGTAAGGTTAGAAATACCCACCCCCAGGCCAGGGGCAGTGACTCATGCCTGTAATCCCAGCATTTTGGAAGGCTGAGGTGGGTGGATTACCTGAAGTCAGCAGTTCGAGACCCGCCTGGCCAATATGGTCAAACCCTGTCACTACTAAAAATACAAAAATGAGCTGGGCAGGGTGGTGCACGCCTATAATCCCAGCTGCTCAGGAGGCTGAGGCACAAGAACTGCTTCAACTCAGGTGGTGGAGGTTGCAGTGAGCCAAGTGTGCCTGAGTAGGATTTGGGGGTGGGTATTTCTTTTTCATTTTTTTAAAAGAAATACCCACCCCCAAATCCTACAGTCACATCACACGTAATGATGAAAGGTTGAATATTTTCCCCAAAGACTGAAAACAAGTCAAGCAATTCTTCCCTCACCACTCCTATTCAGCACAATAGATTCTAGCTGAGGAAATAAGGCCCTTCCCACCCCAAAAAAAAACCCATACAGGTTAGAAAGGAAGAACTAAAACTTTCCCTATTCACAAATGACATGACTGCACAAGAAATCCCAAGAATTGACAAAAACGGTTACAGAATAACCGAGGTTTTCAACATCATAGAACGCAGGGTCACATGTGAATATTAACTGTATTTCTAAACACTACCAATGAAGAGAAATTACTTTTAAAAAGAATCATTTATAATAGCTCCAAAAGATGAAACAAATTCATATAAATCTAACGAAATGTGGCCAAGATCTACATGCTGAAAACTATAAAATGCTAACCAAAGAAATCAAAAAAGAGCTCAACACCTGGAAATACCAGGTTCACGGCTTAGAAGACTCAAAACAATTAAGGTATCAATTATTCCCAAATTGATCTATAAATTTAATGCAAGCCCAATCCAAATCCCAGCAGGATTTTTTATAGACTAGCGAACTGCAACATTCATATGGAAAGGCAAAGAAATGAAAATAGCCAAAATCATTTTTGGAAAAGCAGCACAAAGCAGGAAGACTCATACTGCCCACTTTTAAGACTTCCTGTAAAGCTACAGCCCTCAAGCCAATGTCATACAGGCAAAATGACAGACACACACCAACAAGACAGAACAAGGAATCAGGGAAATAAACCCACACACACACAGCAAGCAATGCAACAAAGGTAGGAAGGCACTTCTGGAGAAAGGACAGTCTTTTCCACACATGATTTTGGAACAACAAGACATTCATACACAAGAAAAATAAACTTCAACCGATACCTCACACCTCATACAAATACTAATTAAAACTGGACACAAACAAATGTAAAATAATTTAAAACTATAAAAAGTTTAGAAGAAAATGTCAGAGAAAATTATACCTAACCTGAGTTAGACAAGGAAGAGTTCTAAGAAATAATACTAAAACCATCATCCATAATAGAAAAAAAGTTTAACTGGATATGCTTTGTGAAAGCTTTTTTTTTTTTTTTTTTTTTTTTAGTGGTGGGAGTAGATGGAGTTTCACTCTTGTTGCCCAGGCTGGAGTGCAGTGGCATAATCTCAGCTCACTGCAACCTCCATCTCCTGGGTTCCAGTGATTCTCCTGCCTGAGCCTCCCAAGTAGCTGAGATTACAGGCACCCGCTACCAGGCCCAGCTAATTTTTCTATTTTTAGTAGAGATGGGGTTTTGACGTGTTGGTTAGGTCTGTCTCAAACTCCTATAATGGAATTATAAACTCCTGTAATGGAATTTAAGTAATGGAATATCTACTCATCAATAAAAAGGAATGCACTATTGATATATGCACATGACACCATGCCTGGCTAATTAACTTGGATGAAACTCCAAAAACATTATGCTAAATGTTTTGGGCACAGTGGCTCATGCCTGTAATCTCAGCATTTACGGAGACTGAAGCAGGAAGATCACCTGAGCCTACGAGGTTGAGACCAGCCTGGGCAATATAGCAAGACAACATCACTATTAAAAAAAATTTTAATTAGCCAGGCACAGTGGTGTTCACCTGTAACCCCAGCAACTGGGGAGGCTGAGGTGGAAGAATTACTTGAGCCCAGGAGGTTGAGGCTGCAATGAGCAGTGATCACACCACTGTACTCCAGCCTGGGTGAAAGTGAAACCTTGTCTCAAAAAATAAATGAAATATATTTAAAAATTAGCCAGACATGGTGTCATGTGCCTGTAGTCCCAGTTTCTCAGGAGGCTGAGGCAGGAGGATCACATGAACACGGAGTTGCAGGCTGCAGTGAGCTGTGATCACCACTGCACTGTAGCCTGGGCAACAGAACAAGACTGAAATTCACAAGCAAAAAAATATATATATATTAAAAAGGCATTAATCAGGGAATGCAGACATGCTATGTGGAAAAGGAGTCAGAGGTGGAAACAGAAGAAGCTGGAAGACAGGAGGCTATTACAGTCATCCAGGCAAAAAACGATGGTGGCCAGAACTGAAAGGACTGAAGTGGTAGCCATGGAGATGGAGAGAATTCTGTATTCAAATATTCACCTGTCCAATTCTGGAAAGCCTTGCCAACTCCCTCCCACTCCCAGCCCCAAACATGCCTGCTGGCTACCCTGCAGATTTCTTTAAAAGCATGGGAATGAAAGCAAATCATTGAGTAGGTGACAAGTACCTCTCAAATAGCTTCCAGTGACTGCAATAATTAATGTTTGTAAGTCAAAGCAATTATGCCTGCCCCAATGTCAGAGTAAACAACCAGCAACTTCAGACAGCACTACTCAAAGGAAAATTACTCACAACAAAACTAACGAACCTGTTAAGAACATTTGGTAATCTGCAAGCATCAAAACACCACACTATATACCTGTGGGAATTATGCTTTCCCTAAATGCATAGAAGCACAGCTTGAGGGGACCTCACATCTACTGCCTAGCAGGTACTTAGTAGGCATCAACCATAACCACACCCAACTACAAGAAGTGGCCCAGTGGCCAGGTTAACCAAGACCATGAGTACTGCCCCAAAATAGGCACCAATAAAAGGCAGGAAGGGAGGCACAAATCGCCTGGCTTTGTGGTGTTTGCAGCCACACCTAAGTCTTCAAAGCTCAAGTTCATTGCAAAATAAAACGCCAACTCCAAACTCCCCCCTTTTCTAAGGCATCATAACCGCTTCTGCCTATTGCTACACTGAGTCTATCACACAGTCTTGCACTGCTCTTTACAGAACACTTTTGCCAACACACCCTCAAGTCACTGTCACCATAACAATGATGCTAGTAGCTACCACTTGGTCCAGCACCGCACTTGGTCCAGCATCGCGTGGAGGAGGACAGAAGGGGAGAGGGGTAAGCAAATCTTTTTAGATGCCTGCAGACTGAGATACCTACAGAGGAGCTAAGTAATGTTCCTGGCAAGGAACAGCTGACGAGTGGCAGAGCTGGGACTCAGACCAGACAGTGCGACTTCAGAGTGAAACCGGACCAGTCCTCTACACCAGGGATCCCCAACCACTGTGACTGTCAGGAACCGGGCCTACAGCAGGAGGTGACCAAGCAGTGATCAAGCATTACCACTTGAGCTCTGCCTCCTGTCAGATCAGCGGCAGCCTTAGATACTCATAGGAGCACCAACCCTATTGTGAACTGCGCATGGAAGATCTAGATTGGATACTCCTTATGAAAATCTAATGCCTGATGATCTGAGGTGCAACTGTTTTATCCCAAAACCATTCCAACACCCCGTCCCCATGGAAAAATTGTCTTCCGTGAAACCAATCCCTGGTGCCAAAAAGCTTGGGGTCCAGTGCTCTACACCATCTTTGTGAAACAATCAATCATAAGAGGGCTGAAGGAATAAACCCACCCACCCAGCGCCTCTAGCACTGAGAGCAATAGGGCAAGAGAGAAAGCGAAGGATGCCTTCCAGAGCACCTTCCCCCCAGAGTCACCTTGGAAAGGCTGCTCCCGGGTTCTACCCAGGCTGCTGCCCCGCTACCCAATACACCATGCTCTCTAGGCTAGACCCGTCCCCCTCCCCTCCTCTTGCAGCTGTCAGGGCTCCCAGAGTAGCTGAGACATCCACCTAACAGTCCCCCCACCTCCACTCTGGGATTTGGCCAATCACAGCTCTTCCCTGTTGCCCATACCAGCCAAGCTCTTTCTGCCACCCGCGTTTTTGGTAAGGTTGATCTGATTCTCTGTCTGCAACTCTCCCATCTGCCCCAGGCCCCTGGTGAACAGCTATAAATTTTTTAAGTGTCTCCTCAAAAGCCCTCTTCTCTTTTGAAGTCCTTCCTGCCAACCCTGGCTCTACCACATGGAGTTTGTGACAGCTCCCTCTTCTACCCCCAGCATATTCTAGACAAGCTTTTCTCTTAACAAGTCTCACACTTTAATAGCTGTGGTTTGTGCTCATCTTCCCTTATCTAGAGTATAAGATCCCTGACGACAGTAGCCATGTGTTGAGAAACATTCTCTGCCCCCATGGCTCCCTTATGGAGGATACTTTTAGTTTGCAATTAGTGATAGGTGGGTAACAGCTGCTTATTTGATGTATTTTTAAGCTATGAGTAAATATGGAACAACTGTGTATTAATGAGAATCACCTGTCTAAGAGCAAATAAATAACTGGACGAAAGTCTGCTCGGGGCCTTCAGTCTTGGAGAGCTGTCAGCCCCGCAGGCTCTCAGGCTGTTCATCCCAAGGACAGACCCACTCTGTTTTGCTATCTGGGTGCCTGCCTCTCAAATACCTTCATCCCGCCTGCGTGGGGGTCTTCTGACTGAGCTGGATCTCAGTAGCCATGTCTTATTTATCGCTGTACCAGGAAATATTGCCCTCGTCCAGAAGGAAATGGAGGCTCAGTATAGTTAGTGACTGGCCAAGGTCAATCAGGAGTGGAAGTGGAACTGACATTTGGGTAACTCCAAAGCCTATACCCTCCAGTACTAGGCCAAGGTCCTTCCAGATGTGGTCAGAGGATGGAGGATCTCTTAATGAAGACAGCAGAGGAGCCTCTCCAGAGAGTAAATCTCCCCATAACCCTGCCTTTCCATTCCCAAGCAATTCAGCCCAAAGCTATTAGAGATTAGTTAACTTACAAGGGGATGGATCAATAACTAAATAAATTACAGAAAACTGGAGCCAGGTTTCTTGTCACTGGAAAAGAGAATAATGAATATGTAAAGGAAGAAAGTGAGAAGTCAATGGTGGTGTTGGACAGGGATTGAAGGTATCAGTGTGAACACACAGGGCCATTTCAAAAGGATACAGAAGCCAGCTCATAAGAGTTCCCACTGACAAATGAGATGGATGGGATGGATTCAGCTTATAATTCATTACTATCACTGTTTTGATGCTTGGATGCTCTGAGACTATCCAAGCATCAAAACAGTGATAGTAATGGCGTATAAGCTGAATAAAATACAAACTGATGAATCCAATATTAATTAATGGAAAATTTAATGCATAATAGGATATTTACAGCTCAAAAACCTCCCTACAGAATACATATTAATTGTAAAGGGGAAACTCCACAGGGAGGGAGCATAACAGACATCATTTTAATCAGAAGATCAAAGTTAACATCAGGCATGAAACAAATCAAAGCCATGCACCACCTGCTAGGACACACTAGAAATAGGCATCGCTGTAACATTCCTACCAAAGATGCATAAACTGCATCTAATCAAAAGGAAACAGCAAGCAAACCAAAGGCAGGGACATTCTGACAATAAACTGGCCTATCATCTTCAAAAATGTCAAGGTCATGAAAGTCAAGAAAAGAGACAACTGTTCTAGCCCCAAGAAACATAAAAATTATACGCAATGTGTCATTCTGGACTCTACCATTCTGCAAGAGAAGAGGTTGCTGGGACTACTGGTTAAAGTTGAGCGTGATGTGAAGATTAGACAGCAAAAATGTGTCGATGTTAATTTTCTAACTCTGATTGTTATATTGTTATTACAATGGAGAATGTTTTGCTTGTAGGAAACACATGAACAGATTCGGGGTAAAAACCTTCAAAGTAAAAAGCAGATTCCCACGCCCCTCTCTGTAAACATGCTCTCCGGGTGGAGCACGGAATCTGTATTTTGGCAAGCCTCTAGACACTTCTGGGCCACTCTGGCACCTGGGAGCCACTCCCTGCCCTGTGCCCCCCTGCCATATCATAATGGTAACAATTACTGCTCATAGCCCTGTTCAGACAACAGTGGTTTTTGCCCACATGGAAGAAGTCTAGGTAACTTTTCCTTTCCTTCCAGTTTTCTCTAATAAGACAGAGCAAGGGCTGCCAGGGGACTCAAATTCCAGGATGTCTGCCTTCCTCCTTGGCTGTTCTCTGGATTGAGCTGTGTGGCATCTCATCTCTGCCAGCTGGAGAGGGTGGAGGACGGAGCTGTAAAAAGCTTGTTTGATTTTTAGTACTCTCTACCCCTTACCATCGTTGCACTATTTTATACACCCCATCTCATTAGCCACCTGGTAAATCCCACTCAGAATGGCACACTGGCCCCTGCGCTGCATATCCAGAGCCAGAGAAATAGCCCAAACAACTCATCACTCAAGAAGGTAATTAATTACAGATGACATACACTCAAAATATCCTGAGTGCAATGGGAAAATTACAGGGTTCCAAACTTAACAGCCGGAATCATACTTGTCAGTCCTTCAGCCCTTTGTGCCATTAAAAAGTGTTTGCAGCTGGGCAAGGTGGCTCACACCTGTAGTCTCACCACTTTGGGAGGCCCAGGCAGGCGGATCACCTGAGGTCAGGAGTTTGAGACCTGCCTGACCAACCTGTAGAAACTGTATCTACTAAAAATACAAAATTAGCCAAGTATGGTGGCATGTGCCTGTAATCCCAGCTACTCGGAGGGGCTGAGGCAGGAGAATAGCTTGAACCCAGGAGGCAGAGGTTGCAGTCAGCCAAGATCTTGCCACTGCACAACCTTGGCAACAAGGGCAAAATTTCATCTCAAAAAAAAAAAAAGTGTTTGCTTTGAGGTCAGACAGCCCTGATGGGAATGCTGGCTCTGCCCCTGTGTGAGCTTGGACAAGTCGCTTAACCTCTCTAAGTCCCAGTTTAGTATTCATAAAATGGGATGATGAAAGTACCTACCTTCAGAAACTATAGAGAGAACTAAAATAAGTATGTGTGTATATAAATATACGTAAAGTGTCTGGCATATGGTAAGTATTAAATGTTAGCAGTTATTAATATGCTGTCATTATCAGCATCATTAATAGATGCAAACCAGGGCTCCAATGTCATTATATTCCAAATCAAGGTCATCTATTTTCTCCTAGGGAATGAGGACTAGGGAAACACTTGGAATAACATTCAAATCATCACCTGGACATATTTCCAGATTAAAAACCAAATTACTGGGTCCCCTTCACCCCTCCCCAACCCCGCTCATCCCCTAGCTAACTCCTGTGGCATGGCGGATTCACCTTCACCCCTTCAGAAAATAATTATCCAATTTCTCTCAGCTGCTTCAGGTCCCTTGAGGGATGCAGCATTTCCCAAAACAATGGGAAGGTGAGGGAGCCTCTTGCAGACTGAACTGGACTTCCATGTAAGCCAGTTTGGGATATCCAAGGTACCTCCAATATGACAACTCGCCTTTTAAAGGAGTGAATGTAAGCAGTACCACTGCATGGAGAGGTAAGTAAACACAAGTCTGGCAACCCAAATAAACACCTTCAAAAAAAGGGGGTGTGGGGAGAAAGAATGGGCAACAGAAACTGCTATGAAATAGAAAATTGTTTCCCCGATGAGCCTCAAGAAGAATAAGGAGCAGCAGATGGAGAGAATGCAACTGGGAGCCTATCCCGGGTTTTTTGTTTGTTTGTTTTTTTAAGACAGAGTCTCTCTGTCACCTGGGCTGGAGTGCAGTGACATGCTCTCGGCTCACTGCAACCTCTGCCTCCTGGGTTCAAGCTATTCTCCTGCCTCAGCCTCCCAAGTAGCTGGGATTACAGGCGTACACATCCAGCTAATTCTGTAGTTTTAGTAGAGATGGGGTTTCGCCACGTTGGCCAGGCTGAACCTCCTGGCCTCAGGCAATCCACCTGCTTTGGCCTCCCGAAGTGCTGGGATTACAGGCGTAAGCCACTATGCCGAGCTCTATCCCAGATCTTTCAGTGTCCCAGGCATAGAGGGACAGGGGAGGTAACAGAACAATGAAGCATGCCAGGGGGGCACACACAGAGGCACCTTGTGAGTGGTGGGGCCCATGGCAGAGTACAGAATGTGTGCCCATTGTTCCAGGACTCAATACCAGGCAGACAGAAATATGGCCTTGTGTGGCCAGATCTTCAAACTCTTCAAGAGCAGCTGAAAGTCCAGATTCCTCTGGGACACATCAGGCCTTTAACCAGCGATTCACTGTTTTTCAAACATCTCACGTGCCAAACACAACACAGCTGTGAGCCACAGTCTGCCCTGGCCACTGAGTGCTACATCTCTCTTGACTTTGACCTCCTGGCATTGAGTGTTGCCATCTGTGAGACCAGAAGTCTACTTGCTATAGTATCTCTTCATTAGGCCAAAGGAGATGGATTAAAACCTTTGAAATCCTGTCAGAAACACATAATCTGAATCTAAGCATGAGAAACAGCTGAGAAACCCAGATTAAGGGATGTTCTACCAAGAACTGGCCAGAAGAGGGGAGCCAAAAAAAAAAAGTTAAGATCATGAAAGTCAAAGAAGCCGTGGAGATATTCCAGATTCAAGAGACAGGCCCCTTCAGCGCAATGCGTGATCCTGGACTGGATCCTAGATCATGCAGAGAGATTAAACATGAAAGGTTTAGTTGGCCCCATTGGTGAAATATGAATACAGACTAAATATCACATCATAATGCTGCATCCGTGTTACATCACACCGTAGTCCTGTAAGAAAGTACCCTTGTTCTTAGAAAATTATGTACTTGAGTATTTAGGGGTAAATGGGCATGATGTTTGCAACTAATTCTTAAATGGATCAGGAAAAGTTGGTATGCATACACAGAGATACAGATACAGATAAATCTATCTCCAATATAGCAAAATATTAACAACTAGTGACTCTGCAGAAGGGCACATGGTAGTTCTTTTTTATCTCTGCCATTTCTGAGCAAATCTAGATCACTTCAAAACAAAGCCTTTAAAAAAGAAATCTCTTTAGAAATGAAAAACTCCAGCCAGGCACAGTGCCTCAAGCCTGTGATCCCAGCACTTTGGGAGGCTGAGGCCGGCAGATCACAAATTCAGGAGATTGAGGCCAACATGGTGAAACCCCATGTCTACTAAATATACAAAAATTAGCTGGGTATAGTGGCACGTGCCTATAATCCCAGCTACTTGGGAGGCTGAGGGAAGAGAATCACTTGAACCCGGGAGGTGGAGGTTGCAGTGAGCTGAGGTGATATCACGCCTTTGCACTCCAGCCTGGGCAACAGAGCAAGACTCCATCTCAAAAAAAAGAAAGAAAGAAATGAAAAGCTCCCAACAACAACAACAACAACAAAATATATATATATGAATTTATAATAATGGTCCACACAAAAAATTTGTTTGGTCAATATAAATACAGCATATTAAATATTAAACAGTATGTGGGAATAACAAGGCCCACCAACTATGATTACTTTGAAAAATACTGGGGTTTTGAGGGGTGCAGTTCACCTGTCTCCTCTGTGACAATTCCAGCAGAGCCACTGACATAACCTAGGAAACACTTTGAGTGGCATCTGAGAACAAGGAGTACAATCACTATTATCTTGCAACCTGCATCTGAGCAAAGTGGGCAAGACCTCGAATGCGTCCCTTTCCTACAATGCAGAGGCATGGCATCTGGGGATTGCAACTGCTGTGTAGTTGTTGTTGCTGATAATGGCCAGAGGGTAAGACATCCTGCATGTGAATACCAAAATAAAAACTCAATTTGGCTATTGCACAAGTCACAATAGTCTCATCAAATCTAGGCCTCTTGAGACTACAGGCAGAAACACAGACTGCGAATACAGCAAGGGTAAAAAGATAACAAAATACAATGGCAGCCTTGCAGTGGAGAGAGAGAGAGAGAGGAGGTGACTGAAAGAGGGAGATCATCAACAAGCACCCAACAGAAGAACCACACCCCACTCACCTGGCCGGCTAGAACGCATGCTTGTGGGGCAAGCAGGAGGAAGAGTGAGAAAAGAGAGGGAAGAGAGGGAAAGGAGGTGGTTTTATAATTAGGTGCAAACTTGGCCTTCCTGGCCAAGTACACTCCAGTTCCCCCAAAGATCCCTCCCCACTCCCTAGTCTTTCACACATGGCTGATTCATTCACTTCCGTTATGTACCTGGCCCCTGTAGGAATTCCAGTTTGAGACCCCTACTGCATATGAACTCTGGGACTCCTACAAATTCCACAGGCAGCTGTGGACTGGGAATCTCAGAACCAAAGCAAGGACTTGGTATAAAAACTAGGTGACCACAGAATTCTAAGTCCAGGTTCATACAAACAGCCTTTCCTGTGGCGCTTATGGTTTGGCAACCACGGCAAAACTGCCATTAACCCTCCTCAAATATGCACCTGGCCCTTGATACAAACCAGTCCCAAAGGATCCAGCCAAATAAACCACATTTCTGAAGAAACAATGATTTTCCCCTTGACAGCTAATGACTGCAAGAGTTGGTACAGCAAAAGGAAAACAAGACTCCCTCAAGCCGTCTGTCACTGCTGCTAGTCTATGCTTGAGTAAAACATGTTTCTGCTATGTTCCATTCCAACCCATACCTTGGAGATGAATTGTGGAAGAACTACAAAAGGCATTTCTAGGAAGTGTCTATTCTCTGGCCTCCAGGCTCCCAGTACAAAACTTAAGAGAGCCAAGACAGTGTACCTGGAAGCCTCTTAAGATGGCTTTTACAGGTCAGTGCCCAAGCGTGAAAGGATTCTGTGGATTCCAGGAAGCATACAAGGCTTAGGAAGTTGTAAGACCACAAGGGAACTGGATGCCATTGTTTACAAGGTAAACTGGAACTCTTGGGAATAAGGCTACCAGCAGGAGGCTCTAGGAGATCTGAATCTTTATTGCTTTTCTTTGTAACAAGGCTGTTCTTCAGCCATGATCTCCTGAAAATCAGCAACTCTGGGCCTCCCCAGTTTCTACAGCCCAACATTCAGCAAGGTATGTAGCACACAATTCAGCCTCAGGGACCGTCTGATGACATCCAACATGAAGCTAGCATACAGACCTTGTTTGGATCCTGACTCAGGAGGAAAGGGCTATAAGAGACATTTTAGGAACAATTAAGGAATTGTGAATATGAACCATATGTTAGATACTGTGGAATTACTGTCCATTTTCTCTAGCATAATATTATTACAGGAAAGGCATCCTGATCCAGGCCCCAAGAGAGGGTTCTTGGCTGTCACACAAGGAAGAATTCAAGGGGAGTCTGTAAAGTGAAACCAAGTTCATTAAGAAAGTAGAGGAGGCTGGGCGCAGTGGCTCACACCTGTAATCCCAGCACTTTGGGAGGCTGAGGCGGACAGACCACGAGGTCCAGAGACTGAGACCATCCCTGGCCAACATGTGAAATCCCATCTCTACTAAAAATACAAAAATTAGCTGACTGTGGTGGCGCATGCCTGTAGTCCCTCTATTGAAGGGTGAGGCAAGAGAATCGCTTGAATCCGGGAGGCAGAGGTTGCAGTGAGCTCAGATCGCACCACTGCACTCCAGCCTGGCAACAGAGTGAGACTCTGTCTCAAAACAAAAAAAAAAAGAAAGAAAAGAAAAGGAAGTAGAGGAATAAAAGAATGGCTACTCCATAGAGCAGCCCTGAGGGCTGCTGGTTGCTCACTGTCATGGTTATTTCTTGATGACTTGCTAAACAAAAGGTGCGTACCCTTTTTAGACCATACAGGGTAACTTCCTGATGCTGCCATGGCGTTTGTAAGCTGTCATGGCACTGGTGGACTGTCGTGTAGCAGTGATGATGACCAGAGGTCACTCTCATCGCCATCTTGGTTTTGGTGGGATTTGGCTGGCTTCTTTACTGCAACCTGTTTTATCAGCAAGGTCTTTATGACTTGTATCTTAGACGTCCTATCTCATCCTGTGACTTACAATGCCTTAACCAAAAAAAAGAAAAAAAGAAAAAAGAAAGAAAACAATTGCTCAGGATTCAGTATACAACTGTTAAAAGAAAAAAAAATACCTTAACCATCTAGGAATGCAGCCCAGTAGGTTTCAGTCTCATTTTCCCTAGCCCCTACTCAAAATGGAGTTTCTCTGGTTCAAATGCCTCTGACAATACTATGAGGTAATGTAGGAGAATATCCTTGTTCTTAGGAGAGAAGCACAGAAGGATTTAGGGAAAAAATCATAATGTCTTAAACAACTTTCCTATCGTTTAGAAAAAGTTTATTTACATAAACACATATCTATACATAGTATGTATCTCTGTACATTTCTGTTTATTCATTTGTTTATTTAGAAAAACAGTGAAAAATGTGCAAAAAACAAGGTGCATCTAGGTAAAGGGTAGGTATATTCAAGTTTACAGTACTAGCACTTTTCAGGTTTGAAATTTTTCCAAATAAAAAGGAGATTTTTTAAAGATAAGAAGTATTTGGATGGGTGCCATGGCTCATGCCTGTCAACTCAGCACTTTGGGAGGCCAGGGCGGGAGGATTGCTTGACCCCAGGAGTTCAAGACCAGCCTGATCAACATAGGGAGATTCCGCCTTTAAGAAAAACTAAGGCCAGGCATGGTGGCTCACACCTGTAATCCCAGCACTTTGGGAGGCTGAGGCAGTCGGGTCACAAGGTCAAGAGACCAAGACCATCCTGGCCTACACGGTGAAACCCCATGCCTACTAAAAATACAAAAATTAGCTGGGTGTGGTGGTGCACGCCTGTAGTCCCAGCTACTTAGGAGGCTGAGGCAGGAGAATTGCTTGAACCCAGGAGGCAGAGACTGCAGTAAGCCAAGACTGTGCCACTGTGCTCAGCCTGGTGACAGAATGAGACTCCAACTAAAAAAAAGAAAAACTAAAAAATTAGTCTAGTGTGGGGTACACGCCCACACTCCCAGCTACTCAGGAGTGTGAGTCAGGAGGATTGCTTGAGCCCAGGAGACTGAGGCTGCAGTGAGCTATGATCTACTGCACTCCAACCTGGGTGACAAAGCAAGACCCTGTCTCTACCCCCAACAATAAAAAAAGAAAGAAATTTTTGAAGGATAAATAAATAAATCCATATGCAAGACTCAGGACATCTTTTTTTTGAGACAGTCTCGCTCTGTCACCCAAGCTGGAGTACAGTGGTACAAATCTCAGCTCACTGCAACCTCTCCCTCCCAGGTTCAAGCGAGTCTCCTGCCTTGGTCTTCAGAGTAGTTGGGACTACAGGTGCCCACCACTATGCCTGGCCAATTTTTTTGTATTTTTAGTAAAGATGGGGTTTCACCATGTTGGTGAGGCTGATCTCAAATTCCTGACCTCAAGTCAACTGCCCCCACTGCCTCCCAAAGTGCTGTGATTACAGGTGTGAGCCACTGCATCTGGCCTCACGATGACATTTCTATGTCTCATTGAGGGTAAAAAGATGAAACTGAGGCTGGAGGTTAACTGGTTGGGGGTGGTAGGAGCTCCTGCCACCTCAGTAGTACCCTGAGTGCTGAAGGAATCATTATCTCTGCCCTCCCATGAACCGACTGGCTGGCAAGATCTGCTCTGAATGAGCAAGCATTAGCAGCCATCAGAGTAATTACTTTTGTGAAGCAAAATGAGCTCTAATCCAGTGTAATCAATTGGCCTGCTACCAGCTGCTTGTTCGCCTTTAATTTCACCCTCCCTGGCAGCTTCCTTCCTTTGTCCTTTGTCCAGTGGGATTATTATTAAAGGGGGATTTATTAGTATTATTTTAAATGCCTGTTTAGAAAGGGATTCTGGAAAGATGACAGTGACAGCAGCATTATTTTTTAATCTTTCAAAATCCTCCATTAAAAAAAAAAAATAGGCTGGGCACAGTAGCTCACACCTGTAATCCCAACACTTTGGGAGGCCAAGACAGGCAGATTACCCAAGGTCAGGCATTTGAGACCACTCTGGTCATCATGGTGAAGCCTCTCTACTGAAAATACAAAAACATTACCCAGGTGTGGTGGCACATGCCTATAGTCCCAGCTCCTTGGGAGGCTGAGGCAGGAGAATTGCTTGAACCCTGGAGGCGGAGTTTGCAGTGAGCTGAGATTGCCCCACTGTATTCCAGCCTGGGCAATAGAGTGAGACTGTCTCAAAAAAAAATAGTTAGCAAAAGCTCATGGACAGCATTTATAACAAAGCTAGGTGACAAGGTACCCCCACAAACCCCAAAATATAAGCAGGCGAAGATAAAGTTACAGCCACAAGTCCTACATGACATCTGTGTAGAACATAGAGGGAAGCCACAGATCTGATGAAAAGACCCAAGAAGGACCCCCCAAAATCACCAACAGACCCTCCAAATCATTGACAGGCCCCCCAAATCACCAACAGACCCCCCCAAATCACTGGAAGCCCCCCAGATCACCAACAGGTGATCCCTGGAAGGAAAGTATGAAAGGAAAAGACATCTTGGGGCCCCCAAATCACTAAGCTAAAGGGAACAGTCAAGCAGGGAACTGCTTAGGGCCAACCAGCCTTCCATTCTATTCAAAGTCTCGCCTCCGCTCAGATGAGACAAATGCCTATCTGATTGCCTCCTCTGGAAAGGCTAATCAAAAACTCTAAAGAATGCAACCATTTGTCTCTTATCTACCTAGGACCTGGAAGCCCTGCTTTGAGGTGTCCTGCCTTCCAGACAGAACCCAAGATCATCTTACAGATGGTGATGGGTGTCTCCTGTCTCCCTAGCATGTATAAAACCAAACTTTGCTCTGACCACCTTGGGCACATGTCATCAGGACCTCCTGAGGCTGTGTCATGGGCGAGTGTCCTCAACCTTGGCAAAATAAACTTTCAAAATTAACTCAGACCTGTCTCAGATATTCAGGGTTCGCAAAAGCATGTTGGGCCAGATTGAGAAGTGCAGTAAAACCAGGAGATCGTTCCTCTCCCCTAGCAGATAAGCGCAAGAAGATCCACAGTGACCCAGGCCCACCTCCACTGACTCTCAAAAGTGGACTGCCAGGACTCCCTTCCAGCACTGGGCCCTGCAGTAAGGGAAAAAGCTACAGAAGCAGAAGCAGAGTTTAGCTGGAGCGAGACACTAGAGCAGAGGGAAAAAGAAGGTCCAGATGTCATGGGGGAGGAGAAGAGCCAGCAAAGCTCAGAAGACAAGCTGCGATATATCCACCACCACATGAAAACAACAGAAGAGAGAGAGCTCTGCTTCCTCTGCCACTCCTCCCTCTGAAAGTTTAATTTCCTAACTAAACATGCAGAGAAGCAACAAGGAAGTATCCAATAAAATCCTACACAACATTATGAAGAGAAAGAAAGAAATTAATAGAATACATCTGCAGATAAAGATATGCTGGAAATACTCGTGTGACTGTGACCTGCTGCAAAACAAGCTGGAAGACAATACAAAAATGACAGAAGACCTAAAAGAACAACAGTCACCAGAACCAGAAAAACGCAGTGAGGTGACCAAACTCAGGAAATTAAAGAAAACATTTCAGAAATGAAGACCAACCTAGAAGGAAACCTAGAAGATGAAAAGAACAAGCTTTTAAAAAACTAAAAGGAAATGAAGAAAGGGACAGATTTGAGAGGAAGTGACAAATACTGAAGACAGAACAATAAGATAAACAGAAAAGAGACGTCCCTGGAGAAGAAACCAAAAGAACAGATACTAAAAACTCAATTCAAAAAAACTGTGTTGGAATGAAGAGATTTGAAGTTACATATTGAAAGAGCTTGCCGTGAACCTGAGAATACTCACTGAATGACGAACACCTAGATAGATTCTAGAAAATCGCTGAACTTTAGAGAAAGAAGAATTCCTTTGGACAAGTTTTCTAAGTAGAAGAAAACTAGATTACTACCAACTTTAACAGCAACTCCTCAAGAAAATGTAGTAACATATTTAAGATTCTCAGAAAACGTGACCTACAAATTTTTCGATCCACGATACAGCTTTTCAAGCATGAAGAACAAGATGTAACAACTCTGGGGATACCTTAACCATCAACAGTCCCTTACAGAATCTATCTCAGATTAAGCTTGCAATAACCAAAATGACTAGCGAGATATCAACAGAGCATTCAACTTAAACTTAACTACGACCAGGATTCAAAAGGAATGAGTGAAGTATACATTAGCCATATGCTCAGGTAACATAGATTTAGATTGAGTATTTTCTTAAAATGAAAGAAAGGGAAAGCACATGCCAGTTTTTTGTTTGTTTGCTTTTGAGACAGGGTCTCACTCTGTTACCCAGGCTGGAGTACAGTGGTGCCATCACAGCTCATTCAGCCTCCAACTCCTGGGCTCAAACGATCCTCTTGCCTCAGGCTCCCAAGTAGCTAGGACTACAGGTGTGCACCACCACACCTGGCTAACTTTTTCTATTTTGTAGAGATAGGTCTTCGCCATGTTACCCAGGCTGGTCTCAAACGCCTGAGCTCAAGTGATCCTCCCATCTCAGCCTCCCAAAGTGCTAGGATTACAGGTATGAGCCACTGTGCCCAGCCCTCACATGCCAATATTTTTGTCTGTTCTCAGCAATTATATTGTTGTAATGTTATTCTAAGACTTTATAGATATCTATGTATAGGAATATATACATATATACACACAGAGACATACATAGATATTTTAAGATAAAATACCTCATGATTTCACACTGAAATTTCCAATTCAAACTCAGTATTACAGGGTTATTTAAGCTATTTTATATATTTAATCCATATACGAAGCATCTCAGGGATACACAGGATAATACACTTTGAACGAACCATAATAACTCATTTGCTTTCTAGCACAATATAGACACAATAGCCTCCGAAAAATAATACACTATTATGATCAGAGCAGGGACTCCAGAGAAGCCCATGTGTCATCTAAGCCAAATACTGTCCTTCCAAGTCACACATGTACAACTGTACAAAGAAAAGAAAACACTACTCAAATCAGAAAACTACACACACTTCCTAATACTTTGGATGCTATTCAGAATCTGTGAAGACAGGTGACCACCATTGAGAGCATCACCTATGCACGATCATGGAGAGGGCCTGGCCGATACCCTGGAAGGTCCTGTTTTGACTCATCTCTAGGGGTCTCCAAAACAAAAAAGTCAAAAAGCCTATTAAGCGAGCTTCTTGATTGTCAGGGTTCTGTGTTTTTTCCAGGGCCACAGTGGAATATTCAGGATATCTGGTCCTTTACGTCCTGGGTTGACTCAACAGGTGACGAAAGCCAGCCTTGTTTTGTGCAATCTGGGGACATCTGGGTGCCATCCTGATGAGGGTTGCATTCCGTGGAACAGAGAGCAATGGCATCTCTAGCATCACACTTCAATGAGCACGACTTAAGCCTCCCACCTCTTCTAGCTGCTAACAGTTTACATGCCTGTCCTGGCACCAGCACCCTTCCAACACAACAACCACCCCCAGGTCATAGCAAATGCAAGGAACATGAGCAAGGGAGCCCAGAGGAACCCATCAGCCCTTGCCCCTGGGCCTGCAACCACGAGATGCTCATCCTGCCAGGGTCCCTGTGTGTCTTGTCCCCTTCAGCCTGCAGCATCTGTAACCTCCAGCCTGGCATCTCCTGCCATGGCTCCCTCCCCCATGTCCAGTGACTACTGATCAGATGAAAACTAAGATGACACAGAGCCTTTACCCACAATGTCCGAAATGGTGAGGACAACAAGGTTTAAGACAAAGTGGTCTACGGGTTATCACCAGCCAGCTAACCATCTCTGCACAATAGCTGGAGAAAAGCTAGACAAAAAACAGAAGCCAAAAAACTATCACATCTAGGCACACAGTGTTCTCCCAACAAGAACGTAAGCTCCATGAGGGTAGGGAATTTCACCTGATTGCCAGAGTGCTGTCTCCCCAGTGCTGAGACCAGCACCCTGCCCATAGCAAGCATTTAGCAAATATGGACTGATGGAAGGTAAAACTGTCAAAGACAAAGCACCAGATACAGAATTCATTCACTCATTTTAAAAGACTGGAAAAAATAATTGTATACTGTTCATATATAAACAGCCACTGAACTGCATACGTTGGTGGGTGAATTTTAAGTGATATAAACCCCATCTCAATATAGCTATTAAAAAATTAACAATAATTAGCATTATTATATACCAGGCATTAAGACAAGCACTGGGGCTGTGACAGAATATGACAAGGTCTGCTTCTGAAGATGACAGGTGTAACTTTCATTAACATCTACACAGATAAATACACACACCAGGGAAGAAAGACCATAGGAGGGTCATGAGGACTTAGTCACATCTCGATTATTAAAATGGAGCCATAAAAATCATATAACTGGCATCACATATGAGAATGCTAATGATCCAGCCCAATTCCACTCTCCTCCTCCTACTTTACAGCTAAGTAAACTGAGGCTGTGAGGAGGAAAGCAGCTAGACACACCTGATAGAAAAGTAAAACTGAGATTAAAACCTGAACTCAGCCAGGAGTGGTGGCTCACACCCATAATCCCAGCACTTGGGGAGGCTGAGGCGGGAGGATCACTTGAGGATCTCGGAGTTCAAGACCAGCCTGGAAAATACAGGGAGACCAAGTGTCTGCAAAAAATAAAACGATTAGCCGGGTGTAGTGGTGTGTACCTGTTGTCTCTGCTATTCAGGAGGCTGAGGTAGGAGGATTCCTTGATCCCAGGAGTTGTAACCTACAGTAAGTTATGATCAAGCCACTGCACTACAGACTAAATGACAGAATGAAACTCCATCTCAGAAAACAAAACAAAAAAAAAACCTGAACAGCCCGACTCCAGGACCTGCACATTTTCCCCCACACCACACTGCCTCAGTTATAAACCCTAGGGAAATGTGTATCCCCAGGTTGACCAATTCAAATCGTGAGAACAAATGAAAATCAACATTTGATAGCAAGACTCAGATGTAATCAATCTCTTTCACAATTCACACTAAAACAACACAAAGACACATCCCGTGGTATCCATGGGGTATTTACTGATTCCAGGACCCGCCTCAGACACCACAATCCAAGGATGCTCAAGTTCCCTATATGAAATGGCACGGGACTTATAAACAGCCTAAGCACATGCTCCTGTAGGCTTTAAATCATCTCTAGATTACTTATAATACCTAATATAATGTAAATGCTATGTAAATAATTGGTGTACTATATTGAATTTTTATTTGTATTGTTTTCTATTATTGTATTGATGTTTTTTATGTTCTTCCTAAATATTTTCAATCTGCAGAATCTACAGATGTAGAACCCACAGATACTGAGGGCTAACCAGACATAATTTCTGGAAGTCACTATTCCTATTTCACATACAAGGAAACTGGGGCAGAGAAAGGTTATCAGTTTGTCTAAAGATTCAATCTGCTAAGCAGCAAAGATTTAAACCTGCACTTGTCAAAAGCTGGGCAGAGACATCACTAATATCTATCAGTCTGCTAGGGCTGCCATAAAGAAATCCCACAGACTGGGCGATTGAAGCAACAGAAATTTGTTTCTCACAGTTCTGGAGGCTGGAAGTCTAAGACCAAGGTGTTGGCAGAGTCGGTTTCTCCCGAGGCCTCTTTCCTTGATTTGTAGACAGGTGCCTTTCCCTGAGTCCTCACACAGCCTTCTCTCTGCCAGCATGTGCCCCTGATACCCTTTTTTTTTTTAATTAGACAGGGTCTTGCTCTGTTGCCCAGGCTGGAGTGCAATGGCACAATCATAGCTCACTGTAGCCTCCAACTTCTGGGCTCAAGCAATCTTCCTGCCTCAGCCTCCCAAGTAACTAGGACTACAAGTCTACACAACCATGGCTATTTTTTTAAAATTTATTTTTGTAAAAACGTGATCTCCCTATGCTTCCCAGGCTGGTCTCTAACTCCAAGAGATCCTCAAATGATCCTCCCGCCTCAGCCTCCCAAAGTGCTGGGATTACAGGTGTGAGCTATTATACTACACCCAGCCTCCCCCTCTTCTTATAAGGATGTCTGTCCTATTATATCATAGCTCCAAGCTTTTTTTTCTTTTCTTTTCTTTTTTTGTTTTTGAGACAGAGTCTCACTGTGTCACCCAGGCTGAAGTGCAGTGGTGCAATCTCGGCTCACTGCAACCTCCGCCTCCCAGGTTAAAGACACTGTTGTGCCTCTGCCTCCCAAGTAGCTGAGGCTATAAGTGTGTGCCACCATGCCTGGCTAAGTTTTTTTTTTCTTTTCTTTTTCTGTAGAGACAGGGTTTCATTTTTTTGGCCAGGCTGGTCTCAAACTCCTGACCTCAAGTGATCCACCTGAATCACTTCCCAAAGTGAAGGAATTACAGGCGTGAGCCACCACGCCCAGCCAACCCCTCACTTAAGACCTCATTTCACTTCAGTTATATCCTTAAAAGCCCTATCTTCAAATACAATCACATTGGGAGTTAAGGCTTAACATATATATTTGGGGGATAGCAGGACATAACTCACTCCATGACAAATAGTGACCTACTTCTGGCCAGGGGCCAATACCTGCTACAAATTTGTAATAAAGGAAGTTTATAAAAAATACAACCTAGTAATACATCAGTAACAATTTAGATAATCCCTGAACATAAACCCTAAAAATAGAATAATCCCCAAATAATTAATCCCAAGCCAATCTCCCTTTAGAAGTCACCTAAGCAGTAAATGAAATATAATTAACATTTGTTGTGAGACCTCTCAGGAGAGGACACTAAGCTATTTACTAACCCTCCTACGTCAGAGACAAGAGAACTGGTTGTTGTTTTTTAATATTAACAATACTTTCCCTTTATACAACCACTTTTCTCCCCCTAAAACTACGAAGAGTAAAAAATGCCAAACATACAATCTTCTTCAACGTGCTGTTTATTACTAAGAGGAGGGGAGAGTTCAGCAACTTTTCAACAAGCCATACGGCACAGATCACACATCCATGTCATTTGACAACCTCCTCATCTTTTTTTATTGTTCACCATTTATAAAGCACCAACAGCATTATTACATGGAAATAAACCTATTCCTTTGAAGGAGCTTTGAGAATTCTTTTGTGCTGCTCAAATGCTGCCTTGAAAGCTAGTGAACTCCATAAGAGGTGGTTTGTCTGTTATTAATTCCTCTTCCAGCCCAGCTTTGGTGAACAAAGGAGCTAATGCCGCTGCCGAGTTGGCCGAAATCCCATGATAAATCTACCTTCCAACTGCCCGGAGCTCACATGGGCAGCAACAGCTAGATTCTCTTGCCCTTTCCTTTGGGCAGAGGTCAAGGATGAAAATCTCAAATAACTTATCTTGCCAAGATGGGACCAACATCTTCTTGCCCTGAGTTTCTGCAGCCAAAGAGGTCACTAGGTTGTGTACCTGCCACCTGCTCTCTTGATGAGTTTCACTCCACTATCCCTCCCACATCATATTCCTGCAGCTCAGGAGCACAGGGCAGATGCTCTAGCTACCTCCTAGGAGACACTGCTCTGTAACACCAGTAGTGCACCAGAGAAGTGTCTATCCGCCCTCTGGAGTGGGAGTTAACAGAACATGCGGTTCCCAAGAATGACCTTGGGTTACTCAGACTTGCTTCTACAGAACCACTAATAAGAACCAGATGGGGCCAGGGGCACTGGCTCCCAACACTTTGGGAGGCCAAGGCCGGGGGGACCACTTGAGGTCAGGAGTTTGAGACCAGCCTGGTCAGTATGGTCAAACCCCGTCTCTACTAAAAATACAAAAATTAGCCCCGCATAGTGGGGCATGCTTGTAATTCCAGCTATTCAAGAGACTGAGGCAGGAGAATCGCTTGAGCCTGGGAGGCAGAGGTGGCAGTGAGCTGAGATCACACCACTGCACTCCAGCCTGGGCAACAGAGTGAGACTGTCTCAAAATAACTAAATAAGAAGCAGAGAGGGAGCAGCGCCCATCTGAAAGTCAAGGGAATCAAATTGCATTAAGTCATAAGCAAGGAAACATCTCTGCAGGCATCGCAGAGGTTGGGAAATGAGGCCTTCCCTTCTCCCAAACATTAGCATTGGTTCCCGAAGCAGGAGGTGTTTGGCTCCTGGTTGGCGGATATAAGCTTCTCCTGGGTGGGACGTAGAGGAAGCTGTGTGACAGAATGGGAAGAGCTAGAATTTGGAGCCAAAAGACACAGATTTAAGACCTTACTCAGCACTTGGTCACTAAACAGCTATGTCAGGGGACCAAAAACTAGAGTCCACAGGGCAAATCCAGCCACCACCTGTTTTTGTAAATACAGTTTTGTTGAAACACAGGTACGCCATTAGTTCATATCGTATCTGTGCCTGATGTGAAAGCTGATCACACAAACTGGGTCATTCTTGTCACACCCAACTAAAACACAGTCAAGCGGCCAGTGGGGAAAAGCACTCAGGGAACATAACATTGCTCCAAGAATGTCACTTTCTGCAAGCCTGGCTGTGGCAACTGCCTGTCGGATCCTGAACCCACTTCTATCTACTACTGAAACACTGGCTGCAATTCTAAGACTAGCTTTATCCACTGCAGCCATTCACCGGTCACAGGCTGCCGGCTCCACAGAACTTCCCAGCACCAATGAACTTCCTTCCAGAGCAATGTGTAACATTCCTCCTGTTTAGAAACCTCCAACCTTCTCTTTGTTCTCTGGATATACCAAAGACCACCTGGTCTGTGTGTACACCGTGAATTGCAATTCTTGCTTCCCAAACAAAACGTTTTAAATTTAGATTCTTCTCTATATTTCACTTGACTCCAACACTGCTTTCGCACCACAATGGCAAAGTTGAGCAGCTGCAACGAAGACCATATGGCCCACAAAGCTGAAAATACTTCCCATCTTCACACAGAACACAACTGACCCATGCCCTGAGTACCACTTCACATGCATTACTTTACCTCTTTCAATCTCAGTGCCCATGTTCCTTAAACCGGGAACAGCATGACCATCTGTCCTTCCTTTCTCGAGGGATTATAAAAGCCTCATTCATTCATCCTAATATCATGTCAATGACAATGACAATTGTTTAAGCCCTTAATAACTGCCAGGCAGCGTTCTAAGTGCTTTGCCTGATTTCACGTCATCCTTCACCAGTGCTGAGAGGAAGGGAATATTATAAACCCATTTTATGATGAGAACACTGAGAGCTGGAGAGGTGAAGGATGGTGACCAAGATGACCCCTCTGCCAGACGGTAAAGCTGGGATCCCATCCGAACTCTTACTCCATTCAGCATCCTCTTCTCTTCCTGGCCCTGGGGGACACAGAGGTACTGGAGGTACTGCCCAACACCAGAGTGAAGTGACAGATCTCAGCCCCGCACTGACACTTTGCCACCACCCTCTGGCCTGTCTCCACCTTTTCCCTCCAGCTTCGCCCCTCTCCTCCTCCCTTCTATTCCCTCCCGTCTTGAATTCTCAAGAAGAGTTTGCCATCTTCCTTTTCAGAAACATACGGGGCCTACTTCTCAGTTGGTAAGCAAAGTCAAACAAGGAGAGCCACCAGGTACCGACTGCATTTCATTCTTAGGCAACACTTCATGTTGTTAAGTCCGTAAAAACAGTTCTAAAATAGAGTAACACTTCCAGAATAAAGACGCAAAGCTTTGGGTATAATTTAGAGAAATACATGTGTAACGCACAACACTGCCACTAACAAGCAGCAACGGGAATGTCTGCTGGGAACTTCACAGTTTACTACCTCATGATTCTCACTGCATCCTCGTAAATGCCCTGTGAGGCTTGGGATTTACTGGACACTGGAATCTAGAAAGGTCAGGGAATTGCCTGACAGTGCACAGCCCGTAAGCAGCAGAACTGACTGTCAAAACCAGGTTTTCTACCAAATCTAACAATTGGGCCATACCGCCAGGCCACGAGTCATTAGAGGCTGAGTGAGTACATATATCAATCATTGGTGAAACAGGAACGCACCCAAATACTGTACAATGCCCAAGCTAAGGCCTCCCTATCCTTTCGGTCAGGAGAAATCCCTCTACTCTTCAGATCCCAGTCCTGAAATCTGGGCTGCCTGTGGGTGCTGGCACTTGCCAAAGTTCCCCGGGGAAGGCAACGCTACCCTAGAAGAGAGCTACAGCCCCGAACCAGCCTCTCCACTGTAAAGGCAAAAACCCACCCACAGCCTCTGGAACATAGCTGTAGCCAGAGATGGATGCTGAGCAGACCTCCCACCCTCCCTC
The DNA here is from genome assembly GCF_030222135.1 of Aotus nancymaae. Taxonomy (NCBI): domain Eukaryota; kingdom Metazoa; phylum Chordata; class Mammalia; order Primates; family Aotidae; genus Aotus; species Aotus nancymaae. The sequence continues at coordinate 14,316,782 of NW_026988463.1, forward strand.
AGTCCTCCCTCTGCAGCACAGGCTCAAAACATGAGAATCTTCTCCTAAAAAAGACCATGCTCTGGTAAGACTTCAAAACCACACACTTGCTGCTATCTGACTCAGGATGACCACAAGATGGGAATAACTACATGTTTTTTCTCTTCCTAAAAAAAAAAAAAAAAAATGTAAGCCTTTTCAGAAAGGTTTAGGGAGGTAACAACAGAGCCCAGAGCTGGGTTCCAGTTGGTTCTCTTAGTCATCACGTGAAGATAGTGTGGGCAGCTTTCTGAAACCTCCAATTAGCAGCAGGAATAATATAGTTCTATAGGGACCAGCTCTCAAAGAGCCTGTGTCAACCAGGGAGGAGTGTGAGGCTGTCCCACAGGATCCATCAGGAGCTAGAGAAGGAATTACAGACCACAAACAGGCACCTAGCCTAGTGAAAGGTCATTCCAAGCTCTCCTCCAAGCTGCAATGTGATCCAAGATATGTAAATATCATGCCACACCCCCAAGACCCTAAACACTCTGGCCAGAATTTTTCTCCTGCGCTCCAGGTCATCAGTAAATCCTACGGCTATGTCTCCAGCCATCAAGGCCTCCGGGATGTCTCAGAGGCACTGCAGACAGCACATACACATATTCTCTCTCACATTCCTGACACACTCCACACTCACATTCCTCACTCACACGCACACACTCATACTCCTCAGTTACACACACTCACACACACATCAGTCTCTCTCACATACACACACACACACACTCACTCACATAGCCTCCCCTCCCACAGAACCCCTTCTCTAGGACTGTGTCTACCACCTACTCAGCCACTTGAACCAGAATCCTGGCTGCCACCCTCCACAGCTCCCTCCATAACCAATCCGTGAGAAGTCCCCAAAGCCTCCATCCCATGTCAGCATTCTTCCCCACCCCCACTGCTGCCCCACAAGAACAGCCCATCTACCCTCCTCCTTCTGCCTGAGCTTCTCCTCTCTGTTCTGATAGACGCACACCAGCAGGCCAGTACACCCATGCACACGGCTATGCACACACCTCCCCGACCAATGACCTCTGGGTGAGTGGCCTCCCCCGTGTAACAGAGAGGAGAAAAAGAGCTGGCTTTGCTCCGTGGGTCTGGATCCAGCACTCTCAACTGCCACAAACGCTACACCACCTCCCTAGTCACCGGCTTACATACACACGTGTCATCAAGATTCACCAAGGACCCTGCTGCCCATCACCCACGAACCATCACCCACACTGCCACTCTCATACCATGGGTCCTCCGCCACAGGGATCTGCCCCCCACATCTAGAGCTGGGCTTCTCAACTGGGGCAATTTCAACCCCCAGGGGACACCTGGCAACATTTGGAGATGTTTTTGGTTGTCCTAACAGGGAAGGGAGGGGCACTTCTGGCATCTAGAAGTCAAAGGTGCACAAGACAGCCCAAATGTCAGCATGGAGAGTAAGAAACGTGATCTAGAACTTGAGCTTCCCAGAGCCTGTCCACCTTCTTTACCGCTTCCTGAAGCATCAATATTTAATAAATGAATGTGGCCGGGCACAGTGGCTCACGCCTAGAATCCCAGCACTTTGGGAGGCCAAGGCAGGAGAATTGCTTGAACCCAGGAAGGCAGCTGTTGAACCCTGGGCGGTCCCCAGGCTGGAGTGCAGTGGTGCGATCTTGGCTCACTGCAACCTCTGCCTCCCAGGTTCAAGCGATTCTCCTGCCTCAGCCTCCCAAGTAGCTAGGATTACAGGTGCACGCCACCACGCCCAACTAATTATTTGTGTTTTTAGTAGAGACAGGGTTTCGTCATGTTGGCCAGGCTGGTCTCAAACTCCTGACCTCAGGTGATCCACTTGCCTCCATCTCCCAAAGTGCTGGGATTTCAGGAGTAAGCTACTGAACTCAGCCATGAATGCATTTTAAATGTCTGCCATGCCCTCCTGTTCACACAGTATGCCCATGTGTGCCCTGCCCAAAGATAAAGCCCCTTTACCAAGGCAGTGAATGGCAAAGGACCATCCCCAGCCCAAGCCCTCCAGCCAAATCCATGCCCATCGACAAGACCCACGGGGCCTCATGGGATCATTTCTGAAAAGGAAGCCCATAATCAGCTCCTGCCTATGAGAGGTGCATTTTGGCTGTTTCAATATCACAGCCTCACCGGGCCATAAACAGATCAGGTGGTGTCACCTGCGCTTTGAGCCTACAGGGTACCCTCCCTAGAAGTGGGGATCCCTGGCAGTGAGCCTCCCTAAAGCTTTGTTAGATTTTTCCTTTTTAAAAGAACAGCTTTGAAATACAATTCACATACCAAACAATTCACCCCATTCAAGTATACGACTCAATGGTTTTCAGCCTATTCACAGAGCTGTGCAGCTATCCCAACAATGTTATCATAGAACATTTTCATCACTTCCAGAAGAAACCTCACAACTGACAGCAGTGAGGCCAAGTCTTGAGATTGCCTCCAAAGCCATCCTTCAGCTGTGGTGGGAAACTCTGTCTGGAGAATGCTCTCCCCAACAGGTACAGCTCAGAAGGGGACCACCAGCCTCCTCACCCTACAGCCCAGGTGCCAACATTCCACCCTCTCTCCACATGATCTGAGGCAAGAAGAAACCAGCACGTGAAGACCTCACTCCCTCATATCACTCTTCTAAGAGCTTTTCTCCTCCTGCAGTAGCTCTCTAGAGGGCAATCTACCAGAATGCGTCAATAGAAATTTATGTAATGATCTAATCATAACTCAATACGTCATTGTTAAGAAGATTCCAGGAGCAAAGGTGAGCCAGGAATGTGGCTGAAGTGTCTGTGTGATGAGGGATGAAGTAAAGGGAAAACCAAGAATGTACAGTAAGCTGGGCTCCAGAAACCACGCTGATTCCCCTGAGCTACCGCCGAGGCTTCACTCCAGGGTCACAAGGGCATCTGTCAGCCTGCTGAGTTATGAGAAGAGAATGCTAACTGCAGCGAGATTGGTAAGGAGGCGGGAATCTAGGAGCAGAGAAACCTAGAATAGGAGCAACAACATGGGGCTTAGATACAAACCAAGGTGGGACTGATTCTCTGAGTGACCATTCACCTTGCCATGTGACCCCTGACAAGGGTTCCTTAAACTTTCAGTTTCCTCACATGGATAGGGGAATCATTCTCTCCTCTAGATCCTGGTTGCTTCACCTCTGGGCTTTTGCATATCCTCTGCTTCCCCCGAAGACTCCTCCCTCCACCCTCATGTGCTCAAATGTCACTTCCAGTAGCGAAACCGCCTGAATCTCCACCCTCCACCATAGACACGTGAGCCCTCACTGCCTATGTTTGCTGCTTTCTTGACAGCCTACACTTTTCCTTCAGAGTAATTGTTTGTACTAGAGTGAGTGTATCACACTGTCTGCCTCCTCACCAGAATATGCCACTTCATTACTGTCTCCCAGTGCCTGCCACACTGTGGAAACTTGGTGATTTTGTCTTTGAGAGGCAGCACGTTGTGCTGGCTGAGAGCCTGGGTTCCAGAGCAGGGGGTCAGGTGAGCTCTTTTGGTAAAAGGTAGGCTGGAAATGTATCAGGCTCTGTGAGCCACATGGTCTCCTTTGTAACTACTCACTTCTGCTGCTGCCACGTGCAAGCTGCCAAGGACCATTCCTAAACAAATAGGTTACAATAATGCTTTATTTACCAAATCAGTGGTGGCCCTCCAGGTGATAGTTTGCCAACCCCTGATGTAGAATTATACTGAACTTGGATCCTGGCTCATTCACTCCCCAGCTTGTTACCTTCAGCAAGTGATGACCTTTTTGTGCCTTGGTCCCTCATCCATAAGAGGGCAGTGGTACTTCTACGTTCCTCACTGAGAGGATTAAATGAAAGTCTGAAACACACTCAGTACTCAGTAAATGTGAGCTGCTGTCATCGTAATTGTCATTACTTAATGGTGGTGATACTAGAATCAATGATCACACCTCCCAATCCTAGGCAATTAATGGTGGTTACCATGATGATGATCGTATTGATGATGGTGGTGGTGGCAGGTGGGGGAGTCAACCCTGACAAAAAGAAGGGCAACCAGGTAAGCTCAGGGAAGGAACAAGAAATATCAAGAGCTCTACCTGGGCCCACAGGCTCTGTGACATCTGACACCTGGACAGTCTGGATGGCCAGACAGGTGGCCACCATAGCCACCTCTCTGCAACCTCTTCAGCATCTGATGGTTCAGACAAGAACCATCAGGTGACTCCAGCTCTAGGCCAGACAAACAGCTGGTGCAGTCACAGGCCACCGGAACCAGATTTCTCATGAGGGAGACATAGGAAAACCAGTTTCCAAATGGAACAATAACCTCACCAGCTGTGAGATGGCCAGGAAGAAAGATGACCTGGTTCAGCCAGCAAAGCAAAGACTTTGCCACAGGGTGCCCCACAAAGCCAAAATTCCTTTGAATGCAAAAGAGACATGCATTGAGCAAGTGGGCCATGTGGAAGACTGAAAGCCCCCGGTTTACCATCATCCTTACCACGGGCTGATCCACAGGAGAGCTCCATGCAGCAACCCAAAGCAAGGATGGAGCATTTTCTTCTTCCTAATAGGGCTTGTGTTTTTACTTTGCAAAATCAGCATATAAATAAATAGTCCAAACAAACCAATAGTTATTAAATTCACAGAATTAAGTTGGACACGAGATCCTGCAGAAGCACTGAATGAAAGTATAACATATCATGGCTTCCTGATTTTTAACAGCCATATACACCCAACTCTAATGCCTGAAGCTACTAGTGGCAATCATCAAACAAACAAACACAGGGCCTCTAAAGGAGGGTGGGTACTCAGGATCTTTGAATTTTCCAGGAGTTTCGTCTACACAACAATTTGTCTCCTTCTTGGTCCAGTCACTGGAGAAGTAAATGGGGAAAGGCTTTGGTAACGAAATGACCCAATACCATAATCAGCTCCAAGTGAACTGAGTGCCACGCTCCCATGCACACTACGAGACTCAGCTGCCTATGCCCTGAGCCTTTGCACTCGCCAGCTCCTCCGAGTGGAGAGCCCTTCCTTCACCATGTTAGCCTGGCTGGCCCTCCAGTTTCAAGGCTCAGTCTTGCCTGGCCTCAGCCCATGGGTAAATTTGTTCCTCTGTTTAATTTGCTCCTAGCACTCACTGCTCTGAATGCCCATCATGGCTCCCTCATTTGTCTCTCCCATTCGCCTGGTTGCTCTTCAACAAGAGCACTGCCCACTTATCTCTGTATCCCAAGCACTTTGCTCATTGTCTGGCACACAGGAGAGGCTCAGTAAATGTTTGTTTCATCAATGAATTAATGTATTTACTTCGGCAAACCTCCAAATTCACGTTTTTAACCGAGACTCCTGCTACTATTATGTTGACAATGGCAATGACTACTACTATTAATACTACTACTATGAATAGGTGGCATGGATTAAATGCTTGTCATGCATTAAATGCCATGACAAATACTTTAAACAATTCTCCTGACAATCCTCTAAGGTAGCTCTATTAGGCAGGGACAAACAGGACCTAGAGAGGCGAGGCGGTGGACCTGAGGTCACATGGCTAGTGTGCAGCAGAACTGGCTGACTCTAGTCAGCCAAAAGGGAATCAAAGTTTGGCCGAGTGTGGTGGCTCACACCTGTAATCCCAACAGTTTGGGAGGCCAAGGCAGGTGGATGGCTTGAGTCCAAGAGTTTGAGACCAACCTGGACAACATGCCAAAACCCCATCTCCATTAAAAACACAAAAATTGGCCGGGCGCGGTGGCTCAAGCCTGTAATCCCAGCACTTTGGGAGGCCGAGGCGGGTGGATCATGAGGTCGAGATCGAGACCATCCTGGTCAACATGGTGAAACCCCGTCTCTACTAATACAAAAAACTAGCTGGGCATGGTGGCGCGTGCCTGTAATCCCAGCTACTCAGGAGGCTGAGGCAGGAGAATTGCCTGAACCCAGGAGGCGGAGGTTGCAGTGAGCCGAGATCGCGCCATTGCACTCCACCATGGGTAACGAGCGAAACTCCGTCTCAAAAAAAAAAAAACACAAAAATTAGCCAGGCATGGTGGCGTGCACCTATAATTCCAGCTACTTGGGAGGCTAAAGCAGGAGAATCACTTGAACCTGGGAGAGAGAGGCTGCAGTGGGCCGAGATCGTGCCACTGCACTCTAGCCTGGGCAATGGAGCAAGACTCTGTCTCAAAAAATAAAAATAAATAAAAATAAGCAAAGTTTATACTTAATATTTGAATGGTAAAAAACAGACCTGTAAAAGTAGGCTTACAAAAAATGTTTAGCTGAGAACAGACTCAAACTAAAGGACTATTTTGCCTTCATATATCACTCTTCCTCTTTTCTTAGGCATAAGCGGCTTGACCTGAGATCAAAAATGACAAGCAAGTAATCTTTTTATGCCACTAAATTGCTGAACAACTTGACAAGCTGTATACGCACCACATAACTAGAAAGCACACTGCAAAAAGGAAAAAGGTGTTTGTGAAATGCGTGTCACTCAAGCTCCTCTCTTCTTCAGGACAATTACGTGGAAAACGCATCAGCAACAGAGATTCCAAAGCAAAAACACGGGCCTACTTGATTTATACTCTCTCCTATGTGAAATCATTTATTTCCCACTTAATAAGATGCCAACCTGTCTCCAAAAGTTCTGGTAAGTGGCGCCTTATCTGTTCCTCAAAAGGCTGAACATGACAAACTCTTGATTCACTCATCTGATGGCAAATGCAAATTCAAGAACAGTCATGGGAGAAGTGAGTCAAAATGCATGAATAAGACTGGGCGCGGTGGCTCACGTCTATAACCCCAGCACTTTGGAAGGTCAAGGTAAGCAGATCACCTGAGGTCAGGAGTTCAAGACCAGCCTGATAAACATGGTGAAATCCCATCTTTACTAAAAATACAAAAATTAGCCAGGCATGGTGGTGGGCACCTGTAATCCCAGCTACTCAGGAGGTTGAGGCAGGAGAGTTGCTTGAACCTGAGAGGTGGATGTTGCAGCGAGCTGAGGTCGCACCACTGCACTCCAGACTGGGCAACAAGACCAAAAATACTATCTCCAAAAAAAAAAAAAAAAAAAAGGCATGAATAAACACACTCTGTATGAATTCTACGGCCCAAAGCAAGAAAATCCCATGATTAAATACAAGCCAAATGCCCAGGCTGCTCATACAGCTTCCAAATGCCAGCCTGTTTAAAAGTGAGAAGTTTCAAGATGTATTATCAAGCAAAAAAGTACACGCTTGTACACAGTACCCAATTTTGTCAAGGTTGTAATGCTAGGCCAGGTGCAAAAACGCAGCAGCTAAACTTCTCAAAACCATGAACCTATTGGATCAAGGATTCCCAAGTATATCTTATAAATCCTTATTACATGGTAATTCACTATTGCATGGGTTTTCTTAAACCAGCAGAACGAGTATTCTATTAACCAGAAATTCTATTAACCAGAAATAACTGGAAATTCTGTTTTCCAAACTCCACTCAAATGCCTTATTTCATAGCTCATTTGCCTCACACTCTGCTCTGTGCTCTTCCTAACATTTCTTCTGTACCCCACCCTCATCCCTACCCCAGGGCCTTTGCATATGCCCTCTCCTGTCTTCCACCAGATGCTGGGAGGGCTGGTGCCTTCTCATCTTTCCAGTCTGGGCTCCTTTGCACCACCCCCCAACTAACCAAAATGCTTTCCCCAACTAAGAAAGCATATCCTCCCACCAAAAGATATCGCCCTCCATGGGTCCTTCACAGATTCAGGTCATCATCTTGTATTGTCTTCTTGGAAGCTGTACTACCCAAGACCTTATTTGTCAATTACTTATTATCATCTCTGTCCTCCCCATCCTACCCCTGTAAAATGTCCACATCTGGACACACCCCTCCTCACCCACACCTGCTCATCTTCTGCACCAGGGAACAGTTTTCACCATCCATCAAGCCAGAAACAGAGCCTGCAGCAATTTATGGTCCGTTCTCTCCAACGGAGACCGCAGGATGTGCCAAGGCAGGCAACAGTCCCCGGCCGTGGCTGAACAAAAGGTTCAGTTTTAACAAATACACATCCTCCCAACACACCACCCTAGACCAAGACCTATATTGGGCAAGAAGCTTCTATAGAGCGAAGCTTCTACAGGGGATTTCTACCCTCCTGTTGCCACCAGCCCCTCCACAGCACTCCACACCACTCTCAATGGAAACGCTTCTTTAACCATGTGAATTCATCAGTGCTGCATCCTCAGTGCTGCTCCATCACCTATAGGATAACGACCAACCACCAGTCATCATATGCAGGACTCTGGTCTGGCCTCTGTTCACTTGAGCCCCTCCTCAGTCACCCTCAACACCCTGAGTAGCAGAGACTAGTTCATCGAAACACACCATGCACTTTGGGAGGCCAAGGCACGTGGATCACTTGAGGTCAGGAGTTCGAGACCAGCCTGACCAACATAGCAAAACCCCATCTCTATCAAAAATATGAAAATTAGCTGGGTATGGTGGTGTGCACCTGTAGTCTCAGCTACTTGGGAGGCTGAAACGGGAAAATCACCTAAAATCTGGAGGCGGAGGTTGCAGTGAGCCAAGAGCGCATCACAACACTCAAGCCTGGGCAACAGAATGAGACTCTGTCTCAAAACAAAACAAAACAAAACAAAAAAGCAACATCAACTGTGTTGTGTGACAAACATGTGCTTGCCAGCACTCCAGGGTAAAATAAGACAAAGTGTTATTTCACTGTTGCCACTGGCCAGCACCATGACCTACATGGAACAGGCATTCCCAGGTTTGCATTCAGAGGCCAAGTTACGACACACCTCCTACGAGCCAGGCCCCATTCAAAGCACCGGACCGAAAGTGAACAGGACAGACAAGGCCCCAGTGCCTTCGGGCTAGCTCAAGGTCATCAACCATGGCCCACATGACAAATCCAGCCTGTTGTATGTACTTTGTGGCTTCTTAAATAGCTTTATTGAGATATCACGTGCCTACCACACATTTCTGCTCTGTTTCTGTGAATGACGTTTTAGAGGAACACAAACATGTCCATTCATTTATATGCTGTCTGTGGCAGCTTTCTTGCCACAAAAGCAGACTTCAGTAGTGGTGACAAAGACCATATGGCCTGCAAAGCCAAAAATATTTACTGTCTGCCCCTCAACAGAAAATATTCACCAACTCCTCATCTACTTAGGAGGGTGTGGATGTCCCAGGCAGGCCCACTCAGCCAACCAAGTATCGATCATTTCAGAGGGTCAAAGAAAAAGATGAATGGTACTAGGATGCATGACAACAGGGTGGACAGACAAGGCCCCTCAGAGGCACTGACATCTGTGCTGAGCCTGGACACCCTAAGGAGCCGACCACGCCAAGATCTGAGGGAACAGTGTTCAAGAAGAGAGCCATCACCTGCAAAGCCATGAAGTTGAAACAAGCCTGGAGTTTCAGTTACAGCCCAGCAGGAAGCAGATGGTACCATCAAAAGGGTTGATGGTAAGGTTTAGTAGACCATTTACAGAGAAGCAAGGTAAAAAGAAACCAACAGGGGTGGTAAGGGATTCAGGGGCTGACAAGTGTGCAAAGACTGTATTAGTCCACTTTGTGTTGCTCAACAGGAATACCTGAGGCTGGGTAATTTATACACAAGGGAGGTTTATTTGGTTCACAGTTCTGCAGACTGTGTTAGAAGTGCAGTGGCAGCACCTGCTTCTGGTGAGGCCTCAGAAAGCTTTCGGTCATGGCAGAAGGCACAGGGAGCCGGCGTGCCACATGGCAAGAAAAGCAGCAAGGGCAGGGAAGGTGGAGATGCCCGGTTCTTTTTAAGCAACCAGCTCTCACATGAACTACTAGAGCAAGAACTCACTCACCACCAAGGGGAGGGCAGCCATTCAGAAGGGACCCACCTGCCCCCGTGACCCAGTACTTCCCATCAGGCCCCACCTCCAACAGTGGGAATCACATTTTAACATAAGATTTGGAGGGGACAAGCATCCAAACTGTATCAGACGCCCAAAGGGTAAGGGAGGCGGTGGTTACCGGAGCCCAGCATCACTCGGGCAGTGATGTCATGCCATGCAAAGAAGGCACAGCCTCAGCAGGGAGAAAGATGAGAGAAGAAATGCCCATGCCTCAAGTTCTTCCTGCCAGAGCCCCCCATTGACCAAATAGGCCAAAGCCAACCAGAAGGCGGGGGACAGGTGGGGAGCCCGTGATGGAGTCCACCAAGCTGCACCTCCAGGACAAAGAGCAGAGTGGAAAGGGAGAAGGCTGGAAAGAAAATCCAGAGGGGGAAACACAGCCCATCTGGCATCCCCTGTATATCCAAAGGTCAGAAAGGTGGTCAACATGGCTTCAAGGGCCATGAATAGAGATAATATTATCAACCTCAGGTATCAGACAGTGGAACTCTTTGCAGGACTGATGGGGGGAAGTGCAAATGAAAGATGAAATCATCACTGTATCGCTGTCAAAAATGTACTCGGGTGTGGGTTTTGATCAGCTTTAACAAGTCAGCACTGCTGAGAAAAATCAGGAAAGCAAGAAGAGGATGATTTGTCTATCTCAAAATCACATGTACGGTCGCTACTCCCGGCAGAAGGCCAGAAGTGAAAGCAGTCAAGATCCCGATACTTCAGACCCAAAAGAGAAAGCCCTCAGTCCAGACACTGATGCTCTAATGCCATCAAGAAATGGGGGACAGCACTAACACTTCTGCCATGAAGTTACGTTTTTAAGTGCTCAATAGCAGCTGTTATTAATATTTAAGTTAATTTTGTGCAAAATCTCCACATACTTTTGTCTCATTTTAGGATATAATTCACCATTTTAAAGTACATGTTCAGTGGTTTGCAGTATATTTGCAAGACTGTACAACACCACAACTAATTCTGTTAATAGATTATTTTCATCACCCCAAAAAGAAGCCCTATATCTATCAACAGTCACTCCCAACCACCCATGTCCCAACCAAGGCCCCTGACAACCACCAATCTTCTCTCTCTATAAATTTGCTTATCCTAGACATTTCATAGGAATTAAATGATATAATAACACCAAGTTATTTTTAAATGCTTAGCACAAGACTGTTTTCCTGGATGTGACCTTCTGAAGTTGGTGGGCTACTGGGCAGAACACATAAGCCTCTCTGATATGTAACCAAGGGGATAGACTCCGGGCTGAAAGATCCTGAATCCAAACTAAAATGAAGATTCTTGATGTTAAAAACTTGACATCTATTCCTACCATGCCTCCCACCTGCCCCTTAGCAGAATGAATACAGTCAGAAAGTGAAGTGGAGGCAGTTCCTGGGGTCCAGCAGACCCAGCAATGGGGCAAACAGTGGGCACCCAGCCTGCCACCCAGGCCTCACCAGCATCATTTCCACACCTGGCAATGTCAGAGTCATGGTGCTGTTCCCTGCTATGGCAAATCTCATCATTCCCACTTGGCCCTAGAAACATTTGTTTGAGACATTTGACTAGCCTGCACTTTTGGAAAGAGACTTACTTAGAGTTCCCACAGACAAGAGAGGTGAAGAACAGACTTTCACCATAGAAAATTGGTGACTATGATTGGAAGTGGCTGCCTAGATACACTGAATTCTAAGATTCTGGGGCCAAAAAGAGTGCAGTGACTGCAAGTGGTTGCCTAAATACACTGGATTCTAAGATTCTGGGGCTATAGAGTGCAGTGATTGATTAGTAATGTCTGCAAAACATGGGATAAAGGAGTAGCAGCAAAGAACCCTGTACTTTCTCTCCCTCTCTCGAATGTTCACCAAGGCCACTGAGCCCAGTACCCATGAGGTATAAGCTCTCCCAGTCCTACTGGGGATTTTTCTTTTTATATTTTTATTTTACATTTACTTATTTTTGATAGAGACAGGGTCTCCTTATGTTGCCCTGGCTGGTCTCAAACTCCTGGGCTCAAGTGATCCTCCGGCCTCAACTTCCCAAAGTGTTACTATTACAGGTGTGAGCTACCATGCCCAGCCCCAGTGGGGATTCCTGTTCTCCTGCTTGTGAAACACACAACCATGTCTCTATGCAGATATGGTCCATGGAACTACAGTCTCATAAAATCTTTTGGTGAAACTTCAGCCAAATCTTTAGAGAGAAATGTTTAGTCCAAGACATCCGAAGTTGAAGCCTAGAAACGAAACAGCGAGCGTTCTCAAAATCCTCTTGCATCTGCTCAATACTGGGATCACTGGTTACTGGGAATTAGTTCTTGAGAAGCAGCCCAACATACAGTGTGCTGAGCCATCGTCTCTGAAGAATGGAAGGGTGAGGAATGCACCCAAGTCCCTACAATGCCCCACAGGCCATGCCTGGAACAGGGGATTAGGCAAAGAGATGAACTTGGCTGGGTATCATCACACACCTGCAGAGGTGCCAGCGAGCTGGGAGCCGAAGAAGCCCTTTGTTAGACTGGTGTCCTCAGCAGGGGGCACTTGGAACTTTCTTTCTGGCTAATTGCAAAGATAACGCAATTAAGCACAAGACATGCTTTCTACCAAAGCCTACACTGTATTAATTCCAGAAGGGCTGATCTAAAACCAGCAGGCAGGTATGTTACAAATCTCATTCTCTACCCATTCCCCCATTTTAGAGAAATAATTCCACGCCGCACAATACTTGTTCTGAGTTAGGATCAAGTTAAAAACAAACTAGAGGAAGTGGGACAGAAGTTAATATTTAAAGACCAAGCACTGAGCTAAGGGCTCCCTGGTTTCACTTAATCCCCATATCCCCATTTTACAAATAAGGAAACAGGCTCAAAGTTGCCTGAGGTCACACAGCAGGAAATGAGGGAACAGGAGTCACCTCAGACCACCCTGAGTCTCAGGTGCCCACTGCACGTTCTTTTCATCATGCCACACTGCCCTCTTGGCCCACAGCCTGGGCAAGGAATCACATCTATATTCAAGAAAAAGAACTGATGTGAGCTTGGCCTATGAGGCACTTATGAACTCATTAGGCAAATGGACTACAAAAGACGTGAGACTGTTCCAGCAGGACTACTGGGTGCCCACATCTTTGACAATTAAAAGTGATCTACCAGGCCAGGCGCAGTGGCTCACGCCTGTAATCCCAACACTTTGTGAGGCTGAGGTGGGCAGATCACTTGAGGTCAGGAGTTCAAGACCAGCCTGGTCAACATGGTGAAACCCCATTTCTACTAAAAATATAAAAATCAGCCGGGTGTGGTGTCACATGCCTGCAATCCCAGCTACTCAGGAAGCTAAGGAAGGAGAATTGTTTGAACCCTGGATGTGGAGGCTGCAGTGAGCTGAGATCACACCACTGCACACCAGCCTGGGTGACAGAGCAAGGCCTTGTCTCAAAAAAAAAAAAAAAAAAAAAAAAAAAAGTGCTCTACCTGGGAGGTACAGGCCGCAGTGACCCATGGTGGCACCACTGCAGTCAAGCCTGGGCAAGGAGTGAGACTCTTGTCTCAAAAAAAAATTAAAAAGCAGCAACGCTTTAACTCATGCACAGTCAGCTGGAGTTGGTTGCTTTACCTAGCATCTGAGAACTTATACCAGACACTGCAATGTAACACGAATTATAACACAAGTCTGGGATGTTGGGAGAATACAGAGAATGAAGCACCGGAGGAAATCACAGTGCCTTCACAGAGGTGGGGACACTGCAGCTGACTCCTGAAGGATGGATAGAAGCCAGCCCTCAGGCAGACGTGGACAAGCACGTACAAAGGCCGGAAGGCAAAAAGGGCTTTCAGAGAGTGGCCCTGAACGATGTCTTGAATTCATAGTGTAGGGAAGAGGGCACCACTGAAGCCCTCCCAGCAAGGAATGTGGGGTCAGGGACAGGAATTCAGTTCCTGGATTCTTCACTTACAAGCTCACATGAACTTGACCAAGATGAACTTGACCACCAGTCTCTGCTTTTTCATCTGAAAACTCCAGAAAATCAAGGCTGCTACATAACCAAGGCATAAGAGAAAACCCGGCACACAGTAGGTGATACCAGCACCACTACAGCACACGGTGGCCTGGGGTGGAAGGATAATATGGCAGAGGACTCTGGGAGAAGAGGGCACCCAGGAAACTGCTGCTGTGAAACCTCCTGCCCTGGGCACAAGAGTAGTTCCTTATAGGAGACATCATGACCCCAGGTTCCCTGCTCTTGGCTCACCTCTCATTCTCATGCTGTGGAGGGCACATCACTTGCTCCCACCCCCATCACCATGAGGTCTCCACTGTCCTGCCTCAGGGCTTTCTCCAGAGTCAGAGAAGGGGACCAGCCCTGCTGGCTGGACAATATGCAGGGAGGAAACAGTCAGCACCTTGAGGGATTAACCATCAGCCTATCGGGGGTGGATGTCGGTGGATGAATGCCCTGTCCTTCCAAGGTGATTACGAGGTATGTTCTCCACACACCTCGGGGGACCCTCCAGCCACCCACCCGCAGCCATCTCAAGACACCCCTTTCTTGACTGCTGATGCTTCCCTTCTCATCGTCTGGCTCCCTCACTGGAGCTTCCTAGGATGGGCTCCCAGATAAGAACCTGAATCCAAGTCCCTGACTCAGGCTCTGCTCCCAGGAGAACCGGAACTAGAACAGGGGTCTCCCTGCCCAGCCACCCGGCAGGCCCACCCCAGAGAACTAAAAAGGCCCCCTGATTCTTGGCCATGCATCTGCATACACTCAAGCTCTGGAGGAGCAGGGGGCACAAGGAAACTCAGTGCCCAGAGGGACCACACCCTAGGCTCCTGCACTCCCATTCTCCTGGGGTTGGATAAACAGGCAGCCCTGAGAAGCAATTCATTCATTTGGTCAAGTCTGCTGGCCAGCCATTTGCTAAGGACCTACAGAGGCCTGCCTGGCAGATGAGGCCATGGAGGAGAGAAACAAAAGACGGCTTTAGGCACTTATGAAATCAGTTTGGCAAACAGACAAGGAAACCCCCCTGCACACCAGGGTCCGAGCAAGTCCCTGCCCCGTGTCCACCTTCACTGGGCTTCATGGTGCTCCCTGAGGGCAGGAAGAGGCAGGGAGGGAAATCCAGGCAACCCAGGCCCTTTCCTGAAGACTCCATGAGGGCCAGGCAGCAAGGCTCACACTTGTAATCCCAGCACTTTGGGAGGCCGAGGTGGGAGGATCACCTGAGGTCAGGAGTTTGAGACCATCCTGGCCAACATGGCGAAACCCCGTCTCTGCTAAAAATACAAAAATTAGCTGGGCATGCTGGTGGGTGCCTGTAGTCCCAGCTACTCAAGAGCCTGAGGCAGGAGAATGGCTTGAACCTGGGAGATGGAGGTTGCTGTGAGCTGAGATCACAACACTGCACTCCGGCCTGGGTGACAGAGCAAGACTCCATATCAAAAATAAAGTAGAATAAAAAGATTAGAAAGAGGTGGATGGAGTTAACCAAGAAGATATCTGGGGGAAGAGGGTCTTGGCGTAGAGAAACCTTAGAGCCAAGGCTTCAAGGAGGTGCAGGGTGAGAGAACGGGCAGAGAGGTGATAGGAGCACTGCATCATGTCAAGTCCTTTTCTGCCACTCAAGAGCTCTGGCTTTACTTCGAGGGAAGTGGGAATCCACTGCAGGATCTTAAGCAGAGGAGTGATTGATTCCGTGAGGATGGACCCAGCCACCTCTAGCATGGGACCCTTCCTTCCAGCAGTGTCACTAGAACAGGAAAGGCCCCAGGACTCACGATCACTTAGTGTACCCATGCTGGTTGTAGACTCTCCAGGAGGATGAACTGGAGAAGGTTCTGGGTCCTCCCTGCTTTCACACTCCCAGCTGCATCCACCCCTTTCATTTTCCATCTCAGCACGCCACCACCCTCGACTCAAACACATCTCAAACTCCACCGTCTGGGCTCGAGAAGCAGCTAGCATAGAAAAGCTGCCTCTCATTTGGTCCTCAGTTATAGTCGGCTCAGCGTGTCTGGGGCTTTTCTAATGAAAACATCATTACCCTGAAAAAGGGCCTGTAACTCAGGCAACGGGAGGAGTCCGGGGTCTTTTCACCAAGCCGAATCCCCTCCTCCACTTGTTAATGACCGTGTCCCTGGCTCACCTCATCCCAGTGCTCTCAGGAAGATAAACATTCTGTGGCTCTTAATGTACACTGCTGCTCCCAGTGGCTTGCTAAATTGTTCCTGTTCTTCTGAATTCACTGACTTAACACAGTATTTTTCTACCAACTTAATACATAGAACATTTCTGTGCACAGGAAGCCGCATAATTACATTGTTACAAACCTTCTAACCAAATACATTTCCTCCCGGGATGGGAGTTTTCTCTCCTGGTCTGCACAGTGCCAACAAGCGCCAGAGTCTCCTGGGGCAGAGAAGGGGTGGTGGGACATCACCCAATCGGGACTGGACAAGCAAGAAGTCCAGAGCAAGGCATCCAGCAGAGGCAGCCACTGGCAGAAAGCCACTGGCCGGACAAGTGGAAGACAGAGTGAGAGACCAAGCCTTGTTCACGTGACATTCTTCATGCCTAAATACCCACTGCCATGGTCTAAATGTTTGTGTCCTCCCCACATCTCCACACATGCTAAAATCCTAACCTCCAACATAATGATATTCGAAGGTGGGGCATTTGAAAGAGTTTATGGTTGTGAGGGTGCAGCCCTTTATGAATGGGACTCGAGCCCTTATAAAAGAGGCCCCAAAAGCTCCCTCACCCCTTCACCATGTGAGGACATGTGGAGAAGGTGCCACCTATGAACCAGGAAACAGGCCCTCCCCAGACACCAAATCTGGTCACACCTTGACCTTGGACTTCCAGCCTCCACAACCAGTAGACATCTATTTGTTGTTCATAAGCCACCCAGTTTTCTGGTACTGTATTTTGTTATAGTAACCCAGATGGACTAAAGCACCTGCCAGTCATCTGCTGTGGGTGAGACATGGGGTTCGGACCTGAGGATGAAGAGATGGAGATGGGGGAAATGCCAGGACACCCTCTCTCATAGGATTCTGAGTCTAATAGGGGCAACAGACCCTAATCAGACACACAAGTATGTAATTAGGAACCAGAGCCAGCCTGCCAGAATCTCCAAAAAGAACAGCCTGCTCCCACCTCCAGGGTGTCAGAGGGGGGCAGGGAAACCAGCTCCCACTGTGGGGGTCTCAGAGGTGGGGGACAGCCTGCCCTAGCAAAGCCCTTAGGCCTGGAGAAGCAGTTTTCTCCTCCAAAACTAGGTAAATAGGTTTTTCTCCTTCTGTGGGCAATTACCGAAAATCTGCCATCAAATTCTTCCCAAAACGCACTTCATTCCAGCGCTTTCAGAATTCCCTTTAGGAAGAAAGGAAAGAAGGGGGTGGGGGGGTGAGGAGGGAGGAAGAAAAAGAAGGGAGGTAGGGAGAGAGGGAAAAACCAAACTTCTAATTATTTGTATGTCAAACTCCATAAAAATAAAAAAGGACTTTACATCTAATTGTTCTTAATGCTTTAACAGAACACTCCCCAATAAAATATCTCCCAGCAGTTTAACCTTCAAAGCGGGAGGAAATCGTCTCCATAATTCAAACTTGAAGAAGGTAGAAGAACGGAACTAGAACACATCAGACAAATTGCCTTCTGTTTTTCTTCAATTTAAAGCTCAACAATTTGTCTTCCTGTCACACTGCCTTGCTACATAAAACTTTCTGGAGGAAAAATAGCTCACTGTAAAGATTCATGGGGAATGGCCAGGCACAGAGGCTCATGCCTATAATCCCAGCACTCTGGGAGGCCAAAACAGATGGATCACTGGAGGCCAAGAGTTCGAGGCCAGCCTGGTCAACATAGTGAAACCCCATCTCTACTAAAAAACAAAAAAATTAGCCAGATGTAGTGGTGTGCGCCTATAATCCCAGCTATTCAGGAGGCTGAGGCAGGAGAATCGCCTGAACCCAGGAGGCGGAGGCTGCAGTGAGCTGAGATCACACCACTGCACTCAAGCCTGGTGACAGAGCCAGACTCTGTCTCAAAAAAAAAGAAAAAGAAAAAACAAAAGATTCAGGGGGAACGTCAGAGAAGGACAAAATGCGGGGGGATCTCCCCACGGGCCTCCAGACTGCACACAAGACCATCTAAGAGATCCAAAGGGGTACATGGAAGGCTCTGAATTAGATATTCTGGAAAATGTTATGACCCTCTCCACAGCTGAAAATAAACAATGTGCCATTCATTCTTTCATTCACAGATAGGGTCTTGCTCTGTTGCCCAGCCTGGAGCACAGACATACAATCACACCTCACTGCAGCCTCAAACTCCCAGGCTCTAGTGATTGTCCTGCCTCAGCTTCCCAAAGCACTGGGATCATAGGCATGAGCCATAGTGCCCAGCTCTTTTTAAACAATTATTACCCTTGACTAAACACAGCCAAGGTTGGGGCACAAAAGAAAGCTATAGTAATAGACACAACAACAGAGACACTCTGTGACAGTCACCAAGTATAAAAACCACTCTGAAGACCATGAAGACTGAAAGGCAGGGGACTTTCCAGCAGAGTCTGCATTCAGACCCCAGCCCTGCTGCTGTGTGTGGGGTCCTGAGCAAGCTGCTTAGCCTGTCACCCTCTTGTGAACTGAGAAAGCAAAAGGACCCTGCTCAGTGGCCACCATGAGGATTCACTGAGCTGGCCTATGTGAGACAGAACAATTCTTGGTGTACAGAAAACGTGGAAAATGGAAAAAAAACAAGATGGGTATTACATTTTGTCAATAATGAATGAGTGGCATCTGTCCCAGGGACCTGTGGGGTATGTGCTGCATTCATCTCTCAGCCTGACCGGCCAGCAGTGAAGTTACTACTCATACAGGTCAGTTTCTTTGTGTTGGAAAAATGGAAAGAGCCTCAGAAACACTTCGTCTCTCACTGGTTTGGAGATGGTGGTTTGCCCCATTTGATGGGTAAATCTGGGGTTCAGAGAAGGAAAGTGACGCATTCCAGGTTACAGAGCTCAAGATAGGGCAGGGATTCTGAAGAGTCCAAAGCCCAGGGCAGTTTCCATGAAGCTACAGTCTCCTGCTATCCACACGCCCATCTGAGGCAAAACCTTGAAATGACCACCTGTAGGTATCCCATCTTCCCAATCTGTAAACCAGTCACCTGGTCTGGACATAGGAGGTAATAATTCCAAAATGTGCTTGGTACCACCTCTTAACAGAAAAGTATCACAGAAACCAAAGATTCTATGACATGAATCTTTTCATGTGTATTATTCCTTTTTTTTTTTTTTAGACAGAGTCTTGCTCTGTTGCCCAGGCTGGAGTGCAGTGGCGCAGTCTCAGCTCACTGCAACCTTCACCTCCCGGGCCCAAGCAATCCTCCCACCTCAGCCTCCAGAGTAGCTGGGACTACAGGCGCATATCACCATGTCTGGCTACTTTTTTGTATTTTTTGTAGGATGGGGTTTCACCACATTGCCCAGGCTGGTCTCTCACTCATGAGCTCAAGCGATCTACCTGCCTCGGCCTCAGGATCACCTGAGAATCACCTGAGGTCAGGAGTTTCACACTAGCCTGGCCAACACAGCAAAACTTCGTTGCTACTAAAAATACAAAGATTAGCCAGGCATGGTGATGCAAATCTGTGATCCCAGCTACTCAGAAGGCCAAGGCAGGATAATCGCTTGAACCTGGGAGGGGAGGTTGGAGTGAGCCGAGATCACACCACTGCACTACAGCCTGTGTGACAGAGCAAGACTCCCTCTCAAAAAAAAAAAAGAGAAGAAGAAGAAGAACACAAATGTAGAAGAGTATGTCATGTGAGAAAATGTAAAACCGTAATGGGGAAGGGGAAATGACTAGGGTGAAGGACCACCCTCTCTCCAGAGACATTGAGAAGAAACCGCCCTCCCAAGATCTGAAGATCTCGGGGGTACAAGCCCCAGGCAGAAGAAACAGCAAAGATGCTTAACAGGAAGCAGGCAGGCCAGGGAAATGAAGGTGGATTTTCTATTTTTTCCTAGTATGGTGGAGTCTTATATGCATAAGAATGGCATGAGCTGACTTAACACTTTAAAAAGTAAAATCAGAACTCACTCAAACAAAGTAAATGAACATCAAGGAACTCTGACCTTAGAAATTAGATTTTAAGAGACTGTTGCTAATTTTATTGTGTGATAATAGTATTGTGGATGGTTACAATCTTTTCCTCCTACTGTAAGAGATTCATATATAAGCAAGTATTTACAGCTGATGTAACATCTAGGACTTGCTGTAAGTTGTTAAGCAAAAAACAAAGCAGAGAGTGTCATAGGCGAGGCAAAGCAAGAGGAATAGGTGAGTAACTGGGAAGGTTGGGGTATATAGGGCTTGTTATACCATTACATCTATTTTTGTTTATGTTTGAGTAATTCCGTAATTTAAAAATTTTTAAATAAGCAGAAACAAACATAATAAAATTTTGAGTCTGTGGCCATATAGCAGACAGGGGAAAGGTATCTTTGCTGGGTAAGGTCCTCTGAAAGCCAAGGTCACATCCCCATTAGCAATAAACTTGGGAGGAAAACACAGGTCCCAGCCTCACGCCCTCCTCCATCTGAGTGATTCTGTCTGTTAAATGACTGTATCTCTTGCCTGGCTGAGCAATTTCCCATTCAGATAAAAGAGCCAAAACAAATTAACCCCAATCTGCACAAATGAACCAAAATCACAGGCTGCGACCCTGCTGGTGACCCAAAGACGACCTCCTCCTCACGGACTTGGGGCCTCCCGACACTGTGACCATGGTAATTCAAAGGGATGCAGCTCGCACACACTATCTCGAGATGTGATCACTGGACAAAAATTAGCTCATTAGCTGCTGTTCCTGGTCGCAATAACCTGCCAAAGGGCTCAGTTTGTTGAAGCTGTGATGCTGACTCACTCTTCAAAAGATCTGCTCCTCAATGACCCAGGTTTAAAAAGGTTGCACAGGCCAGGAAGGGAAGTAAACAGCCTCGGTGAAGATACTAGTGCTGGCAAGGGCCTGTGTTAGGTCTTGCCTTGTACCTTGAGGAGCTAGGCAAATAATTCATTCACATCTTGTTTATCCATCCTTAACCCTCAGTAGCAAAGTCTACTGGGAAGACAGACTCTAACCCAAGAAGCAAACAACTAGAATCATACTCATCATGGTTGATCTACCCAGTCTCTCTAGAATCATTCACCCTGCTTTAGCTCTGACCATCATCTTCTCTTGCCTGAATGGCTCTAAGAACTTCCATTACTATAACACTGGCCTCTTCCTATCCACTTCTCCATGATGCCCAGGAGAGCATTATGGCTCTGTCCATCAAACAGATCTGATCAATTACTCCCCCTCTTTAAGGGCCTTCAATAGTTGTCCACTCTCCACAGAAGCAAGGCCAAACTCCTCACTGGGAGCTTGGGAATCTGTTGCCAGGCCACCTTTGCAGAAACCCCACCCTCAATCATTCCCCAAATGTACTCTGGACTCGAGAATTCCAGGTTGCAACCACAATGGGCAACCTGAAGCTTCCTTGACACAGCATCTTCCTTCACACCTCTCTCCCTTGGCACAAACTGTTCTCTCTAACTGGAGTGCACTTCTGTGAGCTTCTGGAAGGATGTCTCTGTCATCCTTGGGTACTGAGCACCTAGAAACCATACCTGACTGAGGCTGGTAAAGATCATAGGATGATATAGAATTGCCTCCATTTATAAGCTTCCTATGTCTCAGATACCAGCCCACACTTCTTTACCTGTAGTATCTCATTCAATCCTCACCAACACCATGAGATAGGTTCTATTATTTTTCCCATTTTCATGATTTTTAAACACTGAGGCTCATAGAGGTAAAGAGACTTGCCCAAGGTCACAATGCTAGCAAGTGCTTACTGCAGGGTTTTGAGTCAAGGACTTTGTAAATTAAAAGGTCATTTGTTAATCACTATAGGGACAACCTGATCTCCTGACTACAAAACAGAACATATCCTCTGTCGTCACCCCAGGTAACAAAAGAAGTGAATTTTCCTCATGAGAGATTCCTATGTGCCAGACACTAGGCACAGACCACTATGTGCCTTCTGTTTTATTTAGAGTGATAATGTGCTCCATTAAAAAACAGAAATCACATTTCTCAGCATCCCTAGCATCCGTAGTTCAGGCCACTGAGAAGTAAGAGAAAGTGTTTGAGTGACTCACAGGTAACCTCTGTACAGGAAGTTGGCACACATGCTTCATCCTTCCTGCTGCCAAGAACACGGATGTCATGGCTGGTGCTCCAGCAGCCACTTTAGACCATGAAATGAAATGACCTTGGAAACACAAGCCAAACACAGCAGAACAACAACATAGAAGTAACTGACAAATGCTCCTCTGTTCATTCAACAAACACCCACTCAGCATCTATTATGTGCCAAACACTGTCCAGGCCCCTTGAGATAGATCTATCAGTGAACTAATGAGACAAAGGATCCTGCCCTCATGAGTCTTAAAACCAAAAGGCAATACTAAATCATGAATGCAAGAAGTGATGTATTAGAAAGCAAGAAATGCTATGGAAATAAGAAAAAGTTACACAAAATAAGGAGGACTCATCATGCAGAGGAGAGAGAGATTGAACAATAAAATCTGAGGGACAAATGAGTGAAAAACAAGAAAAATGAGATCTGCTAAGATGCAGCTGACATCAGTCCCCAACAACCTTGGGACAGAGCCTGTCAAGATACACAAAGAAAGGCAGAGGCCATCTGCAGATTTAGTTCAGCCCTAACAGCTCCTTAGCTCACATTATCAGAAACAAGAGGGAAGGCGCTTAAAGGCAGGCCTATTACACACTAGGTTGCCATTTTTAAATGGTCTTTTCAGCATGGATAACAAAGGGCATTTTGTACCCCATGGATGGAGTTCCAGGACCCCATCTCTTCACTTTAACCCATGTGGCTCAGCTCTCAGGGAGCTCTCTTGGGTCTCAAAGAGCATCCAATAAGAATGCATTTGAAGAAAGGTTCTTCTACTTAAAATAAAACATCTTCATGATGGCTATTTGGCGGCTGAAGCTGAGTAGCGGCAGGTACGAGTCTCACACATCTTTGCTTCGGCTACATTTGGCACCAGAGCACGAATTCAGCAAACTCTGGTTTGCTCAGTGAACCAATCAACTCGGCAAACTTCCAGAATCACTAGCCTTGACAGTTGTCTCTCTTTAAACCGAATCACTGCTGCTGCCAAGAATATCTCCCCTCTGCCGAGCTTCCTGTTGCTCCCCTCCCAGGCTCCAAAATAACAAGAAGTTGCTTGGCAGTGATGTCACATTGCCACTGTCACCGCCTGCAGGGCATTCACATGCTGGCTATATTTAAGACCCAGGCTTCATGTTCAGTGACATGGAAATTGCTACCTTGTGAACCATACTGAAAACGCAAGATTTGAAAAATTATTTCTATGAATAATCAGGCTGCAAATTCTGCCTCTCCAGAGGCAAAGAGGAAAAGTCAAGGGGTTAAACTGAGCTATGGGCTCCGGCTCCTTGGATCAGCTACATCCAACTGTTTCATTCCAACCATTTCCCGGAAGTAACTCAAACACCAGCATTTACTTAGCGGCCATTGTTCACCTTTCCTGGGCTCTTTTGGTATCCCTCAAAACCATTCTATTTTTCTTTCTCTCTATACATCTCTACCTACTTGTCATTAGAAAAGACAAGAAATGAAGCATTCATGAATGGGAAAAGCATTTCCCTCCCCAGTGAATAATTACCATAACCTTTTCATAAGAGTTCTATCATATTTATTGGTTTCCATATTATTTTTTATCTCCTCCTGCTTCTGTCCTTCGATGGGGGAAAGTGATGGGCTAGAGCGACATTTCAGACACAACCTTCTCCCTTTTCCCTTAACAGCTGCATGTTCTTCACATCTTGATGAACTGCCCAAGTCCGTATTTGGTGCAGATTTTTCAGGGAACATCTGGCATCGGGTACTAATGACTCTGACGCTCAACCATTCAATGCGGGCATGCGCTTCAAAATGCAGATGTTCACGCAAATATACCTTGCTGCTTGCTCCCTAAAAAGTTGAGTTCGTCAACAAAACCTAAGTCTTTGATTGGTTTCCAGGAGCATTAGAGAAAATAAACAAGCACATAGCTTTCTCCCTTGTTGTGATTGCTCTGAGATGTCACCAAGCTTCTGTTCGTCTCCCATTATGCTGTGTCTACCATTTTCGTATTTTTAAAAACTATCTAGAAAACCTATACTGGTTACAAAATTCTCAAAGGCTCAAGAAGAAATTTATATGGCTTTCCACTGTTGGTCACGTTTGAGAAGATACTTCCATTATTTTAAGTTTCAACATTAATGCATTCAGCATTTCCATTCTCCCACCTTTGGGAGTCCCACATCATTACTCCCAAAAGAAAAACCAGCTGGGAATATCATGGATACCAAGGATACCGTCACCTTCTACAGCCACAGAAGCAGGAGCCAAGCAGTGATGAATAATGGTAGAACTAGTTCAAGTTCTGATGAGCAGGTCCTCCTGCCTCAGCCTGCAGCCAAGAACTTGGGCCATGAAAACATTCCTATCTTTTGGCCAGGTGCAGTGGCTCACACCTGTAATCTCACCTCTTTGGAAGGCCCAGCCGGGTAGATCTCTTGAGGTCAGGAGTTCGAGACCAGCCTAGACAACACGGCAAAACCCCCTCTCTACTAAAAATACAAAAATTAGCTGGGCATGACAGTGCATGCCTGTAATCCCAGCTACTCTGGAGACCGAGGCAGAAGAATCGCTTAAACCTGGAAGGTGAAGGTTGCAGTGAGCTAAGATAGTGCCACTGCACTCCAGCCTGGGCAAGAGGGCAAGACTCTGTCTCAAAAAAAAAAGAAAGAAAAGAAAAGAAAAATCATGTATTTTGCTCTGAGATACTGCTTTTGGAAATGCACATGAAGGAAAGAAACTGACAGAAACACAGACACTCAGATATTCGCTGCGGTCGTTACCTATAATCTCACAAGACTGGAAGCAGCTGCAATGCAAACCCAGGTGGAAACCACCAAGTACTCTACGGCATGCTACAGAGACAAAAATCACAGCGGGTCAGGCTCTCTCACACACTGTTATGGGGGTAAAAGAGAGGACGCTTTTTTGGAAAGGATTTTCATAATATAAGATCAAGAGCCTTTACAAACATGCTTACCATCTAAAGTGGGAATTTCACTTTTTGGAATCTAGCTTAAGAAAACGATTTTTTTTTAGACAGAGTCTCGCTCTATTGCCCAGGCTGGAGTACAGTGGTGCAATCTCAGCTCACTGCAACCTCCATCTCCTGGGTCCAAATGATTCTTCTGCCTCAGCCTCCCGAGTAGCTGGGATTACAGGCACGCACCACCATGCATGGCTTATAAGTTGTACTTTAGTAGAAACGGGGTTTCACCAAGCTGGCCAGCTTGGTCTCCAACTCCTGATTTTGTGATCTGCCCACCTCAGCCTCCCTAATTGTTGAGATTACAGGTGTGAGCCACCGCGCCTGGCCAGAAATGATTTTTAAAAGGTGGAATAGGTTTATAAAAACACATGCTCACAGAAATACTAATCCTAAAAGGGAAAAAAGTAGTTAAGAAAAAGGAATGATGTGAGAAACAAGGACATACCCAAACACAGAACTCCACAAAGCTATCAAAGCAATATCCATGTAACTGAATAACATGAGAAAGTCTTTTGTTTATTGTATTATTGTAACAAAAAAGATGTTTTCAAAGCAGACCTCAATTTGTAGATTCAGAATGATCTGAATTATATAAAATACATATACACATAAAAATAAACTGCAATAAAATGCCCCATAAAAACACATTAATGGTAATTGTGTTCAGGTGGTTCTCCTCCTTAACCTTTGCTGGTTTTCCCAGACCTAAGAATTCTAACCTGAAAATTACTTTTATGTACAGTGGGGAAAAGCCCTAATTTTAGGGAAACACCTTAAAGATTCAAACTTACACATTACATTTATGCGCAGGGGGAAAAACTCTTGCATTTAAATATAATTTGAAATCTACATAGAAACAATAAAATAAACAACAGAATATAAATTGTATGTATACAACAAACAGTGGTGTGACTATAAAAACATCCTTAAGTGAACTAAGAATGAAAATAATTATCATGTTAGGGGCATGGGATTTGGGACTTTTTCCCCATATTGAGTTGTTATGCAGTTTTCACAATTTAAAGCTAATTTTTTTAAGTATGAAAACAAGACTTCCCTTAACAAATCTCAGGCATGGCAGAATTCCATGGTAGAATCCCACCTGTGTACCCCTTAATCTGAAAGCATTCAACTTCACATTGAGTGAGCAAAGCCAGCTGCAGAATGGGTGCATGTTGAAAGCTCACAGGCAGATCCTTAAAAACCCACAAAATAAGCTGTCTCCATCTGTTTGGGGCTGCTATAACCGAATACCTGAGACCTGGTAATTCATAATAAGTGGAAATTTCTCTTCTCAGAGTTCTTTAAGCTGGGAAGTTGAAGATGAAGGGGCTGGCGTTTGGCGAGGACCTTCGCCAAATTATCACGTATCCGAAGGCAGGAACTGAAAAAGGAGCCGAACTGGCCCTTTTATAACAGTATGAATCCCACCCTCTCCCCACCCCAGCCATGGGGGTGGAGTCCTCATGGTCTAATCACCTCTCAGGTCACCACCTGTTTATACTGTTGCTTGGTAATTTTCAACATGAGTTTTAGAGGGACAACCTTCAAACCATAGCACAAACCTACATGTTGTTTATGGTTTACTTAATAAAATCTAAAACAAAAATGACAAATGTTAGTAGTGCTAATTGTTGCAGTGGGTCATAGTATTCTTTACATTTTTTGAACTAGCCAACCAACAAGAAATTAGCTCCCAGCTTGGTTCTGAGCTATTTCAACGAGCTTATCCATTCAGACCACTGCTGGCATTCTCTCTAAGTCCTTGCTACTTAAAGTATGGAATAGGAACCAGCAGCAGCAGCAGCAGCATCACCTGGGAGCTTATTAGAACTCCATGATATCAGGCCCCACTCCAGACCTCCTCGATGAGAATTTAAATTCTAACCCGAGCCTCAGGTGCTTGGTGGCCACATTAAGGTTTGAGAAATGCTGCTCTACGCCACCAGTTGTCAACCTCGGCTGCACACTGGAATTACCTGAGCGTCTGGGTCTTAGCTCCAGAGATTTTGATTTAATTGGTCTGGAGGGCAGCCTGGACATAACCATTTTAAAAGCTCCCCAGGTGACTGTGATGTTCAGCAAAGTTTAAGCAACATATTTAGCTCTTCAACCCAGAGAATTCTTTATTAGGAAGTTAGTTACATCTGAGCAACAGTAGGCTAGATTAACTCCAGAAAATGACTTTTTGCAGGCTTGAAAAGGAGGCATAATTTACTTCCATGAAACCAACAGTAATCACCATGGCGGTCTTTTACTCAGTACTTATGCAGGGTACTCAATGTGCTTAGCACTTGACATCCATTATCTCTTTATCCTCTCTCTAAGGGAGAGTCTATTAACATCGTGGTTTTCTAGATGGGGAGCATTAGGGGTAAAATGGCCATCTGAGATCACACATCTGGAAGTGGTAGAAGCCCTTGCATGACCCTGAGAACAAGCACCACCTTAAATTGAGCAGCTTAGGTCCTCACTTGTGTCACCCTCACTCTAGCCCTGAGAAGCAGGAGTGACATCCACACCTGCCCCATACGACACTTCCTGCTAAGAATGACCCCACGAAAGTGGAACTTCTGGAACTGTCAGCCTGGAAGTTAAAATATTTGCTTGCATATCCTTTCCTTCAATTTCTAGCAACCACAGGACAGAATGAGCTGTATCTCGTTTCTCTCTGATTGACTAAGCTTCACAAATAACAGTAAATGTTTGATTAGTGAATCAACAAATAAACAATATCGGCCAGGGGTGATGGCTCACTCCTGTAATCCCAGCACTTTGGGAGGCCGAGAAGGGTGGATCACCTGAAGTCAGAAGTTCAGAACCAGCCGACATGATGAAACCCTCTCTGTCTCTACTAAAAATACAAAAAATTAGCCAGGTGTGTCGGTGGGCACCTGTAATCCCAGTTACTTGGGAGGCTGAGGCAGGATAATCGCTTGAACCCGTGAAGTGGAGGTTGCAGTGAGCTGAGATCCTGCCACCGCACTCCATCCTGGGCAACAAGAGCAAAACTCCTTCTCAAAAACAAACAAACAAAAACAGTATCAGTCACTCATCTGTGACTGAATTTCATCAGTAGCATCAAACTGCAGGAAAACAGCTCCTCCTAAGCTATCTTCCCTCCTGACTGACATGTGTATCTTGTACTCACCCCTGGCCCCGCACACCAGCCCCACCCACCCCATGCACTCAACACTCCTTGGCTGCTCTGGAGTGTATCATGAAACCAGCCACCTGCTGATAAGCATGTGCTTAACAACGAGGAAGGGCACAACTCACTCAGCTCATGAGACTTAGCCAAGGGAAAGAGCCAGTGACCTCGGGGAAGTGAGCTTAACACCCAAGGAGATGCGAATGATAGGAGAACCAGAGTGGGTCACATGCGCAGCAGGTGCTCAACAGTGAATTCACCGTAGACTGGATTCAGTCTCTGAACAAGGACTGAAAAAGATCGTGGTAACTGAAAGGGACCTTGCACACAAAATTCTGATACATTTGCAAATAGTCTTGAAAAGGAGAACACTAGGTAAAGAGCTAAAGCAGAGATTCTCACTGGGGGCGATGCTGCCTTCTAGAGGTACAATAAAAATCCATGAGGACAGTTTGAGTCACCACAAGGATGATGGGTGCTACTGTCAGAGCTGTTTGAACCATAACAGCTTCATGTGGAATAGGAGCTGGCCAAAATGTGCTGAGACCTACTGGGCCGCATTCCGGGGAAGTCAGGTATTCCTAGTCACAGGATGAGACAGGGGGTCAGGAGGACTGGCATCACAAGATACAGGGCACAAAGACCTGATGATAAAACTGGATACTGTAAGGAAGCCAGCCAAAACCCAGCAAAACCAAAGTGGTGATGAAAATGACCTCTTGCCATCCTCACTGCTCATTATATGCTAATTAGAATGCATAAGCATGCTAAGAGACCCTCCTACCAGCACCATGATGGTTTACAAATGCCATGGCAATGTCGCTAAGTTACCCCAAAAAGGGGGAGCAACCGTCAGTTCCGGGAAATCCTGCCCCTTTCCTGGAAAACCCAAGAGTAATCTGCCTCTTATTTAGCATATAATCAAGAAATAACCAGAAGTACTCTAAGTCCACCGCCCATGCCGCTGCACTGTGAGTAACCATTCTTTTGCTTCTTTACTTTCTCTAATAAACTTGCTTTCACTTTAAGGACTTACTCCTGAATTATTTCTTGCACAAGATCCAACAACATTCCAGAAAGGGAATCTAGATCAGGGATCTAGATCAGGACCCCTTTCCATTAGCCCTACCAGGATTTACAGCATGGGGCTGAGGATACTAACTGTCCTGAAAGGCCAAGTCAGTACCATACAAACAAGATCAGCCTACCTCCTGCAATCCTTTCAATCGTCCTGTGGCCATTCATGTAGGTGGAAACCTTACTTATTATCTGGGCCTCGAAAGAAATGCCTTTAATATATACTGACTATGCCACGTTTACTTTACACTCCACCCACTCTCGGCTCTTTTTCTGTATTCCTTCTAAAGAATGACTTCTGATCTTCTTACCTTCTTTAAATCAAAACTCATGCATGAGAAGTAGGTGCAAGCACTTGATGTCAGTATGTTTTCTAGCAGAGTTGTGCCCAACAATATGTACTGAAATCTATTTTGTATTATAAATTACTTTCCTTTCATTTCTCTTTCATATTACAGTAATGTTACACTGATTTTTTTTAATTACTTGTGTAGGTAGGTTATATTTGCTATAAATTTCATTTTGGAATAGTGAAGGGCATGTTACCAAATATTGTTATTTAAAATAGATAGAGTCTGCTAAGATCAAGTCTAAATATGCCAAAGGAGCTAGACTAGGGGTTTGTTAATAAGGTCAGATTATATCAGACCAAAATTATCTAGCCAAGGAAAAGCCCAATAAGAGAGCACAGCACAAAGACATTCAGACTACCGCTTAGAATGGCTCAGCCCAGATTTCACCTACTGAGACAGGTTGCACAAGACGGCTGGCACAGGAGTGACAGCACGGTAGTGTTATTCTGGAAAATCGACAGAATCCAAGTGTCACAGCCCTCTGTGGAAGCAACCCACTGCCGGGGACATCTGCAGGCTGAGCCTCACCGCATGCACTGCCCCCCCCCCCACCCCAGTCTGATGGGAGGAACATCCTGGTTTTCCTTTTGAAGAAACTCTCCACCTTTGTTCCTGTTCTATGGAGTTCAGGTGAGGGAAAGCTAGCCACCCCCAGCTCCAGGGGAATGGGGCCCAGGCTTCGGCAGCAAAAGTAACACAGCTGGCCCGGGAAATGAGAGTGAATCCCAGGACTTCTCCAGAGCTTCTGGAAACAAGTCCTCTCCTCCCACTGGTGTTGTTAAACTGATGGGATTTAGGCTGGGGCCCCTGGGGGCCCTCTTGTCACCACAAGAGAAGAGTGACTTAAGAATGAAGCCAAGACCAAGGGAAAGAGAGAGGAGACATGGAAAGGCATGAAGACTGCATGACACCTGCTGAGAGCTTTGATCCAGCCCAGCGAAAAGCTAGCTTTTCTCCTAAAGGTATAAGTTTCATGAGCCAATCAATTGCACTTTTTCATAGGCAATTTAGGGTGGGTTTCTGTCACCTACTACCTACTCTAAGTGGTAAGATTCCTTTTTCTTTTTCTTTTTGTGAGATAGAGCCTCACTCTGTCTCCCAGGCTGGAGTACAATGGTACAATCTCAGCTCACTGCAGCCTTGACCTCCTGGACTCAGGTGATTCTCCCACCTCAGCCTCCTAATTAGCTGAGACTACAGCCGTGCACTACTGCGCACGGCTAATTGTTGCAATTTTTGTGGAAACAAGGTCTCACCATGTTGCCCTAGCTGGTGTCCTGGGCACAAGTGATCTGCCCACCTCAGCCTCCCAAAGGACTGGGATTAGAGGCGTGAGCCACACCTGGCCTCTACATGGTAAGATTTTAATGAACGGCTGAGGGGTTTCCAGAAAGTCCCAATTCCCAGAAAATGACTAAAAAATACTATCTTGGGGCAAATGACCATCCACAGGTCTAAAGTCCAGCTTAACTGTCTACTTTGTGCCAAGAGAAGATGCTAACAAGAGGAGAACCATCAAGGTGCTAGAAGAACTGACATTTCTCAGTGACACTCTTACCAAATGACACTGTCACTGGCCCCATGGTCCCTTCATTCCCTCATTTAGCCAATATGACTGAGCAATGCCGGGCACTATGCTAGGTGTAAAGACAGGTCACTGCTCTCATGGATCACACAGTCTAAAAGGGAAGACAGGTGGTGCATGAACGACAACCCGGACTGTGACTGTCAATAATGCTATTCAGGAACACGCTCCCATGGAAGCATATCTCAGAGGGACCTGGCCGGGCTCATGATCGGGTAGTAGACGATGCACAAAGCCTTCTTTTTTTTTTTTTTAAGGGGTTTGCTCTGTTGCCCAGGCTGGAGTACAGTGGCCGATCTCAGCTCACTGCAGCCTTTGCCTCCTGAGCCCAAGTGATTCTCTTATTCTCCTGTCTCAGCCTCTAGAGTAGCTGGGATTACAGGCGCGCACCACCACATCTGGCTAATTTTTGTGTTTTTGGTAGAGACAGGATTTTGCCAGGTTGGCCAGGCTGGTCTAGAACTCCTGACCTCAAGTGATCTGCCCACCTCGGACTGCCTAAGTGTTGGGATTACAGGCATGAGCCACGGTATCTGGCCAACAAAGCCTCCTATATTCATGTAGTCAGAAACAGAAAGCCCCACTCAAACTCTCTTGAACAGAAAAGGAGTTTTACCAGCCTATACAACTAGAAAGTCAAGAGGTGGCTCTGGCTTCATGGGTAGGTTAATCCAGGAGCCTAGTGATGTCATCATGCCTAGTTCTCTACCCTTCCTCTTCATTCCAAGCTGTAGCATAAGCCTCACCCTAAGGTTGCCTCCCTTCCTGCTAGTAAAAAGCTAAAGTAGTTCCAGCCTTTAAACCCTTACAGCACAGGCTCCAGAAGAAGGCAGCCACCCAATGACCAAGGGAGACTCTTCCTGCAAAGTTCCAACAAACCTCCAACCATACCTCTGAGGCCAGAATTAGGTCACATGTCCACCGTCTGAACTGAGTCCAAACACCATACCTCACTGAGTCAAGCCATGAGAACCTGAACCAATCACTGTAGAAAAGAGACAGAATTATCTTGATCAGATTAGTCAATGTTAAAGGTTGGTGCTTGAGAGAGTTCCGCCCCTACCACAAACCAAGAAAAAAAAAAAGCCATGGCTTATATTCTAGTTGGGAGAAGTGTAGCGAGGGCTTTCAGGAAGATAATACCATGCCTACTGCAGCAACTCTTCTTCTAGCAAAGGAACCCTTCTCTTCTTCCCCGCCTCTCATACATAAACACAGGCTTCCTAAATCAGACAACAAAGCAAGTGTTAATTTTTGAAAGACATGTAGCAAAAACTGGGTCTTATTTCTGGTCTCTACTAAGCCTAAGAGCAAAATTTTATATTATTTTACAACATGGATTTAAGATACTCCTCCAGAGCACGTTTCTTTCACCAAACAGAACAGAATAATCGGGGCTTCATGAAAGAGTGACAGGTCAGGTGCAGTGGCTCACGCCTGTAATCCCAGCACTGTGGGAGGCGAGCAAGCAGATTACTTAAGGTCAGGAGTTTGAGACCAGCCTGGACAACATGGTGAAACCCCATGTCTACTAAAAATACAAAAATTAGTCAGGTGTGGTGGCACATGCCTGTAGTCCCAGCTACTCAGGAGGGTGAAGCAGAAGAATCACTTGAACCTAGGAAGCAGAGGTTGCAGCAAGCCAAGATTGTGCCACTGCACTCCAGCCTGGGAGACAAAGCAAAATTCCCTCTCAAAAAAAAAAAAAAAAAACAGTGACAAATTCTCTCCTTTTTCTCAGTCTCATGTACAATGCTGCCATCTTGGCCTGGGGACCTTATCTCAAGCAGTTTCCAAGACTCCGAAAGTGCCACCATACGGATGACAAATTCTTGGCAGGCTTGCCACCATATCCCCTTCCCATGTGCATGGCAGACATTGCTAATCAATAACAACAATCTTTCCTGTTGAGCCCAGACAGGACTCCAGTCGCAGAGTTGGCAGCAGGATGAAGTCTACTGACTTTTTCCTGCTAGAGCAGACATTCTGAACTGGGGAGATAGCACTGAAAAGGCCCAGACCCTTGGTTCCAAAGGCCATCCGTAGCCCAGGCTGGGCTCAAATTCAAGCCAGTAACCCCCATAATTGAAGTCAGTATACCTGTTCTTCTCAACTCTCACCATTTGCCTCTTGCAGTAAAAACATAATCAGTGCCTTTGGATGGAAACTGAAGAAATGTACTGTCCTTTTTCCAAAGGACATGACAGTTTTCATATTTCTCCAATGATTTAAAAGTAAAGGAAGGCAGAGGCTGAGCCTTGGGGTAGAGTGTGAGATTTAAAGGCAATGAAGGTCTTCTGGGGTGCGGAACAGCATGATCTGAGCAGGGCTCCCAAGGCCCTTCCAGGTTGCATAGGATAATTCTCAATCTCACACACACAACACTGTCACGGAAGCTCTTACTGCTCAGCAGCCCAGCAGGGACAAATAAACAAAGGGATACACACTGGGCAGGCAGGGCTGGAAAAATAACACCAAGAGGAGCTGAAGGTCTAATGAAGGCCAGGGGCCAAGTGTTTTAAGATGCTCACTGTGGAGGAGGCTTGGACTAGAGAAGGGCTCAGGAGATTCTGGTCTCACCTCAGCATCCCCAGCCACCTACGACCAAGGCACCAGCCAAAAAGAAATTAGGTGACATTCACTGAGCACTTACTGAGGGCCTGGAGCTCAGCTGAGTGCTTAGGAGCCTCAGTTCATGTAATCATCCCGACAATCCTAGGAGAAAATACAAGAGACATGGTTTTGCTGCCCACTGCTTGCCTTGGGGACCTGGCAAGCCTGTCAATCATGGCCCTCTGCTCACTCTTAACCATAAAATGTCCAATAAAAAGCCTTTCCTAGGCTGGGCACAGTGGCTCATGCCTGTAATCCCAGCACTTTAGGAGGCTGAGGCAGGTGCATCATTTGAGGTCAGGAGTTTGAGACCAGCCTGGCCAACATGGTGAAATCCTGTCTCTACTAAAAATACAAAAATTAGCCAGGCATAGTGGCAGGCACCTGTAATTCCAGCTACTTGGGAGGCTGAGGTAGGAGAATCGCTTGAACCCAAGAGGCGGAGGTTTTAGTGAGATAAGATCACACCATTTCACTCCAGCCTGGGCGACAAAACAAGACTCTATTTAAAAAAAAAAAAAAAAAAAAAACTTTTCTAAAATGTTATATATAGACATTAGGAAAAAGAGTCTCTTCCCTTTGGATCCCATGCAAGGCTTAGTGCCACCAGAGGCCATTTTTGCTCTGTGCAAAGGACCTACCTAAGAATGACACCAGTACGCAGAAGATATGGGGCCAAGGGAAGATGGAGGGATACAGCACTGGTGCCTTCAGGGACCTGGGTCTCACAGTGCTTGAAGAAAGTGACCTGTCCTTGGATTTCCCAGCTACTGCAAGAAAAAATTCCCCCGGTGACCCAAGCTAATTTGGTGTGAGCTTCTGCCATCAAAAGCATGTTAGTGTCAGTGGGGAAACTGAGAGTTAAGAAGTTACCAAGTGGTAGAGCTAGGACCAGAGTCACTGTGCTGGGTCTAAGGGTCGGCCACGGCCTAGCTAAGGGTCAGCCACGGCCCTCCAATGCCAGCCGTGACCATGACGCATCAACACGATGCTTTATGCTACTGCACAGGAGGAAGGAGGGAGAGTGCTCATGCCACCCCAACCCCCTTTAAGTTTCTAAACAGGTAAAGAACCAGAGGCTCAGAAGCATTAAGAGAATGGCCCCAGTCATAAAACTGACAACACGTTCATGTGAGTGCCGTAGAGCTGCCCAGAAGTAGGGAATAGTCACAACAGAAGAGTCATCGCAAGACTGGTCCCAATGAGACACAGGAAGGGAAGTCTGGAGAGGTGCTTTGAGAAGCAGTCCAGGCGGTTCCCCCAAGGAACACTTTCTCCACCACCTTGGTGACTCTCAACCAACCAAAAGCTCCTTCCTGGACCTGGCAGGTTGACTGTTGAGATGACATGTCTACTTAGGTGCAGAGAAAATACAACATGCTCCAATCCCTAATAACCAAACAAGGAGCTTGTTCATTGAGGACTCTTAAGAGTATAATGGAGAAAACCATCACAAATTGCTCAAGTAATGAAAGTAATTTATTGGCTCACATACATTAAAAGTCCAGAGGAAAGAAAGCTTCAGGAAAGATTGGATCCAGAAGCTCAAATGAGACTATCAGGAACTGTTGATTTCTCTCTACCTCCATTTCTCCACTGCGTGGTTCTCATATGGGGTTAGAATCGCCTCACAAAATGGCAAAGATAGATGACAATGACTCCTGGCTGGCACCATCCTCTCAAGGATGCTGTAACTGGCTCTTAACAGACCATCTTGGCCACATGCCCTCCTATAAAGCCCTCATGGTGGCCAGTGGATGGAGCGACGTAACTTTCCAGGCCTAGATGGGCTGCCCTCCTCTGGAGCCCTGTGGGAGCAGTGGGTAGGGGCAGCCCCATCAAACCACAGAAGGGAAGGAGCAAGGATCCACCAAGGAAAACTGGGGGAGTGTGATGGCTAATTTTCATATCCATGTGTCTGGGCCACTGGATGCCCAGATAGCTAGGCTGTAATGGTGTTTCTGGAAGAGATTAGCATGTGAATTTGTGGACTGAGTGAAACAGATGGCCCTCACCAATGTGGGCAAGCATCATCCATTCCACAAAGGGCCTGAGTAGAAGAAAAAGAAGGTGAGTTATCTCCCAGCCTGACTGCTTGAGCTGGGACATGGCTCTTCCCCTGCCCTCAGCACTCCTGGCTCTTAGGCCTTCAGACTCAGATGGGAACCTATACCACAGGTTCACTGGCTCTTGGAGCTTTGAACTACACCATGAGCTTTTCTGGGTCTCTAGCCCGTAGAGGGCAGCTATTGGGACTTCTCGGCCCCCATAATTATATGAGCCAATACCTTATAATAAACTCCTTTCTAAAGATATATATACATGCTATTGGTCTGTTTGTTTGGATGACCCTAATATTAATACAGGTAGTATCTGCCCCAGGAGGAAGCAGATGCCTGATGGGTACAGGAGGCAGCTCTGAAGGCCTCTAGGGACCCCTGCTTCCTGCTAGTCACACCACTGTGTTTCCCCCAACACTGAACCAAGGTTGACTGTGACTACAGAATATAGCAGAAGCAATCATGTGTCACCTCCAAGGCTAGATTATTAAAAACATGGTGGCTTCCATCTTGGGTGTGCTCTCTCCTGCTCCTGGGTTACTCACCCTGGGAAGTCAGCTACTGTGTTGGGAGCAGCCCCACGGAGAGGCCCACATGGCAAGGAGCTGATGCCTCCTGCCAATAGCCACAGGATGAAGTTTGCAAGTGGACACTCCATCCCTAGTCAAGCTTTCACATGTCGGCAACTCTGGCCAATGAAAGACTACAACCTCATGAAAGACTCTGATGCCCCGGCTAAGCCATTCCCAGAGTCCTGACTCATAAAAATTGTGGGAGATCACAAATATGTTGTTCTTAGTGACCAAGTTTGAGAATAATTTGTTACACAGCAAGAGCTACCACTGTTATAATACAAAGACAAGAAATAGAAAATGACCCCCCATAATAATCCAAGGACCCATTTACTTGCTTCCTTCCAAGCCATTTGTCATATAAATGTGTGTCTTTTTTCTTTTAACATCTGTCTCACGGCTTCAGTTTTCTAAATTTAAAAGGAAATAGGGCAATCAATTATTTAGAGGAATGTGACTTACAAACCCTTAATTGCAAATGATTATTATGCCTCTGCCTCAGGAACTTGCAGCTGCCCAGGGCCAAAAACCACCAGGCTAGTTACATGACCTTGCCAGGAATTTCGAGCAAAAGGAATGTGTAATCAAATGCTGGATTTGCTCAGTGATGCTCAGTTTTACAACCATGAACTCAGAGCCAGTGAAACACACATATACACAAGCACATATTTAGCATTCGAGTATTTCATTTCTCTGAGTAGGAAACAGACTAGCTCCTAATTCTTTCTGCATTACTGCTGTTAAAATAGAACTTCTGATGAGGTAAGGTAACATAATATTATATTCAAGAAAAATGATAATTATAGTTAACATTTACTATTTATCAAGCACAGTGAGCCAATACATGGTCTCTTGTTTTATTTATTCAACAAAACTCTATGAGGTAAAGAGTTTTCTTATTACCATTTGAAAACTAAGGAAACAGGCTGAGCACAGTGGCTCACACCTATAATCCCAGCACTTTGGGAGGCCGAGGCGAGTAGATCATTTGAGCCCAGGAGTTAGGGACCAGCCTGGGCAACATGGTAAAACCCCATCTCTACAAAAAAGATACAAAAATTAGCTGGATGTGCTGGTACACACCTGTAGTCCCAGCTACTCAGAGGCTGAGGTGGGAGAAGTGCTTGAATCCAGGAGGTGGAGGCTGCAGTGAACTGAGATCACATCACTGCATTCCAGCCTGGGCAACAGAGTAAGACGCTGTCTCAAAAACAAAAACAAACAGAAAAAACACTAAGGAAATAGAAACAGAGAAGTTAAGTAACTCACCGAAGATCACACACCTAGTAAGCACGAAGGCCATGGTCTGACTCCGTCAGTACACGGCATGCACTTATGCCATAAAGCCCTAGCCATACCCACCTGCACTGTGAAACCTGCACCTGAACACTCACGCACCTGAGAAGAGGGTAGCGCCGATGCACTGAGCCTCTTCTTCCAGCCTGTGACACTCCACTGCCCCGTCCTGTGCCCCAGAAGCTACAGCACACCCCACCCCGGCACCAACTGCCCAAGCAGGCCACTGTCGGCCAACACTGACAGCTGCTTTTACTGTGGTCAGAAGCAAGAAGAAAGTTCTGACCATGGACAGAGGTTAACTCTATCTGGAACATGTCAGCAAGTGAATTTTTCAAAATGTACATACCCAACTGATCAGTTTCCCTCCTTCCAGTTTCTCCTTTTGAAGTATTCATCTGTTTTACAGATATCTGTTCCTTCTGCCTGCAGACTGCCAACTTTCACACACCTTAATCTCTTAGCTACCCACTGCTTAAATAGGGATTGTAAAACTGCCTGTTTAGGAAACTGGTTTTATCTGCTCCATTTATGGGATAAAATTTTCCCAACAATTGTTATGCACTAAAGCACGCTTCCTGTGGAATACACTTAGGATGCCTCGCTCATGTCCACTACCATATGCACTGTCACATCTTTTCTTCCTCATTCAGCCCCTTTGGCAGGAAAAGATCATCCTCTCTATCCCAGAGATGGGGAAGCACACGTGTGCAGAAGCTGAGCAATTCGCCCAGAAACACGTAATTTGCAAATAATGATGCAGAGAGTCAAGACTAGGCTGACTACTAATACAACCCATTAAGATGACAGGGAGGTCTGGCACAGTGACTCACACCTGTAATCCCAGCACTTTGGGAGGCCAAGGCCGGCAAATCACGAGGTCAGGAGATCCAGACCAGCATGGCCACCATGGCGAAATCCCATGTCTACTAAAATACAAAAAGTTAGCCAGGTGTGGTGGCACATGCCTATAATCCCAGCTACTCAGGAGGCTGAGGCAGAGGAATTGCTTAAACCTGGGAGGTGGAGGTTGCGGTGAGCCGAGATCACACCACTGCACTCCAGGCTGGCAACAGAGCAAGACTCCATCTCAAAAAAAAAAAAAAAATGACACAGCATGTAATTCTTTCTCTCTTTGCTGATTCAGAGTCCTCAGTATCAGGGTCTCTCAAGACTTCAGTCTTTATTTTGAACATCAAATGCAATTATGCTGCAGAACTCTAGCATGGCGAGGCAAAAGAGCAGTCCAGGTGAGAAAATGCCAAACTAGGCACATATTACACTATTTATAACAGTCATTTAACTGTCTCTGATGCTCTTGAGCTATCATTTTAAAATATGATGAAATGGGGAAAAGCTCAAAGAATGGAAATTAATCACAGGATCATAGTGCCAACATTCAATAAGACATACCAAATAATTACATTAGAGCCATTCACAGCATCTAACGCCACAGAGGGCTAAAAGCTCCTGCTATAAATTGACTTAACTCTGGGCTTCCTTGCACATCCACAAGACATGTTTATCTCATGGTCTTATTTTAAAGTAGATTTAAAGAACAATCAATAAACCGCTTATCTTACCCAAAATGAGAACAAACTGGAAACAACCTAAATGTTAAATTGACCATATTAAATTGCTCATTCCAATCCGGAACGGGCAATTTAATATGCCGTGTTAACTCAATCAAATGACACATCCAGATACATAAAAATGGTTAACATGAGGCCTAAATGGAAACAATAAAAGCTGCTTTTGCACTCCTAAGCAGTGCTAGAAGGTAGACTAAACAAGGACAGGCATAGATTATATGTATAGTAAAAAAAAAAAAGTTAGTATATGAACAAATTCAGTAGGAAAGCATATGAATTGGGACTTTGGACGGTTTACTTTGCAGCTTTCTTCAATAATACATAAACAAAGTGACAGAAAAGGAAATAAAATGGCTTTTAGATATAAGGAGGCTCAACCATACTGTTAATTAGAGAAACAGGAATGAAAAATTTCCTGCCAGCACCATTTCCACCCCCGATGTTATCAGAGACCCAGAAGTTGGCTCCCATGGCTGTGAGCACAGCTGTGTGGCAGCGAGCCCTCTCCCATGCCGCTGTAGAACACACGGCTCACACCCATGGCAGGCGTACAAATGCACCGCACTTTGACCCAGCAATCCTACTTCCAGGAATATTTCCAAAACATGTACTCATACAGAAAGAAAATGACAAACGCAAAGGTTGTTCACAATGGCATTATTAGTAGTAGCAAAAGACTGGAAACCATCTCAATGGCTGGCTGTCAGCAGACTGGTTAAACGAATTCTGATGCAGTCAGACAAGGAAATGTCAGGAGCTCTTAAAAAGCGGAGGGCAGCCCCATGCAGACCAATAAAAACAATCTCTGAGATGTCAAGTGAATGCTGCACAGGACACACTACCATTTCACATTAAGATGAAAGGGAGGAAGAGGAGAAGGAAAAGAAAAGGAAAAAAAGTTTATGCTCATGTATCTGCTTGTATGTACAGGGAGTATCTCTGGACTCGGTAACGATGATCTCCACTAGGGAGAAACCTGGGTGGCTGGGATAAGAGAAGGGGGACTTGCACAGGTGAAACTTTTGTATTTTCAACCAGGTGCATACATATTACTTACTCAATGAAATAAGTTAAATTCAAATACATACATCTTTTGCTTCAGTCTTTTTTTTTTTTAAACTAAAAAGTTCAGGTGAACGTGTGCTCAGGTTTTAAGGAAGCCCCCACGTGCTTACCTCTGTGCCCCTCACCCTCTCCTACCTGGCCAGTGCCTGGACCTTCATGCCCTGCCGCTCCTCCTGCTCAGCCACCTTCCTTTTCAACGTGTCCACCTCTTGCCGGAGCGCAGCTGAGTGCTCCATCTCGCCGTCAAGCAGGTTCCGCAGCGATCTGGGAAAAGGGGGCCCCAATAGTTCAAAGACTGTGAACTCAGACCCCATTGAGCCCAGGACACAGTTCCTAACCTAAGTCAAGTCCTAAGCCATGCATGTTCCACAAGGCTCTGTGTAAACCACAATTCAAGTCTATCTCATGTGAACTGGAGAACCAAACTTTAATTGAGAGCCTTAGAGTAAGAATTAAGGGCAGTCATCTGTGGCCTGGGCTCTGAGTCCCTGATCGCCTGTGAGGAGGCCAGACTTTTGACATCTTAAATCAAGGGAAAACAATGAGGTGAGCCAATTCCAGCCAAGTCCCTTTACAGACACCCCACTCAAAGGTGTAGCACATTACACTGAGACGATTTTGTCACAGCTACACCAGGCAAGAGATTTAACAAAGGAAAGGATGCCAGGAGAGGCCAAAAGAATAATCTGAGGCATAAAAATAGAATATCCACTCAGATTATCTGACAGATGTCTAGTCTCATCTCTACCTGTGCCTATAAAACACACTGAGAGCCTGTTTCATTGCCAACTTCAGGTGCAATAAGTACACATACAAAACGTCTTACACCGCTATAGCATCTGAGATAGTATAGACAGTATTTTACATTTCCAAGTTTGTTAACTCTCCAACAGGGGGCTTGCAGCCAGCACAGGATTCACTTGTGTATCTGTCATCTCTGGTCTTAAATAAGGGAGAGGACACCAGGTCTTCTAGAAACCGTCACCAGTGACCGCCTAGAAGAGAGCTAAGCATGGTGCTACTAACCATTTACTTCACTCTACATGGCTGTTCCTGGAAAACATTTACCAACCATGATACCTCTACATACTAAATCCAGAGGACACTTGCCATGTGACATCAGAATATAAGCAAAAACATGGCCGGGCACAGTGGCTCATGCCTATAATCCCAGCACTTTGGGAGGCCAAGGTGGGTGGATCACTTGAGGCCAGGAGTTTGACACCAGCCTGGCCAACATGGTGAACCCCATCTCTGCTAAAAATACAAAAATTAGTCAGGCATGGTGGTGCACACCTGTAATCCCAGCTACTCGGGAGGCTGAGACAGGAGAATCACCTGAACCTGGGAGGCGGAGGTTGCAGTAAGCCAAGATCACGCCACTGCACTGCAGCCTGGGTGACACAGCGAGATTCCGTCTCAAATTAAAAAAAGAATATAAGCAAAAACATCTGATCCCCACCACACTCTGATCATCCACTGATATCTCCAAGACTTGTGTTCTGTGAGAGCTTTGAGGAAATTCCCCTTCTGGGGCCTGGGCCTCCCTGACAAAAACATGGTAAATTTTTCTTTCATTCTGGGAAGTACAAAAAAAGTAACAAATAGCAACTCTCGTTCCTCACAAGGTAAGACAAAATCTACGGCTTCTTCTAAGATAATAGCTCCAGCTGGAGCCAGGAAAAAGAATCCTACAATGGTACAAGCCCTTTGTTGAAACTTTATTCCAGTTGGAAAATGGTGCAGTCTAAAGATTCCTTTTAAAAACATCCTCTTTTGTTTTAGAAATCAGGCTTGTTTGCTTTTATATGTTTCCAGAAAGGACAAGAGAGAAGCTTGTCAGGCAGGACCCAAAACGAGGTTTAAAGGAGAAACATGACTGTGTGTAAAAGAGGGTGTGAGTAAAAGAGGGTGACATGAACACACACAGCCTCTCCCTTGTCCCAAGAAGGCAGCCGAATCGTGCTTCTAGAAGCTCAGGGGATAACTACAGGTAAGCCCTCTATGACCACCGCGCAGTCAAGGTAAGTCAGATGTGAGCCAGCAGCCAATGTCAGGTGGTATCTAGCATGGGTTTCCAAAGGGAAGAAAGATTAATAAAACCCTTCGTCCTCTCAAGAGTCTGCAATTGGGTTTTTGGCCAAGTCAAAAGAAACTGAATTTCATCTTTCCCCAAGTATCCCTGATTTGAGCTGACTTTAAGATAAATATTCAGATGCCTGGAACATGATAGATAGGCCTTCAATTAATGATGACTAAAAACTGCCTAGAGGCCGGGCACAGTGGCTCATGCCTGTAATCTCAGCACTTTGGGAGACCAAGGAGGGCAGATTACTTAAGCTCAGAAGTTCAAGACCAGCCTGGACAACATGACAAAACCCCATCTCTACTAAAAATACAAAAATTAGTCAGGCATGGTGGCATGCGCCTATAGTCCCAGCTGCTCAGAAGGCTGAGGTTGGAAGATCACTTGAGCCCGGGAGGTGGAGTTTGCAGTGAGCAGAGACTGTACCACTGCATTCCAGCCTGAGAGACAGAGGCAGAACTGTCTCAAACAAACAAACAAAAAAAAGACTGCCTAGGCTAAGGAGGTGATAACTAAAGGGAACAAGGCTTCTTTCCGGGGTGATGATATGTTCTAAAATTGACTGTGTTAATGTTAACTTATATCTGTGAATATAGTAAAAAGTACTGAATTATATACTTTAAATGAGTGAATTATAGTGTATGTGAATTAAATCTCAATAAAGTCTGTTTTTTAAAAAAAGAGTTAACGATTGCTCTACCAGATTCTTAGCTTGTTCTATGAAGGTGCCATTATCATAAGGTTCTCACTCCTTTCTTACAAACCAATCACAAGAGATACCAAAGTGGCACATCCCTGACATTAAGAAATAGCCAGTTACAATTTTTACCAAGAAAGCAAAACATGCCTCATCTGTTACATTCTCTCTACCCCAGAGGCTGAGTGTCAAAGAAAGAGGCTATTCCTCAAGCCTGAAAATCACAGTACCTGTTCTCCTCCTCCAGCTCATCCTTCCTGTTCATCATGGCCACAATGGCCTGGCGCAGTTCACCTAAGGGAAGAAAACAAAGTCAAGAATAATTGGCAGGCCTTGCCTGTTACAGGATGCCCTCACCTCTCTGAATTATATGCTACTAAGGATGATTTGTCTAGGTAAGTTCCCTTTTCCCTTTCAAAAATAACCCCTATACCGGTCTAAGAGACTCGGCTGATCAGGGTCCTGGATTTTAGAGCTCAGTCTCTGAAGTCAGGTCCCAGGTTAAAATCCTGCCACTGCAACAGGTTAACCTCCGGCAAGATAGCGACCCTCTCTGAGCACCAACTCCCCTGTCTATAAAATGAGACCTTAACAGTCACC
Organism: Aotus nancymaae; assembly: GCF_030222135.1. NCBI lineage: Eukaryota > Metazoa > Chordata > Mammalia > Primates > Aotidae > Aotus > Aotus nancymaae. The sequence goes on from NW_026988463.1 coordinate 14,360,657, forward strand.
ATCTCCTAGAAGTGTTGCAAGAATTCAATAAGGCAATATGTACGTGAGATGCTTAGAAGGGTGCCCAGCACAGAACAGAATTTAGCAAGTATTACTGATCAGTATCATTATAGTCTTTGCAGAGCTGCAACAGCAGAAGACAGGAAGATGGAGATGAGGTAGCCATATGGCTCACAAGCACAAGTGGGTTAAACTGGGCACATTTTCAAGAGTCGGGGGATTTACTGGGCTCCCGTCTACCTCGACCTTGGGGAAAAAAAGGATTACTTAAGTGGTCTATGCCTTAGAGCAGCACACTAGATAGTAGAATTTTCTAAAGTGTCAAACAAGATCACCATGGGCAATATAGGAAATCAGCCCTAGACAGTGATGTGGCATTTGGAAATCAAGTATCTGGGTTCTGGGCCTTGCAGGCATGGGATAAGGGTGTCCCCAATGCTGCTACTCAGACTTTGTAGCTGAAAATGTTATATTCCAGGGGGAAATTCTAGGAGGAAAAACTGTTTCCCAGGAGGTTTCAGAGACAGCAATGCTTGCCTGGCAAGTACAGCCTCAAGTAGTCTTAAGGTATGTAGGCTGGGCACAATGGCTCATGCTTACAGTCCCAACTCTTTGGGGGGCCAAGGGAGGAGGATCATTTGAGCCCAGGAGTTCAGGACCAGCCTGGTCAACATAGTGAGACCCCATCTCAAAAGAGAGAGAGAGAGAGAGAGAGATCTCAGCCACAAGCCCCCCTTCCAGGAGCCCAAATCACTGCCCAGAAACCACCTGTGAGACACAAAAGACAATGGACGCTGACCTGATCCACACCATCACCCTGGCCTCACCCTTCCACCCTTCCCTGCCTTCCCCCATCCCATACACGGTCCATCTCCGGCCTCCTGCACAAGGCCCCTTTGTTTCTATCAACACCAAAATGATATCACAAGCACAGCCAAAGCAGTACTCTGGTAGTGGTAATCTTTTAAAAAATCCATCATAGAAAGACAAGCTGTCAGACCCTTCTACCTTCCCTGAGCATCTATGACATAATATTCAGATTAATGGTGGAGAAGGAAAGGGACCGAGAACTGGTATAGCCTGCAAAATGTTCTTTCAATGGGCTTGAACCTGAACACACATTCTCTTTCACTGCCACACTAGCTGTTCTGTGACTCTTGGGGCAGTAAAGCTAGTAGGTAATGTTGGGGTGATTTCCATAGATCGGCTAAATATTATACTTTGCCAAGCACGAGTGACACACACGAGCAGAGGCACTCCCAAGCATGTAATTTTCTCTCCTCTCCCCAGCACCGTGCAGCAAATGATTTGTTTAGTCTCTATTATTGTGATTTCCCTCCTCTTTATGACCTACGGCAGCTCACATTTCAAGTGAAAACAGAGCAGCACTTCAGCACTGTGGACTCTGCAGAGCCTGGCTGTGCCGGGGAAGGGGGAGTCCCCTCTCCTATGCCTGAAAGGCAAATGGCCATCTCAACATCAGTTCCTTGCTTGGCTTCAGAGGACAGAACCACAAAACCAGGCAAGAGTACAGGGGCATGTTAACTTCAACCATCAGAAACTGATCTGAGATAAAAAGCAGCGTTGAAAATGCTGTGAACAGGATGGATTCGTCCACAAATGCGGCTGGGCAAGGAACCATTTGGGAAGCAAGACACCAGACTTAAATAAATCTCTGCTCCTGCAATGTACTAAAATAAATTTCTGATATAATAATGTTTAAGTATGTGAAATGAAGCAATAAAAACTACATAAGTATATGAACAAACATGTCTTCCATCTTTCTTACCATGAAGCCAAAGGCCAAGTCCGTTAAAGAAATAATAATTTCTGTATCTGCACATCAAGGGTGCATCTAACAGAGACACAAAAAATTGGTCCATTGTTTGCGGAACTTTAAGCTCCTCAGGGCAGCAAACTGGCACAGTAGAAAGAATACCCATTCTTTTTTATTTTTTGAGACAGAGTCCGGCTCTGTCACCCAGAGCACAGCAGCACAATCTTGGCTTACTTTAACCTCCACCTCCCAGGTTCAAGTGATTCTCCTGCCTCAGCTTCCCAAGTAGCTGGGATTACAGGCACCTGCCACCCTGCCTGGCTAATTTTTGCATTTTTAGTAGAGATGGGGTTTCACCACGTTGGCCAGGCTGGTCTCGAACTCCTGACCTCCAGTGATCCACCCGCCTGGCCTCCCAAAGTGCTGGAATTACAGGTGTGAGCCACCACGCCCGGACTTGAACACCAGTGTTCTAATCAGATCTACCTTTGATTCCCACGTCCCTCACACTTGAGTTCGGGGTCCCAGCAAATGATATCATCCTTGCTTCCCAGCTCCTTCAGCTGGAAAAAGTGTTGCTGGTATCGCCAGCCTCAGAGGACGGAGCAGGGGCCAGTAAAGCTTTCCCGGAACACGGCCACACCCATCCATTTCCGCAATGACTAAGTCTGCTTTGATGAGCTGTTTTGACAGAGATCTTTGGGCCCACACAGCCTGAAATAACTACTATCCAGCCCTTTCCAGAAAACATTTGCTAGCCCATCTTAGGAGAACATCACAAGTTCTTCCCTCCACACCCCACTCTCAGTCTTCTTCATTCAGGGCTGAAGGCAGCTCTGACACTGTGCCAGTCAGGTGGGACCGCAGGCTGTACCCACACAGGACAATGCAGACTGAGAGAAATGGAACAGCAGTAGGGCTGTTCCTGCCTCAGACTCCTTTTTTATGGCTGAATATTATTCCACTGCATATATGTGTATGTATATGTGTATGCATGGGGGTATGGATAGGGGAGATGGGTGATGTTGGTCAAAAGTGCACGTCTTATAACTTTCTGTTAGAAGATGAGTAAGTTCTGTGGACCTGATGACAGCATAGTGACTCTAGCTAACAATACTACAGTACTGTTTACTTGAAATGTGATGAGAGAGTATGCTTTAAGTGTCCTCATCTCACACACACACACACACGCGCGCGCGCACGCGCGCACGCACGCACCCCACGTTCCCTCAGGGAGGTGGTGGGTATGTTCATCTGATTGTGGTAGTTATTAGCAATGTAGACATACATCAAATCATCATGTTGTATGCCTTGAATACATAAAACTTTTGTCAATTAAATAGTTTTAAAATTTGTTTTTAATTAGGCCAGGTGTGGTGGCTCACAACTGAATCCCAGCCCTTTGGATGCCGAGGCATGCAGGTCACTTGAGGTCAGGAGTTCGAGACCAGCCTGGCCAATATGGTGAAACCTCATCTCTATTAAAAGCACAAAAATTAGTCAGATGTGGTGGTGGGCACCTGTAATCCCAGCTACTTGGGAAGCTGAGGGAGGAGAATCACTTGAACCTGGGAGGCAGAGATTGCAGTGAGCCAAGATTATGCCACTGCACTCCAGCTTGGGTGACAGAGTGAAACTCTGCCTCAAAAAAAATTTTTTTAATATTAATAACAGAGGTGATAGGCATGAAAAAGTTCTAGTCTGGCCTCAGTGCTGCTGCGTGGATATAAGGCTGCATCTACGCCAAGGGCTCCATCACTGCTTCTACCCTGCACACACTCACATCTCCACCCAGGCCCTCTCCTGAGCTCCAGACCGTGTGTACAGTAGCTTCTCTGCCACTCCAGCCTCTGCTCATTTCCTTTGCTCTTCCTTGGTTAGACTCCAACCACACCGAACGCACTCTCCTTCTCTCATGCCTCTGTGTCTTGGCACAGGCTGTTTCCCAGCGTCTGGAAGGCCTGGCCCCCTCCCACACTCTAAGCTGTCCTTCAAGATTCTAACTGGGGAGTGCTTTTTCTGAGCAGCAGCTGCTCGCTGGCTAAAGCAGTTGTGGGAGTCAGCAGGCCTGCCCTGCCTTACTCTTGCCCACACTCAAAGACTCAGCTCCCAAAGGCCTCCCATTCCCATCCTCACCCACCCCACCTGCAATAAGTGAGACCAAGGGTGGTTACTGACTCAAACCAAGTCCATCATATTGAGTCTTCAGAACTTCAGATGTGCCAAAACCTTACAAGAGACATGAAGGAAGGTGGTAACAGATGCATCTGGCCCAAGAGTGAACAGTTCCAAGTCGCCCCACCACAGTGAGTATGGAGACACACTGAAATAGTGACTTGCTGAAAGCCAACTGGTCAAAAGACCAATTTAATAAACCCATTCCAGCCAGGCGCAGTGGCTCACACTGCAGTGCCGAGGTGGGTGGATCACTTCAGGTCAGGAGACTGCAATCAGCCTGGCCAACATGGTGAAACCCCGTTTCTACTAAAAATACAAAAGTTAGCTGGGCATGGTGGTGTGCACCTGTAGTCCCAGTTACTTGGGAAGCTGAGGCAGGAGAATCACTTGAACCCGGGAGGCAGAAGTTGCAGTGAGCCAAGATCGCGCCACTGCACTCCAGCCTGGTGACAGAGCAAGACTCCGTCTCAAAAAAATAAAAATGATAATAATAAAATAAATAAATAAACCCGTCCTTAAATAAAACCCCAAACTGGGCCCAGGACCGTTGGCTGGAGGCTCCTCTGTTGCCAGGTACAAAGGCCTGGACAGGCACAAATGCAGATGCAGCCACAAGGCAGAGAGCCACCAAACAGGGGAGCCGGCAAAGCTCCTCAGGGCAAGCCCACTCAGCCACCAAGAAAGTACCAAGTCTGGCCAAGTGGCAGGTGTCAAAAATGTCACATGTGCTACCATGGAGCCCTGCAGCCTGGGGTGGCTCAGTGAACTCCTCATTCCTGGCTTAGTCCTCTGCTGCTCCACCATAGCCAAGGCGGCTATCCGAGGGCAGGCGTGGGAAGTGAGAGCCCACCGCCAGTGACCACGTGGCCACAGGGAATCTAGCAGTCATGCACAAATGGCCCCCTGGGCTCCTGCAGAGCTCTCAGCTCCCAGACCCTTGAGAGTCCCTATGGGGTTCTGTGCCCTTGTGTTCTAAATGAGTGTGGGTTCTGTGTCCTCACAGCCAAACGATCCAAGTAGAGTTTACTGAGTTCCCACTGCACCTCATATGCACCTCCACGAAAGCACATTGTCCACTGGGCTAGACGCGCTCATTTGCAGCTCTGGCCACCAAAGCCGCACCCTCAAGCCTGTGCATCCCCTGAGTACCAGGACCCAGTGCCCAGCAAAGGACACACGCGAGACCTGGTGAATGATCAAAGGTAAGATGTGTAAAGGGATTAACAAACAAATGAATGACTGGCAGTCACCCATTGCTAAAATGCCACCCTCAGCTCCAGGAACTAAGCATGGAATAAGCTGGGCAGAAACGTCAACCGCATTAATTGTAAGCTCAAGGCCTCCGCAGAGAACACTAACCACCAGGTTCACAGCTGTAATTTCCTGCCCCAGTGACAGAGATTCAGGCTCAAATTGGGCTTTTTCCATCATGCATCTCGGGAGTGTGTCAGGCATGGGGAGGAGGGGATAAGGCCCCATATATCATTGCCATGACCTCAAACGGTACGAGCCTACAAAAACATTCCCCTCGTTTCTCGGCAGTGACCGCACAAACGCTCAATTTCAAAAGGAACAGTGGAGCAGGGACCAGCCCCCAGTCCCCAGGGACCCAAACATAAACACAGACACACAGCCAGATGACGTGCAGGCCCATTCACACAAATGATTACAGGCCTTGGAGGCTGCTATATAAAGCACTGAAACAGTGACGCCAAGGGAGGGGGAGATCTCATCTTCAGCCACCAAAGCCCCCAGGGGGAAATTATCCTGACACTAATTGATCTTCAACTGCCTTTTCAAAATTAAAAAGGGAAGAGACTGCTGACTGTGATGACTAGACACGGTGACGTGTGGCTGCATGTGTGCGCACACACACTCTCTCACATATATACATAGATCTGTGTAATAGTTCCCCTGGCTTTATATAGCATCTTTTTCCAAAGACCTCAAAGAGCCTTTACAAACACTCCCCTGAGGCCCATACTCAGCTATATTTAAAGAGAGAGCTCATGAGGGCACATGTACAAATAAAGAATTTTCCTCTACGGGGATGGACTTAACCTACATCATCCTTTTTCAAACTTAACATCCTGCTTTTTATATCTTTGTCTGCCTACCCACTCCCTTTCCTTTTATCTCTAAAAGAAAGGATAAACTATATCAAGCTCCAAAATATAACTTTTAAATCACTCAGGCTCGTTCTAACTTTTCGTTCTGTTTCTCTCTCCTGCCTCCCTCTTCCCCTAGCCCACCCGGAGTTTCTATTATTTTCAATTTGTTAAGATGAAAGAGCAAGAAATGTCCCAAGACCCCTTCCCAGAGCTCAGATAGCCAGTGGTTACCATGCACTGCCTGCTTCCTGCACGCCCAGCAATGTGAGAGGTACCTGAAACGCACAATCTCATGTAATTCTCAGAAGGTCCCTGAGAAGAAAGCATGATTATACCCGATGTATGAATAAGGCAACAGCAGCCCAGAGAAGGGAAGTGACTTGCCTCAGGCCACACAGCCAGAAAGTGGCCAGGCAAGGACCCACACCTGGTCCGGCTCGCTTGAAAGCGTGTCCCCCAAGTGGGCAGTGCCAGGCCCAGCCCAGCTCCTGGGATGCAGCTCACAGCCTCAGGACTCACACCAGTTCCCAGTGTGTGGCCGCAGGCAGTTCTCCCCGTCTTTCTGTGTCCTCTTTTGGAAAATCAAAAGTGTGATGAAATTCTGGCCCTTTCCAGTTTTAGCACTATGGTTTCTACATAATTATAGTCTCAAAACAGAAAACAAAAATGTGAGGAACTCATGGGAACGGGAGGGAAAATGGAAGAAAGTCACAAGGTACAGAAGAAAAACACTTTGCAAAATCTTGATAAGGTTCCAGATCTTTATTAACTTTTCCATATTTATAATTTTTTGGTTTTCTCTCTCTTGTTCATGTGTGTGCTGTCAAACACAAACACACACAGTGATTTTTCTACAGACGTACTACAAATCCTTAAGGCAGGTGTCCTAAAAGCAGACACAGATAGGGCCTCCAGGGAGCTATGTCCTCGCAGGGACATGGGCACACTGGGATGACAGGAGCCCGGCCAAGGAGCAGTCCCCGCCTCCAATCTACTGTCTACTCGAGGGCGTGGCTACCACCTGTACTGACTTGTTGAGAGCAGCCAGAAGTCACATTTTTACACAGATCTGATTTTTAAACACTGTAAACTGAAGTTCTCACCACACAGGTCCAAGAGATCACACTATGGGCCACCGCTGTGAGCCTCCTGTCCTACAGTAAGAGGTCTGAGCACCCAGCAGCTTGGAAATGTCAAAGTAATTAGCACACATTTGCACGGCCATTTTTACAAAGCAGCGTTCCACCCACATTGGCGAATGTCAGAAGTATAGAGTTGGAAGGGGCCTGAGATAGATCTAATGGAGGCAGACAGGGGACAGTGAATGGACTCCCCAGAGGAATTCCCCCAACAGCCTTGAAGTAACTAAACCAGAGACCAAAGAGAATCCAAACATCCCTGCCCTGCCCTATTCACAGAAGACTAGAAAACGCAGCACTTAGGTATGTGTGAATTTATTAGAAGTCGTAACTCAGGTGGGGTTAGGGGTGTCTCTTTTAATTTTATGCCTTTCCACATATATGTTCTCATTTCATATCAAAGTGTCAAAAGGTGGTCTCTAGGCCGGGCACGGTGGCTTATGCCTGTAATCCCAGCACTTTGGGAGGCTGAGGCAGGCGGATCGCTTCAGGTCAGGAGTTTGAGACCAGCCTGGCCAACATGGTGAAATCCCGTGTTTACTAAAAACACAAAAATTAGCTGGGCATGGTGGCAAGTGCCTATAATCCAGCTACTCAGGAGGCTGAGGCAGGAAGATCACTTGAACCCAGGAGGCAGAGGTTGTGGTGAGCCAAGATTGTGCCACTGCACTCCAGCCTGGGTGACAGAGCGAGATTCCGTCTCAAAAACAAAAACAAAAAAACGGTGGTCTCTGTATTTACTATCTAAAGTCTTTTTTTAAAAGGCATGATGAGCACTTTAGCTTTTAAAGAGTACTCACCAGAATTAAAAGCACAAAGTTGTAGAGATTGCTTTGATCAGTAGAAGCAATGGAACTGAGTGAAAGACTTACTTGCCTAGTGAGAAAGGGGTGGGGAGCAGTGATACGACTGAAGGTTTTTTAAAAATAACGTATTGAGGTACAATTCATATAATAGAAAATTAACCGTTTGAAAGTGAACAATTTAGTGGCATTTAGTATGTTCAAAACGTTGTGCAACCATCACCACTATCCAGTTCCAGAACGTTTCTACCACTCCAATGTAAAACCTCTTACCTATGAAGCAATTTCTTCCCATTTCATCCTCCTCCCTGGCAACCAATGATCTACAATGCATAATGAATTTACCTACTCCAGATATGTCACATAAACTGAACCATATCATATGTGTTTTTTTTTTTTAATAGGGTCTTTTTGTCTGGCTTCTTTGACTAAGCATGTTTTTACAGTTCATCCACATTGAAGCATGCATCAGTGCCTCATTTCTTTTTATTTTTTTTGAGATAGATTCTCCCTCTGTTGCCCAGGCTGGAGTACAATGGTGCAATCTTGGCTCATTGCAACCTCTGTCTCTCAGGTTCAAATGATTCTCATGCCTCAGCCTCTCAAGTACCTGAGACTACAGGTGCCCGTCATCACACCTCGCTAATTTTTGTCTTTTTTAAGTAAAGATGAGTTTCAACATGTTGGCCAGGCTGGTCTTGAACTCCTGACCTCTAGTGATCTACCCACCTTGGCCTCGCAAAGTGCTAGGATTATAGGCATGAGCCACTGCGCCTGGCCCCTCATTCCTTTTATAGCTAAATCATGTTCCATTGTATGGATATGCCACAATTTGGTTATCCATTCTTCAGATGATGAACATTTGTATTGAGCTGTTTCTACCTTTTGGAGATTGTAAGTCACGTTCCCATCAACCTTTGTGCACAGGTACTTGTTTGAGTCTCTACTTTCAATTCTTTTGGATGTGTACCTAGGAGTGGAATCACAGGGACATATGGTAATTCTATTAACATTTTAAGGATCCACTAAACTGTTTCCCACAATTAGGAGAACTGTTTTTCAAAGTTACTAGATCTCATTTCAGAAGAGTTCAGAAATTATTATGGCAAATACCTTTGTCTCCATCACCCAGCATGGTAAATTCGATTATTTCACCACAAGGACTCCAAATATTGTTAAATGCTAAATCCTTACTGATCTAGTTGAAAAAGCAGTTATGGAGAGTGAGACGGGGGTGGAAAGGAAGACAGCTGCTCCCCTAGGAAGAATACTCTTGCAGGGTGCAGTGGCAGGCTTATTTATCAATTACACATGAGGCTCACCCACTTCTCCTTCCGTGGGCAGAGAGCTGCAAGCGAGGTGCACACGTGTTTCACAAAGAAAGGCCTCAGGGAGAAACATACAGCAGAAACTAGCCAGAGGCCGAGGTTCAGGTGATAAGCGGAGTACAGATGTTAATTAGATGACTTCGATAAATGTGAAGCTGTACATAGTGGAGCCTACCCATTCTTCACTGCAAAACACAAAATCAGTAGGTCCCCAGGAAGATGGCACATTCTGCAAAGATATTCGCGTGAGCTATTGTGAATAACAGGCTGTCCTATGTGCCTTTACAGAGCGATTCCAGTTAGTACTCAGCAACATACACACACACACACACACACACACACACACACACACACAAAGGTGGAGCAATACAGGGGGAAGGCCTGGGCTATGCAGTAGAGGCAGCAAAAACTCCCCTGAATTTCTCTAAACAGAGCATGTCTGATCCTGCTGTGTCCCACCCTGGCCTGGAGTTTTACTGGCCTGTCTCTCAAAGCTGCGTGAGTCTATAACCCCTACAGAGACTGAGAAACCCACTTTCTTCTTTCGGAACCTATGGAGGAGAATCCAGTCCCTACCACAGATAGGATGGGATTCCCAACCAAGAAGAAGACAACACCAGCAGCCGTGAGACCAGTGAGCGGACCGAAGGGAAAAGCAACAGAGAGGGAGGGACAGGCCTCAGCTTCTGCCAGGGGCAATTTTTCATCCACTGTCAACCTTGAAGGTTAGGTCTGGGCTTGACTGTAAAGGAACCAGTGAGTTCCTTATTTCACGGAACTGGTGGTGTCATGCCCCATTTCACAGAAGGAAACACCAAGAGAAGTTAAGTGTCCCTAATAACAACGGCTAACAGGGCACCAGCCATGTGCCAGACACAGGGTGAAACTGTGTGTCAGTTATCTCATTCAACCCTTCAAATCACACCATGAAGCAGTGTTAGAATCAAACCCATTTTACAGATTAGGAAACTGAAACACATGAAGTGATTTGCCCTAAATTATGAAGGAATTATGAAGGAATTATGACGCATTCAAGACCACCCTGGCCAACATGATGAAACCCCGTCTCTACTAAAAATACAAAAAAAAAAAAAAATAGCCAGGCATGGTGGCATGCACCTGTAGTCCCAGCTACTCGGGGGGCTGAGGCAGGAGAATTGCTTGAACACAGGAGGCAGAGGTTACAGTGAACAAAGATCATGCCATCGCACTCCAGCCTAGGCAACCGAGCAAGAGTTTGTCTCAAGAAAAACAAAAACCAAACAAAGGAATGACGATGCAGAACTGGGACTGAAAGACGGGCCATCTGACACTGGAACCCATAACCACAGTGATACTCACTGTCTCCCGGGCACCCTAATGGGATCTCAGAATGAAGAGGCCAGGGTTCCATGTTGGTTCTGCACAAATCAACATTCTCAAGATGGTCACGTCATCGTAGTGACAGAGCTTCAACAGGCTGGGGGCAAAGCCAGCTTGGCCAAGGGTCATGGACATGTGCTTCTCTGCACCTCTCTCCTCCTAACAGAGCCCTTCAGGGGCAGACCTGAAAACCATCCAACCCTGGGATCCAGGGATGCCTACATGCAGCTGCACCCCTGGATGCTGGAGTTAGGGGAACAATATCATTCCCTTATTTTACTTAAGCCGGTTTTGGCTGCTTTCTGTCCCTTGCCACCAAATGAGTCACAGCTATTCCACATATGTTACGATGTGGAACCTACATTGAGTTGGCATGGGAGGCAACATGGTCAGCAAGGTGGAAGATAAGCAGGATGAGAAAAATGACATTATAAGCAGAGATGTGTGATGTCACAGCAAGTAACAGACAAGGACTGTGGGCCCAGCCTCTAACTAGCAAGGCATTTCACACACACTTTGGGTCTCAGACATTCCATCTACAAAACGCAGAGGTTACACAAGCTGATCTTCTAGAATCCTTCTAGCTCTCAGCTGCTGTGATTCATCAGGAATAGCAGATGAGCCCGGCCAGTTTCTGGCTCCTGCAAGCGAATGTTGTGCATTAGCTGTCCCCATCATCTGCTCCTGTCCACTGGACGGCATATGCAACCAGCAGAGATATGACCCTGACCTGTCCAAAGCCCTGAGTCTGCCATGGTCCCTGGGGCTGCGAGGCCAACATCTGTTGTCACTGGCCTCATGCACAGTGGAGTGGTAGGGTTAACTGATGGCAAGAAAGATTAACTACATGGGAAATACTCATAAATAATTAGGACATGGAGCTGCACAGCTTCCTTCCCCTTCAGGCTGTGGTATCATATGTACGGGCAATTCTCAAACAGACTCTCACACATAATCTGCAATTAATTAGAAGCAGACAGCCACTGAGAGAGTGCAGGCAGATCTCACACCCGGAATGATTCTCACCGACTCCGCGCCATCCCACTCTGCACCTGACACTTGGAGAAATAACCAGAACATCCTTAGACAGAATGCGGTCACTGTGTAGTCAGGAGGGGCCAGGTCCCAGCCCCAGCTCGGCGACTTTATCTCCTGTGCAGCGTGGGTGTGCGGCTTGTCTGCTCTGAGGCTCAGTTTCCCCACCTCTGAAATGGGCATGACGGCACCTCCTGTCTACCTCCTAAATTATGGAAGTGACTCAGTGGGGAAAAGATTAGGCATCTGCAAAATGAAAGATGCTCTGCTAATGCCAGGCAAAGGAGTGACTGTTCAATTCACTTCCTCAGTCCTGGAGAGCAGGGAAGGGAAGCAGAGGATGCTGCCCAGTCTTGGAGTCAAGGCAAGCTAGGCCCAGAAATGCACAACAAGAGACACTCAGAGCGTAACTGGACAAACACAATGGTAATCATGTGGATCTCCTGAGACTCAGAGTCCACCATGCTGTCCCAGGCAGCGTGGTTTCCATCACTGTGGTCAAATGCCACCAAGGCCTCCTTCCAGGTGCCCCAATGAGTCCACTGCAGAGGTGATCTCTAACGTTGAATACAGAGGGAATATTCTACATTCCATCCTCCCCCGGCAGGAAGGAATGGGAGTTACACATCCAGCTGTACCCCGAGGTACCTGCGCTCCTAAGCTAGGGATAGGCTATTCAGGACAGTGATGTTGGAGCAAAAATGTAACTGGAAACTGAACAATTAGTGCATTTTGACATTCAAGGAGTTAGCAGCACCCTTTCACTCATATCTCACATTGAAAAGCCAGCTCAGACAAGCTCTCCTGCAGAAGCCTCCCCTGGACCTCCCGAGATAAAGTCACTTCTCCCTCCTGGGGCTGCCGTGGTCTTTGCCATTCACTTCACAGCCTTCCCTGCTAAATAGCGAGTCCCATGTGGAAAGGATTCGGCCCATTCCCTCCGCATTGCCCTCAAACATACAGCCTAGTACGTTGCCTGATGGCAGCACCTTCATAAATACACATAGACGGGACTAAATCAATCCTGGATCTCGACCTCAGTAGCCACACAGAGATGACACTGGAGGTGCCCAGAGGCTGCCCTGTCCCCTGCAGCCAGCAAATTCTGAGTTCCCTGCTCACCAAAAACTACCTTTGTTCCGATTCAAACTTCAAGAGGGAGGGGAGGTGGGGGCAGGAGCAGACTGCTGCCTCCAGAGCAGAGCTCCAACCTTAAGGAAGCACCTTGGCTCATGACTGAGCACTCTCAGGACAGACTGGCAGTTGTGGCTCCCCTTCCCCCCCACCCCCACCCTGTCTTCTACAAAGGGAGGCAAAGGGAGAGTTGAGCAGTTGACCCAGCTTCACCCAGTAGTAAACTCCATGGGCCTCCAGTGTTCAGGAGTCATACAGCTTTGGAGCTTTGCAAAGCACTTTAACCTCTGCGTGCAACCTCTGTGTGCATCCTCTGCCAGCAGAGCCCTGGGAATGGTGACCACAGGGTAGATGTGTCTGTGGAAGCCCTGCTCCAGAATGAAGAGTGTGCATTTCACTGCTATGCAGTGAGTGCTTCCTAGACCCCCACCACATGCCCCATCTCAGATCTTCAGAGAAGCAGGCAACATGGGTCTAGGGGAGCAACCCCACACACTCTCAAATTTCACCTCCCCCTACTCCCATGATCTTACTTTATCCCAACAGCCTCCTGAAGATCTCTCACTCTCACTCAGGCCCTCCTAAACCATTGAAACAACGCTCAGGCCTCCTGCTACCCACACTCAGTCTAGGTGACGTCTCCATCACACTCAACTAAACATGCTCTTCTGGGTGGCTATGCCCAAAGCCACTCCCAGCCCATTCTCCTCGGCCGCCTGCCATCTTGGAAGCTGGAAGCAGGCACTTGCCTTTCTTGCAGCGAGAGAGGGCCGGGGATCCAGCTGTGGTCGCTGAGATGTAAAGGGAAGTCTGCTAAATGGAATCCTGGGCAGGGAGGGGAAAAGGAGCCTGCCTCAAGTCCCTGAGGTAAGAAGGAACTTGGCAAGTCTGAGGAGCAGCTCAAAGGCTGGCAAGTGACAAGCATAGAGTGTGGAAGGCAAAGGGCAGCAGTGGTCACATCAGGCAGGCTTTGCAGGCCACAGCAGAAATGTGGAGTTTGCTCCAAAGTACAGAACAAGGCCACAGCAGTGTTCCACAGGAAAGTGAGCTGACTGATGGAGGGTGGAAGGGTGCAGGTGTGTGCATGCATCTGTCCAGGTGGACCGCCATACTGCTGGGGTGCAGGGGCGTGCAGCAGATCACTTTAGCATCCCTGGCTTTCTAGGAGTCCTTGCAAACATGCCATTGTATTAAGACCTTGGCCCCCTCAGAAAAACACTACTTTCTGGCTCACACCTGTAATCCCAATATTTTAGGAAGCCAAGGTGGGAGGATCACTTGAGCCTAGAAGTTCGAGACTAGGCCAGCTAATTTTTGTATTTTTAGTAGAGACAGGGTTTCACCATCTTGGCCAGGCTGGCCTTGAACTCCTGACCTAATGATCCACCTGCCTTGGCCTCCCAAAGTGCTGGGATTACAGGCATGAGCCACTGTGCCCGGCCTCCTTTTCTTTATTAATTACCCAGTTTCAAGTACTCTGTTACAAGCAACAGAAAACAAACTAGGACAGAGATAGCTTGGTGTGTACGGAGCAGGGGCAGGGTCAGCCTAGGTTCAAACCCTTGCTCAGGCCATCACCAGCATAACGCTATATAATGGACTGAACCTCCCTGATAGCTAGCTGTGGCATCAGGGCACAGGGATATGATCATTCAACTCACAGGGTTGTTGTGAGCATTAAGAGAGCTACAGGCTATGGAGGTTCCCGCAAGCACAGTGCTCAGACATGGTAGACACCCAGCAAGCTTGGATGCTTCTTACCCTTCTCCTAAAAGAGAAAATGCAGCACCTCCAACACTGGAAAGGATAAAGTCTGGAGCCAGAACCAGCCTCCAGGTGCCGAGACTCCTTCGGGTGCACCTGCTGCCTTGGTTCCCCCATGGTCAAGTCCAGCCCCGTTGTCCTTTTCTCATGGAAGCCACTCACCATCATGGAGTCTCCCCATGGCCTGGCACAGCACTTCCATGAGGAGTGTATCAGACGTGGTGTTCCAGCCACAAGAGCAAGGTGACATTCTCCCCCACCTCAGTCCTGGCCCTTCCTAACCTCCACCAGAGCTTCTCAAAGAACGCTAAGCAAGGCTAGTAAAAAGTCAACTTCCTCTACCAGCAGGAGGGCTTCTCCTACCCTAAAGATTGTCCAAGAAGAGCCTGGCCCGTCTGCATCTCAGCTCGGGGAGCACAATTATCCTCCTTGGAACAGCAAATAGCAATTGATATCAAATGGAAAATCTATGGTTCAACATGGACCTTTCCCCTTCTTATTTTTCTAGCAATTCCTAATACATTTCCAAGTCTCATTCAATTACCGTCAATCTTTGGCCTTAAAAAAAAAATGTTCACAGCTGAATTTGTTTCATAGCTTCAACAGTACCTAATTCTATCACTTAAAACAAGATTGTTAATTCCTGTGAGAGAGTGTTTTCATTCCTAATGAAGAATTCCTATGGATGGGTAGAAGAACACCTGCTTGCAGAGCCTGGGGAGGATGTCTGAGACTGAAACTCCAGCACAAGCCCAGGCCTGCACAGGGTGGGCAGACAACACATCCATGGTGCTCACCGCCCACTCGTCACCTCGATTCTCTTCTATTCACTTGACCAGCAACTCCTTTTTTTTTTCTTTTGAGGCAGAGTCTCACTCTGTTGCCCAGGCGGAGTGCAGTGGTGTGATCTTGGCTCACTGCAACCTCCTCTTCCCAGGTTCAAGTGATTCTCCTGCCTCAGCCCCCTGAGTAGGAGAATCGCTACACCCACCACCACACCTGGTTAATTTTTGTATTTTTCAGTAGAGATGGAGTTTCACCATGTTGGCCAGGCTGGTCTTGAACTCCTGGACTCCAGTGATCTGCCTGCCTCCACCTCCCACAGTGCTGCGATTACAGGTGTGAGCCACTGCACCAAGGAAGGAAGGAAGGAAGGAAGGAAGGGAGGGAGGAAGGAAGGAAGGAAGGAGAAACCCACAGTGCCATGGTCAGATCGGCCAGTGTTGTCTTCCAGCGGGAGCAGATGCCAGGTGTCCCGAACCCATTTTCTTCTTCTGTAGTAACTGAAGCTCCTTGGCTGGCCAGGTGACCACTCAGAATAAAGACATCTCCCGCCTTTGCGTGCAGCTTTGCAGCTGTGGCCATTTAACTAATTCCAGCCAAGGTGAGGTTAATAGGAAGTGATGGTGGACTATGTGCAGTGGCTCACACCTATCACCACAGCACACTGGGAGGCCAAGGATGGGGGATTGCTTTAACCCAGGGCTTCTAAACCAGCCTGGGCAACACAGTGAGATCTCATGTCTACAAAAAAAATTCAAAATTAGCTGGGCATGGTGACATGCACCTGTAGTCCCAGCTATTTGGGAGGCTAAGGTGGGAAGATTGCTTGAGCCCAAGAGTGCAAGGCTGCAGGGAGCCAAAATCATGCCACTACACTGCAGCCTGGGTGACAGAGCCAGACCCTGTCTCAAAAAAAAAAAAAGGAAGCAATACTGGAAGTGGGGGGTATGCCCTTAAATAAAAGGGGCCAGACATGGTGGCTCACACCTGTACTCCCAGCACTTTGAGAGGCCGAGACAGGAGGATCACTTAAGCCAGGAGTTATAGATCAGCCTAGGCAACATAGTGAGACCTTGTTTCTACAAAAAATAGAAAAATTAGCCAGGCATGGTGGCACATGCCTGTAGTCCCAGCTATTAAGGTGGCTGACACAGGAGGATCAATTGAGCCTGGGAGGTGGATGCTGCCATAAGCTATCATCATGCCACTGCATTCCAGCCTGGGTGACTGCAAGACCCTGTCTCAAATAGAAAAACAAGCAGCAGCAGCAGCAGAAGAGGAAGGGGTGGTATCTCCCCTCTGGCAGAAATGTGCATGGGATGGACACGTGGACAAGGGCAACATCTGAAATGTAAAGGCGCCAGCAAAGAAGAGGGGATTGGGTCTCAAACTGTTAGGTGGGAAGAAGTAAAATTCTACCTTGTCTAAACCAGTGTTGCTCGGGGTCTCTGTCACAGAAATCAGACAAGAGCCCACCTGACACACCACTGATGCAATTCCTGGCAAAGCAATCGACACACTAGGAAGGCAGCTTTTCAGTCCATCCCTCAGCCCACACAGGCCGGGGGTGAGCGGATGAAACTCACAGAAGCCAGGCCTCTGAGTCCCTGGTGAGAGCATCTCGAATTATTAAGCAGTGACAGTCTTGCTTCAGCTTCTCTCCCTCCTCCCTCGAGTTACTCGGATGGAGATGTTGGCTCTGTCCTTCCAGAGGAGCCACAGCTGAGGCTTATGAAGATGGATTAGTACAGACTCCTCCAGAAAGCAATCATTTTTCATCTCCTCCCAAGCTGGGCCAGCCAGGACGCCCACCACTGAGCTCACTGGTGAATATGGTTGCAGTCCTCCACTCCCAACTTCTCAAGTCATTTACCAAACTTAATATCCACACAAAAAGAGCTTTGCAGAGCTCTTCTTTCCAAGCTAATCTCTCCACTCCAAGGACTGTGGCTCATCTGTGCAGCAGGACCACACTGCACTGCTGAGCCTGATGGCTTCTGGGAGGGAGGGGAGAAGGGCTAGGAGTCCCCTGAAACACAGACAGCACTATCTTCGTGTTTTCAGTTTCTCCATCACTAACATGCACCACTTGAGTCACCAGTGCTACTTAGAAAAGAAAAAAAATCTCATATAGACTAATAAGAGTCACACTTTAATAAAGATTTGTGGGTGGATTTTTTTTCCCCAAAATGTACTTTAGAAATCAGATTCTTAGCACAGTCTGGCCTCATTTTGGGGTAACTGTGGCCCTCACCATGAAGAAACTGCTCACTGTGTTGCCTCATGCTCTGAAGACTGAGGCTGACTTTCTTGGATTCCAAAGTTAGCCTCTATCTCCCCCTTGAGAGGATGAGCAGGGACCCAGCAGGAAGAAGCACTAATAAAACGCAAGTGGATCTGCATTTGGAGCCAGCTCCTGCAATCCCACCACCATTCCCAGCAGACATTCGGACGCAGTGCTAGACGGCAAGCCTTTGGCATTCTTGCCAGTTCGCTTTCCTCAGTACAATTTGTCTTTTGGGTCTTACCTCTGGAAAGCAAAGAAAGCTCTGCATACAATATGCAACAATAAAGACAAGGGTTGCCAAGTATTTTTAACAAAGATCTGCATGGATAAACATAACAGGTTTCCAGTATTCACAGTGATGGGTGCACCCACTATTTAAGGAACCTTCCAACTACACTTTACGAAAATAATGGCCCCAAACCAAAGCTAATCCCAGAACAATCCTGGAGAAACCCACACCTCCAGGGAACTGACGGTCAAAGAAACAGTGGCAAGAAGTTGTTTTTTTTTTGGGGGGGGGTTCTTTTTTTTTTTTTGAGACAGAGTCTCACTCTGTTGCCCAGGCTGGAATAACAGTGGTGCGATCTTGGCTCCCTGCAGCCTCCACCTCCTGGGTTCCAGTGATTCTCTTGTCTCAGCCTTCTGTGTAGCTGAGATTACAGGCATGCATTACTATGCCCAGCTAAGTTTTGTATTTTCAGTAGAGATGGGAGTTTCACCTTGTTGGCCAGGCTGATATTGAACTCCTGACCTAAGGTGATCTGCCCACCTCAGCCTCCCAAAGTGCTGAGATTACAGGCGTGAGCAACAGCGCCTGGCCACAAGAAGTTTTTTTTAAAGCACTGGCCTCAAAGAACCATAGCCTGGGTGATCTCTGTGTCTGATTTTCCTTGAGAAGATTCTCCTGGCAGCTCAGTATCCACAAGCAACAAACTATGCCTTGATTTTCAAACAAGGCACACAACTGCCAGATGGTATGGGGTCAAGTGGTAGCCACTGTTTCAAGGAAACAAACTCTGATTTTTTTGCTGCTTCATCTGGAATGTGGGCTTCCAGTTCCAGGAAACTGAAGCGTGTATAGGTCACTTTTGCAAGTGTAGTTCATCGTTTTTAGCAGCAAATTCTAGAAGGGTTTTAATCACACAGTTACGGCTCCAGGAATGAAGAATAAATTGATGATTACAAAAACATCACAGAAGGATGCTAATGGAAACAAGGAAACATTAAGAAGACATTGTCCTTGTTTTTTTCTTGTAAATTTAAGTTCCTTGTACATTCTGGATATTAGCCCTCTGTCGTACGGATAGACTGCAAAAATTTTCTCCCATTCTGTAGGATGCCTGTTCACTCTGATGATAGTTTCTTTTGCTGTGCAGAAGCTCTTTAGTTTAATTAGAACCCATTTGTCTATTTTGGCTTTTGTTGCCATTGCTTTCAATGTTTTAGTCACAAAGTCTTTCCCATGCCTATGGCCTGAATGGTATTGCCTAGGTTTTCTTCTAGGGTTTTTATGGTTTTAGGTCTTACAGTTAAGTCTTTAATCCATCTTGAGTTAATTTTTGTATAAGGCGTAAGGAAGGTGGTCCAGTTTCAATTTTCTGCATATGGCTGGCTAGTTTTCCCAACACCATTTATTAAATAGGGAATCCTTTCCCCATTGCTTGTTTTTGTCAGGTTTGTCAAAGATCAGACGGTTGTAAATGTGTAGCTTTATTTCTGTGGCATTATTTCTGAAGCCTCTGTTCTGTTCCCTTGGTCTAGATATCTGTTTTGGTACCAGTACCATGCTGTTTTGGTTACTGTAGCCTTGTAGTATAGTTTGAAGTCAGGTAGTGTGATGACTCCAGCTTTATTTTTTTTGCTTAGGATTTTCTTGGCTATACGGGATCTTTTTGGGTTCCATATGAAATTTAAAGTAGTTTTTTCTAATTCTATGAAGAAAGTAAATGTAAATTACTTTGGGCAGTATGGCCATTTTCATGATATTGATTCTTCCTATCCATGAGCATGGAATGTTTTTCCATCTGTTTGTGTCCTCTCTTATTTTCTTGAGCAGTGGCCTGTAGTTCTCCTTGAAGAGGTCCTTCACATCCCTTGTAAGTCGTATTCCTAAGAATTTTATTCTCTTTGTAGCAATTGTGAATGGGAGTTCACTCATAATTTCGCTGTTTGTCTGTTATTGGTATATACAAACGCTTGTGATTTTTGCACATTGATTTTGTATCCTTAGACTTTGCTGAAGTTGCTTATCAGCGCAAGGAGATTTTGGGCTGAGAAGATGGGTTTTCTAAATATACAATCATGTCAACTGCAAACAGACAATTTGGCTTCCTCTCTTCCTATTTGAATACTCTTTATTTCTTTCTCTTCCCTAATTGCCCTGACCGGAACTTCCAATACTATACTGAATAGGAGTGGTGAGAGAGGGCACCCTTTTCTTGTTCTGGTTTTCAAAGGAAATGCTTCCAGCTTTTGACAAACAACCCCATCAAAAAGTGGGTGAAGGATATGAACAGATACTTCTCAAAAGACATTTATGCAGCCAACAAATATATGAAAAAAAGCTCATCATCGCTGGTCATTACAGAAATGAAAATCAAAACCACAATAAGATACCATCTCATGCCAGTTAGAATGGCGATCATTAAAAAGTCAGGAAACAATGAAGCTAGAGAGGATGTGGAGAAATAGACACGCTTTTACACTGTTGGTGGGAGTGCAAATTAGTCCAACCATTAGGAAAGACAGTGTGGTGATTCCTCAAGGATCTAGAACCAGAAATACCATTTGACCCAGCAATCCCACTACTGGGTATATACCCAAAGGATTATAAATCATTCTACTATAAAGACATATGCACACATATGTTTACTGCAGCACTGTTCACAATAGCGAAGACTTGGAACCAATCCAAATGCCCAACAGTGATAGACTAGATAAAGAAAATGTGGCAGCCAGGTGCGGTGGCTCATACCTGTAATCCCAGCACTGTGGGAGGCTGAGGCAGGTGGATCACAAGGTCAAGAGATCAAGATCATCCTGGCCAAGATGGTGAAACTCTATCTCTACTAAAAATACAAAAATTAGCTGGATGCAGTGGTGGGTGCCTGTATATAATCTCAGTTACTGAGGAGGCTGAGGCAGCAGTAAGCCAAGACGGTGCCTCTGCACTCCAGCCTGGCAACAGAGCAAGACTCCATCTCAAAAAAAAGGAAAAAGAAAAAGAAAATGTGGCACATATACACCATGGAATACTATGCAGCCATAAAAAGGAGGAGTTCATGTCCTTTGCAGGGACATGGATAAAGCTGGAAACCATCATTCTCAGCAAACTAACACAAGAACAGAAAACCAAATACCACATGTTCTCACTCATAAGTGGGAGGTGAATAACAAGGACGCAGGGACGGGAACGTCACACACTGGGGCCTGTTTGGGGGTGGGGGTTTTAGGGGAGGGATAGCATTAAGAGAAATACCAAATGTAGATGGCCGGTTGATGGGTGCAGCAAACCACCATGGCATGTGTATACCTATGTAACAAACCTGCACATTCTGCACATGTATCCCAGAACTTAAAGTATAATAAAAAAATAAAAATAAAGAAGACACTTTCCTTTTTCATTATTACCAAGGGACAGCTGTGACTAAAACTACAGCTGCCAATATAAAATGATTAAAATGGGGGTCAGGCTGGGTTCGGTGGTTCATGCCTGTAATCCCAGCACTTTGGGAGGCCAAGGCAGGCAGGTCACTTGAGGTCAGGAGTTTAAGACCAGCCTGGCCAACACGGTGAAACCTCGTCTCTACTAAAAATACACAAATTAGCCAAGTGTGGTGATGCACGTCTGTAGTCCCAGCTACTCGGGAGGCTGAGGCAGAAGAATCACTTGAACCTGCGAGGCGGAGGTTGCAGTGAGCCAAGATCACACCATTGCACTCCAGCCTAGGCAACAGAGTGATACTGTCTCGAAAAAATAAAAATAAATAAATAAAATTCAGGGTCAACCATTTAGTAGGAGAAAGAACAGAATGAGAGAGATGCTAAAGGTTCTGCAAGGCAAAAAAAAGGGGCCATGAAGGTACATTAGAACACTTGGCTGAAAAAGAAAATAACACAGAGCCCTGAGAAAGGAGAGAACAGAATGGGCTGCTCCCTTCAGCCCAGCAAGATGCTCAGGATGCGCACGCACACCCCGACCTATTCGACCAGGAAACTGCTCATGTCTCAAACGTGCGATTCACGAAGCGGCAGTAGAAGAGTGTCCAACCGATGAAGTAACAGCTGAAAGACTGGAGGGGCACTCCTTGTCCTGGGAATTGAGAAGAGCTGGGCCAAAGTTGGGTGTTTGCACTGTGGGCAGGTGTTGCACTGATGGTTTCAATGTGGAGAGTACCCAAAGGTCATCCTCCCAATCAGAAAGTCCCCTGGCCCTCCTACAGGTGACCAGCATCCACTGCCTGGACCGTGACTGCCACCTGCCAGCTGCCCTCCCTGCTGTCCCCCAGTTCACCCAGGGGCCAGATGACCCGTCTAAGGCACAGGTCTCCCTGCATTACTCATCATCCTCTGCTCTAATGCCCCCCACGGCACCCCCACTCACTCAGGGTGAAAGCTGGGGCCACCCCACCCACCCCATCCCCGACTTCTCTGCCTTATCTCTGCCTACCCCAGCCACACCCAGCGTCCCCACCCAGGGCCTCTGCCCTGGCCATTCCTTCTGCCAAGCACATTCTTCCCTCCACATCCCCACAATCCCTTCCTCACTTCATTCAGGCCCCTACTCAAAAGTCATCTTGTCAGACAGGCCTCTGCAGACAGCCTTACCTGGGGCACAGCAGCCCCTCCAGCACGCTGTGTCCATCCTCTTGTTTGGCTTTACTTTGCCGTACAGGACAGAGCCCCACCTGCCATGTCTCTTCTGCTTATAGATCCCTAGAGCAGTGCATTTCAACCAAGGGCAGTTTTACCCACCCGGGCCCCCTGGAGGATGCTGGGCACTGTCCATAGACAGTGTCACAACTGGTGGTGATGCCACCAGCATCTAGTGGGTAGAGGCCAGAGATGCCACAAAATCTCCTACAATGCACAGGACAGCAAAGGATTATCCAACCCAAAGGTCGGCAGTGCCACAGTGGAGACACCCTGCCTAGAGCCCAGCACAGTGGCGAGCACCCAGCAGGCCTTAGTGAACATCTGGTGAAAGAATGACTGAAGGATGAAAAGCCAGAAACTACTGGGCATGCGGTTTACCAGGTGGGCTGTGAAGTCCCATGCTCTCCCACCAAGGACTCCCTGTGCTGGACAAGTTCCTGCATCACTGAGCTTTGATTCTGCTCATGAGTGAGACGGGTGAGAAGAGCAGCTGCCTTGCCGGGTTGCTGCAAAGCCTAGACAAGGGAAATCATGTCCAGCAGTGAGCACGGCACCTGCACACTGACAGGCTCAAGCGCCACGTATCCCAGGTTCAGCACACCTAGCGCCCACCATGGAGGGTGCCGCTCCAGGGAGATGGATTTGCATTAAGGGTCGTCAGGTCCAGCTCCATCTCAGGGCCAGGCAGTCACGAGGGCACTGCATCAAAGAGAGAGGAGAGCCAGCACCCCAGGGACACAGGCACACATGGGCACTCCGCTCCGTCCCCCAGCCCAAGGATCCACACTCCCTGAATCAAAAGGGCACAGCAGCTTGGTGCAAGTCCTTCCAAATGGTGGTGGGAGTCTGAATACAAAAGGGCAGAGGGCGTGGTCAGAACTGGGCTTCCTTCTGGAGGCTGGCAGGACTCCACCATCACCGGGAGTCCAGGCCAGCAGAATGCTGTCGGGGAACCAAGAGGCAAGAGGAGAGTCGCCATCAGACAGGCTGCATCTGCTCCTGTCCCTGGAGACTCCCTGTTTAAGTCACCAAATACTAAGCTGTCAGCTGTCACCTAACTCCCCAGGAACCATGTGGCACCTACTCACTGGCCCTTCCTCACACACACCCAAGTCCTCTACGAGCGACACATTCAACAACCACAGTGCCTCTTCCTTCCTTTGGGGGAAGAGGACATGGGAGGTTCGAGAAGAATCAGGGAGAAGGGCGGTACAAGAAAATGAAACCAAGGGCCCTGGGTTTAGTGCTGAGCTGATCACCCCGAAAACTCACACACCACTCTCTACCTACTTTATTTCAGCCGATGTTCACAGCAAACATGTGAAAGAGGGCTTATGACTCCCATTCTGCAGAAAACAGAACCTCAGCAAAGGCACCCAGCCACTATCATGTATCTAACCACAGCCTGAAAGCTAAGTGTCTCTTTCCTTGTGAAGTGCTCTGAGCTGGAGGGGAACCGCCAGTTCTCTGACTCCCCATTTTCACAGGAAGAAAGACCCCCACCCCCCAATTCCCACCCTCACTCTCTGTCCATCACGCTCTGCTCCCAGGAGGCAGGGAGTGACGTGGCCTATTTGAGCCAGGCAGGAGGTGCTCTTCCTCCGCTCAGCTCCTGTGGGTTCTCTCAGGACCCACCCACCTGTTCATCCGCCCACAAGGGGTGGCCAGGAGCTACCCCAGGGGGTCTCTACCTCCGACGTTTAACTCAGGGACAAAGTTTTTTAAGCTCACCTCCCCACAGGTTCAAAGCTCTGTTTTCCAACCAGCTTTACTGATGACAAAGCTAGCCTCTTGATCTTCATGTGTCTGTCTGTCTGGAGGAGGCAATACCCAAGCTATGTCTTTTTTTGTTTGTTTTTTGAGACGGAGTCTTGCTCTCTTGTCCCAGCTGGAGTACAGTGGGGCAATCTTAGCTCACTGCAGACTCTGCCTCCCAGGTTCAAGTGATTCTCCTACCTCAGCCTCCTCAGTAGCTGGGACTACAGGCACGTGCCACCACACCAGGTTAATTTTTTTTTTATTTTTAGTAGACACGGGGTTTCACCATGTTGGCGAGGATGGTCTCAATCTCCTGACCTTGTGATCCACCGCCTCGGCCTCACAAAGTGCTGGGATAACAGGCATGAGCCACTGCGCCCGGCCCTAGCCGTATCCTAAAGGATGAATGAGCACAACCCAGGCAAAAAAAGAGGAGAGGGAGGGTGTCCCGGCAGCAGGAAGAGCATGAACTGAACCGTGTGTGCATGAAACTGACAGTGTGTACACACACCTGGAGGCAGCTTGGTGCTGCTGAAATGCAATGTAACGTCCAATCCAAGGGCACACGGTGGCCACTGCGAGTGGGAGCTCCAGTACTCCCAACCCCCTATTCAATGGGCAGCTATGTTCTTCCAGAAGGTGAACTCCAAAGCTTAGAGTCCTGGGAGGGAAGCAAGGTAGCTGACATGGGAGTGGAAGGGAAATCCTTTAGGGTGTCCCATTCATATCTTTTGACTTTTGTTCCATGTAAATATACATCTGTGTAAAACCAAAATTTAAATACGAATTTTTAACATTAATATTTAAGGTCTAGGGCAGGAGGGAGAAGAGGAGGAGGAAAAGGAGTTGAAGGAGGGGGCAGGGGAAGGGTTGGAACTGCTGGGCTGCAACCAGAATGTAAGCTCCCCTGCCCCATACTGAGCATGTCCTCTGGGCCCAGCGTGGACGGGCACTGCACATGGCGAGTGTTATTCACCTCCTTTTGGAAATAAGGAAACGGACAAAGTAAAGGGCAGGGCCAGGACGTGAGTCTTTCATGTGGGACTGCAGGAGCCTGGGGTGCTCTCCTCCAGGGTAGTGTGGTTCCCCCGCTTTAATAAAGCAGACGTGGCTGACCTGCCCAGCCCAGCCAGGCTACCCCTTCCCAATAAACTCAAACCTAACTGCCTCCCCCCAACCCCCACCTTACAACTTCACAAACCGAGCTGTCCCAGCTCTGCCAGGGGCACATCTCAAACAAAGCTGACATTTTGAACAAGTCTGACCGCGTCTCATCCCCTGAGCGAGAGGCCCGTTTTGGATCGGCTCTGAATTGCATCAAACGGTTACATAAGCTGCTGCCTGGCCCAGCTGAGGCAGCCGGCTAGAAACCTCCAGACCAAAAGTTGATCCTAGCTTAGAGTTCAGGGACAGCCCTTCCTGAAAGTCTGTACATAAATAAAGAATCTGAGCTGTTAGGGAGGTCAGCAGGAATGTAGCAAACCTCAAATAACATGATCAAATGCTGAAAAGGAAACCAAAAAAATCACATGTGGCCCAAAGCAAGAGCATAGAAATGATACTGAGACCTCGTGAGCTCGCTGCAGCCTGGATCATTCACCACAGGCAAGGGAGAACGTGGCGACCCGGGGAACAACCAGCCAGATTCAGGAAGTCAGCATGAAATACGGCCCCTTCCAAATGCCCTGTGGGTTGATGCAGGGTCTCCAGGTGAAGCTAAAACACATTCTACCCAGGCTAAGAGCCTAGCTGTGCTGCCCAGCTCTATCAGCCACTGGCTGTGTGGTGCTGGCTAAGTTTCTTTACCCCAAGCACTCCCATCTCCTCTTGTGAAGTGGACATCACTGTGAGCTCTCACAGGATTGCAGACATGCGTGAGTTAATGGGTGACCAGGACAGACTCAGTACTCAGCAGCAACATCAACACTGCTTCCTCAAGGGCTTCATAATGGCAACAAGAGCCCCTCAAGCCCATCTGGACGTCCTGCAGCGCTTAGTGGGAGAACCAGAGGTGCAGCCCGGGAGATCCCTGTTAGCATCCTTTGCACACCACAGGGAGGCCCCCTCCTGGCCCAGCATCCCCATCTCTGCAAGACCTCCTGACCTCCCCTGCACCCAGTCCTTAACCCTTCCCTCCAGTCGCCCTCTGCACCTCAGCCACCCTATCCTTGCTACATTCATCCTGCTGTCATCAGCTCCTCCTTCCCCTCCTGGCAGCAAGGAATCCAGGGTCTCTATGAGTGACCGGCACTGTCCTCAGACAGTGTCACAACTGGGGACACTTCATTTCAGTCTGAAATGAAAAAGACCCAGAAGTGGGGCTTTTTCCAGGTGAGGAGCTGGGAGCTGTATTACATAACCTAAAATTTCTATTAGGAATTTCCCACTTCACGGGAACTCATTCCCTTGGGTGGACTGAGTGGGTGGGGTCATTCAGTGCACACAGACAACAATGAATATCTCACTCCCACGTGACCCAGTGGCCTCCCGTTTTTCCCCATCCAATCATTCGTCATTTCTTTGTTTTATTACCATCGTTACCTCCACTAGAACACTCTGTGGGCAGGGTCCATGTGAGAAGAGCTAACAGCTACTGAGTACTGAGCACACTGTCAAAGCACTTTCTATGTATGAACTCATTTAGTCCTCACAACAGCCCATGCTACTGGCACTCTTAGAATGTGCATTTTAATGATGGGGAGATTTCAACATGCGGCACAGAGCTTGTGCATGGCTGAGATGGATCCCCACCTCTGGCTCCTCAGCACCTAGAACTGTGCCCAGCACATGAGAGATGCTTGGGAAGTGTTTGGGGAATGAATAAACAGATGATAAAGAAGTGAGGCATGTCTAAATGCCATCTGGAACCTTCCAATTACTAAGACACTAAGACAGTCACTGAAGGACCAGTACACAAAATTCAGTGGGAAGTTTCCCCTTTAAAGAAAGATTGTCAGCGTGACACATCTGTGTTGGCCACGCCACCTAGATTCGCTCCTGGAGGTTAAGGGGCAGGGGGCTCAGACTGCAGCTGATGTAACAGCCCCCGCTACACCATCTCGTCCTAAAATGTTACCAGCGAGCCCTTGGCCAAGCAAGTGGCTGGCTGCGGGGCCTCGCCTCTCTGTCTGATGTTACTACAGCACTCCTCACTTCATTTCTGGAGCTGCCGAATGTTTGGAATTGTGTTGCTAGGAGATGAGCCAGAATGCCTCACTAGTATTGAGAATCTCTTCCAATAACAGCAGAGAGGAAAAAAAGGACTCACTCAACACAGCCTACTGACAAGTGAGGATGTTTTTCTTGCCCTCTCTGCCCTGGCTCACGATCAAAAGCTGTAACAAATCACTAAGAAACAAGTAGGCTGGATGGATGATCTGGGCTCACCTCACTCTACCACCTTCACTCCCCAGCCCCGAAAAAGGGGTGAGAAGGCAACAATTAGGATTCAAAAGCTGAATACTCACAGCTAATCAATTATATCTCACGAAAACCAATGACACACGGGAAATGTTTTCTGATGAGCTACAAATTCCCTTTTAGAACAGGACCACAAAGTGACTGGCAATGCATGACTATGACATACTATGGCGAACAGAAAGCTGCACGCATGTTTGATGTTTTTCAACTAGAAAAGACCATTGCTCTCACCACCACCACCACCACCTGCAACCTCACCACTGAAAGGGGTACCACGCTGGATATCAAAAATTCAGATAACCACCACCCGTAGCTGCAGAAGGAAAGTGGCAGAGAAAAGACCAGGGCGCCCCCTGGTGGCTCCAGTGCAGCTCTTCCTGCAATTGGCAGGAATAAAGCCTGAACTGCTTTCTTGCAACCTCTAGCTCCCAAAAAACCATATATTCAAATGAAATTAACTCAAGAGTAGAAACTTTGTTGTTAAAAAGAAGGTGAATTGGACATAAGGCTGCTGTAAACACCAGAAAATATCAACTGAATGAATTTTCATTAAGTTCTAGTAAGGTAGTGCCAGTGAGCTGCACACGCCCACTGTGACGGTACTTCTACAGCTACCGAGTCAGGATCACTTAGTCTGGTACATTCCACAGGTGTGTATCCTTATGCATCTACAGCTTTCCTAAATCATCATCTTCATTGCAGGACTGATGGCAAAAAAGTGCTCCCAAATGCACACAAACACAAACAGATGCTCCCTGGGATCTGTCATTTTCTTCCTTTTTTTTTTTTTTGAGATGGAGTCTCTGTCGCCCAGGCTGGAGTGCAATGGCACAATCTCAGTTCATTGCAACCTCCACCTCCCAGGTTCAAGCGATTCTCCTGCCTCAGCCTCCTGAGTAGCTGGGATTCCAGGCACCCACCATCACGCCCGGCTAATTTTTTGTATTTTTAGTTGGTCAGACTGGTCTCGAACTCCCGACCACATGATCCTGCGGCCTCAGCCTCCCAAAGTGCAGGGATTATAGGTGTGACCCACTGTGCCCAACTGTCTTTTTCTTTAGGTTCATTTTTTCCTAAGTTTCATTCCTTGACCCATGCAGGAGGCAAGAGGTTAAAAAAATAAATAAAAGCCTAAGACAAAATATGGTTCCTGGAAAACAGTCCTGCTTCTTCCTTCTGTCTCGGGGTTTCTCACATGAGCAGTACTGCCATTTGGGACTGGATAATGCTCCATTGGGAGGAGCTGTCCTGTGTACTACAGGACATTCAGCAGCATCCCTGGGCTCTAATCACCAGATGCCAGGAGGACCCTCATCCCAGCAGTGGCAACCAAATATGTTCCAGACATGGCCAAATGTCCCCTGGGGGTTGCAATCACCCCCAGCTGAGAACCACCATCCTGTCTGATCACTTCCAATCTTCAGGCCTCACAGAGAGAGCAGCTTGGTTTATGTCCTCTTAACCAGGGGGAGGCCTGAGGGGTAGATATCAGGCAAAGGGAACTTGAGAGCCTCTGCAGTAGGGATGGTTTCATCAAGATGGGGAATCAGGTCAACCTACTGGCAGTTCAGTAACAAGGCCCAGATGTTACTTTCAGGAAGACTTGCCAGCAATGTACTTTGAGGGTGCTAATAAGAACCTACCAGTTACTCAGTCTTTAAGATGCCAGGTACTCTTTTGGATATTTTTTTCCAATTTTTCTCATCAAGGTATAATTTACATATCATGTAACACCCTTCCATAGCTCAAGTGGTAATTTACATAGTGTATCTTCTGAGTATTTTCCATCTGCCACTTCATTTAATCCTCACAACTGTATCACATGCGTGCTATGACAGCCCCATTTTATAGATGAGAATGCTGAGGCACAGTTAAATAACTTGCCCAAGTTCCCACTGCTAATACATGTAGGAATGTGCATAAGAACACAGACAGTCTAGCTGGTTTAACATCAGCAAGCAGAACAGTAAAAACAAAAATAATGATATACAATTGCCAGTGTTGCCCAGACACTGCGTGCAATTACCACCTACTAACTACCTAAAGTGTTTCGTGTTTCTTACGTTTTTCTAAAGCCTGGAACACTCTGAAGGAGGGTCGTGAAAGGAAAGCAACTTCTCCCCAGGAAAATCCACGTATGTGCACAAACACACAAGCACAGTTTTGCACACAATCGAAAGAGGTGTCTGAAATCTCTAAAACTATCTATGAGCCTCCAATGAGGTTCCCAGTTCCAAAATATTCTAGGCTCTGTGCAAGATGCTTCATATAATTCCCAGGAATCCACGAAGGAGATAATATTACCACCATTTCAAGGACTGGAAAAATGAGTTCAGAGAAGTTAGAGCATTTGCCTTGGGTCACACAGATCTTTTTTTTTTTTTTAAGACACAGTCTCACTCTGTTACCCAGGCTGGAGTGCAGTGATGCAATCAAGGCTCACTGCAACCTACAACTCCTGGGTTCAAGCGATCCTTCTGCCTCAGCCTCCCAAGTAGCTGGGACTACAGGCACATGCCACCATGTCTGGCTTTTTTTCCATCTTTGGTAAAGAGAGGGGTCTCAAATGTTGCCCAGGCTGGTTTTAAACTCCTGGCCTCAAGCAATTCTCCTGCCTTGCCCTCCCACAGTGCTGGGATTACAGGCATGAGCCACTTCGCGCAGCCACACAGCTCTTGAACATCAGTGCTGTGCTCTGCCTGACTCCACTCTTCTTTCTAACCCAACATACTGCCTCTCAACTCAGTTCATCTGTGATCACTGACATCAGGACGCTATGAAACTAAAAGATGCACAAAGTGCAGAAAGGATTTACACATGTAACATTCTAGTGGCTCTGATGATGTAAGCTTGGCAGTGACAGTGTAAGGGCTGCTGGTCACTCAGAATTAAAACCTGAAGGTGACATTTGCCTTTCACAAAGAAGGCTGTTGATTCACCTCTACAAACTTCGTAAGACAGCATCTTAGCAAAACAGTCCACAGGGGTCTGGGCACTCACACAAATACCACTCTGCCTCTTTCCAGCCCAGTCACGCTTCCCACGTAGGCCAACACCTGGCCTCGGGTATAAAAAGTAATGGGCCAAATGTCCAAGCCAATGTGCTTACTGATACTGGCTTGCCTAGCCAAAGGTCATTCAAAGTCATCTGAACTGTCACCACATTTGCAAAGGAGACAGTAGGCAGGGGGGAAAGAAAGACAACTGTCTTTGATATCAAAGAAACTAACAAGGTCAGACAAGCCATTAGAAACTTCAGCAACGCAGCTCTTTAATCACTGCAAATAAGAATGTGGGTGTCCTGGCTCCCTTCCCAGAACAGATGGTCAGCACTGCAGACAATCCTTGAGGGCAGCCTCCTCCACTTCAAAGCTTGGGAAACTGAGGTACAGAGAGGTCAAGGGACCTACTACTCTCAGAGCCAGGATAAAAACCAACTGTTCCCATTCACTGAAAGCAAACAGTTTGTAACACATCATTCCACTACAACCAGCTACTTCTCCCTGACACAACAGGGGAAAAAAGGTGAAAATCCACTCCCTTGAGCAAGTCATATTACCAGGCCTTTACTGCATCCAAAGATAGAGACACAATGGTGATTACAACTGACTGGAGCCTGCCTTCAGAGACTTGGTTTCAATTCATTCCTGCAGAATGGTCTCTTAACTTTCCATGCCTGTTAGAACTAAAATGTTCCTCCTTCCCTCCATCCCTTCTTTCCTTCCTTCCTTCCTTCTTTAAATGTTTCTTAAACAACTACTTGTCAGGCAGGATTGGAGCCATCAGGAAAATGGCAATGAACTAGCAGACAAAGTGCATGTACTCAGGAAGCCTGTATCCCAGTGGGAGCTGCAGGAAAGAAATTAAAGAGGCCAGACAGAGTGGCTCACATCTGTAATCCCGGCACTTTGGGAGGCCAAGGTGGGCAGATCACCTGAGGTCGGGAGTTCAAGACCATCCTGCCCAACATGGAGAAACCCCATCTCTACTAAAAATACAAAATGAGCCAGGCGTGGCAGCACATGCCTGTAGTCCTAGCTACTCAGGAGGCTGAGGCAGTAGAATCGCTTGAATCCAGAAGGTGGAGGTTGCAGTGAGCCCAGATGGTACCACTGCACTCCAGCCTGGGCAACAAGAGTGAAACTGTCTCAAAAAAAGAAAAAGAAAGAAAAGAAATTAAAGAGGAGAGTGAGGTTACAGGGAGCTCTGAAACCTGAAGTCAGCAGCCAGGGAAGAAGCAGGTGGGGTGATGGGATGAGGGTCCCTGTGCTGGGCTCTTCTAGATGAACAGCCAGGGAAGGAGAGCCTCTTGCAGGAGCACCTCCGCCCACAGAGGCTGCAATAACAAAACACCACAGACCAGATGGACTGTGAACAACAGGGACTGCTTTCCCACAGTTCTGGCAGCTAGAAGTCTGAGATCAAGGCCCCGACAGAGTTGGGGTATGTTGAGGGTCCTCTTCCCAGTTCACTGATGGTACCTTCTCGCTGCATCATTGTCACATGGCAGAAAGGGCAAACAAGGTCTCTGGGCCACTCCTCTTTTTTTTTTTTTTGAGACAGGATCTTACTCTGCTGCCCAGGCTAGAGTGCAGTGGCATGATCTTGGCTCACTGCAACCTCAATCTCCTGGGCTCACCTCAGCCTCCCGAGCAGCTGGGACTACAGACATACTGGGACTACAGACATACTGGGACTACAGGCATGTGCCACCAAGTCTAATTTGTGTGTGTGTATAGAGACAGGGTCTCTCTGTCTCTCTGTGCTACTCAAGGCTGGGCTTGAACTCTGGGATCAAGCAATCCTCCTGCCTCAGCCTCTCAAAGTGCTAGGATTGCAGGCATGAGCCACCGTACCCGACCTCTGGGGTCCCTTTTATAAGTGCACCAATCCCGCTCATGAGGGCTCCACCCTATGATCTAATCAGCTCCCAAAGGCCCACCTTCTAACTCCATCACACTGGGGGTTAGGATTTCAACCTAGGAATTTTAGGGGCACACAAACATTCAGTCCATAGCAAAGGGGACATCCTAAGAGATCTGAGTGCTTTTCTCTGAAGGCGAGGCATTACACAAGCTTGTGGGTCTTGAGGAACAGCAATGAGGGAGATGGGGTGTGAACCCTGCCTCCACCACGCACTAGCAGTATGACCTTCAGCAAAGCTTCTCAGTTTCTTCAACTACAAAACAAGTCTAGCACTCCTATTTTGCATGGATGCTGTGAAGATTAAGCATTATCTATATATTGAATGAATGTGGAAATGATACATGCTGTGGATATATTTTAAGGCCTTATGTAGTTTTAATTATTCTGCTTGTTCTGTGGTTATGTCTAAGACTATAGACATATAGATGGTAGGTAAAATGAATAAGGAGGTATTATTCTTTTCCAGGAACTTTTTTTTGAGACTAAGTCTCCCTCTGTCGACCAGGTTGGATTGCAGTGATGTGATCTCAGCTCACTGCAACCTCTGCCTCCTGTGCTCAAGCAATTCTCCTGACTCAGCGTCCCAAGTAGCTGGGATTACAGGCATGCACCACCACACCCGGCTAATTTTTACATTTTTAGTAGAGACAGGGCTTCACCGTGTTGGTCAGGTTGGTCTTGAACTCCTGACCTCAGGTGACTGATCTGCCTGCTTGGGCCTCCCACAGTGCTGGGATTAAAGGTACGAGCCTCTGTACCCGGCCTTCCAGGCACTCTTTGAAGGAAAATCTGAAATTGCCCCCAAAATAGGAATGAACTTACAGATGGATTTGATATGTGAAGACTGGCGGAGGCCGACCAGAGAGAAACCAGGATGGAAATGAGAGACCGGAAGGGTTCTAGAATTCAAAGCCTAAACAGCAGGACTAGGGTTTGGATCTGGCGCTTGAACCTTTGGGGAGCAACCAAATGGGCTTAAAAACTGCTCTCCAAGGGGGTCTCCAGATGCGACTTCAGAAACCACCACCTGACACATCAATAACCACATGAGGTGGCACTGGGTATTTACACTGATTCCCTTCCACGGGCCTATATTCCCAGCCCAGTTCTCCATTTTCCTGGGCAAAGTCCTAACCCTGAAGAACTAGAGAACCACTGCTCACTGCTGTAAAAGCTTCCAGATATTTGAGAAGGCTCCAATCACAAAGATGCCTGGTTCCACACTCAAGTCGAATGCCTTCCTAAGTTAGTGCATTTGGTCCTCAGAATAGCCCTGAGATGACAGTGAGAACGTCCCTATTTCATAAATGAGGATACGGAACCCAGAGAGTCTCAAAGGAAAAAAGAAAGAGAAATCTAGTTAGGAAGCCCTGGAGCTGAGGCTGGAAGCAAGGACTCTGACTCTCCCCACCCCCGACCCTCCAACCCCCGACCCCCATTCCCACTCCCCTCTGGGGTGCGTCTCTCCTGCTGCGCCTAGCACAGCCCTATGATTCATGGGTGTTAGAACACTGTGCTTAGGGCAGTGACGGCCCTGTCAGCAGCCTGAGAGTGTGGACGCCAAGACAACTCAGGACTCCCCACCCCAGAGGCACAGGGGAGCCCTCAGCATTGCCTGTGCAAGGGAGGGCCAAGGGAAGGAGCAGAGAAGAATGGAAGGAATGCACTGCTGAATGTGTTCCGCGTGGCAGGCAGGCTTCAGAGCCTGCTCTTTGCAAAGGAAAGTGAAAAAATCCTATCACCCCTGCTTCAAGCCCTCCACTGGCTTCCCTCTGCACGTGGGATAAAATCTAAACGGACCACCCTCTCCAGCATCCTCCAACTCACTGTCCTGATCACCTCTGGCAGCACAATGCCAGCAGTACCACCTGCCACCAAAACGGGCCAAGCCCCTCATCCTGAGACTTCAACCCCACTGTCATCTGAGAGAGCCCTTTCCTGACTAAATGGCTTCAAATAGGGCACATGCTTTGCCTTTATTGATTTTGTTTTTTTGAGACGAAGTTTTGCTCTTGTTGTCCAAGCTGGAGTGCAAAGGCATGATCTCGGCTCACCACAACCTCCGCCTCCCAGGTTCAAGTGACTCTCCTGCCTCAGCCACCCACGTAGCTGAGATGACAGGCATGCACCACCACACCCGCCCACTTTTTTGTATTTTTAGTAGAAACGGGGTTTTACCATGTTAGCCAGGCTAGTCTCGAACTCCTGACCTTAGGTGATCTGCCCGCCTCAACCTCCCAAAGTGCTGGGATTACAGGTGTGAATCACAGTGCCTGACCCATGCTTTGCCTTTCTAATGCTTGCTACTTGTCCTTACCACGGGTCTGACAGCTTCTGAGGGCAGGACCTTTGCTTCTTGTTCATCAACATACAAGCAAAGAGTAGCAGCATGGCGATCATATTATACTATGAGCACTGGGCAGACATAGTTGCAGGGTTTTTTTCCATTTGGGTTTGTCTGTTTGTTTTTAAGACAGTCTTGCTCTGTCACCCAGGCTGGAGTACAGGGGGGTAATCATAACTCATTAAAGCCTCGACCTTCTAGGTTGGAGCAATCCTCCCACCTCAGCCTCCCAAGTAGCTGGGACTACAGGCAGATGCCAGATGCCCCACCACACATATTAATTCTTTAATTATTTTTTTTTCTTTTTTTGAGACCAGGTCTCACTCTGTCTCCCAGGCTGTAATGCAGTGGTGCAATCTTGGCTCACTGCAGCCTCCACCTCCCAGGTTCAAGTCCCAGAGTAGCTGGGACCACGGGTGCCCACCACTATGCCCAGCTAATTTTTGTACTGTTAGTAGAGATGGGGTTTCACCATGTTGGCCAAGCTGGTCTCAAACTCCTGACCTCAAGTAATCTTCCCACCTCAGGTTCCCAAAGTGCTGGGATTACAGGCATGAGCCACTGCACCCGATCAATTTTTAAAAAATTTTTTGTAGAGGAAGGGTCTCATTATGTTGCCCAGGCTGGTCTTGAACTCCTGGATTCAGGCAATCCTCCTGCCTCAGCCTCCCAAAGTGCTGGGATTACAGGCAATGAGCTACTTCCCTGGCCATAAATACAGTTTGAACTGAAGAAGGGATCTAGCAAAAGGTCAAAGAAAGAACAGAAGAAAAGAGAATAAAAAGAAAGAAAGAAATTGCTTAAGCACTCCCGTCAACTCTCGAACTGCCATTCCTCTGCCACTTTCATACTGCATGACCACAATGTCCTTAAGCTCCCCAAGACAAGCCTTCCCATATAAATGAGGGCTGGGGAGAGACAGCTAAAATCCTTTCTAAGTATAAGAACAAGTGGGAACAGAGTCTATGTCTGTCAAACAGCTCAAGTCAGCACCCATGTCCTAAAAGCACCCTGCACAGCTTAGAAGGGACACCTGGCAACGTGGCACCTCCCCCAGTGACATGGAAACACCTACCCAACACCCGCCCCTGCTCTGACCCCACAGAGCCAGTCCTGCTGCAGTCTCCTGCAGGTGCTGGATCAGCTGATCAGATCTGTTTCTGCCTCTCCTGTCTCTCTCTAGCTTTCTGGCTGGCCAAACAGTGACACCGTGAGGCCTGCTGCAGAGACTGAGCTAGTGCCCTGCAGCCTCAGACACCCATGGCAGGACCTGTGTGGAGAGCACCCACCCTTCCCAGTCACACAGGCCAGAGACGCAAGCAAAGCCGGAACAAGACAGGGCAATGCTCATAGCCCCCAAAGGACCATGGCCCCTGCACGGGGTCTGTCCATGAAAGCCCACGGCCTAACAGCTCCTCCTCCAAAAGCACACTGCAGAGGCGGTGGCAGCTCTACCAGCAGGAACCAGGTTGCCAGGTTAACCTATCGGAGACAAAAAACTGCTGGTTCCCAGCCACGTCAACCAGGAAGAAGAGGGAAAGAGTACACAGCTGGATATCAAAGCTGCAGCCCCAGAAGTGTTGCTGTGTGACTGTGAGCACTGTAGTTGCCCTCTGACTCAGTGACTTTCCCATCTGTACAATGGACCAGTAATGCCAGTACCTTCTTGGTTACTATAAAGCCCAGGATAACTTCAGAGAGGCATCTGGCATAATGTCGGCTGCTTCACAATCTAATAAGGACGAATCATTACCATAACTGTTTAAGAGGGAGTCTTGCTCTGTTGCCCAGGCTGTGGTGCAGTGTCATGATCACAGCTCATTGCAGCCTCAAACTCCTGGGCTCAAGCAATTCTCCTGCTTCATTCTCCCAAGCAGCTGGGACCACAGGCATATGCCACCAGGACCAGCTAATTTTTATTTCATTTATTTATTTATTTTGAGACAGAGCCTCTCTCTGTTGCCCAGGCTGGAGTGCACTGGCACGATCTCAGCTCACAGCAACCTCCACCTCCAGGATTCAAACGATTCTCCTGCCTCAGCCTCCTGAGTAGCTGGGACTACAGACACTCACTACCATGCCCAGCTAATTTTTTTATATTTTTAGTAAAGACAGGTTTAACTATGTTGCTCAGGTTGGTCTCGAACTCTTGACCTCAGGTGATTCACTCACCTCAGCCTCCCAAAGTGCTGGGATTACAGGCATGAGCCACCAGCACCCAGCCAATTTTTATTTATTGTAGAGACATGGTCTTGCTATATTGCCCACACTGGTCTCAAACTCCTGGGTTCAAGCAATCCTCCAGCCTCAGCCTCCCAAAGCACTAAGATTACAGAAATGAACACTATGCCTGGCCCTGTCATCATTACTTACCCCCAAGAACTCTCATTCCACGCCCATGAACCACATTTGCCTAGCAGTCTTAAGTATTATCATAGTCACCCTGCTTATTATTAAAGCCTGCCAATAACAGAGCTGAAGCATCGCAGCTAAAGGCAGAGACGTGCTATTCCAGAAAGATGCAGCCGCTCTGCATCCGTGTCAGTCTCAATTACTCCGATTCACAATGTTACTCTCTCACCCTCATCACCCATTTGTACCATCCTGGTTCCCCAGATTGGGACCCACAGGACTATTTAAACCAAAATTTTGTTGAAGCATTGTTGCCACAAATTAAGTTTTTAAAAATGACAATAGTTAAATAAAACTGGTAAAAAGAAAACAACATTTTCTTCACTATAAAATTTGGTGTTTGGCCAGACATAGTGGCTCACGTCTGTAACCCCAGCACTTTCAGAGGTTGAGGCAGGAGGATCACTTGAACCCAGGAGTTCAAGACCAGGCTTAGCAACATAGCAAGACCCCATCTCTACAAAATAAGCATTAAAAAACAGCCAGGTGGGGTGGCATGTGCCTACAGTCCCAGCTCCTTGGGAAGCTGAGGCAGGAGGATCACTTAAGCCCAGGAGTTCAAGGCTGCAGTGAGCCAGGAATGCACCACTGCATTCCAACCAGGGCAACAGAAACCCGGTCTCCAAAATAATAATGATAAGTTTAAGGCTCTCAGACCTGGATGCCCACACATGACTAGTCCACTGCCGCTTGCCCTGGCTAGGTGACAGTGGAACATGTCTCCTTAGGTAACTTACAATTGCCAAGAGTGGGCCAGGCACGGTGGCTCATGCCTGAAATCCCAGCACTTTGGGAGGCCGAGGAGGGCAGATCACAAGGTCAGGAGTTCGGGACTAGCCTAACCAACATGGTGAAACCCCATTTCTACTAAAAATACAAAAATTAGCCGGGCGTGGTGGCGGGTGCCTGTAATCCTAGCTATTCAGGAGGCTGAGGCAGGAGAATTGCTTGAACCCAGGAGGCGGAGGTTGCAATGAGCTGAGATCACGCTGCTGCACTCCAGCCTGGGTGACAGAGCAAGACTCCATCTCAAAAAAAAAGAAGGATTCAGCTGGGCGCAGTGGCTCACGCCTGTAATCCCAGCACTTTGGGAGGCCAAGGCAGGCAGATCACGAGGTCAAAAGATCGAGACCATCCTGACCAACACGGTGAAACCCTGTATCTATTAAAAATACAAAAATTAGCTGGGCATGGTGGCATATGCCTGTAGTCCCGGCTACTCAGGAGGCTGAGGCAGGAGAATCACTTGAACCCCAGGAGGCAGAGGTTGTAGTGAGCCAAGATGGTGCCACTGCACTCAAATCTGAGTAACGGAGTGAGACTTCATCTCAAAAAAATAAAAAAATAAAAAATAAAAATAAAACAAAAAAGATGAAAAAATAAAAAATAATGATAAACAAACAAACAAATAAATAAATAATTGGCAAGAGAATAGGCTTCAGAGTAAGAACACCTGGGTCCATTGCCAGATTCACCACTTACTATAGCTAAGCACCATGCCTGGCACACAGTAGGTGCTCAGTAACTATGTGTTCAGCTAGCTGTGAGGCCTTGGGCAGGGACTTATCTTTCTAAGCCTCAGTTTTCTTATACAAAAAAGAGAGAATAATATAATCTACAGCTCAGAAGTCTGCTGGGGGATTCAATGAGGAAACATAACTAAAAATACTTCAGCACAATACAAGGCATACAGTAAGTTCTGCCAGAATATACTGTTACTTTTACTAGCTTCTATTTTGATAGACCATTACTGTCAGCATTAGAATAATAAACAGACACATTTTATTAGAGAAGAAAGGCGGGGGCCGGGCACAGTGGCTTACACCTATAATCCCAGCACTTTGGGAGGCCGAGGTGGGCAGATCACCTGAGGTCAGGACTTTGAGACCAGGCTTGTCAATGTAGCAAAACCCCATCTCTACTAAAAATACAAAAATTAGCCAGGCATGGTAGCAGGAACCTGTAATCCCAGCTATTCGGGAGGATGAGGCAGGCCAATCACTTGAACCTGGGAGGTGGAGGTTGCAGTGAGCTGAGATTACACCAGTGCATTCCAGGCTGGGTAACAGAGGGAGACTCCATCAAAAGAAAAGAGAAGAGTGGATAAAGAATATAGGGCCTCCAAAAACAAATGAAATGCCACTCTCCTCAGACCTGCTGTTTTCTTAACAAGCCAATCGCATTCCAGAAGTTTGGTCTGAGGGTTTGTCAGGAATTGGTGGTAACTGCTGACAGAAGAGGAGGCAGAAAAGGAAAGCCACTGGCCATGAGGGTAACCTCAGAGAAGGGCTGAAAGGGCCCAGTGGGGAAGAAGACACTCACTGCCCTGGGGAGTTTCTTTCTTTCTTTTCTTTCTTTCTTTCCTTTTCTTTCCTTTCCTTTTCTTTTCTTTTTCAGACAGGGTCCAGCCGTGAAGCCCAGGCTGAAGTGCAGTGATGTAATCATACCTCACGGCAGTCTTGACCTCCTGGACTCAAACAATCCTCCTGCCTCAGTCACCCAATTAGCTGGGAATACAGGTACACACCACCACATCCAGGTAATTTTTTTTTATTTTTTTACAGAGACAAAGTCTCACTATGTTGGCCTGGCTAGTCCCAAACTCCTGCCCTCAAGTGGTCTGCCCACCTCAGCCTCCCAAAGTGCTGGGATTACAGGCGTGTGCCACCGAACCCAGCGTATTCATTGACTCTTAACTCTGATCCCAATGCTGTTCTAAGCACATTACAGTTATCTTGATGATCGCCCATGAGCGGGGTGTTGATCCTGTCCCTATGTCTTGATAAGGACATGGGCATGAAGAAGGTTGGAGCCACTGAGCTGGAACCTGAGTCCAGGCAGCTGAGCTTCGGAGTGTGCCCTCCCGACCCTGACAGCACAGTGCCTCCCTACAGCAACAGGCACAGCTGCAACTCCAACCAGGTACCATTCCATGTGCCCAAAACAAGAACTGGGAACCTACCTGCAGAAATGCAAGGTATCCCTGTGGCAGAATTATGGGTGCTTTAGTTTGCTCCAAACTGTCTTTACTGCTTTGCTAAATAATTAACTTTTTCATAACAGGCTTCTGTGTTTTTGAAGTCCCAGAGGGCCTTGCAGGAGAGTAATCATGTGGGTCTGAACACACCATCTTCTCTTCAGTAGTAAATAACCACAAGAATACACCCCCTCTGAATGCCTCAGGACAAAACACCATTTGCAATTTCAGACACACCTGAGAGGGGAAGGTTGCTGGGCAGAAGACTTCACAATTATCCCCAAGCACTGAGGATTAAATAACCTAGCTCTAGCTCAATTACAGTACAGAGGCGGCCACCTGCGTGGATTATTACATGAAGCCACAGAAGCCGCTTGGCAGGATGTAAGTGAAGCATTTGCTGCTTTGGGGGCAGAGCTGATGAGTTTCTTTGCCAAGTTCCTGCGGAGTTTGCAAGAGTCAAGTGACTGCTCTAGAGTAGAATCTCAGGTGCTTCACATGCTGGGATGGGATGCTTCATCTGAAGTGGGATGGGATGCTTCATCTGAACTGGGATGGGATGCTTCATCTGAACTGGGATGGGATGCTTCATCTGAACTGGGATGGTGTTTGCAAAACACTCCTGGGACAACTCATGCTATGGATTGAATTGCATCCCTTCTCAAATGTACAAGGTGAAGCGCTAACTCCCAATCCGAGTTTATATGGCGACAACGTCTTAATGAGGTAATTAAGGTTAATAAGGTCATAAGGGTGGGGCTCTGATCCCACAGGACCAGGGTCCTTATAAGAGAAGGGAGGTCAGGCACGGTGGCTCACACCTATAATCCCAGCACTTTGGGAGGCCGAGGTGGGCAGAACACCTGAGGTCAGGAGTTCAAGACCAGCCTGGCCAACATGGCCAAAACCAGTCTCTACTAAAAATACAAAAAAACTAGTCAGGCATGGTAGTACACATCTGTAATACTAGTTACTCGGGAGGGTGAGGCAGGAGAATCAATCGCTTGAACCCCAGAAGCGGAGGTTGCAGTGAGCTGAGACTATACCATTGCACTGCAGCCTGGGGGACAGAGCAAGACTCTGTCTCAAAAAAAGAAGAGAGAAGGGACACCAGGATGTGCCTGCAGAGAAAAGGCCACATAAGGACAGAGAGAGAAGGCAGCCAGCCGTCTGCAAGCCAAGGAAAGACGCCTCACCAGAAATCAGCCCTGCTGGCACCTCGATCTTGGCCTTTCAGCCTCCAAAACTGTGAGAAAATAAGTTTTTGTTTTTGTTTTCATTTTTGAGACAGAGTCTTGCTCTGTCGCCCAGGCTGGAGTGTAGTGGTACAATCTCAGCTCACTGCAGCCTCTGTCTCCTAGGTTCAAGCAATTCTCCTGCCTACACCTCCTGAGTACCAGGATCACAGGTGCCCACCACCCTGCTCCGCTAATTTTTTCTATTTTGAGTAGAGACGGGGTTTCATGTTCGCCAGGCTGGTTTTGAACTACTGACCTCAAGTGATCAACCCACCTCAGCCTCCCAAAGTGCTAGGATTACAGGCAGGAGCCACCATGCCGGGCGGAGAAAATAAGTTTTTGCTGTTGAAGCCACCCTATCTGTGGCCCCTTGTTAGGTAGCCCAAGCAAACACCCTGGACACCCAGACGGACCCACTCTTCCTACTCCTCTTGCATGTGACACAGGAGGTGATGGCAGGATGGGGGAATGCAATTTAAAACCACCTTCCTCAAAATTTCTAGGATTCCTGACCCCTCATCTGTGCTAGATGACACCCAGGGTAGACAACAGCACTGTCCTTGAAGACTTCCTAAAGGTACAGGCACCACAGAAAACAGAACCCTCCCAACCCCCACCCCAGCCACCCACACACAATCCTAACCACAGACCACGTCTCTTCCAAGTGTCAAGGGTCAAACGCAGACATGGTGACATTTTTTTCTTCAGAGATTCAAGATGTAACCTCTGGATATGTCCCAAACTTGCTCAAGATGCCAAATAATAAAATGATTTAGTTTCTAAAAAATTGTATGAGTCAAAACAAGGAAAACAATCTATGCCTCAGTCACTGGCTAAACTGGAGTGTGTTTAAGGGCATGTAATCAGCAAAAATACACAGGCAGGGCCAGAGACTTCCTCAAAGACAGAAAGCGGCTAAGGGAGACCCAGACACCATGCTCTATGGGGGCCTGAGAAGCAGCTGACAAAGCAAACCGTGTATCTGAGATGCTGGGACCTCACCCCCAGCCACAGGAACTCTTGGGAAACAGAATGTCAGACACTTGCTGGGGCACATAGGGATGCCTGCAGCCCTACATAGGGTGCCTACAGAGATGAAGGCTGGAAGGTGTGATCTCAGGAACTGCTGTCCTTTAAAAAAAAATGCCCATAAGTCAAAAACACAGTGTCTACAACAGCTGTGCCTCACAGCCAGAGTAAAGTCTTGTCCATCTACACCAAGGTGCAGCCCGCACAGAGAC
The DNA here is from genome assembly GCF_030222135.1 of Aotus nancymaae. Taxonomy (NCBI): domain Eukaryota; kingdom Metazoa; phylum Chordata; class Mammalia; order Primates; family Aotidae; genus Aotus; species Aotus nancymaae. Next base: position 14,403,549 of record NW_026988463.1, read on the forward strand.
AGAATTGTAGGTGCTGGAAAGGTGATGAGGCGTTAGATCCCAGCAAGTCACAAGGTGGCTTCTTTTTCTCATCTACAGTCCATTCCATTACTTCCAGTTCAGCATCAGGATATCCTCAACACTATTTTATTTATTTTTTTTTTTTGGAGACAGAGTCTCACTCTGTCACCCAGGCTGGAGTGCAGTGGCATGATCTCGGCTCACTGCAACCCCCACCTCCCTGGTTCAAGTGATTCTCCTGCCTCAGCCTCCTGAGTAGCTGGGATTACAGGTGCACGCCACCACACCCAGCTAATTTTTGTATTTTTAGTAGAGACGGGGGGTTCACCATGTTGGTCAGGCTGGTCTTGAACTCATGACCTTGTGATTTGCCCACCTTGGCTTCCCAAAGTGCTGGAATTACAGGCATGTGCCACCACACCCAGCCCCTCAACACCTTTCTAATGAGACTCGCTGACCCCTCTCTTTTTTCTCTTTGGCTTATGAAAATTTATTTCTACTGTGTTTTCTCACCACCAAAATGTATCATCTTGGTCTTTCCTTCTTGCCTTGGCCCAAGGGAGAGACACTGACTACTCTGACAACCTTAAAGGGGACCCCAGGGATGTCACCAACAGCACAATCTTTGCGACCAAATCCAGCAATCAGAACTTTATTGGGGTTTTTATCCCTAAATTTGTTTTTCCCCTAAATTTTTATTTTAACTTTTTTTTTTTTTTGAGACAGAGTCTTACTCTGGTGCCCAGGCTGGAGTGCAGTGGCGCCCTCTCGTCTCACTGCAACCTCCGCCTCCTGGGTTCAAGCGATTCTCTTGCCTTGGCCTCCTGAGTAGCTGAGACTACAGGCATGTGCCACCACGCTTGGCTACAGAAGTTCATTGTTTTCCTCAACTGAAGTCAAGCAGTCATCACTGGGTACAGAAGCTGTTATTTCTTGGCCAGTGGGTCCATAAAGCATGGCCTGATGGCAGGATTTGGCTGTTTTGTCTTAAGCCCTACTTTTCCAGCACAATTCCCTTTCGGAGAAGCACTTCTGAAAGGGCTGAGCACAGGGGCTGCACCCGAATGGGCTTTCCCGCACTGCTGATCATACCACTTCTGGTCTTTCTGGTGACTACAGAGCTTCCCGGAAGTTTGAAGACTGAGATACTTGCCATAGGCTGTGGCCAAAAAGAAGCAGCACCTGACCCTCTTATGAACAATGAAAGCGGGTCTCAGTCAGAACCCACGACAGGCAACCACAGCCAGGCACACTTAGTAAGAGTTTCCTTCCATTCTCTTCATTTTACAGTGACCAGCTATTTCAGTCAACTCATACTGGTTCTCAATTTGCAGTAATGAGATAAAGTTTCCTTTTTCAAAAAATAAAGGCATTCAAGTTTGTTTAAGTCTATCATTAAAAGTAAACTATAGCAGACCAGGCGCGGTGACTCACGCCTGGCATCCCAGCCTTTGGGAAGCTAAGGCTGGTGGATCACTTGAGCCCAGGAGTTCAAGACCAGCCTGGGCAACATAGTGAGACTTACCTCTACAAAAAAAAAATAAATAAAATGAATAATAAAGTAAACTATAGGGTAAGTAAACATGCTGTGGTAAACAAAAGACAAGGGAAAAGCAGCCAGCTACATACTCACCCACCCTGTGTCCCACGGACCGAATGAGCTATTAACACCCGCTCAGCCAAGTTCAGGGCTGAGGAGCACCACGGTAAACCACACACGCTCATTATATAAAAAGTGCGGCCAGCCATTCCCACGCAGCAGCCTCATAGTGTCTGCTCACTTCCTGCTTCACTCTTGAATCAGAGAATGCTGGGTACCTCCCAAACTCCTTCTTCCTTAGCAACAAAAACTAATTTCCTTTTTATCGGGAACAACTGCCCCCTCTGCAGCCAAAGGGGGCCATGAGATGAATGCTGGCCCAAGACATGAGTGGAATACCGTGAGCACCTTCTAGTGAAGATGGGGGCTGCCATCGTTTTTGTACCAAGAGCCCATTCTGCAGTCTAGGAATGACCACGGGCTCCTTTTCAGGAAAATGTATTAAAATATATAAAACATACAATATCACAAAGCAAACCAATTATATCACAACAGAATGGTCATAACTGAGGGTCAGGCACAGTGGCTCACAACTGTAATCCCAGCACTTTGGGAGGCCAAGGCGGGTGGATCACGAGGTCAGGAGTTTAACACCAGCCTGGCCAAAATGGTGAAACACTGTCTCACCATTAAAATACAAAAATTAGCTGTGACGTAGTGGCATGCGCCTGTAATCCCCAGTACTCGGGAGGCTGAGGCAGAGAATGGCTTACACCTGGGAGGCGGAGGTTGCAGTGAGCCAAGATTGCACCACTGCACTCACACTCCAGCCTGGGTGACAGAGCAAGACTCCATCTCAAAATTTAAAAAAAACAATGGTCATAATTGAAGAAAATACGTTTCACTCAGAGCTAAATGAAACACATTGCCATTTTTCCCCTATCCAAGCTCAAGCCCTGGAATCCTATATGTAGAAACAGAGGAAGTCTCTCCTTTGCCCTCTCCTCTTTCCTCACACCTGGAATGAGAATGAAATGGCTGGAGCTAAAATGACTATGTTGGTCTACGAGGCAAGACAGGAGGAGTCCCAGTCTCTGATCACCATGGAGCCACATGCCGGCCCCAGCCTGCCTACCACTGGGTAGAGATAAATTTCCATCATGTATCTCTAAACCACAAGAACTTCAAGAAGAGTAGATCTGAATGGTTTTGTATACAAAGATTAAACCAACTGTCGGTTTATATAACGGTGTCTACTCACTTCCTGCTTCACCCTTGAATCAGAGAATGCTGGGTGTCTCCCAAACTCCTTCTTCCTTCCCTAGCAACAAAAACTATTTTTTTTTAAATTGGGAACAACTGCCCCCTCTGCAGCCAGGGGAGGCCATGGGACAAATGCTGGCCCAAGATATGGGTGGGATACGAGGAGCACCCATTGGTTTACATAATAGTTGGTTTATTCTTTGTTATGCAAAGCCATTCAAACCGCGTCTTCCCTGCTATATTTCTAATACGTTTTCTAGGTGGTAAAGTTGAAAACAGTTAAACCCTGATCATTAGCAACATTTAATCATCTTGGAGAGACACATTCTTCTCTCCAAGGTACAAAAATGAGTTCTCCAGAGTTACAAAGGAAATCCAACTAGAACAGATCCTCTGTAGCTAACTGCGTACGGGAGGCAAACCCTGAAACCTGGAACCACAGAATTCTATGGCAATGCTGCTTCACCCCAAAGCATGCTATTTAGCACACACATAGGCCCAAGCACAGTGCGCTAGCCATGGTTGTGGAAACCCACAAGCACACACCACACCTCCAGTCTACAGCCAGGGACATACACACCTGACTTTAACCACAGTCACATGGCTACAAGCCCAAAGGCACTGCCATGAGGCATGGGCCAGAAGTCATGCCAGAGTTGGTGGAGGTGGCCGAGAAAGTACTTACTAATCGTCATGGACTCCGGCACTGAGGCAGAAGGTAACAGGCTGCTCAGAGGACTTCCTTGGCCTGGAGAGCTAGCTTCCACACTAGGAAAAAGCAGGCGGGAGGAAGTTATACTCAGCCCCTGAAAGTACACAACCTCACCATTCCAAAAACTTGCAGAGGTCAGTTTACTCCAGTACCTCTACTAGAAGTTCTAGGACAGAAGCAGTCATTGGAAATTAGTCGGACCTCATTATCTGAAGATTCCGTATGGGGAAAATCATCTACTCACTGAAATGTATTTGTAATCCCAGAGTCAATACTCAAAATGCTGTCACAATCATTCATGAACATGTGCAGAGGCCAGTAATTCCAGTCCCTAACGTGCATGCTCCCAGCTGAAGTCGAACAGCTAGGACCTCGGATCTTACACCTTAAACAAGCATTCTCTTTGCAGTCTATTTACTGCCATTTTTTCTGCATTTTTTTTCACTTTTCTTTTTTTTTTTTTTTTTGCACAATCTCAGCTCACTGCAACCTCTACCTCCCAGGTTCAAGCAATTCTCCTGCCTCAGCCTCCCAAATAGCTGGGATTACAGGCCCATGCCACCACTCCTGGCTAATTTTTGTATTTGTAATAGAGATGGGGTTTCACCATGTTGGTCAGGCTGCTATCACCTCAGGTGATCCACCCACCTCAGCCTCCCAAAGGGCTGAGATTACAGGCATGAGCCACCACGCCTGGCCTTGTTTTTCACTTTCATTGGTGATTTTGTTGTTTAAAATGTCCCCAAGCAACAATGCTGAAGTGGCACTGCCTAGCGTTCCTAAGCACAGGAAGGCTGTGATGTACCACATGGAGATAATCTGTGAGTTAGAGATGCTTCATTCAGGCATGGGTTACAATGCTGATGGCAGTGAGTTCAATGTTAATGAATCAACCGTATACATTAAACAAGGTGTCTTTAAACAGGAACAGACATAAAACCAGGTTATGTATTAATCAACTGACAAAAATGTTGTGACCAGGCCGGGCGTGGTGGCTCACACCTGTAATCTCACTGCTTTGGGAGGCCAAGGCGGGTGGATCACATGAGGTCAGAAGTTCAAGACCAGCCTGGCCAACATGGTGAAACCCCATCTCTACTAAAAATACAAAAAAATTAGCCAGGTGTGATGGTGTGTGCCTGTGATTCCAGCTACTCAGGAGGTTGAGGCAAGAGAATTGCTTGAACTCAGGAGGCGGAGGGCGCAGTGAGCCAAGATTGTGCCTCTCCTGGGCAACAGAACAGAACTCCATCTCAAAAAAAAAAAAAAAAAGACTAAATCTGAACATAAATGTGAAGTAAGCCCTTGTCCTTTAATCCTAGAAGATGCACTCCTATCTTTAAAAAAGAATAAAATGCACAGCTCTGCATAGGACATTTCAATGCCAAAGGCAACTGGGTTTCTTAATATTAACCTGTACCGAAGTCCAGAATCCGGGAGAACATGGTCCTCTAGTCCTGTCCCGTTCTCCAGGCTACCGAGGGGGGCATCTGTGCGGAGAGAGCAATCAAAGAAAGAAGGTCACTTTTCTCATTCCATGTTCTCCATAAGACAAAGACACAATGCAGACATTGGCTCATCTGCTACATCGGTTGACTAAGACAGCTTTCTCCATCTCGCCTGCGCGCTGGATTTTAATCAGCTGTTTCCTGTTGTTCAGAGATCATCTCAGTCTTGGCATCAGTCACTGCAGAAATAGAAAGCCCTATATTTGGCTGGGCATGGTGGCTCACTCCTGCAATCCCAGCACTTTAGGAGGTCAAGGCAGGTAGATCACCTGAGGTCAGGAGTTCAAGACCAGCTTGGCCAACATGTTGAAACCCCGTCTCTACTAAAAATACAAAAATTAGTCGGAAATGTTGGTGCACATCTATAATCGCAGCTACTCAGGAGGCTGAGGCAGGAGAATCGGTTGAACCCTGGATGCAGAGGATGCAGTGAGCCAAGATCACGCCATTGTACTCCAGACTCCAGCCTGAGCAATGAGGGTGAAACTCTGTCAAAAATAAAAATAAAAAAGGCTGGGCACAGTGGCTCACTGTAATCCCAGCACTTTGGGAGGCTGAGGAGGGCGGACCATGAGGTCAGGTGTTTGAGATCAGCCTGGCCAACACAGTGAAACCCCATCTGTACTAAAAATACAAAAATTAGCCAGGCATGGTGGCAGGCACTTGTAATCCCAGCTACTCAGGAGGCTGACGCAGGAGAATCGCGTGAACCTGGGAGGCAGAAATTGCAGTGAGCTGATATCGTGCCACTGCATTCCAGCCCAGGTGACAGTACAAGACTCCATCTCAAAAAAGAAAAAGAAAAGAAAGAAGAGAAAAGAAAGCCCTATACTACCCCTTAACCTGTGACTTTTTTTTGAGACAATGTTTTGCTCTGTCATCCAGGCTGGAGTACAGTGGTGTGATCAAGGTTCACTGCAGCTTCAAACTCTCAAGCTCAAGGGGTCCTCCCACCTCAGCCTCTCAAGTACCGGGGACTACAGGTGCATGCCAACACAACCAGCTAGTTTATTTTTTCTTTTTTTGTACAGATGGGGGTCCCACCATGCTGCCCAGGCTAGTCTGAAACTCCTAAGCTAAAGAAATCCTCCACCTTGCCCTCCCAAAGTGCTGGGATTAAAGATGTGATCAACTATTCCTGGACTGTGACATTTTGGCCTTGAGCCACCTAGAATTACGCATGATGTCCATATTCAGAACCAACGTCAGTATCAGGGTAAAATAAATCAGCTTGCTGTTAGACAAAACTGCTCCTGCATGTAGTGCCTCAAGTCAGATACCAGGGGGCAGCATGGTCTAATTTCTGACAAAGTCTGCGGCTTTCTAAAAAAGCCACTTTTCCCTGCATTAAGTGCATTTAGGAAAGGCATTCACAAGAAGTGGGGCCGTAAGAAGTCTCTGGAACTGACAGGCTAGGGATATGAACAATTTTCACAAATGTATCTGCTGCTGTTCCAGTTTCCTTTCAGGAAAACATGCAAATCCATGAGCCTCGGGCTGCACGGTGACATTAAGGCCAGTATCACCCAGGAGAAGCCTTGCTTATTCAAGAAACTTCTTGGGCTGGGCAGTGGCTCATGCCTGTAATCCCAGCACTTCTGGAGATGAGGAAGGTGGATCACTTGAGGTCAGGAGTTCAAGACCAGCCTGGCTAACATGGCGAAACCCTGTCTCTACTAAAAATACAAGAATTAGCTGGGTGAGGTAGCGCATGCCTGTAATCCCAGCTACTTGGGAGGCTGAGGTAGGAGAATTGCTTGAACCCAGGAGGTGGAGGTTGCAGTGAGCCGAGATTGCATCACTGCACTCTAGCCTGGGTGACAGAGCGAAACTCTGTCTCAAAAATAAAAAATAAAAGAAATTTCTTAATAGTGAATGCCCCCTACGGAACCAGCGCTGCTGCGTCAGGGACAAGGAAGATGGCAATGGAGAGAGCATGTCTCAATTCCTTCCACATCCATCCTCCACGCCATGCCTTGCGTCTTTGCCTGGCTTACTCATGGCCCCCCAAACACCCCCAGCTCTTTAAGGGCTGAACTTCAAGGAAACTTACCAGGAAAAAGAAAAAAATTTTTAAGCCTTTTTTTCTACCTTGCTGTCTGCATCAAGTTATTGTGCTGACTCCAAATTCACAAAAAGTTCAAGTCTACTTCACCTCCCCCTTTTCTTAGAGGCAGGGTTTTGCTGTCACCCAGGCTGGAGTATAGTGGCACAATTATAGCTCACTGCAGCCTCTAACTCCTGGGCTCAAGAGATCCTCCCACTTTACCCCCTTGAGTAGCTAAGACTACAAGCATGAACCCTCATGCCTGGCTAATTTTTTAATTTTAATTTTAATTTTTTTTTTTTTTTTTTTTTTTTTTTTTTTTTTTTTTTTTTTGAGACGGAGTCTCGCTCTTGTTACCCAGGCTGGAGTGCAATGGCGCGATCTCGGCTCACCGCAACCTCCGCCTCCTGGGTTCAGGCAATTCTCCTGCCTCAGCCTCCTGAGTAGCTGGGATTACAGGCACGCGCCACCGTGCCCAGCTAATTTTTTTGTATTAATAGAGACGGGGTTTCACAATGTTGACCAGGATGGTCTCGATCTCTCGACCTCGTGATCCACCCGCCTCGGCCTCCCAAAGTGCTGGGATTACAGGCTTGAGCCACCGCGCCCAGCCTTTAATTGTTATTTTAGATACAGGGTCTCACTATGTTGCCCAGGCCAGTCTCAAGCTCCTGGTCTCAAGCTATCCTCCCACCTCAGACTTCCAAATGTTAAATCTTAATGCACATAAAACTCAATGAGAACTCTCAGTAAAGGTGGCATCGACTCACTCCATAATGGATCCTGGCTATCTCTGGCATTCATCCTCCCACCTGGTCAACTGGAATTGCCCAAGGAACCCCTCCCTCAGTCCCCCACCCCACCAACCCCTCCTACTTGGTACTCCCCTCTCTCAGCCTTCCTAACACTAATCTTCCGCCCTCCTCCCCACCATCTTTTCTCTGATTCCTGAGTGAAGGTGGCCCTGAATCATGGCCCTATGGCCCTCTGTAACCCCCAGCCAATCTGGCAAGGTCATGACTACAGCTCTCACTCTGTGAAGATGACAACACTCAAGCCCTCACCTCTGGCCAGGACCTGTCTTGAATCCCAGTCCCACATCTCTAATTGCCTTCTAGAAAGCTTTACTGGGATACCCTGCTGTGCATACCAATGGATCCCATCTTAAGTCATACTAGGCTACAAGCTCACAAGGGCATGGCACCCACCCTCCATGCCATCACAGAGCTAGAGGATCCAAGACCTCTCAGTGCCGTGAAACTACCTCCCTCTCTTTGCTCACAAGTCATGTCCACCGCCCCATGGTTCAAAGCCTCCGAACCATCTAAGAGGCCTTCTATAGCAGGTGTCCTGAGTTCTTTCTCATCCTTGCTAATCTAACTCATCCAGAGTCAGACCATTCCCCGAGGCAAAGACAGGGACTCCAACATGCACAGTGGAAATCCACGGCTAGGGCAAAGGCAGGGATCCACCCAGTATTCCAGACACGACACCCATGCGGACCCAGGTGATTGACCACAGGCCCCTTCACAATGCACACCCACGACTGGCTCCCACTTGTAGGCCTGACGTTCTGGGTGCACACATCATAGAAAGTCTCATCCTCAAGGCCCCAAAGACAGATACCATTATCTAATTTTACAGATGAGGAAATGAACCTCGAAGATTTAAGCAGCTTATGCAAGATCACAGAACTAATGACTGCAAAAGTTTGAACCCTGGTCCATCCAATGGCAGAGCTGGGCCCCGCATCCAGCAGGATACTTGAATTAAGAAGACCAGGAACCCCAAGCAGCATGCGACCAGTATAAGCTGAGTGGGAAGCACAGTCACGGCAGTGTCCGGCCAGCCACCGCAACACTGACGATCAAAACAGTAAAACTGCCCACTAAGAGCTAAGTGCTAAAACCAATCACATCAGATCAAGGCAGCGCTACCACAGTCCCTCCTCAACCTCAACAAGCAACTCCCAAGATCCAACGTGAGGACAAGGAGAAACAGAACTTTAGACTCAATGGGGAAAAAAGGGTTTGAGGACCTGAGGTTTCAAAGGAACCTAAGAAAGACCTTGGAAATTACGCATTTCCTAAAATCCAACACTAAATACAGGACCCTCAACGAAGAGACGAGCAGTCACATCACCTTGTAGTGATAGGTGATTTTTCACCCGTTTACTAATTCCACTCGAAAGAAACGTGGGTAGCCCTCCTTCCCTTGCAGCTGTAAAGCGATGTTGGTCAGTTTGCTTTGCTCAGATGTAGACACCACGTACTCCCAGAGGAACCATGCATGGTCCCCAATCCTCATCTGCTCATCTGGGGTCTCCTGTTGCAACCTGGGCTGCTGTACCCTTCTATGAATGGTTCTGTCACCCAAGAAAAGCAATTCCAAAGTGCCTCCCTAAACCACAAAGCTGTCTCTTCCAAGATTCAGGAGAATTCCTTTCAGGGCTCCCACTTCTTCACTCCTTTCTCCCTCCCAAGACTCAGCTAGAGAAAGCATCCTCTCCTTCTAGCCAGTGCCTCCATTCCTTGTCCATCACCCTCCCTTCGCCTTCTCTAACTATCCCCCCTGGCAGTGACTGCAAAGGTACCTGCACATTCAAAGATGACAAAGTCTCCTAAGGCAAGGAGCCCTCCATGTGGGAAGTCTCCCTTAAAAGACAAAGTGGCTCCAGAAGGAGAGGGAATGTCAGAATGTTGCTAAGGGAGGAAGATGTCCCTCAGAAGGGACAAGAGGCAGAAACAGAGCAAAAGGAATGGAGTTTCAGGAGAAATGCTGGCAGCGGCCACCTGGGCAGGCAGGCAGTCTTAGCATCACCCAGCCCCACACCTCCCATGGAAATGGGGCATCAGGACAGAAGGGGCTTGATGCAACCTGGTGTTCCAATCAGGCCACCCACTCCCTTGAATCTCAGTCCAACATCCTAACACAGCCCTGGAATAATGTTCCTTCCTATGCCATGTCCTGCCCCTGCACATAGCCCCCGGGCTATCCCAGCTCGCAAGCCCCCTGACAGCTTCATTACTGCAGTGAATGGAAATGCTGGCTGACGCCTGCACACATCATCTCTAGAGAGCGCAATTGACATCAGCTGGAGCTCAGGTCCCATCAGCAGTGAGGAGATGGAGCGGAGTCTACGAGCTGACAGCCGGATGTGGGACCACAGGAAATCTGCAAGGACTCAAGAGGCTGATGGAGAGCTACTTTCCCTAGAGACGCTTGCTAGAGAAAGCCCAGAGTGAGAGGAAGAGCTCTCGGTTCTCTAAGACCAAAGCCCAACATGCATGAAAAAGGTGGCCCAGATGTCTGATGGTTCAGGGGGCTCGGCTAAGATGCAAAGGAGCTGTTGAAACAATCAGACCACTCACTGCAAGCACCTCACGCCCTGCAATAACTCAGGAGCCCACTACAAGGCGCCCTCAGTGGCAAACAGAATAAGGTGAGCAGGAAATTGATTCATGAGACAAAGGCACACATTCAACACTCCCCAGGGGTCCTAGACACACCCTGGGACCACCTGCTCTCTCCCAGCCCCTGCCCCTCCTCAAATCACTTGCCTGCATCTACACTGCTGCTAAACAGGCAACAGCATGGTCACCATCCCCCTAATCTTTGGCTATTTGGAGCAAGAATGGTCTAGAGATGCAGGACTTCTGTGGCCTGGCCTGCAGACATGAGCTAGGCCTATCAGACTGTCACTTTTAGGGGACCTCAACTGAAACCCAGTGAGAAAGTCCAGTTGGTATGGGAGGTCATGTGACTGAGGCAATGGTATGTGCCAAGAAGGGTGTGAGAATGAACAGGGAGCAAAGATGGACTAGAAAAGGTCAGGCGCAGTGGCTCACGCCTGTAATCTCAGCACTTTGGGAGGCCGAGGAGGGCAGATCACCTGAGGTCAGGAGTTCGAGACCAGCCTGGCCAACATGGTGAAACCCACATCTCTACTAAAAATACAAAAAAATTTAGCCAGGCCTGGTGGCACATGTCTGTAGTCCCAGCTACTCCAAAAGCTGAGGCAAGAGAATCGCTTAAACCCAGAAGGCAGAGGTTGCAGTGAGCCAAGATCATGCCACTGCACTCCAGCCTGGGCAACAGAGTGAGACTCCATCTCAAAAAAAAAAAAAAAAAATGGAGAGAAGAAGAAGAAGAAAGAAGAAAGAAGAATAAGAAGAGGAGGAGGAAGAAGAAGAAGAAAAAGAAGAAGAAAGAAGAAAGAAAGAAGAAGAAGAGGAGGAGGAAGAGGAAGAAGAAGGACAGGAAGAAGAGGAAGAAGAAGAAGAGGAGGAAGAGGAAGAAGAAGGAGAGGAAGAAGAGGAAGAAGAGGAAGAAGAGGAGGAAGAAGAAGAAGAAGAAGAAGAAGAAGAAGAAGAAGAAGAAGAAGAAGAAGAAGAAGAAGAAGAAGAACAAAAACAAGAAGAACAAGAACAAGAAGAACAAGAAGAAGCAGCAGCAGCCGCCGCCGCCGTTGCCATCGCCGCCGCCGCCAGGAACAGTGGCTCATGCCTGTAATTCCAGCACTTTGGGAGGCCGAGGCAGGTGGATCACCTGAGGTTGGGATTTCAAGACCAGTCTGACCAACATGGAGAAACCCTGTCTCTACTAAAAATACAAAATTAGCTGGGCATGGCAGCACATGCCTATGATCCCAGCTACTTGGGAGGCTGAAACAGGAGAATCAATTGAACCCAGGAGGTGAAAGTTGTGGTGAGCCAAGATCACACCATTGCACTCCAGCCTGGGCAACAAGAGCAAAACTTAGTCTCAAAAAATTAAAAATTAAAAAAAAATAAGAACAAAAAAATAAGATGGACTAAGATAAGAGGAGATGGGCAAACCTCCATCAGGAAGCAGAGGGAGGCCACATGAGAAAGATGGCAGCACCCCGTCGAGAAAGCCCCCGCCATGCCAACACCCTAGCTCCCGGGCCATGGAGCTCTCACCAGGGGCCTTGGCATGTGCCTGGCACTTTCCCCATATTAACTCAGGGCACCTTCACTGTTGACCTCAGAGGGAGCTGACATAATCACATCCCCCACTCTCACAGGGCTGTGGTCAAGAGCAGATGAGTTCATCAGGGTCAGCCACGCCGCAGTGCAGTGTTCCATGGGCTTTGCAAATGCTGGCTCTTATCACTATCATCCCCATTTTGCAGATGAGGACACAGCAACTGACAGACAGGAAGCGCTCAGCCTCATTTTACAGCAGGGAATGCTGATGCTCAGTGCAGTAATGCACTCAGGCTTATACAACTTTCTAGAGCTGGGACTGCATCTGACTGGCCCCTGTCCTGCTGCCAGTGACTGTCCCCGCCCCTCCTCTGTGCTTGAGCTAGTTTGAGTAGGTTTCTGCTCCTGCCAAGTGACAGGAAGAGTCTACACCCCAGTTCAGAATTTCAACAGCTTCCTGAGTGACTGGTGGGCTCCCGTCATAATTTCCTAAATCTGGACCCAGAGAAGGGACATTGGCTTCCTAGAAAAACAAGGAAGCACCTAAGTGGGTCGGGCCAAGTCCTCTCTGACCCAGCATTGCTCTGAGGGCAGGGACAGCAACTGAGCACTTCTCTGAGCCAGATGCTGTGCCAGCTGCATTACATTGCACCCCAGGGGCAAGCTGGGCTCAACCACGTCCTCCCCATGGCCTGCACTAGCTAAAGAAAACAATAACAAACCACACGGGCATGCGTTCAACCATGTGGAATGGTAGAAAAACGTTTACCCATACCAGAGAAAAAAATTTTTTTCTTGAAACAGAGTCTCGCTCTGTGGCCCAGTGTGGAGTGCAGTGGCATGATCTCGACTCACTGCAACCTCCACCTCCAGGGTTCAAGCAATTCTCCTGCCTCAGCCTCCTGAGTAGCTAGGATTACAGGCACCTGCCATTACAGCCAGATAGTTTTTGTATTTTTAGTAGAGATGGGGATTCACCATGTTGTCCAGGCTGGTCTAAAACTCCTGACTTCAAGTGATCCACTCGCCTCGGCTTCACAAAGTGCTGGGATCACAGGCGTAAGCCACCGCGCCCGACCAAGAAACAGCTTCTAACCAAGCTACTTCCTAATCCCCAAGTGCTTTTCTGCACAGGGTGCCAGGGCCTTTATGGACAGGGGTTCAGTTACCTTCTTGCATCTCCAAAGAGGCAAAATCGTGGTTCCTCTTTGTGGTCAGCTTTTACACAACCAAGTTCAACAAGCCACTGGAGAGGGAGAAAAACAGACCTGGGGGCCCTGGTGACTTGCCAGCTGGTTCAGCCCAACACTCGCTCCACACAGAGCAACTCAGGATACTCAGGTTCAGGTAGAAAGCCAAGCCCTCTCTCATTTCTGAATCTCAATGAGCCCCACCTGACCCTGAGCCCCCCTGCCTCCTGGCTCCCATTCCTACCTGTCCAGGTAACTCAGATATTCCTGCTGGTTCTGGTAGCCAAAGCTCTGATTGGAGGAAAGGAGTAATCGGGAGACACCCACCTGCTGGGCTGTAGGAGCCCACACCACTGACAGGGAAGAGGATGTCGGAGTCATTGTGCAGCACCTTCAGCGGAGCCCAGCTGTGCATCTGGGAGAGGCAGGTGTTCCCATCCAGGGGCCTAAGATGAAAGAACACAGCTGCAGGACAGGCCAAAGAGCCTGGAGGCCTCACGACTCACCAACAAGCATCTGCCGGCATCCATGGTGCCCTCCTGAGAACCAACCAGGCCACGGCGCGGCTGAGAACAGAAGGAGGTGTGGGCCTGGGAGGCGGAGCGTGGAGTCCAGATACAGACCTCTTGCATTTGTTCTCTCAACCAGTGTTTATTGAGCATCTACTACATATGCCAGGCACTGGGCGGCAAAAGAACCAGTGAACAGTGTTGATCCTGCCCTTAGGGAGTTTGCAGTTTGGTCGGGGGCAGAGACACGAATCAAATAATCCTCCAAGAAGCTGTAAATGGTAGCTCAGATCGTGGAGGAAGGTCATTCCAGGAAGGTCGTGGAAGGCTGCCTGGAAGATGCAGGGCTTAAGGAGGGAGCTGGAGGAAGCCCAATTCCCCATTTAAGAGGAAGGACAGAGGCTTGAGGGAGGGGACAGCACATGCATCATGTGCCATCTGCTCCAGGTTCCAAAATGACAGCAGCCACTTGACCTGAGGCTAGCGTTGCTCTGCCTTGCTGCTTCTCAGCCCCTCGTGGGTAAAGGAACAGAATCAGACCAGTCATGTCTGGGTCCCTTCCAAGAAAGGGAGTCGGCTCAATTATTAACCAGGCTCATATACTCTGCTATATTGTCACCTTACCCACAGAGTACAAAACTCTAATGTGTACCATCTTTGTAACGCCAGGCAGTGTGGTTGAGTTTTTTTGGGAGTAAATACCCACCGCAGCACTTGCCTCTGAGCAATAGAGAAACGTTAATAAATACCAGGAGGTAGTTTTTGTACAGTCATACCCCGGTATCTGAATTACATCGGTATCCGCCGTTCCGTAAACCCCTTGCAAATCTGAGGATGCTTAAAGTCTCTGGTTTGGTTTCTTTTTAGAGTCGGGGTCTTGCTCTGTTGCCCACGCTGGAGTGCAGTGGCACGATCATAGTTCACTGCAACCTTGAGATCCTGGGCTTCAGCGACCCTCCTGCCTCAGCCACCCAAGGAATTTGGACTCCAGGCATGAGCCACCATACCCAGCTAATTTTTTGTTTTGTTTTGTTTTCTGTGAAGACAGAGTCTCGCTATGTTGGCCAGGCTGGTCTCAAAATCATAGCCTCAAACGATCCTCCTGCCTCAGCCTCCCCAAGTGCTAGGATTACAGGCATAAGCCACCTTGCCTGGCCTCAAGTCCCTGATGTAAAATGGTGTAGTATCTGCATAAGCACATCCTCTCACATAGGTACTCTAAATCATCTCTAGATTGCTTATGATACCTAATATAATTCAAATTCTATGTAAATAGCTGTTAGCTGTATTTTTATTTGTATTATTTTTTTTTTATTCTTTTGTAATATTTTTGATCCGCAGTTGGTTGAAACCATAGATGTGGAACCCACAGATGCAGCACCCATGGATGCAGAGAGCCAACTGCAGTCTAGGGTTTACAATGTCATTTTGTATCTCAGCAGATAAAGAAGACCAAAGCAGACCATAATCATACCCACTTAGGAAAGGATGGAAAGAGGGCAGGGGAGGGAGAGGGATGGGCAGACAGAGGGAGCAAGGGCAAAAGAAGAAAGAGTGTGTGGCTTGTCCAAGGCCATCAGCCCTAAGCAGCCAAGACTGTGGGACTGGAGCCCAGGTCTTCCAAATCCAAGTGCGCTGGGTGTCTTTTCTCCTGTCCACAAGTGACATTACTTATATAGTTTGGCTTTATTTTAGAGCTACTCTAAAATGAACAAATATTTCTGTAATAGACCAGAGAGATACATATTTGAGGCTTTGCGACATACTCTTCTTTGTTGGTGTCTCTTCACAACTCTTTAAAAATCTAACAATCATTCACTGCTTGGGGGCGGATTTGGCCTGCAGGCATGGATTGCCAGCTCCTATTTGAGACGCTTATCAGGTAGAAGTCTCCTTTCAGCCCTCTCCAGCTTTTGGCCAGACATCTGGCACAGAGAGAGAAACGCTGGAGGAAATAATCCTAGCAGAATTTTGCAAGACATATCATTCAACCATGGCTGTAACACAATGAGGCTTTCAGACAGCAGGGTGCGGGCAAAAGAAGAGTTGCTCCTGCCTGGGTCCTAACACTAAGCCCAACCTGGGCAGAGTCCTGGGTGAACTTGGCCGTGCCTTGGGAATCTGCCAAGAGGTGCCCTCCTGAGGCTCTGACCTGGCCACTGGGGACCACAGGGCAGGTACCAGAGGTGGTCAGGGGCGCCCTTTCAGGAGAAGGTGGCAAAAGCAGCCAGCCCCTTCTCGGCCACTCCACTGGTTTGGGGCAGGTGCAACGTTCTGCTGGTTTCTAAGATAATTCTTGACCCTTCCCCACAACATATGCAAGTGCAAGGTCAAGCCAGGCCCCAAGAGGAAGTGAGCCTCAAGGACCACCGCCTCAAAATGAATTACATTAAAGATTGCTGGCCAGACACAGTGGCTCACACTTGTAATCCCAGTAGTTTGGGAGGCCAAGGGAGAAGGATCACTTGAGCCCAGGAGTTCGAAACCTGCCTGGGCAACATAACAAGAGCCCTGTCTCTACAAAAAAATTTAAAAATTAGCCAGGTATGGTGTTGCACACTGTAGACCTAGCGACTGGAGGGGCTGAGGTGAGAGGATCTCTTGAGCCTGGAAGGTTGAGGCTGCAGTGAGTCGAGGTCATGCCACTGCCTCCAGCCTGGGCCGCAGAGCAAGACCTTATCTCCAAAAAAAGAAAATAAAAATAATAGTAATAATAACAGGCCAGGCTCTGTAGCTTACACCCGTAATCCCAGCATTTGGGGAGGCCTAGGCGGGTGGATCACCTGAGGTCAGGAGTTCAAGACCAGCCTGGCCAACATGGTGAAACCCATCTCTACTAAAAATACAAAAATTAGCTGGGCGTGGTAGTGAGTACCTGTAATCCCAGCTACTTGGGAGGGTGAGGCAAGAGAATCACTTGAACCCGGGAGGCAAAGATTGCAGTGAGCCGAGACTGTACCACTGGACTCCAGCCTGGGTGACACAGCAAGACTCTGTCTCAAAAAATATCTATGTATATTAACTCATTAGGTCATCTTCATAACACTGGATGCTCTAACACATAATTTGAGATGTTTTGAGATCCTAAACATTAAGACGTCAAGGCTTAAACTACAAAATCTTCCACTGTTAACTGTCTCCCTGTGGCTGCACATTTAGGTCAGCTCCAGTGTTCCGCTTCTCTGAATAAGGACTTTGGTATGTAGATGCGGCAACTTTTCCCTGAGTTAAGGGTATGTCCTCCAGGCAGCTTCTTGCACTCGGATTGCTAAATCAAGTGGGATAAACATCCTTCAGCTCATGCCAGTTTGTCAAACTGCTTTCCCCCATGGCCATCAACTACTCCAGCTCAACTGCTTCCAGCTGTCTACGAGGGCAGCCCTTGGGCACCACCCCTGCAGCCTCATTCATCCCACAGACACCGAGTGAGTGCTATGGGATGTGCCTGGAACTGAGGAGCCACTGACAGCAAAATCTTTCCCTTCCACCAGGGCATGAACCCAAGGTCTCCACAAATATGACGGGCAAAATATGAGGCCTTGTTTCACTTTGCATTTCCTTAACTGCTACTGAGATGTGGAATAGCGAGACGCCGTATATGTTTGTAGTCCTTTCTGAATTATGTTCCTGCCTACTTGCCTACTGGTATCATAGAGCACATATAAAGCGATAAGAAAAGCCCTGTCTGGGCCTGGCCCAGTGGCCCATGCCCGCAATCCCAGTACTTTGGGAGGCCAACATGGGAGGATCACTTGAGGCCAGGATGTCAAGAACAATGCCTTGAGACCCCATTTCTATTAAAAATTAGCCAGGTGTGGCGGCATGCACCTATAGTACTAGCAACTCAGGAGGCTGAGGCAGGAAGATCACTTGACTCTACGAGTTCCAAGCTGCAGTGAACTGTGATCATGCCACTACACTCCAGCCTGGATGACAGAGCAAGACCTGTCTCAAAAAGAAAGAAAAAAGAAAGAACAAAAGAACAAACCCTGACTGTAATAAAAATACTATCCCTTTTAAAGAAAAATACAAAAAGCAAAGCCAATACTTGTGATAAATACTGAGGCAGGAGAAACAAGACTCCCTTAGAAATGAGTTTAATGACCACTAAAGCCCTGTCCGGGCCTGGCCCAGTGGCCCACGCCTGTGCCTGTAATCCCAGTATTCTGGGAGACCAACATGGGAGCATCACTTGAGACCAGGAAGTCAAGACCAACCTGGGCAATGCCTTGAGACCCCATTTCTATAAAAAATTCTATAAAAAATTACTCCTCAGATTATGCTGAGGAGTAAGCCCAACTTTGACCAACAGAGGATCTTAAGGACAACAGGGCAGCAGACTGTGCCAGAGGCTTTGGAAATCCACAGTGAGCTTCTCCTGGTCTCGGCACATTCCCCTCACACATCTGCTGTACACCAGCCCCCTTGACCTTCCCTGTGAACACAAGCTTAGAATCAAAATCAAAGCATTACTCAGCAGGCCATCCCATCACTCTGCTGTGCCTTCCCCAGGCTGCTCTGTGGAAGGGTCAATCAAGATCCCTCTTTCTGCCAGAAGAGCTGTCCAGAGTCTGCAGGAGGCCCTCTCCCCTCAGAGGGCCCGGGCCACGTGAAAGTCACCCTGCACTATGTTGGGCATTTACACATCACAATGCTGGGGGCTGCCTTGGCTCACACACCAGCCTCACCCATGGGGCTACACTCAGTGGCATCAAAAGCAGCATCTCCTCAAAGGCCCAGATTACGAAGTAATGGCACATGGCCAGGTGCGGAGGCTCACACTTTTAATTCTAATGCTCCGGGAGGCTCAAGCAGGTGGATCACTTCAGCTCAGGAGTTCAAGACCAGCCTAGCCAACATGGTGAAACCCTATCTCTACTAAAACTATAAAAAGTTAGCCGGGTGTGTTGGCACATTCCTATCGTCTCATCTGAACTGGAGGCTGAGGCAGGAGAATGGCTTGAACCCGGGAGGCAGAGGCTGCAATGAGCTGAGACTGCACCACTCCAGCCTGGACCCTGGAGCAAGACTCCATTCCGAAAAAAAAGCACCTGTGAGGGTTAATTGTATGTGTCAATTTGGCTGGGCCACGATACCCAGATATTTGGTCAAACATTATTCTATGTTTCCGTAAGGGTACTTTTTACATGAGATCAACATTTAAATCAGTAGATTTGGGGTGAAGCAGATTACACTGCATAATGTGGGTGGGCTTCCTGCAAGCACTGTGAGGCCCCAATAGGAAAAAGATGGACCTTCCAGAGGAAGAAGAAATTCCCCCGCAGATTGCCTCTGGACTTGAACTGCAACTCTTCCCTGGATCTCCAGTCCACACAACTATCCTGCAGATTTTGGACTCCCCAGTCCCACAAACACGTGTGCCAATTCCTTAAAATATATCAAGAGAGAAGACTGGGTACAGTGGCTCATGCCTACAATCCCAGCACTCTGGGAGGCTGAGGCGGGTGGCTCACTTAAGGTCAGGTTTGAGATCAACCTGGCCAAAGCAGGGAACCCGTCTCTATTAAAAATACAAAAGTTAGCCAGGGATGGTGAGTGTCTGTAATTCCAGCTACTCAGGAGGCTAAGGCATGAGAATCGCTTGAACCTGGGAGGCAAAGGTTGCAGTGAGCTGAGATCGTGCCATTGCACTCCAGCCTGGGTGACAGAGCAAGACTTCATCTAAAAAAAAAAAAGAAAGAAAGAAAGAAAGAAGAGAGAAACACAGACAGAAACAGAGACAGATAGAGATGAAGTTAGAGGTAGAAACTAAGGCAAAAATAGAGCAAGACAGAGAAGGAGATACACACATCCACATACAGAACACCCCCCTCGGCCCCACCCCGCTGATTCTGTTTCTCTGGAGAGCCCTGAATAACACAGCAGGTCACAAGACTTGGATGCCAGGTACAAAAACATTACCTATGAGCAAGAACAAGGCCACTGAAAAGCTGCCTTAATAAATAGTTCCATCATAGGAAAAAAATCTTGTGTGTGAAAATATTCATTTGAGAACAGCTGATAAAAAAAAGCAAAAATAAAAACCATCAACCTAAATACCCAACAAAAGGGGAAACATTTCATCAGTCATAACAAGTTGATCTGACTGAACAGCAACTGATCTGGCAGAACAGGGTTCTGGGGAGAAATGGAACCAATGAATGTGTGCATGGATAGAGACCGACAGATAGACAGGCAGGCAGACGGACAGACAGGTAGGTAGGTAGATAGATAGACAGACAGAAAGACAGGTTTATATGGAGGAACTGGTCCATGCAACTGCAGAAGCCAAGAAGTCCCATGATCCACAGTTCACAAGCTGAAGAGCCAGGAAAGTTGGTGGTGTGGTGAAGTCCAAGTCTGAAGCCTGAGAACCAGGGGAGCAGATGGTGGGAGTCCCAGGCCCACAGCAGAAAACCCATGTCCCAGCTAAAGCTGGCAGGCAAAAAGGAAAGAATCCCTCTCTTCCTTGACCTTTTGCTCTGTTCAGGCCCTCAGTGGATTGGATGCTATCCACCCACGCTGGGGAGGGCTGTCTCCTTTACTGACGCCACCGAGTCCAACACTAACATCCCCAGAAACATTCTCACTGATGCACCCAGAAGTAACGTTCAATCTGGATACCCCACAGCCCAGTTAAGTTGACACACAAAATTAACCATCACATCAACAAATCAATATTCATAATTATGTAAAAACATGAAAGGCATTTGACAGAACAGCTAGGTATGATGGCTGACACCTGTAATCACAGCATTTTGGGAGGCCGAGGCAAGCAGATCACCTGAGGCCAGGTGTCCAAGACTAGCCAAGCCAACATGGTGAAACCCCGTTTCTACCAAAAATACACAAAGTAGCCAGGTGTGGTGGTGCACACCTGTAGCCCAGCTACTCGGGAGGCTGAGGCACGAGAATCACTTGAACCCCAGAGGCAGGTTGCAGTGAGCCAACATCATGCCATGGCACTCCAGCCTGGGCAACAGAGTAAGACACAGCCTTAAAAAAAAAATGACAGTATAAGCTTTGGATTACAGCATATCTGAATCCAGATTTCAACTCTGCCAACAGCTTTGACAAATCTTAACTCTCTATAGAATCCTGTTCTTCTGTCTGTAAAATGGGAATGATACCCACTAATCTCACATGGTTGCTAGAAGTCTTACAATACAGTGCATAAATCACCTGCAGCACCTGGCATATCTCAGATGATCAACAAAGTAACACTATTAGTACAAGCATCCATGCAGAAGGGGACTAGAGTAAAAATCAAAAAACAAAAATAGGCATAGTCTCATCAGAAAAAAAAACCCTAATTTTAAAACAACATGAAAATGAAAATCTTAGGGCTAGAGGCATACTGTGGCCTAAACAATATCATAAGATTCAGGCCACACAGAAAGATACATTTCTATATATTCACGTTACGCTTATTTTTTTTAGAGATGGAGTCCTGCTGTGTTGCCCAGGCTGGTCTCAAACTCCTGACCTTAAGCAATCCTCCCACCTCAGCCTCCCAAAGTGCAGACAATACAGGCATGAACCACTGTACCCGGCCTCATTTTACACTTTAATGGACTGGATTTTGCAGTAGTCATGATTAGGATGGCACTGTGCACTACAAAGCCTAAGAGGTAACTGGCTTATTTGGGCTTTTGGGGGGTTTTTTTGAGAAGGAGTTTCACTCTTGCTGCCCAGGCTGGAGTGCAATGGGATCATCTCGGCTCCGCCTCCGATGTTCAAGTGATTCTCCTGCCTCAGCATTCCAAGTATCTGGAGTTACAGGTATGTAGCATCATGCGGGGCTAATTTTGTATCTTTTTAGTAGAGAAGGGGTTTCATCATGTTGGTCAGGCTGGTCTTGAACTCCTGACCTCAGGTGATTCACCCACTTCAGCCTCCCAAAGTGCTGGGATTACAGGTGTTAGCCACCATGCCCAGCCAACTCCACTGTTAAAGCAGCACATGCAGGCAAGTTAGTGCTATTCACACCCCTGCAGATAAACACAGAAGTCACCCTACTACAACTATTCTCCTAACCCGCCTTCTTCCTGAGCTTCCTGTGCTAGTGGCAAGTCAGAGATGCTAGGAAAATACAGTCAATGAAAATGACTGATGTATATATAAAGCAAAAATTTCAAGGCACACATTGTGACCTTAACTTTATATTAAGTGCCCTCAAATTGTATTCCCTTTCCCTCTTTTAGTTCTCAGAGGAATGGCAAATAACACTCCTTCCAAGTAACACTCCTAAATCAACACCTGAAGAATGAATGATGCCCTGAGCAAACATAAAACTTGCAGTCCTATTTCACCCAATACCATAGAAACAGAAAACAGTGAACCTAAACCCCCCTCATTAAAAGCGCAAGGGGAGGCTGCGCACCATGGCTCATGCCTGTAATCCTAGCACTTTGGGAGGCGGAGGCAGGTGGATCACTTGAGGTCAGGAGTTAGAGACCGGCACGGCCAACATGGTAAAACCCCATCTTTACTAAAAATACAAAAAGTAGCTGGATATGGTGGGCACCTGTAATCCCAGCTACTAGGGAGGGTGAGGCAGGAGAGTTGCTTGATCCCAAGAGGTGGAAGTTGCAGTGAGCTGAGATCACTTCACTGCACTCCAGCTTGGGGGACAGTGAGACTCCATCTCACACACACACACACACACACACACACACACAAAAGCATGAGGGGAACTTACTTCTCAACTGACTCCGAGTGGCCCCTGTGCTTCCTTCCTGATGAGTTTCCATACATGTCATCTTCGTTTTCATCTACATCTTCATCATCAATGCTTTTCACATCAAGCTTCTGGTACCCAAACTCCCCGTTCAAAGACAGGGAATCAATTTTCCATGAGTTACTGCTCTGACTTCCATTGGAATTTGGCCCGAAGGGGCTTTCAAAGGCCGACATGATATTGACAGAGGAGCGGTCAGAGTTCTCCTCTGAGCTCTCCCCTGCCCCAGGTATCTTTTTAAATACATCCCCAGAGTTCTGCTCATCTTCCTCATCATCAAATGAGATAATGTTGGTCACTTTTTTTTTCTTCTTCCGCTCCTTTTTGCATTTGGCATCTGGCAAAAAAAAAGATTTGGTATAAGAAAAAGTAAGCAAGACAAAAGGATGATCAAACAACTCACCTCCAGGTTATGGAAAATACTATCAACTGAGAAATACACTGTAACATTAATTCAGACTTTTAAAAAATCCTCAACAAAAAACTGTCTATAGATCGAGCAGAATGGATGCAGGCCTCTACCTCTGATTGAAATAAACACACCATAGAGCACACACTGAAACTGTTCTAAAAGCAGTAACTTTGATGCGAAGGATGCTACCATTATCGAAATGATCTTCAGTGCTTCACTTTAAAAAATATTCTCATGGCTGTAGATGAGCCCACGAAAACCAGTTGGGGGGTGTGGTCAACTGTTGAACAGCCTCAAATTCCTGCCATTCCTGTGCAATGCCCCTTTGCAATGGGGCTTCGTGGTTCTTCCCAGCCAGAAGAGATGTCTATTTCTGCACCCTCTTGAATCTGGCTGATGTAGTGCTCTGCTTTTTCATTCTTTAAGAGTCATGGAGTCTCACTCTATTACCCAGGCTGGAGTGCAGTAGCGTAATCATAGCTCACTGTAACCTCAAATTCCTGGGATCAAACAATCCTCTGGCTTCAGACTCCCGAGTAGCTGGGACTACAGGCGCACACCACAACACCCAGCTAATTTTATTATTTTTTATTAGAGATGAGGTCTTGCTGTGCTGCCTAGGCCGGTCTCAAAACCTGGCCTCAAGAAATCCTCCCACCTCAGCCTCCCAAATTGCTGGGATTATAGGCATGAGCCACCATGCCCTGCTTTTACAAACAGAATGTGACAGAAATGGCCGCGTACAGTGGCTCATGCCTGTAATCCTAACACTTTGGTAGATCACTGGAGGTCAGGAGTTCCAAACCAGTCTGGCCAACATGGCAAAATCCTGTCTCTACTAAAAATACAAAAAGAAAATTAGTCATCGACATGTGGTGAGTGCCTGTAATCCCAGCTATTTGGGAGGCTGAGGCAGGAGAATTGATTGAACCTGGGAGGCGGATGTTGCAGTGAGCCAGAGGTTGCAGTTAGCCAAGATCGTGCCATTGCACTCCAGTCTAGGTGACAGAGCAAGACTCCCTCTCGAAAAAAAAAAATATGTGGCAGAAATAACACTATGTGAGTTTCTAGTGCCTCAGCATAAAAAAGGTCTCACAGCTTTGCCTTCACCCTCTCAGATAGCAGCCCTAACCCCACACATAAAGAAGGCAGTTCAGCTGACTGGAGGATGAGAGGCCATGGGTAGAATCTGAACTGCCCCAGGACTGATTCCAGACATGTGGGTGGGGCCATCTTGAATCTTCCAATGTAACCACCAGCTGCCATGAATGGGCCCAGGGGACCCAGCAGAAGAGCCACCATGCCAATCCATATAAAAAAGTAACGAACTGTGGTGATTTTAAGCCGCTACATTTTTGAATCACTTGTTATATAACACAGGCTAACTGAAACAGAAATCAAGTCTGCTTTAGTGACCAGCACTCAGAGAAGACTCTTTGTGCCCCCATTTTAATCATCACGCTTGGATGTAAGACACTTTGAGCCAATTCCAAAAATCAAATCCATCTAAACCAATATGTGATGCGGTGAGGCCTCACTGGTGTAACACAACTCTGAGATTACCTCAAAAGTAGAGTTCCAAAAATGGGTAGGACTACTTCTCCTTTGGGGGTAGAAATATCAGTGTCTTTGTTACACAAAGCCATCAAAAGCCCTATCTCCTACATCATTCACGCAGGGTATCTACCGGAGAAGCAGAGGGCAAGACAGACAAGGTCACTGCATACCAAAGACACCATGGGATTCTGTACTTTCACCATCCATAATTCCAAAGGGATGGCCACAATTACTGCCTTGCTTAAGAAATTTGAGAATACTAAGTACTTAAGCCCAAAATTTCCAATTTCAACCAGGTACAGTGGCTCATACTTGTAATCCCAGCACTTTGGGAGGCCAAGGCAGGAGGATCACTTGAGGCCAGGAGTTCAAGACCAGCCTGGGCAACATAGCAAGACCCTGTCTCTACATATACATACATACACACATACACACGCAACAAAATTTCCAATTTTGCTGTAGCAACATCTTAATGTCCCAAAAGTCTCAAGGGGTATTAAAAACTTACTGAATTAACCTTAACTGAATCAACTTTCTATTTTTATTTAATTTTTTTAATTAAAAATTTTAAAAAACAGGCTGGGCATGGAGGCTTACATATGTAATCCTAGCACTTTGGCAGGCTAAGGCAGGCAGGTCACTTGAGGTCAGGAGTTCGAGACCAGCCTGGCCAACATGGTAAAATGCCATCTCTGCTAAAAATACAAAAAGTAGCCAGGCATATTTTTGTGTGCCTGTAGTCCCAGCTACTCGGGAAGTTGAGGCAGGAGAACAGCTTAAACCTGGGAGGTGGAGGTTGCAGTGAGCTGAGATCATGACACTGTACTCCAGCCTGGGCAGTGAGACTCTGTTTCAAAAAAAAAAAAAAAAAGAGTTAAAAAATTGAGACGAGGTCTCACCACATTGCCCAGGCTGGTCTAGAACCCTTGAACTCAAGCGATCCTCCTGCCTTGGCCTCTCAAAGTGCCAGGATTACAGGTGTGAGCCACTGAGCCGAGCCTGAATCAACTCTCTTTTGCCTCCCAGAGCCTAGAGTCAAAGCTGACAACTTCTCTCTTCCCTGAGGCCTCCACTTAAATGCCATCCCCAGTGGGAGGCAAGCCCAATGGTAGATGCACCCTATAGCAGCTTATGCTTGGTTTTCATCCCTTTTATCCTAAAGATCATAAATTATATACTTTATCATGAACTACCCACCCACATCCATCCCAAAGCAGACTGCGGGCTACCTGCTGGCAATCTGTCTTTCCTATTCAGCTCTCTGCCTAGCACGCAGAACACGATGAAGGAACAAATAAAGGAATGAATGAATAAGGATCAACGCCATCTGGCTCCCCGTGTCTCTCACACCCTCACTTTCTGTTTGCTGTGGCTGAGCTACTCATTTTTCCACCCTGCAATTCTTGCATCTAGGTAAGGCCATCAGAGCCCTTTCAGAGTGAATGAGGATGAGAAACAGAAACACAAATGTGAAGGGAAATTGCAAGTGCACTGGACTCCATTCCCCTTGGAACGACTTTCAGGTGATGAGGTGTGTCCGTCTACCTCATCAGCCACATTCTGCTTCCCTCTGCTCTGCCTCAAGCATAGCTCCTGCTCACCAGCGCTGACGTTCCTGGACACGACGGGGAGCGGGTCAGTCTCCTGTTCGGGTTTGATGAGGATGGAGACAGCAGAGGAGGCTGTGATCTCCCTAAACAGGCTGCTCACTCCTTGCGTGGACTCCTTCAGCAAGGAGGTCACATTCTGCGTTGACTCCTTTAAGAGGTCTGAAACGGTGGGAGCAAACTTACTCTGCCCGTTCAAATCCTTGTTGTCGATGTTAATCGCAAAGAGTATGGAGTTCAGACCTGCCCAAAAAAATGGAAAAGTCTGGAGTGCTTGCTGATGGGCAGTCATACCCCTAAGAAGAGAAGACAGCTGCAGACAACAGAGTACACAAGAGGAGACACAGTGATCTTAAACAGATATTAAAAAACCTTCCACACAGAGGTCACAGTGAGCCAAGATCACACCACTGCGCTCCAACCTGGATGACAGAGCAAGACTCTGTCTCGAAAACTACAACAACAACAAAAACACCTCCTCTGGCTGGGTGCGGTGGCTCACACCTGTAATCCCAGCACTTTGGGAGGCTGAGGAGGGTGGATCACGAGGTCAGGAAATCGAGACCGTCCTGGCCAACATAGTGAAACCCGTATATTAAAATACAAAAAAATTAGCCAGGCATGGTGGTATGCGCCTATAGTCCCAGCTGCTCAAGAGGCTAAGTCAGGAGAATCGCTTGAACCCGGGAGGCAGAGGTTGCAGTGAACCAAGATCGCACCACTGCACTCCAGCCTGGCAACAGAGTAAGACTCAGTCTCAAAAAAAAAAAAAAACTAAAAACTCCCACAAAACTGGGGTCAGCAGATAACCATTATCATGGGAGCTGAGTCATGCCACATTCTCTCCCTAACAGCCAGGAAGACAAATAGGAAAAAGAAGTCAGAAGGGAGAAGGTGAAGACACAAGCTCTGGGATCAGGCTGCCTGGAAGTGAATCCCAGCACTGCCACCTACTAGCTACAAAACCTTGGTCCAGCACTTATCATCTCTCTGTACTCCAGTTACCTAATCTGTAAGATGGGGACAGTATTATTGCCCTCACAGGATTCTAAGTATTAAAGGCACTCACTCACGAAAACACTCAGCTCAGTAAACCATCAAATGTGCACTGATAGCATCACTGTCATTACTGTGGGCAGAAACTTACACTGGTATCTTACGACCTACAAAGGAAATCATGGTCAAATCCTTTTTCTCATCAATGAACAGGACATAACCCCAAATACATGACTTAGTATAAACTTTCAAGGAAAAACAAAAAGGAGGCAACAAAGAACTTGGAAAGAAGAAGCAAGCTGCCTACTATAGTGCGGCTGATTCCACCTTTCACCCTTTGAGTCAAACAACAAACAGTGTAACAGTCCACAGAGTAACATCAACCCAGGGCCTCCGTGTTGACTAATCATGTGCATGACTCCTGACCTCACATGATTCTCTCACAGCCCCATGAAGTTGACTGCTGAGACAGCATGATTCCCACCTCACAGAGAGGAAAGAAAAGGTAGCAAAGCTTACAGTAACCACCCCTGGTCACTAGGTAGCAAGGGGTAAAGCCAGAATTCAAAGGTAGGTTTCCCACCTCCAATTCCCCCCAGTGCATATTACATCTCCAAAGCCCAACTAAAAACCTTCAAATCTACGCTTTCTCTGCCAGTGTCTCACATTCTAGATAAATCGACCCAACATTCTGGCCTGGCACAGTGGCTTGTGCCTGTAATCCCAACACTTTGAGCTCAGGAGTTGGAGACCAGCCTGGCCAACATAGTGAAACCACATCTCTACTAAAATACAAAAATTAGCCAGGAGTGGTGGCAGACTCCTGTAATCCTAGCTTCTCCAGAGGCTGAGGCAGGAGAATCGCTTGAACCCAGGAGGTGGAGGTTGCGGTAAGCCAAGATTGCACGTACCACTGTACTCCAGTCTGGGTGACAGAGTGAGGCTCTAAGAAAAAAAAAAAAGGATGCAAAATGGACCCAACATTCAATGCTAGTAAAAAAAAAAAAAAAAAAAAAAAGGACAGCAGCAAGTGACTCATTAAGTTGTTGAGGGACAGGGAAGAATCACAGCATCCCATGGGGTTGTGGATCTACCCCAAGGCAGCCCCTCTGCTCACAAGCATCACAAGGTCCGGCACTCTGGCCTGGGCCAGGCTTACCGGCTGCCATGGTAGGAAGCATGCTAGACCTCTCTTCATCCATCACAAACGACCAGTCTTCATAAAAAGTGCTGCAGATTGAAAGAGAAAAGGAAACAGTTCTTAGTAGTGGTTCCCTGTGTCCATTGAGCAGGCAATTCTATTAGCTCCCTGGAAGATCTGCACCTGGTCACCTCAGGAGAGATATGATTTGTCTGAGGTCTCTGCTGGTTTAAAGCTTCTGGTTATGAACAGAAGATGGAACCTGTACATCCTTGCTGGTCCCCTGACACCTCCAGCTTTAGAATACTAAAATAGACATGATATGTAAATGTACCTATAAAGCAGCAAAGCAGAAGGAAGCAGACAGATGGGTGACTTCCACTCAAGTAATGACCCCAAGAGACAGACAGGAAATCTAAGCCCAGCCAACAGGGCTTGCCTGATTTGCCTAATACAAGAAGAGACCATTTCAGACAGAAATCACAGAGCCTCTATGGCTTCATTAACAAGGGCGTTTAATATGATGCCTGCCTTGGCCGGGTGCAGTGACTCACACCTGTAAACCCAGCACTTGGGAGGCCGAGGCGGGGGTGGATCATTTGAGGTCAAGAGTTCAAGACCAGCCTGGTCAACAATAGTGAAACCCTGTCTCTACTAAAAATATAAAAAATTAGCCAGGCCTAATAGCAGGTGCCTATACTCCCAGCCACTTGGGAGACTGAGCCAGGAGAATCACTTGAACCTAGAGGTTCAGTGAGCAGAGAACGAACCACTGTAGTCCAGCTTGGATGAAAGAGCGAGACTCCGCCTCAAAATAATAATAATAATAATAGCAATATAATGCCTGCCTGGGTTACCTGAATGCCCAAGTTATCCTTGGAAAGGGCTAGGAGGCTAAAAAGACCCCACAAATCTACATGGCAGGAGAGGTAGGGGTGTCAGGGAAGCCTACAGGGCCTGTCCAAGCTCATCTGGCCAAAAAATGGTCCAGCCAGGGCTTAAAGGTTGGTCTCCCAAGTCCAACTTCCAAGCTCTCTCTGATTCCCTGTTAAGATACAGCAACCAAAAATCCCCAATGCCGTAACTTCCCCACCAGGTCATTGAATTCTAAATTAATGGAGGCAAAACTCAATTTCACTAAAGCAAAATCAGGGATACGCAACCTGTAGTTGAGTGAGGGACTGGAAAAATTAGCCACTGAAGTGACTGAATACAACCAACAGAAAGGGAGAAGAGACACATTTCCAATATACTTAACCAGAAAATGTAAGTATATGCACAGACCACATGCTCAAGCTGACATTGTGACTGCAGCTGATTCCCAAAATAAGGATTCTTTAAAAATCTGAGCCCGTCGCCGGGCACAGTGGATCATGCCTATAATCTCAGCACTTTGGGAAGCCGAGGCGGGTGGATCACAATGTCAGGGGTTTGAGACCCATCTGGCCAACACAGAGAAACCCCATCTCTACTAATAATATAAAAAAAATTAGCCAGGTGTGGTGACACACGCCTGTAATCCCAGCTACTAGGGAGGCTGAGGCAGGAGAATTGCATGAACCTGGCAGGCAGAGGTTCACTAAATTCAGTAAGCTGGCAGTTCGTCAATAGTGTGACATGCTACTGTCACGCTACTCAGTAGTGTGACTCGACATCGTGCCATTGCACTCCAGTCCAGTCAACAGTGTAAGACTCGGTCTCAAAAAAAAAAAAATCTGAGCCTGTTTTGTGCATCTAAATGAATGTGTTTTCCCCACATCAGGTTAGGGAAGTGGCTAGTGATCCAGGTAAGGTCAGCTGTGATTCTTAACTGCTGGACTCGCTTCTTGTTCACTTCAACTTTGAGACTGAGTATGTAACTCTGAACTACCCGTAAATGATATGCTGCAAAGAGCCTCACAGAAATTCACTTCAAGAAACTGGAGTATGTTCTCCTCAACCAAAGTTGGTTAATGCCCCAGAGGTTCAGACATTCTCAGACCCTGGACTCTGACCCTGAGCGGTACACAGGTGCCATCAGGGTAGGTCCTCTTGGCTCCCAAGCCCTCCCATTTTAAATTCATAGAGGTTACCATACAATTGAACAAGGTGCCACAGGCAACAGAGAACTTTAAGGGTATTTTTAGAGTCCCAGTGCACAATACCAGAAGACCTGAAACATGACCAGTAGAAAGGTGACCACAGCAGTAGATAAAGCAGAAGATGGGACCTGAACTAGGGAACACAGGGCAAGACAAAAATTAAGGGAGCATGTCACAGTACTGACGAACTGCCCGCTTACTGAATTTAGTGAAATTTCACTGCTGAAGATCTGGGTATTTCTTTTTTTATTTTTTTATTTTTTATTTTATTTTATTTTTTTTTATTGCATTTTAGGTTTTGGGGGTACATGTGAAAAACATGCAAGGTTGTTGCATAGGTGCATACGTGGCAGTGTGATTTGCTGCCTTCCTCCCCTTCACCCATATCTGGCATTTCTCCCCATGCTATCCCTCCCCAACTCCCCACCCCCCCCGCTGCCCCCCCCACTCCCCGACAACAGATCCCCGTGTATAGTGCTCCCCTCCCTGTGTCCATGTGTTCTCATTGTTCAACACCCGCCTATGAGTGAGAACATGTGGTGTTTGATTTTGTGTTCTTGTGTCAGTTTGCTGAGAATGATGGTTTCCAGGTTCATCCATGTCCCTACAAAGGACGCGAACTCCTCGTTTTTAATGACTGCATAATATTCCATGGTGTATATGTGCCACATTTTTCCTGTCCAGTCTATCATCAATGGGCATTTGGGTTGGTTCCAGGTCTTTGCTATTGTAAACTGTGCTGCTATGAACATTCGTGTGCATGTGTCCTTATAGTAGAACAATTTATAATCCTTTGGATATATGCCCAGTAATGGGATTGCTGGGTCAAACGGAATTTCTATTTCTAGGTCCTTGAGGAATCGCCACACTGTTTTCCACAATGGTTGAACTAATTTACACTCCTACCAACAGTGTAAAAGTGTTCCTATTTCTCCACATCCTCTCCAGCATCTGTTGTCTCCAGATTTTTTAATGATCGCCATTCTAACTGGTGTGAGATGGTATCTCAATGTAGTTTTGATTTGCATTTCTCTAATGACCAGTGATGATGAGACTGATATCCAGAATTTACAACGAGCTAAAAAAGATTTACAAGAAAAAAACAAACAAGCCCATTCAAAAGTGGGCGAAGGATATGAACAGATACTTTACAAAAGAAGACATACATGAGGCCAACAAGCATATGAAAAAATGCTCATCATCACAGATCTGGGTATTTCTAATGGAGACGTTACTTAAGGAACCAGAACAGGATGCATCAGTGTCGCTCTGTATCACTCAAGGACACAAAACAACATGTCTAGTCCACTATTCTCAGAGCAAAAGTAATGGCCACAGCCAGGCACGGTGGCTCACGCCTGATTCCAGCACTTAGGGATGCCAAGGCGGGTGGATCACCTGAGAGCAGGAGTTTGACACCAGCCTGGCCAACATGATGAAACCCTGTTTCTACTAAAAATACAAAAATCAGCTAGTGTGGTAGTATGCGCCTGTAGTCCCAGCTACTCAGGAGGCTGAGGCAGGATAAATTCTTGAACCCGGGAGGCAGAGGTTTAGTGAGCCAAGATGACGCCACTGCACTCTAGCCTAGGCAAAAGAGCAAGATTATGTCTCAAACAAAACAAACGACAACAACAACAAAATAACAAAATTATGGAAGTTTTTGTTTTTTGTTTTGTTTTGTTTGTTTTTGAGACAGGGTCTCGCTTTATGGCCAAGGCTGGAGTACAGTAGCATGATCTTGGCTCACTACAACCTCTGCCTCCCAGGTTCAAGCAATTCTCAGGCCTTAGGCCCTCCAAGTAGCTGGGATTACAGGCATGCACCACCACATGTAGCTAATTTTTGTATTTTTAGTAGAGACAGGGTTTCACCATGTTGGCCAGGCTGGTCTCAAACTCCTGACCTTAAGTGATCCGCCCACCCTGGCCTCCTAAAGTTCTGAGATTACAGGCATGAGACACCATGCCCGGTCTAAAATGGAAGTTTTAATAAAAACAAATGACTTGGCCAGGCACAGTCGTTCACATCTGTAATCCCAACACTTTGAGAGGCCAAGGCAGGCAGATCACCTGAGGTCAAGAGTTTAAGACCAGCCTGGACAACATGATGAAACCCCATCTCTACTAAAAATACAAAAAAATTAGCTGGGCCTGGTGGTGCACACCTCTAATCCCAGTTACTCAGGAGGCTAAGGCAGGAGAATCGCTTGAACTAGGGAGACAGAGATAGCAGCGAGCCCAGATAGTGTCACTGCACTCCAGCCTGGGCCACAGAACAACTCAAAAAAAAAAAAAAAAGTAAAAATGACTTCCTTCCCCAGCTTAAAATTTCCATATTGTTTTCAGTTTGGGATTGAATGAATGCAAGAATTCCAAATTAAAATTCCAGACCTGGCATGGTAGCTCACACCTGTAATCCTAGCACTTTGGGAGGCTGAGGCAGGAAGATCACTTGAGCCCAGGAGTTCGAGACCAGCCTGGGCAACACACTGAGACTCCATCTCTGCAAAAATTTTTTTTTAATTAGCCATGTATGGTGGCACACGATTGGGGTCCTAGCTGCTCAGAAGGCTGAGGTGGGAGGATTGCTTGAGCCAGGGAGGTCCAGGCTGCAATAAGCCATGCTCATGCCACTGCACTCCAACTTGGGCAACAGAGCAAGATCTATCTCAAAAAAAAAAAATCCAGAAAGTAAAGAGCAAGCTATGTCTTAAGACAATAGCTCTCTCCACATCCAAGCTGGCTGTATGCAGGTGCCATGCCAAGCCCTTTACAGGCAGTCTCTCAATGATTCTCCCCTAGCTTTCCCCACAGCTCAGCTGAACACACCAGAGCTGTTACAGGGAGGCCCATCCTAGATTGGGGAACTAGGATGAAAATCCAGGTGTTCTGACTCCAGACTCCAAGATCTTCACCCCTTGCTTCGCCCCATTCCAGGTCCCAACCCGGCCACGTACCTGAGCCTGCAGCGGTCGGCCAGGAGCATGTGCAGGTAGCGCTCCAGGGAGTGCTCGTTGAGGGCACAGCGCAGCCAGGCGCGGCCCCGGCCCACGTCCGAGGCGATGTGGCGCAGGGAGTAGAAGCGCTGCAGCTCGTGCTTGTTGAGGACCTCCTTCACGTAGTACCAGAACACGGGCTCTACAGAGAGAGGACACAGGCGCCTGGCACTTGGCCTGGGGCACTCAGCAGTGGGTGAGGAACACACACAGCCCCTAGACGATGTTGGAGATTGTAACAGAGTATCCCCTTAGCATGGAAAAGGTGGGAAATAATAGCAAAAACATGGAATCAACCCAGATCCCCATCAACAGTGGACTGCATAAACAAAATGTGGTACATTTACACCACAGAATTCTATGCAGCCATGAAAAAGAAACAAAATCATGTCTTTTGCAGCAACACGGATGACTAGAGGCCATTATCCTAAGCAAATTAAACAGAAAGAGAAAACTAAATACTGCATATTCTCACTTATTAATGGAAGCTGAATAGTGGGTACACACAGACATCAAGACAGCAACAAATACTGGGGACTACTAGAGGGAGTAGACAGAGAAGACAGCACGAGCTGAAAAAACACCTGCTGGGTACTATGTTCACCACCTGGGAGATGGGTTCAATCATGCTCTAAACCTCCACATCACGCAATGTACCCAGGTAATAAACCTGCACACGTACCCCCTGAATCTAAAATAAAAATTGACACTGGGAATGGTGGCTCACTCCTGTAATCCCAGCACTTTGGGAGGCCAACGCGGTGGATCACTTGAGGCTAAGAGTTCGAGACCAGATTGGCCAACACGGTAAAACCCCGTCTCTACTAAAAATGCAAAAATTACCTAGGCATGGTGGTGTACACCTATAATCCCACCTACTGAGCAGGCTGAGGCAGGAGAATCACCTGAACTCAGGAGGTGGAGATTGCAGTGAGCCGAGATCTCATCACTGCACTCCAGCCTGGGCGACAAAACAAGACTCTGTCCTAAAAAAAAAAAAATAGGCCAGGCGCAATAGCTCATGCCTATAATCCCAACACTTTGGGAGGTCAAGGCAGGCAGATCACAAGGTCAAGAGATCCAAACCATCCTGGCCAACATGGTGAAACCCCATCTCTACTAAAAATACGAAAATTAGCCAGGCATGGTGGCGCGCGCCTGTAGTCCCAGCTACTTGGGAAGCTGAGGCAGGAGAATCACTTGAACTCAGAAGGCAGATGCTGCAGTGAGCCGAGATCATGCCACTTTACTCCAGCCTGGCAACAGAGTAAGATTCCGTCTCAAAAAAAAAATATATATATATATAGTATAAGTATATGCATATATATTTATATGTGTAATTTTAAATACTGATTCATTTATTTTCTTCTCTAGATCATGAACATTTTCCTATTATAATTAAAAGTCTTTTAAAGATGATTTTTGATGACTTTCCACTAAAACATAACTATTTCCCTACTACTAAGCATATGGCACATGGCTAATTTTCCCTCTATACAGTAAAAAACACCCCTGTACATAAATAATTGTCCTCATTTCTAGTTCCTTAAGAACGATTTCCACATGTTGAATTACTCAGTCTCAGGATAGAAACATATTTAAGACTGTACGGGAAACCTAAGAAATTTTGTTTTTATCGGTAAGACAGTCATTCCTACAACTACTTGTATCTCCTCACATTTCACCACTTTTTATTCACATGTACACAGATTTTTAAAGTTTTTTACATACATTTAAATTATTTATTTATTTATGAGACAGGGCCTCTCCCTCTGTTACCCAGGCTGGAGCTCATTGCAGCGTCAACATCCTGTGCTCAAGTGATCCTCCTGTCTCAGCCCCCCAAGTAGCTAAGACACAGGCACGTGTCCCCATGCTCAGCTAATTTTTTTATTTTTATTTATTTGTAGAGACAAGGTTCTGCTATGTTGCGCAGGCTAGTATCAAACGCCTGGCTTCAAGCGATCCTCTTGCCTGAGATTCCCAAAGTGCTGGGAAAACAGGCAGGAGCCACCATGCCCAATCCCAGATTTTTTCATAGTTGTAATGCTAGTGTACACATAATTTTGTATCAATTTTCTTCACTTAACATTGGCTCTTCAACACTTTTTCATGCTGGCAATAACAATAACAGCAACTACTATTTACCGAGCACTAACTACGCACCAGCCATTGCAGTAAACACTTTACATCTGACATCATAACAACCAAGGCCATCTCCATGTGAGAGACAAGGTCTGAAGCCAGGACAAGTGAAGTAACTCTCCCGGCAACACAGCTAGTAAGCAGTATGGCAGAAAGGGACCTCACAGCTCACTGCAAACCACTAAATCACACTGCCCTGCAAAATGAGGGAATTGGCCTTCTTCAAAATGATAATGTTCACAACTGTTTAACGTTCCAAGTGGGGGAAGCTGAGTCTTTGCAGCCAGATCTGGCTTCTAATCTAGGAGCTCAACAGGCTCACAGTCCCCTCTGAAATGTGACGAAGGCTTTGAACCTGCCTTCCAGAAGGAGGCAAGTACACCATCTCCAGAAACTGCATTGCAGGCTAGTTAAGTTCACTCTAATGTTTTAATTCAACTTCACCAGGATCCACTGCACTCTTCCTCTGAGCTGTGAACCGAGCCAGGCTACGTGTTACCAGCTAGAGACAACAAGAACTCATTCCTAAGGGGCTTCCAGTCTAGCGGGCAGGACAAACAAAGGAAAAGTTCATTCAACCAAATGACCTTCAGCAAGTCACTTGACCATGCTAAGCCTGAGAATCCTCTCCCATAAAATCAACACAAAGTACAGAATTGCCCGGGGTTACTAGGGTAACTGGAAAGGGAAGGAAAACACTGAGCACAGTGCCCAGTCCATGATGACCAACCAGCATTTACTTAACAATTAATTCCCTTCAGAGCAGAGGGCATTCGCATGGCTTCATTTTTGTGTTAGCAGCATCTAAATGTATACATTTGTATGAGTGTGCATAAGTATTTGTGGATCAAGCCAATCACTGGGATCATTCTGAATAAACTTCCCAGGAATAACCGAAAACTGTCAAAACTATCTTGTCTCAATTCCTAAATGTTAAACTAATCCCTTCCCAAGCTCATCGGATCAGTGTAAACCACACAACTGTACAAAACAGCCTTCCTTCCACTCTCCACCTCACTCAGAAACTAGGATAGGGAATCTGGCGACAGCAATGCCCTGGGCCAGCTGGCCAACAAAGTGTTTCAAAAGACCCCAATCGTCTGCATGTCCATCACGTGTCCAATCAAGTGACTCTCACCTGCAGCCTGTCTTGAACAATTCAGTCACCTCCCTCTGACCTTGAATCTACTGAATGCTTTAAAGTGTAAAGTGTGTTTTCACCTTTCAATTCTGCAAATTGCTTACTGCTACAGAATCCTTTCAAAGCTTGTCAGGGTGATGCTGATAATGATAAGAATTATCCCAGCAGGGTTCCGCTCGCACTGCCAGAATTAATGTGGTCTATTTAAAGCACAGCTCACCTGCTAATTAGTGCCTGTGGTGTCCGTAATTTAATTTGGGGATATATACTGATCTGCTTTGAAACATGGGGTTAAGTCCAAAAGCGGGCAAGGGATTCTGATTCTCCAAACACCTGAAAGCCAAATGCCACCAAGAACAAGTGCCAGGGAGGGGTGTTGAAGAGGACTGCCCTGGGGCACCTATTAACTGAGGATGTCTAACAGCAAAGACTTTTGGCAAAGTTTCTATCACGCCTCAACTATCACCAATGCCAAGAATTCGTACCTTGGAGACCCCAAGGAAGGCAAAAACCTTGGCCCAAATTCTAGTTCAGGCATTGTGTGACCTTGGGAAGCTTATTTTGTCCTGTTTTCTTCCTCTGTACGATGGAAAGAACAGTATCTATCTGTATGGATTGCTATGAGGGAAAAATGAGAAACAGGAGTACATGTAAAGTGTATCCAATAAATGCAGTGAATAAAGGTTAGCCATAGTTATTAACATACCTGGCATATAACTGGTGCTCAGTAAAAACCAGCTATTAATATCATTACTACATTTGCACCAAACAGCATTCCTATTCCTTGTTTTGGGGTTTTTCTTGAGGGGGCAGGGTAGGGACAAGGTCTAACTCTGTCACCCAGGCTAGAGCACAGTGGCACAATCATAGTTCACTGCAGTCTTGAACTCCTGGGCTCAAGCAATCCTCCCCGCTCAGGCTCACAAGTAGCTGGGACTACAGGTGCACACCACCTTGCCTGGCTAATTTTTTTACTCAGGTTGGTCTTGAACTCCTGGAATCATATGATCCTCCTGCATCAGCCTCCCAAAGCACTGGAATTACAGATGTAAGCCACCATGCCTGGTCCCTTTCCCTTTCTTCTAGCAAAAGCACCCCTCTTTTCTATGGGAAATGCATTCCACTGGCATCCTTCAGCACTACCCTAAACTCTCCCCGCTGCAGGGGTAGACGGCTAACCAGGGCAGGCAATTAATTGGCCAGAACCAGGGCATATGCAACTTTAATTTTTTTAATGTTGCATGAAAATATTATTTATCTTGATTGATAATCTTTTTGGCACCACCTTCAATTTTGTGGCCAAAGCGAGTGTCTCACTGACCTTACCCTAGTCTTAGCCCTAGGCCACAGGGACCCTTCACACAAGTTCTACTGGAGCCACTAGAAGACAGGCTTTGCCTCCTCCAGGAGCTGAGGTCAGCAAACTACGGTCTGGGGGTCAAATATGGCCTGCAGACTTTTTGTAAGCACAGTGTCACTGGAACACAGCCACACCCACTTGCTCCCATATTGTCTGTGGCCAAGTTTCTGCTCCAGTGGCGGAGCTCAGTCATTGCGATGAAGATCGCATGGCTCACGAGGCCTATAATATGGCCCTTAAGGAGGCAGTGTGCCGACCCCATTCTAGAAGTAGGATCTCTAATAATCATGGAAACCTGGAGTTACCTGGGGCCATTTTCCACCCCATCATGTAGAGAGACCACATCTAGAAAGACATCCAATCATAGAGAAGCTGTGCTGAGAGACAGATGGAAACGAATTTGGGAGAAGGCAGGACCCCTGAATCCAACTCAACTCCGAGATGAACTCTTAGTTACTTGAGTCAGTAAATAAATGTCCTTCATCTTTTAGTTTATTTTATTTTTCCTTACAGATTCATTGGGATATTTTTTTCTTTTTTTTTTTTTTGAGACAGAGTTTTGCTCTTGTTGCCCAGGCTGGAGTGCAATGATACAATCTCAGCTCACCACAACCTCCACCTCCTGGGTTCAAGCGATTCTCCTGCTTCAGCCTCCCAAGTAGCTGGGATTACAGGCACACGCCACCATGCCCAGCTAATTTTGTATTTTTAGTAGAGATGGGGTTTCTCCAGGTTGGTCAGCCTAATCTCAAACTCCCAACCTCAGGTGATCTGCCTGCTTCAGATTCTCAAAGTGCTGGGATTATAGGCATGAGCCACCGCATCCAGCCTTTTTTTTTTTTTTTCTTAAATCAGTTTAAAGGATTTCCTATCATTTGCAACCACAGGAACTAATGCAGTGAGACAGGGTATGTTCTTCAGTCATCTGACAATCATCTATAGAAGACCAAGAACACGCCAGGCACTAAGCAACGCCTGGGCTCCACAGCCATGGCGGGTGAGGGGCGTCTCATCAGTGTGACAACAGTGCCCCAAAACAAACAAAGCACTGCTCAACAACAGTAACAACAACCAAAAAAAAAAAAGAAAACCCAAGCCCAGCCTGGTTACCACAGTAAAACCCCATCTCTAAAAAAGGAAACAGAAAACCCAGCTACAAGGAGCTGGGTATGACGGCATACACCTGTGGTCTCAGCTACTTGGGAGGCTGAGGCAGAGGAATCACTGGAGGCCAGGAGTTTGAGGCTGGAATGAACTATGATTGTACCACTGCACTCCAGCCTGGGTAGCAGAGCAAGGCCTTGTTTCTAAAAAACAAATCAAAACAAAACCAAAAGCCACACACAAAGAAAATCCAACACCATGGAGCTGGGTTAGTCTGGCGGTAGGCCAGAGATACAAAGGCTGTGTCAGGCCAGAATCTCCAACCTTTTGACCTCACTGTCCCAGAGGACTGTCATAACTCTGGGCATCTCATTCACAATTGAGCATGAAGAAAGGAAACAGGATGAAGCCAGTTCTATCACCCCTGTTACCAGGAAAGAACAAGTAATC
This sequence comes from Aotus nancymaae, assembly GCF_030222135.1. NCBI lineage: Eukaryota > Metazoa > Chordata > Mammalia > Primates > Aotidae > Aotus > Aotus nancymaae. Next base: position 14,442,999 of record NW_026988463.1, read on the forward strand.
CCAGAAAATCACAAGGGAGCAGAGAACAAAACTCCAAACTGGCTTAATCCTTCAGGTTCCCTCACCAAGATAAAGGAGGACATACCACAGCCTCGAGCAAAATCTAGGTTCTATATAAGCCAAAAAAGACAGAGGGATGAAGATGAAGCTAAGGGCGGAATCTAACAGAATCAGCCCCACACAGTATCAGCCATGCCAGGAACAAAGGTAAACCAAGTTCACTCATGTGCCAGCCTGAGAACTCGGTGAATACAGGTGCTCCCAAATCTGTCACACCCCAAACTGAACAAGCCTGACTACAAGGCACAAACGGATTGGCAGAGCAGAGTTCCAACAAGGGCCGCGCTCTGTCACTTGGCCATCTTCCAACTAGCCGCAAGACTGCCTTCCAGAACCAGAGCTCAGCATAATACCATTCTACAAGAGTGTACAGCACAGCACCTCCTTTATTAAAGAGTGGGAAATAAATTAATGAGGCATGGTGGCGTGCACGTGTAGTCCCAGCTACTCAAGAGGCTGAAGTGGGAGGATCGCATGAGCCCATTAGTTCAAGGCTGCAGAGAGCCATGATTCCGCCACTGCACTCTAGCCTGGCAACAGAGCAAGACCCTGTCTCTTTAAAAAAAAAAAATGGGTAATTTCTAAGAAGTACTTCTAAAACTTGTGTCTTACTTCCTTTTAGGGGCATACGCCATCATAATCTGAAGAGTCATTTACATTCTGACAGGAGCAAGGCAAAGGACCCATGGAACTCACAGCTCACAGCCTAGATAACTGTGATCTAAAAACTGACAACTCAGAGGCCAAACTCAGTCTCTTTTGATATGGAGTTTCACTCTTGTAGCCCAGGCTGGAGTGTGGTGGCACGATCTCCACTCACTGCAACCTCCACCCTCCCGGGTTCAAGCAATTCTCCAGTCTCAGCCACCCAAGTAGCTGGGATTACAGGCATGCCACCACCACGACCAGCTAATTTTTGTATTTTTAGTAGAGATGGGGTTTCACCACGTTGGTCAGGCTGCTCTCAAACTCCTGACATCAGGTGATCGGTCCACCTCAACCTCCCAAAGTGCTAGGATTACAGGCATGAGCCACCACACCTGGCCAAGTCTTCTTTTTTTTTTTTTTTTTTATTTTGAGGTAGAGTCACTCTGTCACCCAGGCTGGAGTGCCAGGGCATGATCTCAGCTCACTGTAACTTCCACCTCCCAGGTTCAAGCAATTCTCCTGCCTCAGCCTCTCAAGTAGCTGGAATTATAAATGCCTACCACCACCAGCAGCTGATTTTTATATTTTTAATGGAGACAGGGTTTTACCATGTTGGCCAGGCTGGTCTCGAACTCCAGACCTCTAGTGATCCACCCACCTCGGCCTCCCAAAGTACTGGGATTACAGGCCTAAGTCTTAATTTATAAGATATCAGGATTAAACACCTTTGAAAAAAGCAGAAGTCGCATTTGCCCAAGAAGTATCAGTCCAGCTCCACTAGATCTTAACATGCTGGGACACGTTCATACCCCTTAGTAAATAGACACTGGCCTAAGCCCCTGCCACCCTGGGTATCGAGGGCTCATGCCCAAGGGACCCTGTGGACAGCCCCATGATCCAGCGACCCAGGAGTTAACACAGAGACCAAGGGGCACAGCACACTGGCTTCTGACTTCCTCCCTAAGGCCAGTTTCTTTCTGCCAGTTGTCAACCACTATTTTCACCTCAGTGGAGTTCAGCATTTTCTCTGCATCTTTAGCAGACATCCTTCCAAGGCTTCCCTCACCAAAAGCAGCTGATTTGCACGTTCATGAATACAAAAGAAAAACACCAACAGGGAACTGAAAGCAGAGATGGGAGGATGAGGAACTAGACTTCCCCTCACCATTAAAAGGATGGACCCAGGGCTCCCCTGGCGCATCAGCTTCCTATCAAATTAATTTTTCTACAGAAATGAAATTGTTACCCAAGGTGATCCAATGAAGCAAAATACAAATTCTGCTTTGAGTGCAATCAACCGTTTTCAAAAATCCCCGCTGAGGATCAAGGAAGTCGATCTCTCTCATTTTACAGTTGTGGGTATATTACCACCCCCTGCTTCCCACTGACTGTGAAGATGCGTATAGACTGCTGAGGGTAGGGGATCTGCTTCCTGGGAAAATGAGCAGTGTGCCCTAAAGTCAGGATCCTAGAGTGGTTTATTTTGAATGCAGTCCTTTGGTACCCTCTACTATGCAGCGGGCCAGGTGCCTTGCAAGACACTGGAGCTACAAGGATGAGTGAGGTTAGACCCAGTTGCTCACTACCTTCAAAAGAGAGAAACAGTAAGAAAACAGGTAGCGCGACCAGGTGTGGTAGCTCACATCTGTCATCTCAGCATTTTAGGAGGCCAAGGCAGGCAGATCACCTGAGGTCAGTTGTTTCAGACCAGCTTCGTCAACAAGATGAAACCCCGTCTCTACTAAAATATAAAAATTAGCCGGGCGTGGTGGCACATGCCTGTAATCCCAGCTACTTAGGAGGCTGAGGCAGGAAAATTGCTAAATCTGGGAGTTGGAAGTTGCAGTGAGCCAAGATCACACCACTGCACTCCAGCCTAGGACAGAGCGAGACCCTGTTTCCAAAAGAAAGAAAAGGAAAGGAAAAAGCAAACAGGTAGTGCCATACATAGATTTGATGGAAGGAGAACTCAGGACCATAAGGGGGCACAGTCCAGCTGAACCACGTCGGGATCTCATGAGCGGCTTTTTAAAACAATTCTGAAACTTCAAGAGAGAAGAGAACAAAACCATATGAGATACCACTTCACATGCATTAGGATGGCAATTATGAAAACATAAAAGAGGAAGCCAGACATGGTGGCTCAGGCTTGTAATCCCAGCACTTTGGGAGGCCAAGGTGGGAGGAACACCTAGGGCAAGGAGTTTGAGACCAGCCTGGGCAAGATAGGAAGACTCTGTCCCTATAAAAAATAATTATTATTATACGCATATATATGAAAAAAGGGGTGGTAATCACTCTCTGGTTCTTACCATGTATACAAGTAAAGCTCTATACCTCTTCTCTAATTTAAAAAACCAGCATAGGCCGAGTGCAGTGGCTCACGCCTGTACACCCAGAACTTTGGGATGCCAAGGCAGGCAGATCACTTGAGGCCAGGAGTTCAAGACCAGCCCGGCCAACATGGTAAAAACTTCTCTTCACTAAAAATACAAAAATTGGCCAGGCACAGTGACGCATGCCTGAAATTCCAGCTACTCAGGAAACTGAGGCAGGAGAATCACTTGAACTCAGGAGGCGGAGGCTGCAATGAGCCAAGATCGCACCACTACACCCCAGCCTGGGCAACACAGTGAGACTCCGTCTCAAAAAAATAAATTAATTAAAATAAATAAAAAATCAGGCTGGGTGCAGTGGCTCATACCTGTAATCCCAGCATTCTGGGAGGCCAAGATGGGGGGATCATGAGGTCAGGAAATCAACACCATCCTGGCCATGGTGAAACCCCATTATCTCTACTAAAACACAAAAAACTAGCCGGGCGTGGTGGCACATGCCTTTAGTCCCAGCTACTCAGGAGGCTGAGGCAGGGTAATCGCTTGAATCCAGGAGACGGAGGTTGCAGTGAGCCATGATCGTGCTATAGCACTCTAGCCTGGGGAAAGAGTTAATATTTATTTATTAAGACTCCGTCTTAAATAAATAAATAAATACCAGCATTGGTAAGGCTATGGAGTTGGCAAGGATATGGAGAAATTGGACCTCTTGTGCATTGCTAATGGGAATGTAACATGGTATTCCCATTATGGAAAACCCTCTGATGATTCCTAAAAAATTAAACATGGAATTACCATATGATCCAGGATTCTCCTTCTGGGTATATGCCCCAAAATAACTAAAAGTGAAAAAACAAATATTTGTAGCTCCATATTCACAGCAGTACTATTCACAATAGCCCATAAATGGAAGATGCCCGTAAATGGAAGACACCCAACTGTCATGGGAATAAACAAAGTATGGGCTCTACAAAGCCTCAAAAATATTATTCAGCCTTTAAAAAGAAGGAAATTCTGACACATATTACAACATGGATGATCCTTGAAGATGTTATGCTAAATGAAGCCGGACACAAAAGAACAAATATTGCATGATTCCATTTATACAAGGAACCCAAAGTAGAATGCACTAGGGCAGAAAGCAGAATGTTGGCTGCCAGAGGCGGGGGTCTGGGAAAGTGTGTGTTAGTGTTTAATAAGTACACAGTTTCGGTTTGTAAAAATGGAAAGGTTATGAGATGAATGATGGTAATGACTATTGTACAACAATGTGAATGTATGTTAAATACACTTACACTGAACAATAAGTACACCTCAAATGGCTGAAATGGGAAATATCATTATGTACATTTTACTGTATTTTTTTTTAAGAGAGAATAGAAATTTGGCCAGTAGGAGCTTGGGTTAGAGTTGGGGAAGGAAGGAGGGTAGTGGAAGGGAAGAACTCCCAGACTTGAAGAGTTTCAAGACAGTAGAAACAAGGAGGGCTGTTCAAAATACAGGATTGGTCCGGGCACAGTGGCTCATGCCTGTAATCCCAGCACTTTGGGAGTCTGAGGCAGTCAGATCATTTGAGGTCAGGAGTTCAAGACCAGCCTAGCCAACATGGGGAAACCCCATCTCTACTAAAAATACAAAATTTAGGAGGCATGGTGGTACATGCCTGTAGTCCTAGCTACTCGGGAGGCTGAAGCACAAGAATTGCTTGAACCCAGAAGGCAGAGGCTGCAATGAGCCAAGGTCGTGCCACTGCACGCCAGCCTGGGTGACAGAGCAAGATGCGGTCTCAAAAAAATAAAAATAAAAACAAATACAGGACTGAATCATCTAAATTAGTGAGAGGCACCAAGCAAGGCACAGGCAGTGGCGCTGAAGGCCCCGCCCCACACAGTAACTGCCATTAGTACTTTAGTTGCTGAATTGTGGAGAGGTCCCAAGAGTCCCAAGGCAGGGGCATGGCAGGAAGGGAGCTTGTGGGGCTCAGGCCATCATTTCTTTGCCAACTGGATGTAAGAGTAGTGATGTTTTACCTGCCGCTGCCTGTCAGCCCTGATGTACAGCACAGCATACGAGGTAGAACAGAGACAGGCAAAGTCAGTCAGGGAGAGAGCCCTAGAAGCCATGTCAAGAACTGGGTGCTTTGTCCCAACTCTTAAAGAGACCCATGGAAGAGCTTTAAGTCAGTGGGGGTATGCGGAATAAGTCAGGGAGTGGGATGGTCATTAAAGAAGACCACTCCATGATGTACAAAGTGGCTTAGAGCTGATCAAGACTGAAAGCAGAAAAACACAACTCGGGGAGAAAGAAGAGAACTCACTGAGGATAGAGAAGCTGCGAATAGCTCAGGGACCCATGTGAGAGACAGAAAACAGTGCTCTGTGCAGGACTGGTTTAGGAGCAGAGAAGCAGGAGAAGGCTAGGAGGAAGCCCAAGAGCGGTACAGCAGACCTGGGTAAAGGGCAGAGCCATTTACTAAGCAAGAAACACAGGAACACATATGGATGAAGATCAGAATTCAGTCTTGGAGACTGACGAGCCCATGCTTTACAACCAAATAGACATTCAAGAGACAGAGTTCAAGGAAGGGATCTGGGCTGCGGGTCTGACTAAGAATAAAAGGCACATACATAGCAACTTCATCAACGAATCCAAACAATATGCGTAGAAACAAGAGCCAACAATGAATCCAAGTATGAATAATATTTGAGGGTACAGAAGTGATATGCCAAGAAGGATCAGAAAAGAAGAAGAAAGAATGCCAGGAGGCTATGGCATCGCAGAAAGCAGGGGAAGGCAGTGTTTCAAAGTCAGAAGATCCTCAGTGCCCAAGGCTGCTGAACAGACAGGGCTAAGATTACAACTTAAAATTTACAGGCAGCTCAGCAACAGTAACTGTGTCTCTGGTATATTCTGAACAGCACCAATCACCTTGTAATTTTTTTTGAGACTCAGTCTCATTCTGTTGCCCAGGCTGGAGTGCAGTGGCATGATCTCGACTCACCACAACCTCTGCCTCCTGGGTTCAAGCAATTCTAAATGTGAGCCACTGTGCTCACATTATCTTATTGGTAGGTAATATTTGTACATATTTATGGGGTACATGTGATATTTTGATACATGCACAGAATGTGTAATGACGTCAACAGATCTTTGCCTTTTTTTTCTTTCTTTGGGCAGTCTGATTCTTTCGGACTATTGTTTGATGCATGTCTGAAAATGAGTAACTGGTGAAATAAGCAAGAATCGAAGATCTAGGAGCCTCTCTGAGCCTGCTCTAGCCCCAGGAGACTGTCCAAAGAGAAAACAAAACAAAACAAAACAAAACAAAACAAAGATCTGTTGAAGTCATTACACATCCTATGCATGTATCAAAATATCACATGTACCAAGGCCGGGCACCATGGCTCACGCCTGTAATCCCAGCACTTTGGGAGGCCGAGGTGGGCGGATCACAAGGTCAGGAGTTCAAGACTAGCCTGGTCAACGTGGCAAAACCCCATCTCTACTAAAACTACAAAAATTAGCCAGGCATGGTGGCGCACACCTGTAATCCCAGCTACTCAGAAGGCTGAGGCAGAGTATCGCTTGAACCCAGGAGGCAGAGGGTGCAGTAAGCCGAGGTTGCGCCACTGCACTCCAGCCTAGCAAGAAAGCGAGACTCCGTCTCAATAACAGAAAAAAAAAGGATCTGTTGGACCCAGGCACGGTGGCTGACATTTGTAATCCCAGCTAGTTGGCAGGCTGAGGTGGAGGATCACTTGAGTCCAGGAGTTTGAGATCAGCCTGGCCATCAGAATGAGATCCCCATCTCTAAAAAAGTTTAAAAACCAGCCAGTCATGGTGGTGCAAGCCTGCAGTCCCAGCTACTTCAGAGGCTCAGCAAGGGGATCTACTTGAGCCTAGAAGTTCCAGGCTTCAGTGAGCCATGATCACACCACTGCACTCCAGCCTGGGCAACAAAGCAAGACCCCAAACCTAAATATAAATAAATAAATAAATAAATAAATAAATAAATAAATAAATAAATAGAGCTGTTGAAGGGCTCAGAAAAAAGGAAGCATAATACAGCAACAGGAGGGAGAGGGAAAGACTAAGAATTCTTTGAGCACAGAATTTCCACACACTGCCACTAAACGTGACAAGGTCCAACTTTTGGCTGTGAAAGGGGAACCAGCTGAAGACAGCACATTATACTCAGCAATGACACTGATATATCAAAGTGATAAGAAAGATTCCAGGATTCCCAGCAGCAGCCATGGGCAGGGCTAGAACTGAAAACTCAGGGGAGGAGGAGACCACAGGACCACTTCAAGGTTCAGCTCCAAAGCAGATCACCATTAACAGTTTCCTCATCTGTACAGTGGTGATAATAAAGGTCCCTACAACTCACAGAGCTATCAAAGAATTGAATGAGTTAATTTAAATCAAAGTGCAAGGCCTGCATTAAGTACTAAGTGTTAATAGTTATTATTTAGCATGTGCCTGTCATTCACATGGAAATGTTTTCCAACATTAAATTGGATGATAACAGAATCTCTGGGGTTTCTGTTGCTGGTGTTGAAGACATTTAATTATGAAATGCCATGCTATCCTCAGGCATCAAATTAAAACAGATTATTAATTTCCCAGCAACTGGCACGCCACACTGGTGAAATAAACCAGTGTGCTGCAGGTCCCTGAACCCAGAGGAGACTGTACCATGTGGCTCTGAGAATTCTGCACAAAAGATGACTTCATTTAAATTCAGATGCCAGACAACACCATAACGTTTTGACTACAATTAAGACATGGATTTCTGTGTGCACACATACCACCACCAAGTTCCACACAATGACTTCCCCGCCCGCTATTAAAAAATAAACAAAAAAGAAAAAGAGAGAGCAGAAGGAACGCAAGCTCCTCCAAGCTATGGCCAGGCAGAGCAGTACCTGTTTCGGTTTTGCTGGCAAAGCCCGCTGCCTGCTTGATCGCTGCTGCTGTGAGTGCCAATCCTCGACTCCTCTTCAAGCCATGCTGTAGGACGGCTTCAAACTGGGCACACAGACAGGTGACCCTGGGAGAGAACCAATGACTCATCAGTCCCCCCCGGAAAAGGGAGTACCAACTAGGGCGGCCCCAGCATCTCCAGGGAGTGAGTAAGCTGCCAGGTGTAAACTTCCGTGTGAAGGCAGACAGGAGACACCTGGATTTGCAGGCTGGGTTACTAACCTGCAACACTCCACACACCTCCCGTGTTGATGTTCATTTCACAGAGCTCAAGATGTCCAGCACAGTCTACCCATATACATCAGACTGGCACAGTAACAATTCACAAGGAACAAGGGAATAGGAACTGGTGCCAGCTGTCGGGGGTACAGTGGGGGGGACAAGTTAAAACCCAATCAGTTCCATGTGGGGAGCAGTTGGATGTTAATTGCATCCAATTCACAAGTTTTACTCTAATTCATATCACATGTAGTTCAAGGAACAAGATTATGTTTTTGGAGACTGAATTCACCAGGCTGCCAAATTGGAAACACTGTGTGATTTCATGGCCTGTTACACCCTCTAAAATATATATATATATATACACATATATATATATGAATTCTGATTCTCATTCTTTATTCTGTTATGAGATTACATGCTCTAAAAATAACAATCATATGAATTCTGACTCTTGTTTTTTCTTCTGTTGTAAGAGATTACATTGTGAACTCAGAATGTGAGTTGATGGAATTTTCAATTAAGTTACGATTACTGTGCCTTTAATTGAATTAGTTTCTTAATAACCAAAGAAATAAGAGATTCAGGAACAAAGAGATGAAGTCACAGCAACTACATTTGATTCTTAGCAATCTTCTCAGGGCTCCTGAGTCTCTGCCTGATTGGATCTGTGGACACTACTGGCCGTTTCCACTCATTCATGTAACAAATGTGCAGAAATTCTGAACATCTCCCACACGCCATGCACTGTTCTAGGCTCTGAGGAGATGAAGGTGGCAGTGAGATAGGCAAGGTTTCTGCCTCACTCATATGCATGGTTCTAGCAAAGGGAGGTACACAAATAAGTTAACCAGACCATTTCAGTTAATCAAAACTTAGAAGTAAAAAAGACAGGATGAGGTGGGAGGTGGCAGGTGGTGACGGGGCAGGGACAGGCTTAGGTTCTGTGGGCTGAATGGAGGTGGCCTTGGAGTTATAAGCTGGACATGACAAGGGCAGCAAGCTGGACAGACAGGCCCAGTGCAAAGGCCCTGAGGCCACCACCATCCGGCTGAGCCTCGCCTGGCCTTGGGCATTTGCTGCTCCACCCATCCTGACACCTGTGGTAACAATACTCCAGGTGTTTATCACTCTGTGGGTAGTAAAATATTTTCATACCCATTATTTAACTCCTCTCGTCAACACTATGATATAGATGAGACAAGTATTATTATCTCTCTTTTACACTTGAAGAAGCTGAGGCTAAGGACACTTAAATGACCTCCTGAAAAGTGCACAGCAAGCAGCAACATCTGTATCTGAACCTCATCCTCACAAGTTGATCCAATGTACTTTCCTCCATCCCCAATATCACCAAAACAAACATCCTTTATTCTAAGATAAATGTCCTCTAGCTCCCTTACTCAATCTTTACTTGTCATCTGTCTATAGCAGACAACCTTAACACGGCATCAGCCAATCAACAGCATTCCTACCTTTTCACTGTATTTTATGCCCATGACAGACATCACTAATCGATCCCAGCATTGTAGGCCAACACTGGCAAATGACCAAAGTTGGCCCTCCACAGAAGGAAGCCTATTAGCCATCACAAATCTAATACTTCCCCTTAACAACACTGCTTGGTTTTCACTTTCTATATTATGCTTCCTGGATCCCTGACACCTAGATCAGTACCTGGTACACAGTGTTTGCCCCACAAATGTTTTTCCAATGGGTAGGTAAATGAATGATTAACCTTGAACCAGAGATCCCACAATACTCCCCCACATTTAAACAAGCCTCTTTGCTGGGCAGATACCACTCTTAATTATTATAGATGTGCATATGCTAGTCTCTGTACACACAGGCACGTATTTTAAGACTTCCTAAAAGCTGGGACATCACCAAAACTCTGTAAATACCACAGAAACCAAAACCATGGCACACAGAACACTAACCCAGATCAGCTGTCTGTCTCAGAGAGAGAAAGGAAAAAAAAAAAAAAAAACCTGGAGTGTGTTGAGAGTTCTCTGTAACTAACCAAAGCCTCTATCTTTAAAATAATCTTTTGCAAATACAGCAATCAACTCAACAATCACTATCAGTTTGCTTGGTTCCAATGCACAAGTCAGTAACTGCCCAGCCAGTTCTAGATAAAACCAGGGCCCTAAGAGGAATGGAATGCAGGCGAACTACACAAATCCAGTCCCCAAGGTTTGGGTTACATCATCAGTACTGTGTTACAGAGGCACACAGGTCACAATTAACCTAACACGCACGAATGCCCAGGTGGATGCTAGTCCTATAATTAGATCATTATGATGCCTTCCTTGCCAAAGACCATTCTACTTAACACCCTCCCCATGTCCCCTTTCCACCTCCCCTTTGGATCTGAGCACTATTTACTGGTCATTCAAGACTCAGCTCTTGGCCAGGCGCAGTGGCTCACACTTGTAATCCAGCACTGTGGAAGGCCAGGCAGATGGATCACCTGGGGTAAGGAGTCCAGACCAGCCTGGCCAACATGGTGAAACCCGGTCTCTACTAAAAGAAAAATGTATATATACATATATAGATAGATAGATAGATATGTACAAAAATTAGCTAGGTATGGTGACACATGCCCGTAATCCCAGCTACTCGGGAGGCTGAGGCAGGAGAATCGCTTGAATTCAGGAGGCGGAGGTTGCTGAGCCGAGATTGTGCCATTGCACTCCAGCCTGGACAATAAGAGCAAAACTCAGTCTCAAAAGAAAAAAAAAGACTTAGCTCGCGTATTCCCTCCTCCAGTAAGCCTTCCTGAATGTTTCCTCATTCTGAGCTTCCTCTTACTACAGTGCTCGCCACCCTGTTAACAACAGTCTGATTTCCAGGGCTGCCTTCTCTTGCTAACTGTGAGCTCCCATGCACTTAGCGCCATGCCTGGTTGCTATAGAGAATGTGACCAACATGATCTCTCTAGTCAGGGAACTCAAGATTATAAACCTGATGTACATTTTGGTGAGAGATGCATCTCAGGAGATTTCATATAATTTGTCATTCGAATCCAGGTCAGTTAAAACTACTGAATCAAGTAGAACATACTTGTCCAAGCACAGGAATCTACTCTTTAGCTTCTGGTGGACACATTACAGAAGCACCAACTTACAACTATGTCATACACCACGTCACACTAAAGCTTTCCACTGCTTCCCATCTTATATGGGAAGCAATAGATGATAATTCCCAAAAAATGAAAGGGGCACTAGCTTTAGTACAGTCCTTTATTTTCTTTTTTCTTTCTCTTTTTTTTTTTTTTTTTGAGACAGGGTCTTGCTCTATTGCCCAGGCTGGAGTGCGGTGGTGTAATCACGGCTCACTGCAGCCTCAACCTCCCAGGCTCAAACGATCCTCCCACCTCAGCCTACCAAGTGAGTGAGACTACGGTCATGCACTACCATACGCAGCTAATTTTTTTTATTTTTTGTAGAGACAGGGTCTCACTTGACAGGGCTGGGGCTTCCTTATTTTCTTGACCTAGTCTCTACAATTTCCCAGAATGCTCTCTGCTATAGACACTCTGGCTTCACTATGGAGGTCAGCTGCCTCCTTGCCATTTTATTACATCAAACTTCCATTCCAACTTAACGAACTACGAATATCATTTTAAAGAAGTGGGTCACTTAACAACAGGATTATTTTAATTTTTTTAAAAGCACCAGTGAGGTGGGGTACAGTAGCTCACACCTAAAATCCCAGCATTTTGGGAGGCCAAGGTGGGTGGATCACTTGAGGCCAGGAGTTCAAGACCAGCCTGGCCAACATGGTGAAATCTCATCTCTACTTAAAACACAAAAATTAGTTGGACGTGATGGCAAGCACCTGTAATTCCAGCTACTCAGGAGGCTGATGCAGGAGAATTCCTTGAACCCTGGGGGCATAGGTTACAGTGAGCCAAAATCACACTACCGCACTCCAGCTTGGGCAACAGAGTGAGACTCTGTCTCAAAAAAAAAAAAGAAGCAGCACCAGTCAGGCCAGCCACGATGGTTCACATCTGTAATCCCAACACTTTGGGAGGCCAAGGCGGGCAGATTGCTTTGAATGCAGGGTTCAAGACCAGCCTGGGCAACATGGCAAACATAGATTTTGTACTAAAACTACAAAAACTAGCCAGGTGTGGTGGCACACGCCTATAGTCTCAGCTACTTGAGAGGCTGAAGTGAGAGGATGGCTTGAGCCTGGGAGACAGAGATTGTAGTGAGCCAAGATTGTGTCACTACAATTCAGCCTGGGTGACAGAGCCAGGCCCTAACTCAGGGAAAAAAAAAAAAAAAAGAAGCAGCAGCAGCAGCAGTCAACAAAATCACTCCAAGTTTTTATGTATACAGCTGTTTGCCAAATGAATGGATAAATAAAGAGTTGTCTATCTGCGATGGAGATAGCAAACCATCATGGCATGTGTGCACCTATGCAACAATCCTGCAAGATCTGCACATGTACCCCAGAACTTAAAGTACAGTAAAAAAAAAAAAAAAAAAAGTTGTCTATCCATACAATGGAATATCATCTGGCAACAAAAAAGACTAAGGGGCTGGGCCGATGGCTCACGCCTGTAATCCCAGCACTTTGGGAGGCCAAGGCAGGCAGATCACCCAAGGTCAGGAGGTTGAGACCAGCCTGGCCAACATGGGGAAACCCCATCTCTACTAAAAACACAAAAATTAGCAGAGATTGTAGTGAGCCAAGATCGCACCACTGCACTCCAGCCTGCGCTACAGAGCAAGACTCGGTCTAAAAAAAAGGAATAAGGTACTGATCCATGCTACAACATGGAAGAACCTTAAAAATATTATGCCAGACCCAAATACCACACACTGTACGATTCCATGAAATGTCTAGGAAGGGTAAATACAGACAGTCTCCAACATAACCATGGTTTAATTTATGATTTTTTGATTCTACAATAGGATTATCAGGACATAACCCCATCATAAGTCAAGGAACATTTGGCTATAGAAACAGAAAGTCAATTAATTAGTGGTTGTCTAAGGCTGGGGTTGAAAGTAGGAATTAACTGTTAACTAGCACAAGGGAATTTTGGGAGATAACAGAAATGTTCAAAAACTGAATTGTGAAAACTGAAAACTCTAAATTTATTAAAAAGCAGACACACACACACACACACACACACAAATCCCTGTAATCCCAGCCACTCCAGAGGCAGAGGCTGGAGAATCACCTGAACCCAGGAGGCAGAAGTTGTAGTGAGCTGAGATCATGACATTACCCTCCAATCTGGGCCACAAGAGCGAAACTTAGCCTCAAAAAAAAAAAAAAAATCACTGAATTGTATACTTACAAGGACTATATTTTTATGGGATGTAAATTAGACCTCAACAAAGCTGCTTTAAAAAAAAAAAAACCTCGCCCAAGTGCTCAGTAAAAGTCTGATAAAGTAGCAAAACAATTAGTGAATGGAAAATGAAGTAACTTCCTCCTGCTGCATTTAAAAGTGTCCACCAAGACCAGCATAGCTGGACTGTGCGCCAGTTCAACTAGTTTTCTGTTAATATTTGGCAAGCATTTGTTTTCAAGAGCTTTCTCCTATATTTCTTTTTTTTTGAGATGAAGTCTCGTTCTGTCGCCCAAGGCCGGAGTGCAATGACACAATCTCAGTTCACTGCAACCTCCACCTCCTGGGTTCAAGAGATTCTCCTGCCTCAACCTCCAGAGTAGCTGAGATTAAGGGGCGCACCACTATGACTGGCCAATTTTTTTGCATTTTTAGTAGAAATGAGATTTCGTCATGTTGGGCAGGCTGGTCTCGAACTCCCGACCTCAAGTGATCTGCCCGCCTCCGCCTCCCAAAGTGCTAGGATTACAGTAGTGGGCCACTGCATCCAGCTTGTCCTATATTTCTTTCTTTCTTTCTTTCTTTTTTTTGGAGCTGGAGCCTCGCGCTCCACCAGACTTGAGCGCAGCGCTGCGATCTCAGCTCACTGCAACCTCCACCTCCCAGGTTCAAGCAATTTTCCTGCCTCAGCCTCCCAAATAGCTGGGACTACAGGCATGCACCACCACGCCCAGCTAATTTTTCTATTTTTAGTAGAGACAAGGGTTCACCATGTTGGCCAGGATGGTCTCAACCTCTTGACCTTGTGATCTGCCCACCTCGGCTTCCCAAAATGCTGGGATTACAAGCGTAAGCCACTGCTCTCGGCCCTGTCCTATATTTCAAAACTGCTTAATCTGCTACACTATTCTATTAAAAGATTTCTATATACTTTTGTATGGCAAATGTTAGAATAACAGGATCAGCCATGAATGCTGCATTTTTATGAACTAAATCAAATTAACCTTGTGACAGAAGGACCTATTTCAACTTGATTCTTTTTTTTGTTTTTTGAGAAGGAATCTTGCTCTGTTGCCCATGCTGGAGTGCAATGGCGTGATCTTGGCTCACTATAACCTCCACCTCCCAGGATCAAGCAATTGTCCTGACTCAGCCCCTTGAGTAGCTGGGATTACAGGCATGCGCCACCAGACCTGGCTAATTTTTTGTAGTTTTAGTAGAGACAACGTTTCACCATATTGGCCAGGCTGGTCTCAAACTCCTGACCTTGTGATCTGCCCACCCCACCCTCCTGGGATTACAGGTGTTAGCCCGGCGACCCTTTTACTATGTTACAGCTTTACTGAAGCCTTTTTGAGAAAACCAAGTACAATCATGAACATAGACTAGATTATCCTCATTTGTAAAATTACAAAGTTGGCTAGAATGGAGTCTGCTGTATCTATGAAAATTTGTCAATAAACAGCATGAGCCATATCTCAGGTTTAAGAGAATAAGTACAAGGCCATTACATGACAATCATTTGAAATGGGCCATGAGACCGGGCGCACTGGCTCACACCTGTAATCTCAGCACTTTGGGAGGCCTACAAGGGTTGACTGCCTGAGATCAGGAGTTCCTGACCAGTCTGGCCAACATGATGAAACCCCATCTCTACTAAAAATACAAAAGTTAGCTGGATGTGGTGGTGAGCACCTGTAATCCCAGCTATTCAGGAAGCTGAGACAGAACAATCGCTTGAACCCAGGAAGTGGAGGTTCCAGTGAGCTGAGATGGCGCCACTGCATTCTAGCCTGGGCAACATGGCAAGAGTCGGAAAGAGAAAGGGAAAGGGAAAGGGAAGGGGGAGGGAAGGAGAAAGGGAAGCAAAGGGAAGGGAAGACAAGGGAAGGGAAGGGGGCCATGAGCTATATTTGTTTAATTAATTAACTTTTTAAAAAGGTTCACACACTTAATCCATAAATTTCACTGGCAGAAATCAATCCTAGACTATACTCTACAAATCAGATATAAATCTAAGAATAGGTGGGGATCAGCGGCTCTCACCTGTAATCCCAGCAATTTGGGAGGCTTAGGTGGGCAGATCATTTGAGGCTAGAAGTTTGAAACCAGCCTGGGCAACAAAGCAAAACCTTGTCTCTATTCCAAAAAATAAGTAAATACAAAGTTTTTTAAAAGCATTAACATTACAGGTGTGAGTTGGGCACAGTGGCCTGAAACCCTGTTTGTACAAAAAAAATACAAAAATTAGCCCCAGGCATGGCTGCACATGCCTGTAGTCCCAGCTACTCAGGAAGCTGAGAAAGGAGGGTTGCTTGAGCCCAAGAAGTGGAGACTGCAGTGAGCCGGGATTGCACCACTGCACTTTAGCATGGGTGACGGAGCAGGACCCTGTCTCAAAAAAAAAAGAAAGAAAAAAAGTTAGAAATTGCCTAAATATTTAACAGTTGGGGAACTGGTTAGATAAACAATAGCTATTAGCTCTTTAGGTCTTAAAAATATCTACCAAGAGCTTATACTAATAAACCAACATCCTTATAATATAAATGAAAAATAAGCAGGATAGAAAACTGTATGTTAAGCATGCTCCCACTTATGCTTAAAAAACACAAACAGGCTGGGTGTGCTGGCTCATGCCTGTAATCCCAGCACTTTGGGAGGCTGAGGCAGGCAGATTACCTGAGGTCTGGAGTTAGCCTGGCTAAGATGGTAAAACCCCATTTTTACTAAAAATACAAAAAATTAGCCAGGCATGGTGGCACATGCTTATAATTTCAGGTACTCAGGAGCCTGAGGCAGGAGAATCACTTGAACCTGGGAGGCAGAGGTTGCAGTGAGCCGAGACTGCGCCATTGTACTCCAGCTTGGGCAACAACAGCAAAACTCTGTCTCAAAAAAAAAATTCCTAAGGGAATTATATAAAAAAATTAAGAACCACTTGGTGAAAGAATTACTGGTCATGTTGTTCTTGTTTTTATACTTCTCTGAATCTAATTCATTTTCCAAAACAAGCATTTAAAAACGTATTCATGCTTCAAGAACCAGAAATACTGTTGCCTTGAACTACAGATAAGAAATGAAGAAATATGGTCTAAAGGTGAGGAAGAATCATGCAACTACTTAAAATGCTTATAGAAAACTTGGAAATAGCATTTTTAAAAAGGTTAGACTGCAATGTTAAGTTAAAAAAGAAAAAGACCTACAAAAAGATTTAAATGTTTCCCACCCACAAATGCTAAACACTGCAATAAAGAGAATAAATCCCATAAATTTTGACGAAGAAAAAAAAAGACACTATAACATTAAAAGTTGATTTTTTTTTTAAGTTCACAAAACTAGGAGAGGAGCTTGATGCATAATAGTAACAAAAGTAAAATAAATCATTTTTAACAAGAAATAGACAAGCCCTCTATAAAGAAAACCATAAAATTTTATTAAATAACATAAAGATCAAACTAAATAGATAAATAGAAAAACCATTTTCCTGAATAGGAAGGCTTACTAAAATCAAAATGTCAATTCTTCCCAAATTAATGTATAAACTTAACACAATTTTGGCCAGGTACAGTGGGTCACACCTGTAATCCCAGCACTTTGGAAGGCTGAGGCAGGCGGATCATAAGGTCAGGAGTTCAAGACCAGCTTGGCCAATATGGTGACACCCCATCTTTACTAAAAATACAAAAATTAGCTGGGTGTGGTGGCATGAGCCTGTAGTCTCAGCTACTCTGGAGGCTGAGGCAGGAGAATCACTGGAATCCAGGCGGCAGAGGTTGCAGTGAGCCAAAATGGCGCCAGTGCACTCCAGCCTGGGCAACAGAATGAGACTCCATCTCAAAAAAAACCTTAACACAATTCCAATAACAATGGCAGGAAAGACTTGGCATCTCTTGTTCTGGGGTACAGAGGTTTAAAAAAATAAATTGATGGAACAGCATAGACAGCGCCCCCAAAAATTCTAATACATACGGAAGCATTTCATCTATAATAACAGTAACACTTCAGTCAGATGGGCAGAATGGGCTGCTTAACCAATGACATTAACACAAAGGATCATGGGGCTGAAAAAAAAATAAGGATAAATTCCTATCTCATAAGAATAAACTTCTGACACAAACCACAGACAGAATGAAATTCCAGATGGGTCAAGATCAAAGAAAAATGTTAAGTTTAAAAAAAGAAAACCTTTACAGTAAAAATAACTCAGAAAAATACTGAAGAACCTGAGGATAAGATGCAGTACTCAAAAGCCAAAGAATTTTAAGGTTCACTAAATTAATTACATAAAATTAATAAATGTCTACATGGTGAAAAGATACCATAAATACAGTGGAAAAATAAACTGACTGATGAGAAAATATTAACAGAACATATGACTAAAAAAATTAATATTCACAGAAACTCTGTTTCTACAAATGGATAAGAAAAAGACAAGCAGCTCAAAAAATAAAAAGCAAAGAACGTGAACAACCACAAAACGATGAAATACACTTGGCCAATAAACACATGAAAAGATACTCAATCTCACTAATAGCCAAGAAAGTATAGTAACACTGAAGCCCAAGTTAGGACTAAGGACTTTAAAAACAATCATAGTGCTAGCAAGAGTATGGAGAAATAGGTATTGTTGATAGGAACAAAAATATACATTGCTATATCTTTCTGTAAAGAGATTAGACAGTATAATTTTTTCTTTTTTTTTTTTTTTTTTTTTGAGACAGGGACTCATTCTGTCACTCACACTGGAATGCAGTGGCACAATCATGGTTCACCACAGTCTTGACCTCCCAGGTCCAAGTGATCCTTCCACCTCAGCCTCCCAAGTAGCTGAGACCACAGGCACTACTACGTCCAGTTAAGTTTTTTTATTTTCATGTTTGTAAAGACAGGAGTCTCACGTGCTGCCCAGGCTGGTCTGTAACTCTTGGGCTCAAAGCAATCCTCCTGCCTTCGCCTCCCAACATACTAGAATTATAGGTATGAGCAACTCTGCTCAGCCAGTATAATGTTTTTTTTTAAATGTGCATAGCCCTTTAACCCAGCAATACCACTTCTCAGAAATCATCTTATAAAGATAAAAGCCCTAGCCGGGTGCGGTGGCTCACGCCTGTAATCCCAGCACTTTGGGAGGCCGAGGCGGGTGGATCACGAGGTCAAGAGATCGAGACCATCCTGGTCAACATGGTGAAACCCCGTCTCTCTAAAAATACAAAAAATTAGCTGGGCATGGTGGCGCGTGCCTGTAATCCCAGCTACTCAGGAGGCTGAGGCAGGAGAATTGCCTGAACCCAGGAGGCGGAGGTTGTGGTGAGCCGAGATTGTGCCATTGCACTCCAGCCTGGGTAACAAGAGTGAAACTCTGTCTCCCAAAAAAAAAAAAAAAAAAAAAAGATAAAAGCCCTAACAGCTAGAAAATGAGCAAGAAATGAAGAGACAGCTCATGAAAGGGGATGTGCAGACAGCCAATAAGCACAGGAAAGATGTCCAATGCAGTTAGCCATTAGAGAAATGCAAATTCAAACCACAGTGAGACACGACTACACACCTAGCAGAATGGCTAAAATACAGTCTTGGCAAAACCAAATGCTAGCAAGCATGCAGAGAAACAGAATCACTGACACACTACTTGTGGGAACGTAAAACGGGACAGCCACAATAGACAAGAGTGTGGCAGTTTCTTATAAAACTAGCTATGCAAATACCATACAACCTAGCAATTACACTCTTGTGCCAGAGAAATTATTGTTGGCAAGAAAGAAAAAGGTAGACTCATGTACTACCGGTAGAAATGTTTAGAAAGCCGGAAGCCATTCTCTTTGACTCAGCAACCCAAATCCTGGAAACCTACACGAAAAATATAAAATCCTCAGTATATTAAAAAATGATGCTTAAGGATTTCTATTGCTTCATTGTCTATCATAGTAAAAATTAGAAACAAAGTCAGTATTTCACAGGCAACTGTTTCTACATCTGCAACATGCAATGCAATGTAGCCTTTTAAAAACAATTATTAGCCAGGCATGGTGGCTCACACCTATAATCCCAGCACTTTGGGAGGTCGAGGGGGGCAGATCACTTGAGGTCAGGAGTTCGAGACCAGCCTAGCCAAGATGGTGAAACCCCATCTCTACTAAAAACACAAAAAACTAGCCAGGCGTGGTGGCAGGCGCCTGTAATCCCAGCTACTCGGGAGGGTGAGACAGGAGAAGTGCTTGAATCCAGGAGGCTGAGGTTGCAGTGAGCCACGATTGCACCACTGCACTCTAGCCTGAGTGACAGAATCTCAAAAAAAATAAATAAATAGGCCAGGCACAGTGGCTCACACTTGTAATCCCAACACTTTGGGAGACTGAGGCGAGCAAATCACCTGAGGTCAGGAGTTCGAGACCAGCCTGACCAACATGGAGAAACCCCATGTCTACTAAAAATGCAAAATTAGCTGGGCATGGTGGCGCAAGCCTGTAATCTCAGTTACTTGGGAGGCTGAGGCAGGAGAATCACTTAAACCTGGGAAGTGGAGGTTAAAGTGAGCCAAGATTGCACCATTGCACTCCAGCCTAGGCAACAAGGGCAAAACTCCATCTCAAAACAAATAAATAAATAAAATTATTAGAACTGTAACTTGGAAATGTTTCAACACTGGAATACCAAAAGAAAAAATAAAAATGCAGAGCATTTTGTATGATTCCATTTTTGTAAAACAATGGCAATAAAGGTTATATATATGTGCATATATGCATGGCTATTTTATTTGTAAATAATTGTGTAAGGACAGAAAAAAATAGAACAAATAATTCTTGGTCATTAATATAAGCAACCCAAGGAGAAAGAGAACATATGGAACAGAAAAAAGGGAGCCCTCTCTCTCCCCCCAAAATAAAATAGTTGATGAAAACTAAAAAGAAAAGAATTCATGCCTGGCAACAGTGATAACTCACAAGACAGCAGTTTTCATGGTACCGTAAGTGTGAAGGTTTGAGAATAGCAGAGAGGTATATACAAATAATCAAATTAATCTTTGTACAGAGGAACCAGAAATTATAAAAAATAACCTATTTTTAAACGGTAAATCATAATTTCTGATAATTTTCAAATGTTACTCATATAAACAATAATTGTCCTTCCTGGCATAGACAGATCTCCAACTCTTGGTCTAGATGCAAATGCTGCCTGGATTCTCTTGGAGGATGAGGAACATCAAAATCAGGAACAGGTGCCGGCAGCTGAGAAGGAATCTGCTGAAGCAGCTGGTAAATCAAAAGGGAAAAAGAGAATGGAGAAAAAACAAGAGCCCCTGGATGCAGGCGTGAATAAATGAAAAACAAGAAATCACATGAAGACAATAGCCAATGGGATCTCCAAGTCTGGTCAAAGTCCACAGCCTGAGAGACCAAAAAATTCAAACCAAAAGTTTGTTTTAAAAAAAATAAAAACTAGGCCAGGCACGGCACAGTGGCATGCACCTGGAGTCCCAGCTATTTGGGAGTTTGAGGAGGGAAGATCATTTGAGGCCAAAAGTTCAAAGCCAGCCTGGGCAATATAACAAGACCCGTCTTTAAAAACAATTTTTAATAAAGAAAAATAAAAAATTTAAAAACCAATATATATTTGTTCTCATTCCTGCTTTCTGGCCAGTAATGCATGAGACCACCCTTTTCTCCTCTTTCTTTATTTTTTTTTGAGATGGAGGCTTGCTCTGTTGCCCAGGCCAGAGTGCAGTGGCATGATCTTGGCTCACTGCAACCTCTGCCTCCCAGGTTCAAGGAATTCCCTGCCTCAGCCTCCTCAGTAACTGGTCTTACAGGCACCTGCCACCACACCCAGCTAATTTTTGTATTTTTCTTTTTTTTACTTTTTCTTTTTTTTTTTTTTTGAGATGGAGTCTCGCTCTGTCACCCAGGCTGGAGTGCAGTGGTGCGATATCGGATCACTGCAACCTCTGCCTCCCAGGTTCAAGCAATTCTCCTGCCTCAGCCTCCCAAGTAGCTGGGACTACAGGCGCACGCCGCCACAGCCAACTAATTTTTTTATTTTTAGTAGAGACAGGGTTTCACCATGTTGCCCAGGCTGGTCTTGAACTCCTGAGCTCAGGCAATCCGCCCACCTTGGCTTCCCAAAGTGCTAGGATTACAGGTGTGAGCCACCGCGCCTGGTCAATTTTTGTATTTTTAGTAGAGACGGGGTTTCACCATCTTGGCCAGGCTGGTCTTGAACTCCTGACCTCGTGATCCACCTGCCTTGGCCTTCCAAAGTGCTGGGATCACTCCCAGCTGGGTGGATCACGAGGTCAGGAGTTCAAGACCAGCCTGGCCAAGATGGTGAAACCCCATCTCTACTAAAAATACAAAAATTAGCTGGGCACAGTAGCAGGCACCTGTAATCCCAGCTACTCTAGAGGCTGAGGCAGGAGAATCACTTGAACCAGAGCGGCAGAGGTTGCAGTGAGCCAAGATTTCGTCACTGCACTCCAGCCTGGGTGACAGAGTGAGACTCTGTCCCCACCAAAAACAAACAAACAAACGAATTAGCTGGGTGTGGTGGTGTGTGCCTGAAATCCCAACTACTCGTGAGGCTGAGGCACAAGAATCACTTGAACCCAGGAGGCAGAGGTTGCAGTGAGCAGAGATCATACCATTGCACTCCAACCTGGGTGACAGAGACTCTGCCTGAAAAAAAAAAATTCAGATTATGGGTTTAGATTGGCCAGGCTCAGTGGCTCATGTCTGTAATCCCAGTACTATGGGAGGCCCAGGCAGGTGAATCACAAGGTCAGGAGAGCGAGACCACCCTGGCTAACATGGCAAAACTCCATCTCTACTAAAAATACAAAAAATTAGCCGGGTATGGTGGCACAAGCCTGTAGTGCCAGGTACTCGGGAGGCTGAAGCAGGGGAACTGCTTGAACCCAGGAGGCAGAGGTTGCAGTGAGCCAAGATTGCAACACTGCACTCCAGCCTGGGTGACAGAGTGAGACTCTGTCTCAAAAGAAAAAACGGGGTTTAGATTTGTTAAATGTCCTAGAGGTTCCCCATTGCTAGAAATAATCTTTTTTCCAAAAAAGAAAAAAAAAGGCAATTCATTTGATCAAGCAGTAAAATAAAAGTATGCAATCAGAACTGTCTACTACGGAGCCTCAAAAGTGGAAGTAAAGTACTCAGGGTAAGGGAGAGGGAGAATCCAATTCATGAACCCCAGGATTTTGGGCCAGGATGACAAGACTCATAACATCCAGTCAACACCTCAAACTAGTTACAGGCTAGTAAGAAACTTGTGATGCAGAGAAGATAATAATCACATGACCAACATTCAGAGACATTTTAAAGAGAAAAAAATTCCTGAAAAAGCCATTTCGTTTCTTAAGTCCCCTGGGGGATACACGTGACAGTTTTCAACCGCATTAAGAATAATATCAGGATCAACAAAGAGCAGCTGATTTTGGTTTTTTCGCTTCCTGAAAAGTCCAAAACTGATTCTAATTCCTCAACAGGTTAAAAAAAAATCACCAAAATAAATCATTCTTTCCTTGCATGCTTTGAAAGGAGAAGAAATGCTCTCCTATGATTTGTTCTGACAGTCACCTAAAAGGTTCACAAAAAATAGCAATTTCTTTTTTTTTTGTTTTGTTTTTTTGAAACAGGGTCTCACTCACATCACCCAGGCTAGAATGCAGTGGTGTGATGATGGTTCACTGCAGCCTCGACCTCCTAAACTCAAGCGATCCACTTCAGCCTCCTGAGTAGCTGAGACCACAGGCCTGCAACAACACACTCAGCTATCTAATTTTTGGGTTGTTTTTTTTTGTAGAGATGAGTTTTCACCATGTTGCCCAGACAGGTCTCGAGCTCCTGGGCTCAAGTGATCTTCCCACCCTGGCCTCCCAAAGTGCTGAGATTACAGGTGCGGGCCACCGCACCTCAACAACCTTAACACTTTCTAAATGCTCTAAGATGAATACCTGAAGCCAACCCACTGCCACCTATACGGTAAAGAGATCCAGTCTGTGAGTGTGTGGTAAATGCCTACCAAGTGTCAAAACACCCTGCATGTCATTATAATGAAAATCACAACAGCTAGCCGTTACTGGACACTTACTACCTGCCAGGCAGTGTTCTAAGGGTTGCACGGGAACTGACTCATAACAACCCTCTGAGGTGAATACCATTATACTACCCATTTCAGAGATGAGGAAATTGAGGTGGAAATTGAGGTGCAAGAAAGAAACTTGCCCAAAATCTCAACACAACTCGGAACTGGCAAAGCCAGGATTCAAACTCCAAGCTCCAAAGCCCATGCTGATTCCACTGCCCCCACTATCGTTCCTCTTCATAATTCAAAGGGAAAACTTCCACATTATGTCCTCTGACTCCATAAGGAGTAAAGACAGTTTGGCAGAACAGTCATGTGTCTAGTCTTTGAGGTAACTTATAGGGCCTACAAAGCTCCTGGGCCATTATTTCTAGAAGGCAAAATATTCTAAAGATATCTTAAAGCTTCTTCTCAGGCCAGTCTGACTGAAAGAACATGGAATAATTTTAATGAACCACAAGAATGAGTCTTTGTTCCTAGGGAAAAACAGAGCTAGCAAACAACACCAACAGAAAGCGAAGAGGAGAAGCACACATTTTGAAGCCCAGCAGCTGCCACCACTTCTTCCTGGGGAGGCTTCTCAGGCCTCTATCCAAAGGAAAAAACAAGTCTTGCCTGCCATTTCCCCTAATATCAATGCTGTTTTACGTTCCATGTGAAGACGGCTGCATCTCACGGTGTCTGTCTCATCACAAGATCAAACATCTCTCTCTCTCTCTCTCTTTCTCTCTCTCTAACACACACACACACACACACACGCACGCACGCACACATCCACCTTGGATTTTGGATTTTGGCGAAATAATACAGTGCACCATCTCGGCTCCCAATCCAGCAATGGCTGCTCTGTCCTGCTAGCACTGTCTCTCCTCGAAACATTACTTCTCCACTAACACCTTGCAGCTTTCTTTCGATGTAAGGATATATACTATTATTTACTTATTTGTCTTGAATTTGACTCACTCTGTTCAGTTACATACACCTGTATAAAAAGGAAAATTCTTTGAAAATAAAAAAAAAATGGAAAGCTCCATCACAAATGTAAACAGAAAACTAGCATCATATGACATAAAAACAGTAGCCTTAAAACTAAACATAATTAATTCAAGAAGGAGATTTAAAAAAAAAAAAATGGGGCCGGGCACGGTGGCTCACGCCTACAATCCCAGCACTTTGGGAGGCCGAGGCGGGTGGATCACGAGGTCAAGAGATCGAGACCATCCTGGTCAACAAGGTCAAACCCCGTCTCTACTAAAAAATACAAAAATTAGCTGGGCATGGTGGCGCATGCCTGTAGTCCCAGCTACTCGGGAGGCTGAGGCAGGAGAATTGCTTGAACCCAGGAGGCGGAGGTTGCAGTGAGCCGATATCGCGCCATTGCACTCCAGCCTGGGTAACAAGAGCGAAACTCCGTCTCAAAAAAAAAAAAAAAGAAACAAAAAAAAACTAAACACAGGCCAGGTGCAGTGGCTCATGCCTATAATCCCACCACTTTGGGAGGCCAGGGCAGGTGGACCACTTGAGGTCAGAAGTTCGAGACTAGCCTGGCCAACATAGTGAAACCCCGTCTCTACTAAAAATACAAAAAAATGATCCAGGCTGGGTGCAGTGGCTCACACCTATAATCCCAGCACTTTGGGAGGCCGAGGCAGGTGGGAGTTAGAGACCAGCCTAATCAACATGGAGAAATCCTGTCTCTACAAAAAATACAAAATTCACAGAGTGTGGTGGTGCATGCCTATAATCCCAGCTACTCCAGAGGCTGAGGAAGGAGGATCGCTTGAACCCAGGAGGCGGAGGTTGCGGTGAGCCGAGTTCGAGCCATTGCACTCCAGCCTGGGCAACAAGAGTGAAACTCTGTCTCAAAAAAAAAAAAAAAAGATCCAATATTTGTGATTTCCTTTAGTTCAGCTTAAACCAAACTAAGTCCCTCTCCCTGATATCACTGAGACTGGAAAAGAATTAAAAGGAGACTAACCCAGCCATTAGGTAACTGAAAGGAATTTAATACCATGCATTTAACACCTAACATGATGTTAAGTTCATGCTGTGACATGAATCTCTCATTTGGGGAAAGTTTGTGCTAAAAAAAAAAAAAAAAAGGACATGGTGCTAGAGAAGGAAGACCATATTGCCGTTCCACTATCCATAAACCATGTGATCCATTTACCCTAGGTCTGCGTCCCCAGCATAGGAGGTGGCAAAAGAAAATGCTGCACAAATGACCACCCCTAAACTTTTATGCCTGCAAGTATAGGGAAACTTTCCCCTTCTTGCCTGCCTATATTCCAGGGTGGTCACAAGGATCAAGTGAGACTTATGACCTACACAAGAGCATTTTCAGAGCCAGCCGTGGTGGCTCACACCTGTAATCCCAATACTTAGGGAGGTCAAGGACAGTGGATCACCTGAGGTCAGGAGTTCGAGACCAGCCTGGCCAATGTGGTGAAATCCTATCTCTACTAAAAATACAAAAATTAGCCCAGTGTGGTGGTGGGCGCCTATAATCCCAGCTACTCGGGAGGCTGAGGCAGGAGAATTGCTTGAACCCAGGAAGTGAAGGCTGCAGTGAGCCAAGATCATGTCATTGCACTCCAGCCTGGGTGATCAACTAAGACTCTGTCTCCAGAAGAAAATAAAAAAGGACCAAACAGGGCAACACAGTGAGACCTTGTATCCACAAAAAAATTTAAAATTAGCCAGGCATAGTGACACACACCTGCAGTCCCAGCTATTTGGGAGGCTGAAGTGAAAGGATGGCTTAAGCCCAGGAATTTGAGGCTGCGGTGAGCCCTGATGGTGCCACTGCACTCCAGCTGAGTGAGAGAGTGAGACTCAGTCTCAAAAAAATAAAAAAATTGTAAAAAGTATGGGCAAATCAATTTATAATACAAATGTGTAATTTATACAGATTTATAACTATAACAATACAGCGCAGGGGTCAGCCAAGCACAGCCCTCAGGTCAAATCCATTCCTTTGCAGGGAAAGTTAGTGGCACTGAGGTACAGAGCAAGGAAAGCAGGCCCAGATGAACTGGACTATGCAGGGAGGGGAGTGATGTCAGGAATCCGGAAGATTTCTTTGAAAGCTGGGCACGGTGGCTCACACCTGTCATCCCAGCACTTTGGGAGACCAAGGTGGACAAATCACCTGAGGTCAGGAGTTCAAAACCAGCCTGGCCAACATGGCGAAACCCCGTCTTTATAAGCCATACAAAAATTAGGTGGGCATGGTGGCGGGTGCCTATAATCCCAGCTACTAAGGAGGCTGAGGCAGAAGAATCACTTTAGCCCAGGAAGCAGAGTTTGCAGTGAGCCAGGATCGTGACACTGCACTCCAGCCTGGGCGACAGAGCGAGACTTGGTTTCCAGAAAAAACAAAAACAAAAACAAACTTCCTTGAAAAAGCAGTGAGCAGCTTCAAAAACAAAAGATAAAAAGGCCAGATGGCTGGAACAGAGAGCAGGTGAAAGCATGTGAGGCCTCCACACTGTGTTAAGGATGTGGGTCTTTCTCCCAAGAGCAAAGAGAAGGCAGATGGGAGATTTCAAGGGGGCATAAGGTGAGGGAATCTGCATTCTGCATTCAGTGTGGTGAAAGCAGGACAAGAACGAATGGGGAGAGCTTGGAGCTGCAGCGGCCATCCTGTGAGATGCTGGTGATGAGGACTGCAGCCCAGCAGAGGAGCTGGAGGAAAGTGGGCGGATTTGAACTCAACTCCAGGGTTGGGCCAGCCATCAGGGGTGAGGAAGAGTGGCAAGTCATGTATCTTGTCAGTCCTCTTAACAGTTTTTTGTTTTGTTTATTTGTTCGTTGTTTTTTGAGATAGAGTCTTGCTCTGTCGCCCACACTGGAGTGCTGTGGCATGATCTCGGCTCACTGCAACCTCCGCCTCCTGGTTCAAGCAATTCTTCTGCCTCAGCCTCCCAAGTAGCTGGAATTACAGGCGTGCACCACAACACCCAGCTAATTTTTGTATTTTTAGTAGAGATAGGATTTCACTATGTTGGTCAGCCTGGTCTCAAACTCCTGACTTCATGATCTAACCACCTCAGCCTTCCAAAGTGCTGTGATTACAGGCATGAGCCACTGTGCCCGACCAACAGTTATTTTTAAATGTTCATTGACTTTCCCTCTTGAGATTCAACTTTCTTCCCTTTTTAAAATTTTTTTTTGTTTGTTTATGTTTTTGGTTTTTGGGGTTTTTTTGTTTTGTTTTTAAGAAGGAGTTTCGCTCTTGTTGCCCAGGTTGGAGTGTAATGGCGCAATCTCAGCTCACTGCAACCTCTGCGGGTTCAAGTGATTCTCCTGCCTCAGCCTCCCGAGTAGCTGGGATTACAGGACTGTGCTACCATGCCCGGCTAACTTTGCATTTTAGTAGAGACAGGGTTTCTCCATGTTAGTCAGGCTAGCCTCGAACTCCCGACTTCAGGTGATCTGCCTGCCTCGGCCTCCCAAAGTGCTGGGATTACAGGCGTGAACCACTGCATGAGGCCTTTTTTAGTTATTTTTTTGAGATGGAGTCTCACTCTTTCACCCAGGCTGTATTGCAGTGGTGCAGTCACGGCTCATTGCAATCTCTGCCACCCAGGTTCAAGCGATTCTTCGGTCTCAGCCTCCCAAGTAGCTGGGATTACAGGCATGTGCCATCATGCTTGGCTAATTTTTGTCTTTTTAGTAGAAATTGGATTTCACTATGTTGGCCAGGCTGGTTTTAAACTCCTGACCTCAAGTGATCTGCCCGCCTCAGCCTCCCAAAGAGCTGGGATTACAGGTGTGAGCCACTGCGCCCAGCTGGATTCAACTTTCTCACAGAATAGGGATGATGATGTGGCCTTTCCAACATGAAGGTGGTGCCACCTTTAGCCAAAAATATTTCAAAGGTAAGACCAAGATTCTGATATTAAGAAGGAATCCTCCTGGGGTAAAGGAGGATAATTTTTTTTTAAACCCAGCCTCAAAACCAATTTAGTCACTAAATATCACACATCAGAGAAAGAACAGACCATGGAACTCTAGCCTTTCCAAAATGTCTAACCTAGACTGTAGCATTTTGCCTCTCTGCATCTGTTTTCTCATCAGTAAAAAAGGGATAACCCAGGCACAGTATGGCTCACACCTGTAATCCCAACACTTTGGGAGGCCAAGGTGGGAGGATCACTTGGGCCCACAAGTTCGAGACCAGCCTGGGCAACATAGTGAGACCTCATCTATACAAAAAATACAAAAATTAGCCAGGCATGGTGGCTTGCATCTGTAGTCCCAGCTACTTGGGAGGCTGAAGTGGGAAGATCTTGAGCCTGGGAGGTTGAGGCTGCAGTGAACCATGATCACACCACTGCACTCCAGCCTGAGCAACAGAGCAAGACTCTGTTTCACAAAAAAAGAAAGGATAATACCTCTGCTCCCCCTGAGGACTAAGCATCAACATAAATAAAACACAGCAAAGGCAGTCACATACTATAACTATTATTATTACTTTTTGTTTGTTTTTAGAGACAGGGTCTCTGTCTATCGCCCAGGGTGGAGTGCAATGACACGATCATAGCTCACTGCAGCCTTAAACTAGTGGCCTCAAGCAATCCTCCTACCTTAGCCTCCCAAAGCATTGGGATTACAGACATGAGCCACAGCACCTGGCCTATTATTATTAATATTAAGCAGTGTACTCCTTTTAGCCATAAATGACAGTTGTCACAGAAGGAATTAATTTTTTCCTACTATAAAACACAACATTTTCTGTAACAAAGGTTATGGTAGTAAATTCTATTATATAGGTTCAGTATTCCTTATCCAAAATACTTAGAATCAGAAATGTTTCCAGTTTCAGGTTTTTCTGGACTATGGCATATGCGTATTATATACTTACCAGTTAGGCATGCCTAACCCAAAAATCCAAAATCCAACTTGCTGCCATTAGTATTTCCTTGAGCATCATGTTAGTACTCAAAAAGTTTTGGATTTTGGAGCATTCTAATTTTGGGTTTTTGGATGAGGCATAGTCTGTGTGAGAACACATTAACCTAACATTCAGAGGAGGATTGCCTCTCTCAGAAAATGGACAGCATGGTAATAAAGAAAAGTGATCAAGAAGTCATGGATACACAGACACACACCACACACACCCATACACACACATACACACAGACAAACCAACCCGGCCAGGAAAGGGGAGTCCTTCCTAATTATCTCTGCATCTCAGGCCCTTAAAAACTGATTGCACTAGAAGCTTTGGTGTCCAGCAGAATCACCTGGGGAGCCTGATGAAATGCAAATTCTCAGCAAGCTCCTCGACTTCAATACATACACACACCCATTCATGCACATATACACATCCTGCTCCAGTACAACTAGGATGGGACTTAGACAATGCATCATTAATAAACCTCCCAGGAGATTCTGATGCAAGCAGACCTTGGATCCCTGTGTAGACCAAGGCCAGGCCTCATAGTAGGCCCTCAAGAAGGACTAAATTGATCAATCAGTCTAATGATCTAATGCCACAAACACATACTGAGAATCTAATGTATGACAGGCACAAAGTGCTTGTGTAAAACACTCAGAAGTAAAATTTTTTTTAAAAATGGAGAAACACCCTTTCATGATGATGGATGAGTATGTAATACACATATTCATCTGGATAACAAATCTTCACTGAGTACCTTCTAGATGCTTCTAGGCACTGGAGAGACATCTGTAAACAAGACAGCAAAACATCCCTGCCTGCACATAGCTGACATTATAGTGACAAGAGACAGACAACAGGCAAAATTAAAAAGCTGAATGTATATATAGTCTGTTGGAGGGTGATACATGTCATGGAGAAAACCTAAGCAAAGAAGGAATGGATTATAAGATGTATCATTTTAAACCTGTGCCAGTTTCAAATCACCCATGTAGCTCTATTCCAGGCAGGTCTACATGCTTTGCTCATGGCTGTTAAAGTTTTACAGAAGAACAAAGGAAGGAAAGAACTGAAAAAGGAATGATGGACATGGGTGGGTGGGCTAGGGTGAGAGGGTGGGGGATATGAACAGTTTCCAGGATGAGATGAACGTTGAGCAAGTAAGTTCCCTTCCCTTTCCTTCCCATGCAGGAATGTCCCTCCTGCCACCCCAGGGGCTGCAGAGCTTGAATCAGCTCTGACTGAGCCCACAACGCATTTGCAGCAAGGACTGGATGCCTGTGTGCCTCCTACCTTTGCCAAGTCCTATGTGTCTCCTTCCAGCCAATGTTATCAGCTTAAGCAATTATGGCAGCCTTTCCTGGGTCATGAATGTCAATGGCCATTTTTAAGATTTTTTTTTTTTTTTTTTGAGACACAGTCTCACTCTGTCTCACTTTGTCACCCAGGCTGGAGTGTAGTAGTGCAAATTCAGCTCACTGCAACCTCCACCCACTAAGCCCTTGAATTTCCCCCAAATTAGTCTGGGCTCAAGTGAGTCTCCTGTCTCAGCTTCCCAAGTAGCTGGGACTATAGGTATGTACCACCACGCCCAGCTAGTTTTTGTATTTTTAGTAGAGACAGGGTTTCACCATGTTGGCCAGCCTGGTCTGAAACTCCTGACCTCAAGTGATCCCCCTGCCTAGGACTCAAAAAGTGCTGGGATTACAGGCATGAGCCACCACACCTGGCCCATTTTTAGGAAATATTTGTTATCATTAAAGAAACAGATAATCACAGTAAAAAACATGAAACATACCAGAAAGCAATATTCCCAATATTCTTACCCCTACTGCTACCTCAGGCCACATTTCAGTGTGTTTGGCCAGTGCTATCTGACATAGCTAGGACCACTCTGCATCCATAGAATTTCGTATCCTGCTCTTTTTACAACATATGCCTTTTATTACATACATAATTTTTAATCACTACCTATGTGCTTTTCTGTTGAAAACAAGTTCTATATAAATATCATTTTTAATGGCTATATAACATTCCATCCTATTAATGCACTATACTTTATTTAACTATTTCCCAATTATTGGGTATTTAGACATCTAAGTTCTTATAATTATTATTTATCCTGAAAATAACTTTATATGGAAAGGTATCTTGAATAATTCCTTCAGTATAGATTCCTAGAAAGAGAATTACGGAACATGTGGAGTGTTTGAGATGAGTAGTCACTGCACAGAGTCCACGGGTGACTTAAATTTCAGTGCTGTACCTCTCGGCTGCAGAGGCACATCACAGAAGCCAGTCACTTTCTGCTGCCTTTTCAACCTCGATGGTCAATGGTTTTAGAAGCGACATATTTACCTGCTGTCGGAATCCGAGGCGATCTCCTTTCTCCCTCCAAAGCGGATCTGGCACTGCACAGAAAAAGAAGCTGCTGAGATCAGCTGTTGGGATGGGACACTCAAAACATCACAAAACAACCCACACAGGGCTTAAGGGTCAGGAAGGGGACACAGGACCAGAAGCTCTGCACGCCACATCAGGACGTCCCTGTGCCCTGGGTGTCAGCACAAGACTTAAGAAGGTGCACACCCCAGCCTTCAAGCTGCCACTTAAAGGAAACCCTTATCTCCTGTACCCCAAACTTGTACAGAAACAAGCCTTGTGGGAAAACAATGCTAAGAGGAAAACAAAACACACAGTCATCTGTGCATTATCCAGGAAGCTGCTCCTGCTGTCAGCAGCTAACTGTCTACAACACAAAGCTCTTCATGGGTGATAACTACAACTTCCACCAACCTGCACTGATGGGTCCCTTTGGACAGAGCCCCAGAGTTGTTATGACTGGTTATGACGTTACAACAGCCTCATACGAGTCATCCTGTTGTGAGGAATTATAATTTACTGCGAGTGGATAAAAATGAAACCAGGCTACTTTTTGAATTGGTAAAATTAAAATATAGAGAACATGTACTTTGCCATTTTAACCATCTTTAGGTGTAAATTTCAATTTACAATGTCGTGCAACCATCATCATTATCCACTATTCTAGTTTTCTTTTCCTTTTCTTTTTTTTGAGACGGAGTCTTGCTCTGTCACCTAGGCTAGAGTACAGTGGTGCGATCTTAGCTCACTGCAACCTCCGCCTCCCAGATTCAAGCGATTCTCCTCCCTCAGCCTCCTGAGTAGCGAGGATTACAGGCGCATGCCACCACACCCAGCTAATTTTTGTATTTTTAGTAGAGACGGGGTTTCACCCTGTTGGTCAGGCTGGTCTCGAACTCCTGACCTCATGATCCACCCACCTTGGCCTCCCAAAGTGCTAGGATTACAGGTGTGAGCCACCGTGCCGAATCTCTAATTTTCTTAAAAAAAAAAAATAGGGTCTGGCTCTGTCACCCAGGCTGAAGTGTAGTGGTGCCATCATAGTTCAAGGCAACCTCGAGTACCTGGGCTCAAGCAATTCTCCGACCACAGTCTCCCAAACAGCTGGGATTAGAGGCACATGCCATCAGGTTCAACTCGTATTTTTTACTTTTTGTAGAGACAGGAGTCTCACTATGTTGCCCAAGCTGGTATCATACTCCTGGCCTCAAGATATTGTCCTACCCCAACCTCCCCAAGCACTGGGATTACAGGTGTGAGCCACAGCGCCTGGCCTACTACTGTCTTTTTTCTTTTAAAGGTACAGAATCTCTGCTATGTGTAGCAGTCTTGCAGGATTCCTAAACTTATTATCAAAACTACTACACTCTGTGTGTGTGTGTGTGTGTGTGTATGTGTATTTGTGTGTGTACATATATATAATTTTAAATGACACATTAGTCAAAACACATAAAACTGTACACTTAAAATGCTATATTTTATTTTATGTAAATTATACACCAATAAAGTTTATTTATGAAAGTCATAAGCAAAAAAAGTCATATACAACACTTTAACCCTCAAAATAACAATAATAATAATAACAATAACAGCAGGCCAGACGTGGTGGCTCACATCTGTAATCTCAGCACTTTGGGAGGCCAAGATGGGTGGATCACCTGAGGTCAGGAGTTCAAGACCAGCCTGGTCAACGTGATGAAACCCTGCCTCTACTAAAAAAAATACAAAAATTGGCCGGGCGCAATGGTTCATGCATGTAATCCCAACATTTTGGGAGGCCAAAGTGGGTAGATCACCTGAGGTCAGGAGTTCAAGACTAACCTGGCCAACATGATGAAACCCCATCTCTACTGAAAATACAAAAATTAGCTGGGCATGGTGGCGGGCACCTGTAATCCCAGCTACTCAGGAGGCTGAGGTAGGAGAATCGCTTAAATCTGCGGGGGCAGAGGTTGCAGTGAGCTGAGATCACGCCACTGCACTCCAGGCTGGGCCACAGAGTAAGACTCCATCTCAAAAATAAATAAATAAATAAAAATTACAAAATAAAATACAGGCGCAGTGACTCATACCTGTAATCCCAGAACTTTGGGAGGCCAAGGCAGTCGGATCACCTGAGGTCGGGAGTTAGACACCAGCTTGACCAATATAGAGAAACCCCATTTCTACTAAAAATACAAAATTAGCTGGGCATGGTGGCTTGCGCCTATAATCCCAGCTAATCGGGAGGCTAAGGCAGGAAAATTACTTGAACCGGGGAGGTGGAGGCTGCAGTGAGCCAAGATCGTGCCATTGCACTCCAGCCTGGGCAACAAGAGCAAAACTCCATCTCGAAAATAAAATAAAATACAAAAATTAACCGGGCACGGTGGTGCACGCCTGTAGTCCCAGCTACTCAGGAGGTTGAGGCAGGAGAATCACTTGAACCTAGGAGACGGAGGTTGCAGTCAGCTGAGATTATGCCACTACACTCCAGCCTCGGCAATAGAGCTAGACTCCTACTCAAAAAAAAAAAAAAAAAAAAAAAAACGAAGCTTTGGGCATAACCTCCAATTTATTTCTCTCTAACTGCTATATTTAAAGTGGTTCAACTTGCCTCCTCACTTTATTATATTTTCCATTTCTGCAGCAAAGAAAGAACAAGCTAATAACATGGGCTCCAGATGTTACCATATTAACAGAGGACCAGGCTCTGTCTGGGCCCTTTACCTGCTTTAACAAGCCAATTCCCTCAGCAGCCGTACACAGATAAGTGACCCAGTTACACAACAGAAGAAAGATGCTCAGGGAGGGTGCATGAGTTGTCCCTGTACACACAGAGCTGAAGAAGTAAAGCTGGCCTTCAATTCCAGCTACATCTGAGCCCAAAGCCTGTGTCCTTCCTACCACACAATGCCTCAAGGCTTGCATAGATGCTACATTCTCTGGGCTCACTTCAATACTCAACATACATCCCGGTCACGTGTGGTGTCATGCACCTGTGTAGTCCCAGCCACTCATGAGGCTAAGGTGGAAGGATTGCCTGAGCCCAGGAGTTCGAGGTTACAATGAGTTATGATGGCACCACAAGCTCAAGCCTGGGCAACAGCAAGACCTTGTCTCTAAAAAAAAAAAAAAAAAAATTTAACACACACCCCTATTAAACTACTTACCTCCCTATAGTTTAATTACACACATATAATTGTCAACTGCACCTTCCAAAAGTGAGCTCCTAGAATTCCCAGATTTGGATCCTACTTCTGCCACTTACTAACTATGACGCCTTGAGCAAGTTATTGGATCTCTCTGAGCTTCAGTTTCTTCACCCGTAAAATGAAACCAATTGCAGGAACTATAATCTCACAGTGTTGTTGGAAGGATTAAATATAAAGTGCTTAGCGGAGAGCCTGGCACACAGTGAAGGTGTGATCAATGACAGCTAACAGTAGCATGTATCTGGTACATGCAGCAGGCAGATTCCAGTCTCACGTCCAGGCTTGCTTCCAAGCCCAGCCGGAGCCAAGCATCAGAAACAGCATCACATCGATCACAGCAGAGCCACCTACAGCGTCCACATAGCTGGGGGCAGCAGCAGAGGACCCCAGGCATGGCCTCCTTCCTCCTTGTCCTAGCCTTCTTGTGCTCAGCGGTCCTAACTCCAGACCACCACCTCTGCACCCCTCAGAGTCGCCCTCAAACACAAATGCTTGGAAATGAGACAATGAGACTTTGAAACTTACATCAATGCTCTTTTTTTTTTTCTTTTCTTTTCTTTTTTTTTTTTTTTGAGACAGTCTCACTCCATCACCAGGCTGGAGTACAATGCCATGATCTCGGCTCACTGCAACCTCCGCCTCCCGAGTTCAAGCGATTCTCCTGCCTCAGCCTCCCAAGTAGTTGGGATTACAGGTGCCTGCCACCATGCCCAGTTAATTTTCATATTTTTAGTACAGACAGGTTTCACCATATTGGCCAGGTTAGTCTTGAACTCCTGACCTCAAGTGAGTGATCTGCCTGCCTTGACCTCCCAAAGTGCTGAGATTATAGGTGTGAGCCACTGCGCCCGGCCCAATGCCCTTCTTGAAGGGACATCATGAAGGATGGGGTCCTCTAGAGAGCTTTGGAAGTTCAAGACACAGGACTTCTTCCAACCCAACTCTGACCGTGTTCCCTGCTCTATCATTTCCCGGGGAAAACGATTAGATCGTTTCACTGTTCCCAGATATAAAGTGGGAGTTAGTCTATGTATGTCATGGGGAAGAAATGACCTATATTAATTATCTGACACCATTACTCGACCGAAAAGGCAAACGTGTGCTTTCTGCTTACCTGCTTCACTGCATCCAGCAGTCGCTCCAGCAGAAATTGTCTTTTGTCATTGTTCTGTGATCCTAAAATGGAATGAGGCTTCATTAGTTCTGCTTGATGCTCGTCTTCCATTAAGACTTTCTGACATTATGGTACATGGTTGTCCCCAAATAGATCAGTCCATTGCTACTGATCTTTAACAAAATCAATAGCACAACCAGGTACCAATAATCTATAACATTACAATGAAGTTTGCCCACTGCCTGTCACTGCATCAAAGGAAAACAGCTAAACTAATTTTCCCAAATTTGAAGAACATGGCTAGAATGGTCTAAGGGTTTCTCAACCCTTGGCATTACTGACATTGTAGAATGTTTAGCAGCATCCCTGGTCTCTACACATTATATGCCATTAGCACACACAAACCCCGAGTTATAACAAAAATGTCTCCATGCAATCCCATATGTCCCCTGGGAATAAACACTGCCCCCAGTTGTCAACCAGCAGCCTAAAATAAAATATAAGTTTCCCAATACAGTGGGCACTGCTCACTGGCTAATCTCACTACCATCTCCAACACCCTTTTTCCATGCCACCTTCAGCAATCCAAGCTGAAAAACCTGATTACTCCTTTTCTCAGCAGCTGAGTCTGAACTTAAGCAGTCTGGCCCATGAGAAGCCAGCAGAAGTGCACTGGGAGAGTTCTGGGAAAGATTCCTTTCTGATATAAAGAAAAGCTATAAAGGGCATCATTCCGTCCTCCATCCTTCATGCCTTAATCATAAACATGTTGGGTGGTGCTGGAGTAGCATTTTGCCACCATGAAGTCATTAGCCTGAGGGAAAAACCTAGAGAATCACAAAGATACCAGCTCTTAGATCACTGAGTTGTTAAGCCAAGACTAGAAACAAGCTAATTCTCACAAAATAATAACCTTATTTGTCCACACCACCGCACATTGGGCTGTCACTTGCAGCCAAAAGCATTCCCAACTGACACACATGACATACACTGAACTTCCATTTAAGGTCTCGAGCACGGGCACTGGAAAGCACCAGGCAGACAGTTGTCAGAGCCACACCTGATCTCCACAAGATGCTCAATACCTCCAAGCAAGATACAAAGCCACGGAATATGATGCACCAGACACAGAGCACACTGACTTCAAGGGATACTGAAATTCAAGTTTCAAAGGCAGATGCTCCACATGGCAAGCGTTGAATTGCCGTCAGGCTGATTGTGTCTTGGGCAACTCTACGTGGGCTGCACCAGGGAGCAGCAGTAGGGCATTATCTCAGAGATGGTCAGTGATTCCTCTAGTCAAGCCTGGGCCAGCTGGTTGATAACAATCACCACCATATGCTGGGCACACCCTACATGCCAGGCACCAAGCTGGGCACTCTGTATGCATCATCTCCTTTCACCTTCACATCCACCCTACAAGCCAGGACCCCAAACACAGATGGGAAAGGTGAAGCCCATGGAAGTCAAGTGACTGTGTGCACTGATCCACCCAGGATTTATTTAACTTCTATTGTGTGTGAGGCAATGTTTTAAGAGCTGAGGACACAGGAGTTAAATGGGCACACAGTGGCTCACACCTGTAATCCCAGCACTTTGAGAGGCTGAGGCAGGCAGATTGCTTGAGCTCAGGAGTTTGAGACCAGCCTGCACAACATAACGAAGCCCTGTATCTACCAAAAACACAAAAAAATAGCCAGGAATGGTGGCACACACCTGTGGTCCCAGCTACTCATGAGGCAGAAGTGGAAGGATCAGTTGAACCCAGAAGGCAGAGGTTGCAGTGAGCTGAAATCGTCCCACTGCACTCCGGCCTGGGTGACAGAGTGAGACCCTATCTCAAAAAAGAAAAAAACACCATGAAGAAACAAATCGCATAAAATTCAACTAATCAATGAAAAAGTATTAGAGAGTCATACTAGCAAGAAAAAAACAAAGAGAGTGATGGGATACGGAGGAAGCAAGAAGGCTGTTTCAGCCAAGGCAGCCACTGAGGTCTCTCTACACAGGTGACATTTGAGCTAAGCCCTCTATAAAGAGAAGGAGCAGCTATGGAAAGACATGGCAGGCCAGTGTTCCAGACACTGCAAACAGCAAGGGGAGAGGCTCTGAGGCAGGACAAGCTTAGCGCTAGTCTTCCAGGACTAGAAGGAAGTTCGCTGTGGCTTGACCGAAAAGCAAAAAAGCAAAAGGAACGATCAAACAGGCAGGCAGGGGCCAGTCACATAGGATTATGCGGACCATGATAATGGGGTTAGATTCTGTTCAAATTTGAATTCTAATTGGTGGAACTGTGATCCTGACTCAAGACTTCTAAAGCCTGTGTTAGAACCAGGATACAAGGATCCTGCCTTACCCCCAGGCCTGGTGATAAAATCAGTCAGCAGATTCTTTGAGTCACACAGTAAAATAACTGACTCTTCAAAAAGTACCATTGGCATTTTTTCTGGAAGAGGATTTGATCAAGAATAGCCTAGACTCCATTCCCACCAGCCATCAGGCATCTCAAGGCATCACTCAGGGTGGCTATAGACCCATCTGGCCAAGGTCCTCCCACACCTCTGGACACCTGTGTCTATCTATCAAACGCTCTTTGTTTCAGAATCCAGGGTTTGGATTCTGCTCTTCCCTCCCTAACACCAGAATAGAAAAGTCAGGCTTGCTTTCTTCCTTTCTCCAAGTATGAGACCTGACAGTTCTGCCTGCTCTTGAGCAATGCCAACTGGAAACCTGACAGGGTTCCCCGCACTGGAAATGCTTTTGCTATTTTTTTCTCATTATAACAGCAATTCATGTAGGGAAAAAAAAACAAAATAACAAATCAGGAAAAAATGTACAAAGAAAATAAAAATCTCTATCATCTCCCTACTGATAATTTTTTAATGCAGTGCTTCTCAAACTTCAATGTCCACAGAGACCTCAGATCTCACGGACACCTAGTTAAAAAGCAGCAATGGACCAGGCACGGTGGCTCACACCCATAATCCCAGCAACTTTGGGAGGCCAAAGTGGGCAGATCACATGAGCTCAGGAGTTCAAGATTACCCTGGCCAATATGGCAAAACCCCATCTCTACTAAAAATACAAAAATTAGCCAGGCATGGTGGCGGGCACCTGTAATCCCAGCTACCCAGGAGGCTAAGGAAGGAAAATCACTCAAACCTGGAAAGCAGAGGTTGCAGTGAGCCAAGATCGTGCCAATGCACTCCAGCCTGGGCAACAGAGTGAGAGTGTCTGAAAAATAAATACATAAAGAGAGAAAGGGTGTTTAATAGGCTGCAGGGAGCACAGGTGGTCTCAGGACCACTTATCAACTGAGAGGAACAGTGGAGGGAGCACTGAGCGGGAAGTCAGAAGGCCTGAGCTCTCATCCTGCCTGGTCTGCTTGCTAGCCATGTGACAGGGACAGTCACTTCCCTTGTCTGGGTACTGGTTTCTGCATGAGATCATGCCCTCCTAGCTCTACAGTCTGCTAATGTGGGGATTTGGCAGAGACAGGAGGGCAGAGCAATCAACGCTACCAGTCTCCTTCTTACCTTCTCCCTCTGCATCCAGTGGAGAGTACAACACCCCCGCCAGGGCCCAGAAGAATCTGCCAGCTTCAAATGTTGCTGCCACTCAGAGAGAAGCAAGAAGAATGTGCCACCTACTGAGTTCCAACCACAGGCTAAGTCATGAAATGACTGACCTATTTAATCCTCGACAACGAAGGAAAACTGGCTGCATTTAATAGAGAGAACTGTGACTCAGAGAGGAAAAGACCTTTACCCAAGGTTAGACCCTTGGGAAGTGGCCAAGGGGGAATTCAATTCCAAGTCCATGGACTCCCAGACCTTCCAGCTGCTAAGCCCTGCTCACCCTTGATCTCTGTAACAAACTGCAGCAGTGACCCATTGCAAATTCAGCAAACACTTCACAACACAGTAGCGATCCAACCCCGTATTACTGCATCCTCATCTCCATGGGCAGCCCCCAGCCAACAGCCAACCAGGTGAACAAGAGCAGGCTTCTTTTAAATTTCTCATTTAGATAACCATCAAAATGAAAACAGAAAATGGAAAGGCACCCCAGGGAACCTCCAGGGGTCCACAAACCTGTCTGAGAAAAACAGTCAGCTGTCACCCGCTAACTCTACTCAGAAACCTCATGTGCATGGCAAAGTCAGTCACCTAATTGCGACTCTCTTTCATATTTTGTTGTTTGTTTGTTTGTTTGTTTGTTTGTAGACGGACTCTTGCTCTTGTCACCTAGGCTGGAGGGCAGTAGCACGATCTCGACTCAATGCAACCTCCACCTCCCGGGTTCAAGCAATTCTCCTGCCTCAGCCTCTCGAGTATCTGGGATTACAGGTGCACACCACCACACCCAGCTAATTTTTGTATTTTTAGTAGAGATGAGGTTTCACCATGTTGGCCAGGCTGGTCTCAACTCCTGACCTCTGGTGATCCGCCTGCCTTGGCCTTACAAAGTGCTGGGATTACAGGCATGAGCCACCGCGCCTGGCCTTTGTCTTTAATATTTAGAACCCTCAGGATCTAATGTTTAACATTTAGAGTCCTTTGGGTCCTACGTTAATTTTTACCACAAACCTCTAGGCTTCTGTCTCAGATCGCCATTCAAGCTGCAGTGACCTCCTGGAGAGAAAAAGCAGAAATTAAGAACAAGAGCCAGGCGGGGTGGCTCATGCCTGTAATCTCAGCACTTTGGGAGGCCAAGGTGGGTGGATCACCTGAGGTCAGGGGTTCCAGACCAGCCTGGCCAACATGGTGAAACCCATCTCTACTCAAAATACAAAATTAGTTGGGAGTGGTAGTGCATTCCTGTAGTCCTAGCTATTTTGGAGACTGAGGCAGGAGAATTGCTTGAATCTGGGAGGTGGAGGTTGCAGTGAGCCAAGATTGCGCCATTGCACTACAGCCTGGGCAACCAGAGAGAAACTCCATCTCAAAAAACAAACAAACAGACAGACACAATAGCCTGGGTTAGAATCTTATTCCACCAGCCATGTGATCATGAGCAAGTTAGCTAACTTCCTTGCTTCAGGCTCTTCACCAGAGAACCCACCTTTTCGGAGGATGAAATGAGTGAAATTGTGTTGTGTGCCTAGAACTGTGCCTGGTTTATACCAAGCACTTAATAAAATTAGCTATCATCACTGTTGTTGGCAACCCTTACCCCAAGGTATCAAGACCTCTGGCTCCAAGAAGTCCTTTCAACTAGTTACCTTCTCTCCAAAGCCCAGGCAAAGCAATTCAATCCAAACCTCTGTGTTACTGCCCTGGGAGATGAAAGGGTGAAAGAGACCTCTGGCACGTGGGGAGGCGTAAACAAGCAGGACGCAACCAGGCGCTCCGGCTATATTCCTTCTTAACCCTCACAACCTGGAGCTCCAAGTAAACTGGTTCCCATTCCACAGAGGTGGGCCACAGAATTTTTTTTTTTCTTTTTTTTTTAGACAGAGTCTCACTCTGTCACCCAGGCTGGAGTGCAGTGGCACCATCTCTTCTCACTGAGGCCTCTGCCTCCCAGGTTCAAGCAATTCTCCTGCCTCAG
The DNA here is from genome assembly GCF_030222135.1 of Aotus nancymaae. NCBI lineage: Eukaryota > Metazoa > Chordata > Mammalia > Primates > Aotidae > Aotus > Aotus nancymaae. The sequence goes on from NW_026988463.1 coordinate 14,484,799, forward strand.
CCTCCTGAATAGCTGGGATTATAGGCGCCCACCACTGTACCCAGCTAATTCTTCTTTTATTTTTAGTAGAGATGAGGTTTCGCCATGTTGGTCAGGCTAGTCTCAAACTTCTGACGTCAAGTGATCCGCCCACCTTGGCCTCCCAAAGTCCTGAGATTACAGGTGTGAGGCACCACACCCAGCCCACAGCGAAATAGTGGTATTTCACTGCCTCTCAATGCAGTGGTGGAGGCAACGCTAGACACTTCTCTGGTGAGATCCTTGTAACACATTAAGCAGGTACAAGCAAGAAAAGAAAAAGAAGGCAATGCTCTCTGAGTACCCACTGTGTGCAAGGAATTCTGCCCAAGGGCACACAGTCAAACAAGTGCTGCAGTGGAGGTTTAGCCTGCTCTCCCTAACTCTCACCAAACAAGTGGAAACCTGAGCTGTGCTTGCAAAATTGGGAAGAACCAGAACAGGTAAATCCAAAGAGACAAAAGGCAGACAGGTGGTTTCCAGGGGCTGTGGTGGTAGGGGGATGGGGAGCTACTGCTTAAAGGATATGGAGTTTCCTTTGGGTGATGAAAATGTTTTGAAACTAGACAGAGGTGCTGGTTGCACAACAATGCAAATGTACTAAATGCCCCTGAATTGCTTGCAGTTAATTCTTTGTTTTGTAAATTCCACCTCAATTTAAAAAAAAAAAAATTAAGAGATGGAGTCTGGCTCTGTCATCCAGGCTGGAGTACAGTATCGGGATCGTAACTGCTGCCTCCAATTCCTGGCCTCAAGCAATCCTCTCATCTCAGCTTCTCAAGTAGCTAGGACTACAGGAGTACACCATCATACTTGGTTAATTTTGTATTTTTTGTAAAGACAGGATCTCACTATGTTGCCTGGGCTGGTCTTGAACTCCTGGCCTCAAATGATCCTCCTGCCTCAGTCTCCCAATGTGCTGAGATTACAGGTGTGAGCCACCACTCTTGGCCCAGTATTTTTATGAGAAGGACTGCAACAGGTAGATGTTGGCTGAGAAAATATTCCTATTCTAAAGAACTACAGTAGGATTTTCGCAAGGGCTGGACAAGGCAACTGCATGGAGAACCCAGTCCCTGTACTGAATCACACAGTAGAAAAAGCTACTCCCAGCGGGGTGCAGTGGCTCATGCCTGTAATCCCAGCACTTTGGGAGGCCAAGGCAGGTGGATCACTTGAGACCAGGAGTTCAAGATCAGCCCGGCCAACATGGTGAAACCCCATCTCTACTAAAAATATAAAAATATGGTAGGCTTGGTGACAGATGTCTGTAATCCCAGCTACTTGGGAGGCTGAGGCAGCGGTTGCAGTGAGCTGAGATAGTGGCATGGCACTCTACCCTGGGCAATAAGAGCAAAACTCCATCTCAAAAAAGAAAAGAGACAAAAAATTAGCCAGGCGTGGTGGCACCCGCCTGTAATCCCAGCTACTTGGGAGGCTGAGACTGGAGAATCACTTGAACCTGGGAGACGGAGGTTGCGTGAGCCGAGATCACACCACTGCACTCCAGCCTGGGTGACAGAGCGAGACTCTATCTCAAAATAAAATAAAATAAAATAATAAAATAAAATAAACATATATTTATATGTATATGTATTTATATTTTTTTAAAATAAAATAAATGAATTTAATAAAAACCATGCCTTGCTTCCACTGGCCCCTCCAGCTGTGCCCCTATCTCCCCCCTGTCTGGCATAGCTCTTTCTTCACGAGACGGCAAGTCTCATGGCAAACGGTCTCAGTGACAGCCACCCCTGTCTCAATTGCTGTTCCTAGCTCTGGCCCTATTACTCTCATTTCCTTTACCCTGCGCTGAATTATCTACACAGGGGCTAGAACATCTGGAAGCACAGATGAATACACAATAAACGACTTACTGGTATTACAGGATACACACAATGTTACGTGATTCATTCAACGTGCCCCGCAAAACTGCAATGGATGGGCATAGTATTTCTGTCAGCCCTGCGTGTACATCTGTGGCAGGCTGCCTCACATTTGTTTCTGATTTTCACTGAACCTGCATCTTTAGCATTCCCTAGAATGGGGATCAGCAAACTCTTTCTGGAAAAACTCACACAGTCAGTATTTTAGGCTTTGTGGGCCATAGGGTTGCTGCCACTACCCAACGCTGCCACTGCAGTGTGAAAAGAAGCCATAGATAATGTGTAACAAAGAGTTCTTGGGCCGGATGTAACAGCCCACTGCCCTGGCAGAAACAATGAAATAAGGATGGCAGGTTAAAAATTAAAACAATAGTGTCTGTGTGTGAAGACCTCACAGCCACCATGCAGTTAGATGGTTAAACGTGAGCGATCCCCAGCACACTGCGGACCAGGCCCACATCATAATCACGCTCTCATCTTCCTTTGCCCTCTAACCAAGGCCCCACATACAGAGTCTTACAGGGAACAAGGACATCATCAACCTGTTGTCACTGCAGAATTCATCCTCAGTTACACTGGCACCTGGGATGCCTGGTGCTACCAGCCCAATGATGACTTTAGTGTTGTCACTATTGTTTCACTCCCATCCCACCCCTCAAAAGCCACTACCATTCCAAATAAAGAAACTGAAAGAAAGCAGAAGTAAAGAAGAAGGGTGGCAGATGCGCTGCCCAATATATGCCGGGGGCACATACAAGACCAAGAGGGACCCCTGCAATGCCCACGGGGTCAGGTGGGGCATGGAAATGAGCGGGGTGGGCTGGCAAGGCACAGATGACAAGAGCAGAGCAGGTGTCCCTCTAGACATGGCAGCTGCTACTCAGCTCTGGCAGACAGTACCTCACAGCAATACCAGCAATTGCCCCATCTCCTGGTTTTTCAAGAGAGGCTGAAAATCCAGCTTTTTTGTGTCAGTTAGTTGGCACCTAATTATACTCACGTTAGAAAAGTACTCCAGCCAACTCTGCATGAACCAAACACAACACACCTGGGGCCAGGTCTGCCGCCAAGCTGCCATACCGACACACACGTTTAACCCTTACATCTACCTGGAAGGTGGGGGCTGGCCGCCCTGGTGAAACACACAAAGGAACTGAGGCTTGGAGGACATTGATCATTCACCTAAAGAACAGCTTAGAGGTGATAGACCCAATATTTTACCCCAAACCTTGTACCTTCAACCTCCACAAAACCAGGCTCACTCCTTGAATGGCTCAATCTTAGCACAGAGAAAGGGCTCTGTCATCAAAGTGCCACCAAAGAAAAACCAACCTCCTGATGGCCAGCTCAAACGTTCCCTTCTCAGAGAAACCTTCCTGTCAACAATCCCCCAGGGGCACACTGCTCTGTCTCTACACAGTGCTCCCATAGCCCTGCAGTCCCACCACAGCACAGGTATAACCCCTGCTGCAGAAGGGATTACGCACTGTGAGCTCACGGGGACAGAGACGGGAGCCTCATGAACTCCCCAGTCACAGAAGGAACTCAACAGTTGTTGAATCTAGATTCTGGCATGGTTCACTTCTGTGGCTCCTCAAGTGGCTGCTTTAAATAAAAAGGACCAGAACTGGCCAGGACACAGCAGCTGCCTCATTCCTGTCATGGGCAGAGGGAGGTGGTGGTTTTATCTATTCCAGCCTTAGCACACATACAGATAAAATGGACAATCACTCCCAAAGTCAGGGCGCTGGCTCCCAGTATTGTGAGGTGAAGTGGCACAGCTGGCCCAGGACAAAAGGACAGACCATCTGCCACCACACAAAGGAAAGAAGAGACTCTACATGCAGCAGATGGGCTTGGGCCATCTATGTGGGCTTATGGGGTCTAAGATCAAAGACAAAATAAATGAGCAAAGAATGGAGACCATCAATTTACTCTAGAGCAGGCCAGGCACAGGGGCTCACACCTGTAATCCCAGCACTTTGGGAGGACAAGGCGGGCGGATCACTTGAGGTAAGGAGTTCAAGATCAGCCTGGCCAACATGGTGAAATCCGTCCTCTACTGAAAATACAAAAATTAGAAAGGGCATGGTGATGCCCACCTATAATCCCAGCTACTGGAAAGGCTCAGGCAAGAGACTCACTTGAACCCAAGCGGGTGAAGGTTGCAGTGAGCCAAGACTGCACCACTGCATTCCAGCCTGGGCAACAGAGTGAGACTCCATCTCAAAAAAATTTTTTTTTTACTCTAGTAACAGGGATTGGGAAACATTTTCTGTAAAGAGCAAAACAGTAAATATTTTAGGCTTCTCAGCCCAAAATCTCCTGAAACTGATAAGTAACTTCAGCAAAGTCTCAGGATACAAAATCAATGTACAGAAATCACAAGTGTTCCTATACACCAATAACAGACTTAAAGAGAGCCAAATCAAGAATGAACTGCCATTCACAATTGCTGCAAAGACAATAAAATACCTAGGAATACAACTAACAAAAGATGTAAAGGAACTCTTCAAGGAGAACTACAAACCACTGCTCAAGGAAATCAGAGAGGACACAAACAGATGGAAAAACATTCCATGCTCATGGGTAGGAAGAATCAATATTGTGAAAATGGCCATACTGCCCAAAGTAATTTGTAGATTCAATGCTATCCCCATCAAGCAACCTATGACCCTCTTCACAGAACTGGAAAAAACCACCTTAAACTTCATATAGAACCAAAAGAGAGCCCGCATGGCCAAGTCAATTCTAAGCAAAAAGAACAAAGTGGGAGGCATCACGCTACCTGACTTCAAACTATACTACAAGGCTACAGTAATCAAAACAGCATGGTACTGGTACCAAAACAGAGATATAGACTAATGGAACAGAACAGAGGCCTCGGAGGCAATGCCACACATCTACAACTATCTAATATTTGACAAACCTGACAAAAACAAGAAATGGGAAAGGATTTCCTGTTTAATAAATGGTGTTGGGAAAACTGGCTAGCAGTGTGCAGAAAGCAGAAACTGGACCCCTTCCTGACACCTTACACTAAAATTAACTCCAGATGGATTAAAGACTTAAACATAAGACCTAACATCATAAAAACCCTATAAGAAAACCTAGGCAAAACCATTCAGGACATAGGCATAGGAAAAGACTTCATGATTAAAACACCAAAAGCATTGGCAACAAAAGCCAAAATAGACAAATGGGATCTAATTAAACGTCAGAGCTTCTGCACAGCAAAAGAAACAGTCATTAGAGTGAATCAGCAACCAGTAGAATGGGAAAAAAATTTTGCAATCTACCCATCTGAAAAAGGGCTGATATCCAGAATCTACAAAGAACTAAAACAGATTTACAAGAAAAAAAACAAATCCATTCAAAAGTGAGTGAAGGATATGAACAGATACTTTTCAAAAGAAGATATATATGAGGCAAACAAACATATGAAAAAATGCTCATCATCACTGGTCATTAGAGAAATGCAAATCAAAACCACATTGAGATACCATCTCACGCCAGTTAGAATGGCGATCATTAAAAAATCTGGAGACAACAGATGCTGGAGAAGATGTGGAGAAATAGGAACACTTTTACACTGTTGGTGGGAGTGTAAATTAGTTCAACCATTGTGGAAGACAGTGTGGCGATTCCTCAAGGACCTAGAAATAGAAATTCCATTTGACCCAGCAATCCCATTACTGGGTATATATCCAAAGGATTATAAATAATTCTATTATAAAGACACATGCACACGTATGTTCACTGTGGCACTGTTTACAATAGCAAAGACCTGGAACAAACTCAAATGCCCATGTATAATAGACTGGACAGGGAAAATGTGGCATATATACACCATGGAATATTATGCAGCCATAAAAAACGATGAGTTCGTGTCCTTTGTAGGGACATGGATGAATCTGGAAACCATCATTCTCAGCAAACTGACACAAGAACAGAAAAACAAACATCGCATGTTCTCACTCATAGGCAGGTGTTGAACAATGGGAACACATGGACACAGGGTGGGGAGCATCACACACTGGGGTCTGTTGGTGGGGACTAGGGGAGGAAAGCGGTGGGTAGGGAGTTGGGGAGGGATAACATGGGGAGAAATGCCAGATATAGGTGATGGGGATGGAGGCAGCAAACCACATTGCCATGTATGTACCTATGCAACAATCCTACATGTTCATGTACCCCAGAACCTAAAGTGCAATAAAATATATATATATTTTAGGATTTGCAGACCATTCACTCTCTGTCACAATTACTCAATTCTGCCACTGTATAGCCCGAAAACAACCACCGATAATAGTAAATGAATAGATATGGCTGTTCCAATAAAACTTTATTTGCAAAACAGCAGGCCAGCCCAGTTCACCAGTTCTTGCTGTAGAAAAAAAACTATCATGGCAATGTGCAAAAACTTTAAAGTGACAATAGGCCAAGTATGGTGGCTCATACCTGCAATCCCTGCATTTTGGAAGGTAGAGGCAAGAGAATAACTTGAGCCTAGGAGTGTGAGACCAGCCTAGGAAACACAGTGAGACCTCGTCCCTACAAAAAGATTTTTAAAAATTAGCTGTGTGTGGTGGCCCACACCTGTAGTCCAAGCTATGAGGGAGGCTGAGGTAGGAAGATCACTTGAGCCTATAGGTCAAGGCTGCAGTAAGCAATGATTGCACCATTGCACTCCAGCCTGAGTGACAGAGTAAGATCCCATCTCAAAAAAGGAAGAAAGACTATCTTCCCTCTTGGTTGGAGAAATGCAAATTATATGCTTACTAACAATCACCACATGGCACCATTATATAACTACAAATTAACCAAGAAATTTTTTTTTTTTTTGAGATGGAATCTTACTCTGTCAGCCAGGCTGGAACACAGTGGTGGATCTCGGCTCGCTACAACCTCTGCCTCCCAGGTTAAAGTGATTATGCTGCCTCAGTCTCCTGAGTAGCTGGGATTACAGGCACCCACCATCACACCCAGCTAATTTTTACATTTTTAGTAGAGATGGTGTTTCACCATGTTGGTCAGGCTAGTCTCAAACCCCTGACTTCAGGTGATTCACCCACCTCAGCTTCCCAAAGTCCTGAGATTACAGGTGTGAGCCACCGCAGCCAGACTCCAAGAAACATTTAAAGTGAAATTCCCCAATGCTGGTAAAGCTATGATAAATCAAGTACACACCACTGGTAACAATCTATGGGTACAGTATGTTCTGAAAAGCAATATGGCAATGCATATCAAAAGCTACAAAAAATATCAAATTCCTTTTTGACACCTTGGAAATTAAGCTAGAAAAGGAACGGGAAATGAGAAAAGATAGAAATAACAATTTAACCTGGCCCTCTACATTCCAGGTCCTGAGAAAGGACAATACATTCATTACTTGCTCTAATTTCCAATTTCTGATAGAATTAAAAGTCAGAGAAGTTCAAAAATCTGCCCAGGCCAGGAGCAGTGGCTCACACTTATAAAATCCGACACTGGCCGGGCGCGGTGGCTCAAACCTGTAATCCCAGCACTTTGGGAGGCCGAGGCAGGTGGATCACGAGGTCAACAGATCGAGACCATCCTGGTCAACATGGTGAAAACCCGTCTCTACTAAAAATACAAAAAATTAGCTGGGCATAGTGGTGAGTGCCTGTAATCCCAGCTACTCAGGAGGCTGAGGCAGGAGAATTGCCTGAACCCAGGAGGTGGAGGTTGTGGTGAGCCAAGATCACGCCATTGCACTCCAGCCTGGGTAACAAGAGCGAAACTCCATCTCAAAATAAATAAATAAATAAATAAATAAATAAATAAATAAATAAATAAATAAACCCCAACACTTTGGGAGGCCAAGGTGGGCAGATCACGAAGTCAAGAGATCAAGACCATCCTGGCCAACATGGTGAAACCCTGTCTCTACTAAAAATACAAAAATTAGCTGGGCATGGTTGTACAAGCCTGTAGTCCTAGCTACTCAGGAGACTGAGGCAGGAGAATCGCTTGAACCCGGGAGGCTGAGGTTGCAGTGAACCGAAAACATGCTACTGCACTCCAGCCTGGGCAACAGAATGAGACTCAGTCTCAAAAAAAAAAAAAAAAACGGCCTGGCGCAGTGGCTCACACCTGTAATCCCAGCACTTTGGGAGGCCGAGGCGGGTGGATCACGAGGTCAAGCAATCGAGACCATCCTGGTCAACATGGTGAAACCCTGTCTCTACTAAAAATACAAAAAATTAGCTGGGCATGGTGGTGCATGCCTGTAATCCCAGCTACTCAAGAGGCTGAGGCAGGAGAATTGCCTGAACCCAGGAGGCGGAGGTTGCGATGAGCTGAGATCGCGCCATTGCACTCCAGCCTGGGTAACAAGAGCGAAATTCCGTCTTAAAAAAAAAAAAAAAAAAGCTGGGCATGGTGACGCACACCTGTAGTCTCAGCCTCTTAAGGAGCTGACGATAAGGAGGGAGGATCACTTGAGCCCAGGAGTTTAAGGCTACAGTAAACTATGACTGCATCACTGCCCTCCAGCCTGGGTGACAGAGTCAGACCCTGGCTTAAAAAAAATAAGACAGAAAACAAAACACTGCCCAAGTTCTTCAATAAGGAGTTAAATCCACAACTTGTCTGCATGCAAAGCTTTTCCACAATAACACAATGACTTCCTGAGCATCAATGGGCACAAAGATTTTTACTGTAGTGTCCTAGTATAGGGGTCGTCAACTACAGCCCCCAAGCCAAATCCAGCTGCTGACTTTACCCTAATAAAGTTTTATTGGAACACAGCTACATCCTTTCATTTAAACATGGTCTATGGCTGCCTTTACACTACGACAGCAGTATGAGGCTGCAACCAGATGGTCCACAAAACAGAAAATATTTACTATCTGGCCCTTCACAGGAAACGCCTACCAATCCTACCCTAGAAAATCATACTGGAATTACAGTCTTTTGCAATGGGGCAGAGGTTAAACAGCTGCAGTACCTCAATGTGTTGGAATGTTATGCAGCCTTTTCAAAGAACTGTGAAGAGAAGGAACATGGATAAGCGCTATCATGTAAGCAGAAATGCTCATTCAAATGGAGATACAATGCAATTATGCAAAATGCTTATATACAGTATGCTTTGAACAAAGGCAGAAGTGGAATACCTAAAAATTTAAATATTACATGTGCCAGGAACATATATTTAAAGGTATATTCTGTTTTCACAACAGTCTTTAATGTCATTTGGGGTTTTTGCTTTTTTTTTTTTTTTTTAATGTTGTAGGAGGAAAGAGCAGCTTCCAAAAAACACAGATGAAAGCAAAGGAAAATGAGATGGAGTGGGCAAGTTTCCCTCCTTGGAGGAAGTGGGGTACTGCCTGGGTGGGCAGAGGAAACACTAGTGCCAGGTCTCTGAAGGGCGCCTAGACAGCAAAAAGTCAGGGCAAGGAAAAGAGTCCTCACTCTCCCTCCAGGATTCAAATTGCTCAGCCTCCACCCAACCTGCTTCCTACAGGATCTCCCACTTCAGGAAAAGGCAATTCTGGTCCAGCGCGGTGGCTCACACCTGTTACACTAGCACTGTGGGAGGCCGAGGCAGGTGAATCACCTGAGGTCAGGAGTTCAAGACCAGCCTGGCCAACATGTTGAAACCCCCTCTCTACTAAAAATACAATAATTAGCCCAGTATGCTGGCACTTGAGACGGGAGAATCGCTTGAACGTGGGTTGCAGTGAGCCTAGATCGCACCACTGCACTCCAGCCTGGTAATAGAACGAGATTCTGTCTCAAAAAAAAGATAAGGCAATCCCTTTCAGCTGCTCAGGAACAAAACCTAAGAGCCACCTGTCTCATGAAGCCTCTCTTGCCACATCACATTCCTAACCACCCCACCCAAAATTACAGCAGCCCTTCCCCTTAAGTTCATCCTCGATCCAGACAATCTAGTAGGACACACTCCCGCATGGGTCCAGACTAGAGTTTTGGTCCAGACCTGGACAAGCAAAGTCACAGTGACGGGTCGCAGGACGACCACACGGCCAGCCCGACTCCAGTGGGTCAGCCCCAGGACTCTGGCTAGAGCACTTGGAAAAGAAGCCCATTCTGTGTTTGGGTGTTGCTAGGCTGGAGGATGAGGCCCAAGAGCTGCTGGTGGCTATCTTGCCTCCGTGGAGGAGTGGCTGCCTGTGGATGAAGTCAACAGAGAGGAAAGCCAAGTTGACAGCCAGACAGAAAAACAGTCCTGTTAGTCCTTTAACACGTGAATCCAGCTAAGCCCGAAGCCAGCCCTTTATCTAGACTTTTCCATTACAAGACACCATACATTCCCGTGTTGCCGAAACCAGTTTGATCAGCTTCTGCCACATTCCACTAAAAAGAGTCCTGGTGCCGGGTGCAATTCCAGCACTTTGGGAAGCCAAGGAGGCAGATCACAAGGTCAGGAGTTCAAGACCAGTCTGGCCAACAGAGTGAAACTGCATCTCTACTAAAAATACAAAAAATTACCCAGTTGTGGTGGTGTGTGTTTGGAATCCCAACTACTTGGGAGGCTGAGGTAGGAGAATCACGTGAACCTGGGAGGCAGAGGTTGCAGTGAGCCAAGATGGTGCCATTGCACAACAGCCCAGGCGACAGTGCAAGACTCCGTCTCAAAAAAAAAGGAAAAAAAGGAAAGAGTCCTGGCTAACACTCTCAACACTCAGCACAATTCCAACAAAATCTGGTACTTTCATTTCTTTTGCTTCAACAGACCCCAGTGCTGACAGCCTTTTGATAAGTGATAGAGCATGCACCATATTATCATCCAATAAATGTTTGCTGAATGTTGAACCCTGAATTTCTGGCCAACCTCTCCTCCCACCAGAGCCCTCCTCCTTACTTGCAGCATTTGAAACCAGTGCAACTGCTTTGGCAAAAATCTAATCAATCCAACTGAGTTTAATTATGTACCCCCCAAAAAAATAAAAAAGGAATCAAATGTGATAAACTCTTCAGTATTAATGCTACTTTTGGAAAATCACTCTAAAGACATAAAGGATGGAAAACTACCTTGCAAAAAAAAAAAAGTTCACTGCATCATTACTTATAACAGGAACAAGAAAGAAAGAAGGAAAGCTAGGCATAGTGGTTCACATCTGTAATCCTAGCACTCTGGGAGGCTGAGGCAGGAGGATCACTTGAGGCAGGAGTTCAACATCAGCCTGGGCAATATAGTGAGACCCTGTCTCTACACCCAATTAAAAAGTTAGACGGGTGTGGTGGTGCACCTTTAGTCCTAGCTACTCAGGGCTGAGATGGGAGGATCAACTTGAGCCCAGGAGGTTAAGGCCATAGTGAGACATAATAGTACCACTGCAGCCGGGCACGGTGGCTCACACCTGTAATCTCAGCACTTTGGAAGGCCAAGGTGGGCAGATCACCTGAGGTCAGGAGTTTGAGACCAGCCTGACCAAAGTGGAGAAACATCGTCTCTACTAAAAATACAAAATGAGCCAAGTGTGGTCGTACACACCTGTAATCCCAGCTACCTGGGAGGCTGAGGCAGAAGAATCGCTTGAACCCACGAGGTGGAGGTTGCGATGAGCCAAGATTGCACCACTGCACTCCAGCCTGGCCAACAAGAGCAGAACTCCACCTCAAAAAAAAAATAAATAAATAATTGTGCCACTGCACTGCAGCCTAGGCAACAGAGCAAAATGCTGTCTTGAAAGAAAAAGAGGAAAAAGAAAAAGAAAGGGAGGAAGGGAGAGATGGAGGGAGAAAGGGAGGGAGAGAGGGACAGAGGGAGGGAGAGAGGGAGGGAGAGAGGGAGGAAAGGGGTAAAGGAAGATAGGCCAAGTTTCTACAACTAGAATCAATAGTCAAAAACTGTACTACATGCAAAATGATGGCTGACTGATGGAGTGTGCAGTCCATAAAAGTGATCAAGAGGGAGCCCATGTAGCAGTGTGGGAGGATTTCATCCTGAAATGTTAACGGTGAACCCAAAATGCAAAGTTATATGATAATAATAAAATTACTGCAGCCTGTATTGGTGTTTCTCAGTTGTTTGTTGTTGTTGTTGTTGTTGTTGTTGTTGAGACACAGTCTAAGGGTCTGACTCTGTCGCCCAGGCTGGAGTGCAATGGTGCATTCACAGCTCACTGCAGCCTCAACCACCCAGGCTCAAGTGATCCTCCCACCTCAGCCTCCCCAACAGCTGCAACCATGGACATGCACCACCACACTCAGCTAGTGTGTGTCTGTGTGTGCATGTGTGTACAGACAGGGTCTCATGGGCTCAAGCAATCCTCCCACCTTAGCCTCCCAAAGTGCTGGAATTACAGGTGTGAGCCACTGTGTCCAGCTCAATCTTTTTCATTCTTTCCCCCTAAGGATACTTTTTAGTTTTTCCCTCATCATCCCCTCCATGAAAAAGTAATACCACAGATACAATGTACATCTATTTATGTGCTATATGCCTATCTGTGCTTTATTCATTAGAGTAAGGTTTTATCTCCCCTTGGAACCAATGTTCACCCCCACTGCAAATATATGGCCTATGTATAGACAAGACAGTGGCAGATGGAAGGTGCTTTATCTGTAACTATGCTCACATTGCCACAATTTAGAAAAATCTATAAAATCTTGGATTTTAGTTTCAAATTTTAAGAGCTCTAAGCATTTGAGTTCCTATCAATTACCTGGATCAAGCAACCAGGAGGCAGAAGAACCAATATCAGCAGGACCTAGTCTATCGGTGATTGCTAGCAGAGGTGGGGGTCAACTGTTTGCTGATGGTGGAACACATACTTCTTGCATTCTACCATTAAAGATCAATCCAGTGCCTTCATGAGGGGGGAAAAATGTTGATAGCATCACTTTTCTACTTTGAAAAAGCAGCCGGGCACAGTGGCTCACTCTTATAATCTCAGCACTTTGGGAGGCTGAGACGGGATGCTTAAAGCCAGGAGTTCAAGATGAGCTTGGGCAACATAGTAAGACCCAGACTCTACAAAAAAAAAAAAAATTGTAGGCCAGGTGCGGTGGCTCACACCTATAATCCTAACACTTTGGGAGGCCCAGGCAGGCGGATCACCTGAGCTCAGGAGTTTGAGAGCAGCCTGGGCAACATGGCGAAACGCCGCCTCTACTAAAAATACAAAAAATTAGCCTGGTATGTTGGTGCATGCCTGTAATCCCAGTTACTCGGGAGGCTGAGGCATGAGAATCACTGGAGACTGGGAGGCAGAGGTTGCAGTGAGCCAAGATTTCACCACTGCATTCCAGTCTGGGCAACACACAGTGAGAATCTGTCTCAAAAAAAATTCATTAATATTAAAAAATGTTTTTAATAAAAAGCTGCCAAAATACACATAAACAAGAAATAGCAGTAAATTACCCATTAAGCTCAAAACTCTGATATATGACAAGCCTTAGAGCTCAACTGTTACACAAATTATTGATCACTGTAGGCCTGGCTTTCCTCACCCTTGAAACAGGAACCTCAGTGTCTCCTAAAAAACACTGATGAGGCTGGGCGCAGTGGCTCATGCCTATAATCCCAGAACTTTGGGAGGCCAACGCAGGCGGATCACCTGAGATCAAGAGTTCGAGACCAGCCTGACCAACATGGAAAAACCCCGTCTCTGCTAAAAATACAAAATGAGCCAGGTGTGATGGCACACACCTGTAATCCCAGCTACTCAGGAGGCTGAGACAGGAGAATCGCTTGAACCTGGGAGACGGAGGTTGCAGTGACTGGGCACTGCACCATTGCACTCCAGCCTGGGCAACAAGAGTGAAACTCCATCTCATGAAAAAAAAAAAACAAATAACAAACAAACAAACAAAACTGATGCAAAGGAGTATCCAGGATATTAAGGATAAAGACTTACAAAAGACAAAACTTGAGAATAATAATGACTTTCTGGCTGTACAAGTTCTACTTTCTCAGTAACAGCAAACACCTATCTGAAAATCAGCATTCCTTACACAGTCTGAAGAGGCTGGCAATCAAGTATTCCTATCTACTGGATTCTTTAAAGAAAAATAAACAAATTGTGACTGCCACCCTACAATAACCACCCACACACTGGCAGGCATCTTTCTTCCTGATAATTTTTTTAGTTCCACATATGTATATGAATCCATAAATGTTGTCTTGTATATATTTTAATTTGCATCAAGGTATATATTTTAGGTATAATTCTACACCCTTTTTTTAAATTGAGATGAGATCTCACTATGTTGCCCAAGCTGGTCTCGAATTCCTGGACTCAAACAATCCTCCAGCTTGGGCCTCCCAAAAAGCTGGGATTAGAGGCATAAGCAACCACGCCAGGCCCACACTGCTTTTCATATGGAATATTAACACTGAGATATAGCCACGGTGATGTGTATGAATCCATATCACTCCTTTTAACATTTCTGAGGCTTTCCATCAGGTGACCACAGCACACTAGGTTTACCTACACCCCCGTTAACGGTCATCTTAGTTGTTTCTGGCCTTCTGATACCCGTTTATCTTGTGTGTATATTACCCAGGGCCATTCCATTTCCTGGTTATTTGTCCTTAATGTATTCAGCTTTACACCCATCTCACCTCTGACTCTATTCAAATATTTTCAACTCAAAAATACAACAGACTCTAATTAACAATTTATAGCACATACAAGAGACTGAAAAACACGTGAAGCCACACCAAAAGGATGCAATCAGCAGAGATCTACAAAGGATTCTCGGGATAAATAACTGTGTTTCCTTCAACCATAACTGCAAGGGGAAAAAGGAGAGAGATGAAAGGGCAGCCTGTAGTTTAAAAAAAGACTTTGTGCTTCAAAAAACACCATCAAGAAAGTGAAAAGAGGCAAGGCACAGTGGCTCATGCTTGTAATCCTATGACTTTGGGAGGCTGAGGTGGGCAGATCACTTGAGGTCAGGAGCTTGAGACCAGACTGGCCAACATGGTAAAACCCCATCAATACTAATAATACAAAAATTGGCCAGACACGGTGGCTCATGCCTGTAATCCCAGCACTTTGGGAGCCCGAGGTGGGCAGATCACTTGAGGCCACGAGTTCAAGACCAGCCTGGTCAACATGGTGAAACCCCATTTCTCTAAGAATACAAAAAAATATACATATAGCTGGGTGTGTTGGCATGCAACTGTAGTCCCAGCTACTCCGGAGGCCGAGGCAGGAGAATCACTTGAATCCGGGAGGCAGAGGTTGTAGTGAGCCAAGATTGCTCACTGTACTCCAACACTCCACCATGAGTGACAGAGCATGACTCCATCTCAAAAAAAAAAAAAAAAAAGAAAGAAAAGAAAAGAGAAAATGAAAAGATAAACCATGGAGTGGGAGAAAATTTTTGCAAACAATAAACCTGATAAGGGAGTTGTATCTAGAAATTACAGAGGATTCTTACAGATCAGCATAAAAAGACAACCTAATTTTAAAATGGCCAAAGGATCTGAATAGACATTTCTCCAAGGAAGATACACAACTGGTCAATAAGCAGAAGATAAGATGCTCAACATCACTAGTCACTAGGGAAATGCAAATCAAAACTACAAAGAAATACCACTTCACACCCACTAGAATGTCTGCTATTAAAAACACTCTTGGTGAAGGTGTGAAGAAACAGAACCCTCATACACTGCTGGTGAGAATTTAAAATGGTACAGTCACTTTGGAAACAGGTCTGACACAGTTTCTCAAATGGTTAAACACAATTACCATATGACCCTGCAATTCCACTCTTACATCTATGCCCAAGAGAAATGAAGAGACTTGCCCCCACAAAAACTTGTGCGTGAACATTCACAGCAGCATTATTCGGAAGAGCTAAAAAGTGGAAACAACTCAAATGCCCATCTATTGATGCACGAATACACAAAATGCATGATATTCATATAAAGGAATATAATTTGGCCACAAAAAGAAATGAAGTACAGATATATGCTGTAACATGGTTGAACCTCAGGAAAATCATACCAAGTGAAAAAAGCCAGATACGAGGGGTCATATATTGTACGATTTCATTTATATGTACGCACAACCGGCACATCCAGAGACAGAAACTAGATGAGTGGTTCCCAGGGGCTGAGGGAAAAGGGAAAGAGGAATAACTGCTACTGGGTACAAAGTTTCTTTCTGAGGTAATTAAAATGTTCTGAAATTAACTATTGTGATGTTTGCACAGTTCTGAATATACCAAAAAATAAATAATAAAACTGAAACAAAAAGGAGGTGAGGGAGAGACCTAAAAGATTTCAAACACAAACCAATTTGCACTGTTTAAACCTTACTTAGATCCTGAATTTTTAAAAATACATTATAGGCTGGGCGCGGTGGCTCACGCCTATAATCCCAGCACTTTGGGAGGCCGAGGCAGGTGGATCACAAGATCAAGAAATCAAGACCAAACTGGTCAACATGGTGAAACCCCATCTCTACTAAAAATACAAAAAAATTAGCTGGGCGTGGTGGCGCACACCTGTAGTCCCAGCTACTTGGGAGGCTGAGGCAAGAGAATTGCTTGAACCCAGGAGGCGGAGGTTGCGGTGAGAAGAGATCGCGCCATTGCACTCCAGCCTGGGTAACAAGAGCGAAACTCTGTCTCAAAAAAAAAAAAAAGAAAAAGTAAAAATACATTATAAAATAAAATATTAATGCCGGGGCACAGTGGCTCATGCCTGTAATCCCAAACTTTTTGGGGGTCAGGCAGGTGGATCACATGAGGCCAGGAGTTTGAGACCAGCCTGGCCAACAGGGCGAAATTCCACCTCTACTAAAAATACAAAAATTAGTCAGGCATGGTGGTGCACGTCTGTAATCCCAGCTACTCAGGAGGCTGAGGCAGGAGAATTGCTTGAACCCAGGAAGCAATGAGCAGAGATCGTGCCATTGCACTTCAGTCTGGGTTAGAGAGAGAGATTCTGTCTCAAATAAATAAATAAATAAATAAAATATTATAAGTGGGACACAAAATAAAGAGAGGAAATATTTCCATGCCACTTTATTTTACTGTGTGCCAGTTATCAATCCCACAAGTGGGGAAACCCACTTTCAACTGCATTCTCAAGAAACAATTAAAATATACCATTGGACTTCCCCTTCCTTCCTCACAGACCACTTTTTCTGCCTCAGTTACAATCTTTCCAAAAGAAACTTTGGATCCTTCATGCTTTTTCCTAAAAAGTCATTTGTTGGTTTCCTTTTCTAATTTGTTTGGCTTTAGATGTAATGATTTTTTTTTTTTTCTGAGACTGAGTCTCCCTCTATCGCCCAGGTTGGAGTGCAATGGCTCGATCTCTGCTCACTGCAACCACCACCTCCCAGGTTCAAGAGATTCTCATCCCTCAGCCTCCCGAGTAGCTAGGATTATAGGCGCCCACCACTATACCCTGCTAATTTTTGTATTTTCAGTAAAGACAAGGTTTCATCATGTTGGCCAGGCTGGTCTCGAACTCCTCACCTCAAGTGATCCACCTGCCTCAGCCTCCCAAAGTGCTGGGATCACAGGCATGAGGTACCACACCCAGCCAACATAATGATTTTTTAATTAAATTTTAAAACTTCCTGAGTTTTCACATTATTTCTCCTTGAAAGATAAACTCATCTACTTCTATTGGCTTATCAATTTCATTTTCTCTTGGGCTAAAAGTAGAACGAAAAGGGTCCAAAACTGTGAGCTTGTGGCAAAGACTCCTCGGTTATATTAAAAGGAAAAGATTTTCAGAGACTGCCTAGTCCTAGCCCTCCTCCCATAACTGGGCAAAAACAACCTCACTCCTATGCCCCATGAGCCCTTACAGAAAGAACAGCAGGTAGCTCTGAGATCCTGATAATGCACCTCGTGATATACATGGTAGCAGTCACTTTACCTGATCAATGTTATTTAGTCATTACAAGCCTAGAAGACAAGTACTACTACGTATCCCTGTTTTGCTGGGACTCCCAGAATCATCAAGTAACTTACTCTTAAATCACACAGTTTCATGTGGCAGAGCCAAAATTTGAACCCAGGATGTCTGGCCTCAGGGCCTGCACTTACACCAACCTACATCACCTCCTGGTGGAAGCCAGCTCATAACATTTTTATTGTGGTATCACTAATATTCACGAATAAGAAACCATACTTAGGCTTAAAATCATTTGATATGGCAACCAAAGGTGGATTACCTCCCAGAAAACTCCCCCTCACCAACCCCCCTCATTATTAGGACTGTCCATATCACAAATCTTGGTCTTGAACAACAAAAGCAAAAGACACATCACTTGTTTAAACAAACAAACAACAACGAAAAAGATCCAGAGGTAACTTTAAAAGTTAAAAATGAACACAGCAGTATCCCTTGGCCTTGTCCCCCACCCCCACCCCTACTCCCGCTCAACCTCCAGAAATGTCTGGGGGAAAGACTAGGGCCAAGAGGGCTGGATGCAGAGAGTCCTCAGAAACAATTCCACAGTGAAGGGAAAACAGGCACTATGAGGATAGGCGGGGCTTCCTAAATAAATCCAGATCCCAGAGTGGCTGGACAGACAGTCTGGGGAAAGCTGAGAGGCTTCCCTGAGTCACTCCCATCTCCACATACAAAACCCAGGAATGACTTAGCACCAAAACACCAGGAAGACTCCTGAGACGAAAGCAGGGTAGAGGCAGGAGACTAAACTTCAGAAAACACTGAGGACAAGCTGTCCACACCCACCTCCCTTTCACTTCCAGCATCCCCACCAGCACCACTATTCCCCCCACCCCCCACCCCCCGCCCCCATGGTGAGAGGAAGAAGTTTGGACTGGGAAGAGCAAGGACGAAGTGATGGTCCCCAGATGGGCTGGGCACAGGACAAGAAGGGAAGGACAGCAGGACAAAGCAAGAGAGACCTTAAATGATAATGAAGAGCCACGGAAGGGGATGGAATATGCAAGCACCACCGCAATGTAAAAGCCAGGACACGGGAGGGAAGCTGAGTGGGTAACTGGGAAGAACTGGTGATGGGAACAGCAAAGCACTGCGAGCAGGGGTGGAGGGAATGAGAGCGATGGGGAAGACAATGGGGTTGGAGAACTGAGCTCCTCTGGGGACCAGGAGCTCCTGGGACACGAAGGTACTGAGGTCAGCAATCTAAGTGTCCAGAAAGACTCTGCCTGTGTGGAAACTGCAGGGAATGGAGACCAGGGGCCTGGGGAGCGAGGATGACTGGGGATGGGGGACCCGGAACTGGAGTTGGGACACAGCGGGTCTAGGAGTTAGGAGAGACTGAGACCCGGGAGGTCGCAGAACTGGGGGTCTGGACACTAGGCAAGGGGGGTCGCAGGACCGGGACGACTAGGGACAGGGCTTTAGGAGCTGGTTTTTATGGATGGACAGGAGTCAGGAGACCAGGAGCGCCCGGCCACGGGAGCTCAGAGACCCGCAGGTGAGCAAGGGCCAGCAACTGGGCGTCCCGGGGGCCAGGGGTCTGGAAAAGGGAGCGATGGGGAGGGTGTCTGTGAGGGAGCGGGGCGCGGGGACTCAGGGGCCGGAGTGTGCAGCTGGAGCGGCGGGAGCTAGGGCGGCCGGGGCGGGTGACAGCGGCGGGGCAGCCACTCACCGCTCATGGTGCCGCTCCCCGGGCCGGTGCCTGCGCCGCGCCGCGCCGCCGCCGCTGCAGCCTCTGCGGCCGCCGAGCTCCAGACAGGCCGGGAGACAGGAGCCCCGCCCCGGCCGCCCCGCCCCGGAAGTAGAGCCCGGCCGCCGGCAAGGCCCCGCCCGCCGACCCGGAAGGTAAACACGGGCGCAGGTCCAGGTCGCCGGACCGAGGGTAGAGAGCGGTGCTGAGTTGACGCGGGCTGGAGACTCCTGGTGGACCCGAGACCCCGCGAGGAGGTGCCGGTGTCCCCAAGTCCCCTCCCCGGCCCTTCTGAGGTTCTTCGGGGCGCCAGAGAGAGAAGAAGGCCACGAGTGTTGGGGCGACTTCGTCCCAGAGAGGGCTGCGGGCTGGAAGGGAAATAAAAACGGAGTAACTGGCCAAAGCGTGGGCACAGGCGGATGGGCAATCCCGGAGGCCCTCTCTCAGGAGGCGGGTTTTGAGCCCAGACCTGGATGATGAGAGGAAACCAGCCCAGGAAGATCCCCAGGGAGGAGGGTGTTCCATAAGGAGGGGCAAGTGCAAGCGCCCTGCCTGGAGGGGTTGACTGCAGCCAGGGGATGAGTGAGAAAATAGGCCTGGCGCAGTGGCTCACGCGTATAATCCCAACGCTGTGGGAGGCCGAGGCGGGTGGATAACCTGAGTTTAAGGGTTCGAGAGGGTGAGTGAGAAAAGGGTGGTGAGAGGGAGGCCCTTGCAGACCAGAGGAGGGAGTTTGGGCTTTTATACTTAACGGTAGGAAGGAAGGGGAGTAGGAGGCTATTATAAGAATGCCAGCAGAGACGAAACGCGGTGTCTCACGTCTGTAGTCCCAGCACTTGGGGAGGCCGAGGCGGGCAGCACGCTTGAGACCAGGAGTTGGAGAGCAGCCTGGGCAACATAGCGAGATGCCGTTCTCTACAAAAATAAAAAGAATTTTTCAAGCAGAGGACTGACACGATCTGAATTAGGTTTTAAGATGTGGCTCCAGACTGGGTGCAGTGGCTCATGTCTGTAATCCCAGCACTGTGGGAGGCCAAGGGGGGGGTGAGGTCAGAAGTTGGAGACCAGCCTAGCCAACATGAAACCCCGTATCTACTAAAAACTACTATCCAGACATGGTGGCCTGCGCCTATAGTCCTAGCTACTCGGGAGAGGCTGAGACAGGAGAATTGCTTGAACCCGGGGTCAGAAGTGGCGGTGAGTGGAGATTTCCCGAATGCAGCCTGGACGTCAGAGTGAGACTGTGTCTAAAAAAAAAAAAAAAAACAACAACGGCTCTTCCTGGGATGAGAATTAATTATAATGGGGGCAGGGTGGAGAAAGAGCAGCTGGTTAGGGAGCTGTTGCAGATGTCCAGGCAAGAGATGGTGCCTGGCTACAGTGGTGGCAGTGGACATGGGAAAGGTGATGGATTGAGTATGAACACAAGTGTTACACGTTCACAACATTCTTATGAAGCCCAGAGTGTTGTCCCGTTTTACACATGGGGGAAAAGGGACTGAAGGAGTATGTTCCCAACTTGTTTTGCCTACACCCAGAGTGAAGAAACACATTTTATATCACAACCCTGAAAACATACCCATACATTTGAGGAGATGTTTAGGAAAACAATTCTGTAAGTAATACATTCTCTACTTTTCTTTTCTTTTTTTAATGCTGATGGAAATTTACTCGATTGATCCATAATAAGTCTTTGTTGTTTTTTGTTTCTTTGATTTTGAACTGGAGTCTTGCTCTGTCGCCCAGGCAGGAGTGCAATGGCGCGATCTTGGCTTACTGCAACCTTCCCGTCCCGGTTGTAGTGATTCTCCTGCCTCAGCCTCCTAAGTAGCTGGGATTACAGGCGTGCCAACACCATGCCCACTAATTTTTGTATTAGTCCCATAATGTGTTTTGCTGGGGTTCCAAGCCCTCATTCTTTTTGTAGCCTCATGATAATTTGGCAGGGTGTGGTGGCTCACGCCTGTAAACCCAGCACTTTGAGAGGCCGAAGCGGGTGGATCACCTGAGGTCAGGAGTTCAAGGCCAGCCAGACCAACATGGTGAAACCCCATCTCTACTAAAAATACAAAAAGTATCCAGGTGTGGAGGTCGG
This sequence comes from Aotus nancymaae, assembly GCF_030222135.1. Classification (NCBI taxonomy): domain Eukaryota; kingdom Metazoa; phylum Chordata; class Mammalia; order Primates; family Aotidae; genus Aotus; species Aotus nancymaae. The sequence continues at coordinate 14,506,368 of NW_026988463.1, forward strand.
CACCTGTAATCCCAGCTAACCCGGAAGGCTGAGGCAGGAGAATTGCTTGGACCAGGGAGGTTGCAGTCAGCCGAGATGGCACTACCGCACTCCAGCCTGTGCGACAAGAGCAAACTCCATCTCAAAAAATAAATAAAATAAATAATTTATAAGCGTCTGAACTCTCTTGAGGGAGAGGTATTCACTCTGATTCTCCCCCAGGGTACAGGTCAATAAAATTTGTCTACCTTTTCTCCAGTTAATCTGCCTTTCATGAGTTGATTTTTCAGCAACTTTCAAGGGACTAAGAGGAAGAGGAAGTTTTTCCCCTGGCCCCTGCAGTGGAAAGAACCAAAGCCCAGCTATAGAAGCATAGCTAAGCAAATCATGGCTGTAAACCAAAAATGAAATTCTAAGCCCCCTAGTCATCTGAACGGAGCCCTCCTCTTGGCCAGAGGCATTCCAAAGGCAACTGGAAAAACGAGTTCAGGCCATAACTGGATATGGGAGCCGAACATGCCTCACAGTAAACTCCTCCCTTTCGGAATTCCTAATAGAATAGACTTTTTTTAAAAAATACTTTTTTTATTTTTTGAAACGGAGTTTCGCTCTTGTTGCCCAGGCTGGAGTGCAATGGCACGATCTCAGCTCAACATAACTTGTGTCTCCCAGCTTCAAGTGATTCACCTGCCTCAGCCACCCAAGTAGCTGAGATTGCAGGCGCCTACCACCACGCCTAGCTAATTTTGTATTTTTAGTAGAGACAGGGTTTCTCCATGTTGGTCACGCTGGTCTCAAACCCCTGACCTCAGGTGATCTGCCTGCCTTGGCCTCCCAAAGTGCTGGGATTACAGTCATGAGTCACAGTGCTTGGCTTTTTTTTTTTTTTTCTTTTTTTTGAGACCGAGCTTCGCTCTGCCACCCAGGCTGGAGTACAGTGGCATGATCTTGACTCACTGCAACATCCACCTCCCAGGTTCAAGCAATTGTCCTGTCTCAGCCTCCTGAGTAACTGGGATTACAGGCCTCCACCACCACGCCTGGCTAATTTTTGGTGTATTTAGTAGAGACAGGGTTTCACCATGTTGGCAAAGCTGGTCTTGAACTCCTAACCTCAGGTGATCCACCCGCCTCAGCCTCCCAAAGTGCTAGGATTACAGGCATGAGCCATTGCACCCAGCTTTTTTTTTTTTTAAGACACTGTTTCACTCTGTTGCCCAGACTGGAGTGTAGTGGCAAGATCTCAGCTTACTGCAACCTCCACCTCCCAGGTTCAAGTGATTCTTGTGCCTCAGACTCTGAAGTAGCTGGGATTACAGGCGCTTGCTACCATGCCTGGCTAATTAGTATTTTTTAGTAGCGTTGGGGTTTCACCATAGCAACCAGGCTGGTCTCAAACTCCTGACCTCAAATAACCTGCCTGCCTCAGCCTCCCAAAGTGCTGGGATTACCAGCATGAGCCACTGCACCCTGCCAGAACAGACTCCTTAAGTCTGGTAGGAAACATTTACAATTTATTTTCTGAAGCCTGCCACCTGGAGGCTTCATCTGCATGACAAAACCATGATCTCCACAACCCCTTATCTTAACCAACATTGCTTTCTATTGATTCTAAATCTTTAGACAATAACTTAACCCTTTCAACCAAAATCTTTGAATCCAGGCCAGGCCCAGTGACTCCCGCCTGTAATCTCAGCACTTTGAGTGCAGATGGCTTGAGGTCAGGAGTTTGAGACCAGCCTGGCCAACACTGCAAAAACCCATGTCTACTAAAAATACAGATATTAGCTGGGCGTGGTGGTACACACTTACAATCCCAGCTACTTGAGAGGCTGAGGCAGGAGGATTGCTTGAAGCTGGGCGGCAGAGGTTGCAGTGAGCCAAGATCATGCCACGGCAATCCAGCCTGGGTGACAGAGCAAGACTCTGTCTAAAACAGTAAAAAACAAAATCTTTGAATCTACCTATGACTAGGAATCACCTGTACCACCAACCCCCTCCCCATACCTACTTCTAGTTGGCCTGCCTTTCTGGACCAAACCAATGTACATCTTACACGTACTGACTGATGTTTCATGTCTTTCTTTTTTTTGAGACTGAGTTTTGCTCTTGTTGCCCAGGCTGGAATGCAATGATGTGATCCTGGCTCACTGCAACCTCTGCCTCCCGGGTTCAAGCGATTCTCCTGCCTCAGCTTCCTGAGTAGCTGAGATTACAGGTATGCGCCACCATGCCTGGCTAATTTTGTATATCTAGTAGAGACAGGCTTTCTCCATGTTGGTCAAGCTGGTCTCGAACTCCCGACCTCAGGCGCACTCCATTGCACTCCAGCCTGGGCACTGGAGTGAGACCCCATCTCAAAACAAACAAACAAACAAAGTAACAAAATGCTGATTTTAAACACTAGAAGGCCAGCGAGGTGGCTCACACCTGTAATCCTAGCACTCTGGGAGGCCAGGGTGGTGGATCACCTGAGGTCAAGAATCCGAGACCAGCCTGACTAACAAAGTGAAACCCCGTCTCTACTAAAGATACAAAAATTAGCCAGGTGTCGCTGTGGGCAACTGTAATCCTAGTTACTCGGGAGGCTGAGACAGGAGAATTGCTTGAACCCAAGAAGCGGAGGTTGCAGTGAGCTGAGATTACGCCACTGCACTCCAACCTGAGCCACAGAATGAGACTTCATCTCAAAAAATAAAAATAAATAAAGACTGGAAATGTGGGACAATGCCAGTCATCATACATTAAGTGAAAAAAAGCCATGCAAAATAGTCTGTATGCCGTAATTACACTTGTGCCAAAACACAGCCATGTGTAGGGACTATGAAAAAATCTAAAAATGGGAATACTTGTGTGTTTGGTTCGTGAGGTTTTCCCCATTTTCTTTTCTTTTTCTTCTTTTCTTGAGACAGAGTTTTGTTCTAGTTGCCCAGGCTGGAGTGCAATGGTGCGCTCTCAGCTCACCCCAAACCTCTGCCTCCTGGGTTCAGCCAATTCTTCTGCCTCAGCCTCCCGAGTAGCTGGGATTACAGTCATGTTCCACCACGCCCAGCTAATTTTGTATTTTTAGTAGAGACAGGGTTTCTCCATGTTGGTCAGGCTGGTCTCAAACTCCTGGCCTGAGGTGATCTGCCCACCTTGGCCTCCCAAGGTGCTGGGATTACAGGTGTGAGCCACCATGCCCATCCTCTCATTTTCAAAAATATACTTTATAGTTGTTAATTTGCTACTTCAGTTAAAAAGTTGGTGTGTCTGGTGCCAGGCACAGTGGCTCAGGCCTATAATCCTAGCACTCTGGGAGGCCAAGGCAGGAGGATCCCATGAGGCCAAGGATTCAAGACCAGCCTGGGCAACATAGCAACACCCTGTCTAAAATGAAATTTTTTAATTAGCACCTTTAGTCCCAGGTACTCAGGAGGCCAAGGTGGGAGGATCATTTGACCCCTGGAGTTTGAGGCTGCAGTGGCTATAATTACACCACTGCACTCCAGTCTGGGTGACAGAGCAAGACCCTGTCTCTAAAAATAACGATTAAAAAAAGTTCCAAAACCAAAGTTCCCCATATCTGAAATGTGTACAAAAGCAACAGAGCCCCAAGACCTTGAGAATCTATGATATGGCACCAATAGACAACTTAGCAATGACCAAAATCGACAGATAACAAGAGGGCATCCCATTTTGTATTGCCTTTCTGTAAGACCCTAGGACCTTTGCACAACCCCAGGAAGGGAATCCTCCCTGAAGGGCTAAGACTGTAGCCCAAAAACATGGGGATGTCAGAAGTGGAGTTAAATAGATGTGTAGAGGAAAAATAAGATACATTAAAGACACCTGGGTTTAGGCCAGGCGCCGTGGCTCACACCTGTAATCCCAACACTTCGGGAGGCCAAAGCAGGTGGAGCACAAGGTCAGGAGTTCGAGACCAGCCTGGCCAATATAGTGAAACCCCGTCTCTACTAAAAATACAAAATTAGCCAGGCGTGGTGGTGCACGCCTGTAGTCCCAGCTACTCGGGAGGCTAAGGCAGGAGAATTCGCTTGAATCCAGGAGGTGGAGGCTGCAGTGAGCCAAGATTGCGCCATTGCACTCCAGCCTGGTGACAAAGGAAGACCATCTCAAAATAAAAAGAGGCTGAGACCTGCTGGGCTGCACTCCTAGACAGGTAAGGCATTCTAAGTCACAGGATGAGATAGGAGGTGAGCACAAGATATACATCATAAAGGCCTTGCTGATAAAACAGCCTGCAGTAAAGAAGCCGGCTAAATCCCACCAAAACCAAGATGGCCATGAAAGTGACCTCTCGTCGTCCTCACTGCTACACTTCCACCAGCGCCATGACAGTTTGCAAATGCCATGGCAATGTCAGGAAGTTACCCTATATGGTCTAAAAAGGGGAGGCATGAATAATCCACCCCTTGTTTAGCATATCATCAAGAAATAACTGGCCAGCCATGGTGGTTCACACCTGTAATTCCAGCACTTTGGGAGGCCGAGGCCAGTGAAACACTTGAGGTCAGGAGTTCAAGACCAGCCTGGCCAACATGGTGAAATCCCATCTCTAATAAAAATAGAAAAATTAGCCAAGCGTGGTAGAATATGCCTGTAATTCCAGCTACTTGGGAGGCTGAGGCAGGAGAATAGCTTAAACCCAGGAGGTGGAGGTTGCAGTGAGCCAAGATTGCACCACTGCACTCCAGCCTGGCGACAGAGCGTAACCACAGCCCTGAGGGCTGCTCTGTCTATGGAGTAGCCATTCTTTTATTCCTTTACTTTCTTAGTATACTTGCTTTCACTTTATGGACTCGTCCTGAATTCTTTCTTACGTGACATCCAAGAACCCTTTCTTGGGGTCTGGATTCAGACCCCTTTCTGGTAACACCACTACTATGGTTTGAATATTGTCAATGTGTACTGAGAACTGGGGCCTTTAGGACATGATTAGGGACAAGCACAGTGGCTCATGCCTGTAATCCCAGGACTTTTGGAGGCTGAGGAGGGTGGATCACCTGAGGTCAGGAGTTGGAGATCAGCCTGGCCAACATGGTAAAACCCCATCTCTACTAACAATACAAAAATTAGAGGAGTGTGGTGGTACACGCCTGTAATCCAAGCTACACGGGAGGCTGAGGCAGGAGAATGGCTTGAACCTGGGAGGTGAGTTTGCAGTGAGCCGAGAGCCACTGCACTCCAGCCTGAGCAATAGAGCAAGACTGTGTCTAAAAAAGGGTGATTAGGACATGACAGTACGTCCCTCATGAATGGGAATAAGGCTATTTTAAAAGAAGTTTCACATAGCATTTGGCTGATTTTCTTTTCCACTCTTATGCCACATGAAGGACATGGCATTTGTCTCTATTTACCTTTCTGCCTTCACCTATGTGAGGACCACTAAAAAGGCCCTCATCAGATGCTAACACCTTGATCTCGGGCTTCCCAGCCTCCAGAACTGTGAGAAAATAAATTGCTGTTCTTTATACCCAGTCTTGGGTATTCTGCTATACCAGCACAGACTTAAGACTGCCACTTACTGGCTATCTTACCTTCCTCTGACTATGTTTTTGTCATCATCTGTAAACTGGAGATAATAATGTCCACTGGGCCAGGTGTGGTGGCTCATGCCTGTAATCCCGGCACTTTGGGAGGCCGAGGAGGGTGGATGACAAGGTCAAGAGGCCAAGACCATCCTGGCCAACATTGTGAAAGCCTGTCCCTACTAAAAATACAAAAATCAGCTGGGCGTGGTGGCATGCGCCTGTAGTCCCAGCTACTTGGGAGACTGAGGCAAGAGAATCACTTGAACCCAGGAGGTGGAGGTTGAAGTGAGCCACGATCCTGCCACTGCACTCCAGCCTGGAGATAAAGTAAGCCTCCATCTCAAAAATAAATAAATAATGTCCACTTACCCAGTAGGTTTTTGTTTTTGTTTTTTGAGATAGAGTCTCACTCTGTCACCCAGGCTGGAGTGCACTGGCGTGATCTTGGCTCACTGCAATCTCTGCCTCCCAGGTTCAAGAGATTCTTCTGCCTCAGCCTCCCAAGTAGCTGGGATTACAGGCATGTGCCACCACGCCTGGCTTATTTTTGTATTTTTAGTACAGACAGGGTTTCACTATGTTGGCCAGGCTAGTCTCCAACTCCTGACCTCAGGTGATCCACCTGCCTTGGCCTCCCAAAGTGCTGGGATTACAACTGTGAGCAACCATGCCAGACCATATCCAGAAATTTTTTGTATGCTTCAAATGAGCAAGTATAGGCCAGGTGTGGTGGCAGACACCTGTAATCCCAGCTACTTGGGAGGCTGAGGTAGGAGAATCTTGAAACCGGGAGCTGGAAGTTGCAGCGAGCCAAGATCGTGCCAGTGCAGTCCAGCCTCGGAGACAAAATGAGATTCCATCTCAAAAAAGTAAAATAAAATAAAAATAAAATGAGTTAGTACAGGTGAAGCACTTAGAACAGTCCTTGGCACATTAATAAGACTATATAAGGGTCAGATATGATTATAGCACACCCACATTTGGGGCTGAGAACAGTATCTCATACACCATTATCACACTTAGCAATTACACATTTATTTATGTAATTATAGTAATGCCTGATGCTTTCATTAAGCTGGAAGCTCACGAGGCCAAGAACCACCTGGGCACTGCAAACTGACTTCATCTGGTTGATTCTAGGCTTCTCCTATTTGCAGAAGTGCATAGGATAAATTAGCTTTCCTTTAACAATAAAGAGAAAGGAGGTCAGGGGATAGGGGAAAGATAGCATTAGGAGAAATACTTAATGTAGTGACAGGGTGATGGATGCAGCAAACCACCATGGCACTTGTATACATATGTAACAAACCTGCACATTCTGTACATGTACCCCAGAACTTAAAGTATAAAAAAAAAAATTAAAATAAAGAATCTGATCTGTCCTGAAATGTGTATGTATGTGTATAGGAGAGATGCGCCCTAGCCATGGAAATGTGTGACTGGGGCTGGGCACGGTAGCTCATGCCTGTAATCCCAGCACTCTGGGAGGCCAAGGTGGGTGGATCACCTGAGGTCAGGAGTTCCAGACAAGCCTGGCCAACATGGTGAAACCCCGTCTCTACTAAGAATACAAAAATCAGCCGGGCATAGTGGCACATCTGTAATCCCAGCTACTTGGGAGGCTGAGGCAGAAGAATCTCTTGAACCCAGGAGGCAAAGGTTGCAGTGAGTTGAGATCACATCACTGCACACTCCAGCCAGGGCAACAGAGCAGGACTTCCTCTCAAAAAAACAGGCCGGGTGCGGTGGTGCACGCCTGTAATCCCAGCACTTTGGCAGGCAGAGGTGGGCAGATCACGAGGTCAAGAGATTGAGACCGTGCTGGCCAAGATGGTGAAACCCCATCTCTACTAAAAATACAAAAAAAAAAAAAAAATTAGCCGGGCATGGTGGCAAGCGCCTGTAATCCCAACTACTCAGGAGGCAGAGGCAGGAGAATCGCTTGAACCTGGGAGGCAGAAGTTGCAGTGAGCCAAGATCGTGCCACTACACTCCAGAGCAAGACTCTGTCTCAAAAGAAAAGAAAATGTGGGGGGGTGGGGAGTTGGGGAGAGATAGCATGGGGAGAAATGCCACATATAGGTGAACGGGAGGAAGGCAGCAAATCACACTGCCACGTATGCACCTATGCAACAATCTTGCATGTTTTTCACATGTACCCCAAAACCTAAAATGCAATTTAAAAAAAAATGTGTTACTGAGATCTACAGAATGCTGTACTTTTTTTCTCTCTCTCTTAGTAAGTCAAGAGTTTAGAGGGCTCTAGTGAGAAGATTGTCACGTTAGCACGTCAAGGTGAAGAACATCAGCTAGGATGAGCAAGGTTGTTTGCAACCACTGACGGTGTGGAAGGGGTTTGTGTTAAATGCTACACAGATAACACCACTGGGGACCTTAAGAAGCTGATGATTACAGCCCAGACCAGGGCTATAACAAGAACAGCCCTTTCAGGGACAAGACTATCCTGAATAAGTGGTATATAATTTTTAAGGACCATATATCACTAGGGGACTATAAAACGCAGTAGGAGATGAAACTGGAGCTTTTTTTTTTTTGAGACAGACTCTAGCTCTGTGGCCCAGGCTGGAGTGCATTGCAATCTCAGCTCACTGAAACCTCCACCTCCCCGGGTTCAAGCAATACTCCTGCCTCAGCCTCCTGAGTAGCTGGGATAACAGGCACCCACCACTGCGCCCAGCTAATTTTTGTATTTTTAGTAGAGACGGGGTTTCACTGTCTTGGTCAGGCTGGTCTCGAACTCCTGACCTAGTGATCCACTTGCCTTGGCCTCCCAAAGTGCTGGGATTACAAGCACGAGTCACCACACCTGGCCTTTTTTTTTTTTTTTTGAGACAGAATCTGGCTCTGTTATCCAGGCTGGAGTGCAGTGGTGCCATCTCAGCTCACTGCAACCTCCACCTCCCGGGTTAAAGTGATTCTCCTGCCTCAGCCTTTGAGTAGCTGGCATTACAGGCACCTACCACCATACCCAGCTAATTTTGTATTTTTAGTAGAGATGGGTTTTAACCATGTTGGCCAGGCTGGTCTCGAATTCCTGACCTCAGGTGATCTGCCTACCCTGGCCTCCCAGGGTGCTGGGATTACAGGCCTGAGCCACAGCTCCCGGCCAGAACTGGAGCTTTATTATCAACAGATTAAAATTCTTTTTCCCTGTCCCACCTTTCTATCCCACCCTCACCCCCCACACTGGTATACATGCTTGTTTTGTTTTTTTTTGTTTTGTTTTGTTTAAGCTTCACTAGTCCAGAACATGCTTGTTTTTAAAAACTCATGTTAATAAAAACTTAGATGTGAGAAAAAAAAAAAGAGTTTAATCATGAAACCAAGGAAGTTTTTACAGTTAAGTTCCCAACAGTAACCAAGAGAAATATATCTAACATAAAGAGTTTCCAGGATTAGAGGACAAAAGCTGTATCAGCAACTGAAAAATTTAGTCATTCTAAAGAGATCTGACACATCGTCTATTCCGATAAAACATTTTTTAAGTGGCACTGCATGAGTCGAAATGGTTAATTACCTAGCAGAAATTGATTTCTCTATCTCTGTAACACTCAGCGCAGCTGGCAGGCTGTTGCAATAGTCATTCGTTTTCGTGGTAACGAGAATGGTTGCGCCTTCCTCCATGGCTGGGAGTGGAAAGCAATGGTCAGAATCGACCTTTGGTTTGTTCTTGACACAGTCTTCACAGGTACATTCTTCCACCGTGTACTGCAGGCCTCTCGGAAGAATAATTTCATCACCAGTCCCGCTCTTTTCCAGGTCGACATTAGCCATGCCCAGGAGACCTGATCCTGATAATACAGAAACGGAAACATTAACCTAAACGTCAGAGTGTGGTCAAGAGAGTCTTAGTAGTACACATCGGGACTCAAAGCCATGTGAGACACATTTTTTCATTTTGTAGAGATGGGGTCTTCCTGTGTTGCCCAGGCTACATTCAAACTCCTGAGCTCAAGCAATCCTCCCATGTTAGCCTCCAGAGTAGTTGGGACTACAGCTCCACGCCACCACACCCAGCTTGAAACAGATCTTTTCATTAAAAAAGAATGAGTATGGGCTGGGCACAGTGGTTCATGCCTGTAATCTCAGCACTTTGGGAGGCCGAGGTGGGCAGATCACTTGAGGTCAGGAGTTTGAGACCATCCTGGCCAACATGATGAAACTCCGTCTCTACCAAAAAGTACAAAAATTAGTCAGATGTGGTGACACATACCTATAGTCCCAGGTACTCAGGAGGTTGGGATGGGAGAACTGTTTGAACCCAAGAGACGGAGGTTGCAGTGAGTTGAGATCACACAACTGCACTCCAGCCTGGGCCACAGAGCAAGACTCCATTTCAAAATAAATAAATAGATGCAGACAGAAATAGGGCACTGGCTATACATGTTTGGGAATCCAATCAAGAGCAAAGGTGCTACCTAAGTATTTTTATCTTAAGAGGCACTTAAGTAGAACATTTACTTTTCTGGGACTGGTTCTTTATTGCTAAAAAAAGATAATTATTTTTTAGATGATTGCTCAGATAATCCAGGAGCAACTGGTTATTCATTTCTAACATTTTTCAGTAGCAAAATGTTCACCCAAGCACATGACACTTAAATTTGTATAAAAACATGGACATAGATCTTGACAAGTATGTTTTTCCCGACAGTAGCAGACCTGGTTAAGAGTTGATAATGTGGCATTTAATTGATGTGCTAACGTTAGTCAAAGAGACTGATGTTTCCCAAGAAAGCATTAGTACTTTCAATAGAGTAATTACCAAGGGAAGAATCCTGGGAAGGTTGACTTCGTAGAAAACCTTCCAAGTTGTCAAAATCAGAATGAAGATGTCTCACCTCCACCAAGTTCATTTAATGTAACTATTTTCCAACATACTCGAAAGGGCTGCAACCAAGTGAAATAGTCAACGCTAAAAAAAGAAAAGGAACTGAAACTTACAATAGCCATCTCCTGGAAATAGATTTCAAAGATTCACCAACAAACCAACCTGTGTTTTTAAATTCATCCTTTAATGGTTCGGAGCTCATCTTCCTTAGCAAAAACATTAACACAAAAACTGCCAAAGAAATTATCAAGCTGAGTCCCAAACAGGTCCAGAGAATTGCATTCGTTCCTTTCACTGAATTGGTCCCACCTTTATGAAAAGAATGTCAGACAGATAATGAGCTGATAGTGTAATATTCATACACTTTATTATTTTTATTTATTTATTTATTTATTTATTTTTGAGACAAAGTCTTTCTCTGTTGCCCAGCCTGGAGCGCAGTGGCATGATTTCGGCTCACTGCAACCTCCACTTCCCGGGTTCAAGCGATTCTCGTGCCTCAGCCTCCCAAGTAGCTGAGATTACAGACTTGTGCCACCACAACTGGCTAATTTTTGTGTTTTTGGTAGAGACGGGGTTTCACCATGTTGGCCCGGCTGGTCTCAAACTCCAGACCTCAGGTGATCCACCCACCTTCACCTCCCAAAGTACTGGGATTACAGGCTTGAGCCACCGCACCGGGATGATTTTTGCTATCAGAATAATCAGGTATGAATTATTTCCATTCAATCACCTTAATTAATGAACATCAACTTTTAAATTCTAAATATCACTTAATTAGAAGAGTTTCCTTTTTTAAAAAAATCTGTGTTGCTAATAGTGCTGAATCACGTAGAGTTCAGTCCCAAATAATTACTTTGTTTCCATAAACATTAAAATCATTGCCTTGTTTCCTTTCTCTTTTTGATTCAAAAATTCTCACCATCATGCCCATTACATTGATTCTCTCAATAAACAGTCCGTATAGACAGAATAGTTCACACCAATGAGTAATCATTCAAGCAATATTACTTACTTGCATTACAATAACGCTGACATGTTAGAGGAGGAGTATTAGAACATCGAAGTTGACAAGGTTTGCAAGCATGCAACAAACTGTCAAAATATTCATTTTGGGAGCACTGCCGAGCCATCTGCAACATGATCACAAAAAGAAAACAAGGGAGCTACAGAAAGAACACTCTAGAAGGACAAGTAATGTCTCTACAAGAATTCCAGAGCAAATGCAGCAACAGCAGCTAGAAAGTCTAGGAGAATAATGAACTTCACCTGCCTGGTGGGTTCTTACGGGGGCTGTTGCTTTGTGGTGGCTAAGGATTTGAATACCACATCTAACTCAAGTTTCTAAGTTTGAGTCTTAGATGGGGTAAGAGATGGGGTGTAAATATCAGGGCAAGTCACATCTGAAACAGAAACTGCTTATTTATAGAAGAAATTTCTCAGCCAGGTGACAGTTGCAAGATGCAGACAAGGCCACAGCATCAAGCCGAATGTTCGGTAACAGTTTCTGGAACATCTGTTAATGAGCTGTACTGCGTGAGAGGGGCCAGGGAGATAGACAAGACAAGGTCTGTGCTGTGCCTCTTCAGATCTTAACATTGAGGCCAGGCACAGGGGCTCACACCTGTAATCCCAGCCCTTTGGAGGCCAAGGCAAGAGGATTGCTTGAGCCCAGGAGTTCAAGACCACCCTGGGCAACATGGCAAAACCCTATCTCCACAGAAACATTTTAAAAATTAGTCCGGTGTGGCTCACACCTGTAATCCCAGCACATTGGGAGGCCAAGGTGGGTGGATCACTTGAGGTCAGGAGTTCAAGACCAGCCTGGTCAACATGGTGAAACGCTGTCTCTACTAAAAATACAAAAATTAGCTGGGTGTGGTGGCGGACGCCTGTAATCCCAGCTACTTGGGAGGCTGAGGCCGGAAGAATTGCTTGAACCCGAGAGGAGGAGGTTGCAGTGAGCTGAGATCCCGCCTGAGTGACAGCACGACTCTGTCTCCAAAAAAAAAAAAAAAAAAAAAAAAAATAATGCAGGAAAATCAGAGGTGATAGACTAAGGAAGACTCACAATGCCACTGACAGAAAAAGGGACATTTGGGGTAAGAGCTCGTGGAAAGAGGGTTGAAGGGAAGACAGGTTTGGGGTATTATAACAATGATACAATAATCTACGTTCCATTGTTGAAAATTTAGAAAACACACATGAGCAGATAAAAAACCATTTTAAAAAATCCACAGTCCATGGCCAAGTGCAGTGAGTAGCTCATTCCTGTAATCCCAGCATTTTGGGAGGCCAAGGCAAGCACATCATGAGATCAGGAGTTTGAGTCCAGCCTGACCAACATGGTGAAACCCCGTCTCTACTAAAAATACAAAAATTAGCAGGGTATAGTTGGGCACGCCTGTAATCCCAGTTACTCAGGGGGCTGAGACAGAAGAACTTCTTGAACCTGGCAGAGGTTGCAGTGAGCCGAGATCATGCCGTTGTACTTCAGCCTGGTGACAGAGCAAAACTGCGTCTTAAAAAGAAAAAAATCCACACTCCAAGCATCCAGAAATAATCACTGCTAACACCTGGTGTATTCCAGAAGGTACAAACAGGCCTGCTAATGGAAGTTTTCTTTTGTTTGACCGATCCCTGATGTATATCCTTCCAGAAGGAATTCTAGATAGATAGATTTATAAAGTGCCTTTTCCTGTGTACATAAATGGATCACTTGAATTTGCTTTTTTTTTTTTTTTTTTTTTCAGAAGGAGTCTCACTCTGTCGCCAAGCTGGATGGTAGTGGCACGATCTTGGCTCACTGCAAACTCTGCCTCCCAAGTTCAAGCCATTCTCCTGCCTCAGCCTCCTGAGTAGCTGGGATTACAGTGCACACCACCACTCCCAGCTGATTTTTGTATTTTTAGTAGAGACAGGATTTCACCATGTTGGGTCAGGCTGGTCTTGAACTCCTGACATCAGTTGATCCACCTGCCTCGGCCTCCCAAAGTGAGCCTCTCAAAGTGCTGGGATTACAGGCATGAGCCACTTTCCCTGGCCAATAATTCTTATTTTAAAAATTCATATTATTTAAAAAATAAGTATTCAAACAGTACCAAAGATTTTTTCTTTTTTTCTTTTTTTTCTTTTTTTTTTTTTTTTTGTCAACTCAGCATGGATTAGACAAAGATTTTTCAATGAAAAGTAAGGCTTTTTCCTACTCTAGATTTCCTATTTCTTGCCAGAGGCAGTAATTATTATCAGTGTCCTTTCTCCCTTTTTTGCTTTTGTTTTTGTTTTTGAGGCGGAGTCTGGCTCTGTTGCCCAGGCTGGAGTGCAATGGCATGATCTCGGCTCACTGCAACCTCTGCCTCCTGGGTTCAAGCAATTCTCCTGCCTCAGCCTCCCGAGTAGCTGGGATTACAGGCATGAGCCACTGTGCCTGGCCTTTTTTTTTTTTTTTTTAGACAAAGTGTTGCTCTGTTGCCCAGGCTGGAGTGCAGTGGCAGCATCAGGTCTCACTGCAGCCTCCGCCTCCTGGCCTCAAGCAATCCTCCCACCTCAGCCTCCTTAGTAGCTAGGACTATGTACATGCCACCTTGCCTAGCAAATTTTTGCATTTTGTAGAGATGGGATTTCATCACATTGCCCATGCTGGTCTCAAATTCCTGGGCTCAAGTGATCCTCCTGCCTTGGCCTCCCAAAGTGTCGGGATTACGGGTGTGAGCCACAGTGCCTGGCCACTGTCATTCTTCTATCTTTGCAAATAGAGCCTTTGTTTATGCCTGACTATTCAGACCCAGACTATTTTATTTGTATCCACCCAGGAGGCAGATAGAGTATATTATACAATTGTTCATACCTTGCTTTTTTTTTTTTTTGAGACAGAGTCTCAGGCTGGAATGCACTGGCACAAGAGAATCACCTCCCAGGTTCAAGCCATTCTCTTGTTTCAGCCTCCCTAGTAGCTGGGATTACAGATGTGTGTCTCCAGGCCTGGCTAATTTTTATATTTTTAGTAGAGACGGGGTTTCACTATGTTGGCCAGGCTGGCCTCCAACTGACCTCAAGCGATCCACCCGCCTCGGCCTCCCAAAGTGCTGGGATTACAGGCGTGAGCCACTGCTCCCTGCCACTTTTTGTATTTTTAAAGTAGTAAATAAACATTAAAATCATAACAATAAAATAAAATGCAGAAATTTAAAACAACACTTTTTTTTAAATGCAGGACTTGAGCCTAGGAAAGGTTTTGAATTTAGATATTGATCAAAACCTCAAATTCCGCTGGGGTCCAGGCAGTAAGGTAAGTGGGCGAGCCTGCCTGGGTGGAACAGGGAGAAGCTGAAGCAGCCGGCCAGGGGCTCCACTCCCTCAGCCTCTGCAAGATGCTGTCCTTTGGAAGACAGGCAAAGAAGCAAAAAACATGTTAGAGAAATAGGGAGAGAACAAAATTATCTCCCAGGCTGGGCACAGTGGCTTACACTTATAATCCCAGCACTTTGGGAGGCTGAGGCGGGCAGATCACCTGAGGTCAGGAGTTCGAGACCAACCTGGCCAACATGGTGAAACCCCATCTCTACTAAAAACACAAAAATTAGCCAAGCATGGCAGCACATGCCTGTAATACCAACTACTCGGGAGGCTGAGGGAGGAGTACCGCTTGAACCTGGGAAGCAGACATTGCAGTAAGCCAAGACTGAGCCACTGCACTGCAGCTTGGGTAACACAGTGAAACCCTATCTCAAAAAAAAAAAAAATTATCTCCCATAAGAGTTAAGCAAGGAAAGGTTTTAGTCTGGGATAGGAAGTGGAGTGAAATTCTACAGGAGGATCAGAGGCAGTGCACCAAGGAAGCAGGTCATTGGTGGCCTTTGAGTGTATCCCTGGTGCAAGCTACATGGTAGATATTTAAGGATTGGTGAGGAAAAGGAGGCAGCCAATAGGAGCCATGCCTGGGGCCAGGCGCGGTGGCTCTCGCCTGTAATCCCAGCACTTTGGGAGGCCGAGGCAGGCAGATCACCTGAGGTCAGGAGTTCGAGACCAGCCTGGCCAACATGGTGTAACTCGATCTCTACCAAAAATACAAAAAATTAGCCGGGCATGGCGGCACACACCCATAATCCCAGCTACTTGGGAGCCTGAGGCAGACAAATCACTTGAACCCAGGAGCTGGAGGTTTCAGTTAGCTGAGATCACACTACTGCACTCCAGCCAGGGCAACAGAGCAAGAATCTCAAAAAAAAAAAAAAAAAAAAAAAAAGGGAGCCATGCTTAGAAGCCAGGAGAAGCAGGAGGAAGAAAGCTTTGATAACTCTTTGGAAAGAGATACACTTGCTCAGGTGCTTAAAATCTCATGTAGTGCACTGCGGCATCACATCTGTTCCTAAGAGCCTAGAACAACCCAACTGTCTGTAACCAGGAGCCTCACAATGGAAGACTATACGGCCATCAAAAAGAATGAGGCAAGCCAGACGCAGTGGCCCACACCTATAATCCCAGCACTTTGGGAGGGCGAGGTGGGCAGATCACAAGGTCAAGAGTTCAAGACCAGCCTGGCCAACATAGTGAAACCCCATCTGTACTAAATACACACACACACACACACACACACACACACACACACAATTAGCCAGGTGTGGTGGCAGGCACCTGTAGTCCCAGCTACCTGGGAGGCTGAGGCAGGAGAATCACTTGAACCTGAGAGGCAGAGGTTGCAGTGAGCCTAGATGGCGCCACTGTACTCCAGCCTGGGCAAAAGAGTGAGACTCTGTCTCAAAAAAAAAAGAAAAATAATGAGACAGATGTGTTCTCACATAAAAGATAAACCACGAAGTGAAAAACACAAAGTCCAGACTGGGCACAGTGCCTCCCACCTGTAATGCCAGCATTTTGGTAGGCCAAGGTAGAAGGATCACTGGAGCCCATGAGGTCGAGACAGCCCGGGCAACACAGGGAGATCCCATCTCTACAAATAATTTAAAAATTAGCCAGGTGTAGACTGGGGCGCAGTGGCTCACACTCATAATCCCAGCACTTCTAGGGGCCGAGGTGCACAGATCATGATATCAGTAGTACGAGACCAGCCTGGCCAACATGGTAAAACCTCATCTTTACTAAAAATACAAAAATTAGCCAGGCATGGTGGCACATGCCTGTAATCCCAGCTACTCAGAAGGCTGAGGCAGCAGAATCGCTTGAACCTGGGAGGCGGAGGTTGCAGTGAGCTAAGATCGCACCATTGCCCTCCAGTCTGGGGCAACAAGAACAAAACTCTGTCTAAAAATAAAAAATAAAAAATAAAATAAAATAGGTAGTGTCTGAATAGACAGACATAAACAGAGGTTCTATTTGCAAAGATAGAAAGAAGACTCTAGCAACAGACAAAATCTAAAGAAAGAAAGACTCGCTTTCCGTTGAAAAATCTTTGGTAGTGTTTGAATACTTAATTTTTTTAAATATGATTTTTTTTGAGACAGAGTCGCCCTCTGTCACCCAGGCTGAAATGCAGTGGTGTGATCATAGCTCACTGCACCCTTGAACTCCTGGGCTCAAACAATCCTCTTGCCTCAGCCTCCTAAGTTGCTAGGACTACAGGAGCGCACCACCAAGTACAGCAGATTTTTTTTCTTTTTAGTTTTTTTTTAGGTACAGGGTCTCACTCTGTTGCCCATGCAAGTCTTGAACTCCTGGCTCCAAGCAATTCTCCCACTTCAGCCTCCCAGCGTGCTGGGATTACAGGCATGAGCCACTGCGCCTGGCCGGCTAGGAGAATTATTTTGAAACGAGGATTTTTAAAAGTTTTATAAGACTGGTGCTGATGTAATCACATCACCAAAAGAGTGCTGTGTTTGCTCTCGCATGACATCAAAAGAACAGAGAGGGATCCAGTACTGACGTCTCCCTCAAGCTTCACTTGTCACTCAGAGCTCTAAGGAAGCGAAGTGCTGCTGCGTCAAACTCTCAAAGCCATGAATAGCTTCTTCTGCCACGGTCCAAGCCCCAGCACCAAATGCTTGGCTGCTCATTCACAGAGGCCAGAGCCAGACGGGGGCAACGTAAACTCCTTACGAGCTCCCCCTGCAGAGCCTCACTCTGGCAACCAGACATTCCTGACTTCTAGATCCACTGGTTGGTGACATCTGGTCCCACTCCCAGACCTTCACCTCCTCAGATCCTACAACAATTGTACAAGGTCTAATTCCTTCCCTTATCCCGTAACACTCACCCATGTTGGCTCAGCTCCCCAAAGCAACCCTGACTGTTACCACCTCTTTAACCTCGATATTTTGAACCTACAGGCTTTCTTGGGTTTTTTTGTTTGTGTGTTTGGGGTTTTTTTGGGGTTTTTTTTGAGATGGAGTTTTGCTTTTGTTGCCCAGGCTGGAGTGCAATGGCGCAATCTCAGCTCACCGCAACCTCTGCCTCCCGGGTTCAAGCGATTCTCCTGCCTCAGCCTCCCGAGTAGCTGAGATTACAGGCATGTGCCATCATGCCCAGCTAATTTTGTATTTTTAGTAGAGACGGGGTTTCTCCATGTTGGTCAGGGTGGTCTCAAACCCCCAACCTCAGGTGATCCACCCACCTCGGCCTTCCAAAGTGCTACGATTACAGGTGTGAGCCACCACCCCCAGCCTTTGTTTTGTTTTTTTGAGACAGGGTCTCACTCTGTTACCCAGGCAGGAGTACAGTGGTGCGATCAAAGTTCACTGTAGCCTCAACCTCCCAGGCTCAAGTGATCATTTCACTTCAGTCCCCTGAGTAGCTGGGACTATAGGAATGTGCCACCTTGCCTGGCTTGGTTTTTTATTTAACTTTATTTTTTTGTAGAGTTGGGGTCTCGCTATGTTGCTCAGGCTGGTCTCAAACTCCTAGATTCAAGCCATCTGCCCGCCTTGGCCTCCCAAAGTGCTAGGATTTTTTTTTTTTTTTTTTTTTTGAGATGGAGTTTCGCTCGTTACCCAGGCTGGAGTGCAATGGCGCGATCTCGGCTCACCGCAACCTCCGCCTCCTGGGTTCAGGCAATTCTCCTGCCTCAGCCTCCTGAGTAGCTGGGATTACAGGCACTCGCCACCATGCCCAGCTAATTTTTTGTATTAGTAGAGACGGGGTTTCACTATGTTGACCAGGATGGTCTCGATCTCTTGACCTTGTGATCCACCCGCCTCGGCCTCCCAAAGTGCTGGGATTACAGGCTTGAGCCACCGCGCCCGGCCAGTGCTAGGATTGTTATGTGTGAGCTACCATGCCTGGCCTAGGAATTTTTTTTTTTTAAACAGAGTCTGGCTCTGTCACCCAGGTTGGAGTGCACTGGCGCAATCTCAGCTCACTGCAACCTCCACCTCCTCGGTCAAGCACTTCTACTGCCTCAGCCTTCCTGAGAAGCTGGGATTACAGGCGCCCACCACCATCCCCAGCTTAATTTTTTATTTTTAGTAGAGATGGGGTTTCACCATATTGGTCAGGCTGGTCTTGAACTCCTGACCTTAGGTGATCTGCCTGCCTTGGCCTCCCAAAGTGTTGCAGTTACAGGTGTGGGCCACCGCGCCCACACAGCATTTTCATTTTGTACTGGGCCCCACAAGTTAAGTACTCAGTCCTGAGTGACTCAGTATAGAGAATGTTGGAAAGTTCTCATTATAGGATTTGGATTTATGTCAAGTTATTTGGGGAGGGTTTGTAAAAACAGGGCTTAGCTGATGTTGGTGGGATATGGGGGGATTCTGTAATTGGGGGCTATCTCAGTATCAGTAGAATTCTCCAGAGAAACAAAACCAACAGGGATATAGAGATGGAGACAGAGATTTACTTTAAGGAATTGCTTCATGCAATTGTAGGAGCTGGCAAATCCAAAATCCTTAGGGCAGGGTCGAAGGCTGAATATCCAGGTAAGAGTGGATGTTGCAGTCCTGAGTTTGAAATCCACGGGGCAGGCCAGGCAGGCTGGAAACTCAGAGAGGGTGTCTGTGTTTCAGTCTTGAG
Organism: Aotus nancymaae; assembly: GCF_030222135.1. NCBI lineage: Eukaryota > Metazoa > Chordata > Mammalia > Primates > Aotidae > Aotus > Aotus nancymaae. Next base: position 14,525,694 of record NW_026988463.1, read on the forward strand.
GCTAAATTCCTTCTTCTTTAGGAAATCTTGGTCTTTGCTCTTAAGTCCTTCAACTGATGGGATGAGGCCCACCACATTATGGAGGGCAATGTCCTTTGTTCAAGTCTACTGATTAAAGAGCCAGGTATGGTGGCTCAGGCCTGTAATCCCAGCACTTTGGGAGGCTGCAGCAGGCTGGAGAACAGCAGTTCAAGACCAGCCTGGCCAACATAGTGAAACTCTGTCTCCACAAAAAAAAAAAAAAAAATACAAAAATTAGCCAGCATGGTGGCATGCATCTATAATCCCAGCTACTCAGGAGGCTGAGGCAGGAGAATTGCTTGAACCCAGGAGGCAGAGGTTGCAGTGAGCAGAGGTTTTTTTTTTTTTTTTTTTTTTTTTTTTTTTTGTTTTTAATGGAGTCTTGCTCTGTTGCCCAGGCTAGAGGGCAGTGGCTCAATCTCAACTCACTGCAACCTTCACCTCCCGGGTTCAAGCAACTCTCTTGCCTCAGCTTCCCAAGTAGCTGGGACTACAGACCCACACCATGCCCAGCTAATTTTTGTATTTTTAGTAGAGATGGGGTTTCGTCATGTTGGCCAGGCAGGTCTCAAACTCCTGATCTCAAGTGATCTGCCCACCTCTGCCTCTCAAAGTGCTGGGATTATAGGTGTGAGTCACGGCACCCAGACCTTTTCTTTTATTTCTTTTTTTTTTGAGATGGAGCCTTGCTCTGTCACCCAGGCTGGAGTGCAGTGGAGCGATCTCAGCTCACTGCAATCTCCACCTCCCAGCTTCAAGCAATTCTCCTGCCTCAGCTTCTCAAATAGCTGGGATTACAGGCATGTGCCACCATGACCAGCTAAATTTTTGTGTGTATTTTTAGTAGAGACGGGATTTCGCCTTGTTAGTCAGGGTGGTCTCGAACTCCTGACCTTGTGATTCACCCACCTCAGCCTCCCAAAGTGCTGAGATTACAGGCATGAACGACCACGCCCAGCCTTCTTTTTTTTTTTTTTTAACAGAGACAGGGTCTCCCTCTATTGCCCAGGTTGGTCTCAAACTCCTGGACTCAAGAGATCCTCTTGCCTCAGCCTCTCAAAGTGCTAGAAATACAGGCGTGAGCTGCCACATCCAGCCAGTATTTCATTATAGCAGCTCAAGCAGACTAAGACAGACTTTTTTTTGTGAATGAGACATAAACCCCTAAGATGTGGGTGTTGTTTGTTACTGCAGCAAAACCTCATTTATCCTGACTGATAGAGTCCAAAGCCATTGCATTAACTCCTCTGCAATACTCTTTACTTTCACTAAAAACTTCTTTAAAAAAAAAAAAAAAAATTAATTAATTTTTTTGAGATAAGAGTCTCGCTCTGTCACCCAGGCTGGAGTACAGTGGCTCAATCTCAGCTCACTGCAAACTCTGCCTCCCAAGTTCAAGCGATTCTCCTGCCTCAGCCTCCCAAGTAGCTGGGATTATAGGCGCACACTAACACACCCACCTAGTTTTTGTGTTTTTAGTAGAGAAGGGGTTTCATCATATTGGTCAGGCTGGTCTCAAACTCCTGACCTCAGGTGATCCACCCGCCTCTGCCTACCAAAGCGCTGGGATTACAGGCATGACCACCCCACCTGGCAAAAACTTCTTTACGATGACTATATCTCTGTACGAATGAGCAAGCCCTTTCTAGTGCATGCAATTCAAAATGAAAGAAGCCTCAAACGAACACAAAACTGGCCAGGCTCTGTGGCTCATGCCTGTAATCCCAGCACTTCGGGAGGCCGAGGTGGTCAGATCACTTGAGCTTGGGAGTTCGGGACCAGCCTGGCCCGTAGAGAAACCCTGTCTCTACTAAAAATACAAAATCAGGCAGGCGTGGTGGCGCATGCCTGTAATCTCAGCTACTGAGGAGACTGAGGCAGGAGAATCACTTGAACCCAGGAAGCAGAGGTTGCAGTGAGCCAACATCACACCATTGCACTCCAGCCTGCGAAACAAATTGAAACTCTGTCTCAAAAATAAATAAAAAAGGACACAAAACTAACATGAACGCAAAGGAACAGCAGACAATACTAGAAATACTGGCCCTCTGGTGTATACACAAACTGCACACAGGTTAGTTTCTCCTTCCACGTGAAACAGCCTGAAGGAAGTGAGCCTTGCGCTTAGGGGAGTCAGAAGATGAAAAATCTTGAAGCTGGGGTCTGATGAAGGAGGGAGCCAGGAGCCCTGCTGAGCGAGTCCTGCAAAGGCGGAGTCCAATGCAAAGACCTTCTTCCTCCCTTCCTCTCTCTCAGACTTAGATCTTTGCAGGTTCCTCAGGAGCCTTGTTTACTTACCGACATGAAAAGGCTAATTTGACATGGGGCCAATTCTCGAGGCTTTCTGCTAGTTTTCCACAAAGATTCCCTTTGAAGATCAGCTCCTCTGAACGGCTCTCCCTCCACACTCTCAGAAGTGTGACATTCTGTCGGCTCTTTAGAGTTTTTCAAAGTGGCTTCACTGTGATTTCCAGGGTGTCTTGACTATTTGCAACTGGGAAGGCTCATGGTGTTGGGGAAGTTTAATTTTTCTTTTTTTAAAAAAAAACTTTATTTTTCTTTCTTTTTTTTTTTTTTTAGTAAGGACCTACATGTCTTTAAGAACATTAAAAAGAAATTATTTTTTAATTTTTTCTTGAGACTTTTTTTTTTAGATCCCTAGGGTCGCACTGCTGCCCAGGCTGGAGTGCAGTGGTGCCATTAGGCTACCTGCAGCCTCCACCACCTGGGCTCAAGCCTCCTGAGAGGATGGGATCACAGGTGTGAGACACCACACCCGGCTAATTTTCAATTTTCTTTTTTCTTTTTGTGAGAGGAAGTTTCACTCATTTGCCCAGGCTGGAGTGCATTAGTGCAATCACAGCTCACTGCAACCTCTGCCTCCTGGGTTCAAGTAATTCTTCTGCCTCAGCCTCCTGAGTAGCAGGGATTTCAGGTGCCCACCACCACAGCCAGCTAGTTTTATGTATTTTTTTTTTTTTGAGACTGTGTCTTGCTCTGTCACCCAGGGTGGAGTGCAGTGAGGCAATCTCGGCCCACTGCAACCTGCACCTCCTGAGTATGAGCGATTCTTCTGCCTCAGCCTCCCTAGTATCTGGGACCACAGGTGTCTGCCACTACACCCAGCAAATTTTTGTATTTTTAGTAGACACGGGGTTTCACCGTGTTGGCCAGACTGGTGTCGAACTCCTGACTTCAGATGATCCATGATCCACCTGCCTCAGCCTCCCAAAGTGCTAGGATTATAGGGGCATGAGCCACTGTGCGCAGCCTTCTTTTTTGAGATGGAGTCTCACTCTGTTGCCAGGCTGGAGTACAGTGGCACAATCTCGAGTCACTGCAACCTCCACCTCCCAGGTTCAAGTGATTCTCCTGCCTAAGCCTCCCCAATAGCTGGGATTACAGGTGTGTGCCATCACGCCCAGCTAATTTTTGTATTTTCAGTAGAGACAGAGTTTCACCATGTTGGCCAGATGGTCTCAATTTCTTAACTTCATGATGTGCCTGCTTCAGCCTCCCAAAGTGCTGGGATTACAGGTGTGAGCCACCAGGCCTGGCCAATTTTTTGTATTTTTAATAGAGACAGGGTTTCATCATGTTGGCCAGGCTGGTCTCAAACTCCTGACCTCATGTGATCCACCCGCCTCAGCCTCCCAAAGTGCTGGGATTACAGGCATGTGCTACCACACCCAGCCTTATTTTTAATTTTTCTGTAGAGATGAGGTTTCACTATGTTGCCCACAGCTGGTCTCAAACTCCTGGGCTCATGAGATCCTCCTGTCCGGGCCTCCCAAAGTCCTGGGATTACAGGCATGAGCCACCATGCTCAGCCTGACTTTATTTTTTTTTAAGCAGTTTTAGATTCACAGCAAAATTGAGAAGAAGGTACAGAGATGTCCCATATGCCTCTTGCCTGTACACGTGCACAGCATCCCCAACAGTCAACATCCCCCAGCGGGACGGTGCATTTGTTATGATCAGCGAACCCACATTGACAAATCATTGTCATCCAAGCCTGTAGTCTACATTAGGGTTCACTCTTGGTGACATGTATCCACCATCATAGAATTATAGAGTAGTTTTACTGCCCTAAAACTCTTCTGCGCCCTTTCTCCTCATCCCTCCCCACCTAATCCCTGGCAATGACTATCTTTTTACTGTCTCCATAGTTTTGCCTTTTCCAGAATGTCATATCACTGGAATCATACAGTATGTTGCCTTTGTAGGTGGACTGCTTTCATTTAGTAATACGCATTTAAGTTTCTTCCATGTCTTTTCATGCATTGACAGCCTATTTCTGTTTAGCCCTGAGTAATATTCTATCATCTAGATGTACCACAGTTTATTTATCGATTCACCTACTGACGAACATCTTAGTTGCTTCCAAGTTTTGGAAATTATGAGTAAAGCTGCTATAAGCTCTTATTTATTTATTTTATTATTATTATTATTTTTTTGAGACGGAATCTCGCTCTATCACTAGCACAGTGGCGCGATCTCATCTCACTGCAACCTCCACCTCCCGGTTTCAAGCAATTCTCCTGCCTCAGCCTCCCGAGTAGCTGGCAGTACAGGTATGCGCCACCATGCCCAGCTAATTTTTTTTTGTATTTTTAGTAGAGACGGGGTTTCACCATGTTGTCCAGGATGTTCTCAATCTCTTGACCTGTGATCCACCCGCCTCGGCCTCCCAAAGTGTTGGGATTACAGGCGTAAACCACCGTACACAGCCTCTTTTTCTTTTAATTGTTATTTGTTTGTTTCATTATTTAAACACTGACTTCTCCCTGTGAGACTTTTTCTTTTTTTCTTTTTTTTTGAGACTGAGAGTCTCATTCTGTTGCGCAGGCTGGAGTGCAGTGGCATGATCTTGGCTCACTGCCAACTCTACCTGCTGGGTTCAAGCAATTATCCTGTATCAGCCTCCCAAGTAGCTGGGATTACAGGTGCATGATACCTCACCCAGCTAATTTTTTTGTATTTTTAGTAGAGGACCTCAAGTGATCCACCCACTTCGGCCTCCCAAAGTGCTGAGATTGCAGATGTGACCCTCCATGCCTGGTCTGGACTTCTTTAAAATCAATTTTTTTTTTCTGGAAAGTCAGAGTCTCACTCTGTCATTCAGGGTGGAGTACAGTAGCACAATCATAGCTCACTGTAACGTCAAACTCCTGGACTCAAGCAATCCTCCCACCTCAGCCTCCCAGGTAGCTAAGAATACAGGCATACACCACCGCCCCTGGCTAATTTCTTTATTTTGTAAAGATGAGATCTCACTACATTGCCCAGGCTGGTCTCAAACCGGCCTCAAACGATCCTGTTGCCTTGGCCTCTAAGAATGCTGGGATTACAGGTGTGAGCCACCAAGGCTGGTCCTTGTCTCCACTTTAAACACCAATCGCCACAAGATGAGAGCAGCATGTGCATCATTAGATGATTTGAGAGGCAGAGAAAAATCCTTCCATTCAGTAATTATTGATTAAGTGCCTGCTATATTAGACTCTAGGCCAAGCACGAAGGTACCACAGTGAGTTTATCTGAGACGTGGTTCCTGCCCTAATGGCGTTCACAGTCTAAGAAAGCAAACAACGGTTAACATAATAAATAAAGTATGGGCTGGGCACAGTGGCTCACACCTGTAATCCAAGTGCTTTGGGAGACCAAGGCGGGTGGATCACCTGAGGTCAGGAGTTCAAGACCAGCCTGGCCGACATGGCAAAACCCCGTCTCCACTAAAAATACAAAAATTAGCCAGGTGTGGTGGTGTGTGCCTGTAATCCCAGCTACTCGAGAGTCCGAGGCAGGAAAATTGCTTGAACCTCGGAAGCAGAGGTTGCAGTAAGCTGAGATCGTACCACTGCATTCCAGCCTGGGCAACAGAGCAAGGCCCTGTCTCAAAAAAGCCAAAAAGACAGCAGTGCATGCTGTGTAAGGTGTGCTCAGTCTGATGGGCAGTTCTCAAGCCATAGACACCCATCTGGGGAGCCCTCCGTCTTACAGGAATGGCTGGCAGCAAGCAGGGGAAGTAGAAAATCCCCTGAGGGGATCGTTGCTAAGATGGTATATTAGTCCATTTTCACACTGCTATAAACAACCGCCTGAGACTGGGTCATTTATAAAGGAAGAGGTTTAACTGACTCACAGTTCCGCATGGCTGAGAAAGCCTCAGGAAACTTATAATCCCTGCAGAAGGAGAACCACCTTCTTCACAAGGTGGCAGGAGAGAAAGAGGAGAGTGAGTGCAGGGGAAATTGCCACTTTTTAAACATAAGATCTCGTGAGAATTCCCTCATTACAACGAGAACAGCATGATCCAATCACCTCCCACCAGGTCCCTCCCTGGACACATGGGGATTACAGTTCGAGATGAGGTTAGGTTGGGACCACAGAGCCAAGCCATATCAGACAGTGAGTAGGATCACTCTTGCTTCTCCTCCTTGGTTCCTGGACCCATGGAGTCTTCCTGCTGGGGACACGGCACCATAGGGAGCTCTCTAGTTTAACACATATGCTGCATCCTGAGTGGCAGCCCATCCTTTCAGAGTGGTGCATATAAACTGATGTTTCATCTATGCCTGTAGGTGCCTGTTCTAGTGCTTTCTGCAACCAGCTGCTTCTAGATAGCATAGAGGATAACATAGTGGTCATGGGCTCACTCCCATTCCTCCTTCACTGTGAAGCCGATCGTCTCTGGTCATATGCTATATTGTATGGGAAGTCATGCCTAGAGCTCAGACATCCGTAAACCTCCAATAGTGGCTGGAGAATCTATGAGAATCTGTGAGTAGAAAAGGCCAAACCCTATCCAGACAAACCCACAGTAGATATTAATCCCTGTGAGGACGAACTACAGGCAGCAGCTGGGGCCTTGCAATTCTGCTCTGTACTGTGGGAGATGTGAGTGATACATTTTCATGGCTGCACAACACCTTTATTTTTATTTTTAAATTTTTTTGTAGAGGCCGAGCACAGTGGCTCACACCTGTAATCCCAGCACTTTGGGAGATCGTGGTTGGGTGGATCACTTGAGGACAGGAAGTCATGACCATCCTGGCTAACATGGTGAAACTCCATCACTACTATAAATACAAAAATTAGCTGGGCATGGTGGGGGGTACCTGTAGTCCCAGCTACTCAGGAGGCTGAGGCAGGAGAATCACTTGAACCTGGGAGGTGGAGGTTGCAGTGAGCTGAGATTGCACCATTGCACTCCAGCCTGAGCAACAAGAGCGAAACTCTGTTTTAAAAAAAAAAAGGCCAGGCGCGGTGGCTCATGCCTGTAATCCCAGAACTTTGGGAGGCTGAGGAGGGCAGATCATGAGGTCAAGAGATTGAGACCATTCTGGCCAACATGGTGAAACCCCATCTCTACTAAAAATACAAAACTTATCTGGGCGTAGTGGCATGCACCTGTAGTCTCAGCTAGTCAGAAGGCTGAGGCCGGAAAATCGCTTGAACCCAGAAGGCGGAGGTTGCAGTGAGCCGAGATGGCACCACTGCACTCCAGACTAGCAACAGAGCAGGACTCCGTCTCAAATAAATTAAAAAAAAATAATAATAATCCATTCAGTCTTCAAATTTCTATTAAGTGTTGTCTATTTGTCAGATACTGTACAAGTCTCTGGAAGCAGAGAAGTAAACAAAATGGCTGCAATACACTGGGCATAGTGGCTTACACCTATAGTCCCAGCACTTTGAGAGGCCCAGGCAGGAGGATCACTTGAGCCCAGTAGTTTGAGACCAGCCTGGTAACATGGTGAAACCCTGCCTCTACAAGAAAAATATAAAAATTGGCCGCTTGAACTTTGGAGGCAGAGGTTGCAGTGAGCTGAGATCACAGCACCACATTCCAGGCCAGTGACAACAGTGAAACCCTGCCTAAAAAAAAAAAAAATCCCAGTAAGATTTCTTTTTTTTTGACTAAATAATTTTTTTTTTAGACAGAATTTCTCTCAGTTGCCCAGGCTGGAGTGCAGTGGCTCAATCTTGGCTTACTGCAAACTGTGCCTCTCAGGTTTGAGCAAATAACTTTGTTTTTTTAAAGAAAGTATCTCACCATGTTGCCCAGGCTGGTCTCAAACTCCTGGGCTCAACAGTCCTCCTGCCTCGGCCTCCCAAAGCGCTGAGATTACAGGCTGAGCCACTGTGCCCAGCCCCGGCAGGATTTCTTGTAGAAACAAACAAGTTGATTCTAAAATGTACATGGAAAGGCAAAGGAAGCAGAAGAGCAAAAACGATTTTGAAAAAGAATGAAGTTGGAAGAACTATGCTGTCCAATTTAAGGCTCACTATAACACTACAATAATTAAGCCAATGTGGTATTAGTGAAGAAATGGACACACATAGTAAGAGAAAGGAAGAGAGAGCCACAAATAGACCCATGAAAACTTGGCCAATTCGCTTCTGATGAAAGTGTAAAAAAGTTGAGTGGAGGAAGGAGAGTTTTTTAACAAGTTGGACTAAAAAAACTGGAAAAAAAGGAAATGTACCTCCGCCAAAACCTGACACCTCACACAAAAACCAACTTAAAATGCCTCCTAGGCTTAAATGTAAAACTGTGAAACTTTTAGAAAAAGAGAAAAGTTTCCCAAAGACAAAATCTTTGGAACGTGGGATAAGTAAAGAGTTCTTAGATGATAAAATCAATAAATTGGGTCTCATCAAATTAAAAACTTTTGCTTTGCAGCCAGGCACTGTGGCTCACGCCTGTAATCACAGAACTTTGGGAGGCTGAGGCAGATGGATCAGGGGTCAGGAGTTCAAGACCAGCCTGGCCAAGATGGTGAAACCCGTCTCTACTAAAACTACAAAAATTAGCCAGGTGCGGTGGCAGGTACCTGTAATCCCAGCTACTTGGGAGGCTGAGGCAGGAGAATCGCTTTAACCTGGGTGGCAGAGGTTGCAGTGAGCTGAGATTGAGCCATTGCACTCCAGCCTGGGCAACACAGCAAGCCGCCGTCTCAAAAAAAACAAAACAAAACAAAAAACTTTTGCTTTCCAAAAGACACATTAAGAGAGTGAAAAGTCTGGGTGCAGTAGCTCATGCCTGTAATCCCAATACTTTGGGAGACCAAGACAGGAGGTCCACTTGAGTATAATCCCAATACTTTGGGAGGCCAAGATGGGAGGCTCACTTGGGTGTAATCCCAATACTTTGGGAGGCCAAGACAGGAGGCTCACTTAAGCCCAGGAGTTTGAGACCAGCCTGGGCAATACAGTGAGACCTTGTCTCTACTATTTAAAAGAGAGAGAGAGTGACTGAGTGAAGAGATGGCTAGGTACAGAGACTCACACCTGTAATATCAGCACTTTAGAAGGCCGAGGCAGTAGGATCACTGAGCTCAGAAATTTGAGACAAGCCTAGGCAACAGAGCAAGATTCCATTTCTACAAAATAAAATTGTTTTAAATTAGCTTGGTATGGTGGCACATGCCTGTAGTCCAACTTATTCAGAAGGCTGAGGCAGGAGGATCACTTGAGCCCAGGAGTTTCAGGCTGTGGTAAGCCATGATTGCACCACTGCACTCCAGCCTCAGCAACAAAGCAAGACCTTGTCTCTAAAAAAAAAAAAAAAAAAAAAGATTAAGAGATAAAACACATGGCCAGGCACAGAGGATCACACCTGTAATCCCAGCACTTTGGGAGGCCAAGGTGTGTGAGTTGCTTGAGGCCAGGAGTCAGGAGTTCAGGACCAGCCTGGGCAACATGGTGAAACTGGCCTCTACTAAAATACAAAAAAAATTAGCCAGGAATGGCAGTGCATGCCTGTAATCCCAGCTACTTGGGAGTCTGAGGCAGGAGAATTACTTGAACCTGGGAGGCAGAGGTTGCAGTGAGCCGAGACTGAGCCACTGCACTCCAGCTTGGGCAACAGAATGAGACTGTCTCAAAAAAAAAAAAAAAAAAACAGAGAATGGGAAGATGAGCTACAGACTAGGATAAAATATTTGCTATCATGTATCTGACAAAGAATTTATATCCACAACATATAAGCAACATTTAAAATTCAATAGTAATAAATGTAACATGTAATAAAACATAGAACTCGGCTGGGTGCAGTGGCTCATGCCTGTAATCCCAGGACTTTAGAGTCCAAGGCAGGCAGATCACAAGGTCAGCAGTTTGAGACCAGCCTGGCCAACATGGTGAAACCCCATCCCTACTAAAAATAAAAAAATTAGCTGGGCAGGGTGCACACACACATAGTTCCAGCTACTCAGGAGGCTGAGGCAGGAGAATTGCTTGAACCCGGGAGGTGGAGGTTGCAGTAAGCCAAGATGGCACCACTGCACTCCAGCCTGGGTAACAGAGCAAGATTTCATCTTGGAAAAAATAAGTAAATAAAACACATAACCCAATTTTAAAATGGGCAAAGAGTTGAAAAAGCGCTTCACTTAAGTGACAAGTAAGTGCATGTGGAAGTAGAAAAGTTCTTTTTTAAAGTTTTCTTTCTTGTTAAAGAATAAGCGTGCTAATTAACTTCATTAAGCCCTATCCTATGTAGCTGTTAGACATGCCATGCTTACAGGCACGTAGTACGTTCTAAGTTCTTGTACTCTAACCAAGATATCTGTGCTGAACGTGCTCACAGGCATGTCCCAGCCCTCCATTGCTTTTACCTGTTTAGAAAAATTTAAGTTGTTAGGCAATCGGGTTTTAGTTTAGATTGTGAGGTCTGGCTCCAGCCAACAGAGATCAGACACAGCAGTAAGGAAGACTCCAAATGTGTAAGGAATAAATTCATGTGTTTTCTTTTGTTCATTGTACTGTTGTGGCAAGATGGCTAGAGGGAGTATCCTTTCTGCAGTCCAGGAAGTAAAAATTGCGTTGCTGAAAGATCCTTTCTCTCAGTGCTGATTTTTCTTTGTGGCCCCAAGCATCTATTTCCAACATGTATTTCCAACAGTGCATGAAAAGACACTCAATATCATTATCCATTAGGGAAATGCAAATTAAAACCACAGTGAGATATTACGAACCTATTAGAATGGCTCAAATAAAAAATATTGGCCATATCTAGTGCTGGTGGAGATGTGAAATAAACAGAACTGTCCTGCATTGTTGGTGAAAACACAGAATTGTTCAACCAGTCTAGAAAATAGTTTGGTAATTTCTTATAAAATTAAACATATTTACACCCATAGCAGAAATTCTTTTTTTTTTTTTTTTTTGAGACAGAGTCTCATGCTGTTACCCAGGCTGGAGTGCAGTGGTGCGATCTCATCTCACTGCAAGCTCTGCCTCCTGGGTTCAAGTGATTCTCCTGCCTCAGCCTCCTGAGTAGCTGGGATTACAGGCATGAGCCACCATGCCCAGCTAATTTTTGTATTTTTAATAGAGACAGGGTTTCGCTGTGTTGGCTAGGCTGGTCTCGAACCCCTGACCTCAGATGATCCACCCGCCTTGGCCTCCCGAAGTGCTGGGATTACAGGCAAGAGTCACCACGCCCAGCTCATTTTATTTTAAGAGCAGCTTTGAGATGTAGTTCACATATCATGAAGATAACTGTTTTGTTTTTGGTTTTGAGACAGGTCTCAATCTGTTGCCCAGGCTAGAGTGCAGTGGCACAGTCATAGTTCACTACCACCTACACCTCCTGGGCTCCAGCAACACTCCCACTTCAGCCTCCTGAGTAGCTAGGACCAAAGGCACACGCCGCCACACCTGGTTAATATTTTAATTGTTTTGTATAGATGAGATCTCCCATTGTTGCCCAGGCTGGTCTCAAACTCCTGAGCTCAGGGGACCCTCCCGCCTCAGTCTCCCAAAGAGTTGAGATGACAGGCATGAGCTACCACACCCAGCAAGATCACTCTTTTAAAGTGTATGGCTGGGCGGGGTGGCTGGTACTTGTCATCTCAGCACTTTGGGAGGCCGAGGCGGGCAGACCGCTTGAGCCCAGGAGTTCGAGACCAGCCTGGGCAACATGACAAAACCACGTCTCTACCAAGAAAAATACAAAAATTAGCTGAGCATGTTGACACACGCCTGTAGTCCCAGCTACTCAGGGGAGGCTGAGGTGGGAGGATTGTTTGAGCCCAGGAGGCGGAGGCAGCATTGAGCAAAGATCGCACCACTGCACTCCAGCCTGGGCAATTACAGCCAGGTCCTGTCTCAAAAATAAAAAATAATAAAGAAAGAAAGAAAACGTATAGTTAGGTGGGTTTTAGCACATCCATAGACTCATGCATTAATCATCGTTACCTAATTCCACATTTCCATTACCCCCAAAATAAACCGGTCCCCACTAGCAGTCATTCGCCATTCCTCCTCCTCCAGCCCCTCACAACCACTAATCTACTTTCTGTCTCTGTGGATCTGCCTATTCTGGACATTTCATATAAATGGAATCGTACAGTAGGTGGCCCTTTGTGTCTGGCTTCCTTTACTTCACATAATGATTTCAAATTTCATCCATGCCGTAGCATGAATCGGTACTTTAATCCCTCCTATGGCCAAATAATAGTAGTCTGTCCTATGCGTATGCCAAATTTTGTTCATGTATTTATCAGTTCATCATAAGTTCATAAACATTTGGGTTATTTTCACTGTTGTATTTTTTTTTTTTTTGAGATAGAATCTCGCTCTGTCGCCCAGGCTAGAGTACAGTGGCTTGATCTTGGCTCACTGCAACCTCCACCTCCCGGGTTCAAGCAATTCGCCTGCCTCAGCCTCCTGAGTAGCTGGGATTACAGGCGTGTGTCACCATGCCTAGCTAATTTTTGTATTTTTAGTAGAGATGGGGTTTCACCACGTTGGTCAGGCTGGTCTCAAACTCCTGACCTTGTGATCCGCCCACCTCAGCCTCTCAAAGTGCTGGGATTACAGGCGTGAACCACTGCACCCAGCCTTCACTTTCTAGCTATTATGAATAATGCTGCTGTGAGCAGTCAGGTAGAAGTCTTTATGGGCACATGTTATGTATACGTATGTTTTTTGAGATGGAGTCTCGCTCTGTTGCCCAGGCTGGAATGCAGGGGCACAATCTCAGCTCACGGTTGCCTCTGCATCCCAGGTTCAAGCAGTTTTTGTGCCTTAGCCTCTCAAGTAGCTGGGATTACAACCATGCACCACCACACATGGCTAATTTTGTATTTTTAGTAGAGACAGGATTTCGCCACGTTGCCCAGGCTGGTCTTGAACTCCTGACCTCAAATGATTCGCCTGTCTCGGCCTCCCAAAGTGCTGGGATTACAGGCGTGAGCCACTGCACCCAACCCAGAACTCATTCTTTTAGAAGGATCCCAGCATGAATCCATTCATGAGCTCCGAACCTTCATGACCTAATCACCTCCTAAAAAGATCTCACCTCTCAGCACTATTGCACTGAGGATTGAGTTTCCAACACGTGAACTTTGGGGGACACATTCAAACCACAGCCGTGCCTGAGGCCTCAATTCTACCCTCCCAGCCTATGGCACTTTGGCCAAAAGCCTCTTTGCTTTTCCTATTAACTTTTAGGAGACTTTCTAATTTTAGTAAATAATAATGACCAGCATGGTCACTTTGCTGAGAGCTCTCCTGGGCTGGCTGTAACATCAAGGCCTGTTCGTATTTCCGTTTTCAGTCATTTATTCCCTTCCTCGCTGGAGCTATTTTTAAAACTTTCCAAATCAAACAAAAGCAGTTTCAGAAAAACAACTGGTCACATCACAGTTTGGTTCAGTTCTACAGAGAGCCTGACTCTGTGAAAGAAAGCTTTTTTTTGAGACAGTATCGCTCTGTTGCCCATGCTGGGGTGCTGTGATTTGGTCTCGGCTCACTGCAACCTCCATCTCCCAAGGTTCAAGCGATTCTCCTGCCTCAGCCTCCCCAGTAGCTGGGATTACAGGTGCCTGCCACCACATCTGGCTATTTTTTTGTATCATTAATAAAGACTGGGTTTTACCATGTTGGCCACGCTGGTCTCAAACTCCTGACCTCGTGATCCACCTGCCTCAGTCTCTCAAAGCTCTAGGATTACAGGCGTAAGCCACTGTGCCTGGCCTAAAGAAAGCTTTTTAAAAAAGAAAAGTTCCCACAAATTTAGCCTTTTCAATAGATGAGAATTGCCAACTTCATTATGTAGTGAGAGCTTTAGGGAGAGCTCTGAGTCCATAGAAAGGCAGTTACAATATTTAAATTATTTTTACTTATGGGTCTTTTCTTTTTTTCTTTTTTAGCAGCTAATAGATATTCCCTTTTCCCTGCACTTGATTCCCCAAATCTGATGTGTGATAATAAAATTATGAATATATGAATAATTTGCACACATTAAATTTTGGAATTGCACTGAAAAGTGTTACTATGCATTTTAAGTATCTTTTTGGAAATTTCCTGATTAAGAGGTTTTCAGAAATGGAGAGCATCAATTTGGAGCTATGATTAAAATGAATTCCTTTATTTCTATGTTTAAGATCATGTCGATGGTGCAGATGACATGATTTTAATGTAAATGTGAGCCTACTTGTAAGTCTTTTTCACTTAATGTGTTTTCATTGTGAATCTAATGATATGCAAACTCAAGCTTTCAAAATAGATGTCTCTTCCAAGTTTCAACAGGCCGAAATGCTAGGCAAACTGCTTTTTTCATTATTTTAGTAGTTAATGGAAAAGTCTGCTTTGGGCATGTGATTTTTCTAACACTTTCACCATCTTCACAGAGGATTCATTTTTTATAGCCTTGTGTCTCCAGCTTCAGTACAAAACAAATGCTGACCTAATTAATGAAAGCTTGCATCCACCAGGCTCTTGGGAGATGCTGGGTGCTGTGCTGTGTGTTTTGCAAGGATTCTCAGCTAACCTTCTCATCAATCCGGTAAGGCAGGTGCAATCATTATTACTACTCCCATTCCACAGATGACTAGGCTGATGCTGAGGCGTTACAGAGCTTGCCCAAAGTCCAACGGTAAGAATAGGGCAACGGGGGCCAGACGTGGTGGCTCACACTTGTAATCCCAGCACTTTGGGAGCCTGAGGCAGGAGGATCAGATGGTCCAGGAGTTCAAGACCAGCCAGGCAACATAGTGTAGACCTCATCTCTACTAAAAAAGACATTTTTTAAAATGAGCCAGGTGTGGTGGCGGCAATACCTGTAGTCTCAGCCACTCAAGAGGCTGAGGCAGTCAGACTGCTTGAGCCTAGGAATTTGAGACTGCAGTGAGCTATGACTATGCCACTGCACTCCAGCCCGGGTGACAGAGAGAGACTCTGTCTCAAAATTAAAAAAAAAAAAAGTCAATTCCTGCCTCTTTTGTGAGAAGAGACTGCCTTGGGGACAGAAGGAATGCTGCAGATAGTTAAGAGGGGATTGCTTCCTCTGTCGACCCCTACCAAGTGAGACAACAACAGCGAGGTCAGGGTGGTGATGAAATAGATGGGCAGAAGGCCAGGCGTGGTGGCTCAAGCCTGTAATCCCAGCACTTTGGAAGGTCGAGGCGGGTGGATCACCTGAGGTCAGGAGTTCAAGACCAGCCTGACCAACAGGCTCTCTACTAAAACCTCGTCTCTACTAAAAATACAAAATTATCCAGGTGTGGTGGCACACACCTGTAATCCCAGCTACTCAGGAGGCTGAGGCAAGAGAATCGCTTGAACGCAGTAGGCAGAGGTTACAGTGAGCTGAGATTGCGCCACTGCACTCCAGCATGGGCAACAAGAGTGAAACTCCATCACAAAAAGAAAAGAAAAGAAATCCTGTCTCTGTTCATTTTCTCACATTTAACATTCAGAGTGGCAACATTCCCTATAGCATGTTGGTGTTCAGTGCCTCCTTTAGTAGCTCAGCATCCTGATAAGGCCAGCAGACTCCTGCCCCAGCCTCCACTTACGCAGAGGATAGACTTTGCATGGATGTACAGGGCTATCCATTCTGTGTGAGGTGAGAGCATTCCAGAGTCTCCAAATGGCCTACTACTGAGCCATACAGTCCCATAATGGAGCTCCAACCCTTCCATCTACAGGTAGCACCCCAAGAAGGCCAGGAGTCATTCTTCCCTAGGAGACTTTCCCACTAGAAGTTTCCATTGCCTGGATGCTCCCTATACCTTGAAGTGTCCCTGGTGACTATCCATGCTGCCTGCTACCTGACCTTAATCCTCTTGAATTCCCCAGGTTGGGACACAGAGGTGGATTTTATTGGGTGTCCCCTCTGCTATGCCCTCTCTCTGGTTTACTGATTGTAAAAAAATGAATCAGGCCAGGCACGGTGGCTCATGCCTGTAATCCCAGCACTTTGGGAGGCCAAGATGTGCAGATCGCTTGAGGTAGGGAAGTCAAGACCAACCCGGCCAACATGGTGAAACCCCATCTCTACTAAAAACACAAAAAATTAGCCAGGGGTGGTGGCGCACTCCTGTAGTTCCAGCTACTCAGGAGGCTGAGGCAGGTGAATTGCTTGAAACCGGAAGGTAGAGGTTGCAGTGAGTCCAGATTGTGCCACTATACTCCAGCCTGGATGACAGAGTGAGACTGTATCATAATAATAATAATAATAATAATAATAATAACAACAAAGGCCGGGCATGGTGGCTAACACCTGTAATCCCAGCACTTTGGGAGTCTGAGGCGGGTAGATCACCTGAGGTCAGGAGTTCTAGACCAGCCTGGCCAACAAGGTGAAACCCTGTCTCCACAAAAAATACAAAACCTAGCCAGGTGTGGTGACACATACTTGTAATACCAGCTACTTGGGAGGCTGAGGCAGGAGAATCACTTGAACCCTGGGTGGCGGAGGCTACAGTAAGCTGAGATCACACCACTGCACTCCAGGTGGGTGACAGAGTGAGACTCCATCTCAAAAGAATAAAAATAATAATTAATTACTTAATTAATTAAAAATAAATTGAAGGCGAAGCGCAGTGGCTCACGCCTGTAATCCCAACACTTGGGGAGGCCACAGCAGGTGGATCATGAGGTCAGGAGTTCAAGACCAGCCTGGCCAACATGGTGAAATCCCATTTCTACTAAAAATACAAAAATTAGCTGGGTATGGTGGCATGTTCCTGTAATCTCAGCTACTTGGGAGGCTGAGGCAGGAGAATTGCTAGAACCAGGACCTGGAATGTGGAGGTTTCAGTAAGCCAAAATCACACCACTGCACTCCAGCCTGGGCTACAGAGTGAGACTCTGTTTCAAAAAACAAAACAAAAACAAAAACAAAAAAAAATAGCCATCTTGGTAACAATTGATGCTGCCTAAATGAGGAGGCAGGGCAGCTGTGGAGCCCTCCTGGGGCTTGGCCAGCAGGGTACCTGTCCTTCACCCCCTAGTGTCTGATAACCCTGGGATGAATCCGACTAAGCATGGACACTGGGAGCCTGCCAAGAGCAAGAGAGGTTTTCAGGAGATGGCCTGGAGAAGCCTGGCTCCAATGCCAGCATGAGCATCCGATACTCATCAGTGTCCCTCCTGGGCATTCTGTAGATCGTTTCTTTTCTCTTTTTCTTTTTTCTTTTGAGACAGAGTCTCACTCTGTTGCCCAGGCTAGAGTACAGTGGCATAATCTCAGCTCACCGCAAACTCTGCTTCTCGGGTTCTAGCGATTCTCCTGCCTCAGCCTCCCAAGTAGCTGCGTCTAAAGGTGACTGCCACCATGCCTGACTAATTTGTGTATTTTTAATAGAGACAGGGTTTCACCATGTTGGCCAGGCTGGTCTCCAACTCCTGACCTCAGGTGATCTGCCTGCCTCAGCCTCCCAAAGTGCTGGGATTACAGGATTGAGCCACTGCGCCCGGCAAGCCACCATTTCTCATCCAGATGGCTACTGAGAGCAGGACCCCAGAGATTGTTCATTTTTAAGTGCAATGTGGGAACCAGGCATTGAACCTGCTCTGTGGTCTTTCCACTAAGAGCCCACAGAGCTGTGTTCAGGACCTGGTTCTCCCACTTACAGGGCTTCAGCAATTCACTTTCCCTCCCTGAGTCTTGGTGACCTCTGCTGTGAAATAGAGAGAGACACCTACCACCTGCTGTCAGTGCCCATCAAGGCAAGATCGAAAGAGGGAGGCACCCATCACCATGGGTCTTGTTCATGGAAGAGGGGCAGAGGAAAGATTCATGCATGATTGATGACTGGTGGCAATTTCCTGCTTGCCTTTGGAATGAATCAAAAATAAGTGAAAATGTGTGGCTGAGGCAAAGCATTTGGGTCTGTGGGGACTCTGCAGTGGACAGAGGAGGCCTGGGGCTGGCTGAGTCATCTAAGTGTGTGATTGTTTTTCTTCCTGTTTGCAAAATGAGAATCAGTTTCCAGAGGGGATACATAGAGCAAAATTAAACATTTCCCTCCAAGCCTCCAAGCATCCTCGCAGTGGAAGGCTTCCCAAGCAGCATCACTGGGTAACCTTCCGTTGTCACTATCTGAAACAACTGAGAGGAAGAATGGCAAATTTCTTTTCTTTCTTTTTTTATTTTTTTTGAGACAGAGTCTCGCTCTGTCGCCAGCCTTGAGTGCAGTGGTATGACCTCAGCTTACTGCAATCACCACCTCCTGAGTTCAAGCAATTCCCCTGCCTCAGCCTCCCAAGGAGCTGGGATTACAGGCATGTACCACCATGCCCGGCTAATTTTATTTTGTATTTTAGTAGAGACAGGGTTTCACCATGTTGGCCAGGATGGTCTCTAACTCCTGACCTTGTGGTCCACCAGCCTTGGCTTCCCAAAGTGCTAGGATTACAGATGTGAGCCAGCCACTACACCCGGTCTTGTTTTGTTTTGTTTTGTTTGAGATGGATTCTTGCTCTGTCACCCAGGCTGGAGTACAGTGGCATGATCTTGGCTCAGTGCAACCTCCGCCACCCGGGTTCAAGTAATTCTCTTGCCTCAGCCTCCCCAAGTAGCTGGGATTACAGGCACACCCCCACCATGTCTAGCTAATTTTTTTTGTATTTTTAGCAGAGAAGAGGTTTCACCATATCGGCCAGGGTAGTCTTGATCTTCTGACCTCATGATCCACTGGCCTTGGCCTCCCAAAGTGCGGGGATTTCAGGCGTGAGCCACCGAGTCTGGCTGGAATGGCAAATTTCTTATCCAAAGATAATGTCTCTCTAAATCCATCTTTTTTTTGAGACAGAGTTTCATTCAGTCACTCAGGCTACAGTACAGTGGTACGATCTTGGTTCACTGCAAACTCCACCTCCCAGGTTCAAGCGATTCTCCTGCCTCAGCCTCCCAAGTGGCTGGGATTATAGTCATGTGTCACCACACCCAGCTAATTTTTGTATTTTTAATAGTTTACCATGTTGGCCAGGCTGGTCTCGAACTCCTGGCCTCAAGTGATCCACTGGCCTTGGCCTCCCAAAGTGCTGGAATTATAGGTGTGAGCCACCATGCCCGGCCTAAATTCTGAAATCTTTATAGATGAAATGAATTACTTCAAAATAATGCAGGAGAGGCAGATTGGGTACATGTATAGATTAGACCAGGTCAGTCTGACGTGATGGCTGATGGGTATGTGAGGGATTTTTTTTAATCAATAAAAGTTTGTTGTTTTTAAACAGCAAAACATTTTTTTAAAATATAATATCCAATGAGAACACATGGACACAGAGAGGGGAGCATCACATACTGGGGTCTGTGAGGGGAGGGACAGTGGGAGGTGGGGAGGTGGGGAGGGATAACATGGGGAGAAATGCCAGATATAGGTGATGGGGAGGAAGGCAGCAAACCACATTGCCATGTATGTACCTAGGCAACAATCTTGCATGTTCTTCACATGTACCCCAAAACCTAAAACGCAATAATATATATATATAATATCCAATACTTAATATGTATCAAGTATTTTTTCTTTTTAAAAAAATTTCATATCTCAATTATACCTAAAAGAGTCTTTTTAAAGTTAATGTTCTCTTTCTTCTTTTTTCTTTTTCTTCTTTTTTTTTTAGAGATGGAGTCTTACTCTGTTACCCAGGCAGGGGGTGCAGTGGTGCAATCATAGCTCATTGTAACCTTGAACTCCTGGGTTCAAGTGATTCTTCTGTCTCAGCCTCCCCAGTAGCTGGAACTACAGGCATGCAACCACACCCAGCTATTTTTTTTTTTTTTTTTTTTTAGAGATGGGGTCTTGCTATTTTGCCCAGCCTGGTCTTGAACTTCTGGCCTCCAGTGATCCTCCCACCTCAGTCTCCCAAAGTGTTGATATTACAAGAATTAGCCACCACTCCTGGCCTAAAGTTAATATTCTTTTTTTTTTTTTTTTCTGAGACGGAATTTCGCTCTTGTTACCCAGGCTGGAGTGCAATGGCGCAATCTCGGCTCACCGCAACCTCCGCCTCCTAGGTTCAAGCAATTCTCCTGCCTCAGCCTCCCGAGTAGCTGGGACCACAGGCGAACGCCACCATGCCCGGCTAACTTTTGCATTTTTAGTAGAGACGGGGTTTCACCATGTTGACCAGAATGGTCTTGATCTCTTGACCTCGTGATCCACCTGCCTCGGCCTCCCAAAGTGCTGGGATTATAGGCGTGAGCCACCGCGCCCAGCCTAAAGTTAATATTCTTTAACAAAGCCATTCCACTTTTAGGAAATTAGCATGAAAGAGATGAAAGCAGATTACTAGAAAGAGCTGGGTGGCTCATAATTGCAAAAAAAGAAACTAAAAAAAATGCCTATTAATAAAAGACTGCATAAAAAATACGGTATGCCTGTTCAATAGAATACTAGGCACTGTTTTAAGAAAAGATTATCTCATTAGTCATTCAATACTGGGGGCAGGTTCAACTACTTTCCCTTCTGGTTTTCATCTCTTCGTTAGACTTGTCTCTTGCTTTTTGATACTAGTGCTAGTGAGTGGGCACCTTGATGTTGAGATGCATTAGGAATGGAACAAGTTAGTCCTTTCTTGGTATGAGGTAGAGAAAGTAAACAAAATAAATAAAAAATAAAATAAAACAGATGATATGAGGCTGGGCGCGATGGCTCACGCCTGTAATCCTGGCACTTCGGGAGCCCAAGGCGGGTGGACCACTTGAGGTCAGGAGTTCAAGATCAGCCTGGCCAACATGGTAAAACCCCATCTCTACTAAAAATATAAAAATTAGCCAGGCATGGTAGCGTGCGTCTGTAATCCCAGCCACTTGGGAGGCTGAGGCAGGAGAATTGCTTGGACTCAGGTGGCAGAGGTTGCAGTGAGCCGAGATTGTACCACTGTATTCCAGCCCAGACCACAGAGCAAGACTCCACGTCAAAAAAAAAAAAAAAAAGGCCAGACAACTGACTTGAGCGATTGGAAACAAGATGCAGGACCCCAACGCAGACACTGAGTGGAATGACATCTTACGCAAAAAGGGCATCTTGCCCCCCAAGGAAAGTCTGAAAGAATTGGAAGAGGAGGCAGAAGAGGAGCAGCACATCGTCCAGCAGTCAGTGGTGACAACATATGAAGATAAGACTTTGGAAGAGCTGAAGGATCATGAAGACGAGTTTAATGAGGAGGATGAATGTGCTATTGAAATGTACAGATGGCAGAGACTGGCTGAGTGGAAAGCAAGTAAACTGAAGAATAAATTTGGAGAAGTTTTGGAGATCTCAGGGAAGGATTATGTTCAAGAAGTAACCAAAGCCGGTGAGGGCTTGTGGGTCATCTTGCACCTTTACAAACAAGGAATTCCCCTCTGTGCCCTGATAAATCAGCACCTCAGTGGACTTGCCAGCAAATTTCCTGATGTCAAGTTTATCAAAGCCATTTCAACAACCTGCATACCCAATTATCCTGATAGGAATCTCCCCACGATATTTGTTTACCTGGAAGGTGATATCAAGGCTCAGTTTATCGGTCCTCTGGTGTTTGGTGGCATAAACCTGACAAGAGATGAGTTGGAGTGGAAACTGTCTGAATCTGGAGCAATTAAGACAGACTTGGAGGAAAACCCTAGGAAGCAGATTGAAGACGTGTTGCTGTCCTCAGTGCGGCGCTCTGTCCCCACGTGGAGGGACAGCGATTCCGACAGGGACTGAGGCTGCAGCTGCTATCACATACCAAACTTTCTGTGACAAATTGTCTGAATTTTTTAAAAAAGGAAAAAGCAAGAATGAATCCTTCTGATTTTTAGTTTTGTATAAATTATGTTTTAAATCTTTACATTTTGGAAATAATCATTGCTGAAAATTCTGTTAAATATTTTACAACTTTTTAAATTATAGTATTTCCTCTAAAAAAAATTAAAACCAGCTCTTGGTATGGTAAATGTTTGTTTTTCTCATTTATATTTTACGTATTTTTTGACGTAACTATAAAAAGAAATTTAGTTTTAAATAAATGTGAATAAATTATACGTTGGAAAATTGCAAACTAAGCCTTATAGACACATTGTTTTATTTCATAAGAGCAATGAGATTATCAACTCTGTAGGAATGGTCTCTAGGACAAAAGAATCTTTGTATTTATCCTATTTAGAAGAAACAAAATTTTTGTGAAACATTCTCATCAAAATAACTGAAAGGTTTCAATTTACTGGCATATTTGGTTAAATGTGTTTTCTCTAAAATAGTTTATCTCAGACTGTTAACTAATTTTTTTAGGGGGGATGGAGTTTTGCTCTGTTGTCCAGGCTGGAGTGCAGTGGCATGATCTCAGCTCACTGCAACCTCCATCTTCTGGGTTCAAGTGATTCTCCTGCCTCAGCCTCCCGAGTAGCTGGGATTACAGGTGTGCACCATCACAGTCACACCCAGGTAATTTTTGTACTTTTAGTAGAGACGGCGTTTTACCGTATTGGCTGGACTGGTCTCGAACTCCTGATCTCAAACGCCTGATTCACTTGCCTCAGTTTCCCAAAGTGTTGGGATTACAGGTGTGAGCTACCTTGCCTGGACTGTTAACTAATTCTGATTACTATAAAAGGACATTATATTATTTTTTGGAAATATATAAACTATCTCAAACTCATTTTGTGTTTCATAAGTGTGATCGCGTGCATGTGTGAGATGTGTCCCCCTCAAATATTGTTAGGCTGTTGGCACATTACCCATATGACATAAAAAAAAAAAAAATCAAGATGTTTTGTGTACCAGATCCTGTTAGCATTTTTAAATTAATGAACATTGATACTAAAAAAAAAAAAAAAAAAAAAAAAAAAGGCCAGATGCGGTGGCTTACGCCTTTAATCCCAGCACTTTGGGAGGCTGAGGCAGACAGATCACCTGAGGTCAGGAGTTTGAGACCAGCCTGACAAACGTGAAGAAACCTCATCTTTACTAAAAATACAAAAATTAGCTGGGTGTGGTGGCATGCACCTGTAATCCCGGCTACACAGGAGGCTAAGGCAGGAGAATCCTTGAAACCAGAAGGCAGAGGTTACAGTGAGCGGCAATTGCGCCATTGCACTCCAGCCTGGGCAACAAGGGTGAAACTCTGCCTCAAAAAAAAAAAAAAATTTAAATAAATAAGTACATAAAAATAAAATATGATATGAAAGCAAAAAATAAACTAAGAAAAAATATTTCCATCCCAAATTACAAAGAAATAATTTCCCTCACATATAAAAATGTCCTTTTTATGTTAATCAACAACTCACATGCACATGCAAATAGTCCAAGAATGTGAAAAAGAAATATGTGTTTGTATATGTGTGTGTTTGCACAAATTAGCAAAGGTCACAGTTTGATAACACACCCTATTAGGAATGAAAATGAGTACAGGCCAGGAGTGGTGGCTCACACCTATAATCCCAACACTTTGGGAGGCCAAAGTGGGGACATTACTGGAGCCCAGGAGTTCAAGACCAGCCTGGGCAACACAGGGAGACCCTATTTCTACTAAAATACAAAAATTAGCCAGGTGCGGTGGCACACACCTGTAGTCTCAGCTTGGGAGGCTGAGGCGGGAGGACTGCTTGAGCCCAGGAGGTTAAGGCTTCAGTGGACCGTGATGCCAAGATTGAGCCACCACACTCCAGCCTGGGCAACAGAGCAAGAGCCTGTCTTAAAACAACAAACAGGGCCGGGCGCAGGGGCTCACGCCTGTAATCCCAGCACTTTGGGAGGCCGAGGCGGGTGGATCACGAGGTCAAGAGATCGAGACCATCCTGGTCAACATGGTGAAACCCCATCTCTACTAAAAATACAAAAAATTAGCTGGGCATGGTGGCGCGTGCCTGTAATCCCAGCTACTCAGGAGGCTGAGGCAGGAGAATTGCCTGAACCCAGGAGGCAGAGGTTGCAGTGAGATCATGCCACTGTACTCCAGCCTGGGCGACAGAGCGAAACTCCATCTCAGAAACAAAAAGAACAATAAAACATATTTTACATTTAAACAAATCACGTGTATATGAAATATGTGAGTATATGTATAGGAAAAACTAGAAAGGAAGAATGTTAACCAAGCCATCCAATGGCTTATTTCTCTGTATGTTCTCAGGTGCTGAGATAATAGGCCTGAGCCACCATGACCACTAAGCCTTGAATTCGAAGCCTTGAACATACATAATATCTACTTGCTAAATTTTTATGGACCGGAAGGAAGAAAGGAAGGGAGGAAGGATGAGAGGAGGGAGGGAGGCATAGAAAAGAGTCCTGGCCCCCAAGTTGTTCACTGTTATTTGCAGCCAAGCTTGGAAACAGATGTGTGGGCAGAGTGCAAAGAACACTGGAAGAAAAGGGGTCTGAGCTGGTAGGGGCTTTGCATAAACTCTCTTTCTCCTTATGTTAGCATCCTCCTTTCCACAGAAGAGAAGTCATTTGCAAAGTCATCAGGCACAAAGCCCATCTTCAAATTCAAGGCTTAGTGGGCATGGTGGCTCAGGACTCTAATCTCAGCAATTTGGGAGGCTGCAGCAAGAGGATTGCTTGAACCCAGAAGTTAGAGACCAGCCTGGGCAACATAGTGAGACCCTATCTCTTAGAAAAAAATTTAATTAGGCCGGGCGAGGTGGCTCATGCCTATAATCCCTGCACTTTGGGAGGCTGAAGTGGGAAGATCACCTGAGGTCAGGAGTTCAGGACCAGCCTGGCCAACATGATGAAACCCTGTTACTACTACTAAAAATACAAAAATTAGCCAGGGTTGGCGGCAGGCGCCTGTAATCTCAGCTACTCAGTAGGCTGAGACAGAAGAATCACTTGAATCTGGGAGTTGGAGGTTGCAGTGAGCCAGGATCATGCCACTGCACTCCAGCCTAGGTGACAGAATGAGACTCCATATTGAAAAAAAAAATTAATTAAAAAACAAATTCAAGGCTTATATGGTTGCAGAGAACCCTCTTCTTTCAGGATAAATGAGAACCAGATTATTCTTGCTAAGTCGGGGGCACAAACGCTGTCAACGAATACACTTTACCTCCAAAGCAGACAGATCTTAACCAGAAACTCTGGGAAAGGGATACCTTCATCAACCTCTGGGGGAAACTGGCTTCAAGTAACTCAAAGGTGACACCCAATGTCGCTCTAGGGAACTACACCAAAATCCTAAACTGTTCAAGAAGTGGGAGCAAGGCTTCCCTTTCCTTCCACTGCTGTCCAGCCAGGTCCATAAGGCTCTGAGAGGCTGGGCTCAACAAGGAGACTGGCCAGGGCTTGGCTAAAAGAGCCTCTCACTCAAAAGCAAGCCCAGAGCAAGATGAGCTGCATTCTTGGGGTTGCTGTATCTTTTCTCTGGCTGAATAAGCTGCTACTGATTTAGTTATCTGGATTCTTCTCTGATTCCTGTGGCTGCATTTGAAAAGCAGAAATCCTGGCAAGAGGAAGCACTGATTTGGACTAAAAACTTGACTGAGGCTAACATCTGAGGAGGACCCTGTAGTCACAGGAGTCTAGGTGGGAATCTGCTTTGCCTCCTACCAGCTCTGTAGCTCTGGTCACATAACTTCACCTCGCTGAGCCTCAGTTTCTTGCCTGTAAATGGAGATGATGATACCTATTTTGCAAGATTGCCCAACTTGATTGCATGAGATCACCGATGTACACAGTAATAAAATAGAAAAAGCTTAGCAAGTGTGGATACTATTGTGGCTGACATTTATTAGCAAGTGTGGATACTATTGTGGCTGAGCCCTTACCAAAGCCTTTGATAATCACTGCCTTTTCCCCTCCCTCCCTCCCTTCCTCCTTCCCTTCTTTCTCTTTCTCTTTTTTAATTTTTAAATTTTTTTATTTTTTAGAGACAAAGTCTCGCTCTATCACTCAGTGGAGTGGTGCGATCTCCGCTTACTGCAACCTCTGCCTCCCGGGTTCAAGCAATTCTCCTGCCTCAGCCTCCCGAGTAGCTGGGACTACAGGTGCACGCCTCCACACCCGGCTAATTTTTGTATTTTAGTAGAGATGGGGTTTTGCCATGTTTCCCTGTCTGGTCTTGAACTCCTGAGCTCAGGCAATCTGCCCACCTTGGCCTCCCAAAGCCACTGCACCCGGATCTCACTCTGATGCCCAGGCTGGAGTGCAGTGGCCCCATCACAGCATCATGGCTCATGGCAGCCTCAACTTCCTGGGCTCAAGCAATCCTCGCATCTCAGCTCCTTCCCATACAAGAAGCTGGGATTACAGGCATGTGGCACCACACCCAGCTATTTTTCAAATTCTTTGTAGAGACAGTGTCTTGCTATGTTGCCCAGTCTGGTCTCAAAATCCTGGCCTCAAGGAATCCACCCACCTCAGCCTCCCAAAGTGCTGGGATTACCAACATGAGCCACTGCACCCAACCACCAATCATTGCCCCCTTTTTTTTTTTTTTTGAGACAGAGTCTTGTTTCATCATCAGGTGCCAGGCTGGAGTGCAGTAGCATGACCTCAGCTCACTGCAACCTCTGCTTTCTGGGTTCAAGCAATTCTCCTGCCTCAGCCTCCTGAGTAGCTGGGACTACAGGTGCGCGCCACCATGCCCAGATAATTTTGTATTTTTAGTAGAGACGGGGTTTCACCATGTTGGCCAGGATGGTCTCGATCTCTTGACCTTGTGATCCACCAGCCTCGGCCTCCCAAAGTGCTGGGATTACAGGCGTGAGCCACCGAGCCCGGCCTCATTGCCTTTTTCAATGCTCACAACAAACCTCTGAAGTAGCTGATATATATATGTATATATAATTTTATTTTATTTTTGAGGCAGAGTTTCGCTCTTGTCACCCAGGCTGGAGTGTAGTGGTGCAATCTTGGCTTTTTGCAACCTACACCTCCCGGGTTCAAGCAATTATCGTGTCTCAGCCTTCCAGCATAGCTGGGGTTACAGGCACACACCACCACACCTGGCTAATTTTTGTATTTTTAGTAGAGATGGGGTTTCACCATGTTGGCCAGGCTAGTCTGGAATTCCTGGCCTCAAGTGATCCGCCCGCCTCCACCTCTCAAAGTGCTGGGATTAGAGGCATGAGCACTGTACATGGCCTGAAGTAGTTAATATTTCCATCTGCATTGTGTAGGTGGGAAAAACTGAGGTCCAGAGAGAATGATGAAGATCATATATTAGTAAGTAGCCAAGCTAGCATTCAAATCCAGTCCATCTGACTTCAGAGTGCCCACTGTGAAGCATTACTCCATAGTGGCTCTCTTCATCCCTGAGATGTCTGAGGAAAACAAACAAGCATATATATATATAGCGGCTCCCGTATATTATTGTTAAGGAGATCATTCAAAACCAAATGTATGCTGGGTGCAGTGGCTCACACCTGTAATCCCAGCACTTTGGGAGGCTGAGGTGGGTGGATCACCTGAGGTCAGGAGTTCGAGACCAGCCTGGCCAACATGGAGAAACCCTGTCTCTAAAAAATAATAAAAAATAAATAAATAAAAACCAAATGTACTTGGCTGGGCAGGGTGGCATCTGCCTGTAATGCCAGCTACTCAGCAGGCTGAGGCAGGAGGACTGCTTGACCCCAGGAATTCCAGCCCAGCCTGGACAACATAGCAAAACTTCCCTCTCTAAAAAATATAATAAATAATTTTGGCCGGCTATGGTGGCTCACACATGTAATCTCAGCACTTTGGGAGGCTAAGGCCAGTGGATCACTGGAGGCCAGGAGTTCAAGACCAGCCTGGCCAACATGGTGAAACCCTGTCTCTACTAAAATTATTAAAAAATTAGGCCAGGCGAGGTGGCCCACGCCTGTAATCCCAGCACTTTGGGAGGCCGAGGCGGGTGGATCACAAGGTCAAGAGATCAAGACCATCCTGGTCAACATGGTGAAAGCCCGTCTCTACTAAAAATACAAAAAATTAGCTGGGCATGGTGGCGCGTGCCTGTAATCCCAGCTACTCAGGAGGCTGAGGCAGGAGAATTGCCTGAACCCAGGAGGCGGAGGTTGCAGTGAGCCAAGATCACACCACTGTACTCCAGCCTGGGGAACATATTGAGACTCCATCTCCCAAAAAAAAATACATGGGCATAAATGTGACTGCAAAACTGCCCTGAGTGGCTACTCTCTGCTTACGAGGTAGCCTGGCTCTGTGGAAGCAGTCACACAGCTGTAACACCTAAGGAGCTATAACGCCGCCACTTAATAAAGCTGTTTTATTTTACCTCCAGCTTGCCCTTCCTTTCTTTCATGGGCAAAGCCAAGAACCTTCACGGGCTAAGTCCCACTTTGAGGGTCACCTGCCCTGCATTACTGGTAAGTTTCATTTGGCCTCCAGGGAGAAGGTTGTTAGCGTTAAGCGTGGCTTAGGGTCTGACAGGTGAATGGATAGTAAAGAGGCAGGAAGGAGAAAGAAAGGAAGGTGTATTCCTTGCCTTCAGCCTTCCAGATCCCAGGAGAACTTGTAGTAGGAACAGGGCAGGACTGTTTCTAACTGCAATCAAGTACAGGAAATTAACCAGATTATACACTCTTCAGATTGCTCAGCAAAAGCATGAAGTTTGCAGATCTCTCAACAAGATAGTCAAACACCACTGCCAACAGCAACAAAGACAGGCTGCCAGCAACTAATTGAGGTATCGGGAAGAGAGACTTAACACCACCACGTCAGGTAGGCTCTGCCCAGCCCCCAGCCCCCAGTCCCCAGTCCCCAGACGACAGATTCAGGGTTTGGACATGACTAGAATGAGTCGTCAGCCTCCAACTGGTCTGTTCTGTAGCTGTGGGAATAGCAGGGCTCTGTGACATTTCCATTATGATATGTGTTTCAGTAAGGATGACTTAGAGTGTAAGAGCTGTGGGACAAATACAAGGGCCTTAAAATTTACTTGTGCATTTCATCGTTTCTGCAAAAACAGCTTTGTTGAAATATAATTCACATGCTATACAATTCACCCTTTAAAGTGAACAATTCCACGGTTTTTAGTATATTCAGAGTTGCAGCATCTCACCACAATCAATTTTAGAACATTTTCATCACCCCCCAAAGAAATCCTATACCGGCCAGGAGCAGTGACTCACACCTGCAATCCCAGCATTTTGGGAGGCCGAGGTGGGAGGATCACTTGAGCCCAGGAGTTTGAGACCTGCCTTGGCAAAATAGCAAGACAGACATCTCTACAAAACTAAAAAAAAAAGTTAGTCAGTTGTGGTGGTGCACACCTGTAGTCCCAGCTACTTGGGAAGCTGAGGCAGGAGGATTGGTTGAGCCCAGGAGTCGGAGATTGCAGTGAGGTGGTATGATTGCACCACTGCACTCCAACCTGGGTGACAGAGTGAGTCCTTGTCAGAAAAAAAGGAAGGAAAAGAAAGAAAGGAAGGAAGGAAAAAGAAAAGAAGGGAAGGCCAGACGCAGTGGCTCAGGCATGTAATCCAAGCACTTTGAGAGGCTGAGGTGGGCAGTTCATGAGATCAGGAGTTGGAGACCAGCCTGACCAACATGGCGAAACCCCATCTCTACTAAAAATACAAAAATCAGCTGGGTTTGGTAATCCCAGCTTCTCAGAAGGCTGAGGCAGGAGAATTGCTTGAACCTGGGAGGCGGAGGTTGCAGTGAGCTGAGATCACACCATTGCACTCCAGCCGGAGCAACAGAGCAAGACTCTGTCTCAAAAAAAAACCAAAAAAAAAAAAAAAAAAAAAAAAAAGAAAAGAAAGAAAGAAAGAAGGAAAAGGAAAGAAAGGAAAAAGAAAGATTCAACATCCATTAGCAGTCACTCCCCAGGTCCTTCCAGTCACTTCCCAGCCCCTGGCAACCATGAATCCATTTTTGTCTCTGTGGATTTGCCTGTTCCGTACATTTCCTATAAATGGAGTCATACACTATGTCATCTTCTGTGTCTAGCTTCCTTTTGCTTAACTTGTTTTCAGGGTCCATTCATGTTGTAGGATGCACTTCATTCTTTTTCTTTTTTTTTTTTTTTGAGACAGAGTTACGCTCTGTCATCCAGGCTGGAGTTCAGTGGCGCAATCTTGGCTCACTGCAACCTCTGCCTCCTAAGTTCAAGCGATTCTCCTGCCTTGGCCTCCCGAGTAGCTGGCATACAGGTGCCCGCCATCATGCCCAGTTAATTTTTGTACTTTTTTAGTAGAGCTGGGGTTTCACCATGTTGGCCAGGCTGATTTCAAACTCCTGACCTCAAGCGATCTGCCTGCCTCAGCCTCCAGAAGTGCTAGGATTACAGGTGTGAGCCACTGCACCCACTTCATTCCTTTTTATGGCCAAATAATATTTCACTGTATGGATAGACCACATTTTCTTTATCCATTCATTAGCTAAGGGACATTTGGGTTATCTTCACTTTTTGGCTATAACAAAATAATGAGAGTACCGACAATAATGCTGCTATGAGCATTTCTGCACAAGTTTTTGAGTGGACAGACATTTTTAGTTGTCTTAGGTATTAACCTAGGAGTGGAATTGCTGGATCATATGTTTAACTGTATGTTGCCAGGCTAGAGTGCAGTGGTGTGATCTCAGCTCACTGCAACCTCCACCTCCTGGATTGAAGCAATTCTTCTGCCTCAGCCTCCCAAGTAGCTGGGATTACAGGCATCCATCACCATGCCTGGCTAATTTTTGTATTTTTAGTAGAAATGGGGTTAGAGATGGGGTTTCACCATGTTGGCCAGTCTTGTCTCCAACTCCTGACCTCAGGTGAGCCGCCTGCCTCAGTCTCCCAAATTGCTGGCACTACAGGTGTAAGCCACCACGCCTGACTAGACCCACTTTTAATAACATACAGATTAATGCATAAAACATTAGTATTTTATGTAGAATTTCTAAAGAAAGGGTGGTATTGGTCCTCAGGGCACTGCCATGGAAATGGGCAGTAAGTCCTGAGTGTTGTCATGGTGATGGTGACCTGACATGGCACACTGGTGGGCATGTCTGATGGAAAGCTGCTTCCACCCCAGCCCTGTTTTAGCTAGTCCTCAACTGGATCCTGTGTCTGAGTCCCACCTCTGGAGTTGAGTCCCTCCTCCTACCTCAGCAGAGCATCAGTAAAAGTAGAAAGCTAAGGCCTCTGTTGATCTGGTGGGAGAGTCTGCCTCATCTTTTCCCCAAAGCTCCCTCCCTCTTGTGTGGGGATGAGACAAGGAGGCTGTTATACACCTCCAGGGAACAACATCCACATCACCCAGTTCCTGTGAATACTGCCCCCAGGAGTGGGCGGGGACCAGCCTACAAGGCGGTAGGCTGTAGGTCTGTGGAGGGGAGAGACGTGGAGAGAAAAGGATCCCTTGTAGAACATCCTCATTTGTATCATCTCAATCTGTTATCTCTATCTCCCACAGCAGCCCTGACTGTGCTTGCCTGGGTCTCTGTTGACTGTGTAAATATTTTGTCTCACCAACAGAATTATGACATTTGAAGACAGGAAATAGAATTTCTTTTTCTTGCTATCTTCCAGATAAATTGTTATAAACCAAAACTGTGGACACATGCAGTGGTAGGCAGAATAATGGCCCCTAAAAATGTCCACTTCCTGATTCCCAGAACCTTGTGAATAAGGGACCTTATATGGCAAAAGTGACATTGCAGATGAGTTTGAAAATTCAGCTAAGGATATTGAGGCCGCGTGTTGTGGCTCAAGCCTGTAATCCCAGCACTTTGAGAGGCTGAGGCAGGAGGATTGCTTAGGCCAGGAATTTGAGACCACCCTGGGCAATATAGCGAGAGACCATATCTACCAACAATTTAAAAACTAGCCAGGTCTGGTGGATCACCTGAGATTGGGAGTTCGAGAACAGCCTTAGCAACATGGAGAAACCCCGTCTCTACTAAAAATACAAAATTAGCCAGGCGTGGTGGTGCATGCCTGTAATCCGATCTAGTCGGGAGGTTGAAGCAGGAGAATCGCTTGAACTTGGAGGCGGAGGTTGAGGTGAGGTCAGCCAAGATTGGGCCATTACTCTCCAGCCTGGGCAACCAGAGCAAAACTCCTTCTTAAAAACAAAAAACAAAAAACAAACAACTAGCCAGGCATGGTGCTATGTGCCCGTAGTTAGTTCCAACTACTTGGGAGACTGAGGCAGGACGATGGCTTGAGCACAGAAGTTGGAGGGTGCAGTAAGCTATGATGGCATCACTGCAATCCAGCCTGGATAACAGAGCAAGACCCTATCTCAAAAGAGAGAGTGAGAGAGAGATCTTCAGATGAGAAGATAATCGTGGGTTATTCAAATAGGCCCAGTAAAATGAGCTCATTCAAATGGATCCTTAAAAGAGTGGGGAAGTAGGCTCAGAGTCATAGAAGTAAATGTAACAACGGGAACAGAAGTCGGAGCGATGCGGGGCCACGAGTCAAGGAATTCAGGCAGCCTTTGGAAGCTGGAGAGGACAAGGAAGCATATTGTCTCCCACGCCTCCAGAAGGAATGCAGTCTTGCCAACCCAATTCTGACCTGCAGAGCTATAAGGTAATGAATGTGGGTTGTCTGGAAGCACTAAGTTTATGGAAGTTTGTTACAGCAGCCACAGCAAACTCATATGCATCTACCCTCCTCCTCCGCCTCACTACCATTGCAATCATCATGGTGAATGCTGACTGAGTTGACTGATGTAATCATCATGAAAATGAATAAATGGAAAATATATACAATTATTACCCCTATTTTATTATATTGAGACAGGGTCTCACCATGTTGCCCAGGCTGGAGTACACTGACATGAACACTGCTTACTGTAGCCTTGAACTCCTGGGCTCAAGCCATCCTCTTGCCTTACCTTCCTGGGTAACTAGGGCTACAGATGTGGGCCACCACACCTGCTTTTTTTTTTTTTTTTTTTTTTTTAACCTGTAGAGACAGGGTCTCACAATGTTGCCAGGGCTGCTCTCAAACTCCTGGGCTAAAGCGATCTGCCTGCCTCAGCCTCCCAAAGTTCTGGGATTATAGCTGGGAGCCACGTCAATGGGCCTGTTACCCTCATTTTACAGATGAGAAAACTGAGGCTCAGAAAGGTAACATAACGGAAGTTTTTATTTGGTTTGGTGTTTGTTGCGGCAGCAGAAACTGATCTTAGCTAGTGCAAGCCAGAAAGCAGGCAGTGGCCCTGAGCAGGATAAATCCTTAAGGAAGTACCATCTGGGACATAGTGGGGCCTGAGCATGAGTTTTCGATGTGACACTTTCATCTCCCAGACACCCATCTTTGGGATTTCTTTTTTTTTTTTTTGAGACCAAGTCTGGCTCTGTGGCCCAGGTTGGAGTGCAGTGGCGTGATCTTGGCTTACCGTGACCTCCACCTCCCAGGTTCAAGATATTCTTTTGCCCAGCCTTTCTGAGTAGCTGGGATTACAGCTGCATGCCACCATGCCAAACTAATTTTTGTATTTTAACTAGAGACAGAGTTTCACCACATTGGTCAGGCTAGTCTCAAACTCCTGACCTCATGATCCACCCACCTCGGACTCCCAAACTGCTGGGATTACAGGCATGAGCCACCAGGCCTGGCCTGTCTTTCAAATTTCTAATTTCTCTCTCCCTTTTTTTTTTTTTTGACCATGAAGTTTCACTCTTGCTGCCCAGGCTGGAGCATAATGGCAAGATCTCAGCTCACTGCAACCTCCCTCTCCTGGGTTCAAGCAATTCTCCTGCCTCAGTCTTCTGAAGTAACTGGGATTACAGGTGCCTGCCACCATGCCCGGCTAATTTTTGTATTTTTAATAGAGAGGGTTTCACCATGTTGCCCAGGCTGGTCTTGAACTCCTGACCTCAGGTGATCTACTCGCCTTGGCCTCCCAAAGTGCTGGAATTACAGGTGTGAGTCACCACACCTGGCCTGGAATTTCTAATTTTTCGTTAACGAAACGCAGTATTTGTTGATAGCTAGGGATACAATGGTGACCAAAGAAAAGGAGACATTATTCCTGCTCATGCGATGCTGTGATGCTCACTTACAGCTAAGGGAGAAAGCAGGTTAATCAGCTCAGCACCATGAAGAAGGACACGCTGCAACCCTGCTAAGTGCTGTGTGTGAGAAGCAGTGTGAGCACACATCATCGGGAAGCCACAGGTGCAATGCCATGTGGGCAGTGAGGAGTCACTGAGTCTTAGAAGCTAGAAGGGAAGAGCCACCTGCCTCCTCTCTGGTGTCTTAGACGACAAGTTTTATATTTTTTCTCCTGGTCTGCTTTTTCCATATTTGGTACCACTACCAGGAGAGTTATGCAGCATCACCACATGGAACTTCGTGAAGCAATTTGTCTGCTTTTTCTTTTGAGTCAGAGTTTCACTCTGTTGCCCCATCTGAAATGCAATGGTATGATCTTGGCTCACTGCAACCTTCGCCTGCCAGAGGCATAAGCTGCCACGCCCAGCCTCAATTATTTCTTTTATTAAGGTTAAATACATATACTTATAAAACGTAAAATATGACCAAGTGCAGTGGCTCATACCTGTAATCCAGATACTTTGGGAGGCCAAGGCTGGCGGACTGCTTAAGCCCAGGAGTTCAAGATCAGCCCCTATCTAATCAAGACCTCAATTCTACAAAAAATTTAAAAAATTAGCCAGGCATAGTGACATGCACCCACAGTCCCAGCTACTCAGGAGGCTGAGGTGGGAACCCAGCCCAGGCTTAAGCCCAGGAGTTCAAGGCTGCAGTGAGCTGTGATCACACCACTGCACTCCAGCATGGGTGACAGAGGGAGACCCTGTCTCTTTAAAAAAAAAAAAAAAGACCAGGTTCAGTGGCTCACATCTGTAATCCCAACACTTAGGTAGGTCAAAGCACGTAGATCATTTGAGACCAGGAGTTCGAAATCAGCCTAGGCAACAGGGTGAAACCCTGTTTCTACTGAAAATACAAAAATTAGCTAAACATGGTGGCAGGCACATGTAATCCCAGCTACTCAGAAGGCTGAGACAGGAGAATCGGTTGACCCTGGAAGTGGAGGCTGCAGTGAGCCAAGATGGCACCACTGCACTCCAGCCCGGGCAACAGAGTAAGACTACAATTCAAAAAAAAAAAAAAAAAAAAGAGCTGAGCAAGGGGGCTCATGCCTGTAATCCCAGTACTTTGGGAGGCCAAGGTGGGTGGATCACTTAAGGTCAAGAGTTCAAGATCAGACTGACCAACATGGTGAAACCCCGTCTCTACTAAAAATACAAACAATTAGCTGGATGTGGTGACACATGCTTGTAATCCTAGCTACTTGGGAGGCTGAGGCAGGAGAATCTCTTTAACTCAGGAAGCAGAGGTAGCAGTGAGCTGAGATCACGCCATTGCACTCTAGCCTGGGCAACAAGAGCTAAACTCCTTCCTAACAACAACAGCAACAAAAAGGTACCCGATATAGTTTGGCTGTGTCCCCACCCAAATCTCACCTTGAATTGTAATAATCCCCATGTGTCAAGGGTGGGGCCAGGTGAAGATAACTGAATTATTGGGTGCAGTTTTCCCCATACTGTCCTTGTGGTAGTGAATAAGTGTTGTGAGATTTCATGGTTTTATAAATGGGAGTTTTCTGCTCAAGCTCTTTTGCCTGTCTTTGCTTCTCCTTTGCCTTCCGCCATGATTGCCAAGCTTATGAGGCCTCCCCAGCCACGTGGAACTATGAGTCCATTAAACCTCCTTCCTTTATAATTACCCAGTCTCAGGTATGTCTTTATTAGCAGCATGAGAACAGACTAATATAGTGTCATTTTTAACCATGTCTAAGTGTACAGTTTGGTGGTTTAATTACATTCACAATGTTATACAACCATCACCACTATTTCCAAAATTTTTCATCACCCCAAACAGAAACTCCAAATCCACTAAACAAGCATTCCCATTTTCCCCTTCCTCCAGCCCCTGGTAACCTCTGCTCTATGTTCAGACTCCGTGAATTTGCCTATTCTAGGTGCCTTGTGTAAGTGCACAGTATGTGTCCTTTTGTGTCAGGCTTATTTCACTTAGCTCCATGTTTTCCAGGTTCACCCGTGTTGCAGCATGTATGAGAACATAATTTTTTTTTTAAGGCTGAACAACATTTCATTGTATGGAAATACCGCTGTAAGGCCTCATTCACTCAGACACAATGCTAGACCTTCAAGTGCTTTTCTGCTTTAGATGTATTGCTAAGCTTATTTCTTCTCCAGTTTCCCCATCCAAAAATTTGGAACATTTCTTAAAAGTAAGGCTCTGCAGAGAATCTTTTTTTTTTTTTTGAGACAGAGTCTCACTCTGTCGCCCAGCTTGGAGTGTAGCGGCGCTATCTTGGCACACTGCAACCTCCACCTCCTGGATTCCAGCAATTCTTGGGCCTCAGTCTCAGCCTCCTGGGATTACAGGTGCCTGCCAACACGACCAGTTAATTTTTGTAATTTCAGTAGAGACAGTGTTTCACCCTGTTGCCCAGGCTGGTCTTGAACTCCTGACCTCAAGTGATCCACCCCACCCCTCAGCCTCCCAAAGTACTGGGATTACAAGTGTGACCCACTGCACCCAACCTCTTCCTAATATTTTCATTCCAAGTTCTCACACTGAGTTTCCACCCAGAAAGCCCATCCTGAGATTGCAACTCCTCTCCCTGCACCTCTCTATATAGCTAGGATTTGATTGAAGAGGACTTCAGAAAGGGAGATGTAGGCTGAGAGCTGTGGCTCATGCCTGTAATCCCAGCACTTTGGGAGGCTGAGGCCAGCAGATCATGAGGTCAGGAGTTCAAGACCAGCCTGGCGAATATGGTGAAACCCCATCTCTACTAAAAATACAAAAATTAGCCAGGCGTGGTGGCATGCACCTGTAATCCCAGCTATTTGGGAAGCTGAGGCAGAAGAATCGCTTGAATCCAGGAGGTGGAGGTTGTAGTGAGCCGAGATCACGCCACTGCACTCCAGCCTGGGCAACAGAGCGAGACTCTGTCTCAAAAAAAAGAAAAAGAAAAGAGAAAAAAAAAAAACCAAAGGGAAATGTGTATGTGAACCCCCAGGTACTTATTGTGGAGGGACCCTCACCTGTACCCCTTGAACAGCTTATAATTTTACAGTCCTGCACATTATACTGACTGCGGCATCCAAGTCTATCTCTTATTGTCAAGAAGGGAAGTGGGAAGTGAGAGCAGCCAGTCCTCGAAGTTTCCTTCCTGTCCCCGGGGTGTGTATGTAGCCAGTTTCAGGGAAAATGAGGAAATAGAGACACTGAAGCCAGTTTGTCCAGAAGCTAATTGTGTGTAGTTGAAAGGCTGGCTCTGTTCTGAAATGAAGTTCTTGGTATTTATATGAAATTATGCTGAGAATAGATGGGAAGTATTGTTTTAATTTGGCAAAATGAAAAGATGACTTTGTCCTTCGCCCAAAATTTTGGAAAATTTGCTGATCTGTGAAATTCTAAATTCTGTTGAGACACTGGTGCACTCGTGACTCAGAGCAGCCCAGGGGCTAGGAAAGGAAAGGAATGAATCGTTCACACCCGTTCGCAGTGTTACTCTGGGAGAAAGAGATGGCGACTTCTCCTCATTGTTTTCATTATGGGGCATGTCATCATCTCAAAAGTAAAGAGTAGCACCATCACTGGGCTTCAAAAATTATCAACCAAGGGCCAAGCTTGGCTTATCTTTACACGTGTCTACTTCCCCTTGGATTTTTTTTTTTTTTTTTTTTTTTTTTTTTGAGACAGAGTCTTGCTCTGTTGCCCAGGCCGGAGTGCAGTGGCATGATCTCGGCTCACTACAACCTCCACCTACTGGATTCAAGCGATTCTCCTGCCTCAGCTTCCCAAATAGCTGGGATTATAGGTGCATGCCACCACGCCTGGCTAATTTTTGTATTTGTAGTAGTGGCAGGGTTTCACCATGTTGGCCAGGCTGGTCTCAAACTCCTGACCTCAGGTGATCCACCTAACTCAGCTTCCCAAAGTTCTGGGATTATAGGTGTGAGCCACCATGCCCAGCAAGTTTTTATCTTAAACACCCTGCAGCCTCTGTATTTCCTATGATTTGGTAGTTGGATCCATAGACTTGTTTGTATTTACGTTCAATTTTTTTGTCAAAAAATATTTCAAAAATGGCATTGAGCATGCTTTCCTCACAGAGACGCAATGACCAATTGTCTTCTTATGGTGTCAGCAGCCACTGGTGCTTGATGACAAGATCCACAGTTCATTAGGAGTGCTTCTCTATTTCTATTTGGTGAGGTCACCGGGTGACCAACCCCTCCCAGTTCACCTGGAACTTCCCCAGTTTTAGCCTCTTCAGTCTCATGTCCCAGGAACCCACTCAGTCCCAGGACAGTTGGTCACTCTGTAGAAAAGCCAGGGTTTTTAGGCAGTGACTCTTCCCACCCCACTCCGCCTCCCTTTGCCATAGTGTGCAGAGAAGTAGGAGGCAGGATGTGGATAACGGCTGGAGAATGCAGGCAGAGGGTTCTGTATCAAGTGGACAGTCTTGGGTGTAATTGACACCTTAGTGGTTGTCCACCTAGTATCCACTTCCACCTTCTTGCAATACCCTGATTTTTGATTAGGTAATGGTGCCTACCCACAGCCCATAAGCTTCATGGGTACTGATGACAGCCCCTCCTCCCATGACCAGAACCCAGGATGAAGCCAGTCAGTGCAAGCCAGTCCCCATGCCACGCCTTGGGCCACTAAAACACAAGGAGTGATTTGTCAGAGACATTTTGGAAAACATTACCTTATTCTCTTTTTAAAATTTTTATTTACTTTTATTTTTTCATCTAGAATTTCTGATGAAGATCATTCTTTAAAATATATATATGTGTGTATGTACATATGTGTGTGTATACACATACACACACACACACACACACACACACACACACCATTGACTGGGCAAGGTGGCTCACACCTTCCAGCATCTTAGGAGGCTGAGGCAGGAGGATTGCCTGAGCCCAGGAGTTCAAGATCTGCCTGGGCAACAAGGTAAGACCCCATCAGAACAAAAAAAATTGTTTAATTAAAAAATACAGGCTGGGAGTAGTGGCTCATGCCTGTAATCCCTGCACTTTGGCAGGCCAAGGTGGGTGAATCACCTGAGGGCAGGAGTTCGAGACCAGCCTAGCCAACATGGTAAAAACCCATGTTTTAATACCCCATGGTGTACTAAAAATACAAAAATTAGCTGGGTGTGGTGGTGCACGCCTGTAGTCCCAGCTACTCAGGAGGCGAGTTTATGTTACTTTGTGTAAACTTATGCTTTCATTCCTCTCAGTCAGAAATACCTAGGAATGAAATTGCTGGATCAATTTGTGTTTACATTTTCATTAAACTTCCCAGCTGTTTTCCAAAGTGGCAGGCCCCATTTTACTTTCCTACCAGCCATGTGGATATGTTTATAAGTGGTGAGGATATGTTTCTCCATATCCTCACCACTTAGAATTCTCTTTTTGAGTATTAGTCATCCTAGTGGCTATGAAGTGGTGTCTCATTATGCATTGTTTTTTTTTTAAGACAGGGTCTCACTCTGTCGCCCAGGCTGGAGTATAGTGGCACAATCATAGTTCACAGTAGCCTCGAACTTCTGGGCTAAAGCTATGCCCCCACCTCAGCCTCAGCCTCCTGAGGCTAGGACTACAGGCACACACCACTGTGCCTGGCTTATTTTTTACTTTTTTGTAGACACAGGAGTCTCACTATGTTGTCCAGTCAAGTTTCGAACACTCAGCCTCAAGGGAGCCTCCTATCCCAGCTTCCCAAAGTGTTAGGATTACAGGTATGAGCCACCACAACTGGCCTCCTTGTGTTTTAATTTGCATTTCTATAATCATGAATGTTGTTTCGAATTTTTGTTTTCTTTTCTTTCTATTTATTTATTTTTAAATTTTTTTGAGAGGCAAGATCTCACAATATTGTCCAGGCTGGAGGGCAGTGATGCAATCATAGCTCACTGCAGCCTCGAACTCCTAGGCTTAAGTGAGCCTCCCACTTCAGCCTCCTGAGTAGCTGGGACTACAGGTGTGTGCTACTATGCCTGGCAAATTTTTATTTTTTGTAGAGGAGACATCTCACTATGTAGTCCAGGCTGCTCTCAAACTCCTGGCCTCAAGTAATGCTCCCACCTTGGCCTCCCAAAACACTGGGATTACAGGTGTGAGCCATTGCACCTGGCCTGCTTAGCATCTTTTCAGGAAGCACGTCCTCACTCTCAAGAGCAAGGCATGAACAAACAGCTTATTCTAAAGTGACATGGGGTTCGGGATCTTCCCACCATCCAGGAGCTGACTCAGAGGAGGACAGAGCT
Source organism: Aotus nancymaae (assembly GCF_030222135.1). Classification (NCBI taxonomy): domain Eukaryota; kingdom Metazoa; phylum Chordata; class Mammalia; order Primates; family Aotidae; genus Aotus; species Aotus nancymaae. The sequence continues at coordinate 14,566,159 of NW_026988463.1, forward strand.
CAGAAAACTATACGGAAACACGATCAGACTCCTGATGAAACAGTACATGAAGTCCATCCAACTTCCGGACTTCTTTAGTTGCAGGCACCAATAGATCCTTTGTATTGCTGGGTGCAGTGGCTCACACCTGTAATCCCAGCACTTTGGGAGGCCAAGGTGGGTGGATCACCTGAGGTCGGGAGTTCAAGACCAGCCCTGCTAACATGATGAAACCCGGTTTCTACTAAAAATACAAAAAATTAGACAGGTGTAGGGGCATATACCTGTAATCCCAGCTACTCAGGAAGCTGAGGCAGGAGAATTGCTTGAACTTGGGAGGCAGAGGTTGCAGTGAGCCAAGATCACACCATTGCAGTCCAGCTTGGGCAACAAGAGCAAAACTCTGTCTCAAAAAAAGAAAAATCTTTTGCATTGCTTTGTATTGCCTACACCAACTTGAGCTGGGTTTTGTGTTACTTGCATTTTATTGAGCATCACGGAGCATCATGGAGCGAGGCAATCTTTCTTATCAATTCTGGGACAAAGACTGAGCATTTTAGAGTCAATTTTGCATGCTTGCTATGGTGAAGACAAAGAACTCAGTTTGAATAGGACAAAGAACTTGATAAAACGAGGCAACTAACTTCAGCAGAGATATCAAGGAATAAGAAGAAAGGATGATGACTGGGAGCAGTGGCCCACACCTGTAATCCCAGCACTTTGGGAGGCTGAGGTGGGAGGATCATTTGAGCCCAGGAGTTGGAAGTTGCAGTGAACTATGATCATTCTTCTGCACTCCAGCCTGGGCCACAGAGCAATATCTCAACTCTAAAAACAAAAAAGAGACCAGGTGTGGCTCACACCTGTAATCCCAGCACTTTGAAAAGCCAAGGCAGGAGGATCACCTGAGGTCAGGAGTTCAAGACCAGCCTGACCAATATGGTGAAACCCATCTACTAAAAATACAAAATTAGCCAGATGTGGTATCTCATGCCTGTAATCCCAGCTGCTTGAGAGGCTGAGGCAGGAGAATCACTTGAACTCGGGAGGAGGAGGCTGCTGTGAGCTGAGATCGCACTATTGCACTCCAGCCTGGGCAATGAGAGAGACTCCATCGAAAGAGAGAGAGAGAGAGAGAGAGAGAGAGAGAGAGAGAGAGAGAGGATGGTACAGAAAAGGGAATGAGCTAAAATTGGGATTTTTTAAAAGAACACTAAATTGAACCATAATGCAGAATATTATTTATTAGCTAGAACTAAGAAATTTTTAATATGAATAGTTCCTTTGTAGAAAGAACAGGAAATTGATATCTGAATGAATCCCATCGTATAGAATCTGTAACCTGTGGTGTTCCTTTTTATTAACATTATAGAGTTCTTATTCCATTGGATGGGTTCAGTTGCTCTCCATTTACCTTCTCCTCATTTTTTTAAAATAAAATCTAAATAGCTCAAATATTGATAGAGAGATACAATAAGGTATATCACTTTAACAGCAAAATAAGAATCCCTTCGAGGGAGGGAGTTTTCTTTGTTGGTAAAGATGGCGAGTTAATGCTTGGGCTAGAAAATGAGCCTCCTCTTCCTTTTTAGGCCTTCGGGTCTTATGGGATCAAAGCTTCAAAGGAGAGTGAATCAGAAGAATAGAAAGAGAAGTTAGGCCTTCAGGGGGAACTCTAGAGGGAGAGAATGAGGGCAAGATGAGAGGAGAAAAAGAGCTAAGAAGCCAGTACTGTGCATGGTGGCTCCCACCTGCAATCCTAGCACTTCGGGAGGCTGAGGTAGGGGGATTGCTTGAGTTGCTTGAGTCCAGGAGTTCAAGACCAGCTTGGGCAACAGGCGAGATTTTGTCTCCATAAAAAATTTAAAAATTAGGCCGGGCGTGATGGCTCATACCTGTCATCCCAGCACTTTGGGAGGCTGAGGCAGGCAGATCACCTGAGGTCAGGAGTTCAAGACCAGCCTGACCAACATGGAATAAACCTCATCTCTACTAAAATATACAAAATTAGCCAGGTGTAGCAGCACATGCCTGTAATCCCAGCTACTTGGGAGGCTGAGGCAGGAGAATCGCTTGAACCCGGGAGGTGGAGGTTGCGGTGAGCCAAGATGGTGCCATTACACTCCAGCCTGGGCAACAACAGTGAAATTCCATCTCAAAAAAAAATAATTTTGTTTTAATTAGCCAGGCATGGTGGCACATGCCTCTAGTCCCAGCTACTCTGGTGATCAAGATGGGAGGATCAAGTAAGCTTAGGGGTTTGAAGCTACAGGAAACTGTGATTGCACTACTGCACTCCAACCTGAGTGACAGAGCAAGATCTGTCTCCAAAAAAAAAGGAGCCAGTAAGATGATGGAAAGGCATGTCTTCTATGATGTGACTTGACTCCACGATTTCCCCTAACATCTCCTCTTGGTTGGTGTGGAAACTATAGAAGAGATTGAATTCACATTGGGTTTGACATGGTATGAGAAAGAGACAGACCATTATAAACCAGAGCCCAAGAGGCAGGGAAGGCCAGGAAAATGTAAACCTCCTGGGAAGAAGCAGAGATCAAGGAGAGGATATTGGACTTCCACAGGCCCTGAGGTATAGGATGGAGGGCGTTTCTTTGACAATTTTATATTTCACCTACATCTATAGCAACCATTACAATCAATGACTTAGGAAATAGATGAATTCCTAGAAACTGGCACAAAAAAGGAACAGCGTGCTAAAATAAACTGATACATATTAAAGAAATTGAAGAGTAACCAAGACCTCCCTCTCCTAAAAAAGCCTGGGCCCATGGACCCAGATGGTTTTACAAGTGGATTCTTTTTTTTTTTTGAGATGGAGTTTCGCTCTTGTTGCCCAGGCTGGAGTGCAACAGCGCGATCTCAGCTCACTGAAACCTCCACTTCCCAGGTTGAAGCGATTCCCCTGTCTCAGCCTCCTGAGTAGCTGGGATTACAGGTGCCCACCACCATGCCCAAAAAAAATAATTTTTGTATTTTTGGTAGAGACGAGATTTCACCATGTTGGCCGGGCTGGTCTTGAACTGCTGACTTCAGGTGATCCGCCCACCTCAGCCTCCCAGAGTTCTGGGGTTGCAGGTGTGAGCCACCATGCCTGGCCTCAAATGGATTCTAAAGCTGTCCAGATCCAGGCACAGTGGCTCATGCCTGTAATCCCAGCTACTCAGGAAGTTGAAGTGGGATGATGGCTTCATCCCAGGAGTTTCAAGGCTGAGGTGAATTTGAGAGCTGCAGTGAGCTATGATTGCACCACTGGACTCCAGCCTGAGCAACAGAGGAAGACCCCAACTCTAAAAAACAAAAAAAAAAGTAAAGCAGTCCAGATTTTTGATGGTTAATATTAGGAATCACCTTGATTAGATTAAAGGATGCCTACGTAGCTGTTAAAGAATTGTTTCTGGGTGTATTTGTGAGGGTGTTGCCAAAGGATATTGACTTTTGAATCAGTGGACTGGGAGAGGAATACCATCCTCAATGTGGGCGGGCACCATCTGATAGGCTGGGATCATGGGTAGAACAAAGCAGGCAGAGGAAGATGGGATAAGCTGGCTTGCTGAATCTTCCAGTCTTTCTCCCAGGCTGGACGCTTCCTCCCATTCCTCCTACCCTTGGACATCAGACTCCAGGTTCTTTGGCCTGTGGGCTCCTGGACTTACACCAGTGGTTTGCCAGGGACTCTCGGGCCTTCAGCCACAGACTGAAGGCTGCACTGTTGGCTTTCCTACTTTTGAGGCTTTTGCCCTCATACTGAACCCCTAGTGGATTCCTTCTTCACCACTTTGCAGATGGCCTATCATGGGACTTCACCTTGTGATCATCTGAGTTAATTCTCCCTAAGAAACTCCCTTTCATATATACAAGTATCCTGTATGTCTGTTCCTCTGGAGAACCCTAATACAAGATGACATGAGTGTAATCTTGACTCCAAATCCAGATAAGATAAATACAATTATACATGCATTTCACTTTCAAATGTAGAGGCCAACATTCTAAATAAAATGTTGGCTAACTGAATCCAAATGGATAAGAAATAGTGTATCACTATAGTAGTTACCTAGGACTGATCTAATAAAGTGCCACAAACTGGGTGGCTTAAAACAATGGAAATTTATTTATCATCTCAGGGTTGTGAAAGTTAGAAGTCTGAAATCAAGATGGCAGCGGGGCCGTGCAATCTCTGAAATCTATTGGGGAGAATCCTTCCTTGCCTCTTCCTAGCTGCTGGTGGTTTACTAGCAATCCTTGGCATTCTTCAGTTTGCAGCTGCCACAACTCAATCTCTGACTCCCTTGTTACATGCTGTTCTTCCCTTGTATATATCTGCCTTCACATGGTGTTTTCCCCTTCTCATAAGGACACCAGTCATAGGTGAATTATGACCCACCCTAATTACCTCATCTTAACTACGTCTTCAAAGACTATTTCCAAATACGGTTACATTCATGGGCACCTGGGCGTAGGACTTCAACACATCTTTTTGGGGGACACAATTCAAACCATAACAATCATGATCAAGTAGAGCTTATCACAGGAATGCAAGGATGGCTCAACATAAGAAAATGTATCATTAGGCACAGTGGCTCCCATCTGTAATCCCAAGACTTTGGGAGGCCAAGAAAGGCAGATTGCTTGAGCCCAGGAGTTTGAAATCAGCCTGGGCAACATGATGAAATCCCATCTCTATTAAAAATACAAAACTTAACTGGGTGTGGTGGTGTGTACCTGTAGTCCCAAGTCCCTGCTACTTGAGGTGGGAGAATCGATTGAACCCAGGAGGCAGAGGTGGAGGTGAGCTGAGTTTGCACCACTGCACTCCAGCCAGGCGACAGAGCGAGATTCTATCTAAAAAAGAAAATCTGTCATTGCAATTTACCACCCTGATGGAGGTATATCATATGACATACGTAAAAGAGGTGTACCAGGGCAAGGCACGGTGGCTCACGCCTGTAATTCCAGCTACTCAGCAGCCAGGTGGGTCACCTGGTGTCAGGAGTTTGAAACCAGCCTGGTGAACATGGCAAAACCCTGTCTCTACTAAAAACAATACAAAAAGTAGCTGGGTGTGGTGGCCCATGCCAGTAATCCCAGTCACTCAGGAGGCTGAGGCAGGAGAAGCACTTAAACCTGGGAAGTGGAGGTTACAGGGAGCCGAGATTGTGCCACTGCACTCCAGCCTGGGCCAAAGAGTGAGACTCCATCTCAAAAATAAATAGTAAATAAATAGAGGTGTATCTTATGACAATCACAATTCATGCAAAGAAAGCATTTGATATTCCGTCGAGAATATTATCCCACATGGGCAAAATGGCAAAGTAGTCCCCCTTCTAGAACTACGTCATGGGACATTTTTATTCAACAAACACTCCTTGAGTGGTTAGCATGTACTAGGCACTGTGATAAATGCTATTGCTATGTGGTACCCTTTAACCTTCATCATAGCCTTATGCAAAAGGTTCTGTTATGATCCCCATTTTAGAGATGCATACCATAAAGTGTGCTTCTCCACTGGGAACCACAAGGCCGTGAAGCTGGTACCCTCCTTTCTGAAAAACAAGAGCCATAGCTCTGCTGTTGGCACAATGAGTTTGCTGATCTATGTTGGAGGCCCCTGGAGGGCAGCGTTCCCTTTCAATGTACCAAGATACACAGGTCAGCAGAAACCAGGCCTGGAAGTCTGCAAAGAGGAAAACTGACAGGCTTTGGCCGTCATTGGTGTCCTCTCTCATGAGAATTCTGGTTCCACGCAGAACCTCAACTTTCTTATTTATAGCTCTCATTTCCCCAGCTGAAGAGGGAGCTCTGGTGATGTCTTCATCTGACAAATGACTCAACCAGAGCTGAAAAAGCTGCATGAGACCTGGTGAACTGTTGGGGAGACTTGAAACTGGTGACCCCTGGCTGGGCGCAGTGGCTCATGCCTGTAATCCCAGCACTTTGGGAGGCCAAGACCGGCAGATCACTGGAGGTCAGGAGTTTGAGACCAGCCTGGCCAACATGGCAAAACACTGTCTCTACTAAAAATACAAAAATTACCTGGGCATGGTGGCAGGCGCCTGTAATCCCAGCTACTTTGGAGACTGAGGCAGGAGAATTGCTTGAACCTGGAAGGCAGAGGTTGCAGTGAGCTGATAGCTCACCAATGAACTCCAGCCTGGGCGACAGAGCCAGACTGTATCTCAAAAAAGAAAGAAAAGAAAAGAAAGAAAGAGAAAAGAAACAGAGAGAGAAAGAAAAGAAAAGAAAGGAAGAAAGAGAAAGAAAGAAAGAAAGAACGAACGAACGAACTGGTACCCCCAACTGCCCTAGAAGCCAGAAAGCCACCTATATGCTGTAGATGGATGCCCAGTAACCTCTGGGTCCCACTTTTAGAAACATCTATTCCTGGAATGTGAGTGGAGGTAAAGCAAGATGATGGAATAGAAGCCTGCACCATTCATGCTCTCTGCAAGAACACCAAATGTTAACAACTACCTGTACACAGAAAAGCACTGTCACAGGAACCAACAGCAATCACAATCTCTGGTTTTTTGTTTTTGTTTTTTGTATGTGTGTTGTTTTTCTGAAACTAAGACACGCTCTGTCGCCCAGGCTGGAGTGCAATGGTGTGATCTTGGCTCACTGCAACCTCCGCCTCCCGGGTTCAAGAGATTCTCCTGCCTCAGCCTCCTGAGTAGCTGAGATTATAGGCACGCACCACCACACCTGGCTAATTTTTTTGCATTTTGGTCAGGTGGGTCTCGAACTGCTGATCTCGTGATCCACCCGCCTTGGCCTCCCAAAGTGCTGGGATTACAGGCGTGAGCCACCGCACCCAACCTTAGTCTCTGGTTTTAACTTCATATTGCTGAGGGAGGCACTGAAGAGGGTCAGAGAGACAATCTTGAATTGCCAATGCCACCCCTCTCCTATCCCCCAGCAGCAGCTCTGCAGTGCAGAGTCTGTGCACTTGAGGGAGGGAGAGTACAGTGACTGGGGAAATTCACATTGAACTCACTGCTGCCCTGTCACAGTAGAGAATAAAGCCATGCCGGCTCAGCCAGCACTCACATATGGAGGAAACATTTGGACCAACCGTAGCCAGAAAGGAATCATCCATCCCTTTCTTTTCTTTTTTTTGAGACGGAATTTCACTCTTCTTGCCCAGGCTGGAGTGCAATGGCATGATCTCAGCTTCACCTCCCGGGTTCAAGTGATTTTCCTGCCTCAGCCTCCCGAGTAGCTGAGATTACAGGCATGTACCACCACACCTGATTAATTTTGTATTTTCAGTAGAGATGGGGTTTTTCCATGTTGGTCAGGCTGGTCTTGAACTCCTGACCTCAGGTGATCCACCCACCTTGGCCTTCCAAAGTGCTGGGATTACAGGTGTGAGCCACTGCTCCGGGACCATCCCTTGAGTTTCTATGGAAGCCAAACGACTGAGGGCCAAAGTGCTTTGGTGTCTTAGATGAACTTGAAAGGCAGTCTAGGACACAGAACTGTAATTCCTAGGCAACTCCTAGCGCTGGGCTGGGCTCAGAGCCAGAGAAGTAGGGTGGCATGTGACCTAGAGACATTCTTGGAGTACCAGCCCTCCCCAACACCAGGCAATGCAGCTCACAGCAGTGAAAGTGACTTCTCAGCCGTGCGTGTGGTGTCTCACGCCTGTAATCCCAGCACTTTGGGAGGCCAAGGTAGGAGGATCACTTGAGCCCAGGAGTTTGAGGCCAGCCTGGGCAATATGGTGAAACCCTGTCTCTACTAAAAATACAAACATTAGCTGGGCATGGTGGTGCACACCTGTAATCTCAGCCACTCAGGAGGCTGAGGTAAAAACATTGCTTGAACCCCAGGGCAGAGGTTGCAGTGAGCCAAGATCACACCATTGGACTCTACCCTGGGTGAAAGAACAAAGTCTGTCGAAAAAAAATATAAATAAATAAATAAATAAATAAATAACAACAGTGCAAAGATTTGTCCAGGAAGTGTCAGAAACTATCAGGCAAATTATTGGCGAGGCGCAGTGGCTCACACCTATAATCCCAGCACTTTGGGAGGCCGAAGAGGGTGGATCATGAGGTCAAGAGATCGAGACCATCCTGGCCAACATGGTGAAACCCCATCTTTACTAAATACAAAAATTAGCTGGGCATGGTGATGCGCACCTGTAGTCCCAGCTACTCAGGAGGCTGAGGCAGGAGAATTGCTTGAACCCAGAAGGCGGAGGTTGTAGTGAGCCGAGATCATACCACTGCACTCTAGCCTGGCGCCTGGCGACAGAGCGAGACTGTCTCAAAAAAAAAAAGAAAAAAGAAAAAAAAAAAGAAACTATCAGGCAAATTATCATTCTCCAAATTTATGTTTCATTAGAAACTGAAATATGGAAACACTAAGTTGACTGTACACAAACAAAAAACTTCAAATGAGTACTATTCGTCTGGTTTGCTAATTGGAAATTAGCCAGTCTTTCTGCTAGACAATTATAAACAGACTTTAATCGCCCGGCTGGAAATTAAAGTCCATCCTACTCTATCTGATACTGCTGTTATTAGCTTAGTGACATTAGCAATGTTTAGTCACAGCCACAAAGATTAGCACCCACCAGCCTGACTTATCTGACTAAAGCAATTTAAACCCCAAAGAAATGGGATGTAATTTATAGGGGGTAAAGGCAGGAAATGTGTTTCTAAGCACTAAAATATTACTATCTTTCTCTCTTACAACTGAAGCAGCAATATAAGCAGTATCACCACTCCAAGGGGCATTCAGCAATGTGAATGAAAAGGCTGTGAAAAATAGATATTCTTGGCTGGGCTCCACGGCTCATGCCTGTAATTCCAGTACTTTGGGAGGCCGAGGCAGGAGGATCCCAGGAGTTGGAGACCAGTCTGGGCAACACAGAGAGACCCTGTCTCTAAAAAAAAAAAAAAAAAAAAAAAAAAAAAATTAGCCAGACATGCTGGTGCATACTTATAGTCCCAGCTACTCAAGAAGCTGAGGTTGTCAGGTGCAGTGGCTCATGCCTGCAATCCCAGAACTTTGGGAAGCCAAGGTGGGTGGATCACCTGAGGTCAGGAATTTGAGAGCAGCCTGGCCAACATGGTGAAACCCCATCTCTACTAAAAATACAAAAAGTAGCTGGACATGGTGGCAGGTGTCTGTAATCCCAGCTACTCGAGAGGCGAAGGCAGGAGATTTGCTTGAACCCAGGAGGCAGAGGTTGCAGTGAGCTGAGATCACACCAATGCATTACAGCCAGGGGCACAAGAGCAAGACTTTGACTCAAAAATTAAATAAATTAAAAAAAAAATTAAATAAATAAACAAATAAATGATAAACTTGAAAAAAAAAGAAGCAGCTGAGGTCAGAGGATCACCTGAGCCCAGGAGGTCAAGGCTGCAGTGAGCCATGATTGTTCCAGTATACTCTAGCCTGGGTGACAAAGCAAGATCTCGTCTAAATACATATATACGTGTGTGTATATATATATTCTTTGATCCAGAAGTTCACATCCAGAAATTTCTTTTACAGACTTAAGGAAGTCTTCAAAGGTTTGGTTACAAAAATGTTCATCATCATGTTATCAAGTGGAACTTCACAACAATGCAGTACTACGTAGTTATGTGTAAAAATGGCACAAAACCAGATCCTCTGAGATATCAACAAATTTGGGAGGAAGAAGGTGGAATTGGTTGATTTGTTGATTGACTGATTGGAGACAAAGTCTCACTCTGTTGCCCAGGCTGGAGTACAGTGCAACCTCCACCTCCCTGGGTTCAAACGATTCTCATACTTTAGCCTCCCAAGTAGCTGGGATTACAGACACATACCATCACGCCCGGCTAATTTTTGTATTTTTAGTAGAGACAGGGTTTCACCATCTTGGCCAGGCAGGTCTCAACTCCTGACCTCAAGTGATCCACCTGCCTCAGCCTCCCAATGTGCTGGGATTACAGGCATTAGCCACCATACCAGGCTGAAGGTGGAATCTAGAATCAGAACTTGAATAGATATTCTCAAAGGTATATTAATATGAACACCCAAAAGCCCATGAAAAGATGCACAAAATCACTAATCATTAGGGAAATATGAACAAAACCACACTGAGATACCACTTTATAACCATTAGGATGGCTGTTACTTAAAAAACAAACAGGGGCCAGGCAACGTGGCTCACACCATAATCCCATCACATTGGGAGGCCAAGGCAGGTGGACCATCTGAGGTCAGGAGTTAAAGACCAGACTGGCCAACATGGTGAAATCCTGTCTCTACTAAAAATACAAAAATTAGCTGAGTGTGGTGATGTGTGCCTGTAGTCCCAGCTCCCTGGGAGGCTGAGGCAGGAGAATCACTTGAACCTGGGAGGTGGAGGCTGCAGTGAGCTGAGATCACACCACTGCACTCCAGCCTGGGCGACAGAGTGAGACTCTGTCTCAAAAAACAAAACAAACTGGGCTGGGCATGATGGCTTACACCTGTCATTGCAGCACTTTAGGAGGCTGAGGCTGGAGATTGCCTGAGGCTAGGAGTTTGAGACCAGCCTGGATAACACAGTGAGACCCTGTCTCTATTTTAAAAAATCAAAAGCAGAAAACGGCAAGTGTTGGTGATGATTTGGAGAAATTATTGGAAGCTTTGTGCACTAGCACAGGAATATAAAACAATGCCGCCACTGTGGACAACCATATGACAATTCCTCAACAAAATTAAACCGAGAATTACTATATGATTCAGCAATTTTGCTTTCCAGTATATACACAAAAGAATTGAAAGCAGGGACTGGAACAGATATTTCTATATCAATGTTAATGGCAATAGCCAAATGTTTATTCGCAATAGCCAGAAGGTAGAAACAACCCAAATGTCCATTGATGGATGAATAGATAAACAAAAGGTGGTACTTCTATATATATTATGTATATATATACACAACAAAATAATTTTTATGTGTGCATGTGATGGAGTCTTGCTATGTCATCCAGGCTAGGGTGCAGTGGCACAATCTCGGCTCACTGCAACCTCCACCTCCCAGGTTCAAGCGAGTTTCATGCCGCACCCTCCCAAGCAGCTGGGACTAAGGTGCTTGCCATTGTGCCTGGCTAATTTTTGTATTTTTAGTAGAGACAGGTTTTCACCATGTTGGTCAGGCTAGTCTCGAACTCCTGACATCAGCTGATCCACCTGCCTTGGCCTCCCAAAGTGCTGGGATTACAGGCGTGAGCCACCATACCTGACACATTTACAATAGATATTACAGAAGAAATTTCTTCAATGAGTAAAAAGGCAGACTCACTAAAGAAGAGGGTCATTAGGACCCTTTAGAGTTGTGGCATTAGCTTCACAACTCGCTTTATCTGTCTTTGTTATTCCAGCATGATAGATGTTTTTTCAAACCAAGCTAATTTTAATTTTCTTATTGTATATCTTTTTTTTTGAGAGACAGAGAGAGAGAGAGAGAAGGAGAGAGATGGGGTCTTGCTATATTGCCCAGGTTGGTTTCAAACTCCTGGCCTCAAGCAGTCTTCCCACTTTGGCCTTCCAAAGTGCAAGGATTACAGGTGTGGGCCACCATTCCCAACCCTTACTCTATATTGATGTTTTTATATATAAAAAGTGGAATATTTTATATTATTGTCATGGTTACTGTGAACATTATGAAACTGGTGGGCTTAGAAAAAAATCTAGCGCCGGACGCGGTGGCTCACGCCTGTAATCCCAGCACTTTGGGAGGCCGAGGCGGGTGGATCACGAGGTCAAGAGATCGAGACCATCCTGGTCAACATGGTGAAACCCCATCTCTACTAAAAATACCAAAAAAAAATTAGCTGGGCATGGTGGCGCGTGCCTGTAATCCCAGCTACTCAGGAGGCTGAGGCAGGAGAATTGCCTGAACCCAGGAGGCGGAGGTTGCGGTGAGCCGAGATGGTGCCATTGCACTCCAGCCTGGGTAACAAGAGCAAAACTCCGTCTCAAAAAAAAAAAAAAAGAAAAAGAAAAAAATCTAGCAAAACTATAGCATGGCATGGGATCAAATGAAGATGGCTGAGTAAATCAAATACATCAAAATTTCAGCCTTATCACAGAGCTGAATAATAATGGCATTAATTGAGGTTATTCCCACAGAGAATAATGTGATTCATCAAGGTATTCATAAGGTGATTATACTGTAATTGTGAACTGTACTTAAGATTTACATATATTACTTATGTAGGAAGTAATGTATAAACAATGTCAACAATAACCACTCTAAGCAGTGGTACCTTCAATAATGTACTCTGGCCAGGCATGGTGGCAGGAATCTATAATCCTAGCTATTCAGGAGGGTGAGGCAGGAGGATGCCTTCAGTCCAGGAATTCCAGGCTGCAGCGACCTATGATTGTACCAGTGTACTCCAGCCTGGGCAACAGAGGAAGAGCCTGTCTTTTAATAAAGAAACACATAGGCTAGGTGCCGTGGCTCACGCCTATAATCCTGGCACTTTGGGAGGCTGAGGCAGGCAGATCATGAGGTCAGGAGTTCAAGACCAGCCTGATCAACATGGTGAAACCCCATCTCTACTAAAAATACAAAAATTAGCTGGGTGTGGTGGTGTGCACCTGTAATACCAGCTACTCAGGAGGCTGATACAGGAGAATCGCTTGAACTCGGGAGGTGAAGGTTGCAGTGAGCTGAGATCACACCACTGTACTCCAGCCTGGGCAACAGAGCCACACTCCGTCTCAAAAATAAGTAAATACATACATACATACATATATACATAAACAAAATAAGTTGGGGAGGCAGTGTTGAAAGACTTCTGCCTTCTTTTTTTTTGTTTTTGTTTTGTTTTGTTTTTGAGATGGAGTTTTCGCTCTTGTTGCCTAGTCTGGAGTGCAGTGGCACGGTCTCGGCTCACTATAACCTCTGTCTCCTAGGTTCAAAGGATTCTCCTGCCTCAACCTCCTGAATAGCTGAGTTTAACAGGCCTATGCCACCACGCCCAGCTAATTTTTGTGTTTTTAGTAGAGATGGGATTTTACCATCTTGGCCAGACTAGTCTTGAACTCCTGACCTCAAGTGATCCAACCACCTCAGTCTCCCAAAATGCTGGGATTACAGGCGTGAGCTACTGTGCCTGGCCTCCTTGGTTGCTTAATTTTTTGTTATTGAGTTGTTCTTTGTATATTCTGAATACTAGCTCCTTATTAGACATGATTTGCATATATTCTTCGTCCATTCAGTGGATTTTTTTGTTTGGTTTTGTTTCGCTTTTTAGACAGAGTCTCACTCTGTCATGCAGGCTGGAGTGCAGTGGTGCGATCTTGGCTCACTGGAACCTTGACCTCCTAGGCTCAAGCAATCCTCCTGCCTCAGCCTCCTAAGTAGCTGGGAAGTTAGGCATGCATCATAATGCCCAACTAATTTTTTTTTTTGGTAGAGACAAAGGTCTCTCTGTGTTGCCCAGGCTAGTCTCAAACTCCTGGGTTCAAGTGATCCTCCTGCCTCAGCCTTCCAAAGTGCTGGGATTGTAGGTATGAGCCACCGTGCCCAGCCCTCTGGGTTTTTGTTTTGTTTTGTAGAAGCCACAGGATAAAACAGATTATGAGGGGATGCTTTGACAAGCTACACACAGTGGAGTTATAGTATCCCTGTATTTAACTTGGTAAATGCAACTATGAAGGTTTGAATGTGACAAAGTCAGAGAGAGAAATAAAGAGACAGAAATTAGACAGATAGAGAGAAAAATCCTTTAAATAATGCAGGGGTTTCTGCCCTCCACTCTGTAAGAACACAGAACCCGTGGGCTGGGGGCATAGCTGCCCTTCCCCTTCAGGCTATCTCAACATCTAGGGCCTTTCACATTCCCTGTGCTCAGCAGGATTCCAGTTTTTGTTTGTTTGTTTGTTTGTCTGAGAGAGAATCTCACTCTGTCACCCAGGCTGGAGTACACTGGAGCGATCTCAGCTCACTGAAGCATCTACCTCCCAGATTGAAGCGATTCTCCTACTTCAAGCTCCTGAGTAGCTGGGATTACAAGCACACACCACCACATCTGGCTAATTTTTTTTTTGTATTTTTAGTAGAGATGGGGTTTTCACCTTGGTGGTTAGGCTGATCTCAAACCCCTGGCCTCAAGTGATCCACCCACCCCAGCTTCCCAAAGTGCCGAGATTACAGGCATGGGCTACTGCGCCCTGCTTATTTATTTATTTTTGAAGCAGGGTCTCACTATGTTCCCCAGACTGGAGTACAGTGGTGCCATCATAACTCACTGCTTCAGCCTTTCAGGTAGCTGGGACTACAAGCACATACCATCTCGTTGTCTATTATATATTTAACACATCTCCAAGGTTTTCTAATTTCCATTTTGAACACAAAGGGCCTCAATAGGTAATAGTATCTGGCCTAAATGTATTTTGTTTCTTTTGAACATATTTTGTTTTGTTTTTGAGACAAAGTCTCCTTCTGTTACCCAGACTGGAGTGCGTGGTGTGATCTCAGCTCACTGCAACCTCCATCTCCCAAGTTCAAGTGATCCTCCTGCCTCAGCCTTCTAAGTAGCTGGGATTACAGATACATGCCACTATGCCCAGTTAATTTTTGTATTTTTAGTAGAGACGGGGTTTTGTCATGTTGGCCAGGCTGGTCTCGAACTCCTGATCTCAGGTGATCCACACACCTCAACCCCTCAAAGTGCTGGGATTACAGGCGTAAGCTACTTCGCACACCCTTATTATATCTTTAACACATCTTCAAGGTTTTCTAATCTCCATTTTGAACAAAGAGAGGGCCTCAGCAGGTAATAGTATCTGGCTTTAATGTTATAAAACTTTGTTTATTGTGTATATGTTTTTGAAATGATCTTATTTTCATTGTAAGAGACACTTGTTTCCCATTTATTATAGAAATAAAGTTTCCTTTTAAAGTGCATTTGTTCAATTATAAAAGGGTATCAGTTTGGAAAAAAAACAGTAAGTAAATAACAGCACAGATGATAAGTGCTGATGGCAAAAATGTGAAGACTGAGGACAGGCATGGTGGCTCACACCTGTAATCCCAGCTCTCTGGGAGGCTGAGGCAGGTAGATTACCTGAGGTCAGGAGTTCAAGACCAGCCTGACCAAAATGGTGAAACTCCGTCTCTACTAAAAATATAAAAATTAGCCGGGCGTGGTGGCATGCACCTATTATCCCAGCTACTCAGGAGGTTGAGACAGGAGCATGCTTGAACCCAGACAGTGGAGGTTGCAGTGAGCCAAGATTGCGCCATTGCACTCCAGCTTGGGCGACAGAGTGAGAGTCTGTCTCAAAAATAAAAAAATTTAAAAAATATGAAGACTTCTCACTTCTGAGGAGAAAAATAGAAGAAAAAAAATGTAAAGACCGAATGAAGCTTCAGAGACACAACTGTGGTGGTTAATGAGCCCTGGTTTGGGATCAGACTGGCCTGGGTTTGAATTTCAGCTCTGCCACATGGCTGCCACTCCAGCCTCTCACATGACTGCTCTGTGATCCTGAGCCAGTTATTTTGTTGTCTTGAACCTAGTTACCTTCTGAGGGAATAATCCCAAGCCCGCAGACTCATTTCCGGGGATGCAAAGAGATGTGTAAACAAAACACCCAGCACAGCCTGACTCGGAAAAGCAGCCCACTGAATGGATGCTTTGATGTGACTACTGCTCTGCCTACCTGCAGACTAAATTCTGGGGCTGTAACCACCCAGTGGGTTCACCTTGCCCCCTGCCTACACAGAGCAGATTTATCAGGACAGGGAAATTGCAGTGGATAAAGAGTAACTCACGAAGAGCCGGCTGTGCAGAAGAGAGGAGAATCACTTGAACCCGGGAGGTGGAGGTTGCAGTGAGCCAAGATCTCGCCATTGCACTCCAGCCTGGTTGACAGAGTGAGAGACTGTCTCAAGAAAAAATAATAATAAAAAAATAAAAATAAGTAAATAAAAGGTTATATATAAAGCTAAAACTATACCTTTATTCCATTTCCTTTTCTCCCTCTTCTAAAGAAATCACTTTCCTCAAGTTGGCCCGCAGCCTCTGGTGTCTGTTGTAATACTTTTCATGCTTGTATATGTTCCCATAACAACATAGAGTATTGTTTTTTCAGCTTGAGTCTTTAAAAGTTTTTCACATCATTGAGGCGCAGTGGCTCATGCCTGTAATCCCAACACTTTGGGAGGCCGAGGTGGGTGGATCACTTGAGGTCGGCAGTTCAAGACCAGCCTGACCAACATGGAGAAATGCTGCATCTACTAAAAATATAAAATTAGCTGGAGGTGGTGGTACATGTCTGTCTCAAAAAAAAAAGTTTTTCACAAATGACATCATATTGTACATAGTCTACAACTTTCCTCTCTGTCCTCAACATTAAGTTTTGTCCCTGATGATACATTTAGATTTGGTTCTTTTTTTTTTTTCCTTTAAGACAGTACAAAGGATCTATTGACGCCTGCAACTAAAGAAGTCTGGAGGCTGGAGTGCTGTGGCATGGTCATGGCTCACTGCAATCCCCACATCCCCAGCTCAAGCCATCCTCCCACCTCAGCCTCTTGAGTAGCTGAGGCTAAGGTGCTGTGATACTACGCCTAGCTGAGTTTTGTATTTTTTGTAGAGATGGGGTTTTGTCATGTTGCCCAGGCTGGTCTCGAACTCCTGGGCTCAAGCTATCCAAGTGCCTCAGCCTCCCAGAGTGCTGGGATTACAGGCGTTTCTTCTACTACTAGACATTTAGGTTTTTCTAATTTGTGATATTTTAATCAGTGCTGTAATGAATACCTTTTTTTTTTTTTTTTTTTTTTTCCTAATTCAGACATAGTATCGCTATGTTGCCCAGGCTGGAGTGAAATGGCTAGATCTCGGCTCACTGCAACCTCCACCACTGGGGTTCAAGTGATTCTTGTGCCTCAGCCTCCCAAGTGGCTGGAACTATAGGCACATGCCATCACAGCAGGCTAATTTTTTATTTTTATTTTTAGTAAAGACAGGCTTTCACCACATTGGCCAGGCTGGTCTTGTACTCCTGACCTCAGGTGATCTACTTGCCTTGGCCTCCCACAGTGCTGGGATTACAGGTGTGAGCCACAGTGCCTGGCATGAATACCTTTAAATCCATCTCTTGGTGCTCACCAGGAGTTTCTCTAGCTCAGTATTTCCCAATCTGTTTGATGTCCAGCTCACAGAAGAAAGAGTAATAGAGTATTTGTACGCAGGAGGCTCCTCATGGCCAGAGGCCACATGCCCAAAGGCTAGAGCTACTTAGGTCCTGTGGGCATTGAGAGCATCAATTTCTCAGCACCTCTCATTCACTTGACCACTCACAGGTTGGGAAGTTCAAATCAAGGGAATGTACTTGGCAATGAAACTGTATTGCTGGCTTGTGGGATAGGCACATCTCCACGTCAATACTATAGGTTGCAAAATGCTTTCCCAAGATGTTAGGGCAATTCGTACACCTACCAGTGGTATGTATATGTCTCTATTTCCTCATATCTTTACCAACACTTTATGTTAACTGGACTTTTTTTTTTTTAACAGGGTCTCACTCTGTTGCCCAGGCTGGAGTGCCGTGGCATGATCATGGTTCACTCACTGCAGCTTCAACTTCCTGCACTCAAGTAATACTCCCACCTCAGCATCCTGAGTAGCACTACAGGCATGCACCACCATACCTGGCTAACTTTTTAAACTTTTAGTAGAGATGAGGAGGCCTTGCTATATTGCCCAGGCTGGTCTCGAACTCCTAGACTCAAGCAATACTGCCATCTTAACCTCCCAAAGTGCTGGGATTACAGGTGTAAGCCACCTCACCTGGCCTTCTTACCCCTTGCAGATATAAAATCAATTCACTGAGATTGTGGTATTACAGTAAAGAAAGAGGTCAATTAATGCAAAGCTGGCCAGGTGGAAGACTAGAGCTATTACTCAAATCAGTCTCCCAGATAACTCAGAGACTAGGGATTGTATGGATAATTTGGAGGGCAGGGGGCTAGGAAATGGGTGCTGCTGATTGGTTGGGGATGAAAGCATAGGGGTGTGGAAATGGCCCTAGTGTGCTGAAACTGCCCCTTGGTGAGGACCATAGGACTGATTGAGCTGTAATTCACAGGTCTGATGGGGTGAGTTGGTTGCCAGAATACAATAGTCTGAAAAACATCTCAAAGACCAGTTGTGGGTTCTATAATAGTGGTGTTATCTATAGCAGTAATTGGGGAAGTGACAAATCTTGTGACTTCTGGCCATGACTTCTCAGCAGTAAGGGATGATAGACAGTTTGCCTATGTTTTAACAGAATTCACTCCCTTCCCACAACCTAAATCCTGGCCTTTTATTAGCTTACAAAGGTGGTCCCTGAGCAAGGAGGGGGTTTATTTTAGGGAGGGATTTTTATCATCCTTGCTTCAAAGTTAAACAACAAGGCAGAGGTTGAAGTGAGCCTGGATCAGCCACTGCACTCCACCCTGGGCGACACAGCAAGACACCATCTCAAAAAAAAGTTAAACAATAAGCTAAATTCCCTCCATGGTTAGCTTGGTCTACACCTAGGAATGAGCAAAGAGAGTCAGCCTGTGAGGCTAGAAGCAAGATGGAGTCAGCCATGCTAGACTTCTCTCACTTTCATAATCTTTGCAAAGACAGTTTCAAAGCAAATCCCATAATACATGATTAGATGCAGGAAAACAAACCCCTTTATAGAAGGTGTAAGAGAATAGATGACTGTTGATTGATCCATGAGGCAAGAGTAATTACAGTGAAATGAACTGAGGATAGGGACAGTCTTTAATACGGCTTGAAAACTGCATATTGGGCTTCTGGAGAAACATAAACTGTGAATGTCTAATCCGATTTCCTGATCTCCGAGTCATGCACTTAATAAAGATGGTATCAATAAGAGGTCAGTCACATTTGGGGAAGTCAAAAGTCAGGAAGAGAAGGTAGGACCCCAGCATCGTAAATTGTGTTGTGTTGATTATGCTAACATCAATTCCCAGGAAATTACTTCAGGATCAGGAAAATGTTTGTTGGCCCTCAGTAGACTCAGAATGAATTGAAGTAAAATGAATGAATAAATTGGTGTGTGCTCTGCTACCAAAGAGAGGCGAATAGTCCAATGTCTCTGCCTTCCCTGTGTGCTAAGGAACTTAGAGCTAAATCAGTTGCTATAGCTGTCTTTAATCAAGAGATCTTGGCCAGGTGTGGTGGCTCACACTTGTAATCCCAGCACTTTGGGAGGCCAAGGCAGGAGGATCGCTGGAAGCCAGGAGTTCAAGACCAGCCTGGTCAACATAGTGAGCCCTCCCCTCCATCTCTACAAAAAACACACAAAAAAAATGGCCTGGCATGGTGGCACACACCTGTAATCCCAGCTACTCAGGAGGCTGAGGAGAGAGGATTGCTTGATCCCAGGAATATGAAGCTGCAGTGAGCTAGGACTACATCACTGCACTCCAGCATGGGCAACAGAGTGAGGGTGAGATCCTGTCTCAGAAAGAGGGAAGGGAAGGGGATAGGGATGGGAAGGGGAAGGGGAAAGGGAAGGGGAGGGGAAGGGGAAAGGGAGGGGAGGGGGAAAGCCAAAGGGAGGGGAAGGGAGGGGAAGGGGAGGGGAAGGGAAGGGAGGGGAAGGGGAGGGGAGGGGAGGGGAAGGGAGGGGAAGGGGAGGGGAGGGGAAGAGGAAGGGTGGGGAGGGGGAGGGGAGGGAGAGGGATGGGGAGGGGAAGGGGAGGGGAGGGGGAGGGGGAGGGGGAGGGGAGGGGAAGAGGAGGGGTGGGGAGGGGGAGGGGAGGGAGAGGGATGGGGAGGGGAAGGGGAGGGGAGGGGAGGGGGAGGGGAAGGGGAGGGGGAGGGAAAAGGGGAAAGGATTTCAATTGTAGGAAGAAAGAAAAGAAAAAAAGTGAAGCCCAGGTGGCTCAGGCTTGTAATCTCAGCGCTTTGGGAGGCCGAGGCAGGTGGATCACTTGAGGGCAGGAGCTCCAGACCAGCCTGGCCAACATGGTGAAATCCTGGTTCTACTAAAATTACAAAAATAAGCCGGATGTGGTGGCGGGTGCCTGTAATCCCAGCTCCTTGGGAGGCTGAGGCAAGAGGATGGCTTGAACCCAGGAGGCGGAGGTTGCAGTGAGCCGAGATTGCACCACTGCACTCCAGCCTGGTGAGAGAGCAAGGCTTTGTCTCAAAACACACAAAAATAATAATAATAAAAATAAAATAAAAAGAATCTTGATACCCTTTCCCCCTTCTTCTCTTTTTATGTCTTGGTTTCTGCGGTTTTATTATAACAAGCTTCAAATCCTCTTTGGAAGTTGATAGGGATTTGAATCAGTGAGATTTTAAAATCGGAGATGTATCTATTTACTTATTTATTCATTTTATTTTTTAAAATAAAACAAACCCTTGTGTCGAGGGGTGACTTTCAATAGATGCCAGCGAGCGAGCTGCTCTGCTGGGTACGAAACCCCGACCCAGAAGCAGATCGTCTACGAAAGCTTTAGTGCCAGGTTCCCCACGAACGTGCGTTGCGTGACCAGCGAGGGGGCGGCCGCCTTTCCGGCCACACCCTGTTTCCCAGGACCAAGGGCTCTCGTTATGGACCCCGGTTCCAGCGCGCGGCGGGGCACGCCCTGCGCAGGGCGGAGCGGCCAGCGGGCGGCGACGACGGGGGACTGGCTATCCAACGCCAACCGAGGCCCTCTCCTAGGAAATCAGAGATTTATTTTTAATCCAGCTGATCAGAAGAAAGCTTACTCATTAAAGCTTTGGAAGATATTCTTTACAGGAGCTGGCGTATGCAGTTTCTGATTGAGTCCCTAAGCAAGAAACCCCAGTGCATAAGTGGATTTTGCATAAGTGAGGATGAAAGAGCGCCCTAGCTTTGCAGTCTAACAGAACTGGGTTCAAATTATTCAACCTCTCTGAACTTCTGTTTTCTCATCTTGACGATACGGAGCTGGCACAATGAGTCTTTCAGGGCTGTTGTGATGTTAAAGGTAAATAAATTTTAATTTTTAAAAGTTTTGCCTGGGCGTGGTGGCTCACGCCTGTAATCCCAGCGCTTTAGGAGACCAAGGGAGGAGGATATCTTGAGGCCAGGGGTTTGAGACCAGCCTGGACAATGTAGTACAACTCCATCTCTAAAAATAGTAAATAAATAATTTTATTTTTTACTTTCATTTTTTAATTTTTTTGAGATGAGGTGTTGCTCTGTTGCCCAGGCTGGAGTGCACTGTGTGATCATAGCTCACTGCAGCCTCAAAGTCCTGGGCTCAAGTGATCCTCAGCCTCCCAAGTAGCTGGGACTACAGATGACTGCATTGTGCCCAGGTTTTTTGTTTGTTTTTTGAGACAGGTCTCACTCTGTCATCAATGCTGTGCAGTGGTACAGTCGTGGCTCACTGCAGCCTATAGCCTACATCTTCCAGGCTCAAGCTATCCTGCCACATCAACCTCCCAGGTAGCTGAGACTACAGGAATACACCACCATGCTCAGCTAATTTTTCATTTTCTTTTGTAGACACAGGGTCTTGGCTTTGTTGCCCAGGCTGGTCTTGAACTTCTGGCTTCTAGCGATCATCTCATCTCAGCCTCCCAAAATCCTGAGACTACAGGTTTGAGCCCCTGCTCCTGGCCAAAGGTAAATACATTTTAAAGTAACATTAAATGTAATAAACCAAATCATCCAGCAGTTTCGTGTTTTTTTTTTTTTTTTTGAGACAGAGTCTTGCTCTGTTGCCCAGAGTGGAGTGCAGTGGCGTGATCTCAGCTCACTTCAACCTCTGACTCCTGGGTTCAAGTAATTCTCCTGTCTTAGCCTCCCAAGTAGCTGGGATAACAGGTGTGCACCACCATGCCTGGCTAATTTTTGTATTTTTTTAGTAGAGATGGGGTTTCACCATGTTGACCAGGCTGGTCTTGAACTCCTGACCTCAAAGTGATCTGACCACCTCGGCCTCCCAAAGTGCTGGGATTACAGTCGTGAGAGCCACCGTGCCTGGCTAGCAGTTCCACTTCTAAATGGACATTCTAAAGAGTTGAAAGCATGGACTGAAATATGTACAGGTGTCATAGTAGCATTAGTTACAATAGCCAAAAGACAAAAATGACCTGTGTCCATCCACGGATGAATGGATAAACAATACACAGTGTATATACATACAATGGCATAAATTTCAGCCTTACAAAGGAATGAGACTCTGATACCTGCTACCACATGGATGAACCATGAAGAACATCATGCTAAGTGAAAAAAGCTGGTTGCAAAAGGATAAATATTATATAATTCCACTTTTATGAGTTAACCTAGAATAGGCAACTTCACAGACACAGAAAGTAAAATTGAGATTACCAGTGTCCATGGGAGGGAGAAATGGGAGAGTTAATGTTTACTGGGTATGGCATTTCTTTTTTTTTTTTTTTTGAGATAAAGTATACTGTCGCCCAGGCTGGAGTGCAGTGGCACGATCTTGGCTCACCGCAACCTCTGCCTCCCTGGTTCAAGCGATTCTCCCGCCTCAGGGTGCAGCATTTATTTTAGGGAAGATAACGTTCTGGAGATGGATGATGGTGATCATTGCAGAACAATGAATGTGAATGTTCTTTTCTTTTTTGAAACGGAGTCTTACTGTGTTGTCCAGGTTGGAATCCTATGGCTCACTGCACCCTGGACCTCCCAGGCTCAAGGGATCCTCCCACAAAAAAAATACAAACATTAACCGGGCGTGGTGATGCACGCCTTGCAGTCTCAGTTACTTGGGACACTGAAGTGTGAGGATGGCTTGAGACCAGGAGGCTGGGTTGCAATGAGCCAAAATTATGCCACCTCACTCCACCCTGGGTAACAGAGCCAGACTCTGTCTCAAAGGCAAAAAAAGGCCAGGTGCAGTGGCTCAGGCCTGTAATCCTAACACTCTGGGAGGCTGAGGCAGGTGAATCACTGTGGTCAGGAATTCAAGACCAGTCTGGCCAACATGGTGAAACCCCGTCTCTACTAAAAATACAAAAAATTAGCTGGGTGTAGTGGCAGTAGCCTGTAATCCCAGCTACTCAGGAGGCTGAGGCAGGAGAATCGCTTGAATCCGGGAAGCAGAGGTTGTAGTGAGTCGAGATGGTGCCACTGCACTCCAGCCTGGGCAACATAGTGAGACTTCACCTTTAAAAAAAAAAGATATTATTAAAAGATAATAAAGATAGTTTATTAATATACTATAATCGCTGTTATTACATATTTGTATAATATATACATTATTTAATAGGCTAGCTGTGCATCTTAAAACTACTGAACCTAGTTGAGGGGAGTTTTTCTCTCCCCACCTATAAGATACCTTTCCTGATCAGGGGTCTGTAAGAATGTGCAGGGACCCTGGAAAGTCTTAGGTGTAAAATATGACAAGCGGCCAAGTGCAGTGGCTCATGCCTGTAATCCTAGCACTTTGGGAAGCTGAGGCAGGTGAATTACCTGAGGTTAGGAGTTTGAGACCAGCCTGACCAACATGGTGAAACCCCATTTCTACTAAAAATACAAAATTAGGCTCTGAACTTTGTTTTCTTCCCTTGACAATGGATCTTGACAATCAGGAATTATGATTCCCAGTTTATGCAGAATAAATCGACTTTTCATCTGAGTCAAATGATGATTATTAGGCTTCCTCCGTGCTCTTGAGTTACAAGTCTTTTACATGCACAAAGTGGATGTACTGGGACAATCATTACAACGAGACAGCTATTTCCAACATAAATCAACAAGCCCATTTAACGTGGGGACAGCTGCTGCTGTTTAGATACCTTTCAAGGGCAAAGCTCTGGCCTAGGAAATTGGCAGCTCTTAGGGTGGTCCTGGCTGCTTCATTCTACCAGCCGGGGCAAATTCATTTACAGGGAAACCCCAGGGGTAAGCGAGTGTTAATGCCTCCTGGGTTTTAGTCACAGACGGCACCGTGATTTTATTGACTAAGATCTCTTTCTTCAGATGGATGGACTCAGAAAATGAGGCCTGCAAAGTGACGTAAAGGATTGACTCACAGAAGCGTCTCTGATTCCTGGGAAAACCAGGACAACTGGTTTTTGTAGCCCTTCATTGAAAAGGCAGTTAACCCACAGGAGCTGGCAAGGAAGCCAGTTCTGGCACATGAACTGGTCAATTGACTCTCCTTTAAGACAGAGCTCTGGGGCTCAATGTCATTTTGATCATGTTGGCATTACCAAGTTTTAACCACATCGTCATCATCATCTGCTATTAATTCAGTCTTTCCTTATCTTTTTTCAAAATTTATTTTTGTAGAGATGAAGTCTCCCGCTATGTTGCCTAGGCTGGTTTTGTATTTTTAGTAGAGACAGGGTTTCTCCATGTTGGTCAGGCTGGTCTCCAACTCCCGACCTCAGGTGATCCACCTGACTCGGCCTCCCAAAGTGCTGGGATTACAGGTGTGAGTCACCACACCTTGCTCCTTCCTTGCCTTTTCTTTTTTTTAATCTCATACGTGACAAAGATTTTTTGCTTGGCCAAACTTTCGTCAGGCTTCTGAATCTTCTGCAAAGCCCATCTGCGCACTTTCTTATAAAATCCAGTTTTAGCAAAGAACCCTACTAAGTCAGTGTAGCAAGAACCCCCTACCCCTGATATTCAATCTTCTTCCATATCTGATCATGTTCCTCATCCTCCACCAACCTCCAGGTAATAGCTGGTCACCCTGGCCTGCCTTCTGCAAGAACCCTTTTAGGTGGGCTTAGCCAGAATCCCTCTTATCCCTGATGTTTCCTCTTAGTTGTTTCCATTCACTGCCCCCCTCCCTGATCCTTGGATATAAATTCCCATTTGCCCATGCTGTAAAGGCAACATATGGCTGGCTGTGGTGCTCACTCCTGTAATCCCAACTCTTTGGGAGGCTGAAGCAGGAGGATCATTTGAGCCCAAGTGTTTGAGACCAGCCTGGGCAACACAGTGAGACCCACTCCCTACAAAAAAATTAAAAAATTAAGTGGCAGCCAGAGCAATCGGGCAAGAAAAAGAAATAAAGGGTATTCAAATAGGAAAGGAGGAAGTCAAATTGTCTCTTTTGCAGACGACATGATTGTATATCTACAAGACCCCATCGTTTCAGCCCAAAATCTCCTGAAACTGATAAGCAACTTCAGCAAAGTCTCAGGATACAAAATCAATGTGCAAAAATCACAAGCATTCCTATACACCAATAACAGACTTAAAGAGAGCCAAATCAAGAACGAACTGCCATTCACAATTGCCACAAAGAGAATAAAATACCTAGGAATACAACTAACAAGGAACATAAAGGACCTCTTCAAGGAGAACTACAAATCACTGCTCAAGGAAATCAGAGAGGACACAAACAGATGAAGAAACATTCCATGATCATGGTTAGGAAGAATCAATATCATGAAAATGGCCATACTGCCCAAAGTAATTTACAGATTCAACGCTATCCCCATCAAGCTACCAATGACCTTCTTCACAAAACTGGAAAAAAACACCTTAAACTTCATATGGAACCAAAAGAGAGCCCGCATAGCCAAGTCAATTCTAAGCAAAAAGAACAAAGCTGGAAGCATCACGCTACCTGACTTCAAACTATACTACAAGGCTACAGTAATCAAAACAGTATGGTACTGGTATCAAAACAGAGATATAGACCAATGGAACAGAGCAGAGGTCTCGGAGGCAACATAACATATCTACAACCATCCGATCTTTGACAAACCTGACAAAAACAAGCAATGGGGAAAGGATTCCCTGTTTAATAAATGGTGTTGGGAAAACTGGCTAGCCATGTGCAGAAAGCAGAAACTGGACCCCTTCCTGACACCTTACACTAAAATTAACTCCAGATGGATTAAAGACTTAAATATAAGACCTAACACCATAAAAACCCTAGAAGAAAATCTAGGCAAAACCATTCAGGACATAGGCGTAGGCAAGGACTTCATGACCAAAACACCAAAAGCATTGGCAACAAAAGCCAAAATAGACAAATGGGACCTAATCAAACTCCACAGCTTCTGCACGGCAAAAGAAACAGTCATTAGAGTGAATCAGCAACCAACAGAATGGAAAAAATTTTTGCAATCTACCCATCTGACAAAGGGCTGATATCCAGAATTTACAAAGAACTAAAACAGATTTACAAGAAAAAACAAGCCCATTCAAAAGTGGGCGAAGGATATGAACAGACACTTTACAAAAGAAGACATATATGAGGCCAACAAACATATGAAAAAATGCTCATCATCACTGGTCATTAGAGAAATGCAAATCAAAACCACATTGAGATACCATCTCATGCCAGTTAGAATGGCGATCATTAAAAAATCTGGAGACAACAGATGCTGGAGACGATGTGGAGAAATAGGAATGCTTTTACACTGTTGGTGGGAGTGTAAATTAGTTCAACCATTGTGGAAGACAGTGTGGCGATTCCTCAAGGACCTAGAAATAGAAATTCCATTTGACCCAGCAATCCCATTACTGGGTATATATCCAAAGGATTATAAATCATTCTACTATAAGGACACATGCACACGAATGTTCACTGCAGCACTGTTTACAATAGCAAAGACCTGGAACCAACCCAAATGCCCATCGATGATAGACTGGACAGGGAAAATGTGGCACATATACACCATGGAATATTATGCAGCCATCAAAAACGATGAGTTCGTGTCCTTTGTAGGGACATAGATGAACCTGGAAACCATCATTCTCAGCAAACTGACACAAGAACAGAAAATCAAACACTGCATGTTCTTACTCATAGGTGGGTGTTGAACAATGAGAACACATGGACACAGGGAGGGGAGCATCACATACTGGGGTCTGTTGCGGGTAAATAGGGGCGGGACAGTGGGGGATGGGGAGTTGGGGAGAGAGAGCATGGGGATAAATGCCAGATATAGGTGAAGGAGAGGAAGGCAGCAAATCACACTGCCATGTGTATACCTATGCAACAATCTTGCATGTTCTTCACATGTACCCCAAAACCTAAAATGCAATTAAAAAAAATTATGGCCAAAATAGCCTACAAGCTAACAGATTGATGAATTCTTTTAGGCTATTATTTGGGGAAAGGGCCACGAGTTTTAGTGGAAGAACACAGTGTGCAGCTCATAAGTCCATGCCAGAGCCTTGGAGAAGTTCAGGCCTTCCGCCATGTCATGAGAGATGGGTGGCTTTGTCCACTCAGTCTCAGGGTACAGCCCCTCTTCCCATGACACATTTTCCTGAGTCTGGGTCAAACTACCTTTAGGATTTTCTCCTATTAGCAGTTTATTTGTAAATAAAACCTTTAATTATAAATGAACCAATTACCATGGGATCTCATCCAGAGACAAACAGGGAAAGAGACCCCTGGCCCCTGCTAGCCACTCTAGACCCAGCATGAGGAGATAGTGCCATGGCTGGGCTCCATCCATTGTTTTCAAGTTGACTAAGTGTTCAGCTCAGCAGCTCACTAGAAATCAAATGGACATCCCCCGACCCTACCCCGCCAACCTGTTACCTGAATTTGGTTTTTGTAGGCTTCTCTCACTCTCAGAATTTGTGTTGGTACTTAACTAAACATAATACATTCCCCAGTGTAATGGTCTCTGTTCTTAATTTCAAAAGCAAGTTCCTTGATTTTACATTTCTGCTTAGAATAAAAGGAATTATCTTTTATTTTTACTTGACTAACACAGATTAATTTTCCCCCATGGACTGGGGTCCTTTGATAAAAAAAATATTCCCAGTTCCTTTATTGAAAATGTACAAAAGATGGCTTTTGAAAACACTGTTAACACAAAGCAAAATTCTGACACAGACATCAAAGTGATGGGCTCCTCTAGATTTCCTCTAGATAAGATAAATTCTAGATATTCCTCTTATCTAGAATTTAAAATGGCTTTCTCCTCACAATGCTAAACCAGAGACTTAGTTGAAAACAGAAAAATAACGACTAGAAAACACAGGCTTCAGATTTACTGATAACCTTTTCCCTAATCTCACCTGATAATTTCACCTCGTTCTCAAACTCTAAACTCCACCTCTCCTGTCCTCTATTACAACTCTGATGGAAGAGTTCTACTCTTTTTCCTTAGACTTCCAATTCGCTTCAAACACACCCAACATGAAAATATATGAAAGAAGAAGGTAATGTTTCTTTGCTGAAGAAGTGTCATCAGTCTCAGTGATTATTAAATATTAAGTATCACTTCTCAAAACTGTGGCAATTTCAGATCAAAGGCAAAAAGCTCAATGGTCAGAGATAAACCTAGTAAGCACCACATTCCAGACCCGCCACTGTCCAAGAATGTAATCATTAACAGCTAAGGAGCACTTGCAACGTATCTAGTCCTAGGTGGGATGTATTGTTAGTGTGGAATACACACCCAATTTTGGAAGCTTAGTATGAAAAAAAGAATGTGAAAATTTTCCTATTTTTATATTAATTACATGTTGAAATTATAATTTGATATATCAAGGCAAATAAAATATACTATTAAAATCGAAAAAAAAAAATTAAGTGGCTTGAACCTGTAGTCTCAGCTACTCCAGAGGCTGCGGTTGGAGGATCACCTGAGGTGAAGAGGTTGGGGTTGCAGTGAGCTGTGATCATGCACTACACTCCTGCCTTCCCAACAGAAAAAGAGTTTGTCTCAAAAAAAAAAAAAAAAAAAAAAGGCTGGGTGAGGTGGCTTACGCCTGTAATTCTAGCACTTTGGGAGGCCAAGGTGGGTAGATTACTTGAGGTCAGGAGTTCAAGACCAGCCTGGTCAACGTGGTGAAACTCCATCCCTACTAAAAATACAAAAATTAGCCGGACATGCTGGCAGATGCCTGTAATCCCAGCTACTTGGGAGGCTGAGGCAGGAGAATCGCTCGAAACCAGGAGGTGGAGTATGCAGTGAGCCCAGATTGGGCCATTGCACTGTAGCCTGGGCAAAAAGAGCAAAACTCCATCTCAAAAAAAAAAAAAAAAAAAAGGGCAATCTTGAGAGTCCAGGTAAGTTTGTGAGTGATTGTAATTCTTTATACTGTTCTATATTTTTAAAATTCTATTTTTTATTTTTAATTTATCTTTTGTAGAGATTGAGTTTTGCTATGTTGCTTAGGCTGGTCTTGAACTCCTGGCCTCAAGCACTCCTCAGCTTCCCAGAGTGTTGGGATTACAGGCATGAGCCACCATGCCCAGCCCAAAATTCTCAAAGCTGAAAAAAACTCCCCCTTTCCCACCTCTACTCTTGCCTCAAACAAATTTAATCAAGGAAGATAAAAAAAAATCTTTCGGTAAAGATTTAAGAACCTAGGCTGGGCCGGGCATAGTGGCTCATGCCTGTAATCCAAGCACTTTGGAGGCCAAGGTGGGCGGATCACCTGAGGTCAGTAGTTCAAGAACAGCCTAACGAACATGGTGAAACTCCATCTTTAAAAAAAAAAAAAAAAAAAACCTAGGCTGAAAGTATAAATAATTTCATATGTGATTTTTTTTTTTTTTTAGACAGGGTTTTTCTCTGTCATCCAAGCTGGAATGCAGTGATATCAACAGGGCTCACTGCAGCCTCAGCCTCCTGGACTCAAGTCATCCTCGCACCTTAGCCTCCTGAGTAGTTGGGACTACAGGCATAAGCTGCTGCACCCTGCGTTAACTTTTTACTTTGAAACAATTACAGACTCACGAAAAGTTGCAGAAATAGTAGAGAGGCAGGGCACGGTGGCTCACCCCTGTAATCCCAGCACTTTGGGAGGCCAGGGGGTTGGGGGAAGACCACGAGGTCAAGAGATCAAGACCATCCTGGCCAACATGGTAAAACCCTGTCTCTACTAAAAATACAAAAATTATTTGGGCATGGTGGCGGGCACCTGTATTCCCAGCTACTAGGGAGGCTGAAGCAGGAGAATCATTTGAACCTGGGAGGTAGAGGTTGCACTGAGCCGAGATCAAGACACAGCACTCCAGCCTGGGTGACAGAGACTCCATCTCGAGAAAAAAAAAAAAATAGTAAAGAGGTCCCAAGTACCCATCACCTAGC
Organism: Aotus nancymaae; assembly: GCF_030222135.1. Classification (NCBI taxonomy): domain Eukaryota; kingdom Metazoa; phylum Chordata; class Mammalia; order Primates; family Aotidae; genus Aotus; species Aotus nancymaae. The sequence goes on from NW_026988463.1 coordinate 14,596,140, forward strand.
TTCTCCCAACAGTAATATCTACCATAACTGTTGTACACTATCAAAATTCAGGAAATTGACATGAAGACAACATAACTATCTAGACTACACACTTTACTGTGATTTCACATGTTTAACCTTTTATTTTTGACTTCTTTTTTTTTTTTTTTTTGAGACGGAGTTTCGCTCTTGTTACTCAGGCTGGAGTGCAATGGCGCGATCTCGGCTCACCGCAACCTCCGCCTCCTGGGTTCAGGCAATTCTCCTGCCTCAGCCTCCTGAGTAGCTGGGATTACAGGCGTGCGCCACTGTGCCCAGCTAATTTTTTTGTATTTTTAGTAGAGACAGGGTTTCACCATGTTGACCAGGATGGTCTCGATCTCTTGACCTCGTGATCCACCCGCCTCGACCTCCCAAAGTGCTGGGATTACAGGCTTGAGCCACCACGCTCGGCCCATTTTTGACTTCTTTAAGTTACAAAAACAATTTTCCCATCAATGGATAAACAAATTGTGGTATAATCCATACAATAAACTATTAGTCAGCCATCAAAAGGGATGAAGTGGCTCATGCCTGTAATCCCAGCACTTTGGAGTCCGAGGTGGGCGGATCAATAGATCAGGAGATCCAGACCAGCCTGGCATAGTGAAACCTCGTCTCTACTAAAAATACAAAAATTAGCCAGGTGTGGCGGCACATGCCTAAAGTCCCAACTACTCGGGAGGCTGAGGCAGGAGAATCGCTTGAACCCGGGAGGCAGAGGCTGTGGTGAGCCCAGATTGTGCCATTCCAGCCTGGGCAAGAGAGCAAGACTCCGTCTCAAAAAACAAACAAACAAAAAAACACAAACGGATAAAGTACTGATACCTGCTTCAACATAGATGAATCTTGAAAACATTATGCTAAGCGAAAAAAGCCTGCCACAAAAGGTCATAGTGCTATTGTGATATAGTAAGAGATACATATTTGGGCTCTGCCCCCAGTTTCTGGCACAGAGGTTCTAAAACTCTTGAAATTTCCTGAGCCATAGGGGTACTAGGTGCATCATTTGTTCTAATACTTGGTCTTTGACCCCAGTTCCTGACACGGAGCTCCTAATCCCTTGGCATTTCCTGAGTGAGAGGCATGTCTTTTGTTCTAATGATGCAACCCTTTTTGTGTGTATGTGTGAAGGAGTCTCACTTTCGTCACGCAGGCTAGAGTGCAGTGGCATCATCTCGGCTCACCATAACCTCCACCTCCTGGGTTCAAGCGATTCTCCTGCCTCAGCCTGCTGAGTAGCTGGGATTACAGACATGTGCCACCACACCCAGCTGATTTTTGTATTTTTAGTAAAGATGGGTTTTCACCATGTTGGCAAGGATGGTCTTGAACTCCTGACCTTAGGTGATCTGCCCACCTTGGCCTCCCAAAGTGCTGGGATTACAGGAGTGAGGCACCTCACCCCGCCTAATGATCCAACTCCTGATGGGCTCCTAAAAGATGGCTGGTTACCAGAAAAGCCAAGTCATGACTAGAAGCTTAGAACTTTCAGCCCCACACACAACCTCTGGGGTGGGCAGAGGGGCTGAAAGTTGAGTTGATCACCGATGGCCGATAATATAATCAATCATGGCTACATAGTGAAGCCTCCATAAAAACCCAGAAGAAGAGAGTTCAGAGAGCTTCTGGGTTGCTGAACACGTGGAGGACCCTGGAGGGTGGCACACCTGGAGAGGGAATGGGAGCTCTGTGCCCCTTTCCACATATCTTGCCCTGTGCATCTCTTCCACACAGCTGTTCATCTGTATCCATTGTAATATCCTTTATGGGTAAATGTAAGTAGAGTGTTTCCTTGAGTTTTTTTTTTTTTTTTTTTAGACGGAGTCTTGCTTTGTTGCCCAGGCTAGAGTAATCTTCGCCTCCCAGGTTCAAGCAATTCTCCTGCCTCACCTTCCCGAGTAGCTGAGATTACAGGTGCACCCCATCACATCCAGCTAATTTTTGTATTTTTTTAGTAGAGATGGGGTTTCACCAGTTGGCCAGGCTGGTCGCCAAATCCTGACCTCAGGTGATTCCACTTCAGGCTCCCAAAGTGTTCGGAATACAGGCGTGAGCCACCGTGTCCGGACTGTTTCCTTGAGTTTTGTGAGCCACTCTGGTAAATTACCTGAATCCATGGAGGGAGTCCTGGGAACCCCCAATACATAACCAGTTGGTCAGAAGCACAGGTTATAATTTGGAACCTGTTATTGGCATTGGAAGTGGGGACAGTCTTGTGGGATTGATCCCTTAACCTGTGAAGTCTGCCCTAACTCTGGTTAATGCCAGAATGGAGTGAAATTACAGGTTATCCTGGCCTGGTGCGGTGGCTCACACCTATAATCCCAGCACTTTGGGAGGCCAAAGTGGGCAGATCACGAGGTTCGGAGATCTGTACCATCCTGGCCAACATGATGAAACCCTGTCTCTACTAAAATACAAAAAATTAGGGTGTCGGGGTATGCACCTGTAGTCCCAGCTACTTGGGAGGCTGAGGCAAAGGAATCACCTGAACCCAGGAGGCGGCTATTGCAGTGAGCCGAGATCACACCACTACACTCCAGCCTGGTGACACAGAGAGACTCCGTCTCAAAAAAAAAAAAAAAAAAAGAGAAAGAAAGAAAGAAATTATAGGGTATCCTGTTGGTGTCTTCTTTAGAATTGGTGGGTGGTGGGTAGAAACTCCCCCACATACTGGTGGAGTACAATTGACCCTTGAACAACATGGGTCTGAACTGCAAGGGTCCACTTACACACGGAATTTTTCTTCAATCAAATAAGGATTAAAAAGACAGGATTCTGAGGATGCAAAAACCCAAGTATAGGGTGGGCTGACTTTTCATATACACAGTAGAGATTGTGGGATTTTAGTATGATTGGATGTTGGTATCTGAAGGGCTCCTGGAACGAATCCCCTTCCTCTACCCAGAAAGGACTGTACTCCATGTTGAGTGGTGACTGGTGTGTAAGAGTAGGGAAAACTCTGTTTTTTCCTAAGTTTTCTAAATTTTTAGTCCTGGAGCACAGAGTGGTGGTTCATGCCTGTAATCCCAGCACTTTGGGAGGCCAAAGTGTGCAGATCACTTGAGGTCAGTAGTTCAAGACCAGCCTGGGCAATATGGCAAAACCCTGTCTCTACTAAAAATATAAAAATTACCTGGGCGTAGTGGTGGGCACCTATAAGCCCAGCTACTCTGGAGGCTGAGGCAGGAGAATCGCTTGAACCTGGGAGGTAGAGGTTGCAGGGAGCCAATATCATGCCACTGCATTCCAGCCTGGGCAACAGAGCAAGACTCCATCTCAAACAAATAAATAAATAAATTGGCCAGGTTCAGTGGCTCACACCTGTAATCCTAGCACTTAGGGAGGCCAAGGAGGGTGGATCATGAGGTCAAGAAATTGAGACCATCCTGGCCAACATGGTGAAACCCCATCTCTACTAAAAATACAAAAATTAACTTGGCGTGGTGGTGCACGCCTGTAGTCCCAGCTACTCAGGAGGCTGAGGCAGGAGAATCGCTTGAACCCGGGAAGTGGAGGTTGCAGTTAGTGGCGATCACACCACTGCACTTCAGATTGGCAACAGACAGAGACTCTGTCTCAAAAAAAAAAAAAATTAGCCGGGCATGATGACAGGTACCTGTAATCCCAGCTACTTGGGAGGCTGAGGCACCAGAATCGCTTGAACCTGGGAGACGGAGGTTGCATGAGCCGAGATCATGCCACTGCACTCTAGCCTGGGTGACATAGTGAGACTCTGTCTCAAAAATAAAAATAAAACTGGCCGGGCGCAGTGGCTCACGCCTGTAATCCCAGCACTTTGGGAGGCTGAAGCGGGCCGATCACGAGGTCAAGAGATCGAGACCATCCTGGCCAACATGGTGAAACCCCATCTCTACTAAAAATACAAAAAATAGCCAGGCATGGTGGCACATGCCTGTGGTCCTAGCTACTTGGGAGGCTGAGGCGGAAGAATCGCTTGAATCCAGGAGGTGGAGGTTGCAGTGAGCCGAGATTGCACCACTGCACTCCAGTCTGGCGATAGAGCAAGACTCCGTCTCAAATAATAATAATAATAATAATAAAACAAATAAATTATAAGCCCTGCCTCTCAACAGTCCTAAATGAGTATCAAAGGGCAGTATCATCCCATTTAAACTTATTAAGCACCTTTTATATACTGAGTATATACTAGGCAGTGGAAATATAAAGATAAGACCCTGCCCTCAAGTTGCTCAGTCTTAGCACGTTGTAACAAGAAGCATTTTTCACTTTTCTGCTGGGACTCTGTCTGTCAGGTCAAAGCTTTTGAAAACCAATGGAGTGGATGTTTTCATCAATCTCCATAATTATCCTATTAAGAGACAAGGAAATTAATGACATCAACTGCTTTTCTAAGCAGCAGTCTGAGCAGTTTCTGCCTTTTTCCCTAGAAAAACTACGAGGCACAATGAAACTCTGCTAATTGAATTAGATGTGAAGAACTAACCTATTAGAACGTGATCATTCAGTGCCCTAGGGATGCTACATAAAGGACAGTAATATTCAAAGACAAAATGCTTAGAGAAGGATGTGTATGTAGTTCATGATTTGAGTCGGCTGATTGTGTTGACATTTTCTTAGTAGGTGGGTGGGGAGTGAAAATCTGGAAAGAAAGCATTTTATTTTGAACACATTGTATTTTTTCTTGTGAACATAAGAAAAATATTTTATTCAATAGCAATACTGGTCTCGCATAAATGAAGTTCTAATTTTTATATCAGTTAAGTTCTCTGTAATCTGACAGTCAATACCAACTTTAAAATGGATATTGTTAAGTATGATTCATTAGGTCTTCAGATAACTGTAACAATAGGCTATAACCAAAACTTCGTATTAAGTGAAGGCAAACTTGGCCGGGTGTGGTGGCTCACACCTGTAATCCCAGCACTTTGGGAGGCTGAGGCAGGTGGATTACTTTTTTTTTTTTTTGAGACTGAATTTCACTCTTTCACCCAGGTTACAGTGTAGTGGCCCAATCTAAGCTCCCTGCAAACTCCGCCTCCCTGCAACCTCTGCATCCCAGGTTCAGGCGATTTTCCTGCCTCAGCCTCCCTAGCTGGGATTACAGGTGCCCACCACCACGCCGGGTTAATTTTTGTATTTTTAGTAGAGACGGGGTTTCACCGTGTTGGCCAGGCTGGTCTCGAACTCCTGACCTCATGTCATCCATCCGGCTCAGCCTCCCAAAGTGTTGGCATTACAGGCGTGAGCCACTGCGCCAGGCCAGTGTTTATTTGATCCATAAAGCTTGCTAGTTTAATATTAAATTCAAATTACCGTAGCCTAGAACCCTTTTGAAGATACCTGACAGCTTCATTTTTGACCTATCTCATTAGGCTGAGTTCTCTTTTACAATACAGATGTTTAAAATTAAAATACGAGTCTAGATCTAGATTTCGTTAAGGTTTTGGTGTTTTTTTCAAACACCCTAAGGTTGTTCAGAAGCATCTATTCTATGTATGTACTTCCCTTACTCCGTAATTTGTAATCAGATTAGTTGCACCCTGTCTAGACTCCTTTCAGAAAATACTAACAATATGTTTTTCTCCGTCTTGGGCTCCACATGGGTGAATTACAGGAAAACTTAACAGGTACTCAGAGCAACATTTTTTTCCTACTTCATGAAGGACCTAAATGCGAACTCTAGGTATTTCTCTTTTGCTTTTGTTCTTTTCCCAGGTTTACCTAATTGCAATCTGTAAGTGTTAAGATGCAGTCAATGAAAAGTATATGTGGAAATTCTTAAGCAAATCAGACCTTTAAAAAGGAAACTACTTCACCTAATAGTCTATAAGAAAGGAAGGTGGACTCACCAAAACAATCCTATTAGTTAGGTACAGCCGGATACACCGTGGAGTAAGGCAATCCTCTATTTAATTTGCAAACTCTTTCGCGGGGAGAAGGAAAGGATGGAAAAGTTTGAGTGAAGACTTTAAATGTCTAGTCAAACAAACAGTGAGTCATTGAAAGTTTCCAGTTAACAATCCCTTCTGCCTGGCCAGGGCCTGGGCCCCAGCGCTTTATGAGCCACACTGCAGTTTTAAGTTGGAACATCTCACGCTTTTATTGTCTCTTCCCCCAAATGATTACATAAAATGAAATCAGTTTTGAAATCTGCACCGGCTTTGAAATGTAGGGCAAAATCTGGTTGGAGGTGGGGAGAAAACAAGGTAGGCAGACTGTGAGGCAGAGAACGCAGGAAAGCTGGTGAAAAGAGGACAGGAATTTTCAGGAGATGAGTTTTTCTTCCCCACGTTATAGATGCTGTCCGTTTTTGCGCACCTGTGTCCCAACAGGCCGGAGTGGACCCCTCCTTGCGCTATAAGACTCAGTCTCGGCCCAGCCCAGAGCTGCACCAACCAGTGCCTGCCCCTGCCCCCACCCAGTGACAGGTGGGGCCGCCGAGCGGCCACCAGACGTCAGCCTCCTCGTGTGGCCTGCCGGGAGCCGGAGCCGCTTCCGGTTGCGCCCAGTCCCTGAACTCCGACTCCCGTCGGTCCCCGGGAAAACCGGAGCGGTGTCGCGCGCTCACTGCTGGAACTTGTAGTTCCGCCTCCCGCTGCGCTAAATAGCCGGAAACGGGGGTGGCCAGAGTGAAGAACTACCGAGGCGAAGGTACGGGTGGCGGCGCGGGGTCAATCCGCGCCGGGCGTGGGGTTGGCCGTGAGGCTGTCGGAGGTGGTTGGGTGGGAGGAGATCCGCTCGCACACACGAGGAGGAGGGTTGAGCCGCCGTCGCCGCCGCCGCCGTCGTCGTCGCGAGTGTGGAGTCGGGACTGGAGCTGCCGCCGCGGCGACACCGGGGATCTTGTCGCTAGCCCCCGGACTTTCTGCTCCGCCGCCTTCCCTTGGTCGGCGCGGCCCACTCCTCCCCGGCCGGGCGCCCCTGCCTCCATTTCCCGCTCTCTGTCCACCACACACACGGCCCCCCCGATCATGGATCCGGGCAGTGGCGGCGGCGGCGGCGGCGGCGGCGGGAGCAGCGGCAGCAGCAGCGACTCGGCCCCCGACTGCTGGGACCAGGCGGACATGGAAGCCCCCGGGCCGGGCCCGTGCGGCGGCGGCGGCTCCCTGGCGGCGGCGGCGGCCGAGGCCCAGCGGGAGCAGCTCAGCGCGGCCTTCAGCCGGCAACTCAACGTCAACGCCAAGCCCTTCGTGCCCAACGTCCATGCCGCCGAGTTCGTGCCGTCCTTCCTGCGGGGCCCGGCAGCGCCGCCAGCCACAGCTGGCGCCGCCGCCAACAACCACGGAGCCGGCAGCGGCGCAGGAGGGCCTGCAGGTAAAGGCCCGGGACGCAGGGCAGCCCCAGGGACCCGGGAGGTAGCCGGGCCGGACGCCGGAGCCCACATGGGGAGGGGTGCGGCCCGGGGGCGCGCGGCCCTGGGACTCGACCGGCACGTGGGGCGCTGACAGTGGCGCCGGCCGCCTGGGTGGGGCGCCCCAAGCCCGGGAGCCGGCCTGCGCGGGGCGGCACGGCGGTGGCCAGGCAGGGAGCTGGTAGCAGGCAAACGCAACTAAAAATCCGGACCTGAGTGCTGCCCCTCTGCGCCCCTGCCCTGCCTTGGGGTCTGCAGTTACCCCCTTGAGTTGAGAACCGTATGGGACAGAGTGGGGGTCGCGGCGGATCAGTGCCACGAGGCGCAGAAGTGAGGACAGGACAGATGGAGCCAGGAGTCAGTCGGGTGGGCGTTTAGAGATCCTACGAGTTGTGGAAGACAAATGCCCGAGTTTTCCATTCACCTTAGGCCCAGAGGAGAGAGCGTCTCTTGCTGCAGTTTCTACTATAGAAACTGTAATTAGGTTTTAAATTATCCATGGCCCCGAACCGTCCGGAAGGAATCCCAAGATGCATTGCAGGCTTGTGATCGGGCAGAAACTTGGCTATCAATACCAAGATCTGTTTTACCCTTAGCCTTGTGTACGCTTCTAAAGTTTACAAAGTGCCGCAAAGTTAGAATTCCTCACTTAATGTGTGATAGGAGACTATATTGATTTGTGTCTTTTTATAGTGAGGCTTAGACTTCTCCTTTGTCAGCGACATGTTTCGAGAATTTTCATTGCTGTAAAATCGTTGACCTTATTCAGATTGCTTGGAATAACTCCCTGTGTTCGTGTGTCAGTAATCCAGTCTGTTTGTTCAGACACTTGCGCATTTGTTATTATTTAATAGTTGTCACGTGTCTTTCTGACCGTAGCTAGTAGACATATATTCTGTGATTTTGAGTCAAGTTTGGTTTTCAAACATCTTCCAGTACTTAGGGGCTGCTGAAGTGGTAGATTGCAGGTGCTGACGTTGTAGGAATGTCAAATGAGTGAACTTAAGTATTCTCATAATGGTGCTTATTTTGTGGTAGATAGCATGCTTTTAGGTAGTGATTTTGTAGGAATGTCAAAGTATTTTCTTCCTAATGGTGCTTATTTTAGGAACTATCAGTATTTCCTTAAAGAGACAATGAAAAAGGAAGAAAAGGCTGAATGTCCTTTCATCATTTAGCCAGTACATTGGTGGGCTGTATCATGACTTCCAGCACATTTTAAGAGAGAGCATATTGTTGATTTCTCTCTTTAAAGTTCTGTATTGTGGTATTTCTTAGATAAGTGGGGATTATAAGAGTGCTCTAGGAGTTTGGTTTCTAGAGAAACTTTTGTCACCGTTTGCTCTTTTGAGGTAAAAGGATAGAGTTTGGAGAAACACTCATGACATATGTATGTCAACACAGTGGATTTGGTGGTTTTATTGACTATGGCGTTTCTTTTATTTGTGTGAGTGGTTGATGTTTTCCTTTTGAGGAGATTGAGCTCCTTCAGGGTGGTATGGCTGTAGTCGATGTTTTCCTTTTGAGTAGGGAAGCTTAGCTTGTAATTCTTGACTTACATCAAGCCATTTTGACTGTCTAACCCAGTTCACTTATCAGGTCCTAAAAGTGCCCATTTCTCTACCTTATCTTACAGATTCCGTTTATCCAGCCATTTTTTTCTTGACTCTTCTTTCGGTGGAGCCAGCAGCACCACTCTGACTAGACTTAGGACTCCACTTACAGCCTGTCCAGCTAGTCATCCAGGGATAACTATCCTTGGTCTAGAATGTTCACTGTTGAGTGACTAGGTATTACCTCTCATGCAGGTTTTTCTGTTCCTGATAGTTGCTAATTTGTAATTACATTAATCTTTTTTTCTTTGACACTGCTAGAAGTTGGAGGTACGAAAATCTGTAGGGAAGTAGCTGTCAGAAAATCCCTACCTCATGGTCAGCTTTTTTGTTTTTAATCAAAAAACTGTTTTGGTGTTACTGACTTTACCAGTTGCTTCTACCAAAATGTCAGTTAATGTGTTTTTGTTTTTGTTTTTTTGAGACAGAGTTTCGCTCTTGTTACCCAGGCTGGAGTGCAATGGCGCGATCTCGGCTCACTGCAACCTCCGCCTCCTGGGTTCAGGCAATTCTCCTGCCTCAGCCTCCTGAGTAGCTGGGATTACAGGCACGCGCCACTATGCCCTGCTAATTTTTTGTATTTTTAGTAGAGACGGGGTTTCACCATGTTGACCAGGATGGTCTCGATCTCTTGACCTCGTGATCCACCCGCCTCGGCCTCCCAAAGTGCTGGGATTACAGGCTTGAGCCACTGCGCCCGGCCAGTTAATGTTTTAAAAAATTATATGTAGGATGTCTGTTTGGGAAAGAACTGATTTTCTTTCTTTCTTTCTTTTTTTCTGTTTTGTTTTTTTGAGACAGAGTCTTGCATTGTTGCCTGGGCTGGAGTGCAATGGCACATTCTCAGCTCACTGCAACCTCTGCCTCCCAGGTTCAAGCGATTCTCCTGCCTCAGTCTCCCAAGTAGCTGGGATTACAGGCACCTGCCACTGCATCTGGCTAATTTTTTTTTTTTTTTTTTTTGTATTTTTAGTAGAGAGGGTGTTTCACTATGTTAGCCAGGCTGGTCCCAAACTCCTGACCTTGCGATCCACCTGCCTCAGCCTCTCAAAGTGCTGGGATTACAGGCGTGAGCCACGGCTCCAGGGCCACTTATTTGTTTTTTTTTGTTAAATGAGAAACTGGGTTAGTGATTTGAGGGTTACTTGGACTTTTTAGAACAGCCACAGCTTCTAAATAATAGTGTAGTGTTCTTTGCATCATCCCACCTTTAATGCCTCTCAAAACTCTATTCCATTAAGAAATAAGTATGGAATAAAACCAGTAGGTCTCAGTTCTTACTCAGAGGAGGCCATGGTGCCCGGCCTTTTTTTTTTTTTTTAAATGATTGAGATCTAACTCACACACTGTAAAATTCACCCTTTTCAATGGTACAAGCTTGGCGCATTGGCTCACACCTATAATCCCAGGACTCTGTCTCAAAATAAAATAAATAGCTGGGTGTGGTGACACAAGCCTGTAGCCGTAGCTACTTGGGAGGCCGAAGTGGGAGGATCTCTTGAGCCCAGGAGTTGGAGGCTGCAGTGAGCTATGATCACAGCACTGCATTCAGCCTGGGTGACCAAGTAAGACACTGTCCAAAAAGAAAACCTAAAGTGTATAGTTCAGTGGTTTTTAGTATATTTATAAGGTTATGCAACCATCATCACTTGGCAGATGCTTTTAAGAATATTCTCAGAAGTGACCTCTTCAGGGCAACCAGAGTAGAGAGGATCCTGAATCAAAGTAATGATTGTTTAATCCAGAAGGGCCCTAATACTTTATTATTATGTTAAATTATATCTGTTGAGGACTAGATGATAGGTAAGATTCTTTATTTGAGAATCTGTTTTTCTTTGAGACTCAAGTGCCTGCAATAACAATGCTCATATATGCTAGGAGTGGTGGCTCACGCCTGTAATCCCAGCACTTTGGGAGGCCGAGGCGGGTGGGTCACGAGGTCAGGAGTTCGAGACCAGCTGGCCAACATGGTGAACCTCCGTCTCTACTAAAAATACAAAAATTAGCCCGGCATGGTGGCACGTGCCTGTAGTCCCAGCTACTCGGGAGGCAGAGGTTGCAGTGAGCCGAGATCGCGCCATTGCACTCCAGCCTGGTGACAGAGCAAGACTCCGTCTCAAAAAAAACCCACAAGAAACATGCTCATATAAAGGTGTTGTTTAGGCTTCAGTGGGACAGTAGATGGGGTAGAGGAGAGGCCCTACAATATCCCTAGAGTATCACAGTAGTATTTCAGTGCCTTTTGTTACTTCTCCTGCCTTGGCTGACCTTTTTGACTCTTGTTTCATGATTTTACACGTATAAATGGCTTGAGAGTGAGGATTCAGGGAACAAGCAAAGGCATCATCTAGGGCTGTGCTGTGCCAAGTTGAGCAGTTGTTTAAACTGTTAGAAATTTTGACTGGAATAAACCCTCTTTGGAGCAGGTTTTACACAATATGATTAGTACATCTCATTTCATTCTGTTTTTTTTTTTTTTTTTTTTTTTTAACCTTTTCTGAAGTTGTACTGCATGAAAAGACAGCAATTTCAGTTTATCAGGACAAGTTAAGGAAGTTATGCAGAGGACAGACTTTAAGCCTTCGTTTGCTTGCTTTGTTTAGCTGGGGAAGAAGCGGCTGAAAGTGTTTAGATAGTAGTCTTTCTGGTTGAAGAGAAAGGAGTGAAAAAGAGATTTGATAACCTTCTGGGTTGAGTTAGCAGTATTAGAGTGGAATTTTTTTTCAGAAATGCAGATTTCTAGTTTTGCTCAGATATGTGTACTAGCAACTAATTAACATTTACCCGTCCACTGAATGTAAGATGCTGTGCTAGCCACTTGAAATAACACCAAGATAAATAAATTGTGGTCCTGAAGCAATCTAGAAAGGGATCAGATGCCCAGTGTAGTCTAGTGAAAGTCACAGTGTGGTAAGGAGGCCCTACAGAGAGTGTAGAGAGGGCTTTCAAAGCTGAGAACAGCAGTCCCTTATGTAAAACATTTCAGCCTTGTCACTCTAATAAAACTAAAGATTTATCTGTTATCTGCTCACTGTTCTTTGTGAATGCCGTGTGTGTGTGGGTGTGTGGGTGTGTGTGTGTTTCTGGCCTCCTGGCTCAGTTGCAGCTGAGGCCTGAGTGCCAAGGTTGTGTGTATTTTAAAAAACTTTTTACTTATTATTTTTAAAGACAGGATCTTACTCTGTCACCTAAGCTGGAATACAACGGTGTGATCACTGTAACTTTGAATCCCTGGGCTCAGGTGATCCTTCCGCCTCAACCTCCTGAGTAGCTAGGACTATAGGCATGCACCACAACACCTGGCTAAGTTTTCTTTAATTTCTTTATTTATTTAGAGAAGGAATCTCGCTCTGTCGCAGGCTGGAGTAGTGCAGTGGCCCGATCTCTGCTCACCGCAACCTCTGCCTCCTGGGTTCAAGCGATACTCCTGCCTCAGCTTCCCAAGTAGCTGGGATTACAGGCATGCACCACGATACTCGGCTGATATTTTTTGTACTTTTAGTAGAGACTGGGTTTAACCGTGTTGGCCAGGCTGGTCTCATACTCTTGACCTCAGGTGATCCACCTGCCTCAGCCTCCCAAAGTGCTGGGATTATAGGCGAGAGCACTGTGTCTGGCCAAGTTTTGTATTTTTAAGTTTGCAGAGTGCTGAAAGTAGTGCACTGTAATCTTTTTAAACTACTTGTCTCTTTCTTATTAAACAGCAGTGAATTCAGTTACTATGATTCTGGCTAGCGTTATCTATTGGGGCATGTTTAGAGTTTCATCATTCCACCCTTAGTTTTTAAAAATCTTCTGAAGGCAAGAATTTCGCTACTAAAGGTTCTTGATTGTTCTGAGGTCCTCAGAACAATTAAGAAAACTGACAGTTTTTAGCTGTCGATTGTTGATTTGTATCAAAGCTTAGAAATTTCTGCCTTGGCTAGGTGTGGTGGCTCATGCCTGTAATCCAAGCACTTTGGAGGCCAAGGCGGGGGTGGATCACCTGAGGTCAGGAGTTCAAGACCAGCCTCACCAACATGGTGAAACCCCGTCTTTAAAAATAAATAAATAAATAAATAAAAAATAAAATAAAAAAAGAAATTTCTGCCTTGTTTTCGGTAGTTTCACAAAGCAATTTGAGGCTGCAGATTCATAGTTGTTACAGTACTCCAAGTTGAACCAGTTTCCCATTATAATTCCAGTTTCAAAAGGAGAGGAACACTTAAGGCTTTCCTGTGCATCTTTCATTAGCCTGACCTATCAGTGGTGACACTCACTCCCATACCACATTCCCACTAGGTAATTGTATGTCACTTCACTTGGAAAAAACAGTGTACATTCTGAAGGATGTCACTGGGTAATTTTCTGGTCGAATACTTCTTTTTTTTTTTTGAGTTATAGTCTTGCTCTGTTGCCTAGGCTGGAGTGCATTCTCGGCTCACTGCAACCTCCGCTTCCCAGGTTCAGGTGATTCTTCTGCCTCTGTCTCCGGAGTAGCTGGGACTACAGGTGCCCGTCACCACGCCTGGTTTATTTTTAGTAGAGATGGGGTTTCATCATATTGGCCAGGCTGGTCTCGAACTCCTGACCTTGTGATCCGCCCTCCTTGTACTCCCAAAGCGCTGGGATTACAGCTGTGAGCCACTGTCCCTGGCCTCAAACTGTTTTTGAAGTAGATAAGATGTAGATCATAAGATTATCTTTCAGGATTGTTTGAAAAACACAATGGAATTTTAGTTACTCTATGCAAAGTGTAATCAGGTTGATAATGTTGCATTGCTTCAGTGTCTGAATAAATAGATTCTTCGAATGTTAGAGCTGGATATGACCCTAGCAGTTGTACAGTCTCATTTTCAGATAAAGGAACTGGAGCTTTAGAAATGCGAAGTCAATGCCTAAGGTCACTCACAGAGTTAATGACCCAGTTGAGTCTCGAATACAGATTTGCCACCTGCTAGTTTAGTGCTTGTTCTGCCACATCATGCTGTTTAATAATGGGGGTTGGGGGAAGGGCATGCCTAGAGCTAATTACTACAACCAGCATGGGTTTTCTGAGAGTGGCCTTGGCATTTGCCTAATGTTTCATTCTTAAAGGTTTCTGAAATTATTTGGGGGCTTTGAAATACTTGCTGTAATAAATTTATTGAGCAGTTATCACCACTGCTTAATACGTCCTTACCAGTTATTTAGTCTTTACAACATCCTCTTGAGGTTTAGGTACTGTTGATCCATTTTGCAGATGAGAAAATTAAGGCTCAGTAAAGCTAAATAACTTAGGTCACATCCATGAGAGGAGTGAGGCCTAGAATCTAAGTCATTTCAAAGTTTATTTTAATAGTGACTGCTAGAACTTTCCTTGTTATTTTGTATTAAGTAGACTGAGACTCTTCAGAAACTGGGCCCATGAGCTTGGACTACAGCATTTCTCTGTTCTGTCTCAGTAGTAGCAGAATAACATTTGTCATAAGTAGGCAATGCTCTAATTTAAAGCAATATTTTGAAATTACTTATTTTTACATTTTAGCAAGTGTTGATGTAAAATACTTTAAAACAGCTCTGTTCACCACTGTCTGTACTAGTGTGCCTTTTTATTTTTAGAGTGTTAAGTAATTAAGGCAAACCATCCACATTTTTTATGTGTTCTGCAGACTTTTCATGTGTTTGCTTTTACTGTTTTTCAGTATTGTCTATGGGGAAAAAATACCTCAGCTTGCAAATTTTGTTAAGAGATGGAATCTTGCTCATTCTTTGCTGTTGGAGGGATTTTCATGAAAAAAATTCAAGAAACATTGTCTCGTGTGACCTTACCAGATAAGTGCCTATTAAGAATTGCTGGCTGCTGGATTTATCATCTCAGCCTAATTTTCTTCCTGAGATAAATGAATCTTGCTTTTTTGTCATTACAACCCTGGCTAATCCAATGGAAATATAATATGAACCACATAGTTAATTTAAATTTTATTTCTTTAATTTCATTTTTTGAGACAGGGTCTCACAGCGTTGCCCAGGCTGGAGTTCCATGGCACAATCCTAGCTCATTGTAGCCTCAACTTCCTGAGCTTAAGTGATCCTCATGCCTCAGCCTCCTGAATTGGGACTACAGCTATATGCTTCCATGCCTGGCTAATTTTTTTTTTCTTTTGAGATGGACTCTCGCTCTGTTGCCCAGGATGGAGTGCAGTGGCATGATCTTGGCTCACTGCAACCTCCACTTCCTGGGTTCAAGCGATTTTCTTGCCTCAGCTTCCTGAGAGGCTGGGATTACAGGCATGAGCCACTGCTCCCGGCCACACCTGGCTAATTTTTAAAATTTTTTTGTGGAGACAGAGCCTCACTGTGTTGCCCAGGTTGGTCTTGAACTCTTGGTCTCAAGCAGTCCTCCTACCTCAGCCTCCCAAAGTGCTGGGTTGATAGGTGGGAATCACCACACCTGGCCCAAATCTCGAGTGTAGTACCTCCCTAACCTCTTCTTAGAAAGCTAGCACATTTAAAATTGTTTTCACTCTTTTGAACCCCAATGGAAATGAAATGAATGTACAGATGGAGGCTAGGGTTCCTAGTCAGAAAAGTGAAGGGAGGCCAGGCGCAGAGGCTCACGCTTGAACCTGGGAGGTAGGGGCTGCAGTGAGCCAAGATCGTGCCACTGCACATTAGCCTGGGTGACAGAATGAGACTACATCTCAAAAAAAAAGAAAAGTGAAAAAGTAAAGTGATGTGACTGGAAGGAACCAGTGTGAAAATCAAAGGAAAACAAAATAATTCAGTAAAAATTGATTGTATATTTATTCTATACATCATCCCAACTTCTTGAGACTACAGAAGTAGAGAAAAAAGTCTCCATGTTTCAGAAATTCATCCACCCACAGTTCATTCTGGAAGTTCATACCCTAGGGAACAAGAACTAAGCTACGTGTGTACCTATAATTTATTCATTTTTGTTATTGTTTTTTGAGATGGAGTCTCCCTCTGTCACCCAGGCTGGAGTGCAGTGATGCGATCTCATTGCAACCTCTACCTCCTGGGTTCGAGTGATTCTTGTGACTAAGCCTCCCTGAGTAGGTATGCACCACCATGCCCAGCTAATGTGTTTTGTATTTTTAGTAGAGTTTTTTTTTTTTTTTCACCATGTTGGCCAGGCTGGTCTCAAACTCTGACCTCAGGTTATCCACCTGCCTTGGCCTTGCAAAGTGCTGGGATTACAGGAGTGAGCCACTGTGCCCGGCCATACTTATTTATTTATTTTTCAGACAGAGTCTTGCTCTGTCATCCAGGCAACCTCTGCCTCCCTGGTGGAAGCCATTCTCCCACCTCAGCCTCCCGAGCAGCTGGGATTACAGGTGTGTGCCACCAGACGTGGCTAATTTTTATATTTTTTAGTAGAGATGGAGTTTTAGCATGTTGGCCAGGCTGGTCTCAAATTTCTGACTGCAAGTTATCTGCCTACCTCAGCCTCCCAATGTACTGGAGTTACAGATACAGGTGTGAGCCATTGCACCTGGTCCCCCTGTGTGTGTCTAATTTAAAGAGGTGTCATGTCCTAGAGGAGTGATGATTAGCCCTTCAGGGTGGGGGATGGGCAGATAATGGGATAGAAATGGGGGATTAGGTGGGAAGTATGTATTACAATTAAGGAGAATCCTTGAGCTAGAACTGTGTATCCAAAGTATAGTCGAGGACCACATGTGGCTATTTAAATTTATTAAAATCAAACTTAAAATTCAGTTCCTCATAATAGCCATGTTTTCAGTGCTTAATAACCACATGTGGTCAGTGACTGTCATATCACAGCACAGATATAAAACATTTCCGTAACTACAGAAACTTGCACAGAATTTTGTCACACATATTTCTCACTTTTCTTGCAATGTAAGACACTTCTGTTACAGCACTGAAGTTGTATTTTTCTTTAATGAACACACCATTTAGCTAACAAAACTAAAATTTTAGTTAGGATGGCTGTGTTTTTTGTTGTTTGATACAGAGTCTTGTTCTGTCACCCAGGCTGGAGTGTCAGGGGTGTGATCACGGCTCACTGCAGCCTCCACCTCCCAGGTTCAAGTGACTCTCCTACCTGGGACTACAGGCTTGTGCCACTACACCTGGCTGATTTCTAAATTTTTTGTAAGAACGAAGTCTCCTTGTGTTTCCCAGGCTGTTCTCAAACTCCTGGCCTCAAGTGATCCTCCTGCCTTGCCTCCCAGAGTGTTGGTTTTACTGGCATGAGCCACTACACCCAGCCTAAGGATTAGTTTTGTATCTAAAGCAGGACGAATTTAAATTGCTGATTTATGAAATATATGCATCAAGCACTTTTTAAGCATTAGCCAAACATTTGTGTTTAAAACATGTAACTTGAATCAAAACATAGCTTTTCTTACCTGCCATGATATCTGTGGCCTTGACTGACATACGCTGCGTCAATGTGCTGGCCAAATAGGATTTTCCATATTCAGGTTCTTTGGTCCATGATCAAAGCTTTAAAAAAAAATTGTAACCTTTTTAAAAAATTGAAGCAAAATCCACATAACATAAACTGGCCAGGCGCAGTGGGTCACGACTGTAATCCCAGCACTTTGGGAAACTGAGGTCGGAAGCTCACGAGGCCAGGAGATCCAGATCATCCTTGCCAACATGGTGAAACTCTTTCTCTACTTAAATACAAAAAATTAGCCAATCGTGGTGGCGTGTACCTGTAGTCCCAGCTGCTCTGGAGGCTGAGGCAGGGGAATCGCTTGAACCTGGCAGGCGGAGGTTGCAGTGAGCCGAGATGGTGCCACTGCACCACAGTCTGGGCGACAGAGTAAGACTCTGTTTCAAAAAACAAAAACATAAAACTAACCATTTTAAAGTGAACATTTCAGTGGCATTTAGTATATTCACACTGTGTTGTACAACCAGCACTTCCATCTAGCTATAAAACATTTCCTTTTTTTTTTTTTTTTTTTTTCTCTTTGAAACAGGGTCTCATTCAGGTTGAGTGCAGTGGTGCGATCTTGGTTCACTGCAACCTCCACCTCCGGGTTCAAGTGATCCTTCCACCTCAGCCTCCCAAGTAGCTGGGACTACAGACACATGCCACCACACCAAGCTAATTTTTAATTTTTTTTTTTGAGACAGAGTCTCGCTCTGTTGCCCAGGTTAGTGTGGTGGTGCGATTTCGGCTCACTGCAACCTCCACCTCCCAGGTTCAAGCAGTTCTCCTGCCTCAGCCTCCTGAGTAGCTAGGCTTACAGGCACCCATCACCATGCCCGGCTAATTTTTGTATTTTTTTTTTAGTAGAGATAGGATTTCGCCATGTTGACCAGGCTGGTCTCAAACTCGACCTCATGTGATCTACCTGCCTCGGCTTCTCAAAGTGCTGGGATTACAGGTGTAAGCCACTACGTCTGGCCTCCAAAACATTTTAATCACCCCAAAAGGAAACCCATATTGATTTTGCAGTTACTGCCCATTTTCTCTCCGCTTCTGGAAGCCACCAGTCTTTTCTGTCTCTGTAGATTTACCTCTTCTGAATATTTCATATCAATGGAATCACGGAGTATGTGGCCTTTGTGTTGTTTCACCATAATCAAATTTTAAGTATCAATTTTAACATCCAGTTTATCAGGCCAGGTGTGGTGGCTTATCCCTGTAATCCCAACACTTTGGGAGCCAAGAAGGGCGAATCACATGAGGTGAGGAGTTTGAGACCATCCTGACCAAGATGGTGAAATCCCATCTCTACTAAAAATACAAAAAATTAGCCAGGCATGGTGGGACATGCCTGTTGTCCCAGCTACTTGGGAGGCTGAGGCAGGAGAATTGCTTAAACCTGGGAGTTGGAGGCTTCAGTGAGCTGAGATCTTGCCATTGCACTCCAGCTTGGGGAACAAGAGGGAAACTCCGTCTCAAAAAGAAAAAAAAAAATCCAGTTATCATTTGTGTCACAGGCAGTACTGTTGGTTAGTTGTCTTCTGGTAAAGTCTTTTCACTTCATGTTTTAAAATTTGTGGTAGTGTACTAAGTATCACAGCCAGTTCATTAAACTTCCTTTATTATAAATTATACTGTTAGTTTTTCCTCTTTTTTGAGATGGAATTTTGGTCTTGTTGCTTCGGCTGGAGTGCAGTTGTGTGATCTCAGCTCACTGCAACCTCTGCCTCCCAGGTTCAAGCAATTCTCCTGCCTTAGCCTCCAGAGTAGCTGGGATTACAGGCACGTGCCACCACACCTGGCTAATTTTTTTTTATTTTTAGTAGCGATGGGGTTTCATCCTATTGGTCAGGCTGGTCTCAAACACCCAACCTCAGGTGATCTACCTGCCTCGGCCTCCCAAAATGCTGGGATCACAGGCATGAGCCACCGTGCTCAGCCTAGTTTTTTTTCTCTCTCTTTTTTTTGAGATAGGATCTCACTCTGTCACCCAGCCTGGAATGCAGTGGTGCAATCTGCTACCCGGTCTTAAGCAGTTCTCCTGCCTCAGCCTCCTGAATAGCTGGGACTACAAGCGTGAGCTATATCCCCAGCCTAATTTTTGTATTTTTATAGAGATGGGGTTTTGCCATGTTGCCCAAGCTGGTCTCAATCTTAGTTTTTCCTTTTAATTTGGGGAATGGCAGTTGCACTCAGTGGTATGCTCTGACAGCTTTTTCACTTTTTAAAATAGTTAATAAAGGTGTGTTTCTAAACATAGAGATAACATTGGAAAATTTGAAACCATAATTTCATTCCTTGGGAGGGTTTCTAACTTCTTTTACTAGGAGCTGTCAACAGTGCAGGATGTAAGAAATTACATCCTAATCATCTATTTCCTAGCCATGAACAGTTCAACCAAGGAAAATTCTAAGCCCATGTTCATTAGTAGCCAGTAAAATCTGGATGTCATATGCATCATGAATTAGACCAGAGTACAATGAACAAGTAAGGGTTTAGTGTGTGTACATGAAGACAGGGTAGAAATATATATATCGGTTTTATTTTTACTTTTTCAGACAGGGTGTCACTCTCTCGCCCAGGCTGGAGTGCAGAGGTGCAATCATGACTCATTGCAGCCTTGACCTCCCTGGCTCAGCCCCCTGAGCAGCTGGGACTACAGGCACATGCCACCACTGCAGCAATTTTTTTTTTTATTATATAGATGGGGTTTTGCCATGTTGCCCAGGCTGGTCTCAAACTCCTGCCATCCTCCCACCTGGACAACCAGAGGGTTGGGACTGCAGGCATGAGCCACCATGCCCGACCCATTTTCAACTTACAATCCATTGTAAGTTCAGGAGCCTCTGTATTGTAAATCTAATAGTTGGTGCTAGGAACTAAGTGGTCAGGTGTAAGTACTGTTTTGAAAAGCTGTTACAGTTAGGGATACGCTTGAGAGTGTTGGGGAAGCCTACCATACCAATCATATTCTTGAATGAAGATACGCGGTACATCATAACTGTATGTCCATTATAGCTTAGTTTACTTGTACACTGATTTTCAGCAGGGCCTATCTGAGGAAGGGGGAGATGGCACTTGCATAATTTTGAAATGCCTGCAGTTGATTCTGATGTGCCTGTATGTTAGATGGTAGTGATTACACGATCTGTTTCTTAGGGCTTTTGGTGGGGATAAGCTAGTAATTGACACATAGGGCTCAATAAAAATTAGTTAGAGCAAATTGCTACCACCTACAGCCCTAACCCCAATGCAATATGGATTTGTGAGTGCTTTTTATCCTTGTCTGGCCCATAATAGATACTCAATACATATTTATTTATATTAATTATTATTATTTTTGAGATGGAGTTTTACTTTTGTTGCCCAAGCTGGAGTACAGTCATGCGATCTTGGCTCACTGTAACCTCTGCCTCACAGGTTCAAGCAATTCTTCTGCCTCGGCCTCCCCAGTAGCTGAGATTACAGGTGTATGCCATGCCTGGTTAATTTTTTTGTATTTTTAGTAGAGATGGAATTTTACCATGTTGGCCAGGCTGGTCTTGAACTCTGGAATTTCACCATGTTGGCTAGGCTGGTCTTGAACTCCCAAACTCAAATGATCCGCGCCCCCCGTCGGCCTCTCAGAAAAAGTGCTGGGATTACAGGCGTGAGCCACCTTGTCTGGCTAATACTCAGTACATATTGGTAGGATTGAGTTGGAGTAGTTATATAGCAGGTGGACACTGACATTTGTTGAATATCTACTGCATGCCAGGAGTTCTTTAATTGATACTAAACAAATTATTTTCTCACTTCCTCCCATAAACTCCTCAAAAATCCTCTCAGTTAGATGGTTTATCATGCCCACAATTTCAATGGAATAAGTGTATTCACAGCTTGTGATAAGCCAGGAGTTAAACCTAGGAGTCAGCTCAGTTCCAGGCTCCGAGAGTACCCCATCCTGTCACCTCCTTCCTAGGATGGTCTCTGAACTCTCAGTACTGCCTGGCTTTCTCTGAAAACTGAGTAATTATTCCTTACCTTACCCTTAAACTTTTCTTCAAAATAGAAAAGCAAAAAAAGAAAGGTTAATCTGTATTGTGTCTGAATTACATTTTCTCTCTCCTTCCAAACCAGGTTCAAATGAGTTTCCCCTGTTTGTGAATATGCTGCTCATCCCACAGCTTGGGGTCATCTTAGACCTTCTGCTCTCCCTTTCTCCCAACTCCTGTCAGGTGTAGCCCTCCTGCCCTCCCAGTTGAATTGTTCAGTTGTCTCCATGGCATGCTTTCTTACAGTGGTGATGCAGATCTTCCTGCCTGTGGGGCCTTTCCCACTCTAGTTCATGTGGTTTAAGCTGCATGAAAAAGATCTTCCTGAGTGGCAATCTGAGCCTGTCACTTAAAAAAAAGCAACTTGGTTGTCCTTTACCTATCAGGGGCAGGAAATGACTTTACTCCACATTTGATGCTATTGAAGCTTGGGCCCAAAACACTTTCTCTTGACTCTTACAGGTGTTGATCCTTTCCAGGCAATGATTTTACAGGTTACACATTCATTATTTTTTCATATTTGCTGTACATGATTTGTGTGATTTAATTCTTTGGTGTCTTTTTCTGTTCTGGAGATTCTTTAAAGCAGGGGCACATTCATATTGGAGTATAATTTAGGTTTGTCTATATCTGACAAACTAAAATACAAAAAGCAGACTTAGATATTTGGCTATTAGTATGTATTTCTCCTGTATCTCTTCCAGTAATGTCATAAATAAATTTGCAGTGTTGCAACTGGTAACTGGATTGTTGCTTGGTCTTAGAGTTCTAGTGTAGGAAAAAATTGGCATCATTGGAATCACCTTTTCTGCAGCTGTTTTAAGGGCTTATATGTATTTTAGGGCTTTGTACAAATGTCATTTATCTTATTGGTATTTTATTTATTCAGGGATTTTGATAACATGAGTATGGAATACTAAAAAGGGCTAATCACAGGCCGGGCACGGTGGCTCACACCTGTAATCCTGCCACTTGGGGAGGCCGAGGCGGGTGGATCACCTGAGGTTGGGAGTTGAGAGCAGCCTGACCAACATAGAGAAACCCTGTCTCTACTAAAAATATAAAATTAGCCGGGCGTGGTGACATGCACCTCTAATCCCAGCTACTTGGGAGGCTGAGACAGGAGAATCACTTGAATCTGGGAGGTGGAGGTTGCAGTGAGCCGAGATCGCACGATTGCACTCCAGCCTGTGCAACAAGAGCGAAACTCAGTCTCAAAACAAAAAGGGGGATAATCACAGCCTTCTTGGGCTAGATTTCCAAGAGAGAATCAAGACGTAGATTTGTATTTGTTGAGCACATCTCTAATTTGATCTGTGCTGAGCTGCAGATTATTACTTTGACAGTATCTGTGAAGAAAAGGTTTATAAAGCAAATCAAAAGAACAAGCATGCTTTTATGAATGCGTTGAAACTACTGAAAATGTTTCAAAATTGGCTGTAATTGGTAGAATTTTGAAAAATAGGTTAAGCAGAGACTTCTAATTTGAAGGCCTGAGTTAGCTGCCATTGATCTGGGTTACTGATTGAGGCTTCTGTTGTTATTGAACTTCTATTTTTACTACATATTAAAAGATAAGTGAAATGGATGGATAAATGTCAATTTTTAATATAACTTATTTCTGTTAAACAGCACCTGTGGAATCCTCTCAAGAGGAGCAGTCGTTGTGTGAAGGTAATAATGTACTCTGTGAAAGTCTACTTAAGAAAACATTAGGTTGTCTATGGTGTGTAAAGCTAGATACTGTTTTGTAAATATATATTATATCTCAATCTCTTGTCTAGGTTCAAATTCAGCAGTTAGCATGGAACTTTCAGAACCTGTTGGTAAGAAAATTTCTGTCCATATTAATACAGTAATATGAAACTCTTTCACTCTCAAGATTTGAGGTGCAAATGTAAGTGTTATCATTATCGTAATGACTACATTTAAGACACATTAAGTCTTTGCTATTAGTATTTAGAAAGCAGAACAAACTAGGTACTAGCACTGCCTTGATAAACTTAGTGATTCCAAATACAACTGAGTGGAGGAATGCTAAAGTCAATTTAAATACCTGTACACATTCTGTTTTCTTTTTCTTTTTTTATTTCACCTGGGTGCAGGTGGGCTAAGGCCAAAAAGGGCGTTAG
Source organism: Aotus nancymaae (assembly GCF_030222135.1). Classification (NCBI taxonomy): domain Eukaryota; kingdom Metazoa; phylum Chordata; class Mammalia; order Primates; family Aotidae; genus Aotus; species Aotus nancymaae. Next base: position 14,619,671 of record NW_026988463.1, read on the forward strand.
CCATACACATTCCATTTTCTTGGTGAAAAATGTTCTTCCTTTTTATAACTTTATTGTTAAGGGTTTTATGTTCCCAGGGTGATTAAAGTTGATGCCAAAGTTTTATTACTTAAAGAAAATACCTCCTAAATCCTTCAATACTTTTCCTGTGTCACGATTTCTTTCCTTTTTTCTCCTACTATCAGGGTGTCTCAACACTGAAATAATTAGGCTGTTGGGAATGTTAGAACTCTTGTTTACATTTTGTTTGTCCTTATGAAAATGAAGCTTTGCTAAAATAGCAATCTTTCATAGCCTATGAGTCAGTGCTCTCTGATCTGATATCAGCAGTGAGGCTGCCTTGAAAGCTGTCAACCATTTCTGTTATGAAAGAGGTTTTCCTGCTTTTGTGTCACTAGGCATTAGAAAATGAAACTATATATGCAAAGTTCCATTTGTTCTTTTAAAGCTTGTGTATTTTAAAGTATAGATTATATGTCTTTTTCAGAATACTAAGTTAAAATGTCTTCCTTCAGTAGAAAATGGAGAGACAGAAATGTCCCCAGAAGAATCATGGGAGCACAAAGAAGAAATAAGTGAAGCAGAGCCAGGGAGTGGTTCCTTGGGAGATGGAAGGCCGCCAGAGGAAAGTACCCATGAAATGATGGAGGAGGAAGAGGAAATCCCAAAACCTAAATCTGTGGTTGCACCACCTGGTGCTCCTAAGAAAGAGCATGTAAATGTAGTATTCATTGGGCATGTAGGTGAGTTGCACTCGTGGCAATTAAAGTTACTGATACATCAAACACAGAACATCCTTTTTAGCTACTTGGAGGTGTTTAGTGAAACTGAAGTGAATTAATTGAAAATGTCTTGATTTTTAACTTGCTGGATTTTTTTTAGCTGGCAAAAACTTGCAAGTAGTTTTTCTTGAAGTTTAGGCATCAACTTCAAGAAAATGTAATGTCATAGGTGCTGGAAGAAAACTTTCAGTAGATTGTACGTGACATATAATTAGATTATTGACCATTGAGGGTGGTTCAGCATAGTATGATATCAATTAATATCTTAGAAAATGTGCCCCTTTTTTTATATGAATCTCAGTTAACTTGTTAATTTTAATGGGATTGATCTTACTAGATAGCTTAATTTTGTGTGAAGCCGAAAATCAATAGTTTGGAGTAATTTCTGGTTGCTTGCCAGGTTGTTTAGTGAAAAACAAAAGAACAAATTTGAAAGTGTAAAGGCGTGGCAGGGCGCAGTGGCTCATACCTGTAATCCCAGCACTTTGGGAGGCCCAAGCGGGCAGATCACAAGGTCAGGAGTTCGAGATCAGCCTGGCCAACATGGTGAAACCTCATCTCTACTAAAAATACAAAGATTAGGCCGGGCGTGGTGGCTCACGCCTATAATCCCAGCACTTTGGGAGGCCGAGGCGGGTGGATCACAAGGTCAAGAGATCGAGACCATCCTGGTCAACATGGTGAAACTCCGTCTCCACTAAAAATACAAAAATTAGCTGGGCATGGTGGCGTGCACCTGTAATCTCAGCTACTTGGGAGGCTGAGGTAGGAGAATTGCCTGAACCCAGGAGGCGGAGGTTGCAGTGAGCCAAGATCGCGCCATTGCACTCCAGCCTGGGTAACAAGAGCGAAACTCCGTCTCAAAAAAAAAAAAAATACAAAGATTAGCTGGGCATGGTGGCACACACCTGTAATCCCAGCTACTCAGGAGCATGAGGCAGGAGAATTGCTTGAATCCGGGAGGCGAAGGTTGTTTAGAGCTGAGATAGCACCATTGCACTCCAGCTCTGGGCAACAGAGCAAGACTCCATCATGGGGAAAAAAAAAAAAAAGAAAAACTGTAAAGGAGCACCTACCCTATTTGCTGTAAGTGAAAAGAAAAGCACCTAAATGTAGTTCACAGCTCCTCAGCTGCTTTTGCTCTCTGAAACTCCTCTTGGGGAATTTATATTCTGTTGCCCCTGTGCTTTCAGAGTTATCTGTTAAAAAATTATTTCCTTTATTAGTAAAGTATTTCTAAGTCATTATTGAGCCTCATTTTCTTTTTTCTTTCTTTTCGCTCTTGTGGCCCAGGCTGGAGTGTAATGGCGTGATCTCGGCTCACTGCAACCTCTGCCTCCTGGGTTCATGCAATTTTCCTGCCTCAGCTTTCTAAGTAGCTGGGATTACAGGCACCCACCATCACACCCAGCTAATTTTTGTATTTTTTACTAGAGATGGGGGGGTTTCACCATGTTGGTCAGGCTGGTCTCGAACTCCTGACCTCAGGTGATCTGCCCACCTCACTCAGCCTACCAAAGTGCTGGGATTACAAGTGTGAGCCACTGTGTCCATCCTTGAGCCTCATTTTCAAAAGGAGAAGGGTAACGAACTAGGATTTATGCCCCAAATTCATTTGGAAGATTTAATTATGTATGTTAAAGGTCGCTGTTGTTTGCATATGTAGCCATTGGTTTTTGTTTTTAACCTCTGGTTTGCATGTTCATCTTACTTTTAGATGCTGGCAAGTCAACTATTGGAGGACAAATAATGTAAGTCTGTATTTTTTGTTAAATAACAGAGTTAGTGTGATTGAATTTTAGGTATTGTAAACATTCATACAGTCATGCAAAGGAGATAAAAAGGGTCCCCCCAAGAAAAATTAATAATAAAATTACTGGTAGGTAATACTGATGTTAAGAAGTGATTTTTGGCCTGGTGTGGTGGAACACACCTGTAATGCCAGCATTTTGAGATTAAGGTGGGAGGATCACTTGATTTGAGGTTTGAGTTTGAGACCAACCTGGGCAACACAGTGAGACTGTCTCTACTTTAATTAAAAAAAAAAAAAAAAGTAGTTTTTGTAATATGATTATTGCTAGTGTTAAATGTTTCTGAAAGCTTTTTACATTTTTAAAAAATAAAAAATGAACATAGAACCCTTGGAACACTAGATTATGGGAAATCTTAGTCTGCTTTGAATATAACATACATGGGAATAACAAAAGCCATCTCTTGAATCTGGTGAATGGGGGAAGTGTTTTTTCCTCATTCATCAGCTCCTTAAATGTTTATGGATTTAATAAAAGACACATAGATCAGCTAACATGCTAAGATAATTTTTTTGATCATATTATAGAAATTTTCTAGGTATGAAATTACCGTGGCTGGCCTTTAGTAAAGCATATTAGTATTGACAAATCTTGATAATTAAAGAATCCTAAATTTTTAATTGCTTCTCTAAATTAGACCCATTTCTTCAAACTGTGTAATCATCGGGCCTAGAGGGCATGCCATCATCTTGCCTAAATAATTTTTTTTTTTTTGCGGGGGGATATAGGGTCTCATTCTATCACCAAGGCTGGAGTGCAGTGGCATGATTTTGACTCACTGCAGGCTTGACTTCCTGGGCCCAAGCAATTCTTCCACTTCAGCCTCCCAAGTAGGTGGGATTACAGGTGCATGCAACCAGGCCTGGTTAATTGGTTAATTTTTTTACTTTTTGTAGAGGTAAGGTTTCATCAGGTTGCCCAAGCTGGTCTTGACCTCTTGGGTCAAGTGATCTGCCCACCTCTGCCTCCCAAAGTGCTGGGATACAGGTATGATTAACCACACCTGACTAATCATCATTGGTAATATTGCCAGCTACTTCTGAACATTTCCACAACAGAGACCCTAAGACAGGCTGTTAAACAAAGGTCCTTCACCAAGACTCTGTGGTTGAAGTGTCACAGCCATTAGATGTTATGATTCAGGACAGTGTATATTTTTTAGTGATGGGCTGTAATTATTGGTGGCATCACACAGGGTTTCCACATGCAAATGCTTCGGTGCAATGCACTGTGGATGTTTACATGGAAAACACAGATGAAAGCTATAGGGAAAGGTGGGCTTTGATTTGGATTGAGTCAAGGGAAGTATGCATTACTAAAGAACTATTTTAAAACTATGATCTCATTTTGACAAGTAATATCAGTAAGACTTCATTGCCTAGACAACATTGTTACAATTTTTTTTCTTTTCTATGGTACCTATATTTACATTTATTTTTAATGTTTTGTTTGTTTGTTTGTTTTTGTGAGATGGAGTTTTGCTCTGTCACCCAGGCTGGAGTGCAGTGGCGTGATCTCAGCTCACTACAACCACTGCCTCCATGGTTCAAATGATTCTCCTGCCTTAGCTTCCCGCGTAGCTGGGATTACAGGTGCCTGCCACCAGGCCCAACTAACTTTTTGTATTTTAAGTACAGACGGGGTGAGGGTTTCACTGTGTTAGCTAGAATGGTTTTCATCTTCTAACCTCGTGATCCACGTGCCTCAGCCTCCCAAAGTGTTGGGATTATAGGCATGAGCCACTGCACCCGGCCTAATTTTATTTTTAAATTTACTTGGCTGGGCATGGTGGCTCATACCACTGCCAAGGCGGAAGCCTTGAGCCTGGGCTTCGAGAACAGCCTGGACAACATAGTGAGACCCTCATTTCTATAAAATATAAACATAAAACTATATTTGTTTTAAGAAACAGGGTCTTGCTGTGTTTCCCAGGCTGGTGGGCAGTGGCTATTTATAGGAGGATCGTAGCACACTATAGCTTAAAACTCCAGTGCTCAACTGATCCTCCTACCTCAGCCTCCCAAGTAGCTAGGACTACACGCATGCATCACTATGCCCATCTTATATTTACCTAAAAAAACACAAAACTTGTATATTCTGAAATAATTTTAGATTTACGAAATGGTTGTAAAACAGTATAGGAAGTTCCCTTCATTCATCCTGCCCGGATGTTAACATCTTATAACCATTTTTATTCATCAAAACTTCCTTATTACTAGTGAAATTAGTCATGATTACTTGGTTAAGGTGTCATCTGTCAAGATTGTCTACTATAAGGCTGTTTTTACCTTTATTTTATGTTAATCATTTAGTTATTTATTTTTGAGAACGGGTATCTTTTGTCTAGGCTGGAGAGCAATTGTATAATCGTGGCTCACTGTAGCCTCCACCTCTTGCACTCAGGCAGTCCTCCCTGCTCAGCTTCCCAAAGTGCTGAGATTACAAGCATGAGCCACCACACCTGGCCTGCCTTTTTTTTTAAAGAGACACGGTCTTGCTCTTAAACACAAGGTAGAGTGCAGTGGTGGAATCATAGCTTACTGTAACCTCAGCCTCCTGAGTAGCTAGGACTACAGGCATGCATCACCACACCTGGCTAATTTTTTAATATTTTTGTAGAGATGGTCTCACTGTGTTGCACTGGCTGGTCTCAAACTCCTGGCCTCAAGGAATCCTTCCACAGTGCTGGGATTATGGGCATGAGCCACCACACCTGGACACTTTATCTGATAATTTCAGACTGTAAATACCCTTTTTTTCACTTAAACTTTCCATAATTTTAGCATCCACCAGTGGTACCTTTACTTTAACTATTCTCTGGCCAGGTGCGGTGGCTCTCACACCTGTAATCCCAGCACTTTGGGAGGCAGAGGCGGGCAGATCATTTGAGGTCAGGAGTTGGAGACCAGCGTGGCCAACATGGTGAAACCCTGTCTCTACTAAAAATACAAAAATTAGCCAGGTATGGTTAATCCTAGCTACTTGGGAGGCTGAGACAGGAGAACTGCTTGAACCCAGGAGTCAGAGGTTGCAGTGAGCTATCACGCCACTGCGTTCCAGCCTGGGCAACAGAGCAAGACCCTGTCGCCTGAACGATTTTAACGTTTTTCTCATTCCACTGAGTAATTTGTAATTGTTCACTTATTTTATTCTTTAAATGTTTTCAGGTATTTGACTGGAATGGTTGACAAAAGGACACTTGAAAAGTATGAAAGAGAAGCTAAAGAGAAAAACAGAGAAACTTGGTATAGTACCTTTCATGACACTAATAAATTACTTTTAAGGAAATGATGCCTACTTAGTGCTTCTGTAGCCTATTAAAATATAAATTGTTGAAGTCTAAAACGGTATAACAAAGGCAATTTCCCCTCTCTTCATAATACACAGTAGATCAGTTCCTAATGACTTAATAACTTACACAGAGAAATTTGGAAATGAGCCATACATCTGGTAATAGACTTAACAGTATTATAAACCATATATTTAATTGGGTCATTCTGCAACCACTAAAAACTGACATTTACACAATTTATAGTAACCATGAATAGAACTTGCACTGTGGTGGCAGTTGGGGGAAAAGCAGAAAATATCACTGTACTTAAGATATGACCATATGTAAATAAATGCTGGAAACAGAATGGAATGGAATTGTTGACAGTGGTTGCCTTTGAATGGTGAGAGTCAACTTTTTTCTATTTTCTAACATTATTATTACTTTTATTTTTAAAAGGTTAACAAGCCTTATCTCAATGGGATATTGATGGTCATTTTTTAAAAATAAAATTATATTCCTCTGTAATAAGGGGAAAATCCCAGTCAATTTGTTGTAAAAAATTGAGTTCATGCTATGAAATACAGATGATAGGCCGGGCGCGGTGGCTCACGCCTATAATCCCAGCACTGTGGGAGGCCGAGGCGGGTGGATCACGAGGTCAAGAGATCAAGACCATCCTGGTCAACAAGGTGAAACCCCGTCTCTCCTAAAAATACAAAAAATTAGCTGGGCATAGTGGTGCGTGCCTGTAGTCCCAGCTACTCGGGAGGCTGAGGCAGGAGAATTGCCTGAACCCAGGAGGCAGAGGTTGCGGTGAGCCGAGATCGCGCCATTGCACTCCAGCCTGGGTAACAAGAGCGAAACTCTGTCTCAGAAAAAAAAAGAAAGAAAGAAATACAGATGATAAGGTAATCTAAATTAATGCCTACGATTATGGATGGTTTGAATTTATATAAATTTTTGCTTGGCAGTGTAATACTGAAGCAATGTTTAGCAGGTATCCATTACTACCACATGGTGGGTTAGTGGCTTTGACTTTTGAAAAATAACCGAGGACAGCTATTTTTTATTTTATTAAAAAGTTTTATTGGGCCAGATGCAGTGATTCATGCCTGTAATCTCAGCACGTTGGGAGGCCGAGGCAGGCAGATCACAAGAGGTCAGGTGTTCGAGACCACCCTGGCCAATGTGGTGAAACCCTGTCTTTACTAAAACTACAAAAATTAGCCGGGCGTGGTGGTGGGCACCTGTAATACCGAAGCTACTCGGGAGGCTGAGGCAAGAGAATCACTTGAACCCAGGAGGCAGAGGTTGCAGTGAGCCAAAGTCATACCACTGTACTTCAGCCTGGGTGACAGAGCAAGACTGTCTCAAGACAGCCATTATAAAAATGGAGTAATAAGGTAGTTCATTATCACTTAACACACAGTGTTAGGCACCATGTGTAAAAAATGAATAGGAAACCATCTGTTTCATAAGGTCTTCAGTCATTCTGTGATTTTCACAATGTACTGGCACTAGATCACAAATTTTTTTCCTTTGTAGTTACAATGGCATCTGTATTTAGTCTTTCTGTGTATGTTGAACTTATAAATAATGTTCTAGACTGTATAATTGACTGTTTATATAAAAGTTCTAAGGGTTTGAATCAAAATAATACCAGTTTTATTCTTTCAATTTTTTTTTTTTTTTCTGAGAAATTCTTGCTCTGTTGCCCAGGTTGGAGTGCAGTGGCGTGATCTTGGCTAAACTGCAACCTCTACCTCCCAGGTTCAAGTGATTCTTCTGCCTCAGCTTCCCAAGTAGCTGTGACTACAGGCGTGCACCCTACGCCCAGATAATTTTTGTATTTTCAATAGAGACAGGGTTTCGCCATGGTAGCCAGGCTTGTCTCAAACTCCTGACCTCAGGTGATCTGTCTGCCTCTGCCTCCCAAGGTGCTGGGATTACAAGGCATGAGCCACCACACCCACCCCTATTCTTTCAATTGTCATTTCACCAATCCTGTTCATGATTTAGATGTTGTGTGGTGGACATAAAGCTGGATGTCATCAATTGTATCTTTAATGATGAAGAATATCCTAAAAACTCTGATGTTCTTAGGAATATTATTCTTATTTTTGAAATTATTTCAGGTACTTGTCTTGGGCCTTAGACACAAATCAGGAAGAACGAGACAAGGGTAAAACAGTAGAAGTGGGTCGTGCCTATTTTGAAACCGAAAAGAAGCATTTCACAATTCTAGATGCCCCTGGCCACAAGAGTTTTGTCCCAAATATGATTGGTGGTGCCTCTCAAGCTGATTTGGCTGTGCTGGTAAGAAAGACATTTCCAATCCATCTTGTGTATTTGTTAGCAGCTCTGCCTTATATCTTTAAATTTGAATTTATCTTTTTAAAATTTTATCTTCTAAAAGCTCAAATTCAGGTTGCGGTGAAATAAATTGATGTACATGGTCACAATTTTGATCATACTAATCTGTTGCAGAAATCTTCAGAATTTGATTTATGTTGGAAAATATGTTTCACCTTTTCTCTCTTGTTGTTCTTATCTATTACCATGTCAGAACTTAGTGTCTATTAAATGCCAAGCCCACTGTTAGGCACCATGTGTAAAAAATGAATAGGAAACCATCTGTTTCATAAGGTCATCAATCATTCTGTGATTTTCACAATATACTGGCACTAGATCACAAATTTTTTTCCTTTGTAGTTACAATGGCTAGAAAGCAAATGTTGGAATTTTAAAATATGCAGGTATACTAGATTTTGGGAATGTCGGGGATTGGAAGCATCTAGACATTGTTTGATTTGTGACATTCAAAAGCAGGTACGTCATAACTCATTTGCTTCTATTTTCTTCTGAAAAAAAAAAAAAAAAACTTGTGACATAAGTGAAAGGAAAGATATTTTACTGCCATAAGGGTATGCCTGAAGGTGTAGGAGTAAACTATTTCCTTTCTTGCCATTAGGTAATCTCAGCCAGGAAAGGAGAGTTTGAAACTGGATTTGAAAAAGGAGGACAGACAAGAGAACATGCAATGTTGGCAAAGACAGCAGGTGTAAAACACTTAATTGTGCTAATTAATAAGATGGATGATCCAACAGTAAATTGGAGCAATGAGAGGTGAGCATAGATGTCTGTTATTTTATGTTAGTGGAATTAGGATGGTTTTGTTATTGTACCCCTTTTTCTCTAGGGTTTTTCTAAACCTTAATCTGTTTACTTAGGAAACTAGAGTTCTTTGTTTACATTATAATTGAATTATTTATAAATATTCATAGATATGAAGAATGTAAAGAGAAACTAGTGCCATTTTTGAAAAAAGTTGGCTTCAATCCCAAAAAGGACATTCACTTCATGCCCTGCTCAGGACTTACTGGAGCAAATCTCAAAGAGCAGTCAGATTTCTGTCCTTGGTACATGTAAGTAACCTTTTTTTCCTTTTTTATAAAAAGATGTTATTACTTAAATTACTTATAAAGACATATGCTGAATAACATGTTAACATAGGTTATTGAGCATATGTCTTTATTTTTTATTTTTATTTTTTTATTTTTTGAGATGGAGTTTCGCTCTTGTTAACCCAGGCTGGAGTGCAATGGCGCCATCTCGGCTCACCGCAACCTCCGCCTCCTGGGTTCAGGCAATTCTCCTGCCTCAGCCTCCTGAGTAGCTGGGACTACAGGCACGCACCACCATGCCCAGCTATTTTTTTGTATTTTTTTTTTTTTTTTTTTTTTGAGACGGAGTTTCGCTCTTGTTACCCAGGCTGGAGTGCAATGGCGCGATCTCAGCTCACCACAACCTCCGCCTCCTGGGTTCAGGCAATTCTCCTGCCTCAGCCTCCTGAGTAGCTGGGATTACAGGCATGCGCCACCATGCCCAGCTAATTTTTTGTATTAGTAGAGACGGGGTTTCACCATGTTGACCAGGATGGTCTCGATCTCTTGACCTCGTGATCCACCCGCCTCGGCCTCCCAAAGTGCTGGGATTACAGGCGTGAGCCACCGCGCCCGGCCTGAGCATATGTCTTTATAAGTAATTTAAGAAACTATAGCCGGACACGGTTGCTCACACCTGTAATCCCAGTACTTTGGGAGGCTCAGGCGGGTGGATCACCAGGTCAAGAGATCAAGACCATCCTGATCAATATGGTGAAACCCCGTCTCTAAAAAAAATAAATAAATAATTTTTTATAAAAAAGATGTATTAAAAAATATATTTATTAACTGTAACCTTGGCTTTAAAAATACCAAGATCTTACAAATCAACAGGAAGTTAAAAAAATAAAAGAAAGGAAAAAAAATACCAAGATCTTTGCCCATTTTTAAACTGGGTTGTCATTTTGTTATTGAGCCATAAGAGTTCTTTTTAATACTGACTACAAGTCCCTTATCAGGAAGAGTGAGTATGATTATAGGAGTTATTTTCTCCCACTTTATGGGTTGCCATTTTTCAATTCTTGATGGTGTTCTTTGAAACACAAAAGGTTTTATTTTTGAAGCTTTTTACATTAAGGTGTGTATTTTGAGTTAATTTTTGTGTAATTTTTTGTGTACAATCTATGTCTAGGTTCATTTTGTTTTTGCATATTGCTTATGCACAATTTGTTGAAAAGACTATTCTTTTACCATTGAATTGAATTGGCACCCTCATTGAAAATCAGACAATCATAAATCTAAGAGTTTATTGCTGGACTCTGTTTCTGGGTTTTTTTTTGTTTTGTTTTTTGTTTTTTTAAACAGGCTTTGGCTCTGTTACCCAGGCTTGAGTGCAGTAGCATGATCTCGGTCCACTGCAACCTCTGCTACCTGGGTTCAAGAGATCCGCCTACCTTAGCCTCCCAAGTTGCAGGGACTACAGGTGCATGCCACCACACTTGGCTGATTTTTATATTTTTAGTAGAGATGGGATTTCACCATGTTGCCCAGGCTGGTCTTGAACTCCTGGGCTCAAGAGATGCACCTGGCCTTTTGGCCTCCCAAAGTGCTGGGATTACAGGCATGAGCCATTGCACCCAGCCAATACTGTATGTTTAAAGGGAAAATTATTTTATGGAATCTTGGTTTCATAGCTGGCAAAGTGCATAAAAATTAAATAGAGTATAGTCAATTTATTACATGTGGGCTATTTGCTATAAAATGTTTTCCTAAATTTTAATAAGTTTATGAGGAAGCCTTATACAGCAGTTTTGTAATATTTTTAGTTTTCTGTGGAATAAGATGAAATGGATAAGAAATTGGTTGAATAGAAAGAATACATGAGTAGAATGAAAATATTGTTATAACCTGTTTAAAGTTATGACTATGTAACTTTACATTTTGATATTTATGTTGACTTTTGTTTAATGGATATTGTTGTTATATTCCCAGTGGATTACCGTTTATTCCATATCTGGATAATTTGCCAAACTTCAGTAGATCAGTTGATGGACCAATCAGGCTGCCAATTGTGGATAAGTACAAGGTACCCAAAATATTATTAAAGAAATTGGGTTTTCTGGGAGGTGAAATCATTGTTGTGCATTTTGTTTATAATTATGAAAACTTTATTTCATTATTATTATTTTTTTGAGATGGAGTCTTGCTCTGTAACCGAGGCTGGCGTGCAGTGGTGCAATCTTGGCTCACTGCAACCTTCACCTCCCAGGTTCAAGCAATTCTCCACCTTCAGCCTCCAAAGTAGCTGGGGCTGCAGGGAGGCGCCACTGCATCTGGCTAATTTTTTTTTTTTTTTGTATTTTTAGTCTAGACAGGGTTTCACTATGTTGGCCAGGTTGGTCTCGAACTCCTGACCTCAGGTGATCCGCCCATCTCTGCCTTCCAAAGTGCTGGGATTACAGGCATGAGTTACCACGCCCGGCCTGAAAACTTCATTAACAACATAGCATTGATACCTTTTTCTTAATGGCTACATATAAGTGGTAAAGATAGACAGTAATTTATTCAACAAGTTTAGTTTATTTTAGCTGTTTCCCGATGAGCCAGGGATCATATCTCAATGGTAAATTCATAGATGTAACTGCTAGATCAAAGGATTTTCTCATTAAAATTGATGGATATTGATAAATAGCATCACAAAAATACCGTGCTAACTTAGCATGAATGTGATAAAATTATCACAGCCTCACCAGCACTGGATGTTTGTCTTAAAAAAAATAAACTTCTGACCAGGTGCAGTGGCTCATGCATATAATCTCAGCACTTCGGGAGGCTGAGGCTGGTGGATCATGAGGTCAGGAGTTCAAGACCAGCCTGACCAACTTGATGAAACCCCATCTCTACTAAAAATACAAAAATTAGCCAGGTGTGGTGGTACACCCCTGTAGTCCCAGCTACTTGGGAGGCTGAGGTAGAAGAATCGCTTGAACCTGGGAGGGAGAGGTTATAGTGAGCCAAGACTGTGTCAGTGCACTCCAACCTGGGCGACAGAGCGAGACTCCATCTCAAAAGAAACAAACAAACATAAACTAACTTCTTTGTTTTTAACTGGATTTCCAATTTGAATATATTTTAAGTTTTGCAGTATCAATTTATGTCATATTTTTACCCTTCTCAAATACATAATTCTTTCATTAGCTTCATTCTAAATTTCTTTAACAAGTATTGTTTTTTCCAATATTATGTATGAGGAAACAGTCCTAGAGATCAGGAGAATGTAAATGTGTACAAACAGTTCCCATCTTCCAAAATAAAATTCTTTGCTGTTTTCTGTACCATACTTTGTTACCATGCACTATACTTTGTTTTTAAATCGTAGGCATACTGAATTATTAATATGATATACGTATGCTTATGACACAAATTGTTACAGAGTATTTTTTACTGTATTTAAGATGAACCTAAGCCTTCTCCTTAAGCAAATGATTTTCCCTTATGAATAAGCAGTGTAGAATTTCATCTTGGGCTGTTGAGCTGTTATATAGCACCTGTAAGTCTGAAACTTGATTTTATTTTACATTTCATCAGGATATGGGCACTGTGGTCCTGGGAAAGCTGGAATCAGGATCTATTTGTAAAGGTCAGCAGCTTGTGATGATGCCAAACAAGGTAAGAATCAGTTATGCTGTTTCCTATTTATTGATTTTTTTTTTTTAAGAGATAGAGTCTTGTTCTATCACCCAGGCCAGAGTGCAGTGGCAGAATCATAGCTTTTCGCAGCCTCGAACTTCAAGTGATCCTGCTACCTCAGCCTCCCAAGTAGCTGGGACTATAGGCATGTACCACTCTGCCTGGCTTTTTTTTTTTTTTTAATAAAAATTGAGATGGGGTCTCACTTTGTTGACCAGATGAGTCTTTTAACTCCTGGCCTCAAGCAATCCTCCCATCTTGGCCTCCCAAAGTGCTAGGATTACAAGTGTGAGCCACCACACCTGGCCTCCATTATGTTATTTTTGACTGCTCAATTGCTGATATTTGCAGATACCCTGTTCATAAGAAACTCAGAGGCAGGGCTTCTCTAACAGCTCCAAAGACGTTGCTTATGCAGGACCACAGACTTGAATCATCAGTACCTGCAGATAGAGATTTTGTTGATTTGAGAATTTATTTACTATGCTAACTACCCAGACAGAGTAAATTAGAAAAAGAATCCATTGTCAAATGTAATATTTAGATATAATTGACACCTTACAAATTGTATTGTCTGGCTTTTTGATGCTTTCTGCATTGGAGATTAGAGTAAATAGTATCTTGTAAAATGTTTCTATTTTAAAGCTTACATTTCCCTATTATCTTTGCAACTTGAAGGCTAACATCTGAATGAAAATAATTGTCAGGTTGAGTTCTTACTCATTTTTTTTTTCTGAGACAGAGTCTCACCCTGTCACCCAGGCTGGAGTGCACCATGTCAGCTCACTGTGACCTCTCCGTCTCCCAGGTAGCTGGGATAACAGGCATGCATCACCACACCCAGCTAATGTTTGTATTTTGAGTAGAGACAGGTTTCACCACGTTGGCCAGGCTGGTCTCAAACTCCTGACCTCGTGGTTTGCCCACCTCAGCCTCTCAAAGTGCTCAGTTTACAGGCATGAGCCACCATACCAGTCCAACCTCGTTTATAATAAAATAATCCATTGAGCTGGATGTAGTGGCATGCGCCTTTAGCCCAGCTGTTTGGAAGGTTGAGGCATGAGTATTGCTTGAGCCCAGGAGTTTGAGGCTGCAGTGAGCTATGATCACATCACTGCACTGTAGGCTGAGTGACACAGCGACACCCTGTCTCTTAAGAAAAAAAAGGTTTTAATACAAAAATAAAGTAGTTTATGGAAGCCTAAAGTTCTGATGCCAGCATTGCTCCTCAGTACTTCCTATGCTGCCTCTGGCAGTAAGGTGAAGGAAAAGAACAAGTGACGTGAGAGGGGATACACATGAAATTTACCATCAGTGACATCTACTGCATTAACAGTGCTATGCAGGCTGGATGCAGTGGTTCATGCTTGTAATCCCACCACTTTGGGAGGCCAAAGCAGGTGGAACACATGAGGTCAGGAGTTCAAGACCAGCCTGGCCAACATGGTGAAACCTTGTCTCTGCTCAAAATACAAAAAATTAGCCAGGCATGGTGGCAGGCACCTGTAATCCCAGCTACTTGGGAGGCTGAGGCAGGAGAATTGCTTGAACCCAGAAGGCAGAGGTTGCAGTGAGCTGAGATCACGCCTCTGCACTCCAGCCTGGGCAACAAGAGCAAAACTCTGTCTCAAAAAAAAAAAAGGAAAGAAAAAGTGCTGTGTAGCCATCATCACTATCTAATTGCAGAGCATTTCATCACATGAAAAGGAAATCATGTGTTCATTAAATAGCTGATATACTTTTAAAGCTTAGTTCATTAACTTTTTTTTTTTTTTTGAGCACAAATTTTCCTGATAACATTTAAGTAGTGTACAATTCTGATATTTGGAGATTGATAGGTAATGGAAAACAGGTCTATTAAATCCTTCATTGAATTCCATAATAAAAATTATATTCATAAAGCTGAAATCCAAATATTAAATTGTGTTTTTGATTTTGAAAGTGAAAAAGGTAAATGCTAGTATATATAGTGTTCTATTTGGAAATGATTAGAATGTGATATTTAAAAGGTGACATGTTAATATTTTTTTTCTTCCCCCTCTTAATGACTTTCTTTTAATAGCAAACACGTTAGTACTTTAATTGGCAGTTATACTTCTAGGATATGATTTTCACTGATCATATCTAGGCTAAGATTTTATGTCATACAGATATAATAAGATTTACAGTCAAATAAGTATTTTGCCTAATCAACCACCACAGAAAAATATGACTTGTAACTCTTCATTGAGCAGACATTCAGATCATTTTATGTTCTGTAATGCAGTGAAATGTGTCAGAAAACCTCCAATCTTGGTTTCTTTTAAAGCACAATGTGGAAGTTCTTGGAATACTTTCTGATGATGTAGAAACTGATACTGTAGCCCCAGGTGAAAACCTCAAAATCAGACTGAAAGGAATTGAAGAAGAGGAGATTCTTCCAGGATTTATACTTTGTGATCCTAATAATCTTTGTCATTCTGGCCGCACATTTGATGCCCAGGTAAACAAATTATTGTCGTTGTCATAGTGGGTTTTAATGTCTAAATGAAATTAGTATGTCAGTGCCTTTTGTGCTGATTATTGGTGATATGCCAGTTAACCCAGCTTAAGTGTGTAGAAGGAATGGAAATAGGTACCTCATACACACTATGGGTACCTCATACATGATAGGTACCTTATACACACAAGGCCTTCAAGCTGGTACAAGTGCTTACTGGATAAGGAGTATTCTTTGTAAGTTCCTTTTTATGTTTGATCTTTTGATACATTTTAGAATGTTATTTACTTTGACCAGACCACAGTTACTGTGGAAGTCATGGTTTATGTGCTCATTCAGAGCACATAGCTTTACAGACAAGAAATCACACAGGTTTCCCTGTTACTAACCTAACCCCCTTGGGAGAAGGACAGAGTAAATGAATGGCGTGGTTAATAGAACTTTTTAGTTCTGTTACAAGGTATGACAACTAATCAAATTAGATTTCGATGCCAGATTTAAGGTTGTTTACTGGAACTTAGATATTGACAGATGGATAAAGCTGTGATAAGTTTACATCTAGATACCTTCTGAGCAGTAATGATTAGCTTAATTCCTTGGGGAATATAAGGAAAGGCTTCCCAAAGAGAAATAAGTTGGCCTGCTTGTCTTTTGTTTTGTTTTGAAACGGAGTCTCCCTCTGTTCAGTGGCATGATCTCAGCTCACCTACAACCTCCCCCTCTGGGATTCAAGAGATTCTATGCCTCAGCCTCCTGAGTAGCTAGGATTACAGGCACCCACCATGCCTGGCTGATTGTTTTGTATTTTTAGTAGAGATAAGAGTTTTCACCATGTTGGCTAGGCTGGTGTCCAACTCCTGGCCTCAAGTGATTCCCCGGCCCCCTGCCTTGGTCCCCTAAAGTGCTGAGATTACAGGTGTGAGCCACTGTGGCCGGCCAGCCTGCTGTGTTTTTAAAGTTGACCAGGCACTTGCCAAGAAGATAAATAGGGTATAGGATATTGAAATTCATGCTTTGAGGTCAGGCAGCCTGACCCATCGTGTGAACAAAATTAGTAAGACAAACCTATCACCTCTAACAAAAAATCATTTAAGTTGGTCTTCAATTGAGATGGTAACACTAATTCTTGAGATATTATATGGCACTTGAGAACAATGAATTCTTTTTTTACCCTAAGGATAAAGATAAGAATGTGTGTGTATATTTATTTCACAGATAGTAATTATAGAGCACAAATCCATCATCTGCCCAGGCTATAATGCGGTGCTGCATATTCATACCTGTATTGAGGAAGTCGAAATAACAGTGAGTTTGTTTTAAGTTAATTGGTTTATTTCGGTTTTATTACTGTTTTATCTTGATGATTCTAATCAGCAACAGTGATGTACTTTTATTTCTATACCTGTCCTTAAAGATCCTTTTATTTGGCATTATTCTAATTTTCTCATACTCTTTTCTTGTTTAGGCCTTAATCTGCTTGGTAGACAAAAAATCAGGAGAAAAAAGTAAGACCCGACCCCGTTTTGTGAAACAAGATCAAGTATGCATTGCTCGCTTGAGGACAGCAGGAACCATCTGCCTTGAGACCTTTAAAGACTTCCCTCAGATGGGTCGTTTTACCTTAAGAGATGAGGGTAAGAGCTTTTAAACTGACATCTAGTAGTATATCCAGGATACCTAGCTTTGGTCATCTTCATCATTTCAATACATTACACACTGCAACAGGTTCACAGGAAACTTGGATTCACATTCTATATTCATATGAGTGTCTTATGAGTTGAATGAATGAACAGAATTGACTATGTTTCTTAGCCAAATCCAGTAATGCCAAATCCAGTAATTCTCTCTACATGAAAAATCTTAATTTTGATGGTTTCTGAGTAGTGGATTTGGAGAGCTATTTTGTTTACTAAGTAAGACATTTCTATGATGAATCCTTTGTAATATATCTAGAGATTAAAAGGGATCTAGAGATTGATTTTTTTAACACCTAATTTTTCAGAGGTCTAATGTTTGTGACCTTTTGTGTGCATCCATTTCTGCCTACCTCTGGGTGACGCAGAACAACTAATTCCCATCTTGGGGTCATGAAATACTTTGGCATAAAAACAAAATGGTTGTTATGAAACATTTCCCTATGGGTTGTTAGTATTTCGAACTTAGATAACCATTTTAAGACTATAGAAAAATTTACATAAAACTTTATAGTTCCATTGAAATACAGAATAGTCATTTCACATGTTCATTCCAATTCCATTTAGCAAAAATTACTATGTATCTACAAAGTGTCTGGAACTGTGCTAAGCCCTCGTGATTAATACAGCTCTTGAACCTTACATTGGAGAAAATTGTATAAAGACAGTGTTTATTTTACTTTAAAGTCCCAGAACTCTTCTTGTTGATAATAAAACTGGTTATTGGATTTATCCTATTAACAAAACAAAATGACAGTTTTAGTTTACCATTCAAAACCTGATAAAATCAGGAAGACAGAAGAAAGCAATAATGTAGCAGGAATTCTTAACCCTAGAATTACTGTTTTCTAAAAGATAACTTGGGTTTTAGGTTTTCCACAAGACCCAATGGATTTTGTATCCCTTTCAGTCCACAGGAGTACCACCAGAAGGATGTTTTCACTGCATTGTAGTCAGTGGCAATTGCTGTATCTTTTCAGTTACTTAAGGATTGGTTTTGGGATTTTTATTTTTTAGCAGCTTTACTGAGATATAATTTCCACAATATGAAATTGACCTGTTTTAAATATGCAATTCAATGAATTTTAGTATGTTTAGAGAATTGTACAACTATCACCATATACTAATGTTAGAACATCTGGAACACCTAAAAAGAAACCTTATACCTGTTGATAACCACCTTTTATTCTCACCTCCAGCCCTAGACAACCACTCTTCAGTTTGTCTTCTATACATACTCTATAAATAGAATTGTAAATATGTGGTCTTTCGTATCTAGTTTATTTTACTTAGTATGTTTTTGAGGTTCAACCATGTGGCATGTTATTTATTCCTTTTTATCAATGAATAGTATTCCATTGTGTGGATATTCCAAAAATACAGATATTCCTTTTTTTTAATCCAAAGAGGTTTTTGGCCTGGCATGGTGGCTCAGGCCTATAATCCTAGCACTTTCAAGAGGCCGAGGCGGGCGGATCACCTGAGGCCAAGAGTTCAAGACCAGCCTGGCCAACATGTTGAAACCCCGCCTCTACTAAAAATACAAAAATTAGCCGAGCGTGGTGGCAGGCACCTGTAATCCCAGCTACTAGGGAGGCTGAGGCAGGAGAATCACTTAAACATGGAAGGAGGAGGTTGCAGTCAGCCAAAATTGCACCACTGCACTCCAGCCTAGGTTACAGAGTGAGACTCTGTCTTCTTTTTTTTTAAAAAAAAAAAAAAAAAAAAAAAAAAAGGCCATGTGCAGTGGCTTATGCCTGTAATACCAACACTTTCGGAGGCCAAGGCAGGCAGATCAGTTGAGGTCAGGAGTTCCAGACCAGCCTGGCCAACATGGTGAAACCCCATCTCTACTAAAAATACAAAAATTAGCTGGGCGCAGTGGTGGGCATCTGTAATCCTAGCTACTCGGAGGATGAGGCAGCAGAATTGCTTGAACCCAGGAGGCTGAGGTTGCAGTGAGTTGAGACCACGACACTGCACTTCAGCTTAGTTACAAAGCAAGATTACATCTCGAGGTTGGGGGTGGGAAAAGATAGGTTTTTGATACAGGGAACCATCTCTTTACCAGCTTCCTCAGGTAAGACCCACTTTTTTTTTTTTGAGACAGTTTCACTCTTATTACCCAGGCTGGAGTGCAATGGTACAATCTTGGCTCACTGCATGTGCCACCACACCCAGCTAATTTTGTATTTTTAGTAGAGGCAGGGGTTTCTCCATGTTGGTCAGGCTGGTCTTGAACTCCCAACCTCAGATGATCTGCCCACCTCAGTCTCCCAAAGTGCTGGGATTACAGGTGTCAGCCACCGTACCTGGCTAAGACCCATTTATTAAGACTACCTAAATAGAAGTATCTTGGATTTGGCAGTAAAGCTAATTAGTAATTTACATTGTAAAAAATATTTTTGTGATATCTTACGTAGATTTGCTATTCACTATTGAAAGATTTTTTAAAAATTTCATTTCTAGGTAAGACAATTGCAATTGGAAAAGTTCTGAAACTGGTTCCAGAGAAAGACTAAGCATTTTCTTGACGATCCTGCACAATACTGTGAGGAAAATTGACTACAAAAGCCTACTTCACACCGCCTTCTCTTACTTTCTGCCCATTGATAAACCTCTCCCCATATTT
The DNA here is from genome assembly GCF_030222135.1 of Aotus nancymaae. NCBI lineage: Eukaryota > Metazoa > Chordata > Mammalia > Primates > Aotidae > Aotus > Aotus nancymaae. The sequence goes on from NW_026988463.1 coordinate 14,639,416, forward strand.
TGGCAAAGAGAAAATTCACAGCAAAAGTCCACATTATATCAGCTTTCTCATATTGAGAGCTCTGCTATGCCACTGTTGAATTCTTCCCAAGATTTTCGCCCCTAGCCCCCTCTTCTAACTCTGCTTCCTTGGACAGATTTGGCAATAGCTTTGTAAGTAATGTGGACATAATTGCCTACAATAATGAAAACCTACAATGATTTTTTTATTTTTCATTTTCCCCTTAGGCATATTTAGTATTTTTTCCCCAGGCAGATCATTCTGAGTGTGCGAGTGTGTGTGCACATGTTACAAAGACAACTACCATGTTAATAAAATATTCCATTTGAAATCCTTTTCGGTATTTGAATTGCTTTTGAATAGTGTTTTTTATCTGGATGTAACATTGTTGCATTAGCTTTTTAACTTTCCCAAGTAATTGAATATGTTTTATTACTTGGACTTTTCTAAACTCTTTCCCTACCCACTACTTTAACAAGTTTGTATTAAAGGAAAGGATTAGTTTGACCCCTTCTTTTGATGGTTAATGCATACATGCAGTTAAACCCCTTTATCCAACTGTGATACTGCTTTACTAGGTCTTTTAGGGTTTTGTTTTGTTTTTTTTTTTTGCCAATTTATATTGTAACATGATTTCTTAAACACAGTAAGTTGTTTTAAAATAGAAGAACAGCATACTGTAGGTTTTATAAGTAAAGCTTAATGAAATTGTACCCCTAGAGAAAATTCCATTAACTCATTAGATTAGTGGAATTTACAACAAATAAAGCATGTTTGAGACCTGGCAAAAATTATTCTTTTAGTATTTATAAGAGCGGCATGCCTCTAGTTTGAAAACCCTATCAGTTGCAAGTGCCAGTTCTACAAGTTACCCAGTTTACTCTTTGTATCAGTAACTTTAAAGGCTGGATGATCCTTACTGGTTAAAGCTAAATCTCAACCCAGCAACTAAATGAACATATTTAGAATCATCAGAATTTGCACAGACTAAAATTATAAGCGATAAGAAGAATCAAGCACAGTGTAAGTTTTATCTCAATTATTTGAAATTGAGTTTTCTTAAGTGTAAAGCTGACATCTGCTAACCATGTTTTTGATGAACCACAATGCAGCATTGTGGTGGTTTTAGACTGAATGACTTTCTGTTATGAATATTATGAGAGATAAATTTTTCATGAGAATAAATGAGAAATGGAGGCAATTTGGGTTTAACAGAAACCCCCTTGATGCCGAGTGTTGCCATTTGTCAAAGATGGCCTCTTTTAGATTGTGATTTATCTCTAAATATGATACTTTGTAATTGTATATTTAATAACAAATCCCTTCCCTGTAATTTTGCTCCTCAGAAAAGAAAAGCCTAGACAAACTGTATTTCCAGTCACAAAACATAAAACTTAATCTAATAGGTTTTTTTATTTTTGAGACAGAGGCTCACTCTGTCGCCCAGGCTGGAGTGCAGTAGTGCGATCACGGCTCACTGCAACCTCTGCTTCACGGATTCAAGCAATTCTCCTGCCTTAGCCTCTTGAGTAGCTGGGATTACAGAAGCCTGCCACCATGCCCAGCTAATTTTTGTATTTTTAGTTGAGACAAGATTTCATTGTTTTGGCCAGGCTGGTCTCAAGTCCTGATCTCAAGTGATCTGCTTGCCTGGGCTTCTCAAAGTGCTGGGATGATAGGTCTGAGGCACTGCACCTGGCCTAGTGTTTTCTTAACTACAAAATTCCCATTCATTTCATGGATGAGGCTATGTCTTATGGACAAAGTTATTGTCCTACAGCTTCTTAAAACTATAATTATGGCTATTAAATTGCATGAAATTTAAATATATTTTATTATGTCTGCAAATCTCTGGGCTTTTATTTTTCTGGAAAATATAGGAGCTTTAATCAAAACATAATAATTCTTTTTGTAATTCCATGTTAATAAAAACAAATACTAGCAATTGCTTGAGTTTTAATGAATATTCAAAAGTTCAAGAGCCACTGAAATCACTTCCAGAGATAAGAATTCTCTTTCTAAATTGAACACATTTTTAAAAAATCAGTTATGTTTGCTACTAAAACATCTACACTGTTAGAATATTATGTGCATGTTGCCAAGACTCTTAAGTAACTTGGATATAAACTGTGAAGGGCCTACCTCTAAAAAGTAACAGGTAATACAAATATAAATGTAACTATAAAAATTCCACTGGATTCTTGCACATTTGCAAGATTAGATTATTCAGAAGAAATTTCAATGCTAAAATTAACCAGCAACATAAATTCTAGGGGCTCTGAAAAGTATTCTCATCTTTTTAAAGTTGATGCATTTTAAACTCCTGGTTACACTGGCTATTCATTTGGATAAGGAAATAAAAAGTCTAAGTTGAACTTGGCAGTATGTGAAGACGTTGGACCTTCATAGAGCAATAGAAATTCCTCTTCTGTCTTCTGCAAATGCAAACGTGTTTATATGGTCAACAGTGCAAAAATAGGGTAATTGGCTGCATATTTGCGGTATTACCTAAGCATTTTTTTCTCTAACGTAGCTCTACTAAATTTTTTTTGCATCTTTTTACATTAATGATGTTCTTTATATAACTTTCATGCTAGATTATTTAGTTTTTTTTAAATTAATAAACTGAATTTAAGAAATAAATAAGTAATTGCCATATTAAACCCTTGTTTCTTGCTGTGGGAGGGGGGAAGTACAGCACTCACTTCTTGTTTTTAATTTGCAAAAAAGTAACTTATCCAGTGAAAATCTACATAAATGAAACCAGAACTGTTGGACTGAATGTGTATTTATTGTCTTGAGATTAAGTGACAAATAGTAAAGTGTTACTGAATAATTAACATGAATTTTTTTTGTTTGGAGTTGAAAATCTTTGAAATATGTGATAGCTGACTGTCAAAAACTCCTAAACTTCAACAGTGCAGGTTGTTCACTGTAACAAGAGGTAACTCATATTTGCTGGTTACTGCTCTCACAACATGGGACTTTGAACTGCGACGTAGTTGAATAGTTGCCGGCGTCCACTCAGCTGAAGCACTGTGAATATTTTGGGTCAGACTTGGAGCCAGTGGTTTTGTAACCCAAGAAAAAAGTTGAACCAATGGTCGAAAACTGCTCCCAGGATGAACTCTGGAAAAAAATCCAGCAAAACTCCCCTGGCGATCTTCAGGAACACTAGTAATGACTAATTACTCCGTGATCTTTGATGACTATTACACATGACAGCACTCTAGCGCCTTTCCTTAGTGGCATGGACTTCCTCATGGACCGCTACTTCATGGAAGATAGCTTCATTGCTTTGGGTAGAGACTTAAGGTAGTCGAGGGGAAAACACGCAGTTTTATTACAGCTGTTAACATTAGGCAACTTTCAACTTTAAAACTCTTTGTCAAAAATGTGGTTATAGCACTGTAGCTCTGATTTTAGGATGGTTAAATGTTAAATTCATTGTTGGCCTACATTATCAGAACAAACTCTGCCATTAATCCTCTCACAAACATATGTAAGGTAGAGAGCAACCAGCGGACTTCGGGGATGATGATCTATCTCCAAATAATAAGGCTTTTATTTCTGCCAGCTGACTTTTTCAGTGATTCTAGCAGATGCCATCTAATACATTCATGATCTTGTTTCTTTCTTTAGAGATCTTGCCATGGCAGCAACTTGTTAAGTAAGTACAATCACTTATGCACAAAAGACTTAACTAGTTTTAAATTGAGCAGTCAGTTGGTTAGATTAGATTTCATAGTAAATGGAATAGGAAGTGTTTTTACTTTCCATTAGTAAAGCTGTGGATTCTACTTGACCCAGTTTACTGTCAGAATTCAGTTTGGGTAGATTTGGTTCAACCTTTGATAGTTTTTGGCTCTAGGATATTCTTGACTTTTCAATATACTAGAACTTACTGCATCTTCCCTTCAATAAATACACTTCTCACATACCTCTGATCCTATGCTTCCTTGGAACAATAATGCTAGATGAGTTGTTTACTAAGGATTATTATAAGGACCTGAAGGTGTGGGAGTGGAGATTAAAACCTTTATGTTCTCCAGTATAAGGGAAAAGCAGATTGGCACTATGTCTGATAAGGCAGAAAACAACAGGATTCCTTAAGTGATCCTTGAAATGGTTTTCTGCCTTATCATATTTGCCACTGTGCCCTTTAAAACGATGTGGAAACCTCAGGTTTGTGGACAGCACAGGTGGAATGATGGTTTGTGCTTCCTGAGGCTCCCCTCTGCCAGGCACGTTAGCTTAGTGCTTCAAATGTCAGCCCAAGTCCTTGCTACCTCCTTTTCCTGCTGCCTGGGGAAGAGTGCGTGTGCTGGAGCTGGAGCTCTTGCACTCCTCAGGTGATTGATTGTTCTCACCGCCATTTCCTCCACATGCATTAGGTGAAACTGAGGTCTGAGCCTCCTGCAAGGTCTACATTTTAAGGACTCACACATCGGGCTCTCAAATGTACACACTTGTTCTGTTTATTCTAAATGAAATGTGGGTATCTCCCAGGCCAGGATTTAGTAACTAGTTTTCGCTAGACAGCAGGTTAATACCTAGATCTCATTTTTTTAAAAAACAGGATTAAAGGGAACTGATTAGGTTTGCTGAGTTTTTTTAGCCTAATTCCAAAGCATGGAAGAGTACGCTAGGTAGGAAAGAAATCTTTTTGTAGCTACCTACTGTGCCTGACTTGATGCCTGTGTGAGGATTAAGCCCTTAGTCTGCTCTTGCAATTATTCAAATAACAAGTTAAATTTGCTTTTGTAATAACAATAAAAGTTGTCATCTTTCCTTTTGAAGGATTTGTCGTTTCTTTGTAACTACCTGTGTGGTTACAAGCCAAAGTCATGCCCTTTTCTGTACAATCCTTTTATTTTTGTATCAGGTATTGGAACCATCTGCCAACGGGTTTGTTGGATGGCTGTAACAAGCTCTGTCACATAAGGGATTCACAAGCATGTCAACTGCTTGCATATGGTATGCAAGTCTTTTGTATAATGTATACAACAACCTTAGGAAACAAAAATAGTAACCCTATAGGAAGTTAGAGATGCTGAATAATAAATAACTAGATTACAGCATGTGGTTTTCTGTCAACAGTGAGTTGAGGAAACGTTAATTATTGTCAGAACTATGAACGTCTACATTCAGGATTTTTAATAAAGATAGAGACCAAATAGTGCCTGCCCTTTTCATTCAGTGTGCAAGGGCAAGAAGAAATTAATGATAAAAGTAAGATACACAGTGGCTACCTGAATGACAGCAATTCATTCCTGTGTACTCACTAAGTTCCTGTTTGAACTGTTTTAGGTGAATCACTTTGAGGTTTTGGCAGTCAGCCTCTAGGTATTTGGTATTAAACCAATCATAGCTTAAAACTTGGGACCAAGCTTGCTATTAAAGTAGGGGTTCAGGCTGGGTGCGGTGGCTCATGCCTGTAATCCCAGCACTTTCAGAGGCTGAGGTGGGTGGATCACTTGAGGTCAGGAGTTCCAGACCCACCTGGCCAACATAGTGAAACCCCGTCTCTACTAAATATACAAAAATTAGCTGGCCGTGGAGGTGCATGCCTGTAATCCCAGCTACACGAAAAGCTCAGGCAGAAGACTTGCTTGAACCCGGGAGGCGAAAGTTGCAGTGAGCCAAGATCATGCCATTGCAAACAAGAGCCAGACTCCATCTCCACTCAAAAATAAACCCGGAAGAATAGCATCAATACCTTGGATGATGTAAATCTGTAGTGAAGAATGGGTATCACAATCTAGAACAAAGTCCAAATAACAAGAAAATAGAATTTTAAAGCTTTCCAAACTTGAAAGAGTCTTAAAAGGCAAGTTTAGCCTCTTTGGCCATGTGAAAAACATCATGGAAAATGATTGACTTACCCGATAATGACAATTTTTAAGCCTTTATGGCCATTATGATGAAGAACCATAAAAGTTCTGTTATGACATCCCTTTTTTGTTTCCTTATATTGCATTTGTCCTCTGTAGAGTTAATTCAATGTGTTGGTCTTAAAAGTAAAATTTGCCAGATGCGGCGGCACACACCTGCAGTCCCAGCCACTCCTGAGGTGGGAAGATGACCTAAGCCCAGGAGTTCAAGGCGCCAGTGGGTTACGATAATGCCTGTGAATTGTCACTGCACTCTAGCCTGGTCAACACAGTGAGATATTCTCTTTTTAAGCGAAACTTCTTGTTACTGTGACTCTTTCCTTCAAATTGTTTCTGAAAGCTTTGTGCACCCACATTACTTGCAAGAAATATTTTCCTATGTTTTCTCCTAGGAATAAGAGACTGCCTACAACAAGTAAACAAAATTCCTCTAGCTGATGAATATACTTTTGAATTATTTGGAATATGATCCTTCTGTTAAAAATTAGGCCACGCTGGGTGTGGTGGCTCATGCCTGTAATCATAGCACTTTGGGAGGCTGAGGCGGGTGGATCAACGAGGTCAGGAGTTTTGAGACCAGCCTGGCCAACATGAAGAAATGCCATCTCTACTAAAAATATTAAATTTAGCCAGGCACAGTGGTGCAAGCCTGTAATCCCAGCTACTCAGAAAGCCGAGGAAGAATTGCTTGAACTCGGGAGGTAGAGGTTGCAGTGAGCCAAGATCGCGCCACTGCACTCCAGCCTGCATGACGGAAGAAAGACTCCATCTCAAAAAAAAAAAAAAAAAAGCCAAAAATTTCCTCTATGTGCACTGGGTCACATTTAATGTTAGCTGCACATTTTCTTAACATCCCATTGCCCACATTTGATCCCTTAACATTTGCCTCCAATGCAAATGACGATCATCCCCAAACACAAACAGAGTAATACTAGTTTGCATGTTTAAAGCATTTTCACTAAAAGAAGTTCTGTTCTGGTTTGAGCTGAGTCAAGAGTCAAGCTAGTGGTAATAACTGGTAAAAATAATTCAGAGGGCATAATGGGGAAAAACCCACATTGAACTTGTTTTGTATCTTGTAGTTACAATTTTTAATGAGGATTTCATCCTACTTAATTAGGCACAGTACTCCCAAAGGACTTTACTTTGTATTTGCTTATAAAATACACAAGTTCCACATTTCCAAATAATTAGAAGAAAATGATTTGAACATTTTCAGCATGGAGATAAACAGGCAATGGATATCCCAATAACCCTGATTTGATCTGTATACATTATATGAATGTATCAAATGATCACATGTACCCTGAAAATATGTAATACTACAGAAGTTACTTAAAAGCAGATGACATCGCTATCTTTACTATCTTATTAATTCCGTGGCAGATATATCGGGTTTTAGAAAAAAAAGGAAATCATCAAAGATTTAGATTCTTAGGAGTAACTGATTTGTAAAGAAGTTCCAGGAGATAGACGTTATATGACAAAGGAGAGGATTTTTTTATTAAGGTACAATCTGCATAAAGTGAAAATCACAGATGTTAAATTTACAATGAGTTTGTCAAGTGTATACACTGTAAACACTCCCATCAACATGCAGAACATTTCCATCACCCCAGAAAGCTCTCTTCTGCTACTTTCCATCCAATCCCCTCTTGCCAAGGCATTTGCTGTTATGCCATCTATTATAATAGTTTTGTCTGTTTTTGAACTCTACATAAATGGAATAGCATAGCTTGAACTCAATTCTGTTATCTCTGGCACATAACATTTTAGAGATTATGTTGTGCATATCAGCAGCTCATTTTGTTTTTATGAGTAATACTCCATTTTATGAATATTCTCTAAATGATCTATCCTTGAAGGGAGATTTGATTTTGCTTTCCAATTAGCATTCTTTGACAGGTTAGTTGCAAATGCAAATACCTTTCTTCTGAATTTATCTAATACAAGGAAGTAAAACCAGAGAGAAAAGTCTCACCATTTCTTCCTTTATCTACTTTTATAAGACTTACCAAAGATAAACAGATGATGTAGTGATCCTAACAGGTGGTGAAATAACATAAGCTTCCTTCTTATCTCCCTTTCCAATCTTAAAGACGGTCTTCCCCGTATTGCCTGTGAGGGGCCTCTTTTTTTTTTGAGACTGAGTCTCGCTATTGCCACGCTGGAGTGCAGTGGCACGATCTTGGCTCACTGCAACCTCCACTTCCCAGGTTCAAGTGATTCTCTTCCCTCAGACTCTGGAGTAGCTGGGATGACAGGCATGCGCCACTACGCCTGGCTAATTTTGTATTTTGACTAACCTGACTTGCACCTCTACTAAGTAACTGTTTTAAACTTCAGGGCTAAATCCTTTTTCTTTTTTGGTAGATTTATTCAATTCTGTGCATGAATAACTTCTGTAAGTCCTTTTATAGATCCCTTATTGATGACCTAGCATAATACTTTATAGTATAGTAGCTATGTAAAACTTCCCTGCCAGGCACAGTGGCTCACGCCTGTAATCCCAGCACTTTGGGAGGCTGAGGCGGGCGAATCACAAGGTCAGGAGTTCAAGACCATCCTGGCTAGCATGGTGAAACCCTGTCTCTACTAAAAATACAAAAATTAGCTGGGCATGGTGGTGCATGCCTGTGATCCCAGCTACTTGGGAGGCTGAGGCAGGAGAATCACCTGAACTGGGGAGATGGAGGTTGCAGTGAGTGGAGATCGCACCACTACACTCCAGCCTGGGCGACAGAGCAAGACGCTGTGTCAAAAAAAAAAAAAAAAAAAAAAAAAAGAGGCTGGGCATGGTGGCTCACGCCTGTAATCCAAGCACTTTGGAGGCCAAGGCAGGCGGAACACCTGAGGTCGGGAGTTCAAGACCCGCCTGACCAACATGGTGAAACCCCGTCTTTAAAAAAACAAACAAACAAACAAACAAACAAAAACCTTTCCTAATTTGAATAAAGATGCACTTTGAGATTTTGAGTTGTCATAACATTTACCAGCTATATACTGGTACTGATTAAAAGAACACAGTCCTGCAAGTTGTCAGCTGGTTATCGTCAATGATAAAAAGAGACTAATGGTATTTCTTTCAGCAAACAGAAGAAGAGAACTAACTTTGTGTTATTTAATCTATTTTTTTTAACGTAGAAATCACTTTTAAGAGTGGCCTTAATAGTCCATTCCTTGGGGAATATAATTCCTCTAAATACACGTTGGCTAGATTAAGAATGTTTGTCAGTCATGTATTAAGTAGGGTTGGTGTACACTATGATACTTAGGAGCTAAATGGTGTGCTTGTGATACCTACATAGATTGTTTTCTACTGAAAACCTCTTTACATTTCTTTCTCTGGCAATCTCATTGTTCTCTTTCTTCCCCAGCCCTCCACCCCAACCCCCAAATCGGAATCAAATATTTATTTCTTTTTCTTTTTTTTTTTTTTTGAGACGAAGTCTCACTCTGTTGCCCAAGCTGGAGTGCAGTGGCACGATCTCAGCTCACTGCAACCTCCATCTCCCAGGTTCAAGCGATTCTCCTGCCTTAGCCTCCCACGTAGCTGGGACTATAGGCAGGCACCACCATGCCCAGCTAATTTTTTTGTATTTTTAGTAGAGATGGGGTTTTACTATGTTGGCCAGGCTGGTCTTTAACTCCTGACCTTGTGATCCACCTGCCTCAGCCTCCCAAAGTGTTGGGATTACAGGCATTAGCCACCAAGCCTGGCCCAAATATTAATTTCTTTACTGATTGGCTATTTCTTTCCACTTGAATGCAGGTAAGCTACCTCCTGCCCTCATTTGGGCCCTAAGATGCATAATTTCTCTTCCAATCCATTTAATAACGATGACATTATTTTTAGCAAAAGTAAAAAGAAGACAACTAACCTTGTGCTATCAGGAACATGCCAGACGTTGTGAAGATATATTCTCTGAAATGCTAGGGAGCCAGCTCCATTTAACACATGAAGACACGGTGAAGATATATTCTCTGAAATCCTAGGGAGCCAGCTTCATTTAACAGACAGATGAACACACTGTGAAGATATATTCTCTTAAATCCTAGGGAATCAGCTTCATTTAACAGATGAAGACACTGAGGCTTGGGAGATTGGCCACCTTGTCCAAGGCTAAACAACTAGTACATCATGGATTTGGGATTCAGACTGATCTTTCTGACCCAAAATACCATGTTCTTCCTACCTTCCTTAAAATGTCACATTCTACATTTCAGCAATATTGTGTCACTTCTTGATTCCATTATGTTTAGGTTAACATTACTTAGCAGATTTCAGTACCAAGAATATGCTGAGTATTAAACTGCTTTTGGATAATTCAGACATTACTAACTGACTATGTGGCATTTCTTTCATTAGCTGCCATTTGTAACCACTCTGACTTGACAGCGCTATATAAAAAAGGATTTCTAATAGTTTCCTAGGGTTACTAGTTGATTGCAACAAATGTTTACTTTGAACTAGAATCTGAGTTCCAAGCTGGGTATAATCCACATGCCTATAATCCCAGCTGCTCAGGAGGCTGAGGCAGGAGCATCACTTGAACCGAGGAGGTGGAGGTTGTGGTGAGCCAAGATCACCCCATGGTACTCCCGCCTGGGTGACAAGAGTGAAACTCTGTCTCAAAATAAAATAAAATAAAATTTTAAAATCTGAGTTCCATTATTAAGTATGAAGTTTCTTAAACTTTATGTTTACCATCCAGCAACATGTTCGAACAATCTTTGCAATTAGTTGAATTATTTATCAAATCGTTAATAAAATTATGTACCTACAAAAAAGAATTTCAAGTTGTTTGAAGAGAGGTATCTTAGTACCTTCCAAGAGAAACAACTTAATAGTATTCATGGTATTAGTGAGCCCTGGGTACTCGAATGTTGAAATTAATTATTTTGGTTTTTGTAGAAATGAGATTTTGCTATGTTGTCCACACTAGTCTGAACTCCTGGGTTCAAGCAATCCTCCCTCCTCAGCCTCCCAAAGTGCTGGGATTACAGGTGTGAGTTACCATGCCTGGACAATTTATTTATTTAAAAATTTTTTTACCCTGTCTTGTGGTGCTGACAATATGGTCTTTTATCAGTATGTATTCTTCTCAGCTTCAATGTTTATCAGTGTTAACACATCTTCAGATATCTCCACTCCTTCATGGCTTCTGTAACCTGGCACCCTCTTGGTTTTCATTCTTCTTTTTTGACACAAAGTCTCACTTGTCACCTAGGCTGGCGTGCAGTGGCACAATTATGGCTCACTGTAGCCTCAATGCCCTGGGCTCAAGCGATCCTCCCGCTTCAACATCATGGGTAGCTGGGATACAGGCGCACACAATCACACCCATCTAATTTTTCTATTTTTTTGTAGAGACAGGATCTCACTATGTTGCCTAGGCCAGTCTTGAACTGAACTCAAGCAAGCTGACTGCCTCAGCTTCCTAAATTGGTTTTCTTTTACATCTTCAACTACTTCTCTGTTTTCTCTTAGTTTGTTATTGAAGGTTTCTTTACAACTCTATTCTTCCTCTAGACTTCTTTTTGCAATCTCACTTATTTACAAAATTTTAATCATCGCCTTCATGAAAATGACTTCTAATTTCCTTTTTAGTTCAAGAATATTCTCTTCCACATTCCAGATCCACTTAGATGCACTACTGGAACTTCAAACTCAAAATATAATCATGGGTTGCTAATGATGAGAATACATCCTGAGAAATGTGTCTTTGGGTGACTTCATAGTTGTGGGAATATCAGTGTACTCACAGAAGCCTAGATAGTATGGCTTGCTACACACCCATGCTATGTGATACAGCCTATTGCTCCTGGACTACAAATCCGTACAACATGTTACTGTACTAATACTGTAGGCAACTGTATCTAAAAGATACAGTAGGCCAGGCATGGTTGCTCATGCCTGTAATCCCAGCACTTTGAGAGGCCGAGTCGGGTGGATCACCTGAGGTCTTCAGTTTGATACCAGCCTGACCAACATGGAGAAACCCCGTCTATACTAAAAACACAAAATTAGCTGGGCGTGGTGGCGCATGCCTGAGGCTGAGGCAGGAGAATCCTTGAACTTGGGAGGCGGAGGCTGCAGTGGGCTGAGATCACGCCACTGCACTACGGTCTGGGCAACAAGAGTGAAACTCTGTCAGGGAAAAAAAAAAGGCTGGGCGCGGTGGCGCACGCCTGTAATCCCAGCTCTTAGAGAGGCAGAGGCGGGAGGATAGATTGAGCCCAGGAGTTCAAGACCTGTCTGGGCAATATAGTGAGACCCTGTTCTCCACAAAAAGGAAAAAAAAAAAAAAAGTAGCCAGGCGTGGTGGCGTACGCCTATAGTTCCAGCTACTCGGGAGGCTGAGGCAGGAGAACTGCTTGAACCCGAAAGGCAGAGGTTGCAGTGAGCCGAGATCACGCCGCTGCACTCCAGCCTGGGCATCAGAGCAAGATTCCCTCCTAAAAAAAAAAAAAAAAATTCATTAAACCCATCCAACAAGAGAAAGGAGAAGTATCTCCTAAACATGCCTAGAACATCTCTGGAAGGTTCCAGGAGACACCTTTAAGGGTGGTTACCTCTGGGGAGGCGGGTGGAGTGGGAAGAAGACATTACAAGGCAAGCCTGTCTGACCCAAGGGCCACATGCAGCCCAGGAGGCCAGGCTTTGAATGCAGTCCAACGCAAATTCGTAAACTTTCTTCAAACATTATGAGATTTTCTTTTGCGATTTTTAAAATTTTTTTTAAGACGGGGTTTCACCATGTTGGTCAGGCTGGTCTTGAACTCCCGCCCTCAGGTGATCCACCTGCCTTGGCCTCCAAAGTGCTTGGATTACAGGTGTGAGCCACCACGCCCGGCCTTGCGATTTTTTTTTAAAGCTCATCAGCTATCATTAGTATTAATATATTTTATGTGTGGCCCCAGACAATTTTTCTTCTTCCAGTGTGGCCCATGGAAGCCAAAAGATTGGACTCCCCTGTTCTAAGGTATTCCATTTGTCAGTTATCCAGCCTCCACTTTTACCTTTGTTTAGCGACAAGGTCTCGTTCTAATGGCTACGCTGGACTGCAGTGGCGCGACCATAACTCACTGAGCCTCGAATTCCTCGGCTCAAGCGAACCTCTAGCCTCTGCCTCTCAAGCAGCTGGTTCTACAGGTGAGCACCACCACGCCGGCTAATCTTTTTATTTTTTGGAGACGGAGTCTCGTATATTGCACAGGCTGGTCTCCAACTCCTGGAATCCTTCTGCCTTGGCCTCCCACAGCGCTGGGATTCCTGGCGCCAGCCACGCGCCCAGCCAACCACGCTTATTTGTATAGGATCTTACCTCCCGCCACTCTGCGAGACCAGAAGCTCCTTAAGAGACTGGCTCCGACGCATCTTTCGGTCCCTCACGCCGCTTAACGATGCGCCGGGTGACTCCTGTGCTTTATATTTCACGGCTTCCCCACCAGCCTGGAGTTGGAGTTACCTAAACTCAACCTGCAGGTGGGAGGTGGAGCCAGGACTTGGCGCTCTGCCCGCGCCACACGCGGCCTTCCCAGAGGCGGGGACCATGGCATGCGGGGGACACGACTGGGCCACCTGACGGGACTGTTCTCCCGCCTCAAGGAACTTTCTTGATTTCTATCGCGTAAGAGTAAGGGAACACCCAGGCAACTCCCCAAACCTCATGGAAAGCGGGAGAAGAGCGGAAGGAGAGGTGCCGCCTCAACGAAGGGACTCTGACAGCCACCACATCCTCTTAAGAACGGAACCGTGCGCCCTCCCGGAAATGACGCACAGGGGCTCGGTTCCCGCCCCCTCGCTTCCGGGTCTGTGCCTCGCTCGCGCGTGCGCCTCAGAAGTACGTAGCCGGATTCCGCAGGCGCACCTTCACGAGGTGAAAGCAAGATGGAGGACTCGGCCTCCACGCCGCTGTCATCTTCAGCCGCGACTGCCACCTCCACCTCGACTTCAGCTGCCCCGACAGCACGGAAGCAGCTGGACAAAGAGCAGGTGAGTGGTTCCTGGGGAGGGTGGCTTGGAAGCGGGGTGCCAGGACCCGAGTGCGTGCTCGGCAGAATCCCCCGGGGCTCTTGGAGGGTCGCTTGCGGGCTGTGTGCCTCAGCTCTCTCTCCCGTTTACATACGTCGGTGGGCGCCTGCTTCCCCACGGTTCTGCGGCCTTGAATTGGGTTGCAAGTGTACTAGATGATGAACTAAATGAGATCGACCTGGCGACCTGGCTTAACTTCCCTATACTTAGGCCTTGGCCGAGTCGCTTACTTTTGCAGGTTTTTTACCCGTTATTTAAAATGGGCCCTTTCGGTCCGCGCTATCCAGGATCGGAAGAGGCAAAGCGAGTACCGCATTTTGGCCAGGGGCCTGGCACAAGGTAAGAAAGTACTCAGTAGGCTGGGCGCGGTGGCTCACGCCTGTAATCCCAGCGCTTTGGGAGGCTGAGGCGGGTGGATCACCTGATGTGAAAAGTTCGAGACTAGCCTGGCCAACATGGTGAAACCCCGTCTCTACTAAAAATACAGAAATTAGCTGGACGTGGTGGCGGGCATCTGTAATCTCAGCTACTTGGGAGGCTGAGGCAAGAGAATTGGTGGAACCCGGGAGGCGGAGGTTGCAGCGAGCCGGGATCGCGCCATTGCACTCCAGCTCGAGCGACAACAGTGAGACTCCGTCTCAAAAAAAAAAAAAAAGGAAGAAATAATAAATGCTAAATGCATTCTCTTTGTGCTTTTCCTGGGATTACTGCTTTCATCGTTGAGGGCAGGAGGAATATGTTTCCGTTTGGCCCAATCTCTTAAGTAGAAGAGATGCCCTGCCGTAGATGGTGCTGGAAATTGATACTTAGGTGTGTTTGAGGGATTCTTAGAATTCTCTGAATATAAATTGCAGGATCCTAATAGATAAGGTTATGGAGGTTACCCCTTGAAATAGAAATTGGAAGGGAAAAAATAGTGTGGGAGGGGACAAATGCTAAGTTAGATTTAGAACATTCACTTATTTGTGTAAGTTATTGTGAGAACATTTCACTTATTTGTCTTCTCCACTTTGCAGGTTAGAAAGGCATTGGAAGCTCTCTTGACACATTGCAAGTCCAGGAAGAACGATTATGGGTTGCTTTTGAATGAAAATGAAAATTTATTTTTAATGGTGGTATTATGGAAAATTCCAAGTAAAGAACTGAGGGTCAGACTGTAAGTTGTGGTTTTCTGCCTTTGCTGTTTTTATCTGCCTGTTCATTCTTTGTAACTCGAACAATTCTATGGTATTTTCTAATGGAAACTTGGCAAATTTTTAATAAAAACCACACACGAAGTAAAACAACAGTGTCTAAAAGAACCGTAGAGGATTGGCGAGGTGGTGCACGCCTGTAATCCCAGCACTTTGGGAGGTCGAGGCAGGCGGGTTACCTGAGGAATTCGAGACCAGCCTGGCCAACGTGGTGAAACCCCGTCTCTTCAAAAATACAAAAACTAGCCGGACATGATGGCAGGTGCCTTTAATCCCAGCTACCCAGAAGGCTGAGGCTGGAGAGTCACTTACACCCAGGAAACTGAGGTTGCAGTAAGCAGAGATGTCTCCATTGCACTCCAGCCTGGGTAACAGAGCAAGACTCAGTCTCAAAAACAAAAAAAGAAAAGAAATTAATTGTAGGAATTCAGATGTGCTAAAATTTTCTCGAAATTTCACCAGTTTTCTGAGCTTGGTTGACAGCTAACCTAATCAGGTCTGTTGAATAGAAAACCTAGTGTTTGAAAGAATAAGGTGAAATAAGTTAAACAGCTTTTTTTTTTTTTTTTAAGAATCTTTTTATCTTTCCATGTCAAGCAAAAATTCCTTGAGGCCCCAGTTTACTCCTTTATACACAGACAATAAAAAACTACAGTGGACTTCTTTGTATTAAAAAGACACCCATGGTGATTATATAAAATGCTTCTTCGGAACATAGGTTGTAAGCCTAAGAGATGAGTTAAACTCTTGTATTTTATTTTCTGTAAGATGTAGCATAATTATGTTTGCTGGTCCCCCTGGTTTATGTTTATTTCATGTTTTTTGGTTTCAATTCTTTTCTCTCTTTTTTAAAGACACAGAGTCTTGTGCTGTTGCCCAGCTGGAGTGCAGTAGTGAGATCTGTGTTTACTGCAACCTCAACCTCCCTGACTTAAGTGATCCTCCCACCTCAGCTTCCCAAGATGTTGCCTAGGCTGGTCTTGGCCTTGGGCTCATGCAGTCCTCTGGCCTCAGTTTCCCAAAGTGTTGGGATTACAGGCATGAGTTACTGTGCCTGGCCTGTTTTAACTGTTTCACAAGTTATTTTTTTCCTTTTTTTGACAGAGTCTTGCTCTGTTACCCAGGCTGGAGTGCAATGGCGCAATCTCGGCTCACTGCAACCTCCGCCTTTTGGGTTCAAGCAATTCCCCTGTCTTAGCCTCTTGAGTAGCTAGGACTATAGCTACATGCAGTATAGCTACTCCATGCCCGGCTAATTTTTATATTTTTTTGTAGAGGTGGAGTTTCACCATATTGGCCAGGCTGGTCTCTATCTTCTGACCTTATGATCCACCCGACTCACCCACCCAAAGTGCTGGGATTACAGGCATGAGCCACCATGCCTGGCCTTCAATTCTTAAAAGTTGTGTTGGGCTGGGCTCAGTGGCTCATACCTCTAATCCCAGCACTTTGGGAAGCTTAGGCTGGCAGATCACTTGAGGTCAGGACTCTGAGACTAGCCTGACCAACAGGACAAAACCCTGCCTCTACTAAAAATGCAAAAATTAGCCAGGCATGATGGCAGGCATCCGTAATCCCAGCTGCTTGGGAGGCTGAGGCACAAGAATTGCTTGAACCCAGAAGGCAGAGGTTGCAGAGACTCCAACCTGGGTGACAGCAAGACTCCATCTCAAAAAAAAGTTATGTTGGCCGAATGTGGTGGCTCACACCTATAATTTCAGCATTTTGGGAGGCTTAGTGAGGTGGATTGCTTGAGCCCACAAATTTAAGACCTGCTTAGGCTACCTGGCAAAAGCCCATCTCTACGAAAAATACAAAAATTAGCTGGGCCCATACCCAGCTGGCACGAGCCTGTAGTCTCAGCTGTGCTGGAGGCTATCGTGAGCTATGATCACACCTCGGCACTCCAGCCTTGGCAACTGAGCAAAACCCTGTTTCAAAAAAAAGAAAGAAAAAGTTATTATCATTATGGAGCTAAGAGTTTTACAGAAGGTAAAATTCTGAACCAGGCCTGTCCTGATGAAGCTAGTTTAATAATAATTATATGTGTAGGAATTTGGATGTCTTTGATATTTTAATTCTTGTTATATCCCAATTGTTAATTGATATTTGGGCCTGTGCGTATTTGTGATTTGCTTGCCATTGCAAGTGAGGTGTTTTTTGTTGTTATTGTTCATTCGAGACAGAATTTTGCTCTTGTTGCCCAGGCTGGAGTGCAGTGGTGTGATTGGGGCTCACTGCAACCTCTGCCTCCCGGGTTCAAGCGATTCTCCTGCTTCAGCCTCCCGAGTAGCTGGTTTTACAGGTGTCTGCCACCACTCCCAGCTAATTTTTGTATTTTTATTAGGGATGGAGTTTGACCGTGTTTTCGGGCTGAACTCGAACTCCTGACCTCAGGTCATACCACCCACCTTTGCCTCCTAAAGTGCTGGGATTACAGATGTGAGCCACTGCTCCTGGCCATGAAATGTATTTTTAAATGTTGGTCTCGGTGCAATATTTGCTTAACTAGCATGAGTAAAGTTACTTAAATGACACTGAATTTATTGTGTATTCTGTATAATACAAACATGCACAGTGTCTGTAATAATGCTTTCCTCAGTTTCTTTTCACATATTTTGTAGGCCCTTACCTCATGGTATTCGATCGGATTTAGAAGATATCTGTTTATTTACGAAGGACGAACCCAATTCAACTCCTGAAAAGACAGAACAGTTCTATAGAAAGCTTTTAGACAAGCATGGAATTAAAACCATTTCTCAGGTAGGAAGCCTGGTTAATATTTTCAAGTTATTTAGAGGATTTAATTCAATTGAAACAATGTCACAAATACATTACTATATTTCCTAGTATTTTTCTTCTACATTTCTCTTTTTAATTTAATTTGTGGTGATGTGTACCTCAGTAGCTTTTATATCTTGCAAGTCATAAAAGGGTGGCTTGTGTTATTCCTCTGTACTTTTGTAGCATCTCATTTTTCTCTGATTCAGTGTTTCGTAGTTGGTGTACTTATCTTTTTTGCTCTCTGGATGTAAGGGATCTAAGTTGTTTTTTTTTTGTTTTTTTGTGAGATGGGGTTTTACTCTGTCACTCAGGCTGGAGTGGAATGGTGCGATCTTAGCTCACTGCATCTTCTGCCTCCCAGTTTCAAGCAATTCTCCCTCTTCAGCCTCCCAAATAGCTGGGGTTACAGGCACACGTCATCATGCTCAGCTGATTTTTATATTTTTGTAGAGAGAAGCTTTCACCATGTTGGCCGGGCTGGTCTTGAACTCCTGACCCCAGGTGATCATCTCACCTTGGTTTCCCAAAGTGCTGGCATTACAGGTGTGAACCACCACGCCTGGCCTGGATCTAAGTTTCTTTAGCTGGGGTCCTTTCTCATTTAGCTCAGTGTTCCCAGCTTGTAGCATAGTGCCTAGCACATTTTAGGCACTCAGTGTTCACTAAAGTATGAGAGGAATGGCTCTGGGACATTTTTAAGTACAAATACAAATTGTTGCCTAAGTATTTCTTCTTCTTGTTTAGGTTCCTAAGTTTTTGTTTTTATTCTCTATGCTTCCTAGATTATCCCCTTCCAAACTCTAAAGAAGGAATATAAACCCTTTGAAGCCAAGCTCCGCCTTCTGAGCACTTTTGACTTCTTCCTTACTGATGCCAGAATTAGGCGGCTCTTACCCTCACTCATTGGGAGACATTTCTATCAAAGAAAGAAGTAAGTTTCTTAGTAATAACTGGACTTTAGCAGCATGAAATTTCTAGGTGTGTTGTATGCATTGTATTCTGAATGCCTGTGTTTTTTATAGAGTTCCAGTATCTGTAAACCTTCTGTCCAAGAATTTATCAAGAGAGATCAATGACTGTATAGGTGGAACAGTCTTAAACATTTCTAAAAGTGGTTCTTGCAGGTAGGTAAAAGGCATTCATGTGTGCCTCCTTTAATCTTGTATTTGACAATGATTTTATATACTTTTTAAAAAGATTTTGTTAATGGTACCAGATCCCTTTTTAAAACTAAAATTTATTCCTTTGAAGTGATCAATTCTCAGGCCAGATGCAGTGGCTGATGCCTATAATCCCAGCACTTTGGGAGGCTGAGGCAGCAGGATCACTTGAGCCCAGGAGTTGAAGACCAGCTTGGGCAACATAGACCCCCTTCTCTACAAAAGAAATCAAGAACATTAGCCAAGTGTGGTGGTGCACCCCTGTGGTCTCAGCTACACAGGAGGCTGAGGCAGGAGGATCACTTGAGCCCAGGAGGTTAAGGCTGCAGTGAGCCATGGTCTTGTCACTGCCCTCTAGCCTGAAAGACAGAGCAAGACTGTCTTTAAATGAAAAAAAGTTTAATCTGTAGAACTTTGTGTTCTAGAACAATGCTGTCTGATAGAATGTTCCACTGTGATGGAAATAGTCTGCATCTGTGCTGTCTCACACAGTAGGCATTAGTTATATGTAGCTTTTGAGCAAGTGTAATGTGCTACTGTGTCAGGGACTGAATTTGTAATTAATTTAAGGTAGGCACATACAGCTAGTGGCCGAAGGTCACTGCATTGGACAGGGCAGCTCCAGATACTAAGGAAAGCAAGGAGAGTAAGATGAATGCTTAGAGGACATGAGTAGTTCTGGGCTTTCAGCTTGTCCTTTATTTATTTGCCACTGCACTCGGTGCAATTACAGTTCACCGCAACCTCCAACTCCTTGGCTCAAGCAATCCTCCCACTTCAGCCTCCTGAGTAGCTGGAACTACAGGCACATGCCACCATACCTGGCTAAGTTTTCAATGTTTTGTAGAGGCAGGGTCTCACTACGTTGCCCCGTCTGGACTTGAACCAGTCCTCCTATCCTGGCCTCCAAAAGTGTTAAGATTATAGGCATGAGCCACTACACCTGGCCTCAGATTGTCCTTTAAAAGCACCATATTACTCCTTAAAGTGAAGATCCACCTCATTCTTAGTTTAATTTCCTCTTAAATGAAATTTAGAGCATTTATTCTGTTCATCTGTCTTGTTTGTTATGTGTGTTTGCTATGTGTGTTGTCACATTGGTTTAACCTTACCCAGGATACTGAGCTATGCGGAGCCCCCACACCTAGCCTTTCCTACTAGAACAGGTGTTTTAGGTTAGTGATTGCTTCCGACCTTTGGGTGAGCAGAGGATATGGCTTAGGCTGTTTTATTAGACTGAGAAGTGGGTTAAGTTTTTATGCTTGGCAGTGTACCAGCTTGGAGAGTTAGGGCAAGTTTTAAATGTATTGAAAATACGTTTTATGAAGTAGTTCACCTGATGACTACAGTGTGGAGATGGGTAGCTGCCAGAAGAGCAGAGCTCTAGGGCACTGCCCTTCCACCCAGAGATACCCAGGAGCCCATCATGCATACACATGGTCACACACGGCAGAAAATGGAACCACAGAGACTTCTTGCCTCTGCTCACTAGGCAAGCCTGACCCCAGCATAGTGTCTCCAGGTAGAGCAGAGAAGGGTGCCGGATGGGCAGGACAGGTGGTCTCTGGTGTTGTCTTCTGCCTGCTGCTGGGAAGCCCTTAATCGGGTGTAATGAAGTAGGCGAGAGGCATTGGTCATTGGGCCTGGACCCCTACTCCTTTGGTTAAAGGCTGATGTCAAAATAGTGGCTCGTGGAAGTGGTTGGCTAGAAGGTCAGGCCTTGTTTATGGGACCCATGAGTATCTGAGAGAAGGGGATGGTACCCCGAAGGCATGTAAAGGAGCAGCAGTCTGCTGCCACTGGGGATTTTCCAAGGCAAAAGCAACAACTTAAAGAAAGTTGCAGACAGCTGAGAAAAAAATCATTCTTTCATTTCCTCTCTTACCTTTCCCCAGCATAATGATTTATTTTCCTCCTCCACTTCTGTTACTCCCCCTTCCTCCTTTGTCACCATCTTTCCATCTGGGATGCCCAGGTGTGCTCGCAGGCAGGTGGTAACAGGCTCAGGGAGTGGGCAGTGCCTAGTCTTTGGCTGCAGAGAGAGGAGCAACAGCTGGTTTCATCCTCATTCTGCAGACGTTGTGCCAACAGTGAGCTTCCCTTCTGGCTCACTTCATTTTGGCACCAGCGCTGAACACTGAGCCCTCCAAGCTTCCCGCTTGGCTTCTTGCCTGCACTCTGCTTCACCTGAAGGGTGGTCTTGCTCTCAGCCAAAAGACACTATTCCACCAGGGAAAAGAACTATTTATTCTTGAGTGGAGCAATAGAACTAGAGAGAGCAGGTGACCCTTCTGGAGGTAGGTCCCCTCAGAACAGATTGACGGTGGACTCAGTGACCTGTGGTTGTCTAAGATAAAGATAGAAACTCCTCTGGCCCAGCCTCCTGGTGCTCCTAGCCTCACATTTAGGTGCTACTAGCTCTTTAATCACTCCCTCAGCTGCCCATGGTGGCTAACACCTGTAATCCCAGCACTTTGGGAGGCCAAGGTGGGTGGATCATTTGAGGTCAGGTGTTCAAGACCACTGTGACCAACATTGTGAAACCCCATCTCTACCAAAAATACACAAATTAGCTCTGTGTGGTGGCTTGCGACTGTAATCTCAGCTATTAGGGAGACTGAGGCAGGAGATTCGCTTGAACCCAGGAGGCAGAGGTTGCAGTGGGCCAAGATCTCACCACTGCACTTCAGCTTGGCGACAGAGCAAGACTCCATCTCAAAAAAAAAAAAAAAAAAATCACCTCCTGATGATGTGACATTTCACTTAAGGTAGAAGGAATTTCTAGAATATGAAAGATGACAATCTTCCTTTGAAATATATTTAGGCCAGGCATGGTGACTCATGCCTGCAATCCCAGCACTTTGGGAGGCCAAGGCAGGAGGATCACTTGAGCCCAGGAGTTCAAGACTAGCCTGGTGGATCACTTGAGCTCATGAGTGAGAACCCGTCCCTACAAAAAATACAAAAATCAGCTGGGTGGCCTGTAGACCTAGGTACTCCAGAGGCTGAAGTAGGAGGATTGCTAAAGCCCAGGATGTTGACTGTGCCACTATACTTCAGCCTGAGTGACAGAAAAAAACCCTGTCTCCAAAATGAAATTAAGTATATTAAGAACCTAAAGGTTTTAATGGTTTGTTTTTTGTTTTTCAGACTGTTTTGCTCTGTTGTTACCCAGGCTGGAGTGCAGTCGGCAGATCTGGGCTCACTGCAGTCTTGAGCTCCTGGGCTCAGGTGACTTTTCTGCCTCAGCCACCTTAATAACTGGGATTATAGGCATGTACTATCATGCCCAGTTAATATTTGTTAGTGTGGTAGAGACAGGGTTTTACCATGTTGCCCAGGCTTAATGTATCTACCTTAAAAAAAAAAAAAAACTTGAGGATTATGTATTTATATTCTCCATATACCTGCCTGATTTTGAAAAAATGGTTTTTAAAAATCTTTTCTAATACTGTATTAAATTTCAGTGCTATACGCATTGGTCACATTGGAATGCAGATTGAGCACATCATAGAAAACATTGTTGCTGTCACCAAAGGACTTTCAGAAAAATTGCCGGAGGTACAGTGTTGTTGGTGCATCAATTGATTGTTCATTTAAAAGAAACAAAGTATATATAGATGATGTTACTCTTTTCTTTGTTTCAGAAGTGGGAGAGCGTGAAACTCCTGTTTGTGAAAACTGAGAAATCAGCTGCTCTGCCCATCTTTTCCTCGTTTGTCAGCAATTGGGATGAAGCCACCAAAAAATCTATGCTTAATAAGAAGAAAAAGGTTAGTAGAATTTTAAATACTCATAGGATGAATAATCAAGGTGGTAAACTCAGTCTCTAGGAGAAGGAAGTAGACCATCATCCCTGCTCAACTCTTCGGTTATCTTTTTCTGGTGTTCTGGTGGTTGTCCTTTTGTGTTCATGGTTCCCACTTTATATGAGGTAGTTGATATTAGTATCAGTAATGCACATTAAGATATCTTGGATTTATTGATAAATTGGGTGTTTTTGAAATTTTTGTTAGATCCCGTGCTTGCTGGTTTTTTTAGAGAGTTAGGGTCTGGCTCTGTCCCTCAGGCTGGAGCACAGTGGCGTCATCAAGGCTCACTGCAGCCTTGACCTCCTGGGCTCAAGCGATCCTGTGTCAACCTCCCAAGTAGCTGGGAGTACAGGCCTGCTGCACCACACCCAGCTAATGTTTGAATTGTTTTGTACAGACATGGTCTCCCTATATTTCCCAAGCTGATCTTGAACTCTTGGGCTCACGCGATCCACCTGCCTCTGCCTCCCAAGGTGCTGAGATTACAGGCATCAGCGACTGTGCCCAGCCTGGGTTAACTGGCTTTTGAGGGGGCCTCAGTTAAGTTCCTATCACATATTTCCACTCATAGAAACATCACTTTACTTCTAAATAAAGACCAAAACACTTACAATATTAAACATTGAAATAAATGTGAGCTCTATATACTTTTGAGGCAGTAACAGAAGCAGTTGAGATAATTACCCAGTCCATCCAGGGTTGTAGGTACCTGGAGCTTAATCCTGACAACTCAGGGAAAAGGGTCACAGGCAAGAGCCAACCCTAGAAAAGACGCTATTTCATCACAGGACACACGCATATACCCACATTCACTGGGACTGTGACTAGGATAATTTTAACACACCAGTTCACCTAATGTTCACATATTTGGGTTTGGGAGGGTATGCTGACTGACACCTCCTGAGCTTGGTTTGTAGGTTTTCAGTATTACTCGTACTCTAGCAAAATAAGTTTTCGAAAGGAAAAAAAATTCAGTTTTGGCTGGGCTCAGTGGGTCACGCCAGTAATCCCAGCACTTTGGGAGGCCGGGCAGGCAGATCATGAGGTTGAGAGATCAAGACCATCCTGGCCAATGTCATGAAACTCCGTCTCTGCTAAAAATACAAAAATTAGCTGGGCATGGTGGCATGTGCCTGTAGTCCCAATTACTTGAGGCAGGAGAATCGCTTGAACCCAGGAGGCAGAGGTTGCCGTGAGCTGAGGTCACGCCACTGCACTCCAGCCTGGGCAACAGAGTGAGACTCTATCTCCAAAAAAAAAAAATTTTAATTTTTTGCTAGTTGTTAGACTGATCTAGGGTTTCTCTCTTCAGCTATGTTAATTGTGTCCAATAAATTTTTAATTTTGTTTTTGAGATAGTTTTGCTGTCTCCTGGGCTGGAGTGCAGTGGCATGATCTCAGCTCACTACAACCTCCACCTTCCAGGTTCAAATGATTGTCTGTGCCTCAGCTCCTGAGTAGTTGGGACTATAGGCACGTATCACCATGCCCAGCTAATTTTGTGCTTTTACTAATGGGGTTTCACCATGTTGGCTAGGCTGGTCTCAAATTCCTGGCCTCAAGTGATCCTGTTGCCTCAGCCTCCCAAAGTGCTGGGATTACAGACATGAGCCACTACGTCCAGCCAAGGATTATTCTTTTTATTATTATTATTTTTTTGGCAGTCTTGCTCGGTTGCCCAGGCTGGAGTGCAGTGGCATGATCTCCGCTTACCACAACCTCTGCTTCCTGGGTTCAAACAATTCTCCTGCCTCAGCATCCAGAGTATCTGGGATTATAGGAGTGCGCCACCATCTCCGGCTTTTTGTATTTTTAGTAGAGACAGGGTTTTACCATGTTGGCCAGGCTCGTTTCAAAGTCCTGACCTTGTGATCCACCCACGTTGGCCTCCCAAAGTGCTGGGATTACAGGCGTGAGCCACCGCGCCCTGCTGGATTATTCTTTTTTTGAGACGGAGTTTCACTCTTGTCGCCCAGGCTGGAGTGCAATGGCACGATCTTAGTTCACCACAACGTTCGCCTACGGGGGGTTCAAGCAATTCTCCTGCCTCAGCCTCCTAAGTAGCTGGGATTACAGGCATGTGCCACCGTAACTGGCTAATTTTGTATTTTGTATTTATTTATTTATTTTTTTTTGAGACGGAGTTTCGCTCTTGTTACCCAGGCTGGAGTGCAATGGCCCGATCTCGGCTCACCGCAACATCCGTCCGCCTCCTGGGTTCAGGCAATTCTCCTGCCTCAGCCTCCTGAGTAGCTGGGATTACAGGCACGCGCCACCATGCCCAGCTACTTTTTTGTATTAGTAGAGACGGGGTTTTACCATGTTGACCAGGATGGTCTCGATCTCTTGACCTCTGATCCACCCACCTCGGCCTCCCAAAGTGCTGGGATTATAGGCGTGAGCCACTGCGCCCGGCCCTAATTTGGTATTTTTAGTAGAGACAGGGTTTCTCCATGTTGGTCAGCCTGGTCTCAAACTCCCAACCTCGGTGCTGGAATTACAGGCACGAACCACAGTGCCCAGCCGGATTATTCTTTTTGTTTGTTTGTTTTGAGATGGCGTTTCTCTCTTGTTACCCAGGCTGGAGTGCAATGGCGCCATCTTGGCTCACTGCAACCTCTGCCTACTGAGTTCAAGCAATTCACAGCCTCCTGAGTAGCTGGGACTACAGGCGTGCGCCAACATGCCCAGCTAATTTTTTTGTATTTTTAGTAAAGACGCTGTTTCACCATGTTGACCAGGATGGTCTCGATCTCTTGACCTCGTGATCCACCCACTTCAGCCTCCCAAAGTGCTGGGATTATAGGCATGAGCCACCGCGCCCAGCTGGATTATTCTTTATACTCTCTATACTGTGTTTCAGAAAAATCTCTAAACTATATACTTTAGATAGCCATATTCAGAAACACAAATGTATAATTTACTGCATAAAATGCATATCTATCTATGAGTCAAAAACTGTGGTTGAGGTTCCAGTGCTGGTAAGGGAGTTTGTTCTCTGTGCAGATCAAGGTCCATTCACGAGCTTATGGATAATCAGAACTGCAAGTGGTAAATCTATGCCATTTGTTAACCAACAGAAATGTTCCTGCTAAAATTTTTTATGATGGGTTTTGCTAGGAGGCAAGGAAAAAACGAAGAGAAAGAAATCATGAAAAACAAAAGGAGAGGAACAAAATCAGAAAGAAGAAACAGCAGGCTAGCAAGCCTGCATCAGTCCTTAGTCAAGACGCCGTGGCACCTGAAAGTGGTGACGCTACAGTGAAGAAACCTGAATCGAAGAAGGAGCAGACCCCAGAGCATGGGAAGAAAAGGCGTGGCAAAGGAAAAGCCCAAGTTCAAGTGGCAAATGACTCCGAAGACGAAATTCCACAGCTGGTACCAATAGGAAAGACTCCAGCTAAGGAGAATGTAGAGGTATTGTTTTTAATATTTAATATTCACAATGGATTGGTTCAGTGGCTACTGTCAGGCAGGCACTGTGCTGAGCAGTGAATGCTGAAAAATACTGGAATGAATCCAGAGAACTATGAAGGTAGTTATCATCTCATGATTTACTATCCTTTTTTTTTGAGATAGGGTCTTGCTATATTGCCCAGGCTGGTCTTAAACTCCCAGGCTCAAGCAATCTTCTCACCTTGGCCTCCCAAAATGCTGGGATTACAAGTGTGAGCCACCACACCTGGCCCCAACCAGTTGTTTTGTTGTTGTTGTTGTTGTTAAGATGGAGTCTCACTCTGTCACCCAGGATGGAGTGTGGCATGATCTCAGCTCACTGCAATCTTCACCTCCCTGGTTCAAGCAGTTCTTCCTCAGCCGCTGGAGTAGCTGGGATTACTAGTGCATATCACCACGCCCAGCTCATGTTTGTGTTTTTGGTAAAGACAGGGTTTTGCCATGTTGGCCAGGCTAGTCTTGAACTCCTGGCCTCAGGTGATTTGGCCTCCCAGAGTGCTGGGATTACAGGGGTAAGCCTCCGCGCCTGGCCCACAGTTGGCTTTTACACAGAGAATTTGGAAACCCCTGCCCTAAACCATGTGCCAGGGATGTACAGCTACATTTGGAAGAGTCGGAGTTTGCTCCCAGGTGCCTCTGCTGTGCTCCTCATGGTGCCTCCAGAAGTCCTTCCCATTAGTCATAGGTTATAGGGAAAGGTGTTTTTCCTCTGATTGAACCAGGAAGACCTCTGGGTGTTCATAATTCTTTTTTTTTTTTTTTTTTTGATACAAAGTCTTGCTCTGTTGCCTCATCCTCCTGAGTAGCTGGGATTACAGGCGTGCGCCACCATGCCCAGCTAATTTTTCTATTTTTAGTAGAGATGGGGTTTCACCATGTTGGCCAGGCTGCTCTTCAACCCCTAGCCTCAAGTGATCCACTCGCCTCAGCCTTTCAAAGTGCTGGGATTACAGGCATGAGCCACCACACCTATCCCTCATTATTATTTATTTTTTTTTTTTTTTGAGAAGGGGTTTGGCTCTTGTCGCCCAGGCTGAAGTGCAATGGCACAATCTCTATTGACTGCAACCTTTGCCTCCCGGGTTCAAGTGATTCTCCTGCCTCACTCAGTCTCCTGAGTAGCTGGGATTACAGGTGCCTGCCACCACGCCTGGCTAATTTTTTTGTTGTTGTTGTTTGTTTGTTTTTTAAGCATACAGCACCCGGTATTCCCAGGCGATCTCCCATCCAAGTACTAACCAGACCCAACCCTGCTTAGCTTCCGAGATCAGACGAGATTGGGCGCATTCAGGGTCGTATGGCCGTAGACTAATTTTTGTAGTTTTAGTAGAGACAGGATTTTATTATGTTTGCCAGGCTGGTCTCGAAATCCTGGCCTCAAGTGATCCGCTTGCCATGGCCTCCCAAAGTGCTGGGATTATAAGTGTGAACCACCACACCCAGCCTCCCTTACTCTTTTTTTTTTTTTTTTAATTCTTTTATTTTTGGAAGCACTGTGGTTTGTAGCCTCCCTCATTCTTAATAGTGGAATACAGCTCATCTCTGTCATCATGCTGAGATGTATACCTTTTGAGTGTTAACTATTGAAAACAGTAACTCCTAGAATTAGTGTCAGGTTTTGTGGTCTTTCTCTATATTATACTTTCTTCTTCCCAGATTCAAAAACATGCCAAAGGAAAGAAGTCTCCAACAAAGAGTCCTATTCCCAGCACACCTCGTGGGAAGAAAAGAAAGGCCTTGCCAGCATCTGAGATCCCAAAAGCTGCAGAGTCTGAGACCCCAGGGAAAGGCCCACGGAAGAAGCCAAAAATCAAAGAAGAGGCAGTGAAGGAAAAAAATCCTTCGCTGGGGAAAAAAGATGTGAGACAGACTCCTAAAAAGCCAGAGGCCAAGTTCTTCACCACTCCTAGTAAATCTGCAAGAAAAGCTTCCCACACCCTCAAAAAAAGGCCCAAAAAAACCAAAGTACCCCAGTCAACCTAAAGTCAGTGATTCAACCAGAAGGGAACCTCAGAGCTGCCCTCAGAGCTTATTAGAAATACTCAGGTCCTGACCCCATTGGCAGCCTTCTCTAAGCGTCAGGCCTAGACTTAAAGATTTTTTAAAAACCTCCATAGGTAATTCTGACATATGTTCCTGGGTATAGTAATCTATTTTTAAATTGTCCTTCTCTGTGTTTGCTAACATAATAGAAGAAATACAGAGTGCTTCTCTATGGTTGTTCAGCACTTTGGGAAGCCAAGGTGGGAGTATTATTTGAGACCAGCCTGGGCAACATGTGAAATCCCATTTCTACAAAAGAAAAAAAAAATGGTGGGATGTACCTGTGCTCCCAGCTACTTAGGAGGCTGAGATGCAAAGATCAAGTGAGCACAAGAAGTCAAGGCTGCAGTGAGCCATGATCACACCACTGTGCTCCAGCCTGGGTGACAGTGAGACTGTCTCAGAAAAAAATAAAACAAAATAACATTGCTTTGTTTCTGACTATACGTACTGTTGGCTTTCTGTATCATGTTAGTCTGACTCGAGGTCTCTGATGTGACCCTTTTCCTCATCTATTCAGCTATCACATGGACTCCATCACACTCCTTTGTCTTCATTCCCAAAGTGGCCCAGTGAGAGCCTCGATGCATAAAAATCAGCTGCTGAATTTAGGAGAAACACGAGTTTCTTGGCCCTCATGCTGAGCCTGTTGGTCTAAGCTTACGAGTCACTGGATGAGCATGCATATGGGAAGGGAAGTTAACATGGAGTCATTTATACAGCTACTGAATTGAAACCTACCTACAGGAGGCAAGAACATGATTTATCTTCCATAAGCCTTCCCCTCTTCCGTGTTACTCCTCAGTCCATACAGATTTGCTTATGTATGACAGCTCTAAGGCAACTTGTGAGAGTAGACTTTTTTTTTTTTTTTTTGAGGCAGAATTTCACTCTTGTTGCTTAGGCTGGAGTACAATGGCGCGATCTCGGCTCACTGCAAGCTCTGCCTCCCTGGTGTTCAAGCGATTCCCCTGCCTCAGCCTCCCGAGTAGCTGAGACTACAGGCGCACACCACCATGCCCGGCTAATTTCTTGTATTTTAGTAGAGATGGGGTTTCACCATGTTGGCCAAGATGGTCTCGATCTCTTGACCTTGTGATCTGGCCGCTTCAGACTCCCAAATTGCTGGGATTACAGGTATGAGCCACCATGCCAGGCCTGCTTTTG
This sequence comes from Aotus nancymaae, assembly GCF_030222135.1. NCBI lineage: Eukaryota > Metazoa > Chordata > Mammalia > Primates > Aotidae > Aotus > Aotus nancymaae. Next base: position 14,668,963 of record NW_026988463.1, read on the forward strand.
CATTTTAGTAACACAAATTTGTAAGGTTAACTTCAAATTCAGAAAGCCTCTAAAATATAAAATTATTTGTAATCCCACTGTCCTTTTGGGCTTCTATAGATGGATATACATTTAAAATGTGGGAGTTGAGCTTAATCGATTTGTTTTCCATAGAAACTAGGTTCTCTGAGTAGCTGGTTAGATAGACTTGTTTCACTTACTCCAAGGTCTGATTTGTTTGGGACAAACCCACATACATAATCATGTCAGTCTCCTCTCTGCATGACAATTTTCCAGCAATAGCTGTGTGGTTTTTGTAATCCTATCCTCTAGCCAGTTCAAGATTTTGCAACACTGTGATTCTTTGCCCTGTGGTTCAGTCTTGTTGAATATGGCACAGGTCTTTACCTTCCTTTTCCTGCATCTAGTTTCATTCTAATAATGTTCTCTGTTGAAGAAGCTGGCTTTAATTTCTTGAACAAGATGCTGGTATTACCATCTAACATAAAGCCTATTTTATAATAAAGTGTTGACTAATGAGCACTGTACTGAAAGTGAAAAACAATGGTTGTGTGTGTATGGTTTCTACTGAATATGTATCACTTTTATACCATCATAAATTTGAAAAAGCATTAAGTCGAATCATAAGCTGGGTACGTTCTGTACAGGTTTCCAAGGCTTCACAAGTATTGCACACACATTCCTAACCAGCTGATAGGGCTATAAGCCAATAGTAGTCTCCTCAGGGGCCAAGAGAAGGACCAGAAATCTCTGTTATGGTGTATCATGCTCTTGTGGTCCAAGTATAAGGCTGATATTTGATTGTTAGCACTGGGTTTCTGGAATCCAGCCTGTTCACCAGAGAGATTTAATGGGTGAAACCAGATCTGATGGGTGAACTTGTCACATTTTTCTTCTGAAGGAAGTAATTGAGCTTTAGTTAATTTGTTTTTTTAGGAATAGTAATAATTAAAATTCTATATATGTATATATTTTTGAGACAAGAGTTTTGCTCTTGTTGCCCAGGCTGGAGTGCAATTAGCGAGATTTCAGCTCACTGAAACGTCTGCCTCGTACGTTCAAGCGGTTCTCCTGTCTCTGCCTCCCAAGTAGCTGGGATTACAGGCACCCACCACCATGCCTGGCTAATTTTGTATTTTTTAGAGAGATGGAATTTCTCCATGTTGATCAGGTTGGTTTTGAACTCGCAACCTCAGGTGATCCGCCTGCCTCAGCCTCCCAAAGTGTTGGGATTACAGGCATGCATTCGGCCTAAAATTCAATATTTTAAATGCCATGAATGTGTTTAAGTCAATCCAAGTGTTTAATAAAGATTACATTGTGGCCGGACACGGTGGCTCATGCCTGTAATCCCAGCACTTTGGGAAGCCGAGTTGGATGGATCACATGAGATCGGGAGTTTTAAACCATCCTGGGCAACATGGCAAAACCTCTTCTCAATTAAAAATACAAAAATTAGTCAGCGTGGTAGTGGGCACCTGTAATCTCAGCTACTCAGGAGGCTGAGGCATAAGAATCACTTGAACCTAGGAGGCAGAGGCTGCTGTAAGCCGAGATTGCACCACCACTCCAGCCTGGGCGACAGAGAGAGACTCCGTCTCAAAAAAAAAAAAAAAAAAAGGATCACATTGTATTTCAGTCTCCTTGAGAAATACTAAAATGAGGGCACCAAGAAGTTGCTCAGTGTCATGCTATTCCTAACACCTGGCCAAAAACCCTTGCTCTACTTTCTGTGCAAAGTCTTGCCATTTAGTTAAACATTTGAAAGTTCTGCACTCCCTACATATTTTAACTGAAATTGTTACAGGTTTTTTTTGTTTTTTTTGTTTTTTTTTGCCTACAGTTAGTATTAATATTCAAATACCATGATTTGCAATTTGGACTTTATGAGCCATGAGAAACCTTCATCAATCCTTGGATCCAAAGGAAATTAGTGCATCTGATAAAAGACCATGAATAAAATTCTGGATATGGGGATCATTTCCCCATAGTGGTCCTGGAGAGGAAAATGGCAAATTATTTAGGTGGTTCTATTTATCCCCAGATTATAACATCACTGTCCAACACTTTAAAATGATTGGTATCTCCTGTTCAAATAACTCAGCTGCGTCATTTTCATTTCCTTTTTTTTTTTCTTTTCTTTTTTTGAGACAGAATCTTGCTCTTGTCACCCAGGCTGGAGTGCAGTGGCACAATCTCAGCTCACTGCAACCTCTGCCCCCTGGTTTCTAAGCGATTCTCCTGCCTCAGCCTCCCAAGTAGCTGGGACTACAGGCACATGCCACCATGCTCGGCTAATTTTTGTATTTTTACAGAGTTTCACCATGTTGGCCAAGCTTATCTAGAACTCCTGACCTCAGGTGACCCCAGCCTCTCAAAGTGCTGGGATTATAGGTGTGAGCCACCGCACCGGCCTGGGAACTTCTTTTGATATCAGTTGCTACACTTTTAAACTTAAGTTGTACATTTTGGGGGAAGTGAAGATGGAGATAACGGGAAGGATGCCAAATCCTCTCCAAGCCACCCCTTTTCTACTGAATGGAGCAATGGACCTCAGAAACAGAAATGAAATAAAGTGGCTGGACCTAGTGGCTGACGTGTATAATCCCAGCATTTAGGGAGGCGGAGGTAGGCAGATCATCTGAGGTCAGGAGTTTGAGACCAGCCTGGCCAACATGGCAAAATCCTGTCTCTACTAAAAATACAAACATTGGCCAGGCCTGCTGGTGTACGCCTGTAATCTCAGCTATTCTGGAGGCTGAAGAAGGAGAATTGCTTATTTTTTTTTAATTTTTTATTATTTATTTATTTATTTATTTGCTTGTAGGACATCTCACTTACAGTATTTTTTATTTTTTTATTTTTATTTTATTTTATTTTGAGACAGAGTCTTGCTCTGTTGCCCAGGCTGGAGTACAGTGATGCCATCTCAGCACACTGCAACCTCCACCTCCCAAGTTCAAGTGATTCTCTTGTCTCAGCCTCCTGAGTAGCTGGGATTACAGATGCCTGCCACCATGCCAGGCTAGTTTTTGTATTTTTAGTACAGAAGAGGTTTCACCATCTTGGCCAGCCTGATCTTGAACTCCAGACCTTGTGGTCCACCTGCCTAGGACTCCCAAAGTGCTGGAATTACAGGCTGAGGCCTGAGAATCGCTTGAACCCAGGAGGTGGAGGTTGCTGTGAGCCGAGACTACGCCACTGCACTCCAACCTGGTAACAGATAGAGACTCTAGCTCAAAAAAAAAAAAAAAATCTACAATTACACTTAAAAAATTTACCTGTGGCTGGGCGCAGTGGCTTATGCCTGTAATCCCAACACTTTGGGAGGCTGAGGCGGCAGATCACCTGAGGTCGGGAGTTCGAGACCAGCCTGACCAACAGGGAGAAACCCCGTCTCTAAAAAAATAAATAAATAAAATAAATTTAAAAAAAAAATTACCTGTAAGACAGGTTCTTACTCTCTTGCCCAAGGTGGAGTGCAGTGGCACAATCATGGCTCAATGCAGCCTCGACCTCCTGGGCTAAAGCAATCCTCCAACCTCAGTCTCCTGAATAGCTGGGACTACAAGTGAGCACCACCATGTTCAGCTAATTTAAAAAAAAAAAAAATTATTGAGATGGAATCTCACTCTGTTGCCAGGCTGGAGCACAGTGGCGCAATCCCAGCTCACTGCAACCTCCACCTCCTGGGTTGAAGCAATTCTCCTGCCTCGGCCTCCTAAGTAGCTGGGACTACAGGCACCCGCCACCATGCCTGGCTACTTTTTTTGTATTTTTTAGTAGAGACAGGGTTTCACCATGTTGGCCAGGACAGTCTCGATCTCTTGATCTCGTTATCTGCCCACCTTGGCCTCCCAAAGTGCTGGGATTATAGGCATGAGCCACCACATCCAGCAAAAAAGTTTTTGTAAGAGATGGAGTACCTCACTATGTTGCTCAGTTTGATCTCAAACTCCTGGCCACTAGTGATCCTCCCGTCTCAGCCTCCCGAAGTGCTGGGATTACAGGCATGAGCTACTGTGCCTGGCCAGTGCTTTTTTTTAATCTCCAAAATGGGAATAGTATCAGAAAATATTTTTAATGTCCTCTGCACCTCTTAGTCTGTCAATGAAATCTGTAAATAACAATAACATACATAGTTCCACTTCCTAAGCATAAGCACGGTTAATTTTTTTTTTTTTTTTTTGAGACTGAGTCTCACTCTGTCACCCAGGCTGGAAGGCAGTGATGCGATCTTGGCTCACTGCAACTTCTGCCTCCCAGGTTCAAGTGATTCTCCTGCCTCAGCCTCCCAAATAGGAGAGACTACAGGCACAGGCCACCACACCCAGCCAATTTTTGTATTTTTGGTAGAGAAGGAGTTTCATCATATTGGCCAGGATGGTCTCAATCTCCTGACCTCATTATCCACTCACTTCAGCCGCCCAAAGTGTTGGGATTACAGGTGTGATCTACTGCACCCGGTCCACAGTTAATATTTAATATCTTGATTTTTTTTTAACAATTTTTTTCCTATGCTTAAGTATTTTTCTACCTTTGTTTCCTTCTGGTCTATATTTTCCAAGATTCCTTCAATGGTATGATGTGTAGTGAACAAATGCCAGCCCTTCTTCACTCATCCCTCTGAAATGTCTATCATTAAGAGCATGACAAAAATGTCTAAAGTCCCCTGGTTGTGGGGGTGGTGTTTCTGAAAAATGCACATTCCTGGTCTCACTGCAGACCTGCTTAACTGGAATTACTGTATATATGCGGGACTTAGGAAGCTGTGTTTTGACCAAGAGACCAGGTGATTCTTCTGCTGAGTTAGGGCTGGGAAACAGTGCGAGGAGGGATACAGTAGCTAGAAGTCATCTTGCCTCTCTGTAACGTCTTCACTGCCTCGTAGTAACATCGTTCCCAAATTCTCAGCAGGTGAACCAAATGAAATGGTCAACTAAAAGCCAATCAGGGTAAAACAGATCTTTTATTTCTTCTTTTTATTTTTATTTTTACATGGGAGCATTGACGTGAACTGCTATATGCATTTATCCCTAGTCTCTCCTTGTGAGAAGTAAATTTCTTCAACGTTTATAGAACAGAGGCATTCACATTATTGGTTGAATTAAGGGAAAAAATTGAACCTGATGTGTGAAAATTTCTGCTCATGAGAATCCGGGTTATTTTAATTATCCAATCAAGAGCCTAATTCGTATAAGAGAAACACAGCAGCTCTTTGACTATCTTTCAACCGAGGACGGCTTGTCTTGACAGAGGGCGTCTGGCTGTTTTGGGGAAACTATTCCTGACCTTATTTTAGGTAAAAAGCTGCCTGCTATACCAGGTGAGAGAAGCTATCATTTCTTTTATAAAACTTGTAGCTTGCTTTTTGTTAAGTGTGTTTGAAAGTCACTTAGAAGGCTGTCATATATTAATATTGTTAGTTGGGCTGCATATCTTTTCTATATTAAGTTACAATGTATATTTCTTCAGAGATCTAGTATCTTGTTCATATCCTTTGACTATTTTTCTGTTAGGCTGTTGGATTTTTCTTTTTTCTTTTTTTTTAAGACAGGGTCTCTGTTGCCCAGGTTGGAGTGCAGTAGCACAATCTTGGCTCATTGCCTTCTGAATAGCTGGGATAATAGGCGCATGCCACCACGCTCGGCTGATTTTTGTAATTTTAGTGTAGACGGGGTTTCATCATGTTGGCCAGGTTGGTTTTGAACTCTTCACCTCAAGTGATCTACCTGCCTTGACCTCGCCAAGTATTAGCATTACAGGCATGAGCCACTGTGCCTGTCTTTTAAAAATATTTTTTAGTTTTTAGTAGAGACAGGAGTCTCACTATGTTGCCAAGGCTAATCTGAAACTCTTGGCCTCAAGGGATCCTCCCACCTCAGCCTCCCAAAGTGCTGGGGTTATAGGTGTAAGCTACTGTGCCCTAAAAACTGGTTCTTGGAAAAAGGTGGCAGATGAATATGTTCCTGCAAAGCAGGGGGAAAAAAATTGCCATTTAATAACGTAGGCAGGAAAGAGCAGCTAAAAAAAAAAAACAAAGGGAATTATGCCCATTTCATATCAACATTCTTAAGTTTACATAATGGGAACCAATAAGTTCCTAAAACTAGATGAAGAGACAAAAACCTAAAAACTGGAAGAAAAAAGGCAGTGAGATTTAATATTGTGACCCACTGGGTCACATGTATAGCCCTAGCACTTTGGAAGGCCGATGTGGGTGGATCACCGGAGCTCACACCAGCCTGGGTAACATGGCAAACCCTGTCTCTACTGAAAATACGAAAATTAGCCGGGCAGCTGGGTAAGGTGGCTTAGTCCTAAGCCACTCTGGAAGCTGAGGCAGGAGGATCGCTTGAGCCCGGGAGGCAGAGTTTGCAGTGAGCAGAGACCACGCCATTGCACTCCAGTCTAGGTGACAGGGCAAGATCCTGCCTCGAAAAATAAAATATCGTGCATACAAATCTTGAGTTATTTTAATTCAAAGCTTCCCAAGTCATTTTGCGAAAGTAAAATTTTCAGTTCTCAAACCTGGTTTTCTTCTTTAGAAAAAAACTCCTATCACCTGGTCTTGCTTAAGATAAATGTAAGACATCTTGTACTGTTTAACCAGGATAATAACAGCTTAGGAGAGCGTATTTGAAGAATGTAAGGATGGCTAGACACTGGGGAATCAGAAACAAAATTGTTAGTAAACTAATAAACACACCATAGTTAGCCACAGATGCTAAGAAAATTCAGCTACAAAACTCACCAGCAACTTAGGGTTAAAACATCATATGAGGCTGGGCGCAGTGGCTCAGGCCTGTAATCCCAGCACTTTGGGAGGCCGAGGCGGGCGGATCACCTGAAGTCAGGAGTTCAAGACCAGCCTGAGCAACATGGTGACACCCCGTCTCTAAAAAAAAAAAAAACAAAAAAACAAAAAAACACATGAAATGCCAAATTAATAAAATGGTGCCATTAAAAGTGAGTTCAACCCTAAAAGACCAAAGCCACTAGTATTTGTCATTGTTTTCGTTGTTTTTTTTTTGTTCCGACATGCCCTAATGTTTTGTGACGAACTCTGTTCCACCTAGTATTTAATCTGACACCTAAAATGTTTAGCGTATACAGTTGCAAAGACATAATTACTTGCAATTGTGTAAATAGCGATCTTTGAAACTAAAACTATTTCATTCTCAAATACATCTATTAGACTCTAAATCCCTAAGGGAGTTGATGGTCATGATCACCCACTTAAAGAAAATAGCCTGGGCCAGGTGTGCTGGCTCACACCTGTAATCCCAGCACTTTAGGAGTCTGAGGCAGGAAGATTGCCTGAGACCAGAGGTTCGAGACCAGCTTGGGCAACAAGGTGAAACCCTGTTTCTACAAAAACATAAAAAAATTAGCCAGGGGTGGTGGCAGGCACTTGTAGTCTGAGCTACTTGGGAAGCTGAGGTAGGAGGATCCCTTGAACCTGGAAGGCAGAGGTTGCAGTGAGCTGAGATTGCACCACTGCACTGCAGCCTGGGTGACAGAGTGAGACCTTGTCTCAAATAAAACCTGGACAAGCAAGGTTTTACCACTTCTTCCTCTTTGAATTTTTTTCCATTCCTGTTGTCTCCATGATTTTATATTAATGTATCTTTTTTTGAGACAGAGTTTCGCCCAAGCTGGAGTGCAGTGGCACGATTTAGGCTCACTGCAACCTCCGCCTCCCAGGTTCAAGTGATTCTCCTGCCTCAGCCTTGCAAGTAACTGGGATTACAGGCATGTGCCACCATGCCCAGCTAATTTTTTGTATTTTTAGTAGAAACAGCATTTTGCCATGTTGGCCAGGCTGTTCTCAAACTCCTGACCTCAGGTGATCCGCCCACCTTGGCCTCCCAAATTGCTGGGATTACAGGCATGAGCCACTGCACCTGGCCGTTAAAGTATTTTTATGCTTAACTTTGATTAAGTAGTCATTTACTGCTGGAAAAACCTGAGACTTCATACTTTGTTGGGCAGAGTTACTCTTAGCATTTATCTCTTCAGGAAAGATAATTGAATAGCAGATGTGCTCAGGTTTTCACTCAGTAAATGACTTTTGTCTGTGTATTAGGAAAAACAATTGAGCCAGGCACAGTGGCTCACATCTGTAATCCTAGCACTTTGGGAGGCCAAGGTGGGCAGATCACGAGGTCAGGAGTTCAAGACCAGCCTCCTGACCAACGTGATGAAACCCCATCTCTACAAAAACATACAAAAGTTAGCCGGGCGTGGTGGCACGCTCCTGTAATCCCAGCTACTTAGGAGGTTGAAGCAGTAGAATCGCTTGAACTCACGAGTCAGAAGTTGCAGTGAACAGAGATCGCGCCATCGTACTCCAGCCTGAGCGACAAGAGCAAAACTCTGTCTCAGAAACACACACACACACACACACACACACACACACACACACACACACACACAAACACAATTGATTTGGAACTTGGCTATGAATCTGATTAATTAGAAGCCAAACTTTTTTTGAAGTGGCTCTGATGTGTTGATGAAATGCCACACGACTCTTTCTCAGTGAAAATCGCAACAGGGACTTGAGTTACGTTGGTGGCTATGGAGTTGTGCAATCCACAACTGACGCTCTCTAGTAACCAGTGACCTCAAGTGAACTCCTGTCCCTAAGGCAAGAGCAACCACAGCTGTGGGGAGCACTTGGCAATCACTCTCCCCACCCAAGGTTCTCACTTGGTAAACTTTGTACCTACTGGGTCCCCCTGGTGGCGGAAGAGAAAATAAATTTCCTTCAAGTGACTGTCCAGTCTCCTTCAAGTCTATGTTCTTAATCTTTTATTTTTTTATTTATTTTTATTTTAAAAATATTTTTAAAGATGGGGTTTCACCATGATGGCCAGGCTATTCTTGAACTCCTGATCTCAGGTGATCCACCCGCCTCGGCCTCCCCAACTGCTGGGATTACAGGCATGAGCCACCGTGCCTGGCCCGTGTTCTTAATCTTTTATGTTGAATTTCATCACTTGTTTCTGTTTTGATTCTTTTGGGCTTTTTTTTTTTTGAGATAGAATCTTGCTGTGTCGCCCAGGCTGGAGTGCAGTGATGTCATCTCAGCTCGGTACAACCTCTGCCTCTGGAGTTAAAGAGATTATCTTGCCTGAAGCCCTCCGAGTACCTTGGGCTACAAGTGTGGGCCACCATGTCTGGCTAATATTTTTTTTTTTTTTTGAGACGGAGTCTCACTCTGTCACCCAGGCTGAAGTGCAATGGCATGGTCTCGGCTCACTGCAACCTCTGCCTCTCGGGCTAAAGCTATTCTCCTGCCTCAGCCTCCTGAGTGGCTGGGATTACAGGTACCTGCCACTATATCCATTTTTCTCCATTTTAATGTGTACATTGATAGACATGGACAGCTATAACCCATGTAAACAAAAGGTTTTTGGGAATCATATATATAGAGAGAGACAGTGTCCTGCTCTGTCACCCAGGACAGAGTGCAGTGGTGAGATCTTGGCTCACTGCAACCTCTGCCTCCCGAGTTCAAGCAATTCTCCCGCTTCAGCCTGCCAAGCAGCTGGGATTACAGGCATGCACTACCATGCCCAGCTAATTTTGTATTTTTAGTAGAGACGGGGTTTCACCATGTTGACCAGGTTGGTCTTGAATTCCTGACCTCAGGTGATCCGCCCGCATCAGCCTCCCAAAGTGCTGGGATTACAGGCATAAGCCACTGCATCCAGCCTAATTTTTTATATTTTTATTAGAGACAGGGTTTCACCATGTTGACCAGGATGGTCTCGATCTCTTGACCTTGTGATCCACCCGCCTCGGCCTCCCAAAGTGCTGGGATTACAGGCGTGAGCCACCGCACCTGGCCTCTTTTTTTTTTTTTTTCTGAGATGGCATTTCGCTCTTGTTGCCCAGGCTGGAGTGCAATGACACAATCTTGGGGCACTGCAACCTCCACCTCCTGGGTTCCAGCAATTAACCTACCTCAGCTTCCGAAGTCGCTGGGATTACAGGCATGTGGCACCACACCTGGCTAATTTTGCATTTTTAGTAGAGACGGGGTTTCTCCATATTGGTCAGGCTAGTCTCGAACTCCTAACCTCAGGTAATCCACCAACCTTGGCCTCCCAAAGTGCTGGGATTACAGGGATGAACCACTGAGCCTGGTCATTTTCTTCTTTTTTTAATAATTGAGATGGGGCCTTGCTCTGTCACCCAGGCTTTAGTGCAGTGGCACAATTAAGGCTTACTGAAGCCTCAGCTCCGAGTATCAGGAACTACAGGCACATGCCACTAATGCCCGGCTATTTTATTTTAGTTTTTATTTTTGAGACAGAGTCTTGCTCTTTCACCAGGTGTCAGGCTGGAGTGCAGTGGCACAATCTTGGCTCACTGGAACCTCGGCCTCCCAGCTTCAAGCAATTCTCCTGCCTCAGCCTCCCGAGTATCTGGGACTACAGGCATGTGCCACCACACCCAGCTAATTTTTGTATTTTAGTAGAGATGGGGTTTCACTGTGTTGGCCAAGATGGTCCTGAGCTCTTGACCTCATGATCCTTCCACCTCCGCCTCCCAAAGTGCTGGGATTACAGGCGTGAGCCACTGTGCCTGGCCTTTTTTTAAAATTTTTTTATTTTGTAAAGACAGGGTTTTGCTATGTTGCCCAGGCTGGTCTTGAACTCCTGGGCTCAAGCGATCCACCTGCCTCAGCCTCCCAAGTGCAAGGATTCATTTTCAGAAGTAGACCTTTTGGATGTGTGAGACAGCTTTATGAAATTTCACTTGCAAACCAGAAGTCTCAGGCCTCAATCACTTTAGAGGTTTATTTTGCCCAAGATGAGGAAACACCCAGAAAAAAAGACACAAGCCACAGGAAGATCTGGAGTCAGCACTTTATCCCAAGAGGATTTAGAGGGCTTCGACATTTAAGGGAAAAAAATGGGCAGGAGGGGAAAGGTGGGAGAGAAAAAATGTGGGAGGGATATGGTCACATTGTACTGAGGCTTTGAGTAATCACTGAATCCATATGTTTCATGTAAACAGTCAATCATGTGTTCCTCTTCAACTCGGGCAATCTGCACCTGACCTGTAGATGAACGTAAGAATCACACACGTGGCCGGGCGTGGTGGCTTATGCTTTCTTAGTGCATCTCAGTTCAAATAGTAGTTTTTTTCCCACTTCTTCTGCAGAATTGGTAGAGTCTTTTTTCCCAGCTTGGATCAGTGAAAGGATTTAGAATCTACTAATTTGGCTGGGCATGGTGACTCATGCCTGTGATCCTAGCACTTTGGGAGGCCAAGGTGGGTGGATCACGAGGTCAGGAGTTCGAGACCAGCCTTACCAACATGGTGAAACCCTATCTCTACTAAAAAGACAAAAATTAGCCAGGTGCAGTGGCACGCGCCTGTAATCCCAGCTACTCAGGAGGTGGGTGAGGCAGGAGAATCGCTTGAACCCAGGAGACGGAAGTTGCAGTGAGCAGAGATCACGCCCCTGCACTCCAACCTGGGCTACAGAGCAAGACTCCGTCTCAAAAAAAAAGCATGGGTTTCAGGGTGGGTCAGGGGTGGTAGGGTGGGGAGGCAATTTATAATCCCTCCTTGTCTCTCACCTTTGAAGATAAGCTGTTAATTTAGATTTTCAGGGTAAGAAAGTCCCCCTTATGAGACACGTGGCCTTCTATCTTATAGCTGTCAGTTTAGAAACAAAAGGAAAGGCAGGCTTGGTTTGGTTTTGCTTTGTGTGACTCCATTTCCAAGCTTAACTTTCCCCGTGGGCATAGTGAGTTTGGGGCTGAGATTTTATTTTCCTTTCACACTGTAAAGATACATCTTTTTATTTCCTTTTTAAAATTTATTTATTTGAGATGGGGTCTTGTCCTATCACTTAGGCTGGAGTTCAGTGGCACAATCGTGGCTCACTGCAGCCTCCATCACCTGGGTTCTAGTGATTGTCCTGATTCAGCTTCCCAAGTACCTGGGACTACAGGCATGCACCACCACACCTGGCTACTTTTCTTAAAAGTTTTAGTAGAGGCAGGGTCTTGCTATGCTGCCCAGGCTGCTCTTGAACTTCTGAGCTCAAGCAGTCCTCCCACCTTGGCCACCAAAAATATTGAGATTACAGGCATGAGCCACCGCACCCAGCCAGAAGATGTATTTTAAGCCATTAAGAACTCTGACCTCCTGCCGGGCGCGGTGGCTCACGCCTGTAATCCCAGCACTTTGGGAGGCCGAGGCGGGTGGATCATGAGGTCAAGAGATTGAGACCATCCTGGTCAACATGGTGAAACCCCGTCTCTACTAAAAATACAAAAAATTAGCTGGGCATGGTGGCGCGTGCCTGTAATCCCAGCTACTCAGGAGGGTGAGGCAGGAGAATTGCCTGAACCCAGGAGGTGGAGGTTGCAGTGAGCCGAGATCGCGCCATTGCACTCCAGCCTGGGTAACAAGAGCGAAACTCCGTCTCAAAAAAAAAAAAAAAGAACTCTGACCTCCTAAGAGTCTCCTCAGAGGGGTATTTGAGTCCTTCCTAAAAGCCAGTCCTTTAAATTACCTTCAGGGTATTAGGGTAAAGGGTGTTCTGATTGAAAAGGCAAAGTAGGCCCAGCGTGGTGGCTCACGGCTGTAAACCCAGCATTTTGGGAGGCTGAGGCGGGTAGTTCACTTGAAGTCAGGAGTTTGAGACCAGCCTGGCCGACATGGTGAAGCCCTGTGTCTACTAAAAATACAAAAATGAGCCAGTTGTGGTGGTGGGCACCTGTAATCCCAGCTACTTGGGGGGCTGAGGTGGGAGAATCCCTTGAACCTGGGAGGCGGAGGTTGCAGTGAGCCAAGATTGCACCACTGTACTCCAGCCTGGGCAAGAGTGAGACTATCTCATTTTTTAAAAAAGAAAAAGAGGCTAGGCGCAGTGGCTCACGCCTGTAATCCCAGCACTTTGGGAGGCTGAAGCAGGTGGATCACGAGGTCGGGAGTTCAAGACCAGCCTGACCAAAATGGTGAAACCCTGTCTGTACTAAAAATACAAAAAAAAAAAAAAAAAAAATTAGTCAGGCATGGTGGCGCATGCCTATAACCCCAGCTAGTAAGGGGGCTGAGACAGGAGAATCGCTTGATCCCGGGAGGCGGAGGTTGCAGTGAGCCAAGATCATGTCACTGCACTCCAGCATGGGTGACAAAGCGAGACTCCGTCTCAAAAAAAAAAAAAAAAAGAAAAGAAAAAGAAAAAGATGTGTAATAGATATAATTCACAACAAAGAAGAAAGGTTTCTATTTACCTTTTTTATAGTTGAGCTTTCACAGACATTTTCTTCCCTTAACCACTGCAGCAAAAACATCACCATGAACCAACTCGCCCAAACTTCTCCATGGATGAGATTACCCGGAAGACAGGAGTTCCGCTGCTTGTCTTGCTCTGAATGTCTGCTTGTCACCTGCTTAGGGTTATCGACTGTGATTCTGGGAATCATCGTTCTCGTGCAGGACCCTTCTGACTCTGTGGTTTTCTCTACCGGATTGACGATGATAGCCGTAGGTGCTTTTTTTATTGTCCTAACTGGACTGACAGCCCTGTGCATAGTCAGAGTCGATGAGAACTTGGAGCAAATCACAAGGCTGAGACTAGGAGTGACGCAAAGAAGCAGAAGTCCCCCAGGAACTATAGAGCCGTCCACGGCTCAGTCAGTGATTACCAGCACCGCGCTGTAGCTGTACATTAAACCCTGGAATCTTCATCTTTGGAACTAAGTCTCCTGAGCACTGTTTTTAAATACAAATAAAATCTGGCTTTTAAGAAACTTGTTCTGATTTTGGAATGTTCTTGTTCCCTAAAGCATAAGATTCCCTGTGCAGAAGGACCTTCAGGTGATGGGGTGGCTCTCAAATTCATGCCATCTGGCCAGGTGAGTGTCTCTCACCTGTAATCCCAGCACTGTGGGAGGCCAAGGTGGTGGTTCGCTTGAGCCCAGGAATTTGAAACCAGCCTGGGAAATGTGGTGAATCCCTGTCTGTACACAAAATACAAAAATTAGCCTGGTATGGTGGCACATGTCCATAGTCCCAGCTACTTTGGAGGCTCAAGCAAGAGAATCACTTGAGCCCAGGAGGCAGAGGTTGTAGTGAGCCAAGATTGTGCCATTGCATTTCAGCCTGGATGACAAAGTGAGACTGTCTCCCCTCCCATTCAACAAAAAACTGCATGTCATTGCTGGGCACGGTGGCTCATGCCTATAATCCCAGCACTTTGGGAGGCTGAGGCAGGTTGAACACCTTAGGGAAGGAGTTCGAGACCAGCCTGACCAACGTGATGAAACCACGTCTCTACTAAAAATAAAAAATTTTCTGGGTATGGTGGTGCATGCCTGTAATCCCAGCTACTTGGGAGGCTGAAATGGGAGAATCACTTGACCTGGGAGGCGGCGGTTGCAGTGAGCGGAGATCATGTCATTGTGCTCCAGCCTGGGTGACAGAGTGAGTCTCTGTCTTAAAAAAAAAAAATTCCATGTAGGCCAGGTGTGGTGGCTCATGTCTGTAATCCCCACATTTTGGGAGGCCGAGGTGGGTGGATCACTTGAGGCCAAGAGTTCAAGACCAGCCTGAGAAACATGGTGAAACCCCATTGCTACTAAAAATACGAAAACTAGCCGGGCATGGTGTCAGCTACTCAGGAGGCTGAGACGGTCACAATAACTGCTTGAACCTGGGATGCAGAGGTTGCGGTGAGCCAAGATTTCTGAACCAGGCCTCGGGGAACAACCTCCCTGATTTTCTCCTGCCCTTTTTCACCCCAAGGCAAGAATCTTCTCTCACCTTGCGTCTTGGAGTTGGCTATAAAGAAATAATGTGACGGACCTTGTCTGACAGCAGGTCACATTACTCCCATTTCGCAAGGGGCTCTACCCCATACACTGCAAGAAGGAACGTTGCTTGACCTACTTTGATTGCAGGTCACAATACCCCCACTTCAGAGGAGATTCTGCCATCTATCCTGGAAGTGTTGTGGGAATCATGTCTTGGAGCCACCACAGTCGGCTGAAGCCGGCAGCCCTAGAAAAGTGGACCAGCCAACTGGACCCAGACCATCCGAGCCAGCTAATCCTACGGCGCGACCGAGTTGCCGTCAAGGACGACAACAGTCCCGCTCTGGTCACTCCGGAAGCTGACTAGTCTATGCACGGCCGAAGCTTAGGACATCATCAGGAGAGTAAATATGGCTAGAAATCCTCAGTCCAGCAATTTTCTCAGCCATTTTCCTTATAATACTAGTTAGAGTACACTACTGCTCCGTCGCTTTGCCCAGCCACCTCCCCTGGGTAAAGACCTCTTCTGTCCCTGCTGTGTATAAACATGCTACTCTTTTTTTTTTTTTTGAGACGGAGTTTCAGTCTGTCACCCAGGCTGGAGTGCAATGGCGCAATCTCGGCTCACTGCAACCTCCGCCTCCCAAGTTCAAGTGATTCCCCTGCCTCAACCTCCTAAGTAGCTCGGATTACAGGTGTGTGCCACCACACCTGGCTAATTTTTGTATTTTTCGTAGAGAGGGGATTTCACCATGGTGTCCAGGCTGGTCTCGAACTCCTGACCTTGAGTGATTTGCCCACCTCAGCCTCCCAAAGTGCTGGGATTACAGGTGGCCATCACCATGGCTGGCTACTTTTTGGATTTTTAGTAGAGACAGGGTTTCATCATGTTGGCCAGGCTGGTCTTGAACTCCTGACCTCAAGTGATCCACCTGCCTTGGTCTCCCAAAGTGGTAACCAGTAACATCCTTTTTTTTTTTTTTTAGACAGACACTCTGTAGCCCAGGCTGGAGTGCAGTGGTGTAATTTCACACCCAACTAACGTTTGCATTTTTAGTAGAGACAGGGTTTCGCCATGTTGGCCAGGCTGGTCTTGAACTCCTGACCTCAGGTGATCTGCCTGCCTTGGCCTCCCAAAGCGCTAGAATTACAGGCGTGAGTCACCATCTCCTGCCTGGTAACATCCTTCATAATAAGCCAGTAAATGTGTTTCCCTGGATTCTGCAAGCTGCACTAGCAAATTAAATGAACCCAAAGAGAAGGTCGTGAGAACCCCAACTTGAAACAAGTCAGAGGTTCTGGAGGCTGAAATTTGTGACTGGTGGGAAGGGAGAGGGCTATAGTGTGTGACTGAGCCCTCAGTTTGTGCAACCCGATGCTACATCCAGGTAGGTAGTGTCAGAATTGAGGCTGGGCGTGGTGCCTCATGCCTGTAATCCCAGCACTTTGGGAGGCCAAGGCAGGAGATTGCTTGAACTCAGGAGTTCCAGACTAGCCTGGGTAACATGGCAAAAGTCTGTCTCTGAAAAATACAAAATAGGCCGGGCACGGTGGCTCACACCTGTAATCCCAGCACTTTGGGAAGCCAAGGTGGGTGGATCACTTGAGCTCAAGAGTTTGAAACCAGCCTTTTCAACATGGTGAAACCTCGTCCCTACTAAAAATACAAAAATCGTCCAGGCATGATGGCGCATGCCTGTAATCCCAGCTACCTGGGCGGCAGAGGTGAGAGAATCTCTTGAACACGGGAGGCGGAGGTTGCAATGAGCCTAGATCACACTATTGTACTCCAGCCTGGGTAACAGAGCAAGACTCCATCTCAAAAAAACAACAACAAAAAGAAAAACGTAGCCAGGCATGATGGCACATGCCTGTGGTCCAGCTACTTGGAAGGCAGAGGTGGGAGGATCACTTGAGCCTGAGAGGTTAAGATTGTCCCACTGCACTCCAGTCTGGACAAAAGAGCTAAACCTTGGTTTTTTTTTTTTTTTTAAAAAAGAGGCCGGGTGCGGTGGCTCAAGCCTGTAATCCCAGCACTTTGGGAGGCCGAGGTGGGCGGATCACGAGGTCAAGAGATCGAGACCATCCTGGCCAACATGGTGAAACCCCGTCTCTACTAAAAATACAAAAGAATTAGCTGGGCGTGGTGGCTTGAGCCTGTAGTCCCAGCTACCCGGGAGGCTGAGGCAGGAGAACAACTGCTTGAACCCGGGAGGCGGAGGTTGCACTGAGCTGAGATTGTGCCACTGCACTCCAGCCTGGAGCCCGGTAACAGAGCAAGACTCTGTCTCAAAAAAAAAAAAAAAAAAAAAAAAAAGGCCAGGTGCAGTGGCTCATGCCTGTAATCCCAGAACTTTGGGAGGCCAAGGAGGGTAGATCCCCTGAGGTCAGGAGTTCAAGACCATCCTGGCCAACATGGTGAAACCCTGTCTCTACTAAAAATACAAAAATTAGCCAGGCATGGTGGGAGGCACCTGTAATCCCAGCTACACAGGAGGCTGAGGCGGGAGAATCACTTGAACCTGGGAGGAGCTGAACTTCCTTATACATTTATTGGGACCCTCCTATGAATCTATAATCATCTCAAAATAAAAAGTTAAACACATTTTAAATAGTTTTACAAAACTATGTAAATGAAACAGAATACTCAATGTTCGTTTTTCTAATTTTACATTTGAAAGGGACCCCAAAATGTAGTTGTAATGATAAGAATTAACCACAAGATGGCAATAGTGGTCTATTATAGCCCTCTGAAACGCACAACCCCTGCCTCCCCGCCCCCCACGCCCCCAGAGCAAGAAGAGTTCTCGTGAAGAAAGGACGTGGCTATTTTTTTTTTTTTTTTTTAGCTGGAGTCTGGCTCTGTTTCCCAGGCTGAAGTGAAGTGGCACAATCTTGGCTCACTGCAACCTCCGCCTCCCAGGTCTAAGCGATTCTCCTGCCTCAGCCCCCCAGTAGCTGGGATTACAGGTGCCCACCATCACACCTGGCTAATTTTTGTATTTTTCATAGAGATGGAGTTTCGTTATGTTGGCCAAACTGCTCTCGAATTCCTGATCTCAAGGTGATCCACCTGCCTCGGCCTCCCAAAGTGCTGGGATTACAGGTGTGAGCCACGCGCCTGGCTAGATGTGGCTTTTTTTAAACTGCCATTTTTAACCATTGCTGTTTTTCTGATTGGAAGCACTGTAAAATCCCAATACCTTATCCTTTATTTTATTTATTTATTTATTTTTTTGAGATGGAGTCTCGCTTTGCTGCCCAGGCTGGAGTGCAATGGTGAGATCTTGGCTCACTGCAACCTCCACCATCCTGGTTCAAGCGATTCTCCTGCCTCAGCCTCCCAAGTAACTGGGATTACAGGCACCCGCTACCATGCCCAGCTAATTTTTGTATTTTTAATAGAGACGAGGTTTCACCATGTTGGTCAGGCTGGTCTTGAACTCCTGACCTCAAGCAATCCACCCGCCTCGGCCTCTCCCACAGTGCTGGGATTATAGGCATGAGCCACCATGCCAAGTTTATCTAATTCTTTTATAGGTGAAAATACAGAAACCATAAGAAAAGGACTAGCATTTAAAGGTGGCAAATGAGACATTCTCTAGAGGAATGTCACTTCTCAAAGTGTGGTTCCTGGAGCAGCAGAATTTATAAGAAGTGCAAAACCTCAGGCCTTTACCTAAACCTACCAAATTAGATTCTTTTTCTTTTATATTTTTAAGACGGAGTCTCACTCTGTCACCCAGGCTGGAGTGCAGTGGCATGATCTTGGCTCACTGCAACCCCTGCCTCCTGGGTTCAAGTGATTCTCCTGCCTCAGCCTCCTGAGAAGCTGGAGATTACTCTGTTGGAGTACAGGCGTGGGCCACCTTGCCTGGCTAATTTTGTATTTTTAGTAGAGCCAGGGTTTTATCATGATGTCCAAGCTGGCCTCGAACTCCTGATCTCAGGTAATCCGCCCACCCCAACCTCTCAAACTGCAGGATTACAGGTGTGAGCCACCACGACTGGCCAGATTCTTTACCTTTTTCTTTTCTTTCTTCTTCTTCTTTTTTTTTTTTTTTGTGATGGTGTCTCTTGTCACCCAGGCTGGGGTGCAGTGGTTCAATCTTGGCTCAGTACAATCTCCGCCTCCCAGGTTCAAGTGATTCTTCTGCCTCAGCTGCCCAAGTAGCCGGGATTACATGCACCCACCACCACGCCCAGCTGATTTGTTTTTAGTAGTAGAGACAACATTTCACCATGTTCGCCAGGCCAGTCTCGAACTCCTGACCTTAGATGATCCGCCCACCTCAGCCTTCCAAAGTGCTGGGATTACAGTCATGAGCCACTGCACCCAGTCCACCCAGTCCTGAATTAGGTTTTTTTTTTTTTTTTTGAGAGTGTCTCACTCTGTCACCCAGGCTGGAGTGCAATGGCCCCATCTCGGCTCACTGCAACCTCCGCCTCCCATGTTCAAGCAATTCTCCTGCCTCAGCCTCCTGATTAGCTGGGGTTACAGGTGCCCACCACCATGCCTGGCTAATTTTTGTATTGTTTAATAGAGACGGGATTTCACTATGTTGGCCTGGCTGGTCTTGAACTCCTGACCTCGTGATCCGCCCACCTCGGCCTCCCAAAGTGCTGAGACTACTGGCTTGAGCCACCTGGGCTTGAATTAGATTCTTAACAAGCTCAGCAGGATTCAGTGGCTGAATCCTGAATCCTAGCACTTTGGGAGGCCTAGGTGTGTGGAGGACCTGAGATCAGGAGTTCGAGACTAGCCTGGCCAAAATGGCGAAACCCCGTCTCTACTAAAAATACAAAAATTAGCCAGTCGTGGTGGCAGCTCCTGTAATTCCATCTATTCAGGAGGCTGAGGCAGGAGAATCGCTTGAACCCGAGAGGTGGAGGTTGCAGTGAGCCAAGATCTTGCACTCCAGCCTAGGTGACAGAGTGAGACTCCATCTCAAAAAAAAAAAAAAAAATTCATTGAATTGCCTTCATGAGGCATTTTTGCACTCCAATCTAGGTGATAGAGACTCCATCTCAAAAAAAAAAATTCATTTAATTGCCTTAATAAGGCAAATAATTTTCAGCGCTATTGCTTTTTTTCCCCCCTAAACTGTGGTTTTAAAAACTGCATACCCAAAATTTACCGGCAGAACTGCCGCTTTGTTTGTAAACACATTTAACTTTCCTCAGCTCTGGCTTCCTTGAGGGAAGGTTTGTTTCCTGCCTGATTATATCTTTTTTTTTTGGAGACAGAGTCTTGCTCTCTGGCCCAGGCTGGAGTGCAGTGATGTGATCTCAGCTCACTCACTGCAACCTCCACCTCCCAGGTTCAAGCAATTCTCTTGCCTCAGCCTCCCGAGTAGCTGGGATTACAGATGTGAGCCATGGGGCCCACCCTGATTAGATCTTATTGTCTATTCTTCCTTCCTCAGTTCTGCATATTGTTTCCTGGCCTTTTCTCTGATCTTATCAGCGATCACTTATTATCCTATCTTCTGCTTTACTTTCTCCTGAGCTGATCACGTCTCTCACCCTGACATCTTAATCGTGACATACATGTTATTTAACAAATGCTTGATTTTCATAACTAAATACAAAATGTCGCATGCATTCTTTTTGACATCCATGTCTTCCAAAAGCCTTCACATCGCATGGAAATCTTTTTTTTTTTTTTTTTTTTTCAGATGGGGTCTCACTCTGTCACCCATACTGGAGTGTACTGGAAAGATATTGGCTCACTGCAGCCTCTGCCTCCAGGGTTCAAGCAATTCTCCTATCTCAGCCTCCCGAGTAGCTGGGACAACAGGGATTCGCCACTACATCTGGCTAATTTTTGCATTTTTAGTAGAGATGGGGTTTTCATCATGTTGGCCTGGCTGGTCTCGAACTTCTGACCTTAGATGATCTGCCTGCCTGGGCCTCCCAAAGTGCTGGGATTACGGGCGTGAGCCACCATGCCTGGCCTCAAGGAACAATGTTCATAATCAGCTTCTTACCACCTTCCGTCAACCATCCGGCCTCCTGTCTTTTGGATTATTTCTCATTAGCAAACTTTTCATTTTTACAGAGTATTTGTATATAGGAATGAAAAATGGTAACTGGGCATGGTGGTTCACGCCTGTAATCCCAGTACTTTGTGAGGCCGAGGCAGGCAGATCACCTGAGGTCAGGAGTTCGAGACCAGCCTGACCAACACAGAGAAACTCTGTCTCTACTAAAAATACGAAATTAGCCAGGTGTAGTGGTGAGTGCCTGTAATCCCAGCAACTCAGGAGGCTGAATCAGGAGAATCGCTTGAATCTGGTAGGCAGAGGTTGCAGTGAGCCGACATTGCACCACTGCACTCCAGCCTGGGCAACAAGAGCGAAACTCTGTCTCAAAAAAAAAAAAAAGAAAGAAAGAAAGAAAGAAAAATGGTTTTCAGTAAATAGATGTATAGATATGCATCAATAAACACTAATGTAGTCAATAAAATTTTATATTGAACATCTATGTTCTGGTCACTATGAGATATAAAGTTTAGAACACAAGTTATAGCCCCTGCCTTCAGGAGCTTATAGTCTAGATAGGGAGGCAAAACTAAATCAATTATACAAACAAATGAAACTTGACACTTGTGCTCAGAGGGAGGTACCCAATGCCATGAGTGCCTCTTCTGGGGACCTCCTCAGGAAAGTTAGGGAAGATTTCCCTAAGAAAATGTCACCCAAAGAAGGGGAAGTCTTGAGTTCAATTTTGGACATGCTGTGTTAGCAATGCCTCTGAGATATCCAAAAAGAGATAAGTAGGCACCGGGTGTGGTGGCTCATGCCTGTAATCCCAGCACTTTGGGAGGCCGAGGCGGGCGAAATCACGAGGTCAGGAGTTAGAAAGCAGCCTGACCAACATGGTGAAAACCCACCTTTACTAAAAATACAAAAATTAGCTGGGCATGGTGGAATGTACCTGTAATCCTAGCTACTCGGGAGGCTGAGGCAGGAGAATCTCTTGCACCCAGGAGGCAGAGGCCTCAGTGAGAAGAGATAGTGCCACTGCACTCCAGCCTGGGCAACAGAAGGAGACTCTGTCTCAAAAAAAAAAAAAAGAGAGAGAGAGAGAGAAGTAAACAGTTGAACATGTAGGGTTGAGACTTTTAGAGGACAGATCCAGGCCAGAGACACACATGTAAGAGTACAGATGACAGCCAGGCATGGTGGCTCTCTCCTGTAATCCCAGCACTTTGGGAGGCCGAGGCAGGCAGACCATCTGAGGTCGGGAGTTCGAGACCAGTCTGACCAATACGGAGAAACCCCATCTCTACCGAAAATACTAAAAATTAGCCAGATGTGGTAGTGCATGCCTGTAATCCCAACTACTTGGGAGGCTAAGGCAGGAGAATAGCTTGAACTGGGAAGGCAGAGGTTGCAGTGAGCTGAGATCACACCATTGCACTCCAGCCTAGGCAACAAGAGAGAAACTCCATCTCAAAACAAACAAAAAACAGTGCAGATGACAGTTGAAGCCAGAAATGGGAAGGAGATTGCTTAGGTAAGTAGAGAATTGGAAGAAGAGAGGCTCTATGTTGGTTTGTTATTTTCTCTTACTAGAATCACTGCTTTGGAGATCTGTTCTGTTCAGCCAGAACCTTCTTCACGTACCAGAATCTTTCCTTTGAGGTGCTATCCTTCCATATTTTTTTTAGCAGTATTGACATTTTCCCTAGCTCTGGGGGTGAGTATGTAATTTAGGTCCAAGTCATCAATGTATAATAAAATTTTTGTTGTTGGTGATTTTTTTTTTTCCTTTTGAGACACCATTTCATTCTATTCCCCAGGCTGGAGTGCAATGGCGTGATCTCGGCTCACTGCAGCCTCCACCTCATCCGGGTTCAAGGGATTCTCCTGTCTCAGGCTCCCGAGTAGCTGGGATTACAGGTACCTACCACCACATCTGGCTAATTTTTGTACTTTTAGTAGAGACAGGGTTTTGTTGTGTTGGTTAGGCTGATCTCGAACTCCTAACCTCAAGTGAACCACCCATCTCGGCCTCAAAAGTGTTGGCATGAGCCACCGTTCCCGGCCTTAACATAATTGTTGACAACATAATTGTATAACCCGCCATGCCTTGCTTCGATGATTGATTCAGGATGGTCATGTTGAGGCAGGAGAATGAGGTCTGGAGGCAGGGAACCTAAAAACTTCCTAGAACTAGGCTGAGCGCAGTGGCTCACACCTGTAATCCCAGCACTTTGGGAGGCCGAGGCGGGCGGATCACCTGAGGTGAGGAGTTTGAGACCAGCCTGGCCAACATGGTGAAACCCCATCTCTATTAAGAATATAAAAATCAGCCGGGCGTGGTGGCTCAAGCCCGTAATCCCAGCACTTTGGGAGGCCGAGGCAGGTGGATCACGAGGTCAAGAGATCGAGACCATCCTGGTCAACATGGTGAAACCCCGTCTCTACTAATACAAAAAATTAGCTGGGCATGGTGGCACGTGCCTGTAATCCCAGCTACTCGGGAGGCTGAGGCAGGAGAATTGCCTGAACCCAGGAGGCGGAGGTTGCGGTGAGCCGAGATCGCGCCATTGCACTCCAGCCTGGGTAACAAGAGCGAAACTCCGTCTCAAAAAAAAAAAAAAAGAATATAAAAATCAGCTGAGTGTGCTGGTGGGCACCTGTAGTCCCAGCTACTTGGGAGGCAGAGGCAGGAGAATCGCTTGAACCTGGGAGGCACAGGTTGCAGTGAGCCAAGATCCTGCCATTGCACTCCATCCTGGGCAACAAAGCGAGACTCTGTCTCGAAAAATAAATAAACACATACATAATAAAAATAAAAAACTTCCTAGAAGGGGAAAACCCTAACTTTCATTTTTTCGTCTGAGATGCAGTTCAGTGGCCCGATCTTGGCTCACTGCAACCTCCACCTCCTGGGTTCAAGCAATTCTCCTGCCTCAGTCTCCCAATTAGCTGGGATTACAGGCATCTGTAATTTTTGTGTTTTTAGTAGAGATGGGGTTTCACCGTGTTGGCCAGGCTGGTTGAACTCCTGACCTCGTGATCCACCCACCTTGGCCTCCAGAAGTACTAGGATTACAGGCGTGAGCCACTTCGGCTGGCCAAAACCCCAACTTTCTGTGCCCAAGTAAGTAACTTTGTAAGTTCATGTCTGCTATAGCAGGAAACATCCTCTTCATTTGCAAAGGGTGTATACCAAATAAGTAACTTCGTTACTTCACTTTATCCTCTTCATTTACATAGGGCATACCCAGGAACCAATGGTAAACCTCTGAAGGGTATTTAAACCCTAGAAAATTCTGTCACCAGCAATCTTCAGCCACTTCCTCTAACCTGCTCCCCACTCTGTGGTGTGTGCTTTCCTTTCAGAATATCTGTGCTTTTCTTTCATTGCTTTGTTTGTGTGTTTCATCCAATTCTTTATTCAAAATGTCAAGAACCTGGACACCCTCCACAGGTAACAGTGTGACCCAGTTCTGGCCAATGAGTCAGGTCCAGGTATTTATGGAAATGTTTGTAAGAGCAAGGCTTTGTGGGAGTTGCTGAGAAAATAATGCTGAAGCCTGCAACTGCTGGCAGTTATACTGTCCCGAGGAGAGGGTCAGCCTGAGAATGGAAAGCAGAACTGACAGATGGAGAGAGAATGCCTGAGTTTCTGATGATACTGACACCAGACTTACCTGGACAATTAAGTTTTTCTGTTTGTTTGTTTGTTTGTTTTTTGAGACGCAGTCTCACTCTGTCGCCAGGCTGGAGTGCAGTGGCATGATCTTGGCTCACTGCAGCCTCAGCCTCCCGGGTTCAAGTGATTCTCCTGCCTCAGCCTCCTGAGTAGCTGAGACTATAGGTGTCCGCCACCACGCCCAGTTAATTTTTGTATTTTTAGTAGAGATGGGGTTTCACCATGTTGGCCTGAATGGTGTCGATCTCCTGACCTGATCTGCCCTTGTCCGCCTCCCAAAGTGCTGGGATTACAGGCATGAGCCACCGTACCCGGCCCTGGACAATTAAGTTCTAGGAGCTCATAAATTTCCTTTCTTCCCCCTAACCTTGTTTAATCAGAGCTCACTACTTAAAGTCTCTTATAACTAAAAAATTCTTTTTCTTCATTTTTTTGAGATGGAGTCTTGCTCTGTTGCCCAGGCTGGAGTGCAGTGGTACAATCTCAGCTCACTGCAACCTCTGCCTTCCGGGTTCAAGTGATTCTCCTGCCTCAGCCTCCCTGGTAGCTGGGATTACAGGCTTGCATCACCAACCCAGCTGATTTTTTTTGTGTTTTTAGTAGATAGGGTTTTACCATGTTGGCCAGGTTGGTCTTGAACTCCTGATCTCAGGTGATCCACCTGCCTCGGTCTCCCAAAGCACTTGGATTACAGGCGTGAGCCACTAT
Organism: Aotus nancymaae; assembly: GCF_030222135.1. Taxonomy (NCBI): domain Eukaryota; kingdom Metazoa; phylum Chordata; class Mammalia; order Primates; family Aotidae; genus Aotus; species Aotus nancymaae. The sequence continues at coordinate 14,694,132 of NW_026988463.1, forward strand.
GCCCAGCCAAAAAATTCTTGACATGTACACTCATAACGCCTTGAAAGAAAATACCAGTGAAGTGCTTGAAAGGGATCTGGCCCCCAAAGGGTATTTGAATCACTAAGACTTGGGCTCCTTCTGGTAAGATTTCACCTATAATATTCTAGTTCGAATCTGGTTAGAGCAACTTCATTGCCAGATTTTGACATCCTCCTAGCAAAAAAGGTGCCAAACCACTGTCATACGTTCTGTGGATAAATTAGCATATTTTATTTTATTATGTTTTGAGATGGAGTCTCACTGTGTTCCCCAAGCTAGGATGCAGTGGTGAGATCTCGGCTCATTGCAACCTCTACCTCCCAGGTTCAAGCAATTCTCCTGCGTCGGCCTCCTGAGTAGTTGGGATTACAAACTAGTGCCACCACACCTGGCAAATTTTTGTATTTTTGGCAGAGACTGGGTTTCACCACGTTGGTCAGGCTGGTCTCAAACTCCTGACCTTACCATCCACCCACCTCAGCCTCCCACAGTGCTGAGATTTCAGGCATGACCCACCGTTCCTGGCCCAATTAGCAGATTCTAAATCCTTTCCCTGATCCAAGCTGGGAAAAAAGACTTGACTGATTCTGCAGAAGAGGTGGAAAAAACTAACATTGGAACTGAGAAGCACTAAGAAATCTACCCTGAACCCAAGACTACTGAAAACCTAGTTGTATATATTTTGGAAAAAAAAAAATACTGGCTCTAAGTCCATCTTATAATGAATGTATATGAAATAAACATATATGAACATTTTGGTTTTATCTTTTTCTTCCAAAAGGGAACCTACATACACACACACACACACACACACACACACACACACGTGCATGCTGGGATATTTAGTTCTCTGCACGTATGCACTTACAGTGGTGCATGCTCACAGAAATACCTTTGTTTTTGTTTTCTTTTTGAGATGGAGTCTCGCTCTTGTCACCAAGGCTGGAGTGCAATGGCGCCATCTCAGCTCACTGCAACCTCCACCTCCCAGGTTCAAGTGATTTTCCTGCCTCAGCCTCCCGAGTAGCTGGAATTACAGGCACCCGCCACCACGCCCAACTAATTTTTTTGTATTTTTAGTAGACATGGGGTTTCACCATGTTGGCCAGGCTGGTCTCTAACTCCTGACCTCAGGTGCTATTCCCACCTCACCCTCCCAAACGGCTAGGATTACAGGCGTGAGCCACTGCCCCTGGCCAGAAATACCTTTTGTAATGAAGGCACATACCTTAAATATTACACTTGAAGGATGAATGGTGTTAGGAAGCAGAGGTGGCTGAGGTTATTCGTTTTCATGTCCTTCTAATTAATTTTTTGTGACAGTTCACATTCATAGCACTATCAGATTACCAGGATTTTGATTTAACATTCACATTTATTCCTTTTTTGCAAATGTGTCTTAGAAATCTGTTGATTTAAAATTTTCCTACAAATCCATCTAGAACAGCAGAGGTAGGTCTGGGCTAAGTACATTGTTTTTTTTTTTTTGAGATGGAGTCTCATTCTGTCACCCGGCTGGAGTGCAGTGGCGCAATCTCGGCTCACTGCAGCCTCTGCCTCCCAGGTTCAAGCGATTCTCCTGCCTCGGCCTCACGAGTAGCTGGGATTACAGACATGTGCCACCACGTCCAGCTAATTTTATAATTTTAGTAGAGACGGTGTTTCACCAAGTTGGCCAGGCTGGTCTCGAACCCCTGACCTCAGGTGATCCAACTGCCTCGGCCTCCCAAAGTGCTGGGATCACAGGCATGAGCCACCACACCCAGCCTGCTAAGTACATTTTATAACAGCTTCCCAGAGGGAACGTGGCTTTGGATGTGTTCTTGGAAATATTTGTGTGGTTACTTAACGGAAGACTTATGTATTTTTTTATGTTTATGGTTTCTGCGAATTTCCAAATATGCCTTGGCTCCCTGCCAAATGATATAAAAATCTGAGTAAAATTTATGATCTTTGAACATGTTAAAAAAAAAAAGAAGTTAGCATAATATTGTTGATTAGTTGAATTAAAGGAGCTTGACAGTAGTTTCCTTTGAGGTGATTAGTATCTTTTAATCTGCGGTGTCAGTGGGGTATAGTCTTCTGATTTTAAGGTTTTAAGTTATCACTTGCATATCCTGACATTTCGCATATTTAAAGACAAAGGTCAGCTGGGTGCAGTGGCTCACTCCTGTAATCCCCGCACTTTGGGAGGCTGAGGCAGGCGGATCACACAGTCAAGAGATGGAGACCTTCCTGGCCAAGATGGTGAAACCCCGTCTCGACTAAAAATACAAAAATTAGCTGGGTGTGGTGGCACACACCTGTAATCCCAGCTACTTGGGAGGCTGACACAGGAGAATCGCTTGAACCCAGAAGGCAGAGGTTTCAGTGAGCTGAGATCACGCCACTGCATTCCAGCCTGGCGACAGAGCAAGACTCTCTCTGGTTAAAAAAAAAAAAAAAAAAGACAAAGGTCTCAGACCCTGCACCCCAATGTATCAGGTTCCCTTAATCTGTGTTTTTGCTTCTTTCTATTCTATGGTTCATTTCCCAAATCCACGTTTGGGAATCTTCAAACAGCATGTTTAATTTTTCTTAAAATTTTTTTTGTGACTGAGTTTTGCTCTTGTTGCCCAGGCTAAAGTGTAGTGTTGCAGTCTTGGCTCACTGCAACCTCTGCCTCCCAGGTTCAAGTGATTCTCCTGCCTCAGACTCTTAAGTAGCTGGCATTACAGAAATGCGCCACCATGCCTGGCTACTTTTATATTTTTAGAGACAGGATTTCACCATATTGGCCAGGCTGGTCTCGAATTCCTGACGTAGGTGATCTGTCCACCTTGGCCTCCGAAAGTGCTGGAATTACAGGCATGAGCTACTGTGCCCGGTCTCACAGTGATTATTCAACAGAAATGTAATATTAAACTTTGCAGGCAACACATTAAGATTTCCAGGAGTACTGACAAAATTCAATGCATGTGACCTGTCAAAGTGTCCTGAGGCCATTTGGCAAAGATTGAGCACATTTTGAGTACTAAATGTTTCTTTTCTAAATGTTTTCCTAAATGTTTCTTTCATATTTTGAGTGCTGGAAAATGGAAGGTACTTCTTTCCTGGTACAGGTCTGTAATATTTGCAAACAGGTCATTTTTGTTATTTGTTCTTATTTGAGGTTGGTCCTGTGGTCAATTCATTTCAGTAGGTAACATGGTGCTAATGGCCCCCAGATGGTGGGCGTGTCTCTTAAGCTTCATTTTTAAGGCAGAGACTCCTGACCATTTCTCCACCTCAGCGCACCTGAGGGATCTGTGACCCTCCATCCTCCCAGTCAGGAACATCTTCTTCCAAGGCAGTCACTCCCGGGGGTCTGGGGAGCATGCCTTGCAATTTCTGGGGATGGGGTATGCGTGCAAGTACCCCTTCCTATTCCAAAGATTACTGCTGGAAAGATTACTCCATTCATAGCGGAAAGTATAATAACTCCTAGGGTGGGCATGGTGGCTCACACCTATAATCCCAGAACTTTAGGAGGCCAAGGTGGGCAGATTGCTTAAGCCCAGGAGTTCGAGACCAGCCTGGGCAACATGGCAAAACCCTGTCTCTATCAAAAAATATAAAAATTAGCCGGGCACGGTGTTGTGGGTGCCTGTAGTCACCACTGCTCAGAAGGCTGAAGTGGGAAGGCTGCTTAAGCCCCAGGAGGCTGAGGTTGCAGTGAGCTGTGATTGTGCCACGTGCCCTAGTCTAGGCGAGGGGGGAAAAAAAAGGATCTGCTATTTATTGAACAGTCTCTGTGCCAGGTGGTTTATATATGTTATTTAATCATCACTGTGCCAGAGGGATCATTAGCCACATTTAAAGATGAACTCAAGTCTCTGAAAGATACTTGCCTGGGGCCACCCAGATGGGTAAAGAGTGAGGACTCTCCTGCAGGCTTCCCAGACTCGAAAGCCCCTTTTTCCACAATTGCTTTACCTACTCATAACATCTTAAATGTTCACCTTGTACTTATTTGGGAGAGCTTAAATGAGTCACTATGTTTATCACAATACAAAACACCTTTTTCCTTTGGGAGGAACTTAAGTTGTGTGTGCCTGTGTGTATGTGTGTGTGTGTGTTTGTGTGTACTTTTTTTTTTTTTTTGAGATGGAGTCTTGCTCTGTTGCCCAGGCTGGAGTGTACTGCCACAATCTCAGCTCACTGAACATCCCCCTCCTGGTTTCAAGTAATTCTCTTGCCTCAGTCACCGAGTAGCTGGGACTACAGGCATCCACCACCCTGCCAGGCTAATTTTTGTATTTTTAGTAGAGATGGGGTTTCATCATGTTGGCCAGGCTGGTCTTAAATACCTGACCACAGTGACCTGCTTTCCTTGGCCTCCAAAAGTGCTGGGATAACAGGTATGAGCCACTGCAACCAGCACAGTGAATATATTTTTAAAAACCGGACACTTTTGCTATGTGTGCATGCCAGCTCCTGCTGAAAATCTCAGATAACTTTGTACATAATGCTGAACTGCCACTGTGGAAGCTGGTATCCAGGGACCGCATAGGCCAAGAAGTAATTCCCAATTTTTTTGATTGGTGCTAGGAGATGGGTTATTTTACTGAGACACTTAATTTGGTGCCCAGCTGAAGGGAAAACTAAGGCAACCTGAAATAATCCTATATACTGACTCCTAATACACCTGCGAACAGGTACGACATGCAGAGGCGTGGAGGATTCAAGGCGAGCAAGAAGGCTGAACTCGAAAGCTAATATATCGAAGTAAAACCAAAAGCAAAGGAAACAGCAGCCCTTGTTTTCTTTTCTTTTTTTTTTTTAATTAAAAATGACTGTGGTGTGTGCCTGCAGTCCCAGCTACTCAGGAGTCTGAGGTGGAAGCACTGCTTAAGCCCAGGAGATTAAGGCTGCAGTGAGCTGTAATTGATCAGGCCATTGCATTTCAGCCTGGGCAACTGAGAGAGGCCCTGTCTTTTTTTTCTTTGTTTTTTTTTTTGAGACAGAGTTTCGCTCTTGTTGCCCAGGCTGGAGTGCAATGGTGTGTTCTCGGCTCACAGCAACCTCCGCATCCTGGGTTCAAGAGATTCTCTTGCCTCAGCCTCCTGAGGAGCTGGGAGTACGGGCATACGCCATCATGCCCGGCTAATTTTGTATTTTTAGTAGTGACAAGTTTTCTCCATATTGGTCTGGCTGGTCTCAAACCCCCAACCTCAGGTGATCACCCACCTTGGCCTCCCAGAGTGCTGGGATTACAGGTGGAAGGCACCCCACCTAGCCCCATCTATGTATTTTTTTATTCCTGCTGCACCCGCCCACCCCATCTGTATTTTTTATGGCATTCGCTACAATATCTGGTGACTAGCTCATAACTTCCATCAATGGATCTAGAAGGTCTGTCCTAAGATCTATCCATATCTTTAGTTTTTAAGACAGAAGGTGCAAGTGGGTGTGTCATGGGCTCAATGCTGCCTATGGACATGCCTTATTTGTACTGTATAGTGTTTTTTTTTCTACTTAGCTTTTCAAAATAGGGATATTTGTTGTAATAAAATCCCGATTTCTGGATAATCTTTAAATATGCCTGGAATTTCTGGCAAAGCTGCATTTGTAGACCACAGGGCAACAAGGGAGAGGGCTGGGAAGCAGTTGTTACCTTAGCTAGTGTGGGCAGAGTGCTCTCCAGTCTACCGAGTGCCAGTGACGCCAGTGCAGGCTCCACTCATTAGGTCACTGCTGGACCCCTACAGGAATGAATCTGCAACCCCTTTTGTATGACTTGGCTTCCTCGCCATCTCCTTTAATTAATTAAAAAATTATTTTTTGAGACAGAGGCTGGAGTACAGTGGTGTAATCTAGACTCACTGCAACCTCTGCCTCCCGGGTTCAAGTGATTCTCCTGCCTCAGACTGCCGAGTAGCCGGGATTACAGGCACGCACCACCATGCCTGGCTAATTTTTGTATTTTTAGTAGAGTTTTGCTATGTTGGCCAGGTTGATCTTGAACTCCTGACCTCAGGTGATCTGCCCACCTTGAGCCTCCCAAACTGCTGGGATTATAGGTGAGCCACTGTGCCTGGTCAAAATTACATGTTTATCTAAAAAATGAAACAAACAAACAAAAAACAAAAACCTGCTCCTTGCAGAGGAGGGCTACTCCACAGGCAGTGTGCCCAGAATAGCCTGTCACCATCTCCTTTATGGTGTCTTTTCTTCACAGCATTCATTGATAACCACCCTGTCTCCTTCTCAATCTAACATCTATGTCAGATCTTTAAGTACCGATTGCTTCTACGTCTTTCCCCTTCTTCTGCCTTTTTTTTTTTTTTTTAAATTGAGAGCAGGTACTGTTTATTAACTGACCAGGTTAGAAAAATAATCATGGGAGACACCTTGGTTTATTCTTTTTTTTTTTTTTTTTTTTGAGACGGAGTTTTGCTCTAGTTACCCAGGCTGGAGTGCAATGGCCCGATCTCGGCTCACCGCAACCTCTGCCTCCTGGGTTCAGGCAATTCTCCTGCCTCAGCCTCCTGAGTAGCTGGGATTACAGGCATGCACCACCATCACCACCATGCCCAGCTAATTTTTTTGTATTTTTAGTAGAGATGGGGTTTCACCATGTTGACCAGGATGGTCTCGATCTCTTGACCTCGTGATCCACCCGCCTCGGCCTCCCAAAGTGCTGGGATTACAGGCGTGAGCCCCTGCGCCCGGCAGTTTATTCTTCTAATAAGCCTGTTGATCTGATCCTCCCTGTTGCCTGCATCTCCACCTTCTACAAAATGGGTGGTCTTTTTCTTCATTCCACCCCATGGAGAAGATAATTTAAAGGGCCACAGGAATTTATTTGCTTCTTTGAAGCATTTTCCAACAGTATAGGTCTCATGAATCAGATCCTCCATGCAGATGATGCCATATTTTCCAAGAGATCAAGCAATCAGAGCGTTACCTGTCAAAGCAATTAGCTTCTTTTTGATTTTGCCATAACCACGTTTGTAGATTAGTTCATTTACTGACTTCAGATTTGGGTACCCCGATGCAATATATGGCTCTACAATCCTCAGCATGTTAAGTGCAGCCTCGTTGAGCTTCACAAAGTTTCCATTGAAGATCTGACGAAGGCGAAGAAGCTGCAACACCTTTCGGACCTTTGGGCTCACACCATCGATACCTATGATGCTGATGACAAACGCCAGTTTGGGTTCTGCAGGTACATAGAAGTCGCCAGCTTCCCTTGCCATCCTCGCCATTCGAATTTCAGTTCTGTACATCTGCCTATATTCCTTGTGATAATGCTTCGCTTTTTCATAGATGAGCTTCCTCCTTGCCTTTCGAAGCATCTTTTGGGCAAACTTCTTTCTCAGGCGCTTGATCTTCAGCTCTGCGAAATTCCTTCGCTTTTTCTTAAGGGTTTCTGGCACAGCAGGAACCTTCTTCTTCTCTTCTACACCCTCCATGGTTCCAGCCAGAAAAAGAGGAAGTCGGCGCATGCCTTTTTTTTTTTTTTTGGAGAGATGTTGTCTCGTCATGGTGCCCAAAGTAGTTTTGAACTCTTGGCCTCAAGCAATCCTTCTGCTTCAGCTTTCCAAAATGCTGGGATGACAGGTGGAGCCACTGTGCCTGGCTGCTGCCCACCCCCACTTTTTCTTTAGCATCCCCTAACACACTCTGTGATTTACTTACATTGTTTGTTGTCTGTTTCACTCTCCTGGAATGTAAACTTCATGAGGATAATGATCTTGGTTCTGTACACTGACACATCCCATGCATCTAGAATAGTATCTGGCACAGAGCAAGTGCTCTGTAAATATTTCTGGAGAGACTGAAGAGGTCACTCCTAGGTGGCTCCACAGACTCCTGTGCCTACCCTGGCCACCCCTAAAATCACTGATGCACAGAGTCTGTCCCCTCGACCTGACTGTAGGCTGGTTGAGAGCAGGAATCTTGTCTTATCCAACTTTGTAGCCTCAGGTGCCTTGCACAAGGCATGGGGCATATGATAGGTCCTTAGAGAGTGTACCTATCAGTGTAATATCCAATGAAGAAAGTGAAAATTTCTCTCACTAGAGTGGAAGCCTGAGGAATGACTCAGTCTATTTTCCTTAGCACAATAGTGCCCAGTGCTGCCAGGGGTCGGGGAATACATAGTGTCATTACCTCAACAAGAGGTGGAGATGGGATCCCAAGAAGCAGGCCCCCCCATACAAAGACGTCCTTTACTTTGCTCTCTGCGGTAAGCAGAATAATGGCTCCCCAAAGATGTCTACATGCTAACCCCAGTAACCTGTTGCCTGGCAAAAGGGAGTTTGCTGTTGTGATTAAGCTACGATCTTGAGATGAGACCATCTTAGATTATCCAGGTGGACCCAAAGCAATCACAAGAGCTTTTTTTTTTTTTTTTTTGAGATGGGAGTCTCCCTTTGTTGCCCAGGCTGGAGTGCAGTGGCATGATCTTGGCTTACTGCAACCTCCATCTCTCAGGTTCAAGTGATTCTCCTGCCTCAGCCTTCCAAATAGCTGGGATTACAGGGGCCTGCCAAAGTGCTAAGATTACAGGTGTGAGCCACCGTGCCAGGCCTTTTTCTTCTCTACCTACCCCATTGCATTAGGGTATCTCCTACTCACGCTTCTAATCAGATCTTAGCCTTAAACTCACTTAAGTCGTCCACTCCAGAAGTATTTAAGGGGTGCTAGGCACTATCAAGGTGCTGAGAATATAGGACAAAAGAAGCCGGGCTGGGCCAGGCAGGGTGACTCACACCTGTAATCCTGGCACTTTGGGAGGCTGAGGCAGACGGATCACCTGAAGTCAGAAGTTTGAGATCAGCCTGGCCAACATGGTGAAACCCCATCTCTACTAAAAATACAAAAATTAGCCAGGCAGGGTGGTGGACACCTGTAATCCCAGCTACTCGGGAGGCTGAGGCAGGAGAATTGCTTGAATCCAGGAGGCAGAGGTTGCAGTGAGCCAAGATTGTGCCATTGCACTCCAGCCTGGGCAACAAGAGCAAAACTCCGTCTTGAAAAAACAAAAAAGTAACAGGGTCTCTGCTTTCCTGTAGGGGTGGAGGCAGACCACAAACAAGAGCCCAAATGCCTGAGACAGGAACAGCACTGGGTGGTCAAAGGAGGATGGAAAAAGCCAAACAACAGCTAAAACAGGAACTAGGCGAAGAAACCACAGGATAACAGAAAACCCAAGGGAAAGAGGATGGCCAAAACTCAGCCAGGGTGGCATGTCCATGTTTCTTCCAGGCAAACCCAAATAAGGAAGAAAAGGAGTAGTAACTGGGGTGGAGGTCCCTGAAATCCCCTCCTTTTCCAGAAAGCCTAATGATAATTCCATCTTGTGATTAAAAAAAAAAAACACCCATAAAATTAGAAACTCAAACTCTGTTATGAGAGACTCATTTTCACAGGCATGCCTGCACTTCTCTCTCTCTCTTTTTTTTTTTTTAAGTTTTTGAGACAGTCTGGCTCTGATGCCAGGATGGAGTGCAGTGGCGTGATCCTCAGCTCACTGCACCCTCTGCTTCCTGGGTTCAAGCGATTCTCCTGCCTCAGCCTCCCATGTGGCTGGGACTACAGCTCATGCCACCACCCAGCGAATTTTTGTATTTTTAGTAGAGATGGGGTTTCACCATCTTGGCTAGGATGGTCTCAATCCCTTGACCTCGCGATCGGCCCGCCTTGGCCTCCCAAAGTGCTAGGATTTCAGGCGTGAGCCACTGTGGCTGGTGCACTTCTCTCTTAAATGTATATATTCACTTCGCAATAAAAGCTTCTTGCAGCTGGGTGCAGTGTCTTATATATCTGTAATCCCAGCACTCTGGGAGGTTGAGGTGGGACTGCTTGACCCCAGGAGTTTGGGACCAGCGTGGGTAACATGGCAAAACCCTGTCTCTAAAAAAAAAAAAAAATTGTCCCAGGTCCCAGCTACAGCTATTCAGGAGGCTGAGGTGGGGGAATCACCTGAGCCTGGAAGATCAAGACTACAGTCAGCCATGATTTTGCCTTTGTATGCCAGCCTGGTGATAGAGTGAGATGATTCTGGTTTTTTTTTTTTTTTTTTTAGCTTCTTGCCCTTTGCTTCACTCTAACTCATTCTTGAATTCTTTCTCTCCATGGTGTTAAGAACCTGAAAACTGGCTGGAGCTGGGGTCTCAAAGGCATCCAGAGACCTCCTGAGCCTTCTGGCAACAGGACTAGACAAGGTCATTTCAGATCACAATGACTGCCTGTAAGATCAGATAGGGCTATGTGTTACTGAGCAACGTTTAAATGGGCTGTTAGGAAAGACCTCTCCGTGAGAGGCTGTTGGAGCTGAGGCCTGAATGATGAGGTGGGTTCTCTGGCCATGAGAAGAATCTACCCCTTGTTTTTGAGATGGAGTCTTGGTCTGTCACCCAGCCTGGAGTGCCAGTGGTGCAATCACGGCTTGCTGCAACCTCTGCCTCCCAAGTTCAAGTGATTCTCCTGCCTTGGCCTCCCCAGTAGCTGAGATTACAGGCGCCCACCACCATACCTGGATAATTTAATAGAAACATAGTTTTACCATGTTGGCCATGAACTCCTGACCTCATGATCTACTCCCCTCAGCCTCCCAAAGCGCTGGGATTACAGGCCTGAGCCACTATGCCCAGCCTAATCCACCCTTTTCTTAGAGGAGCTTCCCTAAAACCATAGCCCATCAGTTCTCCTTCAATATTTCTGTTGCTGCAGTTACCTGCAGGTGTTACGGACTGAAACACTTCCCAGTCCCCACACCTGCCCAACACAGTCCGTATGTTGAAGCCCTAACCCTATATGACTATTTGAATAGGGCCTTTTAGGAAGTAATTAGGGTTAAATGAAGTCATAGGGTCCCTAATATGACTATTTGAATAGGGCCTTTTAGGCAGTCATTGTCCTTAAAAGGACAACAGTTTTATGAGATTAGGGCCCCACCCTGTGACTTCCAATGACTTCACTGGAAGTCACAGGGTGGGGCCCTAATCTGATAAAACTGTAGTCCTTTTAAAAGAAAGGAAGACAAATTAGGGATTCCTGCTCACAGACAAAAGGCCGCATGAGGACACAGTGAAAAGAAGGCTGTTTGCATGTCAGGATGAGAGGCCTCACCAGAAACCAGCCCTGCCAGTACCCGGACCTTAGACTTCCAGCCTCTAAAACGGTGAGAAAGGTTGGGCGCGGTGACTCAGGAGTCTGAGACTGGCTTGACCAACATGGAGAAACCCCGTTTCCACTAAAGATACAAAATTAGCTGGGCGTGGTGGTGGTGCATGCCTGTAATCCCAGCTACCCGGGAGGCTGAGAGGCAGGAGAATCGCTTGAACCCAGGAGGCGGAGGTTGCAGTGAACCGAGATAGCGCCATTGCACTCCAGCCTGGGCAACAGCAGCAAAACTCTATCTCAAAAGAAACAAAAAACAGAGAGAAAATAAATTCCTGTTGTCTAAGCTGCCTGGTCTGGGGTATTTTGTCATGGCAGCCTGAGCTAATACTCTGGTTTGTAAATCTACATGACACAGACCCATGGAAGAGCCACTTTAGCTAGTGTCCCCGCTTCTCTTGTCCCTCTTACAGCCCATTCTCTGCACAGTAGCTGGAGATAACTTAATATAAATCAGACCTTGGAACTCCCGATTCAGACTCAGTGAATGACCCCCATCCACACCAAACTCCAAATTCCACATGGCAGCCCCTCTGACTCACAGATCTTTCTACCCCCTGGCACATATCAGCCAAGGAGGCCTTCCCTGTTATCCAGACACCAAGGTCCAGCCTCAGGGCCTTTGCACTGTTTACTGCCTGGGGACCACTTCCCGCATGGCTGCATGGCTGTCACCTCCTAAGAGGCTTTCCTGTCACATCTTCCTGCTTGAATTTCTTCGGTCTTCACGGTCCAAAACGGTCTTCTCTGGGCGCTTGTCGGTCCAGATCTCGCCCTCCATCCTATGGCGCAGGCACCCTGCCGCGCCCACTGCTGAGCTGGGCATTTTACAAGACGCCGTGCCCGCAGCGGGGCACCTGGCCGTAAAATGCAGGTGGACGAGGCGGCGTTTGGGCTGGGGCCTGAAGGACAGGGATCCAGGTGCTGCAAGAGCCAGCAGATGGAACTGGAACGAGGCTGTCTGCGGATGCCCGGCTGCCGCTGGGCTCCGCGCCTCCGTTCCTCATCCGCAGGAATGGGAACAATCACGGTTGTTCTGAGGATGCAGTAACCCTTCGCAAGCAGGGCGCCCCGATGAGGACTCGCCAAGCAAAGCAGGCTCCAGGGTGAGCTTCCTGATGCCGACTGTAGCTCCTCTCCCCGCTGGACGCTGCTCCACCTCCCCGCGCTTCTGCTCAGGCCGCCGCCGGCTGAAGCCCAGAAAACCCAGGCGCTGGTTAATCCGTCTTGAGTCCCAGCACGTCCAGTGCGCAACGTTGGCCTTCCCATTGGCTCACCCGGTGGGCCGCGCGTCGACGCCGGGGCTCCGGATTGAACGGCGCGCCCAGATCCCCGCCCCCGGCCCGACGTGGCGCCACCGCCCCCAGCCCGTAGCTCCGGTGTAGCCAATGGCGGCGTCTCCCGGGCGGCGAGCGCGGCCTCCCGCCGCCAGAGGGCGCCGCCGCGAGCACAGCCGAGCCGCCGCCGCCGCTAACCGAGAGAGAGCTGCGAGCGAGCAGCCAGGCCCCGCAGCCGCCGCCGCCGCCGCCCGCCCGCCGCCGCCCGCCTCCGCCTGCCTTCCGCCGCCGGCCGGCGCGTCGTCCCCACAGGTAGGAGTAGGTGGGCGCCGCCGGGGATGAAGCAAGCGCGCGCCCCCGCGCTCCTGCACGCGCGCGCGCGCGCCGCCGCCTCGTGCTCGCGCGCGGCCGTTAACGGACGGCGGGGCGGGGGAGGGGCGACGATCGGGGGACCGCGGACACGAGAGGACCCTGATGGGAGCGGGGCCCCGGCCGGCCCGCGCGGAGGGGCGGGTGGGCGCGCCTTCCCCTTCCCCCACCGAGAATAACGTGACCCACTTCTGCCTGCCATCCCTCGGCAAAATGTCTCCTTTTTGGTTATTTCACTAAAAACATTTTTTTTGTTGTTATTTCTGCCTGACCTGGTGATCGCGGGGACCCCGATTCATCGTCTTGGGTTTGGGGGCGGAGAGGGTGCCGGCGGAGGGCTTGGCTTATTAATTTTGGGCTCATCCCTTTTTTTCACCCCCCTTTCTTCTTCTTTTTTTATTTTTTCGCGCGGGGCGCAGCTCTGGGCCGGGCGGGGCGAGGCCTCGGGGTCCGTGGAGGTGGGGGTGCCTCCTGGGAGGACCCGGACCTGTCAGTTCCCATTAGCGGGGCTTCCGGTGAGGCCTCGGCAGCGCAGGGGTGGGGCCGCCTGCGGCCCGGCGGGAGTCTCAGAGGTCGCGCCTGCGTTGGGACTGGGTGGATTTGCAAGGAGTTGGGTATTCTCCTGTCCCCACCTGTCTAGGGATGAAAAGGAGGTGCCCATATTCGGTACTGAACCACCAAGAACCTGCCATGGCCAGTACGGTGGCCACTGACCCCCGGCCGTTTGGGACGATGGAGCCCGTGAAATGGGTGGAGTTTGAGTTGTGGTCCCAGCGGTGAAACGTACATCTGGTTTTAAATACTTAGGATGAGAAAGAACATAAAAGATGTCCTTGGTAATCTTTTATACTCAAGTGCTTGTTGAGATGGCCATGTTTGGGGCAAATTGGATTAACGAAAATAATCTGTCATTAAAGTTAATCTTGGCAGGGTGCAGTAGCTCATGCCTGTCATCCCAAAAGTTTGGGAGGCTGAAGCAGGAGGTTTGCTTGAGTGCAGGAATTCAAGACCAGCCTGGGCAACATGGTGAGACCCCTGTCTCTACAAAAAATACAAAAAATTAACCTGGCCTGGTGGTGCATGCCTGTAGTTAGCTACTCGGGAGGGTAAGGTGGGAGAATCCGCTACTCGGGAGGCTGAGGTGGGAGAATCCCTGGAGTCCAGGAGATTTAGGCTTCAGGGAGCCAAGATGTGCCATTGTGCTCCAGCCTGGGTGATAGACTGAGACGCTGTCTCAGAACAGACAAAGAAAAAAACAACAGTTAATCTCACTGCTTTTATTTTTCCTTTTTTTTTTTTTTTAAGTGTGGCGATTTGGAAATTTAAAATGACATGTATGGGCCGGGTGGGGTGGCTCACGCCTGTAATCCCAGCACTTTGGGAGGCCGAGGCAGCTGGATCACCTGAGGTCAGGAGTTCCAGACCAGCCTGGCCAACATGGTGAAACCCTGTCTCTGGTAAAAATGCAAAAGTTAGCCGGGCATGGTGGCACATGCCTGTAATTCCAGCTACTGGAGAGGCTGAGGGAGGAGAATTGCTTGAACAGGGCGGCAGAGGTTGCAGTGAGCAGAGATGGTACCACTGCACTACCCCCTGGGCGACAGAGTGAGACTCCCTCTCTAAATAAATAAATAAAATGACACGTATGGCTCATTTTGTATAATATTTCAGCTGGACAGCACTCAGCTGGGGCATCTGAGTGGGGTGGCTCTGAGAGCCGATGTCGGATCTGCTTATCTTTCCTGCTTCTGTGATGGTATGTGGCCTCCTTCCCTTAAGGCTCTCAAAGCATCAACTGCCTCTTCTCATCCTGAACCAAACTATTGAACTGAAGCACAATGGGGTCTCGTCCTAATTTGCAGAATAATTCAAGTTAATGGACAGAATTTTCCCTGTTGAAAAATGTTCCCTATCTGCTGTATGCTGGGGTCTACAAATAGTTGTATGAGGTTTGGCTCACAATGAGATCATGAGTTATTGAGGCTGAATATTATCAATATTTGTGTGTGTGTGTGTGTGTGTGTGTGTATGTGTGTGTTTATTCTGCAAAGAGCCCATTGATTTTCTGCCATCCAAATGAAGTGGACAATTGCTACCTTTCTTCATGTTACTGTGACTTTGGGTTGGGGGTTTTACACAGACTGACATCCTCTCTCCATTCCCTAGATTCTGTCAGTTTCTGCAAATAACAATGGTGGTTTTGTCAGCCACATTGTTCCACAATTCTTAATTTTGACTGATTTTAAAACCTGCCAATTGGAGTGGGTTAAATTGTCATTATAAGTGGAAGAGAATCAATTATAGAAACTCTGAACCCTAGGGAGGGTGAGAGTGACTGTTGGAAAGTTTTGAGCATTTCAGTAAAGGAAAAAAGAAACAAAAGATGTCTGTATCCTGTTGCCACAGATACCCTAGAAAGGGCTTTCTAGAGACAGTATGGCATGAGCAAACTTTTGTCTTCTGGATAATGTCTTGAAGTGTTTTGTTACTTTTTTTTTTTAAGTGAAAACATTTTTCCTCCAGATTTCTGATGAAAATTATTTAAAGCATGAGATGTTGGGAACTCAAGAAGTAATTTTAGATACTTTTTAAGGAGAAGTATTAAAGTATTAATCTAGAAGTTTAAAAATTACTGCTAGTGATAACGTTTTAATTTACATATACACAAAAGGCATTTTAAATAAGGTGATTTTCATTTATGTAAAGCAACGAGGTTACTTTTTCACAAATAGCAGAAAGCTTTGTGTTTTACGAAAAGGGCTGAATTTGGAGTAGGACATTAATCTGGTAAGAAGGTGAGAGTGTGTCGGGGTTAGGTGTCCGCACGCACTTGGTTGGGAAGACTTCATCGGCTGGTGGTCTTGGGCACATCGTGGTGGTATGAGTGTCCCCAGGCAAATCATTTATCATGAAGATTTTGCATGAAATATTCCTGTTGCGTTGTCATAGATAAGATGAGATGTTCCTTCAAACAACCTAGCAGGGCTTGGGTGCTGAGGAAGGCTTTTCACAGAGGAGGGAGGCCCTTCACAGACTTTGTATCTTACAGAATCTGAAATCTGACAGCAGTTTCAAAGTGAATAGTTCTGTGGGGGGAAGAACTCCAGCCAAAATGTAACATTACCGTCCTGCTGTTGTTTGGCATACCCACTCTCATGAACTTTTCCTTTTTGGTAAAAGGGAGAAACTGTTTCATAAAGTATCCAGTAGGAGCTTCAACAATCTTTAATGTTTTACCACCTGGGTTTGCAGCCTTCTAAGGCTTGCATTATGCCCCAAGTGTTTTTGTAAGTGTTGCAAGAGCCAGTTAATACACTGTTGCCAAACAAGGATGATAATAATGATACGTTGTAGTTGTTGTTTTAAATCTATTAATATTACACAGAGAGACTTCAGTCTGGGCATAGAATTGAATATAAACTCGAAATGATCATTTTTCCTTCCCTCTCTCCCCCTGTCTTTTTTTGTTTTTGTTTTTGTTTTGTTTTGTTTTTAAAGACAGGATCTTACTCTGTCACCCAGGCTGGAGTATAGTAGCATAGTCATAGTTCAGTGCAACTTCAAACTCCTGGGCTCAGGCAATCCTTCTGTCTCAGTCTCCCGGGTAGCTGGAACTACAGGTGTATACCACTGTGCACAGTTACTTTTTTTTATTTTTACTTTTTGTAGAGATGGGATCTCCCTGTGTTGCCCAGGCTGGTCACAAACTCCTGAGCTCAAGCGATCCTCCCACCTCAGCCTCCCAAAGTGTTGGGATTATAGGCATGACCCACTGTACCCAGCCTATAATTTTTCAATTGAAATGTAGGTATAAGTACAAATGCTGGGCCTGGCAACCTCTGTACTGCATTCACTGGGATGCTTTGGTCCTGTGTTAGCACATCTTGTAAGTCTGTTTAATATTATTTGTATTTAAACACATAATGTTCTGAGTGGAGCATATTCCCTTGGAAGATTTTCCCTGGAGTGGTATCCTGACTCCTGGCCCACTGCATTCCTGTGAAACCCCTCTGCTTTGTCTGAGTTGCATTAAATGACGTCTGTTGAGCATATCTTTTTGTGTACATGTGTGCATACACATGCCTGTGTTTCTTTCATTTCTCCTAATGGCTTTAAAGTGCCCTGTTCATCAGAGCCATATTTGTCTTTCAGATCCCAGCCTAGGGCCACCCTAGACAGGTGCTCACTCCCCTTCAGGCATCATTGGCACATAAGGTGCAGAAGAGCCAGGTGGATAGGCTCTCGGGCTTGGAGCCAGGCTGTCTGGCTTTGAAATCGAGCTCTGCTACTTCCTAGCTGTAATCCTGGGCCGGTTGCGTCACTTATCTGCATTTCAGTTTCTTTATAGTACCTGTCACTTAAGGTTAGCATGTGGATTAAATGACTTAATACATAAAAAGCATGTAGAGCAGTGCCTGACATCCAGTAAGAGCGCTGCATGTCAGCTACTATTTCTGTCTCAGTATGTTGCAGTCACGTTTCCCTTACCTCGATGTCTTCTGTTAATGAGAGCTCATTTCTAAAGTTATCATGTAAGGTCAAAAGCTCATGGATGTGGATGTGTTTGTCTAGTACCAACATTGTAACTAGACTTTGGGATAATGAGTTTAACCTACCAGGCACTCAGTAAATACTAAAGGAATTCTGAAGATCCAGGATGCCCTTTGATCTTACCTACCTTCAAGATTAGTAACAAATTTTAAATCAGCTGATCCCAGAAAGATGATATTCCAGTTTGCAAGAGTTCAGTTAGTTTAATGAAGTTCCTGTTTAATTGAGTTTCTTGCTTTAAAATGAACTGTTCAAAAGTGTCTTCCCTTGGGCCAGGCATGGGTCACTCCTGTAATCTCAATACTTTGGAAGGCTAAGGTGGGCAGATTGCTTGAGCCCAGAAGTTTGAGACCAACCTGGGCAATATAGTAGGACCCTGTCTCTACAAAAAGTACAAAGATTAGCCAGGTGTAATGGCATATGCTTGTAGTCCCAGCTACTTGGGGAGCTGAGGTGGGAGGATTGAGCTCTGGAGGTCAAGGCTGCAGTGAGCAATGATTATGCCACTGCACTCCAGCCTGGGCCAGAGAGCGAGACTCTATCTCAAAGACTAAACAAAAACACAGAGTGCCTTCTTCCCTGGAATTCTTTTTTTTATTTAGGAGAAGAGGTGATCAATGAAACTCATCATTGTATACCTTGAGGAGCTGCTTATCGTTTCAGGCTTTTTTCCATCGCTGTCTCCAGCCAATTCCCACTATTTTAATTCACTTCCCACGTTGTTCCCCTAAAGGGTTGGAGGCCAAGTCTCACCAGAGCCGGCTCTCTGCATGGAGCCATTTCCTTTTGGGCACCCTCCTTCTTCATGCTTGGTTCTTGTGAGCAGTTTTACCAGCTTCTAACTCCTGGGCCTCTGAACTTTGTATGAGGTATTTTTACACTGAGCTGCTTACTTCATTCTTTCATTCAAGTATTTATTGACCTGGACCCAGATATTGTTCTTACAGTGAAAGCTAAGAAGTACCAGGTACCTGCTGAAGTGAATAAGAGGGATGAGACAGGGTGTGGCGGCAATTTAGGGTGGCAAGGGAAGGTCCCTAACAGTGGTATTTAAGCCGGCTACTGAATGAAAAGGAGCCAGCTCTGTGGAGAGCTGGGAAGTGTATTTTGGGCAGAGGGAACAACAAACACAGTGGCTTAGAAGCATGGAATGCCTGACTTGTTCTGGGAGCTCGTAAAAGGTCAGTGTGACCAGAGTCTCCTGAGGGAGGGAGGGGCTGCACAGCTCGGGGAAGGGAGTCTGCTAGGTCACCGTGTGGAGGCAAGGCTTCATTCCAGCATCCTGAGCAGCCGCTGAAGAGTCTTAAGCAGGAGTGCAAGAACTGGGGTGTGTGTGTGTGTGTGTGTGTGTGTGTGTCTGTGTTTTAAAAATTATTTTAGGCCTGGTGCTGTGGCTCAGGCCTGTAGTCCTAGCACTTTGGGAGGTCGAGGAGGGCAGATCACAGGGTCAGGAGTTTGAGACCAGCCTGGCCAACATAGTGAAAACCATGTCTCTACTAAAAAAAAAAAAAAATTAGCTGGGTGTGGTGGCAGGTGCTTGTAATTCCAGCTACATGGGAGGCTGAGGCAGGAGAATCACTTGAATCCAAGAGGCGGAGGTTGAAGTGAGCCAAGATCGTGCCACTGCACTCTAGCCCGGGTGACAGTGCAAGACTCCATCTCAAAAAAACAAAAAAACAAAAACTTATTTTAGAGACAGAGTCTTGCTCTGTACCCCAGGCTAGAGTGCAGTGGTGTGATTATAGGTTGCTGAGCCTTGAACACCTGGGCTCAAGCGATCTTCTTCCTTTAGCCTCTGAGTAGCTGAGAATACATACAAGCAGGTGCCACCACTCTGGGCTGATTTGTGTTTTTATTTTTTAAAATTTTATTTATCTATTTATTTTTGAGACAGAATGTTGCTCTGTTACCCAGCTGGAGTACAGTGGCATGATCTCGGCTCACTGCAACCTTCGCCTCTCAGGTTCAAGTGATTCTCATGCCTCAGCCTGCCGAATAGCTGGGATTACAGGTGTGTGCCACCATGCCCAACTAGTTTTTGTATTTTTAGTAGAGACTTGTTTTATCATGTTGCTTAGGCTGCTGTCGAACTCCTGACCTCAGGTAATCCACCTGCCTTGGCCTCCCAAAGTGCTGGGATTACAGGTGTGAGCCACTGCGCTCAGCCCCTACATCGCTCTTTGTAGTAAAATGGTGGGGTAGATTTAAAAAATATTTCAAGATGAAACACATACCAGAAGAAAATATAGGAGGAGTGAGTATTTTACAATATCAGAGTAGTGAAAATATTTCTGAGTATGTCAGAATCCAGAAGCCATAAAACAAAATACTGATAAATTCAGCCATTTAAAAAAAAAACCGTTGTTGTGAAAAATAACCAGTCAGAAGATTGACATCAAATTGGAAAAAATGCCACTAACATCAGAAAGGACTATTTTCCTTAACATATAAAGAGCTTCCATAGGTAGGTAAATCTCAGCCTGGAAGAAAACTGAACAGAGGATATGAGCGAACAAGTCACGGACAAAGAAGTATAGATGATTCTTAAATCTGGATGCTCAGCCTTGCTAATGATAAACTAAAACAAACACAGCTTCACCACGTTGCCACACTGTTTCTTACCTCCCTAGTTAACAAGGATTCACACATTTGATAATGCCTGGGTGAAGTGGTGAACCAGGAATCCTGTGCATTGTTGGTGGGAGTATCGTTTGCTATATTGTGGCAATAGCTGGCAAAATAAACAAATACATATGGCCTTTATCCCGTAGAAATTTTTTTTTTTTTTTGAAACGGAGTCTTGCTCTGTTGCCCAAGTAGAGTGCAGTGATGCAGTCTCTGCTCACTGCCACCTCTGCCTCCCGGTTCAAGTGATTCTCCTGCCTCAGCCTCTTGAGTAGCTGGGATAACAGGCATGTGCCACCACACTTGGCTAACTGTTGTATTTTTAGTAGAGACGGGGTTTCACCATGATCGATCTGCTCGCTGCGGCCTCCCAAAGTACTGGGATTACAGGCGTGAACCACCATGTCTGGCCTATCTTATAAAAATTCTTTAAAGGGATGCTTAGATATATATGAAATAACCTGTGTACATGGTGACCTTTAAAGAATGGAAATAACCAAAAAATGCATTACCAGAGGCCTGGTGAAATTACGGTACAGCCGTATCATAGAACGCAGTGTGTACTCACAAAGAACACACTGATTGGATACTACATGAAGACAGGAGGTGCAGAACTTGCTGGTAGCTCCTGTTTGAATAAAAAAGAACACATGCACAGAATACTTTTAACTTTTTATTTGGAAATAATCATAGACTCACAGGAAGTTGGAAAAGTAGTACATAGAGTCCCATGAACCCTTCACCCCCTCATCCCCGCTTCCTTCAGTGGTGACATATAACTGCAGTACACTGTCACAACCAGGAAATTGACATTAGTATAGTACTGTTAACCAAACTGTGGGCCTCAGTGGGTTTTAACCAGCACCCGTGTGTGTGTGTGTTTGTGTGTGTGTGTGTGTGTGTATGTAGTTCTATGCAGTTTTATCCCATGCATAAATTCATGTAACCATTCCCACAATAAAGATACAGACTTGTTCTATAGAATGTCTTTGTCAGACTTTTCAGAGACTGATAACAATAGTTGGTGGCGCTCAGGGAGGGCAAATGGGCAGCTGAGTGATAGGGTGGGAAGGAGACATTCCTTTTCACTGTCACGTTAAAATAAACAGTTTGGGATGTCTGTGAGACATTCAAGTGGAAATGTCAAACAGCCTGAGGGTCAGCCTGGGGATGGACGGGAGAGTTGTCATGGGGTCCTGGATGAGGGCATTTGACATCTGGGCATGGCGGGAGGACCTCTAGGGGAGAGTATGGCTGGGGGAGATCTCAAGAGTGATCTTCAGGGCTCTCAAGGTGGGAGGTCTGTGGAGATGGAGCCTCAGTCTGCAGGAGACAGAGTGGCCTGTGAGGTGGGGACACACCTAGCCAGGGCTGTGAGGTGGAAGTTGAAGGGAGGGGCTCCTAGGAGCGGGTGCTGCTGAGGTTGAGTAAGAGAAGAGACTGTTGGGTTTACTTTGTAAAATTCTTTCTTACTTTAAAATTGAGGCCAGATTTTAATAGGATCCAAAAATAAGATGGTATATTTTTAAACATCTTTTTCTTTATTTAAAAAAAGGAATACGGGGCTGGACAAGGGGCTCATACCTGTAATCCGTGTGCTCACACCTATAATGCCTGTGCTTTTAATCCTGCAGGGATTAAAACAATTAGCTGGGCTGGGCGTGGTGGCTCACACCTGTAATCCCAGCACTTTGGGAGGCCGAGGTGGGAGAATTGCTTGAGGTCAGGAGTTTGAGACCAGTCTGGCCAACATGGTAGAACCCCGTCTCTACTAAAAATACAAAAAAAAATAGCCAAGTGTGGTGGCATGCACCTGTTAATTCCAGCTACTTGGGAGGCTGAAGCAGTGGAATTGCTTGAACAAGGGAGGTGCAGGCTGCAGTGAGCTGATATCATGCCACTGCACTCCCGCCTGGGCAACAGAGCAAGACTCCATCTCAAAAAAAAAAAAAAAAAAAAAAAAAGCTGGGCATGTTGGCACACCTGTAATCCCAGCTACTCAGGAAACTGATTAGGGAGGATGGCTTGAGAACAGAAGTTCAACATTGCAATGAGCTGTTATGGCACCACTCTACTGCAACCTGGATGACAGAGTAAGACCTTATCTCAAAAAAAAAAAAACCTAAAACACAAAGTAGGGTGTGTATGTGTGTGTCGGAGGTTATTTCACAGGTAAAACTAATCAATGGTGAGGAAAAAAATTAGAGTAGTGGTTTGGTGAAGGGGCATGAGGGAACTTTCTGTAGTGACAGTTAATGGTCTATATCTTTTCTTTTTTAAGAGACAAGATCTCATTCTATTGCCTAGGTTGGAATGTAGTGGCGTGATCAGCACCTCACTGAAGCCTCCAACTTCTGGGCTTAATCGATCCTCTTGCCTTAGCCTCTTGAGTAGCTAGGACCACAGGCACATACCACCACCCTGGCTTATTTTATTTTTGTGGAGACCCATCTCTCTCCATCTTGCTTAGGCTGATCTAACTCCTGGGCTCAAGTGGTCCTCCTGCCTTGGCCTTCCAAAGTGCTGGTCTATATCCTGATAGGGCTCTGGGTCACATAAGTTTGTCAAAACTCACATCAAGATTTGTGCATTTTACCTTAAAAAAAGAAACTGTAAACAAATATTGATCTCTAATGATGTGTGTGCTGAGATGTTTAGCTGTCTGCAGCTCACTTTGAAATTTATTTAAACAGTAAGATGGTCTGATGGACGAACAGAAGGATGAGCAGGTGGATAAAGATGGGCAGAAGTGATCTCACAAAATATTAATTGTAGGTTTGGGCCTATGATATTCATTGTAAATTTTTTTTAACTTTACTGTGTGTTTGAGAACTTCTAAAATAAAAGTTTTTGGGGAAACTTTAAAAACTACTGAACATGAAATACTGTCATATTATTTTTAAATATTGCCTGATATGATCCTAGATCTTTAAACATATAAAAGGGTGTATTTTGTGCATTAAAAACATCTACATCTACATCCATTTCCTTTTAATCACTTAAATTGTGGTGTCAGCTGTTTGCCACACACCTTTTATGTGCAAGATTAAGGTTCAAGATTCTCTGACACTTTCTGGGGAAATAGCTCTAAGGCTATAAACTTGGTGGATCATCATTACCCAGGCGTCCATTCTTAGCCAGCAGATTAACTTTTTGAGTCAACCTCAACTAATTCCCTATCTTGGCTAGACAGCTGACTGCAACCTCCACCTCACAGGCTTAATCAATCCTCTCACCTCAGCCTCCTGAGTAGCTGGTACTGTAGGTATGTGTCACCATGCCTGGCTAATCTTTGTATTTTTTATTTATTTTGACACGGAGTTTCACTGTTGTTGGCCAGGCTGGAGTGCAATGGCATGATCTCGGCTCACTGCAATCTCTGCCTCCTGGGTTCAAGTGATTGTCCTGCCTTAGCCTCTTGAGTAGCTAGAATTACAGGCCCCTGCCACCACCCCTGGCTAATTTTTTGTATTTTTAGTAGAGACACAGTTTTACCATGTTGGCCAGGCTGGTCTTGAACTTCTGACCTCAGGTGATCCACGTGTCTCAGCCTCCCAAAGTGCTGGGATTACAGGCATGAGCCACCGCACTCAGCCTGTATTTTTTGTTAAAGCGGGGTTTTATCATGTTGCCCAGGCTTTCTTTTAACTTTTTTTTTTTTTGTTAATATGGAGTTTCTGTACCCCAGAAACCTAAAATGCAATTTGAAAAAAAAAAAAGATGGAGTTTCACTCTTGTGCAGGCTGGATTGTGATGGTGTCATCTCAGCTCACTGCAACCTCCTCCTCCGGGGTTCAAGTGATTCTCCTGTCTCAGCCTCCCGAGTAGCTGGGATTACAGGCATGCGCAACCACACCCAGCTTATTTTGTATTTTTAATAGAGACGCAGTTTCTCTATGCTGGTCAGGTGATCCGCCCACTTTGGCCTCCCAAAGTGCTGATTACAGGCATGAGCCACAGTGCCTGGCCTCTTTTAAAATTTTTTGTAGAGATGGGGGTCTCCCTATATTGCCCAGGTTAGTCTTGAACTCCTAGGCTCAAGTGATCCTCCTGCCTTGACTTCCCAAAGTACTGAGATTACAGGTCTGAGCTACCATGCCTGGCCTGAGTTAATTTTTAAAATCTTTTTCTTTTACAAATAGTGCTTCCTTAAATTACTTTATACATACAAATATAAACTTAAAAAAAGAAAACACCTCTATAAAGGACATGGACTAACACGTCCAAGTAGGTAGAAGTGTGGAATGAGCTTCCATGCCCACTCATCCAGCTGGAACCGTGATCCTTATTTTTGGCATTCTTGTTTTATTTCTACCCAGCTACTCCCCTTTTGGCTAAACCGTTTTAAAAGCACATTCCAGAAATAGTGCTGTTTTACTCTAGAGTGGTGGACTTCTTAAACTTATTATTTTGTAACATTTCAAACGTATACAAAGTACAGAGAGTAGTATTGAAGATTCCCCTGTACTTCTGACCCCTCCCCCGGTTATCAGTGGTCTCCTCTTTCCTCCCCACCTCAAACACCCTTCCCTTTTTTTTTGTTGCTGGAGTATTTTAAAGCAGGTCCGCTACATCATATCCCCCATGTAAACACTTCAGTAAAGTACTGACTTTAGAGCACAAAAATATTGAGAACTGACGGTGTTTAAAAGAAGAAAGGGATTAGCACCAGTTAACAGCAGCATTTTTGGGACATTCCAGCCGCTGTCTCACGCTTATACTTTGAAAAAATTGGATTTAAAAATAAAACTGCAAATGGCAAGCAATAATGAAACTAAAAAATTTCAGCAATGTACTTGAAACATGAGTGGAATTTCCCTTCCTGTCACCTAGGTCCAAATACATGGTTTATGTGATAAGATGTTGTCTTAACTTTAGGTCTCAGTTGTTCTCAGCTGGGGCTGATTGTGCTTTCCCCACTGTGACATGTAACCATATCTGGAGACATTTTTGGTTGTGAGTGGGGTTGGGATAAGGGGCTACAAGCATATTGGGCAGAGGCAGAAATACTGCTAACATCCTGCAATCGCAAGACAAGGAATTAGCTAGCCCAGAATGACGAGCCTGAGAAACTCTAGTTTGGGCCACTGGGAGATGTTTTATCACAGATCTCTTCTCTGTGGCTCTCCTTGAACTTGGGGAACTGCTCAGTGAACGTTAATCAGTGGAGGTGGGACCCAAAAGAATGATACATGTTGACATTTGCAAGTGTTATTTTGAAGATAACATTTTAATATCCAGAAAATTCCAATAGAAGTAACTTTATTTATATCATCATTTTATCTGTTGTATCAACAATAATTATTTTGGAAATTTGTGTGACAAAATATGTATGAGGTTTACAGACTTGGCTTACAAGGAAGCCAGACTCCTTTGGAGGCAAGCGGATGTAAAACCCTTTTATTTCTGGAGAGTTTCCAGAAGCAAAACAAGGCTGGAACTGTTCTAGGGACAGCTTATGCATGCGTGTAGACAGGCAAGAAACAAAACCTGAAGCCAAAGGAGGGAAGAGGAAAGGAAAGAGAGACATGACTTTTTCCTGGAGACTGCTTAGCATGGATATATGAAGTCTGTATAGCTGTTCAGCCTTAAAGCATGTAAAAAACCATATGCTTATGGTGCACCGGACCACAGGGGACCCACGAAGATGACTCCTGTAGGGCCCCTGCTGTCCAGGACCCTGGAGTCAAGTCAGAGATGGATGTGTCCACAACTGATTGTGTGACAAGGTGTGGATTTATGGGTGTTTTGATTAGAGTCCAGGGGCCCTGGTACCTTATGTGCTTTTGTGCCTTGTTTCTTTCCAGATTGCTCATTTAGAAAGTGGATGTGTGGGATAACATGTCCAGTGTGTCCGAGGAGAGAAGAAAAAGGCAGCAGAACATTAAGGAAGGACTGCAGTTCATACAGTAAGAGCTTCAGAGTTCTTGTGTTCTTGCCATATTGTAATTCTTTGATGTGGATGTATGTTTTGTGGCGCGTACGAACTCTTTAGTCATGTTTAATAGGTCCAGTTAATTTGGGTTAGAAACTCCATCTTCTAGCCATATTTTTCCTCTCAGCCATTTGGACATTCTTGCATTTGGAGGCAAGTCTTAACTGTTGCTGGCTTTTAGGGCTACAATTGTTAGTCCCCCCAAAATGGTAAACTGAGGAATTTGAATTTGTTCTCAGAACAGTGCTGCTGAGTCCAAAGTGACTGAAAATGAACATCTGGCGGCACAGAGGGCTTCTGCGATCAGACATGTCTGTTCAGAAGCTCAGTGTTTAACTGGACTTCTTGAAGCATGTCAGTGATGAGACAGCTGTGCTTTGGATGGACATGTCTGGGCAGAAGGGCCTCTTTGTTCCTTCTTAGGAAGACATTCTCTCTATACTGCAGTAAATCAGATCAAATATTGTTAGTGGTTCTGTACTATTTTTAACCGTTTTTTGGCATTTGAAGAATTAGAGATTTTAAAAATAGAAGTAGATTGAAAGTAAAGTGTTATACTTAAAACATACCAAGTAATAGTTTAGTTTTTTTTTTTTTTCTTAACTGTGGTCATCTGTAAATAATGGTATTAAAGGAAGAGGAAGTCTTTGAAATGTGCCTTGAATCACTGGCAAGTTAATGGAACCACAGATTTACAATGACTTCTGGCTGAACAAGTCCTGATAAGGAGCTTGATAATTACAGCTAATTTGTTTCTTCTTCTTAGGTCGCCCCTGTCATATCCAGGAACACAGGAGCAATATGCGGTAATGACTCTGGGAAGGTCTGCTTGAAAGCTCTGCAAGTGACTTGTGAACTGTAATCTGTAGCAGGGGTTGGTAAATGATGGCCTCATGGGCCCAATCTGGCCTGCTGTCCTTTTTTTTTTTTTTTTTTTTTTCCAAATAAAGCTTTATTGGAACATAGCCACACTCATTTGTTTATGTATTATTTGTGGCTGCTTTTGCAACATATGGTAGTTTTGACAGAGACCATATGGCCCATGGAGCCTAAAATATGTTCTGTCTGGGCATTTGCATAAAAAGTTTGCCAACCCCTTATATATAGGACTTTTTTTTTTTTTTTGCATACTTGCACAGTTGTCCTGTATTTTCTTTCCTCTATTAGTGTAGTTTTGAATTAATTTATCTTTTGAGCCCCTTGAAAATTGCTTTTACCTCTCATGTCATTGAAAGTAAGTGGGACAGAATTTATTGAGAAAGAGTGTGTGCAGCGTCTTTTTCTGTTAGGAGATGTTCAGACAGCAGCAAAGCGGGACTGCATACCAAGAGGGAAGAAATAGTGATCTGCTAGTTAAGGGCAGGGATAAAGCCCAGTTCATTGGGTCTTTGACTGCAGACTCTTGTCTCTACTAACTATTGGTTCACCTGTGTTTTGTTTTTTTTTCCTCTGAGGGTTTTGAGGCTTCTGAATGTCACTTTCTCGCTGCCTCTCTTCCTTCTCCCCTTTTCTTCTCTCTTGTTCCTTCCCTCTCTACAAACAGATTTAGAATAAAAAAGGATTAGAGCCAGAAATAAACTGTAACAGTTGTTTCATTTTGCACTTGTGGATCTGGGGTCTAAAGATGTTAAGTGGCATGTCACGAGTCACATTGATTGTTAATAGTTGATCTGTCCAGACTTAAAAAATAATTTAATCAGCTTAGACAGGAATTCATAAAATGAGGTAAAACAAGTTGAATATTTATGTGATCTTGTGATGAAAAAGGGCTTTTAAAATACTAAAGTATGGCTGGGCATGGTGGCTCACACCTGTAATCCCAGCACTTTCGGAGGCTGAAGAGGGTGGATCACTTGAGGCCAGGAGTTTGAGACCAGCCTGGGAAACATGGCAAAACCCTGTCTCTACTAAAAACACAAACACACACACACGTGTACACATATACACACACACTACCCAGTGTGTGTGGGTGTTGAAAGTAAACCACTAGAAACAGCTGAGTGTTTTAGCTGAGTGTGGTGGTGGGTGCCTGTAATCCTAGCTACTGGAGAGGCTGAGGTACGAGAATCACCTGAAGCCAGGAGGTGAAGTTGCAGTGAGCTGAGATCGTGCCACTGCACTCCAGTCTGGGTGCCAGAGTGAGACTCTGTCTCAAAAAACAAAACAGAACTAAACTAAAGCATGCTAGAAATCATGAAGGAAAATGACAAACTTTTGTACATGCTAAAAGAATGTGTATACTTACTTGATAAGAAAAAAGTTTAACATCCCCTCCTGGGAAATCAGTAAATGAACTGAGCAGTTTACAGAAAAAGAAACATGGCCCAGCGCAGTGGCTCACACCTGTAATCCCAGCACTTGGGGAGGCCGAGGCAGGTGGATCACAAGGTCAGGAGATCGAGACTATCCTGGCTAACATGGTGAAACCTCGTCTCTACTAAAAATACAAAAAATTAGCTGGATATGGTGGTGCGTGCCTGTAATCCCAGCTACTCTGGAGGCTGAGGCAGGAGAATCTCTTGAATCTGGGAGGCAGAGGGTGCAGTGAGCAAAGATCATGACACTGTACTCCAACCTGGGTGACAGAGCCAGACTCGATATCAAAAAAAAAAAAAAAAAAAATACAAGGGGTCCATAAAAATGTGGAAAAGCTCAACTTCACTGGTAAAGACACGCAAATACAAAAGGATACCATTAACAACAAAAAAAAACAAAAAACACAAAAGGATACCATTTTCCACCTAGAAATTGATAGATATTTTACACACGTGTGTGCACACACGTGTACACACATACACATACACTGCCCGGTGTGTGTGGGTACTGTAAGGTAAACCACTAGAAACATTTTTTATTGTGGCCTTTTTGGGAGGCAATTTGGAAAATACTGTTCAGAAGCCTTAAACTATTCATTCTCTTTGACTTGGGGCTTCCACTTGGTTTTTCTAGTAGGCACAGAATTGGAGATGTGAACAAATATTTATAAGCTACTTTTGCTGCATTTTTCTTTTATTTTCTTTTGTTTGAAATGGAGTCTTGCTCTGTCGCCCGGGCTGGAGTGCAGTGGCGTGATCTTGGCTCACTGCAATCTCCACCTCCTGATTCAAGCAATTCCCTGCCTCAGCTTCCTGAGTAACTGGGATTACAGGCACACACCATGATGCCTGGCTAATTTTTGTATTTTTAGTAGAGACAGGGTTTCAGCATCTTGGCCAGGCTGGTCTTGAACTTCTGACCTTGTGATACATTTTTTTCTTAATAATGAGAAACTGAATTTCCCCTTGAAAAAGCCAGCAAGATAGAATCCCTAGCTGAGATAGCAGTGACTTGGGCTGCATCTCACAATTTCTTAGAGCAGTGCTGCTGTTCTATCAGATTGCTTCTTCTCAAGTTTTGGGTATAAAAATTAAAATTTAATTATACCATATCTTGTTAGATAAAAGGCTTAAAGTGGTAACTTTCTTTTTTTAGGTATATTTGCATGCTCTCGTGAGAAATCTTTTTAATGAAGGAAATGACGTTTATCGGGAACGTGATTGGAACAACTCGATAAGCCAGTACACAGAAGCTTTGAATATAGCTGATTATGCAAAGTCTGAAGAAATTTTAATCCCCAAAGAAATAATTGAAAAACTATATATAAATCGTATTGCCTGCTATTCTAATATGGTGAGTTGTAATTTTTAAAATGTTTGTAGAGTGAAAAATTTTTTTTCGATGACTTAGTACATTAATAAAAGTAAATTTCTTAATTTAAGTTTTTAAGAAAGTCATATTACCTGCTTTTAGAGTGGCCTGAGGCTTTAAAAATTAGCTTTGGACAAAAGGTTAGGGATTTAAGAAATAATTTATTCCTTAGTTACTGGTTCTTGACGATTCCCATTTGAGTATGGCTTTTGATGGTGTGTCTGCTTATAAAAAAGTCATCCTGGGAAGATACAGGCCTTCACAGATCAGTGTCTTTCGGGTATCCGTGTTCGCAGTTAACATCTTAGTCAAGGTCCAGTTAGTCCTCTTACAAGTTTTTTTTTTTAATCGAGAAATAGTAATTGGTCTTCAAAGGAATTAACACTAGAGTTTCACATTTTTAAGCTTAAAAAGCTTTTGAAGTGGTTTTTTTTTTCTGTTTTTCTTTTTAATTTTTGAGATGGAGTCTCACTCTGTCACCCAGGCTGGAATACAGTGGCACAGTCTCGGCTCACTGCATCCTCTGCCTCCCAAGTTAGAGTGATTTTTCTGCTTTAGCCTCCCAAGTAGCTGAGATTACGGGTGCCCACCACCACGCCTGGCTAATTTTTGTATTTTTAGTTTCACCATGTTGTCCAGGCTGGTTTTGAACTCCTAACCTCAGGTGATCCACCCACCTTGGCCTCCCAAAGTGCTGGAACTACAGCCATGAGCCACTGTGACCTTTCTGAAATGCTTTTAATTTTCACTATGGACACTCAGTAAAATTTGACCATGAATTTAAGAAAAATATCCATGTTGTCACCTAGCTTTTTGTTAAAGAACATTCACTGATTATTTATTTTGTTTTCGGTAATATATTCCTTATCAGTTAGCTGTTTGGGAGTTACGTTTCTGTTTGACATCTTAATTACTCCAGAAAAGGGTAACTACAGAGGAGAGAATAGGAGAGGGACACTTGGGGATATCAGTTAGGTCTGGAAAGCTTTACTTCTTGAAGTTCTGTGGACTTTCTGGCCAAATATTAGCATTTGTCTGACCTGGGTGGTGGGTACATGGGTATTCATGATATTCTTTCTACTTTTGTGTATTTGAAATTTTCATAAAATAATTTAAAAAGTTAAAAGTAATACTGCTAACTTGGAGTTTAGAGGGAGGGTAATAGGATGGAGTATTAATTTGTTTTCATTACAGGAAGGCCTTAGTGCAAGAAATGAATTATTTGATTGCTGACTTTATTCTTTGGTCTTACACCCCAGGGTTTCCATGATAAAGTTTTGGAAGACTGCAATATAGTTCTCAGTTTAAATGCCAGTAACTGCAAAGCTCTGTATCGGAAATCTAAGGCTTTAAGTGATTTAGGAAGATACAGAAAGGCTTATGATGCTGTAGCAAAGTGCTCCTTAGCAGTGCCTCAGGTATGGAATTTATAGTTTATTTGTTTGTATCATAACCATTTACATAATAAGAAATGGCATTTAAAGAGTTAAATTTTCCAGTCATCCATCAACCTGCTTCAGTTGGGTATAATTGCTAATGAAGCGGATCTCTTGACAGGAAAAGTCACTGTTTTGCCTATTCTTCTTCATGGTTAGTAAATGTAACCCTTCATTAATTATACATACTTATTTTTTTCAGGATGAGCATGTAATAAAACTAACTCAAGAACTAGCTCAGAAATTGGGATTTAAAATAAGAAAAGCATATGTCAGAGCCGAAGTAAGCTGACATTCTCTCCATAAGGTGTTTTCATTTTGTTTTGTAACTTGGAGTCAGTTCTGTTTCTAAATTAGTGTCTTTATTTATTCCAGCTCTCATTAAAATCAGTTCCTGGGGATGGGGCTACCAAGGTAAAGTTACTTTTTCTGTAAAAATTATAATTTTTTTTAAAGGGAAGGATGGGAACAATTCTGCTTTTGGTATTTTTGGTGTGTGTTTGTTTTTGGAACCTTTTTATTCCTTAAACATGTAATTGGCTATAGCTTCCTGTCACCACATTTATTTATTTGTTTGAGATAGGGTTTTGCTCTGTTGCCCAGGCTGGAGTGCAGTGGCATGATCTTGACTAGCTGCAACCTCCATCTCCGGGGCTCAAGTGATCCTCCCACCTCAGCTGCCCAAGTAGCTGGGACCGCAGGCACATAACACCATGCCTGGTGAATTTTTGTATTTTTTGTTGAGATGGGGTTTCACCATGTTGCTCAGGCTAGCCTCTATCTCCTGAGCTCAAGTGTTCCTCCTGCCTTGGCTTCCCAAAGTTCTGGGGTTACAGGCATCAGCCACCTCTCTTCTGGCCACTTTCAGTCACTTTACAAAGAAAACCTACAACTCAAGTAATATATTTTAGCTGTAACCAGCATTTCCTGAATGCTCCAGTAGAGCGTTTTACAGGATGTTAATAGATGTTAGATTTCAGTGCAAAAGAGTGGTTCAGGGCCAGATACTAGTTTTGGGAGTCATTTGTGATAAAATTAACAAAGGTTTTTGTGTTTGTTCTTTTTTTTTTTTTAATTTTAAAGTAAGTCATCTTGGGGCTATTAGGATGCTAATAGCTATTGTGAGTTGGGCAGTGAATGGTGGCCAGATTAGTGCCTGGTATACTGCTGAACAGCCTTTGAGAAATTGCTGGTCCACAAGAAATAAGTGGCAGCACTGCTAGACTAGCACCTCACCTAACACCATGTGTATAAAGGTTTGTGTGTTCCATTCATTTCTTGGATCTTAACTGGGAGTTAAATTCCTGTGGAAACCTTGCTCTCTTAGGGTGAGTTTTTTTCTTTCTTTCTTTCTTTTTTTTTTTTTTTCTGAGACAGAGTGTTGCTCTGTCACCCAGACTGGAATGCAGTGGCACGATCTTGAGTCACTGCAACCTTCGCCTTCTGGGTTCCAGCAATTCTCCTGCCTTAGCCTTTTAAGTAGCTGGGATTACAGGCGCCTGGCAGCATGCCTGGCTAATTTTTGTATTTTTAGTAGAAACGGGGTTTCACCATGTTGGCCAGGCTGGTCTCAAACTCCTGACCTGGTGCTCCACCCTCCTTGGCCTCCCAAAATGCTGGGATTACAGGTGTGAGCCACTGCGCCCTGCCTAGGGTGAGTTTTACCAATTGTTTTATGGTTTAGAATCCTGAAAGTATTATGACCCAATGTTTGGTTTAATTTCTAGGCTTCGAACTACTCTGTGGAAGATATTGAGCCAGGTATGTTTTCATGTATCATCTTAACGGTTTGAATAGTGCCAGCTTTGTACCTGATATCTTTGTATGTGATGTATTGTTGTCAAATAAAATGGATGTGTGGTTATATTCATATGAATACATAATATTAAAGTGAATGATTTCCAACACTCCCTTTGTGCCTTTGGTTGTGCCAGCAGGTGATTGGCAACGGTTGGATGTTAGTAAGCAATCACTGACACTCTAGCCTTGCCACCATCTGACAGCTGTGCCCAAAAAGAGGTGCAGGCATTTGTGAAAGAAGGATAAGTTTTCACAAGTGACTTGTGTCTGTTTGGAAATACTTTACCATCAATTTTATTATTTTTATAATTGCCTTCATATTTTCATCTTCATATCTCTATTATTGGGGATTAATGCTATTATTTTGTAAGTACAATGAAAGTGACTGAGTACATTTCCATCTGTGTCACAGATTTATTAACTCCAAGGCAAGAAGCAGTTCCTGTCGTCTCTTTACCCGCATCCAGTTTTTCTCATGAAGTTGGAAGTGAGCTGGCCTCAGTTCCCGTTATGTCCTTAACTTCTATTTTGCCACTGCAAGTGGAAGAGAGTGCAGTGCTGGCAAACGGAGGAAAGATGCCCTTCACTATGCCGGAAGCTTTTC
This sequence comes from Aotus nancymaae, assembly GCF_030222135.1. Classification (NCBI taxonomy): domain Eukaryota; kingdom Metazoa; phylum Chordata; class Mammalia; order Primates; family Aotidae; genus Aotus; species Aotus nancymaae. Next base: position 14,727,588 of record NW_026988463.1, read on the forward strand.
TAGATGATGGAGATATGGTCCTTGGAGATGAACTAGATGACCTCCTTGATTCTGCACCTGAAACTAATGAAACTGTTATGGTAAGTTTCAGTGTTGCTCAAGTTTTTTCTGAAGACAGGGTTAATTTTTTTTAAATTGTAATATAACTTGATAGACTTTTTCAGAGTGCTTATAGGCTAAATTTGTTTTTTGTTTTTTTTTTCCCTTGAGAGTTTTTTTTTGTTTTTCTCTAATGGAACTAGTTAATTTGATCATTTTGAAATAAAAAAGAAACAATGCTATCTAGTAATTAGCCGATTGTTTTTCAGTTCATCTTGGGATCACATATTATGCAAAGAGGAAATATAACATTCTGATAAAAAATAGGCATTTGATATTTAAGAAAACATGAGTTTTATAGATTAAGGACTTCTTATTCTTAAAGATAATTTTCTAGTAACCACATACTTGAAAAGAGCGTTCAGCCAACTATAACCCACAGGCGAAATCTGGCCTACTACCTGTTTTTGTATGGCTTGCAAACTAAGAATATTTTTTACAATTCTTAAATGGTTGGGAGAAGAACAAAAAAAGAACAATATTTTGTGACATGAAAATTATATGAGACTAGCCTGGGTAACCATAGCAAGGCCCCATCTCTACAAAAAATTAGAAACAGCCTGGGACAGTGATGTGTGCCTGTGGTCCCAGCTACTTGGAAGGCAGAGCGGGGAGGATCACTTGTGCCCAGGAGGTTGAGGCTGCAGTGAGCCCTGGGCAACAGAGCGAGACCCTGTCTCAATCAATAAAAATAGGACATTCCAATTTCAGGGTCCTTAAGTAAAATTGTACTGGAACACATCTGTGACTATTCATTTTATGTGCTGTCTGTGGCTGCTTTTGCATTGTAACAGCATAGCTGAGTCCTTGAAACAGAGACCATGGGGCCTACAGAGCATAAAATACTTAGTATCTATCCCTTTATAGAAAGACTCTTTTGCCAGGTGCAATGGCTCACGCCTGTAATCCCAGCAGTTTGGGAGGCTGAGGCAAGTGGATCACTTGAGGCCAGGAGTTCCAGACCAGCCTGGCCAACATGGCAAAACCCTGCCTCTACCAAAAATTACAAAAATTAGCTGCACGTAGTGGCACACATCTGTAATCCCAGCTACTTGGGTGGCTGAGGCAGGAGAATCACTCAAACCTAGGCAGTGGAGGTTGCAGTGAGCCAAGATCATGCCACTGCACTCTAGCCTGGGCAACAGTGCAACATTCTGTCTCAGAAAAACAGAAACAAAAAAGACTTTCTGTCTCTGCCATAAAGCATAATAAATTAGTAGTAGCAGTGGTAGTATGATGATGATGAGAGGGAGAAATTCCGAGTTGGTTTCCAGGGCTGGTGAAATGTATGATGTCAGTGTGTGAAAGGTTGACAGAGCTGGATTTGATTTTTACCAGCTCTGTGATACTGGGCAAGTTACTTCACTATAGTACATCATTTTCCTCATCTGTGTGATGGAGATCACAGTAGGACGTATCTGAAAGAGCTGTTGTAATAACCAAGTAGATAGCATATGATACCATAATGTAAGGTACGTGGAAGCTCTCAGTAAGTCACAGCTTTCATGGGGTCTGGGGAAGTTAGAGTTGTGTGTTCTCGTCCAGTTGTAAGTTCACACCTCCAGAAAGGTTGTCCCAGTCCTCATGGGCTTCTCCAGCTCCCTTCTGTGGATCACCTAACCTCCCACTGCACCACACATATATCCCACAATTCCTCTTTAGTGATGGAGATTCTTATGAGCCTTATAGTCAGGTAAGGGTAGGGAAGCATAAAGAAGTTTTGTAGATGAAACATGAATGTAACATTTGGATTAAAATGTTAAGACATCTGTCTGGGCGTGGTGGCTCACGCCTGTAATCCCAGCACTTTGGGAGGCCTAGGTGGTGGATCACTTGAGGTCAGGAGTTTGAGACCAGCCTGACCAACATGGTGAAACCCCATGTCTGCTAAAAATACAAAAATTAGCTGGGCTTGATGGTGCGTGCCTATAGTCCCAGCTACTCAGGAGACTGAGGCAGGAGAATTGCTTGAACTCCAGAGGCGGAGGTTGCAGTTAGCCAAGATTGTGCCCTGCACTCCAACCTGGGTGACAGAGTGAGACTCCATCTCAAAAAAAAAAAAAATAAATAAAGTTATACATCCCACCTCGATTGTTTTTAAAAATTATTGTTGAAAAGAAACAAGCTCTGTAACTAAAATTATTTTAAATGAATCTTGATTCTGATTTAAACTTTGTTTTTTGTTGTTGTTGTTTTTGTTGTTAGGTTGTTTGTTTAGAGACAGAGTCTTGCTCTGTTGTCCAGGCTGGAGTGCAATGGCGCAATCTCGGCTCACTGCAACCTCCGCCTCCCCAGTTCAAGCTATTCTCCTGCCTCAGCCTCCCGAGTAGCTGGGACTACAGGCACATACCGCCATGCCCAGCTAATATTTTGTATTTTAGTAGAGACAGGGTTTCACCGTGTTGCCCAAGCTGTTCTTGAACTCCCGAGCTCAGGTAATCCGCCGCCTTGGCCTCCCAAAGTGCTAGGTGGCGGGAGCCACCATGCCTAGTCTAAACTTTGTTATGTAACATGATTGCCCAGTGTAGTAATGCTTTTATTTGCAATTGTTGAAACTAGTTCAGCCAAACCCGTGACAGCTTCATGAATTTTAATCACATCTTTTTTCTTCTGCAGCCATCAGCATTAGTCCGAGGACCCCTTCAGACAGCCAGTGTCTCTCCTAGCATGCCCTTTTCGGCATCTCTGTTAGGAACCTTACCCATTGGTGCGAGGTATGCTCCTCCACCCTCCTTCTCAGAATTTTATCCACCTTTGACTTCATCCTTAGAAGATTTTTGTTCTTCTTTAAATTCATTTTCAATGAGTGAATCAAAACGAGGTAAGAACCGAATCTAAATTGTAAGCAATTGCAGTTAATTTTCTAAAAACGAAATGTTTATGTGGTAATTATTTAACTAATTCTAGGTAGTAGACATTTGAATTATTTTCATGGTAGCTAAAAGTATAAAGACTAAGCCTTCAGTTTTAAATTCACCTTGACTTAGCTGTGCCATTCTGGAGATCCAGGAACAAAGGCATGAGAAGAGAAATGTGTGTGGCACTTGTGTTTCTGTAGGATAGTTTTGTTAAGCTGGGAGTTTATTGTTTTGGGGGTGAAATGACTATTAATGTATTCTCCCATAAAGGTGTATCTCATCTTAAAGGGTATTAGAGACAGGCTATGCTATTTAATTCTGAACTAGACAAACACTAATTTAATCAGTGTTTAGAATGATAGCAGTTAGATGTGTCTATTTTAGGTTTCATCTGTGGAGCTCAGTAAACCGTGGCTGCTGCTTTAACTTTACTTGTGCTGAGTTTGGGGTCTGACTCCTGTTTCTGTCATCCTAGGTTTAACATACATACTTCAGACAGTCACCAGAAAAATATTTTTTTGAAGGCATTGTTACATGACTAAAAGGGCAAAAATCTTACATAATTGACTTAAAGATTTACAACTGAAGAAATTAAAATATATGGGAGACGGAGGGCAGAGAGAATAATTGAGTGGTAGACTAAGAAAAAGAAAGTAGGCCGGGCGCAGTGGCTCATGCCCGTAATCCCAGCACTTTGGGAGGCCGAGGCAGGAGGATCACTTGAGCTCAGGAGTTTGAGATCAAGCCTGGGAAACATAGTGAAACCCTGTCTCTACAAAAAATATAAAAATTAACTGGGTGTGGTGGCGTGCACCTGTGATAGTTACTCAGGAGGTGGAGGTGGGCGGATTCCTTGATGGTTGAGGCTGCAGTGAGCCAAGATCGTGCCTCTCTACTGTAGCATGGGTGACAGGATGAGACCCTGACTCAAAAAAAAAAAAAAGGAGAAAGTAATTGAAAACTTTACTGATTTTTTTAAATGTTATGGTCAGTTCCTGCTTCTTCTTTTTTTTTTTTTTTGAGACAGCCTCAGTCTGTTGCCCAGGCTGGAGTGCAGTGGCGAGATCTTGGCTCACTGCAACCTCCACCTCCTGGGTTCAAGCAATTCTCCTGCCTTAGCCTCCTGAGTAGCTGGGGTTACAGGCACCTGCCACCATGCCTGGGTAATTGTTTTGTATTTTCAGTAGAGATGGGGTTTCACCATGTTGGCCAGGCTGATCTCAAACTCCTGACCTCAAGTGATCTGCCCTCCTCGGCCTCCCAAAGTGCTGGGATTATAGGTGTGAGCCACTGCACCCGGCCTCATATTTTCAAAAGGAAAGGCTCTTTTCTCATTTTTAAATATGAAGAATTTTCTTGGTTTTTTAAGCAGTCGCACTTGGTGGGCCCTGCCTTAGCTTATTTCTCTGAATTTAGGTTTTTATTTAAATTTCTTTGACTGTACCCTTGGTTTCTAGAGGAAAACAGACTCTAGAGCCCTCTTTGGGTATCAACATTGAGCAAGAAAGTTTCTAGGCACTGGGATGGGAGAATAGCGTGGGAGGCCATAGCCAGTAAACTACTAAGCCCTGATGTTCTTATTACATGATTAGAATGAAAAGGTCTGTTGAAGTTTTTTTATTATTTTAGATCTGTCCACCTCAACTTCTAGAGAGGGAACACCGCTTAACAACAGTAATTCTTCCCTTTTACTTGTAAGTGCCACTTCCTCTTTTGTAAATACATCTCTTGAATTGAAAATAGTTACTTAAGTAACTGAGTTATTTGAATGAACATGACAGTCTCCCTTAAATTTTGTGTGTGCCGTAGGAAATTGTGTTACAGTAAGACTTCTGGAACATCTAGTAATAACAGCTCTGTGTTTAAGACTTGATCTGTCATAGCAAAGTAATCAGTATTGCAGACAGTATAAGATTCTTTAGCACAGCATAAACAAATCAAGGAAATATAAGATCAGGGCGTGTAAAGTGTGTGTACTTTTGCAGAAGAACTTGTTACTTATAATATGGAGGATCCAAAAAGTTGGGGGGTGGGTGGGTGCCTAGAAACCCAAAGAGAGGAAAATGTAGAAAGAGACAGTTTTTAAGATAGAAGAGCATTAAGGATGGAATAGTACTGACCTCAGTTTATGAAGACTGTTTTATTTTTCAGATGAATTAAGTTCCTTTCTTCAGTGATAATGCAATATTTGTTGGCTGTTTTTTTTTTTCTTCTTCTTATGTTTCTTGCAGATGAATGGACCAGGTAGTTTGTTTGCTTCTGAAAATTTCCTGGGAATTTCAAGTCAGCCTAGAAATGACTTTGGAAACTTTTTTGGAAGTGCAGTTACCAAACCGTCTTCATCAGTGACTCCAAGACATCCCCTTGAAGGAACCCATGAATTGAGACAAGCTTGCCAGATCTGTTTTGTAAAATCAGGTCAGGACAAATTAATAAGCAGAGAGTATTAAACTAATTGCTCATAACTTTGAAAGTTCTTAGGAATTTGTAAATACATGTGAACAACATCAGTTACTGTGGTTCTTCCATCCGTATTTTGAATTCTTCCAAAAAAGTAGCAGTTACTGATTTAGTGCCTTTGGAGTCTAATAGGATAAGTCTCTGCTCTTACTTGATGTAATTTTATTTATAGAATCATGTAGAATAGAATATTTACCTATTTTTGGAAGCTTATTGAAATTTTAATGAAACTCCTTATGTTCTCAGTATATACTTAAGAAGTTGCTTATTTTCAAATAAAGCAAGGACTAGCAAAAAGCATTGTAAGTATACCATACTGTGTATATGGAAATTAAATACTTTTTGTTAGCTTATTTCATATCTTTACCCTTAAATCAAGTGACATAAACACAGTTTATTCTGATCTGGAGTCAACTTCATTCTTTCTTACTTTAACAGTGTTCTTTACTTTTATAAGCCACCAAAATTCTTCTCCAGATTATTTCCCTGCTAGTTAAGTAAGGGTATTGTTTTGGCAGGAGTGGTGTTGAATAGAATATTGTGTTGTCTGATATAGCATAAAAGGCAAAAATCACCTTAGTAGCCTACGTACATTTTAGGGTTGTGGAAGTGGGATTTCTGTTGGAATTTAATAATTGATGTTCATCTGTTCATGTCTGCTTATAAATTTACCTGTAATATTTTTTGCACATATGAGCAATCCTCTTTACATCTTTTTCAGGCCCCAAGTTAATGGATTTCACTTACCATGCTAATATAGATCATAAGTGTAAGAAAGATATTTTAATTGGTAGGATAAAGAATGTTGAAGATAAATCATGGAAAAAAATACGTCCAAGACCGACAAAAACAAATTATGAAGGACCATATTATATATGTAAAGGTATATTGTAATTCCTTAATTGGTATACATTACATAAGTGATGAACTACAGTCATGCATAGCTTAATGACAGGGATACATTCTGAAAAATGCATCATTAGGGGAACATCACACAGTACTTACACAAACCTAGATGGTGTAGCCTGTGACACACCTGGCCTGTCCATGACATAGTCAATGGCTCCCCAACTACAGACTTGTACAGCATGTTACTGTACTGAATACTGTAGGCAACTGTAACACAATGCTATTTGTGTATCTGAACATAGAAAAAGTACAGTAAAAACGTATTAATCTTATGGGACCACTACTATATATAAAGTCTGTAGCTGACTGAAATGTCAGTATGTGGTATAGGACTGTGCCTGCTACATTTATTATGTAATTTATTACATTAATTTATTACATCTATTAATATGTAATTTATTACATTATGTTATTAGAACATTATTGACTGTTATAAAAAATGTTTAGAGCTAATAGCAAGTTCCTTGGATGGAGATGTTAATATTTTTTATATTGTTTTTACTGTCCTTTTTAGTTTTTTTTTTTCTTTTTTGAGATAGGGTCTCACTCTGTCGTCCACACTGGAGTGCAACCTTTGCCTTCTGGGTTCAGGTGATTCTTCTGCCTCAGCCTCCTGAGTAGCTGGGAACACAGGCATGTGCTAGTATGCCTGCCTAATTTTTGTATTTTAGAGATAGAGTTTCGCTATGTTGCCTAGGCTGGTTTCAAATTCCTGGCCTCAAGTGAACCGCTGGCCTGCCTTGGCTTCCGAAAGTGCTAGGATTACAGGCATGAGCCACTGCACTGGCCAAGGTTTTATTTTACTTTATTTATTTTTTTTTTAATTTTTTGTGACAGAGTCTAACTCTGTCTTTCAGGCTGGAGTGCACTGGCATGATCTCAACTCACTGCAACCTCTGCTTCTTCCCAGGTTCAAGCAATTTTCTCATTACTCAGCTACTGAATAGCTGGAATTACAGGCATGTGCCATCATGCCCAGCTAATTTTTGTATTTTGTAGTAGAGATGGGCTTTATCACGTTGGTTAGGCTCGTCTTGAAGTCCTCACCTCAAGTGATCTGCCTCCCTCAGCTTCCCAAAGTGCTGGGATTACAGGTGTTAGCCACTACACCTGGCCTGTGACCAGGGTTTAAACAGAATACTGTCTTAGACCTTAAGTTCTCTCTAAACAGAATCAAAACACTAAGCTGAAGTTTTGAAAAGTAGTTAGGATGCTTCTGAGAGAACTTGGTATTTCATGTTGTCAAACAAGTTCATGTGAATGAGCTTTGAATGATTTTTTTTTTTCAACTGAGGTGTAGTCCATGAGAGTATCAAGGCTTTTCTCACAGTCTGTAATAAAAACAATTAAGGCTTGTGGTATTTTTTTTTTTAAGAGTTGATACCATCCATCCCCAGATAATAATATGCGTATCATTGTTTGAGGCTGTCCATGAATTGTTTTACAAGTTCAAATGATGCCCTAAATGTTACTAATATTCATTGGCTTTAAGGAAACAATTACTATCATTTCTTTTTTGGTGTGTTTTGAGACTGGGACTTGCTCTGTTGCCCAGACTGGAGTGTAGTGTGGCGAGATAATCACTCACCTCAGCCTCAAACTCCTGGGCTCAAAGGATCCTCCCACCTCAGCCTCCCAAGTAGCTGGGAGTACAGGCCAATTGCCATATTTTCAATGTCTTTCCATTGGCTATCTTTCTAGATGTTGCTGCTGAGGAGGAATGTCGATATTCAGGCCACTGCACGTTTGCTTATTGCCAAGAGGAAATAGATGTATGGACACTGGAGCGGAAGGGGGCTTTCAGCCGCGAGGCTTTCTTTGGTGGCAATGGAAAGATTAACCTTACTGTATTCAAACTTCTCCAGGAGCATCTTGGAGAATTTATATTCCTATGTGAGGTGCGTTCTTCCAAAACTTATTTTTCCACTGTAAAGTTGTATGTACGAGCCCAGAGGTATTGTCCTGCCATGTGATAAAACATTCACTCAGTAAATGATAGCTACTACAATTACCAAACAGAATATTAAAACTTCATATTGAGATTTAATTTTGTAATGATACTGAAACTAGGACAATATTCTGGGTGTACAAAATTTATATTTTGTATTATGCTTTTTTGATAATCTTTCTCTCTCTATTCCAGAAATGTTTTGATCATAAGCCTAGAATGATAAGTAAAAGAAATAAAGATAATTCTACTGCTTGTTCTCACCCGGTTACAAAGCATGAGTTTGAAGACAATAAGTATGTTGATAGTTTCTAATTTCTGTAATGACAAAATAGATTCTTTTTTAAAAAAATTAATTAATTTATTTTTTATTTTTTTATTATTTATTTATTTTTTATTGCATGTTAGGTTTTGGGATACATGTGAAGGACATGTGACAAAATAGATTCTTTTTCTAGATCCAAATAAAAACTAGTAGTAGTGTCTGCCCAGGCATTGCCCTTTCCTCATTTGTTGTTGTTTTGAAGAACAATCACGACTATTTAAAAATGTCTTTTAGTAGATTTGGCTGGGAAGTGAATAATATATTATGTAAAACAGAAAAGCATTATTGATGTATAGCTTCTCATAGTATGAATTTAGGTATTTTATGGCTTAAAGTATAAGTACCCCCCCCCCCATTAATTCAACAATTGCATGTAGTGATTTGATCTTTTTTTTTTTTTTTTTTTTTTTTTTTTTGAGACAGAATCTTGCTCTGTTGTCCAGGCTGAAGTGTAGTGGCATGATCTCGGATTGCTGCAACCTCCACCTCCCAGGTTCAAGCGATTCTCCTGCCTCAGCCTCTTGAGTAGCTGGGATTACAGGTGCCCACCACCATGCCCGGCTTTTTTTTTTTTTTGAAACAGAGTCTTGCTCTGTCGCCCAGGCTGAAGTGCAGTGGCATGACCTCAGCTCACTGCAACCTCCACCTCCCAGGTTCAAAGGATTCTCTTGCCTCAGCCTCCAGAGTAGCTAGGATTACAGGCACCCGCCATTATCCCCAGATAATTTTTGTATTTTTAGTAGAGACGGGGTTTCACTATGTTGGCCAGGCTGGTCTCAAGTGATCCTCCCTCTTCAGCCTCCCAAAGTGCTGGGATTACAGGCGTGAGCCACCGTGCCTGGCCAATTTTTTGCATTTTTAGTAGACACAGGTTTCACCATGTTGGCCAGGATGGTCCTGAACTCCTGACCTTAGGTGATCCACCCACTTTGGCCTCCCAAAGTGCTGAGATTACAGGTGTGAGCCACCATGCCTGACCCTGTTATTTTTTTTCTGATAAAAATTTAAAATGTGTTGCCAGTGTAGAACTTTATGTATGTATGTATGTGTGTGTATTTGAAAACTCTATGACAGAACAGTGTTAAAATGTCACTGTTTTCATCTTAGGTGCCTTGTCCACATTTTGCGAGAGACAACAGTAAAATACTCCAAAATACGTTCTTTTCATGGTCAGTGTCAGCTTGATTTATGTCGACATGAGGTTCGGTATGGCTGTTTAAGGGAAGATGAGTGCTTTTATGCCCATAGTCTTGTGGAACTGAAAGTCTGGATAATGCAAAATGAAACAGGTAGGTTTGTGTGTGACTCAGAAGTATGTCTCCTCAAGAGCAGTCAGGGTTTGATGAAACAGTAATTTGGGCCTAGTGTGGTGGCTCACGCCTGTAATCACACTACTTTGGGAAGCTGAGGTGGGTGGGTCCCTTGAGGTTAGGAGTTCCAGACCAGCCTGGCCAATATTGCAAAATCCCATCTCTACAAAAAATACGAAATTAATTGAGTGTGGTGGCGTGCACCTGTAATCCCAGCTACCTGGGAGGCCGAGGCATGAGAATTGTTTGAACCTGGGAGGCAGAGGTTGCAATAAGCCGATATCACACCACTGCACTCCAGCCTAAGTGATAAAGGAAGACTGTCTCAAAAAAAAAGGAATTTGGAGACCCACCCTTCTCCATCAACCAGATATGGAAAAGCTGTTGATTTTGTCCTGAGCCTCATTTGATTTTTAGAGTTGCCTATTTTGAGTGTGTTCTCATGTTATTAATTACTGATCCGAGTTATTACACGCATTTTTGGGGAGGAAAGATTCCTCAGAAGGCACAGAGAGCTGTATTTGTGTATATTCCATTTCAAAAAAGAGTAACGTGGTATTCATCTTTGGTGATGGATTAGGCTGTGTAAGAATAGTTGGGAAGTTGATGGCTGTCCAAGTCTGACTGCACCCAGATTGGTGGGCTGTTGTTATTATATATATAATTTAACGGAAGGCTTGTACATTCCCCAGGTATATCACATGATGCTATTGCTCAAGAATCTAAACGATATTGGCAGAATTTGGAAGCAAATGTACCTGGAGCGCAGGTATCTTTCTCTTGTGTACTTTCTGCATTTGGTATCCTTTCTGGAATTGCCTGATAGATGTTGGTTTTTGCTGGATATATTTAACACAGTCCAGTTATTTTCTTAATGTTTATTCAGTTGAGTCATTCTTATGTGAAAAAACAATTTGTATTTTAGTTGATCATCATAAAAAAAATTAGGCATCCCACAATGCCTGCCAAGAACGTAGGACACTGTTTTCGTATTTAGTTTAATTGACCAAACAATTAGGGTTCTGGGCTTTGTGGATTCTTGGAGTAAGGCAGCGGGGGGTAGATTATGTTTATAGTTACCTTTCCACGTGGCATATCTCATTTTTCCATTGCTCTCCTCTAAACCCCCCGATCCAAATGAAATAATTCTAGTCATCAGTATCAAAGATGAGTTTCATAAAATTTGGGGCCAGGTGCAGTAGCTCATGCCTCTAATCTCTGCACTTTCGAAAGCCAAGGTGGATGGATCACGAGGTCAAGAGATCGAGACCATCCTGGCCAACATGGTGAAGCCCTATCTCTACTAAAAATACAAAAATTAGCCAGGTGTGGTGGTGTGCACCTGTAGTCCCAGAGCTGCTCTGGAGGCTGAGGCAGGAGAATCTCTTGAACCTAGGAGGCGGAGGTTGCAGTGAGCTGAGATCGTGCCACTGCACTCCAGCCTGGCAACAGAGCAAGACTCCATCTCAAATAAATAAATAAATAAGTAAATAAATAAAGTTTGGTATCATCTATAATTTGCCTTTATGTTATTCTGTTACATTTAGGGGAAGAATTGGAGATTTAGTTATCAGACATAATGGTCAAGTCATCAAGCCAGACAAAACTGAAAAATTGTATACTGTTGTGAAAAAAATACATGTTGATTTGGCATTTTGTTGTCGGAAAACTGGTTTTCTGTTAAAAACATTAAAACTAATCTCTTAATTGCTTAAGGTACTTGGTAATCAAATAATGCCTGGATCTCTTAATATGAAGATCAAGTTTGTGTGTGCCCAGTGTCTGAGAAACGGTCAAGTCATTGAACCAGACAAAAACAGAAAATATTGTAGTGCAAAAGCAAGGCATTCGTAAGTATTGTGTGTGGAAACAATGCCTATTTTGTCATTTTCTGTTTCATAGGTATAAAATCATACACATAAGAAAAATGCTTAAAGCTTTGAAGAGAGGAGAGAAAAATAGCTAATTTAGGAGTAATTACAAATATAAGGGAAGAGATTTTTAGGACCTAGTAGATAAGAATTCAAAAGTAGTGGGTTTTTTTCCTGTATTTTATCAGCTGTTTGTTTAGAGTTGGTAGGGAATGTTTGTAAATGTTAATAGAAAGTGAAAATATAGAATCATAAGGCATTTCTTTTAGAAGCATTGATAAAAAAATTCTCTGGTTCCTCAGGTACAAACTTTGTGCCTCTCCCTTTGTGTATGTCTTCTGCTTGTGTGTCTTTGTTTTTTTCTGAACTCCATTTTTCTTAGGTGGACCAAAGACCGGCGTGCGATGAGAGTGATGTCTATTGAACGTAAGAAGTGGATGAACATCCGTCCTCTCCCCACAAAGAAACAAATGCCTTTACAGTTTGATGTACATACGTAATTTTTAAGCCACTTTTTTTTTTAATTAGGCATTTCAAATCATTATAGTAGTAATTCAGATTGAAACTCAAGGCCTTTAGATAATATTCATCAGTAATAATGTGATTTCAATGGTTCCTCTTTTGTTTTCCTTCCCCTTTAGTATATGTATGGTTCCATGGCAGTTTTCATATTGATTGGAATTTTATGAGTTACTTGGAAAAAGTAAATAGATAGTGGATCTGAGGAAAAGTTATGGGGACAATTTAACTTACTTTTTAGATGAATTACTTTGGGGAGGGAGCAAATTTTATTAATTGTGATTCCTTTGGTTTGATACCAAACCCAAGGTTTTCAGTATTATGAATGCTGTTGATGAGTTTGTTTTTATCATTCCTTGTCTCTTTACTGAAGCAAGGGATACTTAGCTACAAGATACCTAACTTTATCGGACTTTCTAAAAGTAACCCAGAGGAAAATGTTCAATGTTAGAAGGAACATGCTCTTCAAAAACTGGAAAATACTAGACCAACTTAAAGTTAGGATAGTATTTCATTCAGCAGTGCCACATTCCATCTTGGTACACTGTAGCATCTTACCTGATCTTGCAGATGATTGTCCGTGCAAACCACTTGAGTTTTCCTGGACTTTCCTCTTTACAAGAGAGAGGATCTGGAGAGCATCTAGAGGTACTTCACACTTGTGTTAGCAGACAGGGACACTTGGAGCATTGACAGGTAGTAAGCTGTCTCCCCAGATGGAGGAAATATGGAGGGAACCTTTTGCCCAGAGAAGCAGGGCAGGTGGACTGAAGAGTCCCCTTGTAAATGAGACCTCCCTCTGAACTGCAAGAAAGTGTTGAAGATGTATTTTTCACCACCTACAGTAGCTTGCAGTTTTATAAAACTTGCACAAGTAACATGGTCTTTGCAAGGCGGTGGTATGTTTATGTTTTATCCAAAGTGGTTTTAGACTCAGAATTTTTTAGTGGGTTAAGTAGGAAGGGGAAAGAGGTTTATTTGTAACCCTGATTTCTTGTGGTTTAAAGGATGATGGAGATAATATGTATATCAAGTACTTTGTTAAAATGAGGACAACTAGGAACAACCCTGGTTCCTGAGGCAGCTGCTTAGAGTGTTGGTTATTCTTGACTCTCGAACATGGTGTACTACTGTGAGACATTACAGTAGCTGATTTCCTCTTTTCTTCCCCTGCCATACTAGGTATTACTAAGGGACCTTTTTTCTTAAAGAAGAAATGCTGTGTGTGTGTATGTATGTAGACAGTGTGGTGAAGTGCAAAGACAGTGGCTTCAAAGCCTGCCAGAAGGGCCCTGGTCAAGTTATTCAGCCTCAGTTTGCTTATCTGAAGCAAACTGAATTACCTCTAGATGCTCTCCAGACCCTCTCTCCCGTGAAGAGGAAAGTCCAGGACAACTCAGGTGGTTTGCTCGGACAGTCATCTTCAAGATCAGAATAATTACGTGCAATGGTGTTATGTAAACACCCAGCACAGTGCCCGGCCTTCTCCTTTACCTTCTCTTCTCTCTGCTCGTTATCATTGAGCTTTAAACGACTATGGTAAATGTTTCCCTAGTAATATGACTAAATACTTATTGGGGTTTGTTGGGTGAAAGAATATGACTATTTTATCCACTACTGACTTTATGCAGAAGACTTTAAGGGTGGGGTCACTGACATTGGTCCTAGGCAGGAAATGTGCAGTGTTAACAGGGCTGTTCGAGCTTTAGCAAAAACTCTGAAAAACGTGACAGATGCTAAGCATTTAATGTCACGTAAGCTAAATAATATAGGGCCAGCTCCCGTTGAAGCACAAACTAAGATAAGCTAATAATTAAATTAGTTATACTAGGATTTCTGCTCCTTACAGACAAGTAGGTGGATGGTATTCAAGAACGGACTCTCAGTCATGGAGGTTTTCTTGGTTCCTGGGTCATGATTCTTACGGAAGTCTGTGTTCTGCTGATCATGATCACTTTATTTTCCTACCAGTATCACTGTGTTTACTTTGTTAAATAAAAATACCAATAACCTGAAGAGGTATTATTTGAAAGCTGTGTAACTCCATGGTATGGCTAGTGTGGTGATTGTCTTCTGATAATGCATATGTAGTGAATTCTGGCCGAGGTTAGCTTCCAGTACTGATTATAAGTAAGTTAAATTTCTGAAATGTTTTGGGCACTGTTTAGTAACCTTTCGAGTAGGCTGCAGTTCATTTACTGCTTTCAAGTGCTGATGTGGAGGAATCATGAGTGTTCTGCAGGGGACACAGGAGCTGTCAGACTGAGAGAGCCAGGGATGTTCATTGTGAGATTAAATGTTCTGAATAAGTGAGTTTATAGACGTTTGCTTGTAAGAAAATGTTCCATGCTTTACTCTGTTTTGGAAATTTTCTTTTGAGAAATTTTGAGATAGAAACCTTAATATCAATGTCATTTCATATATTTAGGGCATATAGTCAATTTGAATAGAATCAAATTAATCTTACTTTAGAATTTGATTACTAAGTATTAGCATGGATAATTAATGCTTATTTTGCTTAAATGTAAAAATTAGGCAGTTTTATTATGTGTACTTTGTTTTAATCATATTCATATTTCTTTATACAGCTGTGCAACCATATTGCTTCTGGGAAAAAATGTCAATATGTTGGAAACTGTTCCTTTGCTCATAGTCCTGAGGAAAGAGAAGTTTGGACTTACATGAAGGAGAATGGGAGTAAGTTAATCTTTTAGCTGTGTCCTTGAGCTAGCTTGCCTGAAAGTTCCTTTCCTCTCTATAAATATGCCAGCTTCCTGTGAACACAGAAAGCAGTTTGCATTCTAAACGGTTGCACCCAGTTTCATCAGTAGCTCTGTTGGTGGTGATGCCTGGAAAATGTGGGCACAGCCTCAGTGGAGTAGGATCTGCCATCTGATCTGTGTTTGGTTAGGTCAGATTTGGATATAAATATATAGGTCTGCATCCTTAAAGGTAATAGATGGATTCCTAAAAAATGGCCTCGGCGGGGGAAGTTCACTACTCCTTGACTGTTTAAATCAGATCATCTGCTCGTATTGGAAATAGTTGGCCCTCTGAATTAACCAGGTTAGAATTGGGGGTTTCTTCAGGGAGGCATTACTAATCAAACAGACTCAGAATCAGAGGTCCAAGGAAAGAATGTTTATCTTGGTCAAATTCCAAGTTTATTGTGAGAGGCTTTGAGAGGAGCTGCAGACAACCTTTCACTTTTGACCATAAAATGTTTTACTACAAGGATCATTATTCTTTAATCTTAAGTAAACTGATGAAAGGTATACTGACCGCAGACTGGATTTTAAGAATCAACCAGATTTGACTGTCGCCTGCCATGTTCCAACTACATAAACTGTCACTGATGGGTGGAGGGGATTCCCTCTAGCTGTCTTGCTCAAAGTAAGGCCATGCAGTCCTGCCATACTGAAGATGCCCTTGCATACCAGGCTCTTGCAATGACTCCTGCCACCACTGGTCTTAAGGAAGAAAGAGTTGTAGTTTCTCTCTAATCTTTGCCTGATGATACATTGGTAGAAACCGTGAGCAGACAACAAAGCCAAGTTTTGACCAGATTCTCATTACCAGAGTTTGTAGCACAGTGGTTCTCAACTGGGAACAAGTTTTGCCACTCACCTCCCCTTCCCTGGGGACATTTGGCAATGTCTGGAGACATTTTCATTGTCATGACTGGCAGAAGTTGCTACTGGAATCTGGTGTGTAGAGGCCAGGGATGCTGCTGACCATCCTGTAATGCACAGGGCATGTCCCCAGCAAAGAATTCTCTAACCAGAATGTCAATTGCACAGAGGTTGAGAAACCTCGGCTGTAGCACTTGGCAATAATGCAGAATACACCTATTCTTGCCATAGGAAGCAACTGGCAGCCACTGCCCAGGACTTGGTCATGGTTGTCTTGTCAGTTGCAGCCCAGCATGTCTGCTCGCTGGGACTGTGGCTTGATTGATGGACTCCCATCAGGGTCAGAATCTTGGTCCAGTAGTAGTATGTTTCTCATCTTTCTCAGTAAGCAGTGAGGAGTATATCAGCTCCAAGTCCCCCAAGCCACGTAAGTAGCCTTGTGTGGTTCTAGCTCTGACACTGAGTGTGGAATGAATGCAGGGCGACAGAGGCAGTGCTGAGGCTTTTGTGGCAATACCGTTTATAATGGTTTCTGAGTTTTAAACACCCCAAAGTGTTATGCAAATGCGGGGGAGGGTTCATTAATCTTGAGAACTAACATTTGCCATCTAACAGACCTGAAATTAGTTCTTATGCATGAGAGTTTACCTGCTGCTTGGACTGGGTGATCTCTCCATGTCTAATATAACAGTCTCCTTCAGCCCTCTTGAGTTTCTTTTGAAATGTATGCTGACTGATACAAAACGTGAGCACAGTTGTGTGTATTTAAATGGTGTTTAGTTGCAGCTGCTGAAAGTATTTCATTTTTCTTTAGTACAAGATATGGAGCAATTTTATGAACTCTGGCTAAAGAGTCAAAAAAATGAAAAAAGTGAAGATGTAGCCAGTCAGTCAAACAAAGAAAATGGAAAACAAATTCACATGCCAACAGATTATGCTGAAGTTACAGTAAGTACTGTGGGTCATTTCCCCTCACTTTGCCAAGCTGTTGATGGAGCCTTTTTTTTCTTTCCCATCTTCGCCAAAACCTGGCTGCATGTTACTGCCTGCCCTTCTCTGTTCTGTGTCTTCATCTTCTCTCTCTAATGGTTTCCTGTCACTAGATGAGTTCTCCTCATGTGAAAAAATCCTGTCCTCAGTCCTTCTGACTTTGGAGCCAGAGAATTGTAAATCCAAGTCCTCGTTTCTCTCCTTACTTGCCTGGTACCCTCGGTAGATTACGTCTCCCAGTGGGGTTGCCCTGATGGATTAGTGAAGTGTGAGGAGTCTCTGACTCTTCCCCAGTGGGAGGCCCCAGCAGATGGCTCAGGAATGTGGGCTGTCTACCCCACTGGACCTTACATTCCCCGCTTACTGCCTGCAGTCTGGCCTCTCCCTCTCTGGTTGTTGGGGACATTAAGTTACCAGTGGTCTGTTAACTGTTTTGGTTTTCTGTTAAAAATTTCAGAAAAGTGAAGAGGATAATATAACGAATATCTTGAGCTCACCATTGCAAGTTAACTGATGTTAACAATTTGTTGTGGTTCCTTCTGTAAAATAAATAAAAGGCTACAGATAAAGTTGGAACCCCATATGTTCCCCTTCCCAGGGGGAACAGATCCAGTGTGTATTTTTCCAGGCCATGTTTACCTACGGATGACACATTTATTCTTAAATAATCTACAGTTCTGCTTGGTGTACTGTTAAAAATTTTCGTAAGTGTATGTGTTACTGCCCTTATTTTTTGTTTTTTGGCACCTTGGTCTATTGAGACAGTTGGATTCAGTTTCACTGCCCCTTGTGGGGCTTGGGTGCGGCCTGGCCTTGCCCAGTGTGTCTTGCTTGTGACGTGCCCTGTGAATGTCTACCTTTGATTCCCTTGCTACCTAGTGCTCCTTGATGTTTGTTTTATTATATATATATATATATATTTTTTTTTTTTTCTTCCTATTTCTTTTCTTTCTTTTTTCTTTTTTTGAGACAGGGTCTCGCTCTGTCACCAGGCCAAAATACACTTATGGCTCACTGCAGCCACAACCTCCCAGACTCAGGTCATCCTCCTACCTCAGCCTTCTGAGTAGCTAGGGCTACAGGTGCTCGCCACCATGCCTGGCTAATTTTTGTGTTTTTTGTAGAGACGGGGATCTTGCCATGTTGCCCACACTAGTCTCAAACTCCTGGGCTGAAGGCCTCCTCCTGCCTCAGCCTCCCAAAGTGCTGTGATTATAGGCATGAGCCACCATGTCTGGCTGCTCCTTAGTGCTTCTAGAGTAGGGTCACCTTGACTTGCTGGATCATAAGGTTTACCTGGGGGTGGGCACAGTGGTTCATGCCTGTAATCCCAGCACTTTGGGAGGCTGAAGCAGGCAGATCATCTAAGGTTAGGAGTTCCAGACCAGCTTGGCCAACTTGGTGAAACCCCATCTCCACTAAAAAATGCAAAAAATTAGCCAGGCATGGTGGCATGCACCTGTAATCCCAGCTACTTAGGAGGCTGAGGCAGGAGAATCACTGAAACCTGGGAGATGGAGGTTGCAGTGAGCCAAGATCACATCATTCCACTGCACCCTGGGCAACAGAGTGAGACTCTGTCTCAATAAACAAACAAACAAATAAATAAATAAGGCTTACCAGGGGCGTTTAATAAAAACGAGTCTTGGAGCTGGGTGTGATAGCTTGCACCTGTAATCCTAGCCACTCGGGAGGCTGAGGTGGGAGGATCCTTTGAGCCCAGGAGTTCGAGGCAGCAGTGAGCTATGATCTCACCACGGTACTCTAGCCTGGATGACAGTGAGACTGTGTCTCTAAAAGAAAGTCATAAAAAGTCTCATTTATACTCCACATGGAATGAGTCCAAATCTGTTTTTATCCAGTGTTGCAGATAATTATTGCCCAGGACATTTGGGAAATACTATCTGGCACTTAGAGTTTGCATCTGTTGTAGCATTTAAATCCCCCCGTAACAGTTCCTTTTGTATAGGTCTGTTCCCCACAGGGGCAGCGTCTTTATGTTCCTGATGCTGTAGCAGGGGCTCAGTTCATGCACACTGAATGGAGCTGCTGCTCATCCTTTTGGAGTTGGCATGGCCTGGTCTTTCCCATCCTCTCTGCTTTTCTTCATGGTGTTAATTCTTTCCTGAATGCTTGTTTGCACCTGCCTCTTGTCCTCCCAACAAACATCCTTGTTTGCACACCAGCAACTATTGCTTCATTACCGGAGACTTCCTGGATAGGTGGCAGGATTTGTCACCCTTCTTCTCTTTGTCCTGAGTGGTGGCTTGCTTTCCCATGCTGTGGTCCTTTCCTTGTCCCTATTTCCTTCTTTTTTTTTTTTGAGATGGTGTCTTGCTCTGTCACCAGGCTGGAGTGCAGTGGCACACGATCTCGGCTCACTGCAACCTCCATCTCCTGGGTTCAAGCGATTCCCCTGACTCAGCCTCCTAAGCAGCTGGGACTATAGGCGTGTGCCACCACACCCATCTAATTTTTTGCATTTTAGTAGAGATGGGATTTCACCATGGCTGGGAAGGTCTCCATCTCCTGACCTCATGATCTGCCCGCCTTGGCTTCCCAAAGTGCTGGGATTACAGGCATGAGCCACTGTGTCTGGGCCCTTGTCCCGGACATAAAACTGAGTTTTATGTCTTGCCTGGCTCTCCCACCAGCCTGTGCTTTCTGGAATTGAGTCTGGATCTTAGATCAAGTGACCGATGGGATATCTGTCTTTGCTGCACATTAGGTGGACTTTCACTGCTGGATGTGTGGGAAAAACTGCAACAGTGAGAAGCAGTGGCAGGGCCACATCTCCTCCGAGAAGCACAAAGAGAAGGTTTTCCACACCGAGGACGACCAGTACTGCTGGCAGCACCGCTTCCCAACAGGGTATTTCAGTATTTGTGATAGGTATGTAGATTTTTACAAGTTTTCCATGTAAAAATTGCTGATCTCAAATTTTAATGGATATGTCACCCGACCCAGAATATCTGGGTGCTAAAGTTCTAATGTTGCTGTGCTCTGACAGACCCTGAAGAATTCTTGGGTTTTGGCTGAAAGCGTTTAGTTGCTCATCAAACCATTCCTTTCACTCTTCTTAGGTTATATGAAAAGATTTAATAGTCTTCTAATACTAATTTGAAGTGTCTTAGGATAATTGAATAGAGAAGTATGTTCATTCCAATTCGTCCAAATGACCTTTGAGTTCACCATTGTGATTTTCTAACTCTTTGCCACAAACTTTGCTCATAGTAAATGTTCATCAGATTTGAAATGGCTTTTATATTATATTTAAAATCTAAAAATTAGATCAAAGGAACATGTTAATATGTGAAACTCCTTTAAGTTTTCTTAGAAAGTTTTTCAGTGTGGTGGGGCACAGTGGCTCACACCTGTAATCCTAGCACTTTGGTGGGTGAGGTGGGTGGGTCACTTGAGGTCAGGAGTTCAAGACCAGCCTGGGCAACATGGTGAAACCCCATCTCTGCTAAAACTACAAAAATTAGCTGGGCATGGTGGCAGGTGCCTGTAATCCCAGCTACTTGGGAGGCTGAGGCAGGAGAATCACTTGAACCCAGGAGGCGGAGGTTGTAGTGAGCCTCAGTCGCGCCACTGCTGTCCAGCCTGGGCGACAGAGTGAGACTCTGTCTCAAAAAAAAAAAAAATTTTTTTTTTCAGTGAAAAACTAGATAATTCTGAATTGCTCATTTTGTTAAATCACTGTTAGTATTTAATTCCCTAATTTAGATCCATGTGATCCTTAAAACTATTGAAGACATTTTTTTTCCTTAATGCCACCTCTGATTTATTTCTGTTACATCAGGAACAACTATAGTCTTTTTTCTCCTATCAGTAAATACTTTTCACAGAGTACATTTAAATAAAGTACTGATGTTTCCTTTTTTTTTTGAGACGGAGTTTCGCTCTTGTTACCCAGGCTGGAGTGCAATGGCGCGATCTCGGCTCATTGCAACCTCCGCCTCCTGGGTTCAGGCAATTCTCCTGCCTCAGCCTCCTGAGTAGCTGGGATTACAGGCACGCGCCACCATGCCCAGCTAATTGTTTGTATTTTTAGTAGAGACGGAGTTTCACCATGTTGACCAGGATGGTCTAGATCTCTTGACCTCGTGATCCACCTGCCTCAGCCTCCCAACGCTTTTTTTTTTTTTTAAGATGGAGTCTCGCTCTGTCACCCAGGCTGGAGTGCAGTGTTGCAATCTCGGCTAACAGCAACCTCCGCCTCCTGGGTTCAAGTGATTCTTCTGCCTCAGCGTCCTGAGTAGCTCGGATTACAGGCGCGCACCACCATGCCTGGCTAATTTTATTTTTACTAGAGACGGGGTTTCACCATGTTGGTCAGGCTGGTCTTGAACTTCTGACTTCAGGTGATCCACCTGCCTCGGCCTCCCAAAGTGCCAGGATTACAGGTGTGAGCCACTGTGCCCAGCCTGATTTTTCTGCTGTAGATGTCATGGCTATAAAATATTTACCTTTCTAGGCTTGAGGTTCCTAACTAAGAGTTGTATGCAAATCATAAAGCTAGTGAAGCATACAGTTTCAAGAATCACAGCACAATTTTTTGAAATAACTTGTGGACACTGAGCAGCTGACTTGTCCTCACAGGTATATGAATGGCACCTGCCCAGAAGGAAGCAGCTGTAAATTTGCACATGGAAATGCCGAACTTCATGAATGGGAAGAAAGAAGAGACGCCCTAAAGATGAAGCTCAACAAAGCACGAAAAGATCACTTAATTGCCCCAAATGATAATGACTTTGGAAAATATAGTTTTTTGTTTAAAGATTTAAACTAATATGCTGGCTTTTATGTATGATACCTAATCAGAGCATTGACCAGAAAAATTGAAAGTGTTCTAAGGCACGTAGCAGAGGAGCTGCAGATTTTCTGCTTGTATTGGCGTATATCGTTCCTCCTGAGCAGCAACCCACAGTAGGTAGGAAAATGGGCTGTTTCACAGGTCTGGCCACGCTCTCACGGAACCATTGGCATCAGATGGTGAAGTGACTGCTACCCGGTTGCCATCTGTTGAACAGACTTTTGGATGAAGTGTGTTGGGGAAGAGGATAAGGTTATATCTAGGACAACTCTTTGAGTTGGTCCTTCATATTAAGAATCATGACGGTAAGAGAATCAACACTTGTACTGGGATCAGAATACATGATGGATGAAATTCTTTACATGTTTTAGCAGAATGAATTTGTTTAATATAATAAAGTTTGCTACTTATCTGTATGTAGGTTGCTAAAAAGGATTTTCTTAACTCAGATTTTAAGCCAAATAACCATTTAACACTAGTATTTGTTAAATGGGGTATTTTTCTGTATTTGTATGTTTCACTATAATAAGGGAATTAAGGATAATGTGCATTGAGAATATTTTGAAAAATAATTAATTGACTCAAATTTTATTTCTTGGTCTTTTGCTGTTTAAATGATGATTTTGAAAGATTAAACCTGTACTGTTGGTATTGTGTTAGTGTATGGACCAATACTGCCTGTAATAAAGATTTTATATATAGATGCCTTTCATTTTTTCCTGTGGTCCTTTCCCGCAAAGAATTGATGATACTGGGTATAAAAATCAAATTGTTTTTTTCAAAAACATTTTCATTTAGGCAATGACTGACAGAATGCAAATTGGGACATGAAAGCAACTTTTGACTTCACTCTCCTCTCCTCCAACTTTGGGCTCAGGGACTGCTCTTACTGATTGGCTCTTCCAGGTAAGTCTTCTTGGGGCACTGCTGTGTTTCATTCAAATGAACTACATAAGCAGGGCGAAAAAAATGGTCAGCTGCTAAGACCTGGGCTGTGGGATTCCACCAGGACAGCTGTTTGGCATAACACCTTTGATAGGGCTCGGGGATTTCAAAGACAGGATCTACTGGGCTGTGATGTAGCCATCCTTTAAACCCTCAAGCAAAGTCACTTCCTCATGGGAACGCTGAATGTGTGGGATGTGGGGAAATATAAAAGGGTCTTTTTTCTGTGTGAGTCGACTAATGGAGAGGAAGGCCTGGCTGCGTGGAACAAGAGGAGAGAAGAGGAGTGACACGGGATGCTATCGATGACTCTGTGAAAATACTAGGAGAGGCCAGGTGTGGTGGCTCACATCTGTAATTCCAGCACTTTGGGAGGCCGAGGCAGGTGGCTCACTTGAGGTCAGGAGTTAGACACCAGCCTGGCCAACAGGGTGAAACCCCGTCACTACTAAAAACACAAAAATTAGCTGGGTGTGGTAGCGGGTGTCTATAATCCCAGCTACTTGGGAGTCTGAGGCAGAAAATTGCTTGAGCCCAGAAGGCGGAGGTTGCAGGGCCAAGATTGCGCCATTGCCCTCCAGCCTGAGCGAAGCAGCAAGACTCCATCTCAAAAAAAAAAAAAAATACTAGGAGAGTCTCTGGTTCCTTCCATGTGTGAGAGGTCAGTGGAGGCCAGTCACTGAACAAGGTACATCAGGGGTGCATCTTAACTGCAAAAACAATCGTGTGTTAAGGGTGATGTTTTCTGTAAAATGACATGGTAATGTTATTCTGCTGAGGCTCCCTAGTCTGATGATGGTTGTTAAATTTTTTTCTTGTACGTACTTTCTCCCAAACTCCTTATGTCCTCCTTTTCCAGGGAGAATAGATATTAAAAAGTTGTCTCTGGCCGGGTGCAGTGGCTCACACCTGTAATCCCAGCACTTTGGGAGGCTGAGGCAGGAGGAGCACTTGAGGTCAGCAGTTTGAGACTAGCCTGGCCAACATGGTGAAACCTTGTCTCTACTAAAAATTCAAAAATTAGCCGGGCATGGTGGTGGCAGGGGCCTGTAATCCCAGCTACTTGGGAGGCTGAGGCAGGAGAATTGCTTGAACCTGGTAGGCAGAGGTTGTAGCAATTGCAGCATTGCACTCCAGCCTGGGCGACAGAGTGAGACTCCATCTCAAAAAAAAGAAAAAAAAGCTGTCTCTGATGTTCTGTTTTTTTGTTTGTTTGTTTTGTTTTGAGACAGTGTCTCACTCTGTTGCACGATCGGCTCACTGCAACCTTCGCCTCCTGGGCTCAAGAGCTCCTCCCAACTCAGTCTCCCAAGTGGCTGGAATTACAGGCACACACCACCATGCCTGGCTAATTTTTGTATTTGTGGTAGAGATGGGGGTTTCACCAGGTAGGTCTCGAATTCCTGGTCTCAAGTGATCTGCCCACCTCGGCCTCCCAAAGTGCTGGGATTACAGGTGTGAGCCACTGCACCCAGCCTGTTTAATGATTAAAAAGCCAGTTGCTTTAACCTTTGGAATCTAGGCTAGAAAACAACCTTTGAGGATCCTACAGGTGCATTTTCTGTGCCTCAGTTTTCCACCTTCTCAGCAATTCTCTGAACTCTGAACTATCTTTTTGGTAAATTCCATTTCTGCGAACTTAGCCAGTTTCATGCTCTGGTTTGCAGCTAAGAACCCTGTCTGCCACAGCCTTGGTCTCAGCATTAGGAAGTCAATGTTAATTACTCTCTGGTGAGATCATACCCCCATCCTGTAAGTGCCGGGTTTATTGCAGCAGCTTTGGAGAAGAACATGGTGTGCAGGGGAGGATAAAAGGAAGGAAAAAAAAACAACCAAAACACAACAGTGAACAAACAAAACTCCGATCCCGTTTTATTAGGAGAGGAAAGGATTAGCTGATATGTCAACTTAGGCATGTTATCTCATTGTGTTTTTTTAATGTTTAGAAAATGATGACTGAGTACCGGGTGCAGTGGCTCATGCCTGTAATCCCAGCACTTCGGGAGGCCAAGGCGGGTGGATCACGAGGTCAAGCGATCGAGACTATCCTGGTCAACATGGTGAAACCCCGTCTCTACTAAAAATACAAAAAATTAGCTGGGCATGGTGGCGTGTGCCTGTAATCCCAGCTACTCAGGAGGGTGAGGCAGGAGAATTGCCTGAACCCAGGAGGCGGAGGTTGCGGTGAGCCGAGATGGCGCCATTGCACTCCAGCCTGGGTAACAAGAGCGAAACTCCGTCTCAAAAAAAAAAAGATGACTGAGATACAATGCAATTGACATAAACTTTACCATTTTAAAGCATACAATTCCGTGGTGTTTAGCATATTCACAATGTTGTGCTATGATCATAATCAATTTTAGAATATTTTCATTACCTAAATAAACCCCACATGCCTTAGCCATCACTCTCAGAATCTATGCACTTGTCCTGCCTCTCAGGCTTTGGGGAACCACTAAACTGCCTTTTATCTCCAGGGATTCTCCTGTACTAGACATTTTGTATAAATGGAATCATATGATATGTGGCCTTTTATGACTGGCTTCTTTCCTTTAGCATAATTCTCCAAGGCTCACCTGTGTCATGGCATGAATCAGTACTTCATTACTTTTTTTTTTTTTTTTAAGAGACAGAGTTTAACTCTGTTACCCAGGCTGGAGTGCAGTGGCATGATCTCAGGTCACTGCAACCTCTGCCTCCTGGGTTCAAGCAATTTTCCTGCCTCAGCCTCTTAAGTAGCTAGGACTACCAGCACCCGCTACCACACCCAGCTAAGTTTTTTTTTTTAAACAGAGTCTTGCTGTGTTGCCCAGGCTAGCATGCAATGGTGTGATCTCAGCTCACTGCAACCTCTGCCTCCCAGGTTCAAGCAATTCTGCCTCAGCCTTCCAAGTAGCTGGAACTACAGGTGCCCTCCACCACAACCAGCTAACTTTTGTATTTTTAGTAGAGGCAGGGTTTAACCATATTGGCCAGGCTGATCTTGAACTTCTGACCTTGTGATCCGCCCACCTTGGCCTCCCAAAGTGCTGGCATTACAAGGCATGAGCCACCATGCCCAGCTCTTCATTACTTTTTGTAGCCACAATATACTCCACTGTTTGGATTGACCACATTTAAAAAAAAATTTATCTACCGGTTGATGGACATTTGGGTTGTTTTTGCTTTTTGGCTATTGTGAATATGAACAGTGCTGTGCAAGAATTGTGACTTCAGTTTTGTTTGGCTGTAGTGAGCCGCCACATCTGCCCTGAAGGTGTAGAGGCTGCAGATGAGTCTTTCTTACCCTTAGGGACCCCTTCTTCTCTACATAGTGCTCCCACCCTGTGACTGAGGTGTCCTGGGCAGGAGGGCCGCTGCCCAGAGGTGCCCACCCCTCTCCATCACTCACCCTTCCTAGAGCTTCCTAACCTCTGACGACTGCATAGAGCCCCCAACATTTGTTTTGATTTAGTTCCAGGGACCTGCTCCAATTGGGAAACCGAAGGAGAGCAGATAGGGCAGGTTTCAAACACTCTTGGTTTTTTTTTTGATTTTTTTAAGAGACAGGGTCTTGCTCTGTCCTCCAGGCTGGAGTAGAGTGGCACAACCTTAGCTTACTGTAACACTGTAGCCTCAACCTTTGGGCTTAGGTGACCCTCCTGCCTCAGCCCCCCAAGTAGCTAGGACTACAGGTATGTACCACCCTGCCCAGCTAATGTGTTTTTGTATTTTATTTTTTGTAGGGTTGGCACCTCACTATGTTGCCCAGGCTGATCTCTAACTCCTGGACTTAAGCAATCCTCCCACCTTGGCCCCCCAAAGCACTGGGATTATAGGTGAGAGCCACTGTGCCTAGTTCCTCAAACACTTCTTAGTTGGCCTGGGGAGATGAGAATGCATACTGCTTTATTTGATGCAAGGGATGAATGCCAATTTCTAGAAAGCCCATTCTGTGTTGATGATACAAAGTCTCCAAGAACACAAACACCATTATCCAGAGTACCCAGGCCAAGGGCCTGGCCTTTTCTTCTGTTCTGCTGTCCCGTGTTATATTAAGCATGTCTTGTTTTGTAAGTAAAGGCGTGGAAGCTTTCAAAATTAATGAGCATTGCCAACATGGTGAAACCCCATCTCTACTAAAAATACAAAAATTAGTCTGGGAGCACTTTGGGAGGCCGAGGGAGGGAGGATCACCTGAGGTCAGGAGTTTGAGACCAGCCTAACCAACCTGGAGAAACTCCATTTCTACTAAAAATACAAAATTAGCTGGGCGTGGTGGTGCATGCCTATAATCCCAGCTACTGGGGAGGCTGAGGCAGAAGAATCACTTGAACCCGGGAGGTGGAGGTTGTGGTGAGCCAAGGTCATGCCATTGCACTCCAGCCTGGGCAACAAGAGTGAAACTCAGTCTCAGAAAAAAAAAAAAAATACAAAAATTAGCTGGGCATGGTGGTGTATGCCTGTAGTCCCAGTTATTCAGGAGGCCGACGCAGGAGAATCTTTTTTTTTCCTTTTTGAGATGGAGTCTTGCTCTGTCTCCCATGCTAGAGTGCAGTGGCACCATCTCGGTTCACGCTTAACCTCCACTTCCTGGGTTCTGGTGATTCTCCTGCCTCAGCCTCCCAAGTAGCTGGGATGACAGGTGCCTGCCACCATGCTAATTTTTGTGATTTTTATTAGAGACAGGGTTTCACCATTTGGCCAGGCTGGTTTTGGACTCCTGATGTTGTGATTCACCCACCTTGCCTTCCAAAGTGCTGGGATTACAGGCATTAGCCACGGTGCCCAGCCAGGATAATCTTTTGAACCCAGGAGGCAAAGACTGCAGTGAGCTGAGGTCACACTACTGCACTCCAGCCTGAGTGACAGAGCAAGACTCCATCTTAGAGAAAGAAAAAAAACAATCAAATTATTTATCTCTGGCTCCAAGGAAGGATTAATATCTGGGGGAAATCCATGGCCATGCATCACAGGAACATGTTCTGATAAACACATTGTTAGGTGCTATCAGTGTTGTGTGAACATCACCGAGTACACTCACACAAACCTAGACAGTATAGCCTACTACACACCGAGGTTATCTGCCATGTAGTGTATGGAATAGCCTATTGCTCCTAGTCTATAAACCAGTACAGCATGTTACTGTGCTAAATATCTTAGGCAACTATAACACAGTGGTAAGTATTTATGTATCTAAGTTTACCTGAGCACAGAAAAGGTACAGTGGGCCAGGCATGGTGGCTCACGCCTTTAATCCCAGTACTTTGGGAGGCCAAGGCAGGCGGATCACTTGAGGTCAGGAGTTCAAGACTAGCCTGGCCAATATGGCGAAACCCTGTTTCTACAAAAGATACAAAAATTAGCCGGACATGGTGGCACACGCCTGTAATCTCAACTACTTGGGAGGGTGAGGCACGAGAATTGTTTCAACCCAATGCATGGAGGTTGTAGTGAGCCGAGATGGTGCCACTGCATTCCAGCCTGGGTGACAGAGTGAGATGCTGTGAAAAAAAAAAGAAAGAAGAAAAAAAAAGGTACAATAAAAACAGTATCATCATTTTCTGGGATGACAGTCACAGCACATGACATATATATATTCCTCTGTCCCATTCCCTCCTCAAACCCCCAGCAACTTGATCTTGGTATAAAAAGTGGCCACAAAAAGCTCAGATACAAGTTGGTGTGGACAAGTTAGGGCTGACCTAACCTTTGAAAAGCAGTACAGCCTGACCCTAAAGGCCTAGTGTATTTTAAAACAAATTTGTAATTGTTTCAGAAGAATATTCTGGGCCTGCTGCAGTGGCTCAGAATTGTAAAGTCCAGAGCAGGAGGATCACTTGAAGCCAGGAGTTCAAGACCAGCCTGGGCAACACAGTGAGATCCCATCTCTAAAAAAATAAAGAGGAGAATGTTCTGCTGACAGAGCAGTGCCCCAGTTGCTCAGAAAGTGAAGAGGAAAGGAGACATTCTTTTATTAATCCAGGGTGGTTCTGGGGCTACCCAAAACTGCCTTGCATTTGCTCACAAAGGACTGGGGGTTTCGTGAGATAAACCACAGACAACAAAAGTACTTTGGACCTTATAAAGCCCTGTACAAAGTCAGATGTCTTATGGAAGTGTAGGGTAAATTCTGTTCCAGCAACCTACGCTGGTTGAGACACTGAATGAGGACACTGGTGACTTTTGACCATATTTATTTTCTTTAGTAATAAACCATGTAACTCTACACAAAGGAATCAACAGAAGTATAAATGGCAAATTAGAAGGTTATTTTTTAAAACTCTGTATATATTTTTTTCTCTTAGCTTTTTAAAACAAGATTATATAAGAATAACAATATACTGGGCACAGTGGCTCACGCCTGTAATCCCAGCACTTTGGGAGGCTGACGTGGGCAGATCACGAGGTCAGGAGTTCAAGACCAGCCTGGCCAACATGGTGAAACCCCGTCTCTACTAAAAATACAAAAATTAGCCAGGCATGTTGATGCGTGCCGGTAGTCCCAGCTACTCGGGAGGCTGAGACAGGAGAATCGCTTGAACCCGGGAGGCGGAGGTTGTGGTGAGCTGAGATCACACCACTGCACTCCAGCCTGGGCAACAGAGTGAGACTCTGCCTCAAAAAAAAGACAAAGAAAAAAAAAAGAATAACACTGTATGGTTGGGTTTGTAACACAGATAATAAGGGTAATAATAACACAAAAAAAGGGGATGAGGGACAAGTTAAAAATAATTAAAGGAATTAATGCTATAATAGAAAACAGCATTAATATACTTACTACAAAATACACTTATTACAAAAGAAGGCAGTAAAGAAGGAACAAAAAGATGTGACAGGTAGGTGCAGTGGCTCATGCTTTTACATAATCCCAGTGCTTTGGGAGGCGGAGGTAGGCGGATCGCTTGAGTCCAGGAGCTCAAGACTAGCCTGGGCAACATGGAGAGACCTTGTCTCTACAATTTGTTAAAAAAAATTAGCTGGGTGTGGTAGCACACATCTGTGGTGCTCACTACTTGGGAGGCTGAGGCGGAAGGATCACTTGAGCTGGGGTGGTCAAGGCTGCAGTGAGCTATGATTGCATCACTGCACTCCAGCCTGGGCGACGTGAGACCCTATCTCAAAAAACAACCAAAAAGAAAAAAAGTGGCATGTAGAAAACAAGTAGCAAAATGGTCGGTGTACATGAACTCCCAACATGCTGGGCCTGGGTGGCTGACATGTTAAATGTCTGGCCAACCGAGCAAGACAGCCATTCATCACCCCATTCTACACCCACAGAAGCAGAACCAGACAGAAGATGATGATATTTGCACCTAGGTCACATAGCTGACTTGTGGCAGAAGTGGCAGCTCAACTGCTGGCTGTTAGCTCTTTGCCTTTTGTTTGTGGCTTAACACCATACTGCCTTAATGCCCTCAAAGTTTTATTTGTCTAGTTTGTAGTTACTGCATAGGAGACCAAGTCTTTCTTTTCTTTCTTTCTTCTTTTTTTTGAGACAGAATCTCGCTCTGTTACCCAGGCTGGAGTGCAGTGGCATGATCTTGGCTCACTGCAACCTTTGCCTTCTGGGTTCAAGCAATTCTCTGCCTCAGCCTCCCAAGTAGCTGGGATTACAGGCATCCGCCACCATGCCCAGCTAACTTTTTTTTTTGCATTTTTAGTAGAGATGGGGTTCCACCATCTTGGCCAGGTTGGTTTTGAGCTCCTGACGTTGTGATCCACCCACCTTGGCCTCTCATATTTCATCATGTTGGCCGGGCTGATCTTGAGGCATGAGGCACTGTGCCCGACCTTTTTTTTTTTTTTTAAACAGAATCTGGCTCTGTCATCCAGGCTGGAGTGCAGTGACATGATCTTGGCTCACTGCAACCTCAGCCTTCCAGGTTCAAGTGATTCTCCTGCCTCAGCCTCCGGAGTAGTTGAGATTACAGGTGGCCACCACCACATCCAGCTAACTTTTGTATTTTAAGTAGAGGCAGGTTTCACCATGTTGGCCAGGCTGGTCTTGAACTCCCGACTTCAGGTGATCCAGCCACTTCCCCAAGTGCTGGGATCACAGGTGTGAGCCACTGTGCCCACTACACCCTGCATGTTCTTGTTTTTTGAGACAGAATTTTGCTCTTGTCCACCCACGCCGTAGTGCAATGGCGCAGTCTCAGCTCACTGCAACCTCTGCCTCCCAGGTTCAAGAGATTCTACTGCCTTAGCCTCCCAAGTAGCTGGCATTACAGGCATGCACCACCACACCTGGCTAATTTTGTATTTTTGGTAGAGAAGGGGTTTCACAATGTTGGCCAGGCTGGTCTTGAACTCCTGACCTCAGGTGATCCACCCACCTCAGCCTACCAAAGTGCTGTTGTTTTTTTTTGTCTCACTCTATCGCCCAGGCTGGAGTGCAGTGGTACAATCTTGGTTCACTGCAATCTCCCCTTCCCAGGTTCAAGTGATTGTCTTGCCACAGCCTCCCAAGTAGCTGGGATTACAGTAGGTGGTGCAAGCCACTACACCCAGCTAATTTTTTGTATTACTAATAGAGCGGATGTTTCATCATGTTGGCCAGGCTGGTCTTGAACTCCTGGTCTCATGTAATCTGCCCTCCTCGACTTCCCAGAGTGCTGGGATTACAGGTGTGAGCCACCATGCCTGGTCATGGAGGTCAAGTCTTGATCTGGGCCCACGTGCCTTGGGGTACACTTGTTCCTCTCCCTCATGGAAATAATTTGTTCCTGTCATTCTCAAAGCACACTTCATCCTTCACTGACTTCACCTTTTTTAAATCAAAAAATTTACTTAGAAAGGATCTGACATTTAGAATCAGGGAGGAACACCCATTATTGAACACCCTCCTTGGGTGTGGCATTTTCAGGAACCTACGCGTATCTAGTGCAGCCAGCTATCAAAAAACTGGAGAAGAAACAACCTGGGTTATATAACCCACAGTCGGGATTCCAGCACTTTGGGAGGGTAGCCAAGCCTGAGACTCCCCAAGGAGCCAGCGATTCTCAGGCTTGGCTACCCTCCTTCAACTATTTCCTAAACAGCAAGTAACATAACCTTGACTTGTGCCCATAAAAAGAGCTGGTGAGACCTTTGGGGGCCCATGGTGCAGTGAACCCCTAGAGACTTCTTATGCCAGTCTGCATTTAAGGCTGAAATTCTTACCTACTAGCTTCATGACCTCAATGAGGTGACTTTTCCAAGTCTTGCTTTTCCCATCTACAAAGTGAGTGCAGGTCTGGGAGCAGTGGCTACTTGGGAGGCCAAGGCGGGTGAATCACTTGAGCTCAGGAGTTCAAGACCAGACTGGCCAACATGGTGAGACCCCTGTGTCTACTAAACATATAAAAATTAGCTGGGTGTGGTGGCTCCTGTGCCTGTAATCCCAGCTACTCAGGAGGTTGAGGCAGGAGAATCGCTTAAACCCTGGAGGCAGAGGTTGCAGTGAGCTGAGATTGTACCACTGCTCTCCAGGCTGGGCAACAGAGCAAGAGTCTATTTCTAAATAAATAAATAAATAA
Organism: Aotus nancymaae; assembly: GCF_030222135.1. Lineage (NCBI taxonomy): Eukaryota > Metazoa > Chordata > Mammalia > Primates > Aotidae > Aotus > Aotus nancymaae. The sequence continues at coordinate 14,759,773 of NW_026988463.1, forward strand.
ATAAAAGAAAATAATAATAGCTGGGAGCCATAGCTCACACCTGTAATGTAGCGCAAGCTTCTAATCTCATCACTTTGGGAGGCCGAGGCGGGGACCACAAGGTCAGAAGTTTGAGACCAGCTTGGCCAACATAGTGAAAACCCATCTCTACTAAAAATACAAAAATATTTACCTGGGTGTGGTAGCAAGCGCCTGTAATCCCAGCTACTTGGGAGGCTGAGGCAAGGAGAATTGCTTGAACCTGGGAGGCTGAGGTTACGGTGAGCCGAGATCGTGCCACTGCACTCCAGCCTGGGCGACAGGAGACTTCGTCTCAAAATAATAATAATAATAATAATAATAATAAAGTGAGTGCAGGCGGTACAGCCCCTCTGCCTCCTAGGGGCTGCGTGTAGGGAGATGGTGCCTGGACACACAGCACTCAATAGATGCAGGTCACAGAGTGGGAGACAGCAGTAACTAAGATTTATTGAACACTTACTATGGGCCTGGCACTTACCATCAATTCTGCAGGGTCAAGCCCCACAGGGTCTACTGGGTATTCTTTTGTGTGCTGAGACAATAGATCGCAGGAAAGACACAAGACCCAGAGATAAGAGAAGACTTCAGCGGGGCTGGGGGACAACTACTACAAGGTGCGGAGTCCAGCAGTGGCCCCTGATGCCTGGACGCGCTGATATTTATTGTATACAAGGCATGGGGAATGGGCAAGGAGAGTACGTTATTTGACATGATTGATAGGGTCAAGCAAATCACGTGCTTACAGTACAGGGAGCCCCTCCCTTTCAGGTAGCCGCTGCAAGGAGGGGAGGCACATACCTCAGCATCTTTCTATGCACTTAACAGAAAGATCAAAAGCTTTTAGGATTCCTCTGTTCTTACTTCTCGCAACTTCTAAGAACTTAAAAAGAGCACGGGGTAGGAAAGTGGACCATCAAAGCGGACAAGGATGGTGACCATCAGAGTACAGCACCAGAGAGAGGCATTTAAGCCTCTGGATGTTTGCGGCCGGCCAGGCTAATGTCAGGCCTTCTTCAAGAGTAGGGCAGAGTGTTCTCTGAATTCCCCCAGTGAAAAGGGAAACTCCCCTTCACGGCAGGCTAAGTAACGGGCGCCTTCCTAGGCGCTGGCGCTACCTCAAGGCTCTCACCCTTGCCTCCAGATCACTTCCCACAATGTCCCTTCAGTTCCTAATTATATTTCACCGGATTATGTCTATACTATACAACTAAGATGATTCTACAGTATAATACTAAGGCAAAGTTTAATAATAGAGAATAATGATTTAATAAGATTGATTATGTAATTATGTGATTGTTTCTAAATCTATTTGGTGTCATTGCTATAACTAAGTAATCAGGAAATATATCATTGCTATACTAAGTAATCAGGAAATATTTTTGGTATCATTGCTATATCTAAGTACTCATTTATTATACTGGGACGGATTGCCTTCAGTCTCTTGCCTTGGCACCTGGGCAACTTTCTTCCCACACAATTCACTCATTTTTTAAAAATGTAATATTTGTTTAGAGACAGGGTCTTGCTCTGTGGACTAGGTTGGAGTGCAGTGGCTAGATCATGGCTCACTGCAGCCTCAAACTCCTGGGCTCAAGCAGTCCTCCCGCCTCAGCCCCGCCAAGTGCTGGGACTACAGGTGTGAGCCACTGGGGCTGGGCAATGCCTCTTGAACCCTCAGAACAAACCTGTTAGAGAGGTCCCTCTCACTCTGTTACCCAGGCTGGAGTACATGGCGTGATCTCGGTTCACTGCAACCTCCGCCTCCCAGGTTCAAGCAATTTTCCTGCCTCAGCCTCCCAAGTAGTTGGGATTACAGGCACATACTACCAACCCTCGCTAATTTTTGTATTTTTAGTAGAGACCGGGTTTTGCCACGTTGGCCAGGCTGATCTCGAACTCCTGAGCTCAAGTCATCTGCCGGCCTCGGCCTCCCAAAGTGCTGGGATCACAGGATTGAGCCACCGCGCCCGGCCGTGTTTTTTCTTTTTTTCCTTCAGTTAAGTGGGGATAAAAAACGGCTCGGGAGGCTGAAGCAGGAGAATCACTTGAACCAGGGAGTCGGAGGTTGCAGTGAGCCGAGAACGCGTCACTGCACTCCAGTGCGGCGACAGAGCGAGACGCTGTCCCAAAAAAAAAAAAATGGCACCTACGTGCTTTGGGGCCTGTAGTGAGAACGGTGGACACGACTGCTGTTGTTGTTACGCCTCCTAAAACCCAGAGAGGCTAGCGGAGACTACAGTGGTGCCAAGGTTCACTTGCCCCCGAGGACCTGATCCGCGTCCCGCGACGGCTCCTGCACAGACTCCGTGGGCGCGGGCGGGGCCTGTGGGACGGGGGCGGGATGTGGGCGGGGCAAGAGTCCGCGTATTAACGTAGGGTGCGGGGCGTGGCCCATTGGGGCGGGGCTTTGGGGCAGTGTCGGCCTTCGCGCCGACTCCGTGAGCGGTGGGCGGAGCCGTGTGCGCTGGGGTGTTCGCTGAGGCTGCCCCCTCGGCGGCGGCGCGGCTGACGTGGAGCGTCCGGGTTAGTGGGCGCGGCGAAGCTGCGGGATTGGGGAGCGACTGGCCGGGTTGGGCCTTCGGGCCCGAGGCGGCGGCGGCGGCGGTATAAAGCCAGCTACTGGGAGCATGTAATGTCGGAATGCCGAGGCTGCGGCGGCGGCAGCAGCAGCAGCGAGGACGCCGAGGACGAGGGTGGGGGCGGCGGCGGCCTCGCGGGCTCCGACTGCCTCAGCCCGAGCCCGGCCCCGGCCACAGCGTCCTCGGCTGGCCGGCTCCGTCGCGGGCTGCGCGGCGCCTCCCTCATGGCGTGTCGGCGGCCAGAGCTGCTCTGCGGGGCCGTGGCACTCGGCTGCGCGCTCCTCCTCGCCCTCAAGTTCACCTGCAGGTGAGGCGGCCCGGACTCCGGGGCCCCGGCGCGGCGCTCCCCCTGCTCTGCCGCCTGGAGCCTGCAGGGCCGGGTGGCAGCGGCCTCCGCCAGGGAAGTCGGGCCTGACCTTGCCCGGACGGCTGACCCCTTCCGGAGCCTCCGGCCACGGCCTCCCAGCTTCCCTTCGTCCCGGCCGGCCCGCGGACATTATGGCGAGGCTTCCGGGTGCAGCCTCGTGCCGCATCGTCCCACTTTTGTGTCGGGGGAGGCGGGTCAGGGGTGCTCCTCACCTGTTGCAGTCTCTATGTGGGGACCTGTCACTTCTTTTCTGGCAGTAGGACCCTCATTTCTCACCGATTTCATTCCACTTAAGCTTCCCGTGCAGTGATCCACAACCGTCTGCGAGTTCCAGACCCCTTTGAGAATTCCCGCAGTCATTGATCTAATGATTATTATTTTTTTGAGATGGAGTCCCGCTTTGTCGCCCATGCTGGAGTGCAATGGCACAATCTCGGCTCACGCCAACCTCGTCCTGGGTTCGAGGGATTCTCCTACCTCAGCCTCCCGAGTAGCTGGGATTACAGGCAGCCGCCACCACGCCCGGCTAATTTTTGTGTATTTAGTAGAGACGGGGTTTCACCATGTTGGCCATGCTGGTCTCGAACTCCTGAGCTCTCGTGATCCACCTGCTTCGGCCTCCCACAGTGCTGAGATTACAGGCATGAGCCACCGCGCCCGGCATCATCTAACGATTAATTTATCTGCACCTACTGCGTGCTGGACACTCATCCAGATGAACTCCTTGTTCCCTTGAGTGACTAGGACAGTGAACAAGTAAACATGATAAATTTTTTTTAAAAGCTTCTGTGCTAGGCAGGGTATAGAAACAATGGCGGAGAGGAAAGACTTCCTAAGGAAGTGACATCTGAAGCTCATACAAAAAGGAGAAGGGACGAGCACTGGGAAGATCTAGGGAGGAGCGTGTCCAAGGTAGAGCGAACAGTAAATACAGAGGTTCTGAGGCTGGACGAGCTTGGTGTTTCCCTTCAGTTGATAAGAAGGCCTGACAGTAGGCTGGGGTATAGGGGGTAGGAAAAGGAAAGCTCATGTTTGTCTTTTCAGGAATGTACACACATACAAAATTTGCTCTATATTTCAGGTGTCCTTCTCGGCTCCCATATCCACAGTGAATCTTCTGGGTTTCCAATTTTATAAGATCTGTATTGCTACTGTGATATCTGTGATTTTGCCTCGCAATATTTTTGAGTTTATTTAGCACGATAGACGGCCGATTGTCAAACAGGTGTCAAAGGATTAGGGATTTTAGTGGAAAGATAAATTATGATAACTCTCAGCATTTTCCATATGTCAGGTACTGTTCTATCAGCAGGGTTTCTCAGTCTTGGCACTGTTGATATTTTGGGTCAGATAATTCTGTGTTGTAGGGGCTGCCCTGTGCACTGTAGGGTGTTTAGCAGCATCCCTGGCCTCTACTCACTAGATACAGGAAGATACCTCACAAGATGTAACAGCCCACAATGGCTTCAGACGTTGTTAGATGGCCCTTGGGAGCAAAATTGTCTGCTTGGGAACCACTGTTTACATAAATGCATTTATTCATTTAAAACATAGTTGAGAGCCTAGTATGGGTGTTATTTAAATCTTACAATCCCCATTAAAGTTTGAATATACTGTTACCTTTCCCAGTATACAGATGACGGAGTCCAGCCTTGGTGATGTTACAGAAAATGGCAGCCACCTGTTAAGTGGCTGAGCTGGAATTTGAATCCTTTACTGTCAAGACCTCCTAGATTCTTTTTTTTTTCCTCCCTCCCTCCTCGAGATTCTTTTTTTTTTTTTTTTTTGAGATGGAGTCTCACTCTTTTGCCCAGGCTAGAGTGCAGTGGCGTGACCTCTGCTCACTGCAACCTCTTCCTCCCGGGTTCAAGCAAGTGATTCTCCTGCCTCAGGCTCTGGAGTAGCTGGGGTTACAGGCGCACACCACTATGCCTGGCTAATTTTTTGTATTTTTGGTAGAGATGGGGTTTCACCAAGTTGGCCAGGATGGTCTTGATCTCCTGACCTCATGATTTGCCTTCCTCGGCCTCCCAAAGTGCTGGGACTACAGGTGTGACCCCACCGCCCCATTGAGGACCTCCTAGATTCTTAACCTTGCATTTTATTGTTGTCTCTCACAAGGACAATATACAAAATATTTTACAAGGTAGAGTGTTAGGAGGTGACATTTGGGTTCAAATTAGGAAGAGAGGTTCCCCCCTCCAGGGATGTGGAGTTAATTTTCAAGGGTTTGTTAAACTGTAGAAATAATGGTTAATGTTTGTTCTGAGACAGCATGGCTTAATTGATATAGAAGTCCTTTGAGGTGCTTAATTGATATAGAAGACCTTTGAGGCCTGTCGTGGTCGTTCACGCCTATAATCCCAGCACTTTGGGAGGCTGAGGTGGGTGGATCATGAGGTCAGGAGATTGAGACCATCCTGGCCAACATGGTGAAACCTCGTCTCTACTAAAATACAAGAAAATTAGCCAGGCACCTGTAGTCCCAGCTACTCAGGAGGCCGAGGCAGGGGAATTGCTTGAACCAGGGTGGCGGAGGATGCGGTGAGCCGAGATTATCCTACTGCATTACAGCCTGGGTGGCAGAGCAAGACTCTGTCTCAAAAAAAAAAAAAAAAAAAGAAGTTCCTTGAGATTCAGAAGGAAGGAAGAGAGTAAGTAAATCCAGTTACTGGAGTAGGCAGAATGAGATCCTTTCTTGCTTCAGGCAAGGAGAGTGAACCAGTAAATGGCTGCTGCTTCGTCTCCTTTCTGTGTCACTGGCAAATTTGACAGTCTTTTAATAGACTAATTTCTTTAGGGTCATCTTTGATTGAATAGTGTCATGATAATATACTATTGCTGTACAACTGGCTAACATTTCTAGTCCCCTTTTCCTCTTTAACTTTTAAGATCTTTGCTTTAATAAGGAGATAGGCTTAAGGGAGAATAGGATTTTTTTTTTTTTTTTTAGACGGAGTCTCAATCTTTTGCCCAGGCTGGAATGCAATGGCTCGATCTTGGCTCAGCCTCTGCCTCCTGGGTTCAGGCAGTTCTCGTGCTTCAGCCTCCCAAGTAGGTGGGTTTACATGCACACGCCACCACACCCAGTTAATTTTTGTATTTTTAGTAGAGACTAGGTTTCACATATTGGCTAAGATGGTCTCAATCTCTTGACCTCGTGATCTGCCCACCTTGACCTCCCATAGTGCTGGGATTTTGATTGACTGTTTACTTTATCTGGCTCATTTAGGAATGCTTCTGAACATGCAGAGCAAAAATACTGAGTTGCTCTTTATCCTGTCTTTGGCTGTCAGATCTACATTTTTTCCTCAGATTGCATTATTTGATGCTTACATTGCAATTTTTTTTTCTTTTGAGATGGAGTTTTGCTGTTGTTTCCCAGGCTGGAGTGCAATGGCATAATGTCGGCCCACTGCAGCCTCCACCTCCTGGGTTCAAGAGATTCTCCTGCCTCAGCCTCCCAAGTAACTGGGATTACAGGTGTGCACCACCATGCCCGGCTAATTTTGTATTTTTAGTAGAGATGAGGTTTCACTGTGTTGGTCAGGCTGGTCTTGACCTTCTGACCTAAGGTGATCCACCCACCTCAGCCTCACAAAGTGCTGGGATTATAGGCATCAGCCATCACGCTTGGCCATATGCAATTTGGATGGTAGAAAAATACTCCAAAGAGCAGAATTTTGGATCTCTTGAAATTGTCTCATTTTTTTTTTTTTTTTTTGCTGCAGTGCCCTTCCCACCTCTTACATGGCTGTCTTGTCATTCAGGTCTCAGAGCTTAAATTATAGCACCTCCCAAACCACCATCCCATCAGAGGAGCTACCATGTCCTTCTGTACATCACTTTGTTAAATTTTCCACATAGCAGTGAGCATTTTGTATATTTTTCTTGTTTACACATTTGATGGTTTTCTTGTCTTCCTCCCCTAGAAAGTGAGCTCCTCAACAACACACTGCTGCAGCCTCAGTACCTGTGCCAGAAGCACAGTAACAGCTGCTCAGTAAAGAGTTTTTGAATAATTGAGTAAGTAGTTGAGTTTTTCAGGTTATGAAGGCATTCTGTGTAGACTGAAAGCTCTCCGATTGAAGGTTAAAATACTAGTTTGAGTGAATAAATTGGTGACTTGCTTCACTGAATACTTCTGCCTGTTTTGGAATTTCATGTAAGTGCATGCATAGTACATAGTGCATGTACTCTTTAGCGCCTGTCTTTTTTCACTCAGCATAATTATTTTGAGACTCATCCAAATTATAGTATATATGAGTAGGTTTTGTTTTTTGTTTATATCGTGGAGTAGCATTTAAGTAAACTGGGGTAACAACATACCCCAGTTTATCATGTTACCTCATGAGTCATGCCAGCTTTCTTACGCAGTTTACATAGTTTTTCTTTTCCCATCCTTAATGCCTTTATCCTGTGTCTTTATATTTAAAATGTATCTCATCTAGATAGTGCATAATTGGGTCTTGCTTTATCCTGTCTGGCTGTCTGTTCCTCCTAACTGGGTTGCTTCCTATTTTTATTTTTTTATTTTTTATTTTTAGTTTTTTTTGAGACAGAGTTTTGCTCTTGTTACCCAGGCTGGAGTGCAATGGCTCAATCTTGGCTCACCGCAACTTCTGCCTCCTGGGTTCAAGCAATTCTCCTGCCTCAGCCTCCTGAGTAGCTGGGACTACAGGCGTGCGCCACCATGCCCAGCTAATTTTTGTATTTTTAGTAGAGATGGGGTTTCACCATGTTGACCAGGATGGTTGACCTCATGATCCACCCACCTCGGCCTCCCAAAGTGCTGGGATTACAGGCATGAGCCACCGTGCCCGGCCTCCTATTTTTATTTTTAATGTGATTGTTGATGTAGTTGGGTTTAAGTCTTCCTTCTTGCTCTTTGTTTTCCATTTGTACCTTCTGGGTTTTGTTCTTTTCTTCTTTCTCCACTTTCTTTTTTTTTTTTTTTTTTGAGATGGAGTTTTGTTCTCATCTCCCTGGCTGGAGTGCAATGGTGTAATCTTGGCTCACTGCAACCTCTGCCTCCCAGGTTCAAGCAATTCTCGTGTCTCAGACTCCTGATTACAAACGTGAGCCACTGCACCTTTACTTTCTTTGGGACTAATCTAATTGTTTTTTAAGGTTTCCATGTTTATATATTCTGTTTGTATATTAGCAAACATGCTATAATGGTTTTATGGTATGCAAGTGCAGATACATGGACAGCTCAGGGTGTTTATTAGGGCCCTTTTACATGGTGGGATGCAGACTGTGTCTAGACCTTTATGTCTTTTTTTTTTTTTTTTTTTTTTTGAGACAGAGTCTCACTCTGTCACCCAGGCTGGAGGGCAGTGGTGCATTCTTGGCTCACTGCAACCTCTGCCTCCTGGATTCAAGCGATTCTCCTGTCTCAGCCTCTCCAATACCCGGGACTACAGGTGTGCCACCATGCCCAGCTAATTTTTGTATTTTTAGTAGAGACGGGGTTTCACCATGTTGGTCAGGCTGGTCTCAAAACAGTTGACATCATATTCCGCTCACCTTGGCCTCCCAAAGTGCAGAGATTACAGGCGTGAGCCACTGTGCCCGGCTAGACCTTTATGTCTTGATGAGGAAAGTACTGGCAGATCCATTACTTTTGACTACTTGTTTGTTCAGTGTTCGTTTCTTTTTCCTCCTAATCTCTTTCTTCTGGGAAGCTCAAGTGTTCAGAAAGCCCATTTTCCAGTTAAATAGGCTGTTTCTTTGTTACTCATCTTCATTAGTTTTAGGATTATGATACATATATCTAGAGAAATGTATATTATTATTTAATTGTTACTGTTACCTGAATGCCCTGGATAAGTACAAGCCAACTCTAGCTAATAAGCTTAAAAGTTGAGTTGATTCTAAGTATCTCCCATAGAAATCTTATTGGTGATAGTGTACATGTTCCCTCACCATAATTCTGAGCTCGCATCCTGGTGGGTCTAAAGCCCTGGAGGTAAGTGGCTTCTGTGGAGAACCAGGCTGCAGAAAAACGAGAATGAAGTCTTTGAGTTGTTGGGGGCAGGAATATAGATTATTCAGAGACATCCTTCTGCTCTCCACTGCCCTCCCAGCCTATACCTAGGGGACAGAATCTCAGAGAATTGTTTCCAGTGTATTATTCATGTCTTGCATTTGCTCAGCTTCTTTTGCCTTTCTAGGGCAGTGATTTTGGGACTCTATTTTCTTATTCAAAAGAGGACTTTTCTTTTAAGCTTCATTCTACTTCTACAGAGCTACTTTTAGAAGAAGATAAACTAAGCAATCTTTTTTGTGTTTGCTCTTTTTTAGTCGAGCAAAAGATGTGATAATACCAGCAAAACCACCTGTCAGCTTTTTCTCCCCGAGGTCTCCAGTCCTTGACCTCTTCCAGGGGCAGCTGGACTATGCAGAGCACGTTCGCCGGGATTCAGAGGTGGTACTGCTGTTCTTCTATGCCCCCTGGTGTGGGCAGTCCATTGCCGCCAGGGCAGAAATTGAGCAAGCAGCAAGTCGGCTTTCAGACCAGGTAATGCTGACATTCAGCCTAAGAACCAAATGACTGTCAGTCCTTTGTGTAGGGCAGGATGTCCCCACAGAGGCACCTTGCCCAACAGGCAGGTATTGCTAAGGTAAACTCCAGGAGTCCTTTCTAAATTACAGCGCCTTCTATAAAGCAACAGAAAGGATTTCCAATTGTGGTGATTGTAGTCAGAGGCAAGTGTGGGAGCAGATTCTACACCTCGTAACACCAACCAGTGTTCATCCCAGGGTGCTATACTGTTTGTTTTCAGCATTGAAAAAGGTAGAGGGACTAAAAATCCTAGTTCTTCCATATCCATTTGATACTTGCTGGTTAGGTATTTTAGGGAAGAAAATTTATGTATGATATGACTGCCTTGTAACAAGGCTGACCTTTTAAATATGTGGACCAGAACTATATTCAACAGATAAGGAATGCCACCTTTGGGCTAGGTAAGAAGGAAATATACACAGATAAGTCACCTGTTACGGCAGTGGTTTTCAGCCCAGTGGATCCCAGTTGCACTTTTGAAAATAAGTACTGTATGATGTCCCCTTTTCTTCCTGAAAAGGAATTCATAGATGATAAAATTTTCCTATACATGTAATTTGAAAATAATCTAATGTACTGATTGTAACATAACGGGGGGGGGAAGAAAGTAATTTGTAACTAAATGATACTTATTTTAGTATATAAGTGCACACTTAGAACAGGTCCAGATACCGTTATGTAGAACCACTGTGTAGACTGATAGAGGTATGATATGTTGGTGACTTACATGTCACAGGGACATTGGTCTTAGTAGTTGATTATCCTAAATGGTGAACGGTTCTTGATAAAATCTTGAACCACACAAAGCCCTTTTTGCTCTCAGTTTACACAGAAGTTGCATTCCTGAAAAATTCAGTGAACACAAAAAGGATGCTTTAGATTCACATGTAAAATGCAGCTTGGTTCTGGGCTTGGGTAATAATAGTTTTTTCCCAACATCAGTGTTTGGCAGGCATTTTGAACTACTCTGGAATGATATGGATGACTCTTCCTTGTGCAAAGCCGTTATGAGTGTAGCAGGACATCTACCAGTGCCCCTGCCCCACCTATGCACTGTAGCTTCCCCCAGTCATTGCAGCAAGCAAAAAGCATCCCACAGATTTCTGAGACGCTCCTGATCAGAACTGCTGATCTGAAGTAATGTGTGTAGGCAGCTGAGTTCCAGAAGTTCATTTGGAACTCTCAGTTGGTTTTTCTTAGAAATAGTGTTATACATGGTGGCTAGGCTTCCTGCCCAGCCCAGCAAAGCCTTTTTAACCATTACATCCCTGAAAGTGGTACCAAGTACTGCTTAAATATAACTTTCCATTCCTAATATTTATGTTGATTTGGAGAGCAGGATTGGGAGGAAGTGCTGTGGACCCATGGAATTTATCTATTCCCTATTTATCTTTCCCCCACCCCCCACCTCAAAATGGATAATAGTAACCAAGCTGGCAAATACTTCCAGGGAGGAAACAGGAACTCTCAGGAGCGAGTGGGAGGCAAGCAGTATGTGAGCATAAAAGAAATCAACAGTTTGTCATTTTATGAGCCTTTTGAATTTAGAGAACAAAGTTCACCTTCTCCATGTTGGGCACAAGAGGGAAATCTATTGTGTTTTATTAATAAGTGTGTCCTTCTGTGTGATGGTATTAGTATAATATTAATAATGGTATTTTGGTGTGCCAGGCCCTGTGCTAATTCGCAACCACTTTGCAAGCTGATGCTGTTGGCCCAGTTTTTCTGAAGCAGGACCTCAGGCTTAAAGGGGTGAAGCAATTTGTTTACAATTACATAGTGATAAGTGATGGGGGTTATAGTGTAATCCAGTGACTGCTGCTGCTTTTTTTAAAAAAAATTTTCAGCTCCTTCCAGATGAAGATCCTATTATTCCATGTACTCAGTAGGGAAAAAAGTGGGTTTATTTTTGGAACACAACAAAAATTTTTTGAACTGTTTTGCATGGTATAAGATTGGTAAACATGGTCTAAGTCCTGGCTGGACATCATAGGTAAGAGTATGTCTTTCTTTTTTGTTATACTGGTAAACGATGACCTTTGAAAACTTGAGACAGTTATTTTCATACTTTCTGTTTCAGTGAGAGAGGAAGAGTTCCATTTTTAAATTTCATCTTTTAAGTCTTGGTAACTTTTCAGTTGTTATTCATAGTCATTTGAAAACCTTTTTTGGCTCTGCAGGTGTTGTTTGTGGCAATTAACTGTTGGTGGAACCAGGGGAAATGCAGAAAACAGAAACACTTCTTTTATTTTCCTGTAATATATCTATATCATCGAAGGTAAGAACTTTTTAAATAGTGTTTCTCATTCCAGTTGGGTTTGTCAGTTTATAAATGAATTTGCGTTTTTTCTATATTAAAGTATTAGATACTCACTATAGAAAATTCAGATAATACAGATAAGTAAAAAAAAGAAAAAAAACCCTGGATAATCTGCCCCACTTTTTAAAGCTAAACATGGGATTTGGCAGTAATACTGTTTCCTAAACTGCTTTTCTCACTTTTTTGAACATCTTTTCATGTCATTACACATTTTACAGCATTGTTTTTAAAAGTACCAATTACTTCAATGTATTGCTGTACATTTCAGATATTTTAAGAGTGTTTTGTAATATAAAAATACACCAAATTTCTTGTCCTTTCACCTGGAGGCATAGCAGAGTCCAGAGGGTATCTTACCATCTTTTCTAATGGGAGGAAAATTACTACAGGTACACAGTCCCATGCCCACAATTCTAAAGTCACAAACGGGGCTGAAAAACTGAAAGAGTCTTATTTTAATTTTTTTTCTTGTTTTGAGACAGAGTTTCGTTCTTGTTGCCCAGGCTGGAGTGCAGTGGTGCAAACTTGGCTCACTGCAGCCTCCATCTCTGGGTTCTAGCAATTGTCCTACCTCAGCCTCCCAAGTAGCTGGGATTACAGGTGCCTGCCACTATGCCTAGCTATTTTTTTTGTATTTTTAGTAGAGATGGGGTTTCGTGGTGTTGGCCAGGCTGGTCTGGAACTCCTGACCTCAGGTGATCCACTGAGCTCGGCCTCCCGAAGTGCTGGTATTATAAGCGTGAGCCACTGTGCCTGGCCAAGAGTTTTATAAATTTTGTCTCTAGTTGCATTCACCTGGCTTGAGGTAACAAGAGATACCTTTGGTCTGTATCCCACTTAAGGTTCCTCTTTAGTCATTTTGCTGCGGAAATAATTTGTGTTTGATTGTGGGGTACAGCCTACACCCAGCTGTGAATGATAAGTGATGTCTAAAAATCTGACTTGAAGGGCTTTGGAGATAGGAGATAGGACTTTGGAATTTGTTCAGGGTGATTGGCTGGAAGTTTGTTGAAGGTAAAATGGGTAAAGGAGATTTGATTAGTAGAGAGGTTTATTTTTTTTCTCTCTCTAAACTTCCTGGGCCATAGTCTATGGGGATTTATAGCAAACATCAACAAACAATGATTTGTGGGTTCTCTGTCACATTCCATCCCATTTCTGTGTCTGTAACATAAACTGTCATCTGGCACATAGTATTGACTCCCAGGAACTATCAGGTAGTATTTGGGCAAAAATACACTTTCCTACCCCATCTCCACCCCCATATTTTCCTCTGATATTAGATGTTTGTATTTTAATGTTTATAGTAATAAGCCAGTGTTTGCTTAGGGACCACTAAGACCATTTTCAGATATCTTCCCCACTGTTTGGCCAGTAATTTGGAGGTTCTGCCTTTACATGGAAGGTTCAAATACAGGTTTTTTCAGCTACAGGAGTACTTTCTCAGAGTTATATCGTTTTAAAGGAAAGTGTGAGGTGGTGTGCTTACTCTGTGCTCTGTAACGGGATGATGAGCTTGCCCTGCTGAGGTCCTTGCATTTCTTTTTGGCTTTGAAAAAGGGCATGGAAACCTAGTGGGGGTATAGTCCTTTTGAGCTGCTCAGAGGTGAACTTAATGTGATGTGACATTGAAATCAGAAGAGTTTCATGGAATCGAGTATAAATGTCATTTTGGGGTATGTGGGTATACAGTATTGTCATATGTATACTATTTGTTTGCTTAGCTTTTGCAGAAAGATTGAAGGGACCTTAGAGGAACTTTAGAAACATGTCTAACCTTCTTATTTTACAGATGAGGAATTTGAGGTTGGTACGCACCTTGAAATGCCTGTTTCCACACCCCTGTCTTTGCGTTGTTAGTTTTTACAAGTCACTAGGACCCTTACCACACCAGGAACACTCAGCAAAGCCTGTTTACCTGAGTGGTTGAGGTTCCAGATTGGTAGCTCCTTTTTACTGAACAAAATAAGTTAGATGTTTTTTTGATTTCTTCCTTTAAATTAAAAATTATTGGTGCTTGATGGGGGCTGGTGGTGGTGGTGATAATTTTCAAACTGAACTAATTTGTATTAAGTCTTGATTTCATTGAATTCTTAACTGTCTCCCAGCTGTACATGTAGAGAATGCTGTTTTTCATCTTTTTCATGCTAATATTCCTTTGACATCATGCTGCAGTGCACATCGAAGAATTGTGTTTATCTCATTATTGTGTGTGTGTGTGTGTGTGTGAATTCTGTAACCATGTATTATAGTATTATCACGGCCTTTATAAAATTCTTCACTGTGCTCTATTGTTGCTGTTAACCGTAAGCTTAGTGTCAGTTTCTGTGTAGAGACGGTTATACAGTTGTTGAATTTCACCATAACCCCCCACCTCTGCCACCTACCATCCAATTATATTTGGGCAGTGTCTGTATTGTCTGAGATTGAAGAGAGGCACATGAGAATTCCGATTAGCTTAGGAATGGTGATGGTATTACTTAGCAGCACTGAATCAAATTCTGTGTGTCCCAGGCACGACTGGAGGGGAAAGGAAGAAAGATCATTTATACAGGTCACTGACTTCAGCCCTTCACATAATTTGTTGTTGTAATAAAGCTTCAAATAGGTTTAAGGTTCATTCAGTGATCCTTTTTCTGCCTACTACTTTCTAGTAGGTCAAGGGCTAAGCGCTCAACCTGTTCCTTATCTCACAGTGACTAGTAGAAGGAAAGTCTGCCTGTTTACATTGAATTCTGTAGTGAAATCCTGGAATCCTTTAGCATGTGGTCAGTTTCCAGGGTTGTCTTTTTGTCTTGTTTTGTTTTTAAAGGCAATATTGTGGGAATTAATTTTTTTTCAGAGACTAGAATGAATGTTCTTTGTTTGGCAATTCAGTTTGCAGTTGAATTCAAGATCATAGAAGGGCAGGGGCTGCTTGCGCCTGTCCTCACCTAAAATGCTTATTCTGAATTATCTGGTCACCTCCTGAGCTGTGACTTGGTTGGATCCCAAAGTAAGACATTTTCATTTTGTGGTGGTGATGATTTTAGTTATACATTACAGGCTTAATGCATGGTGTATTATTTTTATTATTTTTATTTTTATTTTTTGGTACTAGTTTTGGACCAATCGAATACAAAGGCCCTATGAGTGCTGTTTACATTGAGAAGTTTGTCCGACGGGTGATGAAACCACTTCTCTACATCCCATCTCAATCAGAATTACTAGATTTTCTCTCAAACTACGAGGTACTTGTCTTTCATATCTCCTCCTCCATACTCAAGGCCTTTTACTGGGTTGTTATAGATTGTTTGTATTAAAAGTGTTTAAGAAAATACCTCCTGAATTGTGGCAATTAAAAGGTCATGTGGTAGACCCGCCCCAGTTAAATGCTTTTTGAGATACTAATTATAAGGATAGCTTGTCCAAGGGAGTTTTAAGAGAATAGAGTACTTGAAAAATCTTTTCTGTTTTTTGTTAGGGAATTTTCAACAAATGTTCATCTTGCCTCACAGTTAACTTAGAGTAGATGAGAATTAACTTACAATTTATGTGCAGCTGCACATTTCTAAGAGTATTGTTTGACACTTCTCATAGCACTGTACTATGAGATACCTGGTTTTTCTTGTCAGTTGTAGTTTTTTTTTTTTGAAAACTGGACATATGTTCCCTTCTGTATTATGAAGTCTATGACTATTTCAAGGTCTTATTTACAGAAAGTTTTCTCACTTTCCTAAAGCAGCTTCTTTCCTGCTTTCTCATTGCCAACTTCAACCCCTGACAAATTATTTTCATAGTATTTTTTTTTTTTTTTGAGGCAGAGTCTTGCTTTGACTCCTAGGCTGGAGTGTGATCTCAGCTCATTGCAACCTCCACCTCTCATGCCTCAGCCACCCAAGTAGTTAGGATTGCGGGCATGCACCACCACACCCAGCTAATTTTTGTATTTTTACTGTTAGCAGATTCCCCAAGCAGCAATATGAATATCTAGTTATTTTGCTTATAGTTATTAGCTATGCGTCAGAATAAATATTCCTTAACAACATAGATAGCAGATGGACTTCTGTGTACCTTCCAGGCCTATCTCTTATTTTCCCTGGGCAGGCTGGTGGGTGAGGGCTATATTAGGAGGCAGGGTACCGGGGCCTGATCCCTTTGGTACACTCACTGGGTCTGTGATTTGGGGTGGGTTACTCACTTCCTGGGCATCAGGGGCCTGGGCCAGGATATCCTTGAGATTCCTTCTAGCGGTAAAGTTGTGATAAGTGGGTTTTGACATGGATTTGCAGTGGGTTACAGCCAGAGCCACTGGAGATGGTACAGCAAAATGATGAAGAATCAGGAGTCAGACGGACCAACTTTTAGCAGTCCTCTGTTTTATTTATTTATTTTGAGACAGAGTCTTGCTCTGTTGCCCAGGCTGGAGTGTAGTGGCGTGATCTGGGCTCACTGCAACCTCCGCCTCTTGGGTTCAAGTGATTCTCCTGCCTCAGCCTCCCAAGTAGCTGGAATTACAGGCATGCACCACCACACCCGGCTAGTTTTTTTTTTTTTTGAGACAGAGTCTCACTCTGTTGCCCGGGCTGAAGTGCAGTGGCACAATCTCAGCTTACTGCGACCTTCGCCTCCCGGGTTCAAGCAGTTCTCCTGCCTCAGTCTCCCAAGTAGCTGGGATTACAGGTGCATGCCACCATGCATGGCTAATTTTTTGTATTTTTAATAGAGATGGGCTTTCACCATGTTGTCCAGGCTGGTCTTGAGCTCCTGACCTCGTGATCCGCCCGCCTTGGCCTCCCAAAGTGCTGGGATTATAGGTGTGAGCCACCATGCCTGGCAGTTTTTGTATTTTTAGTAGAGATGGGGTTTCACCATGTTGGCTAGGCTGGATTATTTTATTTAATTCTTTTGAGACAGGGCTTCACTCTTGTCACCCAGGCTGGAGTGCAGTGGGGTGATCTTGGCTCAAGTGATCTTCCTGCTTCCTCAAGCGATACTCCTGCCTTGTGGGCATTTTGAACCAAAGTGCTGGGATCACAGGCGTGAGCCACCATGCCCAGCCCAGCAGTACTTTGAAAGACTGTGCTCCAAGTATTGACGTGGAGTTAACTCACTAATCTGCTGATGACATTACTGCGGATGACATTTAAAACATTACATTAAAGTTTTTTGGCAGCACACTTAGAGTTATGTACAACGGTGATTAAACTAGACTGCCTTTAAAATGGAAACCACAAGAGGGCCACCAAGATGGAGTCCCTAGATCACTTCTGTCAGCCTTTAAAATGACTTTCTCCCAAAAGCTCTGGCTAGCTTTTATCGGGTTAGTATCATCTTTTGCTGGGCTTCTCACTGACATGAGATTGTCTTATTGGCAAAAGATAGATAGTACTTTATTAATTGTGAAATAACTTGCTAGTCAAGCCCAGCATGACACTTGTGAAACCATTTGTCTTGCAAAATATACCAAATAGCCCAGCCTAGAAAATGTGACAGTTTCACACACAGTCTGTAAGATAACATACAGAATTCTCGATCCGGAAATGAAACCACTGTCATGGTTTTGACGTTTGAATGATTAGGAAAGGTAAAGGAATTTTTGGAGTCTGAAGTAGAGTACGATAAGCTTTTGAATATTCTGCTAAGTTAGGGTTTCCCAACCTTAGCACAACTGACATGGGAGGTCAGATAATTCTGTGTTTTGGGGGGCTTTTCTGTGCTTTGCAGGATATTTAGCAGTATCCCTGGTCTCTACACACTAGATGCTGATAGGACCCCATTCTCCCCTCAGTTGTGACAACCAAAGATATCTGCAGACCTTGCCAAATACCCCTCAGGGGGCAAAATTCCTCCGGTTAAGAACTACTGCTCTGAATAATTGAGTTTTCTCAATTAAGGTCTTAAGAGGAAAAGCATATCTTTTTTCATGTAGCTCTCAGAAGGCCTTAATCTAATAGTTCGAAGTTTATCTGCTTATAATGGTGGCAGTAGAGAGATGAAAATTAAACATTGCCTTGACTACAGAATGCTGGAAAATTATTTGGGGGGAATTCTAGCTAGGGGTGAGTTAGATTGTCATCATTAGAGCTGTCTCTGATACTCAGCTTTTTACTCAAACTCCTTATTTTTTCTAAACAAACAATACATAGCTTAAATATGTGAAGGAGCTTGCTAAAGATACCTTGCTATGAAAGATACTTGTTTTGATCAAGAACCTTATCTCAGTTTATATTTTTTATTAATATGGATTTCAGTATCAAGTGTGTTTAAATTTAAGTGTATCAAAATTGGGTCAAAATAATGAATGTTTTCATGGAACTTCTGAGGTATGACATAATGGCAGATTTTTTTTCTTTTTTGCATGACTTAATGTCTGTAGATGTGTTTGTAACATCTTGTAGGAGTGTGTGTGATAATTTCCCCCTCGCTTAAAAAAAAAAATTTCTTGTGTAGGATCTGGATTTTAGGGAAGGACAAAAAAAAAAAAGAAAACATATTGATTGATTATAAATTTGTCTCTAATCCAGACATTTGTGAGCATTTTGGACCATTATAAAATTGTATAGTTAGCATTCATTACTTGGGAAGTGATGATGTCCTGAAATAAGTAATATTCTCTATTGACATAAACTCTTTTTTTGAGACAGAATCTCACTCTGTTTCCCAGGCTGGAGTGTGGTGGTGCGATCTCAGCTCTCTGCAACCTCCAGCTCCTGGGTTTAAGCAATTCTTGTGCCTCAGCCTCTTGAGTAGCTGGGAATACAGTCATGTGCCACCACGCCCGGCTGTTTTTTTGTATTTTTAGTAGACAAAGTTTCACCTTGTTGACCAGGCTGGTCTTGAACTCCTAGTCTCAAGCAATCTGCCCACCTCAGCCTCCCAAAATGCTGGGATTACAGGTGTGAACCACTGTGTCTGGCTGACATAAGCTTTTATTATATATATATGAAACTCTATTCATATATGCTTATTCCATGGTTATAAAAAGAAATGTTGTAATTCTATCTTGGTCTTAATTTTTTTTTTTTTTTTTTTTTTTTTGAGACGGAGTTTCGCTCGTTACCCAGGCTGGAGTGCAATGGCGCGATCTCGGCTCACTGCAACCTCCGCCTCCTGGGTTCAGGCAATTCTCCTGCCTCAGCCTCCTGAGTAGCTGGGATTACAGGCATGTGCCACCATGCCCAGCTAATTTTTTGTATTTTTAGTAGAGACGGGGTTTCACCATGTTGACCAGGATGGTCTCGATCTCTTGACCCCGTGATCCACCTGCCTCTGCCTCCCAAAGTGCTAGGATTACAGGCTTGAGCCACCGCGCCCAGCCGGTTTTAATTTTTTAAGTCCTATAGTTGAATCCTTTCAAAGGCCCATTCAGATGATTTGATACTGAATTACTTAGAAGAGTGGAAGTTTTTATCCAATGGAAAATATTTTATTTGGCTTAGATATCTCAAACTAACAATATCAGATTGCTAATCATTAACCATGGTGTATGTTTATAAAATATGACTCTAAGAGGCCCCGTGAGGTGCCTCACACCTGCAATCCTAGCACTTTCAGAGGCCAAGGTGGGAGGATTGCTTGAAGCCAGGGATTCAACACCAGCCTGGGCAACAAAATGAGACCCTGTCTCCAAAACAAAATGTGAAAAATTAGCCAGGTGTGGTGGCACATGCCTGTAGTCCCAGCTGCTTGGGAGGCTGAAGCTGGAGGATTTGCTTGAGTCCAGGAGTTTGGGGTTACAATGAGCTATGATGGCACCACTGCACTCCAGCCTGGGCGACAGAGTGAGACCCTGTCTCAAGACAAAACAAAGACTGAGCCCAGAAACAATTTCTGGGAGAACAGTTTTGCCTTTACTTAAAACATCACAGAAAGACATTAAAGGGTGAATACTAAAAATTCTTAATTTTGTAAACTGAAATACTTTAATCGTTATTAGCAAAGAAATGCATAAATGATCAGGTGTGGTGTCTCACGCCTGTAATCCCAGCTCTTTGAGAGGCTGAGGTGGGCGGATCACGAGGTCAAGAGATTGAGACCATCCTGGCCAACATGGTGAAATCCTGTCTCTACTAAAAATAGAAAAATTACCTGGGCATGTTGGCACATGCCTGTAGTCCCAGCTATTCAGGAAGCTGAGGTAGGAGAATGGCTTGAACCCAGAAGGCGGAGGTTGCAGTGAGCTGAGATTGGGCCACTGCACTCCAGCCTGGGAGGCAGAGCAAGATTCTGTCTCAAAAAAAAAAGAAATAATGTGTAAACCGCATTGTCAAATGCTCTTTAGTTTTCAAGTGCTTATTTCTGATGTTTCTAACAGCCGTATGAGGTAGATGGAAATTGTAGATCCTTTGAACAGATTGAGAAGCTAAGGTACAGGGAGGCTGTGATTTACCTCTGTGGAGGTTGGACAATTGCCCTGCCTTGTTGCTCCACAAATTCTTGTCTATCCTGTTTTTCCTCAAAAAACTATGTAAGGTTTTTGAGTTGAAACTTTAATATCTACCTAGAGGTTACAACTTCAAATACTTAACTATTTAATGTCATTTTTTGAACCTTTTTTCTTTCATCATAGAAAATTTTGAAGGTGTTGGCTCCTTAATTTGGCTGTAACTTTTTTTTTTTACTTAATAAATATGGATAAAGGATGATGCCATAGCTCTTAAGCACCCAATTTCCTGTTACTAATTGGGTCATTAACATTTATTCTGCATAACTGGGATTATTCTGTGTATGATAGTGAAAATATTGAGGCAGGGTAAGGTCTAGAATTTTCTTCCCAGGTAAGCACTACAATGATACTTACCTTACAAATAATGATTGTAGCTAAAAACTGAAATGAACTTGCCAGGGGATCCCATATAGGGAGATTAAGAGCTCTATGTCATTTCCTTGCAAACCATGTTAATAAATTTTACTGACTTCAGTTACTCCAATTGTGAATCCCTCTCCCTCGCAGGTTCTTCCTGCCAATTTAAATACAGATAGGAAAATGAAGTTGATTACTGTGGACTAACAGAACCAATGTCATTTTTATTTTTGTTTTATAGAGATGAGGTCTTGCCATGTTGCCCAGGCTAGTCTTGAACTTCTGAGGTCAGATGATCCATCTCAGCCCCTAAAAGTGCTGGGATTACAGACATATGCCACCATACCTGGCCAGTGTCATTTTTATTTCAGTGGACATTAAGTTGATTGGAAAAGGAAAAGGAGTGAGCAGTGGTAATTTAATTTTCAGTGACTAGTTTTTTGGCTTCTCTAATTTCAGTATTGTTTGGACATCATTTGTCTTAGGTATTGGTAGCTTCTATATCAATAGTGTTTGCTTCTTATTTATTTATTTGTTTTTTTGGGACAGAGTCTTGCTCTGTTGCCCAGGCTGGAGTACAGTGTTGCATTCTCTGCTTACTGTAACCCCCACCTCCCAGGTTTAAGTGATTTTCCTGCCTCAGCCTCCCAAGTAGCTGCGACTATAGGCGCTGGCCACCATGCCTGGCTAATTTTTGTATTTTTAATAGAGACAGGGTTTCACCAGGTTGGCCAGATTGGTGTCAAACTCCTGGCCTCAAGTGATCTGCCTGCCTCAGCCTCCCAAAGTGCTGGGATTACAGGCATGAGCCACTGCACCTGGCCTCTTTTTTTTATTTTCTGAAGTATTTGACAGATTTGGTTTGACTTGTACCTTATAATTTACTCACCAAATGCTAACAGTATTATTGTTTCAAATGCTTATCTTCTATCTGCAGGCAAAATATTTTTTTTTTTTTTTTTTTTTTTTGAGACGGAGTTTCGCTCTTGTTACCCAGTCTGGAGTGCAATGGCGCGATCTTGGCTCACCGCAACCTCTGCCTCCTGGGTTCAAGCAATTCTCCTGCCTCAGCCTCCTGAGTAGCTGGGATTACAGGCATGTGCCACCATGCCCAGCTAATTTTTTGTATTTTTAGTAGAGACGGGGTTTCACCATGTTGACCAGGATGGTCTCGATCTCTTGACCTCGTGATCCACCCGCCTCAGCCTCCCAAAGTGCTGGGATTACAGGCGTGAGCCACCGCGCCCGGCCTGCAGGCAAAATATTTTAAGAATCTTTTTGTGAATTTCTGTATCCATTTAAGAACACTTATTTAGCATACACTCATTCATTTATTTCTACCAACTTGGTAAACAAAATTGTTTTATATTTAAGTGGGATGGGAAAAGCCTTGTAAATCTTTTAGGGGGAAGGAGAGGGTTAAGTAAAATTGCCAGGTGACAGAAAACCTGAGCATTCTGTGCAAAATTGTAGAATGACTGGTATCCGACATTGTCATATTGTTTGTAAAATTCTACTCCGAATGTTGAGCACATAGGTACTGTTTCTGTTAGTTCATAGTTTTGCATTTTTTTGTTTTATTTTTTGAGACAAAGTCTCATCCTGTTGCCCAGGCTGGAGTGCAGCAGGACGATCTTGCCTTACTGCAACCTCCACCTCCTTGGTTCAAGCAATTTTTGTGCCTCAGCCTCCTGGCTAATTTTTGTATTTTTAATAGAGATGGGGGTTTCACCATGTTGGCCAGGCTGGTCTTGAACTCCTGACCTCAAGTGATCCACCTGCCTCGGCCTCCCAAAGTGCTGGGATTACAGGCATGAGCCACTGCGCCTGGCCTAAAGTTCATAGTTTTATAACACTGTGAATAGTTTTACATTTTCTAGGTGTGAGTTAACATTGGTACAAAAACATTTCAAGTGCCATTGAGCAAAAACACACCAGGCCGGGCTTGGTGGCTCCCGCTTATAATCCCAGCACTTTGGGAGGCTGAAGTGGGTAGATCACTTGAGGCCAGGAGTTCGAGACCAGCCTGGCCAACATGGTGAAACCTGTCTCTACTAAAAATACAAAAAAAAAAAAAAATTAGCCAGGCGTGGGAGGGCGAGGCAGGAGAATTGCTTGAACCAGGGAGGCAGAGGTTGCAGTGAGCTGAGATCATGCATTGCAGCTGGACAACGAGAGCAAAACTCAAAAAAACCAATACAAAACCAAAAAACCAAAACACACCAAGGTAACTGTTTTCATGGCCACTAGAGGGTGTGTGCACCATTTGCTGAAATTACTACTATTCTGCAAATGGTGCCTGCTGAGGGAAGAAATTACTTTATGTAAGTGAGGATTTGCTGGCCTCCTATGAATAGCCTGTTTTCAACTCTTCGTTATGATAGGTCCTGCACTTACTGTACCTTATTGGATGGAGTTAAAATATACAAACTGGATCAAGTTATAATCTGGCACTCATTGAGTCTTATTTTTTGCTAAATTGTAAACTTGATGGAGGAGCCTCGTATTATCCTTTTATCCCCATTCATTTGTTGGTTAACAAATAATTATTGTGTGCCTGCTCTGGGCTGGGTACTCTCTGAGCTGGAGGAATGTAGTGATGAGCAAGAGAGAGGCTTTGTTTCATGGAGTTAAAAGGGAAATAGACAGCAAACAGAAAACAACGTTTACTCGGTTGGTATCCTCTCAAAACTCAAGTCTATGTGGAACTTAAGAATCTGAGTTTATTTAGGGTGGGTCCTTGATCCAGTGGCTGGTATCTTGATGAGAAGAGGAGAGGACACAAACATAGGGAAGAAGGCCATATGAAGACAGAGGCAGAGATGAGAGGGGTGCAGCCTCAAACTAAGAAACACCCAGAGCCACCAGAAGCTAGGAAGAGACAAAGAAAGACTCTCCCCTCCAGCCTTCAGAGAGCATGACTCCTGATACCTTGATTTTGAACTTCTGATCACCAGAACTGGGAGAGAATGAGTTCTGTTGTTTTAAGCCACCCATTTTGTGGTCACTTATCACAGCAACCCTAGGAAACTAATGCATGGATAATTTCAGAAAAATCACCAAGAGTGATGTGATAGAATTGGGGGCCGGGAGAAAGGCACAGCTGTTTTAGAAGACATGGTCTTCTTTTGAGGAAATGAGACTTGAGCAAAAACATAAAGTAAAGCCTATATGATATGACCCATCCCTAGAAGATTGGAGAAGGTGCTCCAGGAGGTGGGAACAGTAAGTGTAAAGACCCTGAGGAAGTATAAAGACCCCAGGACAAGGACAGAACTGGTGGGGCCAGGGGAGAGGAGAGAGTGGTAGGAGATGAGGTGGCAGAGGGGTCTTGATCATCTGACCTGATGAAACCTTTGGTTTTCGGTGGAGTGAAGGGAAGAGGAACACTGATAGTGGAGCTCCTGTGGCTGCTTATCTAGTAGCTGTCTAAGCATCTGGTAGAGGGCTAATAGAAACACCAGCTGGAGGCTGGGCACAGTGGCTCATGCCTATAATCTCAGCACTTTGGGAAGCTGAGGCAGGCAGATCACTTGAGGTCAGGAGTTTGAGACCAACCTGGCCAACATGGTGAAACCTCATCTCTACTTAAAATAGAAAAATTAGCCAGGCTTGGTGGTACGTGCCTGTAATCCCAGCTACTGGGGAGGCTGAGGCAGAAGAATTGCTTGAAACTGGGAGACAGAGGTTGCAGTGAGCCAAGATCATTGGGCAACAGAGCAAGATTCTGTTTCTTTTATTTTTTTTGAGATGGAATCTTGCTCTGTCCCCTCCGGCTGGAGTACAGGGGCATGATCTCAGCTCCTTGCAACCTCTTCTCCCTGGGTTCAGGAGATTCTCTTGCCTCAGCCTCCCAAGCATCTGGGACTACAGATACGTACCACCATACCAGGATAATTTTTGTATTTTTTAGTAGAAACAGGGTTTCATCATGTTAACTAGGCTGGTCTCAGACTCCTGATCTCAGATGATGCTCCTGCCTCGGTCTCCCAAATTTCTGGAATTATAAGCATTAGCCACTGCGCCAGGCCTAGATGTTAGGTTTCTGTCAGAATGAAAACCAATGGATTCATTTACTGTTGAATCTTAGAACAAGCCAGTGGTTTAGATTGGAAAGATAGTATATTCCACTACAGATCAGTTTCCTCTTTTATGTAACATACTGATTTTAAACTTCACCAACAGATTAGATTTCTACCCTAACTTATGGATGCAATTTTGTTCCAATGATCAAGTTTGCTTCCACAATGACTTACTAATATAGAGTGTGGTGCTGAGTGTTTTGGGGCTCAAAAGGTTTCTTTTCATTTGCCTAGTGCTTTATGGTTCATCAGGCCTGCTCTTCGCTTAACCCTGTGAAAATTGTTCCTGTTTCCACATCAGGCAACTGAGGCTTCATACTGAAGGGTTCACCCAAGGCTGTTCTTTCAGCCACTAGATCTCAGAGTTCCGCTTAGGTCTTCTGACTCCAAGTCCAGCACTCTTTTCTCAGGGATCTCACAGTTTGACTTTTAAGGCAGATATGATTGTTACAGAAGAAAATCTGACTGAATGAGTGCCATAGTGCCTTCAAAGAAGGAAGAACATATCTGACAGGGGACAGTTAATTAGTTTCACAGAATGAAGGGGCATTCTATGCCCAGCTTAGAGAAGTAGAATGATCAGGTGGAAATGAGTGTAGGACGGAGGAGCCAGAGGGCCAGAGATGGGTCTCCTGCAGACCTGAGGGAAAGGAGAGTTGCCATTGTGGAATGCTGGGTTTTTGGCAGAGTGAGTGTGGGGGATTGGCGGGGGGTTCTATGGTTTGTTTCCCATTGAAGGGGCTTGATTACAGGTGAAGATTAACCCTGATTTCCAGCAAAGTATGAAGGTATGTTTGCAGTGAGTGAGAGAAAGTGATTCAAGAAGAAACTTAAGAAAGGTTAAAAGAAAATTATTGACATAGCTTGTCTAGAGTTACTAAAAGTGATTGAGAACATGAACTTGCTGATGAAGATTTGAGCCTGGGAGAATTGTACTGTCAACAGAGCATGGAAAGACCTACTCATGGGACAGAAGGAAGTTTTAGCTTTGAATGTTCCTGAATGACCACTGTGCAATCCTGTTAAAGCTGCTGCAACTCCATCCCTTACCCTCTTACTGTTAAATGGAGAGGAGGGCATGTTCAGCCCCAACCTGCAATCTTTCATATGTGGTTAGGCTTTTTGAAAAAATGAAATGCAACAAGATGCATTAATTGTCAATTATAATATGTGTTTCTTCTTTTGAAATATCCTCCATTATACTGTGGCTGACAGTGCCTCAGTTACCTAACTCTGCTCTTTTTCCTGCAGCCTGGAGTACTCGGGTACTTTGAGTTCAGTGGCTCACCCCAGCCTCCTGGTTATTTGACCTTCTTCACCTCAGCATTACATTCACTAAAGAAAGGTAAAAAATGATTCATATTAAGACATGGGTACTTCGGTAGAATTGATATTGACATCTTTACCATGTATTATTATGAATATGTATTTTAATTTGCTTGATTGCTTTCCTCAGTGTATTTTTATTTTTATTTTATTTTATATTTTTTTGAGATGGCGGCACGATCTTGGCTCACTGCAACCTCCGCCTCCCGGGTTCAAGTGATTCTCCTGTCTTAGCTTCACAGGCACCCACCACCACCCCCAGCTAATTTTTGTATTTTTAGTAGATACAGGGTTTTGCCATGTTGGCCAGGCTGGTCTCGAACTCCTGACCTCAGGTGATCCACCTGCCTTGGTTCCCAAAGTGCAAGGCTTATAGGCGTGAGCCACTGCACCCAGCCATCAATGTATTTTTAATAATTACATTGTTTAATGTTCCATCATTAGCGAACAGGAGGTACTGTTCTATTTGAAGTATAGTCTCTTAGATGTTTTGCTTTTTAAAAATAAAGCTTGAGGCGGACACAGTGGCTTATGTCTGTAGTTCCCCCCAGCACTTTGGGAGGCTGAGGTGGGTGGATTGCTTGACTCCGGGAGTTTGAGACCAGCCTGGCCAACATGGCAAAACCCCATCTCTACAAAGAATACAAAAATGGGGGGTGTGGTGGTGGTGCACACCTGTAATCTCAGCTACTTGGGAGGTTGAGGCAGGAGAATCACTTAAATCCAGCAGTCAGGGGTTGCAGTGAGCTGAGATTGCGCCACTGCACTCCAGCCTGGGGACAGAGTGAGACCCTGTCTTTAAAAATATACACACACACACACACACACACACACACACACACACACGCACGTCGGGCGTGGTGACTCACGCCTGTAATCCCAGCACTTTGGGAGGCCAAAATGAGTGGATCACCCGAGGTCAGGAGTTCAACACCAGCCTGGCCAACATGACAAAACCTCGTCTCTACTGAAAATACAAAAATTAGCTGGGTGTGGTGTCACCCACGTGTAGTCACAACTTCTTGGGAGGCCGAGGCAGGAGAATCGCTTGAACCCGGGAAGCAGAGGTTGCAGTGAGCCAAGATTGTGCCAGTGCACTCCAGCCTGGATGACAGAGCAAGACTCCGTCTCAAAAAAAAAAAAAAAAAAAATATATATATATATATATATATGGCTTGATCATGCTGTATCTGTACTTATATATTTTGTGCTTTAAAATTTGTTACATCCTTTTTTTTTTGTTTGTGTAAAGGTTTTGATCAGCATTTTTAGTGGTTATCAAATCTGTCAGATAGGTTGTAATTTAGCAATACATTTCCTTTGAGAAGTAGTTTTACAGGTATAAAACTCATGTCACATTACAGCATAGGCTTCTGCCAGCTTCTCACATCTGTATTTTTCTTTTGAATTAGTGGAATCGTACATTGTTTGGTGTCCTGCATTTGAAGTGAAAGGTCATATTCTCCCAATTTTTCCTTGTTGTTTTGTGCTCTCTCAGTCCTGACTCTAGAGCCTGTCAGTTCTGTGTCAGATACATTCTTATCTGCTCACTTGTCTCCATCCCCTTTGTTACCACTCCGGTCAGTGCCCATTCACACACACATGGACCAGACCAGTGGACATGTAACTGGTATCCACACACTACTCCTTCCTTAGACTGTGGCCTTTGCACATGCTGGGTCTTCTTCCTGGAATGTGCCTTCACCCTTAGGGCCCAGTTCTCCACCTGTCAGGGTCCAGTTCTACAATTAAATAACTGAAACCTCTACCCCAGTCTAAGTTGGGTACCCTGTTGTTTCTTTTGTAGCACTTAACACAGTTTGCATTTATGTATGTGGTTACAAGATGATTTATTTCATGTCTTTTTCTTTAGACTGTAAGATTTCTGAGGGTAGGGACCACATTCTTCAGGTTAGTATTCTTTCTGTACAGACTGGCACAAAGCAGGGGGATCATCAGTCTTTGTCAAGCAAGTGATCACATTATCTTCCCCAAGTAGATCAAGCCTATCATCTTTCCCCAGTAGATTAACCAAAAATATGTAACTATACTTTTATTATTTTTATTTTTAGGATATTAAAATAGTATGTATGAAACAATTACATGACTGGCCATTTTAATATATACCTTGAAGGTTTTATGCACTGAGAATCTACTATATTCACATTGTATGGGACACATTGGGGGAGAAAATCAAGCTGTCTTATGTCTGTGTAATTGAAAGACTTTGAGCTGTACAATTTCAAGTGTCTAAGAAGACAGCAAATAAAGTTTGAACTTTGAAAACAAAATACGCCAACTTAAATAAACTTAAGAAGCATCCATTCAAACTCTTCATGGAAAATTAAGTAAAGCCCTTCAAAGAAGACAAGACCTTAATGAAGATTATATATAAAAGGGTAACCTAGAGTTTTTCACTAAAGTGATGGTAGCATTCAAGTTCTTGAGCTGAAGAGGCTATTTCAAGGTTGTATTTTTGTTATTTAAGCTTATATTTTGTGCTGCTATGCTGTATTAGAAATACATTACTCATCTTGAATTATTTTTTCATTCAGAGGTTTCTAAAATGGTATTCCTTTTAGGAATACCCTTCTAATACGAGACAGTAGCCTTTTTTCCCTTTCTTTAAGCAAAAGAAGAGTAAAAAAAGTGATAGAGATAAAATAAGTCTGAAAGGGACAAATGATTAAAAATTACTCAAAGGTACAAAATGAACCTCCTGGGTCAAATCACTAATTTTGACAAATTTATATGCAAGTTGTTTTTATAATAAATGTGTGATCTGATTTACCTTTTCTACATATCTTCCCTATCCTGTGATTCTAGTAGGATCTTGTAAAATTCTGTTGCATTTCCAAGTTTGCAGGAGCCGAGATTAATTCTAATTAATCCTTTTCACTCCTTTTTTTTTTTTTTTGGTGTGTGGCTAAATTCACACATTTGGAAATGATGGTTTTTTATAGTATGTGCACTATGAATGATTCCCTAAAATGAATATTGCCTTGGGCATCTGAGGTTTTTCTCCCTTTCTTCTACCCTGAAGTCAAATGGTATTTTCCTTGTTATTAACAGCAAATGTGCAGAAAAGGTAGGAGAAACGTGTACACTTAAAAAAAAAAGATACAGTTTCAAATTCAATTCTAGGTCAATGTCATGTTTAGATTGTATATACAAATCTATGCTGGAGAAACATTTGACACATGTAACATTTGGTTGTAGAGAGCTGAACTGAAGATGTGTTTAATGTGGTGGTAGAAAGCAGATGCCTTGGTTCAGCAGGCCACAAGCATTTTTACAATGCACATGCCTTTCCCCTGCCTTAATGATTTTTTAAATTGTCTTAGAAATAGCCAGGCCACTTTCCAAGTTCTACATTTGTGTTTTGAAGCTAGCTGGCCGTCAGTGCATAAATAATTTGCCATTGTACCACATCTGAAGCTTCATAGGCCTATAGGGTGTGCTGTGAGGAGAGCTTATTTCTGCCCTTCAACATGCAAGGCTTGGGTTGTAAGATCGGGTTCTGTGGTCCTTCATTCCCCACTTAATGCAACTTGTCTAACATTTACTATTTTTACACATTAAAATAAAGGAAGTTCACTTACCACCTCAGTGCTGTAACAATAACTGCTTTCTCTTGTTTTAACTGTTTCCTTTTATCTAGGCTATTTTTGTCCTTCTTTGAGGGCTCGGCCTTTGTGCTGATCTGTCATTTTACCTAGACCCACATTTTACATGCTGTGGACAGGAACTCTTGCACGTATTTTTGTCCATTATTATGTTAGCTCTTTAAATTTTATCATTATTTATAACGCTTTCATATTTTCATGTAGTTAAATCTCTCTTTTTTTTTTTTTTTTTTGAGATTGAGTCTTGCCTGTCACACAGGCTGGAGTGCAGTAGTGTGATCTTGGCTCACTGCAACCTCTGCCTCCCAGTTTTAAGGGATTATCGTACCTCAGCCTCCCAAGTAGCTAGGACTACAGGTGCCCACCACAAGGCCCAGCTAATTTTTGTATTTTTACTAGAGACGGCTTTTTGCCATGTTGGCCCCTGTTGGCCAGGCTGGTCTCAAACTCCTGACCTCAAGTGATGCATCCCTCCCCACTACGCCCCAACCGGCTCCCATAGTGATGGGATTACAGGCATGAGCCACTGTGCCCAGTCTTCTGGTTAGTTTTTCTTGCCTTTTTTTTTTTTTCCCCCCTGAAAATCTGATGACTATATTATTTTCTTCTTCTTCTTCTTTTTTTTTTTTTTTAGACAGAGTCTCGCTCTATCGCCTGGCTGGAGTGCAGTGGCACGATCCTGGCTCACTGCAACTTCCGTTTTCCAGTTTCAAGCAATTCTCCTACCTCAGCCTCCCGAGTAGCTGGAACTACAGGCATGCACCACCACGCCTGGCTAATTTTTTGTACTTTTTTTTTTCTTTTTTCTTTTTTGAGACGGAGTTTCGCTCTTGTTACCCAGGTTGTAGTGCAATGGCGCAATCTCGGCTCACCACAACCTCCACCTCCTGGGTTCAGGCAATTCTCCTGCCTCAGCCTCCTGAGTAGCTGGGATTACAGGCATGCACCACCATGCCCAGCTAATTTTTTGTATTTTTAGTAGAGATGGGCTTTCACCATGTTGACCAGGATGGTCTCGATCTCTTGACCTCGTGATCCACCCGCCTTGGCCTCCCAAAGTGCTGGGATTACAGGCGTGAGCCACCGGGCCCAGCCTATTTTCTTCTTTTTTAAACTTAAAAACTATTTAGCACTTTATGCTCCCTGGCTTTACTTTGGCTTAAAATATAGAGCACAGTTGATTTTTCTGCCCTCTGATTTATAAAATGTTTCCTTTCTCTCTCATCTTGCTGCCTGTTTTACTACAGACGATACTCTTTTTCATGCGTTTGGGTCTATTTCTGTATTTTCTTCTGGTCTACATATCTATCTTAATCTAAGTAAACATAATCTAAGTTCTTGCTTTGTAAATTGTTATTACTTGGTAAAGTCTGGACTCCACTTCTTCCAGTTCTTGTGTTTTGTGGAATATTCTTTTATGTCCACCCTTGCCTTTGGCTGGAATTTTGTTGAAATTATGTTAAATATATAAATTGACTTGAAGGTAATTGACATGTTCATAACATTTAGCTTTCCTTTCTAGGTTCACAGCATGATTATTCATTTATTCAAACCTTTGTTTTAGTTTTTTATAGTAGGTCTTACATATCTCTCATTAATGTTTAATCATTTCAGAGTGCTAGGTGATTAATTATGGGCTGGCAATCTTTGTGTATGTTTCAGAAGCCTGGAGGAAATCACCTCTCTTGTACTTCTTTACTTTTCCAGGACTGCAAAACCTGTTCCTCTTGGAACATTTTTACATTTGATCTTGGCAGACAGGCTGCTTTATTGCCAAAAGAAAATTTGGTAGAGGGGTCATATACTGAAGTTGGTTGCTTGATTTTTAAAAATCTGATGGTTATTATTTGCTGTAAACATACGTTCTAGTAAAATGTTGTTATATTCTGCTATAATCAGTGACTTTTTTTTAAAAGAGAAGATTTGTAGCAAATTTTGATCCCGTTTTTTATCCGATCTACAAAAGTGCTTGCAGTGCAGTCTTAAGGAGAAAAGCAGTGGGCTGACAGCCAGCAATGCCTGGTCCTTACCCTTTGTCTGCCCCTGGTGGGGTCTGTAAACTTGGAACAAAATCTTTAACTTTTCTGTTTGAGTTTGTTTATCTGTAAATTTGGGGAAGGTGGAGATAAGTATAGAAATCCTTGTTTTATAAGGTCAAATCATATGAAATGCTTGTGTGTGAGTAAAGTAATAGTCTTTATACCTTAATTAGAAACTAAGCCATCTGGCTGAAAGCAGCTCAGGTAAGTATTTTATCTATTGTAAAAACATCCAAACCTCCTACCTGCTTCTGTTTGTAATGCATGGTTTTCACCCTGTCAAATGGACTGAATCTCTCTCCCACCAGAATAGGAGCTAATTTGTTCAGATAATATTTACTGAGTGCCATGATGGCAGAGTTTTGTCTTGTTGCTCCTACAGCTCTACTATGTTCCAGCATAGTTGCAGCAAACAGGGTAAATGAATGACTGGTAAAGGACGCGTGAAAAAGATTTCAGCTACAGGATTTTAAATGTCACTTTGGATCCCCTGTAACCACCTTCTCCACTTCTCGTGCCCAGCCCTTCAGGCTCCATAGACCATAGTGTAGGAATTCCCCTGCCTGGTTTATTCTTTTTTTTTTTTTTTGCAGAGACAGGGTCTTACTTTGTTGCCCAGGCTGGAATGCAGTGGTGCTCACTGTAACCTAGAACCTCTAGGCTCAAGCAGTTGTTTTGCCTCAGCCTTCTGAGTAGCTTGAAGTATAAGTATGCACCACCACACCACTAAGTTAAAACAAAAATTTTTTTTGTAGAGATCAAATTGAAATTCACATGGTACCTAAATGTCATCTTGGAAATACACTAAAATATTAACTAAAGATATTGTTTCCACTCCCTTCTGTCACCTTTGGGAATTCCTAAACTCAATTGATGAGGAAACCTACTAGCATTAGTTTTCTAAGGAACTCCCTTTGGGAAATAGTGTTTTAATGAGTTTTTTTAGAGGAATATATTAAATGGAGGAAGAATTTTGATTCCAGTATAGGGTTCCTGTACTCCACCAGGTGGTGTCTGATGCTGCTGAGATTTGCTTGTGGAACTGAGTCAGTACACATATAAAGTGCCCTCCTTCAAGGCCTTCTGCATGAAGAAAGCTTTTCTGGAGCATTGTTCTGTCAGATTGTGAGATTTCATAGAGCATCAAGAGATCTTGGCGGGGTGCGGTGGCTCATACCTGTAATCCTAGCACTTTTGCCAGGCTGAGGCAGGTGGATCCCTTGAGCTCAGGAGTTTGAGACCAGCCTTTTGCAGTGTGGTGAAACCCCGTCTCTACAAAAAATATAAAAATTAGCCTGTAGTTGCAGCTGCTTAGGGGGCTGAGGTCGGAGGATTGCTTGAACCTAGGAGGTCAGAGCTGCAGTGAGCTGAGATCATGCCACTGCATTTTGGCCTGGATGACAAAGTGAGACCTTGTCTCAAAAAAAAGAAAGATTTGAAGGATAGTGTTTTCTTTTTCTTTTTTTTTTTGAGACGGAGTTTTTGCTTTTGTTGCCCAGGCTGGAGTACAGTGGCATGATCTCAGCTTACTGCAACCTCTGCCTCCTGGGTTCAAGCGATTCTCCTGTCAGCCTCCCGGGTAGCTGGGATTACGGGCATGTGCCCCATGCTTGGCTAATTTTTTTTTTTTTTAAGTAGAGATGTGGTTTCTCCATGTTGGTCAGGCTGGTCTCGAATGCCAAACCTCAGGTGATCCACCCACCTCAGTCTCCCAGAGTGCTGGGATTACGGGCGTGAGTCACCGCGCCCATCGAAGGATGGAATTTTCTTACTCTGTATGTGACATTTTAAAAGGCACTGAAAAAACAAGGGACTGACAAGCAAGGCTGGCTTGGAGATTGCTTTATTTTCTCGGGAGTTTGGGTCTTACTTTTGGGTCTTTGGACCAGGCATTGAGTTTAACAGTTCTCGGTGAGTGGAATAGGTTCTAGGATCGCTTCGTTTTCTTGGGTAATTTCATTCATTGCCAGTATACCCACTCATGAGGGAAATCTTTTTCTAACACAGGCTGGAGTGCAGTAGTGTGATCTTGGCTCACTGCAACCTCTGCCTCCCAGTTTTATGGGATTATCGTACCTCAGCCTCCCAAGTAGCTAGGACTACAGGTGCCCACCACAAGGCCCAGCTAATTTTTGTATTTTTACTAGAGACGACTTTTTGCCATGTTGGCCCCTGTTGGCCAGGCTGGTCTCAAACTCCTGACCTCAAGTGATGCATCCCTCCCCACTACGCCCCGGCCGGCTCCCATAGTGATGGGATTACAGGCATGAGCCACTGTGCCCGGTCTTCTGGTTAGTTTTTCTTGCCTTTTTTTTTTTTCCTGAAAATCTGATGACTATATTATTTTCTTCTTCTTCTTTTTTTTTTTTTTTTTTGAGACAGAGTCTCACTCTATCGCCTGGCTGCCACTATACCCACTCATGGGGGAAATATTTTTCTAACTGTCTGCCTGCTTTAAGACTCTTCTGGGTACTGACTAATACAGATTAGAAATATTCCATACTTTATGTCCCCACACCTAAAACTGACTTTTTAACTCAGTTGTCATTATTTTAGCAAAGGAATCCTTGTATACTTTGTGGGAGATGCTTTTGTTTCCACTGTGATTTTTTTCCTTTCTTTTCTTTTTTCTTTTTTTTTGAGACAGTCTCTCACTCTTTCGCCCAGGCTGGAGTGCACTATCATGGCTCACTGCAGCCTCAGCCTCCCCAGGCTCAGTTGATCCTCTCACCTCAGCCCCTCAAGGACCTGGGACTACAGGCATGTGACACCACGCCTGGCAGGTTTTTGTATTTTTTGTAGAGACATGGTTTTGCCATGTTGCCCTGGCTGATCTGGAACTCCTGGGCTCAAGTAAACCGCCCACCTCGGTCTCCCAAAGTGCTGTGGTTATAGGCATGAGCCACTGTGCCCCGCCATGACTTATTTTTTAAGTCTTGTAAATAAGAACTAAGGCCAAAAAAGGTCCTCCCAGCACTTGAGGTTAGATTCAGAAGTATAATTTCTTATTAAATAATTCAGCAACCATTTGAGGATCTGCTATGTGATATAGCTGCAATGATGAATGTACCTCATTCCTTGCTATCAGCAGGAGCCACTAGCCAGTGTGGCCAAGAAATAGAGTTGCTCACAATTTGGTGATGGGTCTGTGACAGCCCTCCTTAGGTGGAGATGGGAAGATGGCTCAGTGGAGATGGGTACTGAGTGGGAGGCTTAGCCTCCAGTTAAGTGTGGAAGAAGCTACATACAGAGTGGAAGATTAATGGGGCCAGGGAAAGCAACAGGGGTTTCCACTTGTGTTTTGGCATCTAGAAGCTCAGAGCCAGTTTTAGTATTCACTTAGATATATTTTGATTCCTTGATCCCAGGTATTTGAAAAATTGCACCTTCACTTTCTAATTAGTGATATTTTCTACCCTTTTAAAGTTGTCCTCTTTTAGAGTATGGGTGTGGGTGTTGATCCAATTTCTCAGTTTGTTTTTTTTCATGTTTGGAAGTTGATAAGACTCCTAGATAAAGAACCAGAAGCATAACAATTTTAGAAAAAAATCTTAGGGATCACATAATAAAGTCATAAACTTACAGTCAAACAACTCCATGCAGTCAAGCCCAGTTCTGGTTGTCCTTGGCCACCTTTTATATACACTTGAATCAGATAAACTGACACTTGACTGAGCACTTTTTTGAGCCAGGGACTTGACCTGAATGACAGTCTTCACTATCACCCTTTGAAGTAGGAGCTGTTAATTATTCCAGTTTTGCAGATAAGAAACTGAAACTTTAAGGAGGTTAACTTAATCAAGGTTAATGTAGTAGGCAGGGCTAGAAGGGCTCTCTAAAAAGCTCCACTTCTTACTCACCAGAACCTATGAATATGTTATATACATGGCAAGGAGGAATTAAGGCAGCCAGTGGAATTGGATTGCTAATCAGCTGACACTGAGATTATCCTGTGTGATTGGGGTGGGCTCAGTGTAATCAGAAGGATTCTTAAGAATGAAAATTGGAGGCAAAATAACAGAGTGTAATGTGAGTTGGACAGTCCAGTTGTCACTGGCTTTGAAGGAGGAAAGGGCAAACAAACCAAGGAATGTGGGTGACCTCTGGAGATGGAAAAGTTAAGGAAATGGATTCTTTCCTAGAGCCTCCTGAAGGAGCATGACTTGGTAGTAGGCCAGTGTTGATTTCAGCCCCGTGAGACTCATTTTGGACCTTTGACGTGCAGAACTTTAAAATACGTTTGTGTCTGCTGTTATTTGTTAACAGCAGCAACAAGAAGCCAGTACAGTCACATGCCAGTAAATACAGAGCTGATGTGAGAACCCTCCTGCAGAGTTGTCTCACTCCAGTCCTACTCTGTTTTCTCTGCAGCTCCTCTGCTCTACTGAGGTACAGCAGGTGATATGATGTGGTGATTCCCTCTTGGCTTTGCCTGTAATACTGCTTTAAATATAATACATTTCCCTGGCTAATGTCTGCCTTCCTAATTTTTCAAGACCTAGTGGAAGTTCTGTGGATTGATAACTCTTGACTGTCTATCATGACGTCTGGCATACTGGATGTCCTGTGATTTTCATAACCCCAGCTTTTTTCTTGGAGCTCCTGTTGCACTAATAGACAAATAGGCTGTTTCTCCCACTTAGCAGCCTGTCTTGGTTTGTAGTTTTCCCCCGGCTTCAGTGTTATCTTCCTAACAAGAAGAACAGATAGGCAGGGGCCAGTGAGTCTTGAAGTCATTTTTTTTTTCTCCTTAATGTTTGTATTTGACAGGATCTCACTCTGTTATCTAGGCTAGAATGCAGTGGCACAATCATGGCTCATTGCAGCCTCAAACTCCCCAGGCTCAGGTGATCTTCCTAGAGGCTCATGCCATCACACTCAGCTAATTTTTGTAGAGATAGGTTTTGCCATGTTGCCTAGGCTGATCTTGAATTCCTGGGCTCAAGCAGCCCATCCACCTTGGCCTCCCAGAGTGGTGGGATTATAGGTGTGAGCCACTGTGCCTAGCCCTGAGGTCATTTTAATAGCAAATATCCTGGTGTAATCATGGCCCAGCCTTGATTTCTCACTGACCTTCAGGTTTCAGGTTCCCTGTCTGTAAAATAAGGGAGCTTTGCTCTAGTTATCTGTAAGGGGCATTTCATCTTGAAAATGCAATGGCCCTTCGCCTATTTTTGTAGGCCTGGGAGCTAAGAATGTTTTTTACAGTTTTAAAGCATTGTTTGGTGGGGAAAAAGAGAACATATGACAGAGACCTCATCTACCTGACTCCTGTGTTAGACCTTAAGAATAGCCTGAAATGGGGTCGAGGTGGTTTCTCATTGGATATATTTAGTTTGCAAAGTTTTTCCTTTCCCTGATGATTATCAAAAAAAAAAAAAAAAAAGGGAATTTAAGGGAAGTGCATACAAGGGAAGTTTTTTAATTGTTCATTTTATTTTTTATTTTATTTTTTTCTTTTGAGATGGAGTCTTGCTCTGTCACTGAAGCTAGAGTGCAGTAGCACAGTCTTGCTCACTGCAGTCTCCACCTCCTGGGTTCAAGTGATTCTCCTGCTTCAGCCTCCTGAGTAGCTGGGATTACAGGTGCCCGCCACCATGCCTCGTGAACTTTTGTACTTTTAGTAGAGACGGGGTTTCACTGTGGTGGCCAGGCTGGTCTCAAACTCCTGACCTCAAATGATCTACCCACCTTGGCCTCCCAAAGTGCTAAGTTTACAGGCATGAGCCACTGCGACTGACCTGAATTGATCATTTTAATATTGTACTTTAGACTTACTAAATGAGAACAGCTGGTGTGAGGATGTTTATTTTACTGTCAGGTTAAGTATATGTAACAATGCATATTTATCGCTATAGTTTACTTTCTCTAAAATAATGTATTCGGAACTACATTTCTCTTTCCTTCCTGCCTAGCTCACACACAAAAATAATCACAGCTTATAAGTTACTGTTTAGTAGTATCTTGGCAAGCACCACAGAGTATCTGTGATGTCCAAATGCCAGATTTTTTTTTTTCTAGATAATTGCTTTGTGCTTTATATTGAGAATTTTGAAACTATGCGAATCTCACTGTCACATTTTTAGGGGGAAAGTGCAAGTAATGATAGTTTATACATTGAAAACAAGCATTTCTGTAATGTTACATTTCTTTGAAGATTTTTTCATTTTGATGGACAGCTTATTGGAAATGTATGCAATCACCATCCAGTAAGTGGTTATGAAGAACCTGAAAAGTGAATCATTATGTAAATAATTACATTAGAGGGGTTGTTTTTAATCCCTTTTTGTATAATCCTATTTTCCTTTTTCTGACTTATTTAAAACCTTGGAAAGAAGAGTAGGAAAGTAGAAGTTAAAAATGATAGAGAGACTAAAATGAGAATTGTTTCCCAACAACTGGAAGGTACCATGATACAGGGATATCACTATTTTCCAATTTAAAGAAATGAGAAAAATTTCCCCATGGAGTAAACGACTTCTTAGCCATGCTGATTAAATGCCATATAACTTAATCCAGTGGTATTTTGTTTTGAAGTATATGTTGGTTTGTTAGCAGTTACCTTTATGAGCATTTTTCTTGACCTGATACTCCATTTTGTTCCATGATCCCTTAGAGATGAGCTCATATGGAAGTCTCCATGATAGCAGATGACCTTCCCCAGTGTAAGGAATTCCACATTGTTCAGACCTGGCGTTTCTGTCTGTTCTTTCAGTGTATCCTTGGGTACTTTATTATACCTTAGGCCTGTGAGAGAGAATTAATTTCAGATGCTCAGGCTAGAGTTACAGGTCTAGACCCTCCCTTTTTCCTTTTTGAAGAAGAGGAGACATGTACTTAGAGATAATTATTCTTTACTGTTGGAGGGATTTTCATGAAAAAAATTTAAGAAACATTGTCTCATGTGACCTTACCAAATATTATTAAGACTTTCTGGCTCCTGGATTTATCATCTCAGCCTAATTTTCTTCCTGAGATAAATGAATCTTGCTTTTTCATCATTACCATGCCAGCATAATCCAATGGAAATATAATATGAACAACATAGCTCATTTAAAATTTTCTTTTAATTTTGTTTTTGAGACAGGGTCTCACATTGCTGTCCAGGCTGGAGTGTAGTGGTGTAATTATAGCTCACTGCAGCCTTGACCTCCTGGGCTCAAGCAATCCTCCCACATCAGCCTCCTGAGTACTGAGGACTATAGGCATACATCACCATGCTCAGCTTATTTAAAAAAAATTTTTTGGAGGTAAGGTCTCACTCTGTTGCCCAGGCTAGTCTTGGGCAACAACTCCTGGCTTCAAGTGATCCTCCTGCCTCAGCCTTCTCAAAAGTGTTGGGATTATGGATGTGAGCTACCATGCCTAGCCTAATTTAAAATTTTCTAGTACCTCTGCTAAAAATTAAAAAGAAACAAATGAGGCTGGGCACAGTGGCTCAGGCCTGTAATCCAGCACTTTGGGAGGCTGAGGCAGGTAGATCACTTGAGGTCAGGAGTTTGCGACCAGTCTGGCCAGTATGGTGAAACTCTGTCTCTACTAAAAATACAAAAATTAGCTGGGCATGGTGGCGCATGCCTATAATCCCAGCTACTTGGAAGGCTGAAGCAGGAGAATTGCTTGAACCTGGGAGGCAGAGGTTGCAGTGAGCCAAGATTGGGCCGCTTTACTCCAACCTAGGCAACAAAGCTAGACTCTGTCTTAAAAAAAAAATTGAGTGGGGCGAGAAACAGGTGAAATTAATAATTAGCCCAGTGTATCCAAATTATTTCAACATATAATCAGTATAATAATGATGGAGATATTTTACATTCTTTTTTTTTTCACCTTCCATGTTCAAGCGAATCTCCTGCCTCAGCCTCCAGAGTAGCTGGAACTACAGGTGCCTGCCACCACACCTGGCTAATTTTTAGTAGAGCTGGGGTTTTACCAGGTTGGCCAGATTGGTCTCAAACTCCTGACCTCAAGTGATCCACCTGCCTCAACCTCCCAAAGTGCTGGGATTACAGGCATGAGCGACCGTGTCTGGCCCTAGACTGACATTTTAATATTTAAAATTAAATTTAAGTCAAATGATACTAAACTAAATAAAATACAGTTGTCCCTTGGCATAGATTGAGGATTAGTTCTAGGATCCTCAGATATACCAGAATTTGCATACTCAAGTTCCATGGTTGGCCCTTCAGAATCTGCATGTATGAAAATTGGTTCCCCATATTAGATGGACTTTACATTCTACAAATACTTTATTTTGGATCTGTGTTTGGTTGAAAAAAATCTGTATTCAAATCCATGTTGTTCAAGAGTCAGCTGTAGTTTTATACTAAAACATTGTTAAAAACCAGAAAGCGTTTATGCAAACTAGAGAGTAGAGTGAGCCAGATGAATGTGAGCGGAAACCAGATGGAGTTTCAGGTCTTTCAGGCACCCTTGGTAGCTGCCATGAGGTGAATGGTGACAGTGGTGCACGAAAGGCACAAGAAGAGCAGGGGAAGCTATACCTGGGGAGGGTGTGGGAAGCAAGGGGGAACATTCTCTTAGGGGCAGAGAAGAATTCCAGCCTCACAAGAGATGCCCAGGAGGAAACCTGCCTGCCTGCCAAAAGTAGGCAAGATTTCATGGGTCAAAGCACAAGACGATTTCTGCTCAAAGCACAGTAAACAGTATTAGCATCAGCATAATAAAGCTGGTTCCCCAGCCAGTGTCCATGGGAGATGTGCTGTGATGGGCCTAGATGGTGCCTCTGTGCACAGCTCTGTAGCCGATGATCGCAGGGCCCCGGACTCAGCACCCTCTTTAGCAAGCAGCAAAGGAGCACCCTCTCTCCCTGAGGAGTGAGGGGCACCAAGAGTCATGCTGTGGTCATCTTGACCTTTTTAGCCACCTGTGTGAGCAGCTGCAGAAACTGCTTAGTAACTAATTCTTTTACCCAGATGTTCCTTCAAGATCTTATTACATCTTGCAGTGACCATTGAAAACAGTTGTCACTTGTTTGACAGGGATCTTGAAGTGGCCAATCACCAGACTAATGGAGAATTTCTTTTTTTTTTTTTTTAATTGAATGGGATACTGCAACTTCTAGACCTTTTTGGGTGGAGGAGAGGAGAGTATGAGTTTTAGTTTATTTTTAATTATCTGACAGATTCCAAGTTCTTAATTAAAATATTGAAACTTCATTACTAGGCCGGGCGCGGTGGCTCACGCCTGTAATCCAAGCACTTTGGAGGCCAAGGCGGGAGGATCACCTGAGGTCGGGAGTTCAAGACCAGCCTGACCAACATGGTGAAACCCCGTCTTCATTCAAAAATAAAATAAAAAAATTAAGAAAAAAAAATTTTAAAAATAAAATAAATAATTTATTTTAAAAAAAGAAACTTCATTACTTTTAGGACAAAAGAATTCATTTTGTAAATGACAAAGACTTCTATTGTAGAAAGCCCTGGAGCTCTGCTTATCAGAGAATGCTCTGGATAAGGAGATGAGAGAATGCTGTTTTCTTGTGTCATCTTTATGCTATAAACTTCCTCTGCTAATCCAGGCATTCTTTGTTCACGTGAGACTGCAAATTTAAGCTGCTTCTTCCAGCAAGATTTCTACCATATGCTGGAACTTAAATAGAAGTGTGATTTTTATAAATTTCTCTATGTATGAAAAATAAAGTTTTGAAATTGTAATATGTTTGAGCATGTTAGAATCTGTTCTATCTGGGCAGACTGTCTGTTCTTATTAATGCAGTTACACAGGTTTTTGAACGGCCCCTTTTAACCTTTGGATCAGGCTGTCCTCTGCTCTAATAAATCGTGATGGTGACTTTGGCAGGCTATCAAATGAATTTCCTTACAGGCTACTTTTCCTTCTCTTCTTTTATCTGTGACTGTCCACCAAGATCAGCTGTTTCTGGAGAGGGATATTTTGGTCCTCCTAATTCACATCCTCTCTTTGGTCTGTTTCTTCTAACAGCTTTGGGATCTGGACTTGTATGTCATGCCCTTTCAACAAAATTTTAAAAATTTCTCAACTAATTCTATACTTAGAGAAAAGTTGCAAAAATAGAACAGGGAGCTCTGTAATTACCTGCCTTCAGCCAGTTTCCCCCATTGTTAACATCTTACATAACCAGTTGTTAGGTGGTTTTGTACAAACTAAGAAATTAGTATTAGAGCTGGGCGCGGTGGCTCACATCTGTAATCCCAGCATTTTGGGAGGCTGAGGCCAGGTGCGTCACTTTAGGTCAGGAGTTCAAGACCAGCCTGGCCAACATGGTGAAACCTTGTCTCTACTAAAAATACAAAAAAGTTAGCTGGATGTGATGGTGCACGCCTGTAGTCATAGCTACTCGGGTTGCTGAGGCAGGAGAATCGCTTGAGGGTGAGCCGAGATTGTGCCACTGCACTCCAGCCTGAGCAACGGAGCGAGACTCCGTCTCAAAAAAAAAAAAAGAAATTAATTAACATGGGTACAGTCCTATTCACCAAACTGCAGATCTCATTTGGATTGTCTCAGTGTTTCCATGAGTGTCTTTTTGTTTCAGGATCCGCCTGGGATCCCATATCGCGACGAGTTGGTTTTTTCTGTTTCCTCCAACCTATGACAAAGCCTCTGTCTTTCCTTGTGCTTTATGTATAACCTTGACACTTCTGATGAATACTTCTCAGGTATTTTGTAGAAAAATCACTCAATTTCATCTGTTTTCTTGTGATTATTGCCTTTTGACAACAATGCCATAGAAATAGGTCCTTTTCAGCACTTCTTATCAAGGGGTTCATACAGTGTCAGGATCACCTGAGGTCAGGAGTTTGAGACCAGCCTGCCAACATGGTGAAACCCCATCTCTACTAAAAATAAAAAAATGGGCCAGGCATGGTGGTAGGCTCCTGTTATGTGTCATCTCCTACAGGTGACGTTAACTTTGATCACTTGATTAAAGAGTGTTTGCCGGGTTTCTCCACTGAAAAGTTAGTATCTTTTCCTTTGTAATTAATAAATAAATTCCTTGGGGGAAGATCATTTGAGATTATGTAAATATATCCTCAAACTTTTGCCCACTAATTTTAGCCTCCATCAGTGGATCTTGCCTGCAGCAATTACTCTGGTATTCAAATGGTTATTTTGTATTTCCTTCATTCTTTTTTCATTATTAGTGGAATTCTCCTGTAAGAGCTGACTGTTCTCATTAATATCATTATGGAGCCACGGGTATTTATCTTATTCTTTGTACTGTCATTGTTTATTTTGTTGCTCACATTGTTCCAACTTTGGCTACTAGGAGGGCTTTGGCTTGGCTTCTGGGTCCTTTGGACAAACACTCATCTTATTATCAGCACTTCTTTCCGTTTTTGTTTTTTTTTTTTCAAGACGGAATTTCGCTCTTGTTGCCCAGGCTGGAGGGTAATGACAAAATCTTGGCTCACTGCAACCTCTGTCTCCCAGATTCAAGCGATTCTTTTTTCTCAGCCTCCTGAATAGCTGGAATTACAGGCGCCCACCACCATGCCTGGCTAATTTTTATATTTTTAGTAGAGATGGGGTTTCACCATGTTGGGCAGGCTGGTCTCAAACTCCTGACCTCAGGTGATCTGCCTGTCTGAGCTTCCCAAAGGGCTGGGATTACAGGCGTGAGCCACCTTGCCCGGCCCACTTCTTTACTTCTGATACAAGATATTTCAGGCTTATCTTGTACTTTCTTCGCCCCAGCTCTGGAATCAACCTCTTCTCCAAGGGTCCTGGTTTCTTTTACTAGAGAATGGCATTAGAAACCAAGATCTATGTGCTAGGTATGCTCTTTGGTATCAGGACATCATTCTAGGTCTTCTCAGCGGATAGATCTAGGAAGTGTATTTATACCCACACATATGCACATAATTGTATTTCTGTATCCATTCTCTCTTTGTGTGTGTGTGTGTGTGTGTGTGTGTGTGTGTGTCTGTCTGTGTATCAAAAGCTGTAAGATTATACTGATTGTCTCTGATTTCAATCAGAGACAAAAAATAAATCACAGGGTTTATTTTTGCCTTTCTTTGTTAATATATAAATTCTTTGTCCAACAGTGAGAGTCCTGGCTATAATTATCTATAATGTATTTACTGTGAAGAAGTAAGTTAGTAGTTGCAGAATTGCTAACTTATACCTCTTTAAGAAACACTACCTAGATTTACAGCACTTATGTATTTTTGCCTTTAGTTTTTCAGCATTGTTAAGATACTGTTTTCCAGTTATTAGGCTAGTTCTTTCTTCCCATCTCCTTCACTGTGGTGTTACCTGTTTGCAATAGTTAGGGTTATTTGTACGTGCTGTATTCCACATTGGGCTTGCCCTGTCTCACTTGGTTTTAATTACTTGTTTAATTTTGGAGTATGTGAAGGGTATGTGAAACATCACTCTGGCCCTAGGAGTCAGTTACTGAAAGGCCTACTCAGTGCCAGGCCTCTCAGCCCTGCTTTCCCATTCTCCTTCCCCTTATCCCCAGCCACCCATAAGTAACCAGACTATTTAATTTCTGGCTTATTTGTCCTGTATTTCTTTTGTTTTGTGCCATTTTAAACTCACCAGGTTGGTATGAAAAATTATTGACTCCGGCAGTAGGGACATATTCACTCTCACCT
This sequence comes from Aotus nancymaae, assembly GCF_030222135.1. Classification (NCBI taxonomy): domain Eukaryota; kingdom Metazoa; phylum Chordata; class Mammalia; order Primates; family Aotidae; genus Aotus; species Aotus nancymaae. The sequence goes on from NW_026988463.1 coordinate 14,804,088, forward strand.
CATCCTTGTCGGCCACTCCTTACCTGAGGGAGAGAGGACCACACCGCTGAAAGGGGGGGCTCATGGGATGAAACTAGAAACTTTATGGGTTTAGCACCTCAATATTTTTATATCTTAGCTACTTATATATAATTTGGTAACATTTGATGTTTAACTGATTTTTTTCAAAAAAGTTATTTATTGTTTTGGAGACAGAGTCTCTCTCTGTCACCCAGACTGGAGTACAGTGGCACCATCTCAGGATCTCAGCTCATGGCAACCTCCACTTCCCAGGTTCAAGCAGTTTTTGTGCCTCAGCCTCCCGAGTAGCTGGGATTACAGGTGTCTGCCACAACACACCTGGCTAATTTTTGTATTTTTAGTGGAGACAGCGTTTCACCATATTGGCCAGGCTGGTCTCAGACTTCTCAGCTCAGGCAGTCCACCCACCTTGGCCTCCCAAAGTACTAAGACTAAGGGCATGGGCCACTGTGCCTGGCCTAAAGTTAAACTGATATTCTATTTAGCATGTGCTAATAAAGCAAAAAGGGGATAGGATAGAATGTACCTTGTTCTGTAGTATCTTATTCACCCTCCTTTAACACTAAATACTTTATAATCACACAAATATTATGATATACTCCATGAAAAAAATGAAAGTTTCACATAAAAGTTCCCTGTTGATGTTTGTTCCCCAGCATCAAACCACTTTTATTATCCTTTTAGATTTTTTATACATTTCTAAAGATATGAGTCTGTAGGAAAAAAAAATACACACACAAACTGTTTTATAAGTGTGAGTTTTTTTCTTTTTCTTTCTTTCATTAATATCAAAGGTCTACTCTAACTTCTTTGGCTTCTGTTTGTGGTGTATAGTCCTGCCTCATTGTTCTCAACATTTGCAGAGTGTTTGTTGGTGAATATCCTTGCCTGTGACTCCTGACACACATGTGGATGCTCAGCAGTGGAAATCCCAGCTTTGTCCATTCTTTATCTAGTCACTTCAGCAGCTGCTCTCCTGAGTGGCTGTGCCGTTTTGCCTTTTTTCCCCCTGCATCACAGCAGAATACTCATTTCTCTACTATTGGTCAATAATTGATGTTTCCTATGTCTTAAATTCTGGGCAATTTGAGGGTTAAAAGAAGTATTTTGTTTTAATTTGCTTTCTTTCAAGATAATGAGGTTGAGTTTATTTCCTATAATTATTAGCCATCTATACACATTTCCTTTTCTGTGATTTGCCCATTTTTATAATTTTCCTTTTCTTGTTGATTTGTATCAGTCTTTGTATATGCTAGATTTGTTCATTTAGTCAATGTTTTTTGATCTGTTCCTGTATACCCTGGCACTTCTGTAGGTGCTGGGATACCAGCATGAAGCAAAGTCGCTAATTTCACAGAAATTACAGTCAGAAGAGGAAATTGGGCCAGGCGTGGTGGCTCATACTTGGCACTTTATGAAGCAGAGGTGGTCAGATCACTTGAGGTCAGGAGTTTGAGACCAGTCTGGCCAACAGGGTGAACTCTTGTCTCTGTTAAAATACAAAAACTAAGGCCAGACACGGTAGCTCATGCCTATAATCCCAGCACTTTGGGAGGCCGAGGCAGGCGGATCATGTGGTCGGGAGTTCATGACCAGACTGACCAACATAGTGAAACCCCATCTCTACCAAAAAATACAAAAATTAGCTGGGCATGGTGGCTCGTGCCTGTAATCCCAGCTACTTGGGAGGCTGAGGTAGGAGAATTGCTTGACCCAGGAGGCAGAGGTTGCAGTAAGCCGAGACCATGCCACTGCACTCTAGCCTGGTCTACAGAGCGAGATTCCAATTAAAAAAATAAATAAAAAATAAATAAATAAATAAATATATATATATATAAACCAGCTGGGCGTGGTGGTGCACGCCTATAATCACAGCTAGTTGGGAGGCTGAGGCAGGAGAATCGCTTGAGCCCAGGAGACAGAGGTTGTAGTGAGTCAGGATCATACCACTGCACTCCAGCCTAGGCCACAGAGCAAGACTCTGTCTCTAAAAATCAAAAAAAGAGGATATTGGACCAAAGAAATCCAAATAAAAGAATGAGATTATGCAGATGTTAAGAGGTGCTATAAAAAACAGGGTGAGATTTTTTAGGTGAGAATGAGATTATGCAGATATTAAGAAGTGCTATTAAAAAAAAGAGAGTACCTGAGTGGTTTGGGAGCCCAGTTTCCCTTTGTAGACTCTGTCTCCTAAGTATTTGCTGTTGGGTGGGGTGGTCAAAGAAGGCTTCTCAGAGAAAGTAGGAAACCAGCCACAAGAAGTGTCTAGATAAAGAGAACAGCATGTGCCTTGGCCTGTGATCAAGGGGGACAGGTCAGACCATCATAAGATGGATACAGGGGACTCTTCAGCACAGGTGATTGTCAGAGAGTTTACTTAGAGACGTCCTCTCAGGAGCAGGCTTGATATCCCAGGGGCTGAGGTCTGTTTCAGGCGGAGAGGTTCCTCACCTCCTCTTCCTTCCCTCTCGAGGCTAGGTTACCAGAGGAGCTTTGCTCCAGGGGTTTGTGCATCAAGACTTGATCATTGGGTTTTGTGGTTGTTTTAAGGCATAGGCCTTTTCTTTAATAAAGGAAAATTTTCTGTTTCAGATTACCTAGGAACAGTACGATTTGGGGTTATCACAAATAAACATCTTGCGAAACTGGTATCCTTAGTACACTCTGGAAGTGTGTATTTACATAGACATTTCAACACATCACTTGTAAGTATTTTGAAATCATGTTTATATTAGTGCAGTGGTTCTTAACCTTGTTTAGGTCACGGACTCCTTTGAGAATTGGGTACAATCTATGGGAACTCTCTAGAAAAGTGCACATGATTTTATATTTGAATGGAGAGTTCTTAACGGCCCCACCCTAGAGCCCAGGCCCCAGGTTAAGAACCCATGCATTAGAGGGCTGTTGAATTTAACGTATAGAAATTATTTATTTATAGTCTTAGATTTTGGTACAGACTTGCAAAGTTTTCTTCTTGGATAAAATTGCAGTTATTCTCTTGGAGAATTGTTACTCTGAGCCCATGTTCTCAGAGGCTAAGCTTCCACTGAGTGATATTCTCTGTTTACTCCTTTTATGAAGAGTAGTCATGTGACATGCTTTTCTCCTTAGCTGATGTAATGGATTTTTGAAGTTCTTATCAAGTCACAGTGAGAAGCTAATGGCTTCTCATCCCAGAGAGCCTTGGTTTTCCATTGTCACCTTTGTTCCCTGATTTCATTTGCTTTCTTGTGGAACAGCCTGAACTCAGCTGTTACTGAGCTTGACCTGTGTCCTGCTCGGTCCTGTGCTTCTACTCTATTGATTGCTGCTTCCTCAGTCACATCACTGAGTTTACTTTCCTGAAGTATTCTGTCTCTCTCACGTCATTGTCAGTAACTCACAGGTTGTATACAGATCAATTTCCCTGCACCCAGAGTACCCAGCCTTTAAAACCTGTGCCCCGCCTTGGCACAGTGTATAAGTCTTGTGCCTTCGGAGGGGCTGTTGGGCCCATTCCAGGAGTGCCCCCTTGTTCGCCACTCACCCTGGCTTCTGCATGTCTCTGAGAGCCCAGATGTTGTGCTTTACTTCTATCAGTTTATATTCCAAAGATCAAATGTATTTTTGTGTTTTCCAAATAGAAATGTTTGAGGTAGTTCGAGTACAGTTTCTCAAACTCCCATCATCTCACCTTGACAGTCACTGCTGTGGTTGTTTCTCTGCTGCCCACCTACCTTTCTTGTGCTGCTACCTAAGCTGCTTTGACATCATCTGCGTTTGCTATCTGTCATTTTCCTACATCCTTCATTTTTAGCATGTTACACAGCCCACATATATTTATTTATAGTAAAGGGTACTGAGAAAGAAATTTAAAGTAGATGAGGGAAAAAAAGGTAGGACTATGAGATGAGATTGAAAATATGTCGGGTTTACTGCTTCGATTTGGTAGAATTTCTTTCATCAAATGCAATAATATTGGGATACACCATTATTTTTAAAAACACAAGTAGTGGGCATCCTTGTTATGAGTCAATTTAAATCTTCATTTTGAGGAGTTTTAAATATCCCATTTCGTAAAACCCTCTGAAGCATCCCTTTGGTAGTTCTATTTGAAGCCAGTGATTTATATTATTAGAATTCAAAAATAATTGTATATTCACATACATTGGTTGTTTATAGCAAAACAAAGCAAAAAATTTTAAGTGTCTTTTTTATTTATTTGTACACATAAAATGTGGTCCATGGCCTTGTGCAAGTTTAGGTCATTTGTTGATTGATTGAGACAAGTGTTGAGTTCCTGCTCTGTGCCTGGTGTTTGTCTAGTCATGGAGGACACAGGTGAACAGAACAGACAGCCTGTGCCGCACAGAGACTCCATTCTGCCCTTGTGGGGCAGCATTTAAAAGACTAAGGTAAAAATCTAAATGATCCTTGACTCTGTAATTTCTGTTCTCTTAGATATGTCTTGGTCCTTTTATAAATACCCAGTGACGTTTAATACCTGTCCTTGGACAGGGTGATAGAGGTTGTTATTGCCACCAGCCGGCAGGGAGAATGATTTGTTGATAGATGGGTCTGTGTCATGGCAGAAAGATGAATCATACGATACGGAAGTCACCTCCTGCAACCACTTTGGTTTTTTTCACCACTTGTGAGGAATGCTGTGTCTGGAGAAGAGGGTGTTAGCTGCACAGCAGGGGCAGGTCCCACTCCGAGCCTGGATTTGCTCACCTGTGTTGGTGGGGTTGGAACAGCGCCGATGTGCCTGGAGCCTGCCCTCCCTCACTTAGGTCTCCTTTATCCTCTGTGCCTTTGTCCTTCACAGGTTTTCCCCAGGGAGGTCCTGAACTACACAGCCGAGAACATCTGTAAGTGGGCCTTAGAAAACCGGGAGACACTCTTTCGGTGGTTGCGGCCACATGGAGGCAAGAGTCTCCTGCTGAATAATGAGCTGAAGAAAGGACCGGCGCTGTTTCTATTCATACCTTTTAATCCCCTGGCCGAAAGTCATCCTTTAATAGACGAGGTAAGAACCATGATGTTAAAAGCACCTCATAAGAAGTAGGAAAGCCTCATCTACCTGGCCCCTCTCATCCTGCACACAGTCATTTACTCTGGCAGATGATGTCCACCAGGAGGGGCAGTTATGGCTCTGAGCATTGCTCTTTTCCCCTCCAGATGGGCAGGAGAGAGCTCGTATCTAGGACAGGGACTGGCGCAGCCTCTCTGGACATGTTTATTGACAGCTGTTGGGGTCTGGGGTGAGTAGGAGGAGGCAGGGAAGCCATACTGTGCCCCTCTAGGGAAGGATGAAATGCCCTCTTCTGATGTGACTGCTGTTGAGCTTCCTGTTTAGGGGGTGAAATAAGGATTGACAGGAACACAGGCCAAGTTTAGTGTGGCCTAGGAGACGCCATTGTCTTGGGGGTTCTCAGAGAAGAGGAGCAGCAGCAGGCGACGTTGGGACACCTTATTTCTCTGAACCTTCCCTGTTGTGCAGAAGCCAGAGTGCTTTTCAGAGGCAGCGCCATCGGAGCTTGCTGTTCTTGCATGTCTTCGGCTTCATCTGGTGCACATGTTCTGGGCGAGAGTTTATTTTCTACACGGAGCATTTGGAGGCACTTTGAGACAGCAGGCACAGTACGCAGAGTGAGCCTTGGGGGGTGAAATTGCATTTACCGAGGGTTTTATTTTTTCTCTCCCTCAAGGATCCCCTAATTAGCCAAAACCAATTTCAGCCAGCCAGTGTACCACTGGCCAGCTAAGCAGATGCTGCGTATCCTTGAGCCCCTCAGCGCTCGCCTGGCTGCCTGCCTGGAAGGAAGGGGAGGCAGGACTTCTCGCCCAGCTGGATATCTCCCTTTGCTGTTGTGGAGGTCTTTTTGCTAAAGTTATAAGTCCCTCTGGGGAGTATTCTGAATGAATCCTGCTCTTTGGCTTAGAGGAAGAAAGAGGAGAGAAATAGGTTTGTTTTTTTCCCTTCTAATTAGGGAGGACTCAGAGTAATAGAACATTATTTCTGAATGAATGCTGCTCTTTGGGTTAGAGGAAGAAAGAAGAGAGAAATAAATAGCTTTGTTTCTTCTTCACTAATTAGGGAGGACTCAATAAAACTATTTCTTTAGAAAATTTTTACTACATGGATATTTTGTAAACTGAGACACCATTTCAAATGATTAGGCCTTTACTGTATCTAATATTAACAGCCTTAAAGCTCGTTGTAGGAAAGGGAGGATTTTCAGTCAATGTGGTATGGCTGTGGTTGTGGATTTGGAGGGTTCTCTCCTGTCTGGTTTGAGTGTGTCGAGGTCCTGTGGGAGTGGTATTTTGTGGCAGGAGCCCAGAGCCTCTGCCCAGAGGGTTGTGGTTGGATCTAGGTAGGCACTTGGTGGGAAGACTCTTTCTTTGCCACCTTTGTTTCCTGAATGACTGTCCCTCCAGCAACCTGCAACTCCTCCACCTATCAACATGCCCCCTTTTTTATCATGGTTTTGCCTGTGGCTCCTTTCCTTGGGGCTCCTAGTATCTCAGTGAGATGGGTGCATTCCCTTAACCTCAGCATGTGGGTGAGATGACCGAACACCAGGCGGTTTCTCACAGTATTATGAATTACTCAGGCAAGCAAAGTGCCTGTCCAGCACATTTCCCTCTTTGTTTCAGGTTGGTTTGGCAAATGTTTACTGAGCACTCTGCTGGGAAGCTCCAGGGTAGAAAGGATAGATGGGATGCCATCGCATCAGTCTGGTCCTGTGGTCTTAAAAGTGTGTCCAGTACAGGGAGTGAAAGTCTGCCTGTAATTCAAAGTGGAGGACTGTCAGGTCCAGGCCCAGGGTCAGGAGGAACCGGAGGAGACGGGGTGCCATCTCAGAGCGCAGGGGCCTGGGCAGGGGAGAGGTTAGCAGAGGCTTTGGATGAGGGAAGTATTCGAGACATACTTGTAGGGGCAGCCAGGATTTTGGTGGGTTGAGAAAAACTTACTGGAAGGAGCAGCCTGAGCAGAGGCATGAGGGAGGAGAGTTGCTGTAGGTCTAGGTGTTAGGAAGGAGTCTGGGTTTTGTGGTCTGCAGGAAAGGGTAATTGGAGAGATCCTGAAAAAGCCTTTGGAGGAGAGGGCCTTGGGCACTTCTCTGAGGATTTCAAGATTAATCATAGTTATAAAGTCGCCGTCTTTTTTTTTTTTTGAGTTAGGGTCTTCTTTTGTTGCTCAGGTTTGAGTGCAGTGGCATGATCTCAGCTTACTGCCTCCTGAGCTCAAGTGATCCTCACACCTCAGCCTCCTGAGTAGCTGGGACTACAAGTGCACGCCTCTACGCCTGGCTAATTTTTGAATTTTTCTGTAGAGATGGGGTTTCACCATGTTGTCCAGGCTAGTTTCAAAAGCTCTGGGCTCAAGCGTCTGCCTTCCTTGGCCTCCCAAAGTGTTGGGATTACAGGCATGAGCCACTGCACCTGGCCCACGCAAGTCTTATTGACAGTGAAGAGATGTGGCCAGAGCTGTGCATTACTATTACTAAAGTTTTTCCGACAGCAGGGTTCCAGAAAACTGAGAAGTAGTAAGAACTCAAACTTGGATGGTAGAGGTGGAGATTGGAAAGTAGGGTCTAGGATCAGGGAAACTGTGACACAGTGACTAGAGATGAAGAAGCCGTTGGGCATTCAGGTAAGGTGGGAAGGATGAATGTTGTACTTATATAAGGTAAGCTGTAAATTCATTAGCTTGTTGAATGTGAAAGAGTTAGGTGCCTTTATTTTTCCATTACCACCTTAGGCCTAATATTGGGCAGAAAGTTGAGGATGCTTGCATTGTTGAGAAGAGAGAGGTCATCTTAGAGTGAGGGGAATAGAGTTGGGGGCATGCCAAACACAACTGGTTGGACAGTTGTGCTGTGGTACATGTAGGATACCAGGCAGGAGTGACTGTATGGTGGCCACAGCAAGCCCAGACTGGGTAGCTGCTCTTACACACATGCATACCTGCATGTGTACCCATACACGTACCTGTGTGTACAGACACACAAAAGCATACATCCTGACACCAGCATAAGGCCACTGACACCCTAGTGTGTCTAGACAGTTCTAGAGAGGTTATACGACATCGCAGTGTGTATTGCACAATTTGTTAACCAAAGGAAATGCTTACCTCAGCCAGCAAAGAGTCTTCGTGACTTGTTTTCTATTTTAAAAGCATTTATTTGAGGCATTCACATCGTCTGAATCTGGTAAGCAAAGGCATGGTTATCATGTTCAGACTTACAGATTTCCCTGATTAAAGAAAATAGAAGGAGACATCTACTGTGCGAACAGTTAAAGTTATTTGCCAAGATTTCCTTAATTATTCACATGTAATTAAGTGACAATAAGTGATACACGTAATGTGACATAACTTGAGTTGTGTTTTCAAAATTGCATGTTACGTAAAAGGAATAGAAACATAAATACCACTTCATAAGAGAAAAATGATAACGCCTAACTCTTTAAGAGCATTGCTGGTGAGCACAGTGGCTCATGCCTGTAATCCCAACACTTTCAGAGGCTGAGGTGGGTGGATCACATCACCTGAGGACAGGAGTTCAAGACCAGCCTGGCTAACATACAAAAATTAGCCGAGCATGGTGGCGTGCACCTGTAGTCCCAACTTCTTGGGAAGCCGAGGCAGGACAATCGCTTGAACCTGGGAGGCGGAGGTTACAGTGAGCCAAGATTGTGCCACTGCACTCTAGCCTGTGCAACAGGAATGAAACTCCGCCTCAAAAAAAAGTATTGCTGGTTGGACGCAGTGGCTCACACTTGTATTCCCAGCACTTTTGGAGGCCGAGGCAGGAGGATCACCTGAGGTCAGGAGTTCAAGACCAGCCTGGCCAACATGGTGAAACCCTGTCTCTACTAAAAATACAAAAAATTAGCTAAGTAAAATAAAAATAGAAAAAATTAGTTGGGCGTGGTGATGCATCCCTGTAATCCCAGCTATTTGAAAGGCTAAGGCAAGAGAGAATTGCTTGAACCCATAAGGCAGAGGTTGCAGCTGAGATCAGGCCATTGCACTCCTGCCTGGGCGATAAGAGCAAAACTATGTCTCAAAAAAAAAAAAAAAAAAAAGCATTGCTATAGACAAAATACTTTCTTCAATTAAAAATATTCTTTACATGGCTGCTTTGTTTATGAGATACCAAAGATAAGAAAGATGAAGAAATATTTTTCTAGAAATTTTCTTCTCTATAATGTAATTAATAATCTACTTGGATTTCTGTAAAAGATTACGTAAATCTTGAAGTCTTACGGAGGTTTTTGTGGGAGTGGGTGGGAGTAATTGTCTATTACTGTGTCTTTGAATATAAAGCAGTACCAGGCTAGGGCCAGAGGGCATTCAGGCTCTTCACAGATTATATAGGCTTGACCTTGTTAGTACAGCATGCTGTCAGAGCCTCAGCCAAAAACGGCTGAGATGTTTTTGTGCAGGGAAATACAATTTCAAGCACTGGCCTGTCATCTAAAAAGACTTCTTTTCTTCACCCAGTAGCTCTCTGATGGGTTATAGTGACATTTTTATGCCAGTTAGTTTACAAGTTTTATGTAATATTTAGAGAGTTTAGAGAGTTAATTTAAAGCATACATATTTGTATAGGAAAATAAATTGTGTATTTGTCAAAACAATTTATTTTCCTGTACAAATATGTATGTTTTGAATTAACTCTAAATTTTACATACAACTTTAAAAAAATTTTTATGTATGTATTTTTGTAACTTTTTTTAATTGAAAATGCACTCATTAAATTGTTTTACACACACACACACACACACACACACACACACTCTTTAACGAAACAAAATCCTGAGTGACACCACCCTGTAACTAACTGTGGTGAGATTTGATTCAAGTTGACACACTCTTCTGTTTTAGAGAGTAAATGCCTTTGGATTATAACTTACTTGTCTTTCTCAAGAAACTAGAATAAGAGGTGAGTAATGAAAGATTCTTTTTGGAAGTGGAAGAGTCTTGGAATAAAATGTAAATCCAAATTGCCAATATGGCCTGAGAGTAAAGGGGCAAATCTTACCAAGAAAGGGGAATGTATCCATTACCCTGAGCTGCCACTCATTCATCAGGTTTACTGACATTTGTTACGTACCTGGCCCTGTGCTAGGCCCCAGGGATGGCAAGATAAATCAAATGTGGTTTCTGCCCATGAGGATCCATAAGCTTGTGGGGAAGAGGGATGTCTCAGCAGAAGCTTGTGAGACTGTAGAAGGGGCCTCAGGGACACTGGAGGTACAGAAACTACCTGGGAGTAGGGTTAGCTTCTCTAAAGCAGCTGCCCTGGTGCTGGACCTTGGGAACAGATAGAGGAGGTGGTGTCTCCTGCCAGGCCTCCGTGAAGGCGTGGCATTGCAGGAGGGCCTGGTCTGTTCTAAAGTGGGTCGGGTGAGACTGGAACACCAAACAGGCCGATTGTGTGGAGGTTTTATCTCACAGGCAGCATACCATTTGGCCCCCAGGAGTGTCATGCCTGGGGTAGTATTTTTTAAAATATACTAATCACCTCCCTTGCACCCTTCTCTACCCCACTGCATGTTCTTGGTGATATGTTCCAAGACCCCCAGTGAATGCCTGAAACCACAGATGGTACTGAACCCTGTGTAAACTACACATGAATTTCACTTTTCTTCATAATTTTATAAGTAGAAGATTCGTTCTTACGGAAGATTTTAGCAACCTTACCATTTTGTTTTCTTATTGAGACTTTCACCATTTGACTTAAAGGAAGCATTTTGGCTTCTCTTTGGCATATCTGAATTGCCAGCATCACTACCCTTGCACTTTGGGGGCCCTTGTAATAAATAAAGGGTCAGTTGAACACAAGCACTGCGATACTGAGACAGTTGATCTGATAACTGAGTTGGCTACTAAGAAACAGGCTGGTAGCATCCACAGCAGTGGACATGATGGACAAAGGGATGGCTCGCAGTTTTTGTAATGGCAAAAATTTCGTCATACTATGCAGAGCAATGTGTAGTTTAAAACTTAAGACATGTTTATTTCTGTAATTTTCCATTTAATAGTTTTGAACCAGAGTTGACCATGGATAATAACTGAAATTGCAGAAAGTGAAATGTGGCTAAGGGGGCGCTAATGCCTCAGTCATCCCCCAGCCTCTCACCAACTCTGCCCTATATTTCAGATCACCGAAGTGGCCTTGGAGTACAACAACTGTCATGGGGACCAGGTGGTGGAGCGTCTTCTTCAGCACCTGCGGCGGGTGGACGCTCCAGTGCTGCAGTCCCTGGCCCTGGAACCGCCGGCTCAGCTGCCAGATCCGCCGCTGATCACAGCATCCCCCTGCTGCAACACTGTGGTGCTGCCCCAATGGCACTCCTTCTCCAGGACCCACAACGTCTGTGAACTCTGTGTCAACCAGACTGCCGTGGGTGTGAAGCTGAGCTCAGTCAGCATGCCACAGTGCAGCTTTTTTGAAATGGCAGCAGCTTTGGATTCTTTCTACCTCAAGGAGCAGACCTTTTATCACGTGGCATCAGACAGCATAGAATGCAGCAATTTTTTAACTTCCTATAGCCCCTTCAGCTACTACACTGCATGTTGCAGGACCATAAGCAGGGGTATGGCAGGCTTCATTGATTCTGAACTTGAAGCCCCTACCATTGCATTTTCTTCCCTTGGGAAGAAATGTGAGGTTGATGCCCCAAGCTCCGTTCCTCACATTGAGGAGAACAGGTATCTCTTTCCAGAAGTAGACATGACTAGCACAAACTTCACAGGCCTGAGCTGCAGAACCAACAAGACTCTCAACATCTACCTTTTGGATTCAAATTTGTTTTGGTTATATGCGGAGAGACTGGGTGCTCCAAGCTCCACTCAGGTGAAAGAATTTGCCGCAATTGTTGACATGAAAGAAGAGTCTCACTACATTTTGGATCCAAAGCAGGCATTGATGAAGCTCACCCTAGGTACTGTAGGCAGTTTGTTTCTCCAAGCATTGTATGTTTTGTTTGACGTCATATGGGTAAATTTTATTGATGGCTCTCATTACATTTAATTGTGGGGTGATATCAGTTCTGTAGCTCATTTTAAGTCTTGAGACTACCATTGGTCATAATTTTCAAGAAGTTAATTTTGTCTATTAAATGGAACAGAAATATCCTCATTCTAAATTTTGGATAAGTTTGTTATTTATCCCATGGGGGTTAAAGTCCCACTTTCTAAATTGGCGATTAGACATTTCACATGTCTAAGGTAGAAGAAGCTGGAGGAATTGGGGACTTGGGGACTGGAACTGGCAGGGAGGTGGAGAGCCATTCTGATGGGATGTCCTGGGGGCTGATGAAAGTGAGCCTTGACAGCAGAGACGCCTTGCCTCCCTTTTTGTCTCACAGGTTAAAATGTCTAAGGATCAAGACCACAAGACCTAATTTGTTCTGCTGCCGTTTTATAACACTGAGGAATACTGCTAGGACCTGGGATGCCTAGATTGTATCAAGTGTAAAGTGAAGTAAACAAGTGTCAGTTGCAAACCAGCAAAAGCAAAACCCACTTTTTGAGGAGTAAGGCTCCATGATGAGAAAGCATCCAGGGCTTGCCCCGGGGCTTGGCAGCAACATTAGGCTGAACCACACTGGCCTGTTCCCAGGGCTTTGCTGACACCCTTGACTACACGCAATGAAGTGAGAATTCAAAAGCCATGTTAGTTCAGCCTCATTGGAAACGTGAGGGAGGGTCAGTGTATGCCAAATGGAGAAAGGAGGAATTTGGTAGGGAAGGAAACCTTTAATATTAAGTTTTATAAAGTATGAAATCAACAGTATGACTCAGAGCTTCTACATGCAAGTTTTTTTAGCCATCCTCTTTCAAATCCAGGTGAAGCTTGTTTCTTACATTAGACACATTTGTGAAAAGGCTTTATGTAAATGCTGATTTTTCTACATCAAATTACATATTATAAATTCAAGAGTTCTTCAGTGTTTAAAAGAACCCTATGACCAGTCACTTTTTGAAGGGCATAATCTAATGATAATACAGATTACTCCCAATTCATGTTTTCTAAAGTTATTTTGAGGTGTTTTCTTAAAATGAAACAATTTTTTTTTAATGGGAAACAGACTCCAGAGAAATGGGGTCAGTGCTCCCACAAGCATGTATTTTTGAGGTAGTGTGTATTAGATTTTCCTGAATTCTGTTCGATAATGCTCAAGTGTTTAATGACCTCATAATGTGTTCACTTTGAATTTAAGGGTAATTGAAAGAAGTCTTTTTTAGATTTCTTTCCATCTCTGTATCGCCTCTGAAACGTTCAGCGTCGCTGTTTTTTGTCCTGTAGTTGGTGACAGAATTTTTAGAGAGCTTGTAAAAAAACATCTACTGTGTGTCTTTGTCGGTTTAGAGAGTTAACTCATAAGTCAGCTATCTCTATGGCAGTTTCAGAATTTAGGCTTTATTCAGATTAGGAAATCTTGGTTTCATGTTTCAAAAACATAGCCAGCTAAGTGCTATTTAGATGCTGATCGCGAATTCTCTTTAGTATTCACATAACATTCTTCACTTCCTCCTCGATTCTGCACTGCATTGATTGGGACCTCAAAATGGAGGGAGTTAGAAGAAAGAAAAAGAACTGAAACTAGCTGAGTGCAGTGGTGTACACCTGTAGTCCCAGCTACTCTGGAGGCCAAGGTAGGAGGATCGCTTGAGCCCAGGAGTTCAAGGCTACAGTGAGCTATGAATGCAGCACTGTACTCCAGCCTGGGCGACAGAGTGAGACCCTGTCTCTTAAATAAAAAAAAAAAAAAGAAAAGAAAAGAAAAGTGAAATTCAAATTACTATTGCTTCTGATGAAGCAAAGGACTCTGAAGATGGCAGAATTTGTGGGAAGGATAAAACTGTTGGTTCAAGTTAGGTTTTTGATTATTTATAGGTTTTATTTATGTATTTTTTCACTACATATAATTTTTTCTTAACCTTTAAAAAAAAGAAACTTGAATAACCTTAATAAAGGAAACAAAAAAACCATAGCTCATCTTCAAATTAATGAGCATTTAAACACATTCCACATTACTGTAGCTTGTGCAATTGCTACATTTGTAGTTAAGCTTAAAGGTCTCCGTCTTATAGAGTGAAATTTCTTGAAAAGATTGTGGCTTGTTGATGATTTATATAGTCTTACCTGGTGTCTATTTGTGGAGCAGTCCTTTTAAAAAAAGAATAGTCTATGAATATTAGAACATCTAATCCTGCATAGTGTTTTGTTATCTAAATTACTGTGTCTGCTGAGTTAATACTCCCAGAGCTAAACCTGATGCCACCTGGGCAGCTTTGTTTGGGGTTTTGCTGATAGGTGAAATGTTAAAAATGTGAGCCTATGAAGTCATTTTGAGTTTTTAAAATGTGGAGTTTAAAAGTAGGCCAGCTATTTTCCTTGTACCTAGAGAAGAGTTGATCTCATTTTCTCTTTATTTTTAGAGTCTTTTATTCAAAACTTCAGCGTTCTGTACAGTCCCTTGAAAAGGCATCTCATTGGAAGTGATTCTGCCCAGTTCCCATCTCAGCATTTAATCACTGAAGTGACAACTGATACCTTTTGGGAAGTAGTCCTTCAAAAACAGGTATGTGGTCACGAGAGGCAAAAGTAAAGCCATCTATCCCCCTTAAAAAAATCATTTCCAAAGCTGCAGCTGTTGGGTGAGCAGATGTTTTTGATGTATAGTAGAAGAGCCATGTGATGGTTCGATTTCAGACCGTGAATGAATTACATGTGGTTTTAAATTTCCGAAAAGTGCTTGAGAAAGCACAGAATTAGAAGGACCTAAAGATGAAAATTTTCACTACAATATTTACATAGGTAGCATTTATCGAGTGCCTGCTGGATTCTAAGCAATGAGGAAGAGCTCATTTCCTGTGTAAGTAACAGCTGTCTTCCCCTTCCCACAGGACGTTCTCCTGCTCTATTATGCTCCATGGTGCGGCTTCTGTCCATCCCTCAATCACGTCTTCATCCAGCTAGCTCGTATCCTGCCGATGGACACATTCACTGTAGCAAGGTGAGCAGGCCTGTTGTGCAGTACTTTGGGCTGTGTGCCTATTTTCACTCGTCTTTGCAGCTTAGCCACATGCTATGCGAAGATCTGCCCGTTTTCCATTAACCTTTGGTATGACTTGGCTGGATTTAATTGTCAGGTTGAAGCTATGAGCAAAGCCTCATTGAAACTGAACTTTTCCTCATGAATTCTGAGTGTTCCTTCCATGATATTGATGTTTAGCCCTGACTAAATTTGTAGGTGGCCAAGTGCAGTTCTGTGGGGAGAGCCCTGACCTGGTTTTCAGGATGGCCTCTTGGAATACCATGGGACAGTTGCCCCAGGGAATGCCAGTTGGCCCTGGGATCTTGAGCAGATCTCTCCACCAGCCCTGGTCTTCCTTATTTGCGAAATTAAGCAGAAGGATCTGTAGATATCCATGTTCTAGTATTGTGATTCTGTGGGTACTGTATGTGGGCTTTTGAGTAAACAAAATTCTTAAAAATAATTTTTTGAAAAAGAAGCCTCAAGTACAGAGTTTTTAGATGGGGTATAAGCAGTTTTGGGTGGCGAAAATTGCTCACATTTAACCCCCTACCCCTGAAAAACCCTCCAGATAGATAAGAGTTAAATATAAAAAAAAACAAAAAATAGCAAGATTTGCCGGTTCCTCCGAGAGATGGAAACTTTCCAAAGTGGAAGCAGTTGAAAAAATAAAGAAAGAAAAATGGACAGATTCCACTAGAAATACATGCAGTGAAAACAGGGAAAGCAGACGATAAGGGGGACTATTAATATATTTTCCAGTGTCTGTATGTCACCTGATATATGCGCTGTAAGTAATAATTAGAGCCAAATCTGAGGAGTTACTCTGCTGGGAGACTTTTAGATATACATATTACCTGATTTAGTCCTAGGGACACTCAGCGAAGCCACTCTGGTTAAAAAAAGAAAGTGCTCTTTTTATTGAGGAAACCGAGGCATAGAAAAATTAGACAAGTTGCCAGAGTTTCAACCTGCAAATGAATGACCAGGATTGAATCAGGCATTTATACTCCAGCCTCCCCCAAATTAAAATGCTTTAGGAAACAGCTGAGACAGATGCCATTGTGAACAAAGGACGTCAGCAGGTTTTTCTTTAAGAAGAGAGAGTAAATAAACAAATGGGGAAATTATAATCTAATAAATGTAAATTAAAACAGTAACAAAGTGTCATTTAACATATTAAATTAATCAGTGCTTTTAAGTGGCAGAATCTTGTGTTGATAAAATAAAATGGAAACTGCAGTCAGATGTATCTAATAGAATGAGTATATTGCCATAACTCTTTTGGAACGGATTTTGGCAACATTCACAAGAAATCAACAAAAACAGTTAACACATTTTTGACCCAGTTAATTTTACTTTGGAGAAGTAATGGAATAGGAATTACAGAGAAGCATGAGCTCATCATTATAGCACTGTTTATATCCACCAGGAGAGGAATGTTTCAGTAAATTATGGTTGGGCATTTAATGGAGTTTTTATCCCTTAACAATGCTTTTCATACAATTAATGGAAAAGAATAGAGTATGAAATACATGACAACTGTTCTTTAAAGTATATAAGCATATAGGCCATGTGCCATGGGTGAGTTAGTATAGACATCATTTTCCGTATTAGAAAGTTAATGTAAAATCTGCTAAGAAAATAGTCTGTTTTTGGCCTCTATGCAGATTTCCAACATAAAGAGGGTAAAATTTTCCATCTTCAGAGAGGCTTGATTTTGCTCAATGATTTCCTTTCTTTTTCCAAAAATATTCAGGGATTAAAATACTTGGCTAGCTCCTGTCAGGTGAGACGTGAACTACTCTTCAGGTGTCAGTGCAGCATTTCCTGCAAGTTCATTTTTCCTTTCAGAACGTTGAGTTGCTACTCAGTGGAAAGTGTCCACGTAGTGGAAAGTTGCATGTCTTGGAAGTAGCATTGCCCAGCTCACACCTGGTAGTGCACTCATTGCGAAGGGGCTAGCCCAGTGTGGGGTATAAAAATTGCACCAGGTTCTTGAGGTTATCTGAGAAAGGTCTTTCAAGTTGGCATTTCTTGGACTGATCTTCTGCCATTTCTGTTCTTCTCTTTTGCCAGGATTGATGTGTCTCAGAATGACCTTCCTTGGGAATTTATGGTCGATCGTCTTCCTACTGTTTTGTTTTTTCCCTGCAACAGGTAATGCCAATTTTTTTTTTCACTAGTGGGCAGTTGGGATTCTTTTGTGGAGGTCTGAAAATGAAATGTGTTTAAGATGTAAATCATTCATTATGTTCAAAAAATGTTCCCTTAGGAGCCAGGCACTAGGGCTCATGCCTGTAACCCCAGCACTTTGGGAGGCTGAGGTGGGCAGATTGCTTGAGCTCAGGAAGTTGAGACCGGTCTGGCCGACATGGTGAAACCCCGTCACTACACAAAATAGCCAGGCATAGTGGCATATGCCTGTAATCCCAGCTACTCTGAGGCTGAGGCACGAGAAACTCTTGATCCTGGGATATGGAGGTTGCAGTGAGCCAAGATCACACCACTACACTCCAGCCTGGGCGACAAAGCAAGACTGTCTCAAAAAAAAAAAAAAGTGCCTTAGGGACATAGGGTAAAAGGGCTGTAGTGTCAAGATGTTATGTGTGGTACGGATCTTTTAAAAGAAGGTTGCGTTTCCCACAGTTTATCTCTTACCCACGCTTGAATGTGACTGTGAGAATTCTTAGCTTTCATGGCCTATGTGAACATATGGAGGACGCAGAGACTGACAAGAAAAGACCCCATGTTTGTGTGGGTCAAAACAGCAGAGAATCTGTGGAACCCTGCCTGCCTCAAGCCTTCCACATGCCTGTCTCTTAATTGGCCTCCCAGCAGCTCCTCATCCCTCTCATACAGAGGACAGGGTGGCTTTCTTGCCCATAGCAAGATGGAGAAGAAATCCCATCCTTGCCTTGGTTCCAGGAGCCCTGCAAAAGGGCTTTCTCCCATGCATGCAGACTGCTGTGAATGTCTGCCATGGGGTTGTTGCTTGATTTTTTTCATGCTTGCCTAGCCAGTGTTCCAGGTGCAGATCTTCACAGCAACTACCCCGAAAGCCCTAGCAAGCAGGACATTAATGGGGGAGTGGACTTCTAGTTAGTGAATGTAGATGGCAGATGTTTTAGAAAAGAAAATGAACTCTTGGTCCTTTAGCGCCTAATATACTGGATGTTTGCTCCCTTTTTATAGATTCCTTCTGGTTTTTAGAAAGTTGAGTCCTTCTGGGGACCCACTCACATGGCTTTGACAATATCCTCTCTCCAGGGGAAAGTGTCTGCAGCATCATTTAGGGAGTCCCTTACTCGCATGTGTGACTTTTGCTGTTTTAATTACCTGCCTCCCTTTTGCAATTCAGCTTGTCATGTTTCTCTAGGAGAGTGTTTGCTTCATATCTATTGAATCATTCCCTTGGTTTTCGCTCTGTATCTCAAAGAATATTTGCTGGAATACTTCTGTGGTAGTAGGGTCTTGTCAAATCATGCACTAAAAACAGAATGTGACTCACCCTTTTTTACTGCTGACTGAGTTGTGATGAGGCTTTTTCTTTCTAAGAAGTGTTTAAATTACCACATAGTCCAGGAATCACGGACAGTAACACTAACAGTTTCATCTCTGTGGGACAGGAGTTGGGCATGTAGTTTAATGACGAATAATTTTTGAATTATTTGAATTCCAAATAAAAAAGAAAAAAAATATTAAAATCATAGCACCCAGCACATTCCTTTTTAATGAAGAAGTTCTCAGCAGCTGGCAGAAATGCATCTATTTAGAAGACACAGGCAAAACAGGTGACAGGTCAGGGCGTCATCTGGAGACCTGTGTCTGGGCTAAGTGACCTTCGTTCTGAAGCTGCCGGGTGTAGTAAACATGAAGATGAGCGCATTTCTCTGGCCCCATGCTGGGCACTTGCTGCAGCCCTGCAGCCCCTTACCCTTGTCCTTGACCTGGAAAGGTCAAGAGTGTAAATATATAAGAAGACTATCCACTTACCTTTTAATGGAAGGAGGTTGGTAAACAAAGCCTTATGGCTTTGGAATGGAATTTTTCTCATTTCCTAAAAAAAATTGGTAGTCAGAAGTAAAGTATGCTCATCATGGACTGGTCCCAAGCGAGTGTTTGGTTTAGCCAGAAGGTAAATGGGCAAACAGCGACAGGTTGCAAAAGAGGAAATGAAAAAGGGTATTTGATAATATATAGTAAGACCTTTTTCACTGTCCACCTGCTTATGCTATTTTTAGTGAAAATAATATGAGATTGTATATTTACTATGATAAAATAGAAACTTGTACATGTGTTAGGTGGAAGTGTTCACAGAAGTTGAGGTGTTGATAGTGATTTCAGAGGAGTGAGATTGCAAGTGATTTGAAGGTGCTTCTTGTATGTTTTTACATCCCTTTTGAATTGTCTACAAAGAGCATGTCTTGATATATAAAAATCATGAAGGAAAAAATATGCAAGAGCCTGTCCTCAGGAGGAAGAGGCAGGGGAGGGGCCTTGAGGGAGACAGAGTCCTGTGCAGAGGCGTCTCAGAGCCACTTGCTCCACTGAGCAGGTGCTCCTCCAGCCAGCACTTGCATCAAACTCTGTGACAGTTCAAAATGTAGGTGCTCTGGCCTGGCCCTGGGCCAGGCAATGAGGGGGAGATGGGTGCCCCTGTCCATCATAGGGGAAGGATCACACTTTTTTTTTTTTTGGACACGGAGTCTCGCTCTGTTGCCCAGGCTGGAGTGCAGTTGCGTGATCTCAGCTCAGTGCAACCTCCACCTCCCTGGTTCAAGTGATTCTCCTGCCTCAGCCTCCCGAATAGCTGGGACTACAGGTACCACGACGCCCAGCTAATTTTTTATATTTTTAGTGGAGACGGGGTTTCACTGTCAGCCAGGATGGTCTCTTATCTCCTGACCTCATGATCCGCCCGCCTTGGCCTTCCAAAGTACTGGAATTATAGGTGTGAGCCACCTTGCCTGGCCAGAATCACACACTTTTTTAGAGGTGTGCCCTGCCAGTCCCTCAGGATTAGAGGAGAGTGGAATAGACATTGGGACCTCTTCCCACCACATTTTCACATTATTGCTTTCCTGGAAGTAGATGGTTGACATTCTGTGTCCTTGCTACTTTTAACAAAGTGTTTTAGCATGCCCATTAGGGACATTCATGGAGAGTGCACCAAGACCTCTTAGCAGATAGCATGCTTGCAAATGTCACTGTCCTGTAAATGTCTTGAGATAGACATACTGAGGGATCTTGGCAGCTTTTTCTGGGAAGTAATTTACCTTTACTCTGCCTCGTAAGACCAGTCTCGTGCTGCAGAACGATGGGGCAGGTCCAGCTTCTGTATTCTTCCATGGGCCCACTTCACAGGGCCATGATATGTTTTTAGTTGCTGTGGGGGTGTTTTTGTTTTTTTGTTTTTGAGACAAGGTGACACTGCAGCCTGGAACTTGGGCTCAGGTCATCCTCCCACCTCAGGCTCTCAAGTAGCTGGATCTACAGGCATGTGCCACTTTGCCCGGCCAATTATTTTATTTTTTTGTACAGATGAGGCCTTACTGTATTGTCCAGGCTGGTCTCAAACTCCTGGCCTCAAGCGATCCTCCTGCCTCAGCCTCCCAAAGTACTGGGATTACAGGCACTCAGGGCCATACCCAGCTTTGTCATTTGAATGGCTGGGATGCCCCACCTGAAGAAAGCTTGTATGTTAAGAAAACTAAGCTTGGCCAGGCGTGGTGGCTCATGCCTGTAATCCCAGCACTTTGGGAAACCAATGCAGGCAGATCACAAGGCCAGGAGTTTTAGATCAGCCTGGCCAATATGGTGATACCCCATCTCTACTAAACATACAAAAATTAGCCGGGGGTAGTGATGGGCACCTGTAATCCCATCTACTTGGGAGGTTGAGGCAGGAGAATCACTTGAATCTAGGAGGTAGAGGTTGCAGTGAGCCGAGATTGTGCCACTACCCTCCAGTCTGGGAGACAGAGCGAGACTCCGTCTCAAAAAAAAAAAAAAAAAGAAAAAAAAATGAAGCTTTAAAGGAGGGGATGGTGAAATGCATACCCCAAAATTTTATGCTACTTTTAGTGAAAAGAATATGAAATTGTATATTTACTATGATAAAATAGAAACTGTTTTATGGTTAGGTGCAGTGGCTCTGGGCAGCCGAGCTCTGGAGTCCCTGCTGTTGACTTCTATTCTGTTAACACCTGAGGGAGACAAACCTGGCCACTGGCCTGCCTCATACATAAGTGCATAAAGCTGGTAGTTTTGGTGGATTGCAGCCAGACTGTATAGGCACAGGTAAATAGAAGTGTGAGAGAAACTTCATCAGATGATTAAATGACAAGTTGTGGAGAGGAATTTTCTAGATCTCTAGATCAGGACCTGGAACAAAGCTGTGGGGAAACCCCTTCCTTTGTCACTTCCTTCCTTATTCTGTGCTCTCAGGGCCGGGCAGCCTGAATCATAGTCCCTTGGTTGTTCTGTTTGCCAGGGATCAGGTTGCCAGGTGTGAGCCAAATGTACCCAGGGATCGGGGGTAAAGTCACCCCCAGTTGAGAACCCTTGCCTTAGATAATGTGTAATAAATGCTTGCTAAAGGAACAGGCTGAATATCTTTCAAGTTCTTCCTATTTCTCTGGGCACTGTCAGTGGGCACAGAGGGACACAGGTGGGACAGTCCTGCCTCCCCTGGACGCTCTTCCCGACCCAGCCACTGGGCACCTCCGAGCACACAGAGGCCCCCTGCCTACACACTCCCAGGGCCCTGCATTACTGGCTTTAGGCCTGGGCCTAGGAACTCCTGTCTTTCTTGGACTGTGTGGGTGAATCTGAGCTCTGGCTTCAGGAACAGATAAGCCATGTAAATTACAGAATAAGCATATGGGACAGCCTCTGTAGAGAATTTCTTGCCCAAGCAACATTTTCCTTACTTTCAGTAAGTTAAATCCGTGGAATGTCTTTTATTGGTGAGAAGTGATGGCCTGGCCTTGGGTATAGTCTGCTTTTGGATGAATTGTGTTGGCCCGACTCGCGTCTTTGCTTCCTTTCCCTTTCTCTCCAGAAAGGACCTAAGTGTGAAATACCCCGAAGATGTCCCCATCACCCTTCCAAACCTGCTGAGGTTCATTTTGCATCACTCAGACCCTGCTTCCAGCCCCCAGAATGTGGCTAACTCTCCCACCAAGGAGTGTCTTCAGAGCGAGGCAGTCTTACAGCGGGGGCACATCTCCCACTTGGAGACAGAGATCCAGAAACTGAGAGCAGAAATAAGCAGCCTCCAGCGAGCACAAGTGCAGGTGGAGTCCCAGCTCTCCAGCGCCCGCAGAGATGAGCATCGGCTGCGGCGGCAGCAGCGGGCCCTGGAGGAGCAGCACAGCCTGCTCCGCATGCACAGCGAGCAACTGCAGGCTCTCTACGAGCAGAAGACGCGCGAGCTGGAGGAGCTGGCCCGCAAGCTGCAGGAGCTGGCCGACGCCTCAGAAAACCTCCTCACCGAGAACACGTGGCTCAAGATCCTGGTGGCCACCATGGAGAGGAAACTGGAGGGCAGGGATGGAACTGAAAGCCTGGCGGCCCAGAGAGAGGTCCACTCCAAGCAGCCTGAGCCCTCAGGTGCCCCCCTGCTACCTGGCAGCTCCCCTCCACTTGCTAACACCAGTGCCACACTGGCGTCTGAAAGGAGTAACGAGAATAGGACAGACTAACTTTTTAAATGACATGAAGAAATCAGAAGTGAAAATTGTACATTGGGAATATATTTATGCAAATTTTATTGAAATTTATTGTAAATAAAGATTTTCTCAGTGGTCTAGAAAATCAACTTGAATGTCATTCAGCATTTATTGAAGAGGGATGACATCCCTTCCACTTATTGCACAAACTTGGTAGCTTTGAGACAAAAACAGTAGCACAGTCCATTTGAATATTCGTCCAAAAAATTAGTCCATATTTTAGTGGCTCAGTGTCAAAAGTTCCCTCCCTGTCCCTGCACTGTTGCTTCTGCAGTGATACAAAGGATGAACGCTTAATTTCTTGATTAGTCAGAAAACTTGAATGCAACAGTTGGGCATTCAGAAAGAATTCCAAGAGAGGTCATAACCTACTAAGCCATTTGAGAGAGTGGCTCTGGTGTCTATGCTAAAAAAAAAAGTAGCTATTGAAAAATAAGAACAGTGAGCGCTATGATGTGGTTCACTAGTTCTACAGGCATTTTCATTTTCCTCCCAAAGACCCCCCCTCCCCCAGTGCCTCACTTAGTCTCTGACCTTCACCCAACACAGCTACCATGCTCAAATGGGCCTGATTCAAACTCCCAAGTACGTCCCTGGCACCAGGGAGTGGGATAAGAAAGCCTTCAGAAGTGAAACTGATGAGAAAGTGATGCTTAATCACTTCAAAACCCAGATTTCACTGGCAAGGTCAAAACCACAGGTCAAGTCTGATAATCGAGCACTGGTCAGTTCAGGGATCAGGCTCGGAATCTGAAAATGCAGATCCTAGCTGCTCCTGCGTCCCTCGGGTGTGGAGGAAGGAAAAACAGCCTAGGGTATGTGCTGGCTGCGGTGAGAGTCGAGGTAGAAAGCCTGGAAGTTCTGGAACATGAGGGGATGGGTCACATGCCCGCCTCAGCCTTTCCTCATTCACCAAGGCAAACCTTCTCCCCCATCTTCCACCTTTGGAACTTCTGTTCTCCCTCCTAGGCCTGGTTTCAGTGGCTCCTGCCATGTGTCCTGCCCAGCCAGCCTGCGGGGCCTCTGCGGATATCACACCTGCCCCCCCCACCACCTGTTCTGAGCTTGTCCACGTCAGTGGATAAAGGTGTTGCCTCTCCTTCCTAAGGGCTCTCAAGAGCCCAGCTGAGGTGTTTCATTACTACCTCCTGCTCAGATGGCCCCGCCAGCCATCCCTCTTCCCACCCCAAGCTACTACTTAATGTTTAACCCCTGCAATTTAGGTGTATGCTGCTTAAAAGGGCTCCGTACTTCTCCCCTCTTGAGGTTTCAGAATGTGGATTCATTCAACACGCTTTTTAGAAGAGTCTTGGGTGAGTCCAGAGGAGGTTCCTCTAGCCTGAGCAGGAGACCAGAGCTCTGAGCTCAGGCATTAAGGGCCAGCGTTCTGTGGTTAAGCCAGGGCTGGCCTTCCGAGGATGGCAGGCATGAGTCACGTCTGAATCATAAATTACTGTGTGCTTACGGTGGTGGGATTAAAAATCAAAGTGAGCTCACTGAAGTGTACACAGGAGAGGCCTTGGAGACGCTAGCTCACCTGAGAGCCACCAACTCACCACCTGTGGGAGAGTCAAGTCCTGAACTCAGCATTCACCTCTGCCCTGCCCCCTGCTGCAAGCACAGGCTGGCAGGAAGCAGTCTGGTGGCTCCTGTGGCAATGTGCATGTGAGAAATGGTGTTCCCCGGGTCCTCAGTGCCTTCAGAGCTGGGTCAGGAGACGGGAGACCCGCTGAGGACAGCAGAGTCAGGACCCTGCAGGCAGGTGGTTATCAGAGGAGAGGAAGCCAACTGGTGTGAAAAGGGAAGAGGAAAAGAAGAAAAAAGACCACCTCAACAGTCCCCTCCCTGTCCAGTGCAGAAACTAGGAAACACCAACACAAAACATACAACTTTCTCTTTCCTAGGCCAACTGGGTTTCAGACCAAAAGCAGCCACCACAGACTCTGGTGTTTCTATGAGAATCAGAGCAATTTCAGCGAAGCCTGCACTGCAGGGGGTTGGGGAGAACTCGGCATGCTGAAGACCAAAGGGGTGAGAAACTACTCTGCTACAAGGATGCTGGCAGCCTCTGGGACTCGTGCCCTGACTCGCCCTTCAATGGCTCCCAGGCAGGTCCGGTAGCTTCCCTGCAGTAACTCCAATCTCAACAGGAACTGCTATTTAACATGTGAGTCTAACTGGAGAAGGAACAGAAGGGTGTGGGGGGTGTGGTTCCTCTTCCACCCATGACTAACCAAGCAGAGATCACCCAAGCACCCCAATTGATTGGCCACGAGACCCCAAACTGGCATCTCACTTCCTTGAAATACAGACAGATGAATACACATGAGAGACCCCTGCTGAGTGCAGCGTGGGCCTTTACAAGCCTATGACCCTTCATGGTCTTGACTCAGCTTGTCATGAGTACAGCCAGAATCAAACCAGTCCCGTGTGCACTAGATGATATTTTAAAAAATCAGCAAAAGGGCTTAAGCACGTGCTTCCGGAGGCCTATTTACAGTTCACAGGTTTGTTAGTTCACGCATTACAGTAGTAGCTCCATCAAAAACAGGCTCAGCTAAACATTCAAGTAACAAAAGCGCTACGGGGCTGTGAGCCCCAGCAAGGTCAGGCCTGCCCACTGCCTGCAATGGGCAGCCTCACCCGGAGGCCGAAGGGACGCCCAGGACAGCGGGCCTTCGGGCGTCAGTGCATGCGATGACGAAGCCTGCAGAGGCCATGCCAGCAAGTGTCAGCCCTTCCTCTCAGACAGCAGCACGTCTGTGTGGTTTTGCCCCTCCCAGCACCTCTCGGCTGGCTGCAAACAGGACCAGGAGCCTCCCATCCTGGCTCAGCCATGGACTTCCGGGCCGTTGGGAGTCATCAGCTTGGCCTTTCTCTCCACGCACGGTCCTTTGGCTGAGTACTGCACCAGCAGGAAGGGCTCCTTAGTTTCCCCATCCCCCACGATGCTCTCCTCGTCCTCCGACTGGCTGATGCGCTGCAGCCGCAGGTAGCACCAGCAGCCCAGGATCAAGGCCCCCAGGGCTGCGATGGCAATGAGGATGACGATGACTGTGACCACGCCCGTGGTGGGGCTGTGGTCCATAATAGACATGGTCAGTGCTGGGGGCTTCCTCGGCTGGAAGTGCTTTGGGGGTGGCCACTCAGTGAGGCTGGAACTCAGGCTGGGCACAGTAGTCCTGAAAGACAAAGCAGGTGAGGTACAGGAGGGCCTCCGCCAGGGACCCAGACCACCCATGAGCTGCAGCTGGCACTTCCACAAGGTCTATTTTTAATCGTTCTTAGACCTGCCCATCACACCCTCACCCTGCCAAAAAGTATGCTGGCCAGCATTCGAAGACATCTGCTCGCCGGTGCTCACCCAGCTCCTGCTCACGACCTTTGAAACCCCGAGTACTGCTGTACCAGCCAGGCGAGTCACCCTTGCTGGCTGCAAAGCCGGGAACACTGCAACAGCAGCAGCTGCAGCAAAGGCTGCCAGAGAGCCAGGTGCGGTTCTGGTTCTTCTCTTGAAGGTACACCTTTGGGAAGCCCAGCCCTCCTACTCAATGTTCGTGACCACGAAGGGACTGAGGTCATGAGAAATGACCAGGCGCGGTGGCTCACACCTGTAATTCCAGCACTTTGGGAGGCTGAGGTGGGCAGATCACTTGAGTCCAGGAGTTTGAGACCAGCCTAGCCAACACAGCGAAACTCCGTCTCTACTAAAATACAAAAATTAGCTGGGCATGGTGGTACCTGCCTGTAATCCCAGCTACCCAGCTACTCGGGAGGCTGAGACACGAGAATCGCTTGAAGCCAGGAGACACAGGTTGCAGTGAGCCAAGATCCCACCACTGTACTCCAGCCCTGCAGCCTGGGCAACAGAGCAAGACTCTCTCCAAAAAAAAAAAGCTGAGAAATGACATCAGTCCCTGTCCCAAACAGACATCATATACAGAACAGTCAGGTCCTTTGGGGACACCTGTGAGAGGGTGTAGTGGACAACAGCCTTTGCCACCAGGCACTGCAGCTGGCCTGGGAAGACCCCTGGAACACGGCACACCATCTGAGGAGGAAGCTGGGCAGCGGAGTCCCTTGTATGGCTTGGGCCAAGGCCAACCAAGCAAGTGACAGGGTAGAGTGTACCGGGAGATGGAGACAGGCACTTGGGGAGCTTTGGGGAGGCAGGGAGGGTGGGACAGAGACTCCCCGCCGACGGAGCTTAGCATCTAGTGCAAGAGCCAGACCGCAACAGGTCAGTACCCCAGATGCTGGTCACTCACAATGCAGGGCACCATGTCAGGAACACGGCGACTAGGTACCACGATGCTAAACTGGGTGGGCAGGTGGGAGGCAGGGAGGCAGTGCTGATGGGTTAGAGTGTTCCTGGCAGGAGGAACGGTGAGGGCTAAGGCTCTCTGAAGGCAGAGGGGGTCCCCCTGGCAAGTGCCAGGAGTCGGATACCAGCTGGTTTGGGTGGGGGCAGGGACAAGGCCCCTCCCAGGCCAGGCCAAGCCTTGCTCTGCATGTTGAGGAAGTGATGCCAGAACTAGGAGGGCCGGAACCACCACCTCCACCTGGCCGAGCCACGGAGTTCACACATGCATGCGGCTGCCGAGTGGCTCAGGACAGCGCGGCTGTGGAATGCACACAAGGACTAAGAGTCCCCTGCTCCAGGTGCCCTGTCAACCCTCTAGGTGACACCCAAGGCACAACCAGTGACAGCACGCTGAGGCCAGGGCTTTGCCGCTGCTGCCCCTTGGTGCTGAGGCTGGCAGGCTCTCCGGCATCCCAAGATAACCTGCACTTTCTTCCCTCTTCTGCCTCGCTCACCACAAACAGAGCAAACACTCACTGCACCTGGGGTCAGTGAGGATAAGCAGGCCTGAGACACGTTCCGCACGGGACTGGGCGCGCAGTTGGCACTCAGGACTAGACGTCTGGCTTCTTTTTGTTCCCTTTGGATGAGACTGACATCAGCACAGGCAGACAGCCCTGGAAGGAGGTTTTCCCTCCAAACAGGATCGAACCTGCTGCATTCTTGAGCAACAGCAGTCTTAAGGAGAAATGATTCTTACCCAACAGGAGTTTCCCCAGAAGCCAGGTTTGCCTGAAGGTCAAAGCCAGCCGAGTCAGCATCCCCAGCACCTGTCTGGGGTCCAGGCCCCGGGAAACCGGCAGCCTCGCAGAGGGCCCTGGGCAGAGGAGGTGAGCTCCCTCCATTCCACTGCCTTTCCCCTGCCTCTAGGGGCCAGGCTGCTGCAGGCACTAAGGATCTCCCTGTCTGCTCCCAGACCACCCAAGTCCTCACAATGACCTGCAGGAGCAAACACTACACATCCCCAACATGCCCTGCTTGCCAGCCACGCTGACCCCCATGCACCCTCCCACCAGGCCCTGGTCCGGGCAGTTGCTCCTGCTCAGAACATTCCACCAGTTTATCCTTGTTCAGTGGTTCTCAATTGGGGGTCATTGTGTTCCCACCCTGGGGACATCTGGCCATGTCTGGAGCCACTTCTGCTTGTCAAAACTCAGGGGAGGTAGCACTCCTGGCATCTAGGGAGACTATGGATGCTTCTGGCACCTACTGTGCACAGGGCAGCCCCCACCCCACAGATGGACCAGCTGGAGAAAGAAACCCTGACCTGGTTAATGCCAGCTCCGGCAGGGAAGCCTTCCCAACCTGGAAGTCCAGGTCGGGCTCCTTCCCTCCGGAGCAGTGGCCCCGGTGTGCAGCCCTGGCTTCTGGCGCACGGCCACCTGATTAGCGCCCATCTCCCCCTCCAGTGGTCCATGAGCTCCACGGTGGCCCTCCCCTGTCCCCTGCATGCACAGACCACCCTGGCCTCTCTCCTGCCACCATCAGGTCCCACAACCCTGCTCAGCTATCCTCTCAGGCCTCCAGACTGGACAGGAGACCCCCCTAACCCCCTGGACAGCCTGCCCACCATGGCTGGGTGAGCCTGTGTACACTCATCCCAACTTCTGCGTTCTCTCCCTGCAGGGATAACACCTGCCTGGCCCGTGCCTCCCGCCACCCTCTCTCCTGCACCTCTGGTTCACAGAGCCTGCTGAGGCGCCTGCCCTCCCCCGGGGCTTCTGGACAGGAAGGCAAGTCAGTATCAGTTCGGAAGGGGAAGTGTGTGTGTTTAGGGGTGGGGGTGGTTCACAGACAGGAAGTACAAAATCAAACAATGGCACCATGACCTAGGGTAGGCAGAGCAAAGCCAGGTGGGCAGGCCAGGTCGAAGGGCCCCAGTTCAACCAGGACTAATGAGGAAACTGAGGCACAGGCAGCCCCAGCTCCAAGGGATTCTCTCAGAGGAGTGATGACCTCAAAACCCTGTCTGCTGCCCTCACCCCAAGCCGGGAGACATGGGCAGAACCAGGTGGGGGGCTCTGCCCCCCGTGAGCACAGAGCCCAGGGACTGAGCCACAGTCACGCCTGGCCTGTGGTCTGGCCCTTCTGAGTGCGTATCTGTTCCTTTGTTCACTCAGCAAATGTTTCCTGAGAAACCATCTTTGCAAAAATGTGATGGCATAATCCCCGCTCAGAACCCTCCCTGGCACCAGAAGAGAATCCAAGCTTCCTGCCTCCCCAGGTGTCCCCACGCCCTCCGCTGCAAGCCCACACTCCCACCTCTGCCCTGACTGCCCCGTGGCTGCAGCCTTCCTATTCGAGACTTTCTCAGAAGGCGCCTCTTGTAGGCTGCCCTTCCAGACCACCCTGGCCCAAGACCCCCTCCTCCCACGCCCCCACTGCAGCCTGGCCCTACTTCATTTGTTCTCCGTGCTACCTGCCCTTCTCTAGGCTCAGGGGCTGTCCCCTGGCTGTGTCGCACTCCTGGAACTGGACTCCAAGGCTGTCAGAAGAGGGCACCATCTGTCCCACCTACGACTGTACCCTGCCCTAGCACGGGCACATAGTGGGTGCTCAGTAAATGTCAGCTAAGTGTTCCCAGCCTGAGGATGCAGTGATGAGTTAGAGGAGACCCTGTTCCCAAGGGGATCATAGGTGAGGGTCCATGACACCCAGAGCACTCACAGGACCCTGAGCACAGGCCCCCATGTTTTGTCCCACCAGACTCAAGCCGGCAGCCTGCGTGGGAGGACAGGCCTATGCCCAAGTGCGGGGGCAGAGCAGTGAATGCCAGGATTCAGGCAAGCCAAGCTCAAGGAGGGGCAAGCTGGCTCCATGCTTGCTGGCAGGCAGGGTGACTGAGAAGCAGAACCCGGGGAAACTCAAAGCATGGAGGGCAGCAGGTCCCCACGAGCCCCTGTGCCTGGCTGGACCCCACCCGCCTGCTCTCTCTTTCCAGCCCCTCTGAGCAAAGCTGTGTCTTACAAGCTGGGTAACCCCTCACCCTGATCCAGTCAAGCCCACAGGATGCAAGGGAGAGGGACAGGCCACAGCTTGGGCTGGGGAGATGCCCAGGCTGGCACATGGGAATCCTCACTGGCCTGACAGCCATCATGACAGCAGCTCACATTCACTCCCACCAGCATCGAATCCAGCAAGCCTGCAGCCGCCTCTGCTCACCCGAGCCATCTCCATCTGGCAGGTGAGGAAACCGAGGCATATGCAGGGAGGTGAAGTGAAAAGCTAGAAGGCAGGATAGGAGCGCAGAGGGGAGCCCGGCAGAGCCAAGGGAGGCGTCTTCCAAGTGCAGAGGGGCCCAAAGCATAGCCTGGGCCTGCGATCTCTGGGCAGGTTGGAGTGTCCCCTCTGCCTGGCATTTGAAGCCCAAGGCCATCTGGATCCCCCAAACACACACCCTCCTGCTCCAAGTGTCCTCAGTCCTGCCATCCTCTGCCAAGGGGGTCCGCTGACTCTCGGATCCCACCCACCCACCATAAAAGCAAGCTCCAAGGCCCAGGCTCTCCAGTCTGCACACTCCCCCGGCCCCAGCACCCTCATCTCCAGTGGGGGTCAGCGGAAGCACAGAACACATTGTGTCTCCAGGCAGAGCCCACACTCATCCCACGGAATCACAACAGCAAGACAAGCCTGAGCCACGCAAGGTAAGCAGGGCCCGCACCACCCTGGGCCACTCCCCCTGCCACCCAAGCTTGCAGGTGTTATTGACACAGTCCTGCCTAGGCCCACAGAGATCAGTAACTGGGCCCCCAGGAGCGTGGGGGCAGAACCGGGGATGAACACCACCCCGTCAGAGCCATTCAAATGGACAGTCCCCGGCCCAGCTACCAGTGAGGGGAGGGAAGGGGAGGGAAGCGGAGAGGATCAGAGGGGAGCAGAGGGGAGGGGAGGGGTCACCTCCTGTCCTGTTCTCCCTCCCAGGGCCCCAGCTTGTCCTCTAGGTCCTCCACAGTATGGGGGGGAGGGGTCTGCTTATCCCTGCCCCCTCATGGGATCCCCAAACTGAGCCTGATCCTGCTTGATAGGCCACTCCAGGTGCTCCAGGCCCTGGGGGGCCCACAGCCTGTAGCAGAGCAGGCTGGAGTGCCCTCCGTCCTCCCAGCCCAGGACTCGCTTTTGTGCCCTGCTTCCGCCCAGCTAAGCAACCTGCTCTTCTTGGCCTCAGTTTCTCAATGTGCAAAGTGGGTATGAGTCCCTGACCTCATCTACCAGATTGTGGGGAGGATGAGAAATGGTAAAAGTGAAAACAGAAGGGCCGCGGGACCACCAGATTTGCATGTCACCAGCCACACCTTCCTGTGTGCCGCAGAAGGAAACTGAGCCTGAGGGACCCCAAGCCCACCCCCAGGACCGGGAGGGCACAGAGCCTGGCCCAGGCCTAGTGCCACAAATACCCTTTCTCCAGGGACACGCTGCCTCCTCCTAACTCAGCTGGGCACATCACGAGTGCTGCCGGGCTCACCACCAGCAAAACACCCCCGCCTGGCAGCCGTCACCTCCTGAGGCTCCTCAAGGGACGCCAGGAGGGCTGTCCTGCTTACAGGGGCCAGCCATCCCCACAGGGCTTCTAGTATCGGCCCCATAAAGCCACTTGCCAAGGGTGCCAACAAACTCTTCAATGAACCCCGGTTCACAAACCAGAAACATTTCCTGCCCCAGGTTCTGACTGGGAAAACAGGGATGTAGGGAGAAGAGGGCACTGCTGGACACAGGATGAGGCGGGACGTCCGCTCTGCCCTGGGCCAGAGCACCAATGGGACACAGGATGCATCACACAAGGCCCCAGACCTCCAGAAGCCAGGAGCAAGAGCAGCCAGATGCCCGTGGAAGCCAACACTGATGGGGCTGTGCCCAGCTCTCTGGCCAGTGTCATCTCAACCTCCACCCCCACCCATGACACCCCATCCTCAGAAGAGGAAACTCGCTCCAGAACCCCCTAGCTTCCCTGGTGGCAAAAGAGGAAGCCAGAGCCTGCAGAGTGCTGATACGGGACTGCCCCAAGGTCAGTCGGGGTCTTCCTGGGCCCGGAGGCTCATGCCCCCACTCTATGAATCACCCACTGGTCATTTTCACAGGCCACCCCAGGGTTGGTCTGTTTGGCCTAACAACTATGCTGGTAGATGCCCCAGAAAGTTGGTGGCAATTAGATGTGCCAGACATTGAGCTAAACAGTTCATGAAGACATCTCCTATCTGCCTCAAGACGACGGGGCAGTTGAGCTATTACTGTTCCCTCTTGGCAGATACAGAAATCAGTGGTTCAGAGAAGTTAAGTCCACTGCCCAAGGTCACATAGCTCAAAAGCAGACGCGCAGATTCAAACCCAGGCAACCTGCATCCCAAATCCCGCATTTCGACCCTGACTCTAAAATGCCACATTCAGCCGGGCGTGGTGGCTCACGCCTGTAATCCAAGCTCTTTGGAGGCCAAGGCGGGCGGATCACCTGAGGTCGGGAGTTCAAGACCAGCCTGACCAACATGGTGAAACCCTATCTTTAAAATAAATAAATAAATAAAATGCCACATTCTGCCCACCTCCTTTCCCGAGTGCCTGAGAGGACCGGGGACAGGTGAACCCCGGTGTGGCCCTTGCTGGGGCGGGCTGGGCGACCTGGGCTGGGTGCTGGGTACTCAGGGGTGACAGAGCCCCGGCGGCTCCCGCGTGCTGAGCGCAGGCGGCGTTGCAGGCGCGATGCCAGGCGCGCTCCACGCACCCTCCTATTCCACCCTGCCCGACGCCGCCAGCGTCTCCCCCACTCTACAGAGGAGCAAAGTCAGGCTACAGGGAGGCGGCGGCTCGGCCCAGGGGGCGACAGCTGGGAGGGAACGGCAGCTGGGGAGGCAGCTCAAATCGACCCGACGGGAGGCGAGGTGTGGGAAAGGGACCACGGGACCCAGGCTTGCCAACGCCGCGCAGCCACTGCCCACAGAACCGCGCGCCGAACGCTGCGGCTAGCCCTCAGTTTCCCTATTCGCGAGACCGGCGCCGGACGTCGCCTGGAGCCCTAGCCCCCGAGCCCTCCTGGCCACGCAGAAGGCTGCCAGGTTCTCCCCGCCCCCAGAATTTTGAAGAACCCCGAAGTGCGGGGGGAAGGCGGGCGGGCACGGAGCTGCTGGAGGGCGGGGGCTGCACGGGCGGGGGCGGGCAGATCGCGCTCCCCGCAAAGCGGCCTCCGCCCCCCCGTCCCCCGTCTCCTCCTTTGTCCCGATCTCGCCGCAGCGCCGTGGACAAAGGGCCCCAGCCCGCGGGCGCGGCCCCCCGAATGGACCCTCCCCCGAGCCGCGCTCGCCGCGCTGCCCCTCCCCCGCCCGCAGACCCCGGCCCGGCCCCGCCGCCGCGCGAGCCCCTCCCAGTCCCGGTCGCCCCCTCCTCGCCCCAGGGCCCCCGCATCCCCGCCCGGCTTGTGCGCGCGGCCCGCCCCGCCCTGCTCACCATGGCGCGGCCGCGGCCCGTCCGGATCGCCCCGCAGCAGCCCCGCGGGCCCGGCTCCGCCCGCCCGCTCGCCCGGTCCGGCCGCAGCGCACTCGGGACGCAGGAGCCCCTCGCTGCGGCGGGCGGGGCCCGGCTCCTCCCCGGCTGGGGGCGGGGCCTCCCAGAGAGACCAATGGGAGTCGGCGCTGGGACGGCGGGGCGGGCCGGGGCGGGCCGGGACGGAGTCACGTGCGCTTGGGACAGGCGGGCGGCGGGGCTGGGGCTTCGCGCGGTGGGCGGGGCAGGGGGCGGGGGTCGGGGGACGGGCTTGGCGCGGGCGAGCGTGGATTGGGCGCCCTTGGGTGCTGGGCCCCTCTGCAGGCGACCTTCCTCTGCCCGCCTCACCCTGACCCCAGCAGGCTTCCTGGTCCCGCCCGCTTACACCGGGGGAAACTGAGGCACGCTGCACGGAAGAGTGCTTCACACTCCCTGAGAGTTAGAAGTGGCAGGGAATCCGGAGGAGAGGCAGGGAAGAGGCGCGACCGTTGAGGTGAATGACCTTGCTTCCGGAAGGAGCTGGGCATTCTTTGTTTCGCGAATTCATTCACGTATCATTCATCTGCCCTTCACTTGATGGTGGAACACTGACCACGTGCCTGCCACGCCAGTCGTCGTGGGAACGGCTACAAGCCAGACAAGGTCCCGGCCCTAATGAAGCTCTCATTCCGCTGCGGTGTTGGGCTGTGAGACACTTGCACCCCTCAGCCACCTATAATGATGGTTATTTTTAGCATAATAACCCGTTGTTTTGGCTCCCACCAAATGCCTGTCCTGTATAAACAGCCCAACACATTTTATTAAGATGACGGAAGGAAGGAAGGAAGGAAGGAAGGAAGGAGGGAGGGAGGGAGGGAGGGAAGGAAGGAAGGAAGGAAGGAAGGAAGGAAGGAAGGAAGGAAGGAGAGAGAATCTTCCCATTTTACAGATGAAGAATCCTGGGTTCCAAAGAGCTGAAGTCCCACAGCCTGCTCCTGATGGAGAGGGGAATTGAGGCCAGGCCTGTCTGCCTGGGAACACAGAGGCTCCAGTACCTGGAGTAATCTCCATTCATCCACCTGAAGAAGGCCATCAGCGATAGGACACCCCAGCCCCGGGGCCCACAGCAGGGATGAGGATGGGTCTTTCAAGGCCTCTGTGGCCCAGGGTACTTGAGAAGACAGGATGGGGCAGGTCAAGCTGGGACCTCGTCCTGGGAGTGGGGGCCTTATTTGCTGGAAAATTCTTTCCCATTCTCAAGCAGAAGCCTCTGGAAGAGCATGGAGGGCTGGGGTCACCACTCCCTCCAGTCAGCCTCGCTGGGCTTTCTTCCCTATGCACCAAGCCTTTTCCACCTCCAGGCCTTTGCCCATGCAGTTCCCCTCAGCTGGAACTCTCTTCCACTTCATCTTCCAGATCTCAGCTTAAACGCCTCTCCTGAATAGGGCCCTACCTGGTTGCCCAGCCAAGAGTAGTTCCCTTTGGGTTTTTTGTTTTGGTTTTAAGACAGGGTCTTGCTCTGTCACCCACGCTGGAGTGCCATTGTGCAATCACAGCTCACTGCAGCCTCCATCTTCTTCCTGGGCTCAAGCTATCCTCCCACTCAGCCTATATCCATAAATGTGGACACATTTGACAAAGCATTTTTTTTTCTTTTTTAGAGATAAGGTCTTGCTCTGTCCCCTAGGCTGGAGTGCAGTGGTGCAATCATAGCTCACTGTAACCTTGAAAGCGTGGGCTCAAGCGATTCTCCTGCCTCAGCCTCCCAACTAGCTGAGACTACAGGCATATGCCACCATGCCTGGCTAGTCTCTTAGTTTTTTGTAGAGATGGGGTCTCTCTTTGTTGCCTGAGCTGGTCTCAAACTCCTGGGTTATCCTCCTGTCCCGGCCTCCCAAAATGCTGGGATTATAGGCATGAGCCACCATGCCCAGCCTGCCCATTGTGAAATTGTACATTTTCCGCAGTGTGTGATGAACCTTTGGTCTGTCTCTCCCAGGACTAGGTATATGGCACTCACTGCCATGTCTACAGAACAGTGCCTAACATGCAGTGGGAGCTGAATACATGGATGTTGAATGCACATCAAACTCCAGTTCCTGCAGAACTCCAGGGCTGGTCCAGCGGCAGACTAGCCAGGAGGCCAGGCCCAGGAGGTGAGCTGGGGGTTGAACAGGAAGGTAGGACAGAAAGGCAGAGGGGAGCCCAGTTCCAGCCAGCTGCCCCACAGGCCAGAGCCAGGTGTCTCAGAACAGCTCCGCTCCCACGTCTACCCAGCTTCTGCCCCATCAGCCACACCTGGGAGCCCCCAGAGTGGCAGGAAATAGGTTCTTCCTACGAAGCCAGTTCCAGCAGCCTCTGTAGTCCCTGCCTTAAGTTGGCAGAGACTCCATTAGTAGTGAGGACCTGAGAGGGGCAGGCTAAGAACCCCAGAGCCAGGACTGGCAACATGATGACAAGGGAGGCAGGGACACTTAAGGGGGAAAGAGTCTGGGGGGAAAATGGTGAGTGAGAGTCAGCATGGCATGAAAGCTGAGAGTCAGACTGCCAGATTCAAATCCAGGCTTTCCTGCTGGGTGGCTTTGGACAAATAGCCGAACATTTCTGTGCCTCAGTTTTTTTCATCTGAAAAATGGAGATGAGGCTGGGCGCGGTGGCTCATATCTGTAATCTCAGCACTTTGGGGGATGCCAAGGGAGGGGAATGGCTTGAGCCCAGGAGTTTGAGACCAGCTCTGGAAATACAGTGAGACTCCCATCTTTAAAAAACAAAAGTTAGCTGGCTGTGGTGTTGCACGCCTGTAGTCCCAGCTACTGGGGAGGCTGAAATAGGGAAGATTGCTTGAGCTTGGGAGGTTGAAGCTGCAGTGAGCTGTGATCACACCACTGCACTCCAGCTTGCGTGCCAGAGTGAGCCTTGTCTCAAAATTAAATTAAAATAAAATAAATAAAATAAAATACAGCCTCTGACCCAGTAGGTCTGGGCCCAAAATCCTGCACTTTTCTTTTCTTTTCTTTCTTTCTTTCTTTTTTTGAGGTGGAGTTTCACTCTTGTCCCCCAGGCTGGAGTGCAATGGCGCGATCTCGGCTCATTGCAACCTCCGCCTCCTGGGTTCAGGTAATTCTCCTGCCTCAGCCTCCTGAGTAGCTGAAATTACAGGCACTCATCAACATGCTCAGCTAGTGTTTTGTATTTTTAATAGAGATGGTGTTTCATTATATTGGTCAAGCTGGTCTTGAACCCCCGACCTTAGGTGATCCAACTGCCTCAGCTTCCCAAAGTGCTGAGATTACAGGCATGAACCACTGCAACTGGCCTTTAATCCTGCATTTTTCAAAAGCTCCCGAGTGGTCCTGATGATTCAGGGACTGCACTTTGAGAAGCAAGGGCAAAGTCACTTGCTGAAAATCACAAGGTAGCGGGCTCCAAGCCTGCATTGGCACCCATGAGGTAGGCTACAGGATCCTACACTTAACGGCAACCCTCACTGCCTGCTGCAGCCCTACCTTTCTCTCCCCAGTAAAGAGGAGGCAGGAAGTATCTAGCCCCTCCCCCAAGCCCATTTCCTCTACCTCCCTTTGTGGTGACATCTGGCCTCCAGTCCTGGGGGTTCATCCTTACAGAATGGGATGGAGGTTCTCAGATGCTCATTAGCCAAGAAGATAATTAAGGCCGTGGGATGAGCTCACCCCAGTTCCCTGGGGCTTGGTGGGGTCCAGCTGGTGTGCCCTCTGCCAGCCTGGCCCTGTGCCCACTCCCTCAGCCGCTATAAGGGCTGGGACAAGGAAGGGGCTTGCTCAGAGGTTGGAGAGGACCCAGCCTCAAGGGAAACTCTGCAGCTGGGACTCCCCGCAGAGCCCACAGCAATCGGGTGTGCAGGCCTTTGCTCCTGGGGCATCTCCATAAGGGATCCAGGCCTGAAAACAAAATGAAAACTGCGTGGCCAGAGGGGATTTTCCTGCAGGGTGAGATGCGAACCACTGGTGAGATCTGCAGAGTGAGGTTACATAGAAGGCAGAGAGGGCGTCACCCAGCTCTGAAACCCACAGCAGCTCCCATTCCAGGGGCAAAGCAGCCTCCTTTGCTGTTAGTGTGGCCTGAGCATCTCTGTAAGGCTGGCCCAACCCCCTTCTGTCCAGGAGAGAGCACAGACCTCAGGCTCAGAATCCCAGGCAGTCGACACTCTGCAGCTAGAATTGAACCATGTGTGGGTTTCTGTGTGTATGTTTCAGTTGCTTTCTGTGTATGGTGTGGGTATTGTATTTCTGTTTATGATAATGACATAACTGTTGCTTTTTATTTCTTTTTTTCTTAGTTCTTGAGGCAAGGTCTTGATTTTTTTACTGAGGCTGGAGTCCAGTGGCACAATCACTGCCCACTGCAGCCTTGACCACCCCGGATCCTCCCACCTCAGCCTCCTGAGTACCTAGGACCCCACTCAGCCTTTTTTTTTTTCTGAGACAGGGTCTCACTCTGTCGCCCAGGCTGGAGTGCAGTGATGCAATCTTGGCTCACTGAAACCTCTGCCATCCAGGCTCAACCAATTCTCCCGTCTCAGCCTCCCGAGTAGCTGGGACTACAGGTGTGCCACCACACTGGGCTAATTATTATTATTATTATTATTATTTTGACATGGAGTCTTGCTCTTGTCACCTAGGCTGGAGTGCAATAGTATGATCTCAGCTCACTACAACCTCCACTTCCTGGATTCAAGTGATTATCCTGCCTCAGCCTCCCAAGTAGCTGGGATTACAGGCACTTCCCACCACATCTGGCTAATTTTTTTTTTTTTTTTTTGTATTTTTAGTTGAGGCAGGGTTTCACCGTGTTGGCTAGGCTGTTCTCGAACTCCTGGCCTCAGTGATCCACCCACCTCAGCTTCCCAAAATGCTGGGATGACAGGCTGGTCTGGAACTCCTGACCTCAGGTGATCTGCCTGCCTTGGCCTCCCAAAGTGCAGGCATGAGCCACCTTGCCCAGCCCAGGGAACCTTTTTTTTGGTGATGGAGTCTTGCTCTATTGCCCAGGCCGGAGTACAGTGGCTTGAAGTTGGCTCACTGCAACCTCTGCCTTCCGGGTTCAAGTGATTCTCCTGCCTCAGCCTTGTAACTGTGATTACAGTCGCACGCCACCATGCCTGGTTAATTTTTGTATTTTTAGTAGAGATGGAGTTTCACCATGTTGGCCAGGGTGGTCTTGAACTCCTGACCTCAGGTGATCCACCCACTTCGGCCTCCCAAAGTGCTGGGATTAAAGGTGTGAGCCACCACACCTGGCCGGAATTTTTTTACATAAGTTTTTTTTTTTGAGACAGGGTCTTGCTCTGTCACCCAGGCTAGAGTGCCATGACACGATCGTAGCTCAACATAGCCTCCAATAGCCTCCAACTCCCGGGCTCAAGTGATCCTCCCACCTCAGCCTCCCGAGTAGCTAAAAGTACAGGTGCAGGCCACTATGCATGGCTAATTTTATTTTATTTTTGTAGAGATGGATCTCACCGTGCTGTGAAGCTTGTCTTAACTCCTCCTGGGCTCAAATGATCCTCCTACCTCAGCCTCTCAAAGCACTGGGATTATAGACATGAGCCACCATGCCTGGCCCTCTATTTTCAAATAAAGTCACATTTACAGATACTATATTTAGACATATTATATATATAATATTATTATATATAGTATAATAGTATAATATATAGTATACAATAATATATAATATATTATATAAAATATAATATATATTATATGTAATATTACATACATACATATATTACATATTACATATATAATATGTAATATAATAATATATTATAAATATGTTTAAACATGTTTTATATATTATTAAATATACATTTATAAATATGCATATATAAAAATATATTATATGTTATATAAAATGTGTCTAAATACTGTATCTGTAAATCTATACACACAGATATTTATACATACATTATATATTCATGTATAAATACATAAACACAGGTACAGGCTGGGCATGGTGGCTCACACCTGTAATTCCAGCACTTTGAGAGACTGAGGTGGGCGGATCATGAGGTCAGGAATGAGAGACCAGCCTGGCCAACATGGTGAAATCCCATTTCTACTAAAACTACAGAATCACCTGGGTGTGGTGGCACGTGCCTGTAATCCCAGCTACTCGAGAAGCTGAGGCAGAAGAATCGCTTGAACCGTGGAGACAGAGGTTGCAATGAGTCGAGATCGCACCACTGCACTCCAGCCTGGGTGACAGAGTGAGACTCCGTCTCAAAAAACAAAACAAGGCTGGGCAAGGTGGTTCACACCTCTAATCTCAGCACTTTGGGAGGCTGAGGCGGGCAGATCAGGAGGTCAAGAGCTCAAGAGCAGCCTGGCCAACACAGTGAAGCCCCGTCTCTACTAATAACACAAAAATTAGCTGGGCCGGGCGCGGTGGCTCACGCCTGTAATCCCAGCACTTTGGGAGGCCAAGGCGGGTGGATCACGAGGTCAAGAGATCGAGACCATCCTGGTCAACATGGTGAAACCCCGTCTCTACTAAAAAAAATACAAAAAATTAGCTGGGCATAGTGGCGCATGCCTGTAATCCCAGCTACTCAGGAGGCTGAGGCAGGAGAATTGCCTGAACCCAGGAGGCGGAGGTTGCGGTGAGCCGAGATCGCGCCATTGCACTCCAGCCTGGGTAACAAGAGCGAAACTCCACCTCAAAAAAAAAAAAAAAAAATTAGCTGGACGTGATGGTGCACGTCTGTAATCCCAGCTACTCGGGAGGCTGAGGCAGGACCATCGCTTGAACCCAGGAGGCGGAGGTTGCAGTGAGTGGAGACGGCACCACTCCAGACTGGGCAACAAAGCAAGACAACGTCTCAAAAAAAAAAAAGAAGAAGAAAAGAAACCCATATGTATTTTACTCTTATGTCCTTCTCAATCAGACCAGCCCCGTTTCCAGTGCTCAGTCACCACATGTGGCTGGGGTCGCTGGGTTGGGCTGCACAAGTTTAGGTGCTGGAGTCAGCAGCAAACACACCCCAGAAAACCCCTGCCGTGATGGAGTGTCTATTCTCCTAGAGGAGATAGATGATAAAGAAACAGGAAAATGCATCGTATGTTGCATACATTCCAGGAAGAAGAACTAAGGAGAGGAAGGGGGGCGGGAGTACGGGGGTGCACGATCCGTTTCCTCTGTGTATTCTTCCAAAGATATCCTGCATGAGCACAGGCATATATATACACACACACACATTCCCATTTTAAACAACACAGATGGTCATATTTCATACATACTGTTCTGTTCCTTCCGTTTCTCACTTGAAGGTATATATTGAAACTTATTCCCCATCGGCACACATAGAGTTCAGATTTTAACAAATAATTGGAAACACAAAA
Organism: Aotus nancymaae; assembly: GCF_030222135.1. Classification (NCBI taxonomy): domain Eukaryota; kingdom Metazoa; phylum Chordata; class Mammalia; order Primates; family Aotidae; genus Aotus; species Aotus nancymaae. The sequence continues at coordinate 14,845,079 of NW_026988463.1, forward strand.
AGACACGGTACTGCTGAGGTAGCATAACAGAAGCTGGAGTTTGCACCAACATCCGATCCTCATCACAACCCTGTGAGGTAGGGGCATTTCCAAAAAACAGTTCAAGTTCACAGGCAGCGTTTGTAAACAGGTAGCTAATAAAAATGAGTAGCTTGAGGGCCAGGTGCAGCGGCTCATGCCTGTGATCTCTGCACTTTGGGAGGCCGAGGTGGGAGGAACGCTTGAGGCCAAGTTCGAGACCAGCCCGGGCAACTTGGTGAGACCTTGCGTCTATAAAACAATAAAAAAAATTAGCGGCCCCTGTGGTTCCAGCTACTTGAGAGGCTGAAGCAGGAGGATCACTGAAGCCTGGGAAGTTGAGGCTGCAGTGAGCCATTATTGTGCCACTGGACTCCAGCCCAGGTGACAAAGAGACCCTGTCTCAAAAAAGCGAAAAAAATCAAAACTACTAGCTTGAAGGAAATGTTAAGCCCTGGAATTTGGCACTTCCAAATGGTAAGAGAGCTCTTGTTGGGAGAGCTCTTATTGACAGTTAATACTAAATAATTAGTATTTTTTGTTTGTTTGTTTTCAGACGGAGTCTTGCTCTGTCACCAGGCTAGAGTGCTGTGGCGCAATCTTGGCTCCCTGCAACCTCTGCCTCCTGGGTTCAAGCGATTCTTCTGCCTCAGCCTCCTGAGTAGCTGGGACCACAGGCGCGTGCCACCACGCCTGGCTAATTTTTTTGTATTTTTAGTAGAGATGGGGTTTCACCATGTTGGCCAGGATGGTCTCGATCTCTTGACCTCATGATCTGCCCGCTTCGGCCTCCCAAAGTGCTGGGATTGAGCCTCCCAAAGTGCCGGGTGTGAGCCACCGCGCCCGGCCAATAATTAGTATTTTATACTAAAATGCTAACATAGGTCAGGTGTGTGCTGTGGCTCACGCCTATAATCCCAGCACTTTGGGAAGCTGAGGCAGGAGGATTCCTTGAGGCCAGGAGTTTGAGACTAGTCTGGGCAACATAGCAAGACCCCCATCTCTACAAAAAAAAAAAAAAAAATCAAAAAATTAGCTGGATGTGGCTGAGCACCTGCAGTCCCAGCTACTCGAGAGGCTGAGATGGGAGGATTGCTTGAGCATAGGAGCTGTAATGAGCTGAGACTGCATCACTGCACTCCAGCTGGGTGACAGAGCAAGACCCTGTCTCAAAAAAAAAAAAAAGTTTTTTCCCTGCCGCCTGCCCCCGCCGAGTCTTGCAGAGGCAGAGGCTTGGGTGCGTTCAAGATTCGGCTTCACCTGTAACCCACGGCCATGGCCAAGTAAGGCATTGATGCTGGAGGTATAATGGATGTTAATACTGCTTTACAAGAGGGGCTGAAGACAGCCCTCATCCACGATGGCCTAGCACGTGAAATTCACGAACCTGCCAAAGAGTACCAAGCCCATCTTTGTGTGGGTGCGTCCAACTGTGATGAGCCTATGTATGTCAAGTGGGTGGAGGCCCTTTGCGCTGAGCACCAAATCAACTTAATTAAGGTTGATGATAACAAGAAAGGAGCGGAATGGGTAGGCCTCTGTGAAATTGACAGAGAGGGGAAACCTCTTAAAGTGGTGGCTGCAATGTGTAGTAGTTAAGGACTATGGCGAGGAGTCTCAGGCTAAGGATGTCATCGAAGAGTACTTCAAATGCAAGAAATAAAGAAATCAATCTTTGACTCACATTCAAAGAAAAAAAAAACCAAAACAAACCAAAACGGAAAAAGCAAGGGAGCTGATGCTGATGCTTTTGTGATCTTCCTGAGCCCTGATGAGTCTACCAGACCCTGCAAGGCTCAGGAAGAGACCTTTGCTCCAGAACCAGACTGGCCCCGCCTGGGATGAGCTCTCTGGGGAATACTGTTCTGGGCTCCGAGCCACACAGGCTCTGGGTTCAAGCCTGGCTCTGCTGCATCAGCTTCTGAGCTCAACTCGGCTGAGCCTGAGTTTCTCCATCTGCAGCATGGGCTTGGTGCCTGGGCAGACTGAGCACCTGCTTAGAACTCTGGCGGGGAGGAGCGTGGAAGGAAATAAGAACCCCTGCCAAGCAGAGCGGAGGCCTCCCGGGGAGGGCGTTTCCTGACTCAGGAAAAATTGCCCACCCTGCTCGGGGCCCCTGCCAATCCCTGTCCCTGCTGCGCCGGCCCCTGAGGGAAGGGTTGGAGCCTGGTGAGCTATCTCCAGCAGGCTCTGGCCTGTCCTGGCTAGGAGGCTGGGTGGCTGGGCAGGACCAGGACAGCACCTCCAGGTCCCTGGATTCCACTGAGATCCGTGGGGCCACTGAGGTCCCCGCAGCATTTCCAACTGCCCTCGGGCTGTGTCTCCTTCCTCCTGCCTCCTCCCTCATGCCAGCCATGCAGTCCCCCAACTCTTTTTGTCTCCTTCCAGCTGCCAGCCTTTGCACAAGCTGCTCCCAAGGCCTGGGGATCCGTGCCTCTCCTTTCAGACTCCTACTCACCAGTCAAGAGTCACCTGGCAAAGCCCCTGAACCTCGCTTTGTGTTCCCTCAGCCCAGCCCAGATCTCACCTGTGGACCCCAACAGGCTGTGAGGCTGTGAGACCCCTGAGGGCCGGGAACCAGTCTGCCAGTCTGTTCTGTGCCAGTTCTGTAGTTGACCCCAGGGACTGTCGATTCTCAGTAAAGGCTTTTTTTTTTTTTTTTTTTTTGGAGATGGAGTCTCACTCTGTCACCCAGGCTGGAGTGCAATGGTGCAGTCTCAGCTAACTGTAACCTCTGCCTCCTGGGTTCAAGTGATTCTCCTGCCTCAGCCTCCCGAGTAGCTGAGATTACAGGTACTTGCCATCATGACTGCCTCATTTTTGTATTTTTGTAGAGACATGGTTTCACCATGTTGGCCAGGCTGGTCTTAAACTCCTGACCTCAGGTGATCCGCCCATCTTGGCCTCCCAAAGTGCTGGGATGACAGGCGTGAGCCACCTCAACCAGCCTTTTTTTTTTTTTTTTGAGATGACGTCTCACCCTGTCACCCACGCTGAAGTGCGGTGGTGCTATCTCAGCTCACTGTAACCTCTGCCTCTTGGGTTCAAGTGATTCTCCTGCCTTAGCCTCCTGAGTAGCTGGGATTACAGGTGCCTGCCACCACACCCAGCTAAGTTTTGTAGTTTTAGTAGAGACGAGGTTTCACCATGTTGGCCAGGCTGGTCTCGAACTCCTGACCTCAAGTGATCTGCCTGCCTCAGCCTCCAAGAGTGCTGGGATTACAGGTGTGAGCCATCATGCCTGGCCAGTAAATGCTTATTGAAAGTAAATGAATGAATGGATGCAGGCAGGTAGCCAGGAAGTAAATAAGGAAGGTGTCCCAGCCCCAAACTTTGTCTCTGAAGGCAAGGACCATGTCTTTCTCTAACACAGGGTGATGCCTGTAATTGGCACTCAGTAAATGCAGGTTCATGTTTAGTAGGTGTGAGGAGTCGGTCTTGCTCCAGTGATGTGGCCTTCTACCCATCCCCTCTCTCTATTTTAATTTATTTTATTTTATTTTGAGACCGAGTCTGGTCCTGTTACCTAGGCTGGAGTGCAGTGGGGAGATCTCAGCTCTGCTGCAGCCTCTGCCTCCCAGGTTCAAGTGATTCTCCTACCTTAGCTTCCCAAGTAGCTGGGATTACAGGTGTGGGCCACCACGCCTGGCTAATTTTTGTATTTTTTGTAGAGACAGGGTTTCACCACGTTGGTCAGGCTGGTCTGGAACTCCTGACTTCAAGTAACCTGCTCACCTGGGCCTCCCAAAGTGCTGGAAGGTGTGCCACTGCACCTGGCCTCTTTTTTATTTTTAATTGAGACAGGGTCTTGCTATGTTGTTGAGGCTAGTCTCAAACTCTTGGGCTCAATTGCTCCTCCTGCCTTGCCCTCCCATAGTGCTGGGATTATAGGCATGAACCACCACACCTGGCCCTGCCCCACATTAAATTTTAAAGAGCTGGCTGAGACTGATGTATAGAAAATAGTTCAGCGAGGCTAGGAGAGCAGAGTGGAGGCCCCTGCAGTCCCTGAGTGAGAAGGGTCCCTGCCTTGGACTGAGGCGGAGGTGAAGAGGTGCTGATAGATACAGGAGGATTTCAGAGAGGAGCAGGGGAACAGGGGGAGGCCAGCTGCGGACGATCTCAGGAACAGGGTCTGAAGAGCCTCCAATTCCTATCCAGTAGTCACAATCAGTGCAGCCACGGGCAGAGCCATGGACCTGGGGACAGTGGCGTGATGACAGGAAAACATATTCCAAGAGCCAAGACCATTCTCCCTCCTGGAAACAGGCAGGAAATAGGCCCAAGGAAGTCTTTTGGGAGGACAGGTTTGAGCCCCGCCCTGCCCTGGAACTGTGGCATCTCTGGGGGCTCAGAGCCTGGGTGCCCTCCCAAGGCCTCCTTGGGGACCTGGGGCTCCTGGAGGGTTCCTCCCAGGCAGCCCCAGCCCAGGCTCAGCCACTGTGGAAGTACAAGAAAATGCCTAACGATGGAACCTTGCACAAGACAAGATTCCAGACCCCCTCCTCAACCACAGTGGCTCAGGCCTGTAATCCCAGCACTTTGGGAGGCCAAGGTGGGTGGATCACAAGGTCAGGAGTTCAAGACCAGCCTGGCCAAGATGGTGAAACCCATTGCTACTGAAAATACAAACATTAGCAGGGCATGGTGGCAGGTGCCTATAGTCCCAGCTACTTGGGAGGTTGAGACAGGAGAATCGCTTGAACCCGGTCGGCAGGGGTTGCAGTGAGCTCAGATCTGTGCCACTGCACTCCAGCCTGAGCGATAGAGTGAGACTCCATCTCAAAAAAAAAAGAAACTCCATCTCTACTAAAAATACAAAAATTAGCCAGGTGTGGTGGCAGGTGCTTATAATCCCAGCTACTTAGGAGGCTGAGGCAAGAGAATTGCTTGAACCTGGGAGGCGGAGGTTGCAGTGAGCAGAGATGGTGCCTGCACTCCAGCCTGGGCAACAGAGTGAGACTCCGTCTCAAAAAAGATTCCAGCCCCCATGGCGCTGACCTTCTAGCGGGAGAGGCTGTCAGCATAGGAACAGGTAAGTTAATCAATGCATGGTGTAATGTAATTTCAGAGAGGGACAAATGCTTGGTGAGTGATGGAGACTAACTGGTAGGTGGGGCTGGGACTCCAATAGAGAAGGGACCAGGGTGGGGCCCCCTGAGGAGGCAGAGCTGAAGCCTAAAGGACACCAAGTATTCATGGAAAAAGTATTCCTGGGGCCTGGCACAGAGGCTCACACCTGTAATCCCAGCAGTTTAAGAGGCTGAGGCAGGAGGATTGCTTGAGGCCAAGAGTTCCAGACCAGCCTGGGCAATATAGGGAGACTCCGACCCCCCACCACCACCCTGTCCCTACAAAAAAACTAGCCAAGCATGATAGTGAGTGCCTGTAGTCCCAGCGCACAGTCCCAGCACTCAGAGGCTGAGGTGGGAGGATCTCTTCAGCTCACGAGGTCAAGGCTGCAGTGAGCTATAATCGCACCACTGCACTCCATCCTGGGCAACAGAGTGAAATCCCATCTCATTTAAAAAAAAAAAAAAAAAAAAAAGGCCGGGTTTGGTGGCACACGCCTGTAATCCCAGCACTTTGGAAGGCTGAGGTGGGTGGATCACTTGAGGTCAGGAGTTAGAGACCAGCCTGGCCAACAAAGTGAAACCCTGTCTCTGCTAAAAATACAGAAATTAGCTGGGCTGGTGGATTGCACCTGTAGTCCCAGGTACTCAGGCAGCCGAGGCACGAGAATCGCTTGAACCTGGGAGGTGGATGTTGTTGTGAGCTGAGATTGTGCCACTGTACTTCAGCCTAGGTGACAGAGCGAGACTGTCTCAAAATAAAGACATAGAAAAGAAAAAAAGCGGGAAAGAACATTCCTGAATGAGGGAAGAGCCAGGGCAAAGGCTTGAGGTGGAACAGAGAAGGAGAGGGTGGCTGGGAGGGTGAGCAGATGGGGTTGGAGGGTGTGGGCCAGGCCTGGAAGGTGAGTGGTGTTGGGGAGTGTGACCCTGGGGAGGCATGGAGTGTTTCAAGCAGGGGTGGTGTGTTCACCTCCTCTCACCCGCCAGAATCCTGCTCCCTGCAGCCTGGAAAGCCCCTACCCGGTAGTTCCCTGTTTCTCAGGGTCTTTCCATGGTCTCTGCCTCTCCCAGCCCCAAGACAGGTACTCTCTGAGCTAGAATTTCCCCCAAGCGTGAGCAGGATCTGCAGCCAGTGGGGGATATGAACACTCATCTCCCTCAAGGCCACGGACCTCCTACTATTCACCAGGCATGGACTGCCTACCGCGTGCCAGGTCTTGTGCTAGGGGCACCGCAGGTCTGGGTCCCTCTGCCCCTGGCAGCCCGCCTGTTGGAGGCAGAATTCATGGTCCATTTCACAGACCAGGAGACCCAGACTTACAGTGACTCGCTCAGGACCACATGGTTCAGAAGGCAGGAATCTGGATTTGAGGCCAGCTGCATTTGACCCCAAAGGCCTGAGATCTTATTCCAGCCTCACAACAACTCTGTGAAAATGGGGGCTGTGTGGCCGGGCGAGGTGGCTCACTCCTGTAATCCCAGCACTTTGGGAGGCCGAGGCGGGTGGATCACAAGGTTAGAAATTCGAGACCAGCCTGGCCAATATGGTGAAACCCGTCTCTACTAAAAATACAAAAATCAGCTGGGCATGGTGGCAGGTGCCTGTAGTTCCAGCTACTCGGGAGGCTGAGGCAGGAGAATCGCTTTAACCTGGGAGGCGGAGGTTGCAGTGAGCCCAGATTGTGCCACTGCCCTCCAGCCTGGGCAACAGGGCGAGACTCCGTCTCAAAAAAAAAGAAAAAGAAAAAAGAAAGTTGGGGCTATGGATTCGCTTGCTCCTTTCCTTCCTGCCCTCCTTCATTGGCCCTGTTTTGGTGGCACTGTCAGCTCCTTGGCCACTGAGCCAGACACCCCAGAGCCATGCTCAATTTTTTTTTTTTTTTGAGACAGTCTCACTTTGTTGCCCAGGCTGGAGTGAAGTGGCATGATCTCAGCTCACTGCAGCCTCTGCCTCCTGGGCTTAAGTGATCGACTCACCTCAGCTGCCTAAGTAGCTGGGACTACAGGCACCGTCACCACACCCGGCTGTTTTTGTATTATTATTATTATTGTTGTTTTGACACAGTCTCACTCTGTCACTAGGCTGGAGTGTAGTGGCGCCATCTCGGCTCACTGCAACCTTTGCCTCCTGGGTTCAACTGATCCTCCTGTCTCAGCCTCCCAAGTAGCTGGGACTACAGGCATGCACCACCATGCCCAGCTAATTTTTTATTTTTATTTTTAGTAGAGATGGGGTTTCACTGTGTTGGGCAGGATGGTCTCGATCTCTTGACCTCATGATCCGCCTGCCTTGGCCTCCCAAAGTGCTGGGATTACAGGTGTGAACCACCTAGCCTGGCCAATCTTTGTATTATTAGTAGAGGTGGGGTTTCACCATGTTGGCCAGGCTGGTCTTGAGCTCCTGACCTCAGCTGATCTGCCTGACTCAGCCTCCCAAAGTGCTGGGATTACAGGCATGAGCCACTGCGGGTGGCCAACTCCAGAGCCATTCTTGATTCCTCTCCTCCGCTGCCCCTTTGTCCAGGGGCCAGTGACTCAGTGGTCCTCGAGGGGCCTTGCGACACTTTAACGCTAGCCGTGTAGGTTGTAATCCTTTTTCCCCCCTCGAGATGGAAAAGAAGGAAATTAAACGGTGGCAGGTTATCAATGATCTAGAGAAAGCCACACTTAGCTCTGTGGGCACCTTTCTCTGAAGACATACTTCATGTGGTTGCATTAATGAAATGCAGCTGGAAGCTGGGCCAGCTGGCAACTCAGGGTGCCTTAAAGCATATCATGGGAACTGCCTGTTGGTCCCATCCCAGGGGAGCAGTGGGCAGATGGTTCCCCTATGGCCCACACCTTCAGCCATAAGAGAAGTCATAAGAAGGCTGAGGGGGCTGGGCGCGGTGGCTCGCCCCTGTGGGAGGCTAAGGCAGGAGGATCTCTTGAGGCCAGGAGTTTGAGACCAGCCTGGGCAACATAGCCAGACCATGTCTCTACAAAAAAAAATAAGAAAATTATCCAGCCATGGTGGTAGCTTTAGTTCCAGCTCTTAGAGAGGCTGAGACTGGAGGATTGCTTTAGCCCAAGAGGTTCAGGCAAAAAGAGAGAGAGAGGTCAGCATCGCCACCCACCTGACCACACTGAAGGTAGGCCCTCCTTTGGGGTAATGTTCTAAAAGTGCAGTGAGGGGCCAGGCATGGCGGCTCATGCCTATAATCCTAGCACTCTGGGAGGCCAAGGTGGGAGGATTGCTTGAGCTCAGGAGTTCGAGATCGGCCTAAGCAACACAGTAAGACTTTGTCTCTACAAAAAAAATTTAAAAAAAGCTCACAAAAATTAGCTGGGTGTGGTGGCATATGCCTGTAGTCTCAGCTATTCAGGAGGTTGAGGCCAGAGGCTCACCTGAGCCCAGGAGATTGAGGCTGCAGTGAACTATCATCACGTCACTGCATTCCAGCCTCAGTGACAGAGGAAAAGCTTGACTCAATAAAATAAGCCGGGCAGGGTGGCTCACGCCTATAATCCCAGCACTTTGGGAGGCCGGGGTGGGCGGGTCACTTGAGGTCGGGAGTTCGAGACCAGCCTGACCAACATGGAGAAACCCCATCTTTACTAAAAATACAAAATGAGCCATGCATGGTGGCGCATGCCTATAATCCCAGCTGCTCAGGAGGCTGAGGCAGGAGAATTGCTTGAACCTGGGAGGTGGAAGTTGTGGTGAGCCGAGATCGAACCATTGCACTCCAGCCTGGGGAACAAGAGCAAAACTCCCTCTCAAAAAATAATAAAATAAAATAAAATTCCAGTGATGGATACACAACTCCACAAATACACTAAAAACCACTGCTGTGTACACTTTACTTGGGTGAATTATATGTGAATTATAACTAAATAAATCTGTTGGCTGGGTGCGGTGGCTCCCGCCTGTAATCCCAGCACTTTGGGAGGACAAGGCAGGCAGATCACAAGGTCAGGGGTTCGAGACCAGCCTGACCAAATTGGTGAGACCTGTCTCTACTAAAAATATAAAAATTAGCCAGGCATTGTGGCACGTGCCTGGAATCCCAGCTACTCAGGAGGCTGAGGCAGGAGAATCACTTGCACCTGGGAGGCAGAGGTTATAGTGAGCTAAGATCGTGCCATTGCACTCCAGCCTGGGCAACAGAGGGAGACTCTGTCAAAAAAAAAAAAAAAATCTGTTAAAAACAAGCCCCCACCTCAGGTTCCCTGCATCTTCCCCCAGAAAGGTAGGGGATCTGAATCTGTTCAGATAAATACAAAGTTTTTTTTTTTTTTTTTAAACCATAGCCTGGGTGTGGTGGCTCAAGCCTGTAATCCTAGTACTTTGGGAGGCCGAGGCAGGCGGATCACCTGAGGTCAGGAGTTTGAGACCAGCCTGGTCAACATGGTGAAACCTCATCTCTAAAAAAAAAAATCGTAAAAACACCGCAGTATTTCCTAATAGCAAGAATCGGAACTGACATTTCTTTAGTGCCTTTGACATGCTCAGCCCTGTTTTGTTTCAACTCCTGTAATCCTCACCACAACCCTGTCAGGCAGAGATTGTCATTCCTCCATTTAACAGATGGGGAAACCGAGGCACACAGTGGGAACGTGAGTTGCCAAAGGTTGCCCTGCAGGATTTGAACCAGCTCTAAAACCTTTACTCTTGGCAGGGTGCGGTGGCTCACACCTGTAATCCCAGCACTTTGGGAGGCCGAGGTGGGTGGATCACCTGAGGTCAGGAGTTCCAGACCAGCCTGGCCAACATGGTGACATCCTGTTTCTACTGAAAATACGAAAATTAGCCAGGTGTGGTAGCAGACACCTGTAATCCTGGCTACCCGGGAGGCTGAGGCAGGAGAATCGCTTGAATGCAGGAGGCGAAGGTTGCAGTGAGCAGAGATTGCGAACCACTGCCCTCCAGCCTGGGTGAAAGATCAAGACTTTGCCTCAAAATAAAAAACCAAAGAACAATAATCAACAAGTAATACCACCCTGAGGTGGACCACCATCATATCCTCACACCGGCGAGCTGCCGGTTGGCCCAGTTTCCAAACATACCCTATTTACTGTGATCATGGGAAGTGTATCTTATTTTTCTTTCTTTCTCTTCTTCTTCTTCTTTTTTTCAGACGGAGTCTCACTCTGTCTCCCAGGCTGGAGTGCAGTGGCGCAATCTCAGCTCACTGCAATCTCTGCCTCCCAGGTTCAAGCGATTCTCCTGCTTCAGCCTCCCAAGTAGCTGGGATTACAGAAGCCAGCCACCGCACCCAGCTAATTTTTTTTTTTTTTTTTTTTTTTGTATTTTTAGTAGAGACGGGGTTTCACCATCTTGCCCAAGCTGGTCTTGAACTCCTGACCTCGTGATCCACTTGCCTCAGCCTCCCAAAGTGCTGGGATTGCAGGTGTGCACCTTCTCTTCTTCTAGTGACAGAATCTTACTCTGTTGCCCAGGCTGGAGTGCAGTGGTGAGAACACAGCTCACTGCAACCCCAAACTCCTAGGCTCAAGTGAGCCTCCTGCCTCAGCCTCCTGAGTAGAGGGGATGACAGGTGTACGTCGCCACACCCAGTTTGAGAGCGATTTTTTTATTTTGTTAATTTATGTTTTTAATTTTTTTGTGTGTGTGGAGACAGGGTCTCACTGTGCTTCCCAGGCTATTCTTGAACTCCTGGCCTCAAGAGATCCTCCTGCCTCAGCCTCCCAAAGGGCTGGAATTACAGGCATGAGACACTGTAATGAATTATATTCGATCCTCCCAAAGGGCTGGAATTACAGGCATGAGACACTGTAATGAATTATATTCGATCCTCCCAAAGGGCTGGAATTACAGGCATGAGACACTGTAATGAATTATATTCGATCTTCCCACAGTGCTGGGATTACAGGTGTGAGCCACTGAGCCTGGCCTGAAGTGTGTCTTTTGAGGAATGTGTAATCTTCTCTGGACAATGTTGTTTCAGTTCTACCCCACCCACTTCCTCACCTGCCGCCTGCTGAATCATTCTGTTTCAGGTCTCCAGCATTGTATCATTTGATATGATTCACTAATATCGTCTACAAATTCCATCTCTCCTCCATTGTTTCCTAAATATATTTTTATGGTTCGTTGGGCCAAATCAAGAGACAAAGTCCAAATGTCACATTTGGTTGCTGCATCTCTTAGAGCCCCTTGGGTCTATAACGAGTCCCTCCTTTGTATTTCCTGGCCCGTTAATTGTTAAAGTGTGGAGTCCTCACTCATGATCATTGATTTGCTGCCCCTGACAGGGCCTCCAGCAGAAAGACCTCCTGCCTTGGCCTTGTGGGGAGCCTGAGGATCCCGCCGTATTGCATAATTATCTCAAAAGAAATGAAATAGGCCTGGGTAGAGAAGGGAGTCACAGTGTTGTTGGTGACAGCTAAATATACTCATTTGTCCATTTCGTCACGAGCCCTGTCTATTCCACTTTCAAAGCATATGTGGAATCTGTCTGCATCGCTCTTGCAGAAAGCAGATTTGGGAGGTGAGGGAGGAGGCAGGAAGACCAGGGATGAGGGTCCCACAGTGCAGGCAAGAGCTCATGATGGCCTGGGCTGGGGCTGGGGCTTTGGGGAGGAAGGAATGGGGACAGGTTCCAGGAATCTTCCGGAGGTGGAATTGTCAGGTGCTTTGAGAGCTGGCTCCTTTCTCGCTGGGAGATGCAGCCTTCTTACCCCTAGTTGATTGGCTCAGACGCCTCCTCCCACCTCCCAGCTGCAGCTGTAGGGATGACACGCACAAAAAATGAGGGTGACTCACTTCTCAGCAAGGGCCATCAGCACCCCACGCTCACCCTCCTGGGGAGCATGAGCCTACAAGAGGGAGGCAAGGAGGAGCCACAAGGGTGAGGTACCAGAAGCAGCCACTTCACAGGTGCAAGAACTCGGCAGTTTGATACATCTCTAAGCCTCAGTTTCCCCATCTGGAAGTGGGAATCCTCATTCCCACCTGGCTGAGCATTTTCAGGAATTAAATGGTGATCCCTGTTGTTAAGGGGTGGCCTTGAGGAAGAGCCTAGGTGGCCCCAGGCAGGTCAGGAGGAGGTGAGATGTGGCTGGCAGAGAGGCTGGGTGTCATGGAAGCTTGGTCAGCAACTGACCATGATACGGGGCCAAGACTGGGCACGGTGGCTCATGCCTATAATCCCAGCATTTTGGGAGGCCGAGGTGGGTGGATCACCTGAGGTCAGGAGTTCCAGACCAGCCTGGCCAATGTGGCGAAACCCAGTCTCTACTAAAAAATACAAAAATTAGCCAGGCTTGGTGGCACATGCCTGTAATCCCAACTACTTGGGAGGCTGAAGCAGGAGTATTGCTTGAGCCTCGTGGAGGTTGCAATGAGCCAAGATCACACCACTGTACTCCAGCCTAGGCGACGAAGGGAGACTCCATCTCAGAAAAAAAAAAAGACGTGGGGCTGAACACATCCCAGCTGGCCTCTGCTCCCACTTGTGTCAGCCTCTGAAAGCCCCGGTTATAGGCACTGTGTGCTAACAGGAGGGTAGGGTTGGGGTGCTGTCCACGGTTCTGAACCCCACCCTTTACCCCACCACTCCCCAGTTTCTGCCAAGCCTCTGGACCTTCCCTTCCTGTTCCTCTTCCCTTCCTTCTCCCCTTCCCCCTTCTCTTCTCTCTTCCCTTTGCCCTTCCCTTCTCTCTCTCCCCTTTTCTCTTCACGTCCCCCTTCCCTTACCTCTTCCCCCTTCCCTTCCCCCTTCCCTTCTCTCTCTCTTTCTCTCTTCCCTTCCCTATTCTCCCAAATCCCTTCCCTTCCCTCTCTTCTTTCCTCTCTTCTATCTTCTTTCCTTTCTTTCTTTTTTTTTTTTTTGGAGACAGAGTCTCGCTCTATTGCCCAGGCTGGAGTAAAGTGGGACCATCTGAACTCACTAAAGCCTCTGCTTCCCACGTTCAAGCAATTCTAGTACCTCAGCCCCTCAAGTGGCTGGGACTACAGGTGTGCACCACCACACATCACACCTGGCTAATCTTTGTATTATTAGTAAAGACAGGGTTTCACCATGTTGCCCAGACTGGTCTTGAACTCCTGAGCTCATGCAATCCACCCACCTCGGCCTCCCAAAGTGCTGGGATTATAGGCGTAAGCAACTGTGCCCGGCTTATTTTCCTTTTCTTTCAAATTTTTATTTGTAACTTTTTTGAGACGGGGTCTTTTTCTGTTGCCCAGGTTAAAGCGTAGTAGTGAGATCACAGGTTGCTGCAGCCTCAACTTCCTGGGCTCAAGAAATCCTCCCTGCATCAGGCTTCCAAATAGCTGGGACTACAGGCATGCATCACCACACCTGGGTAAGTTAAACGTTTTTCTTCGGCTGGGCGAGGTAGGTCATGCCTGTAATCCCAGAACTTTGAGAGGCCGAGGCAGGCAGATTACTAGGTCAGGAGATGGAAACCATCCTGACTAACTCGGTGAACCCCTGTCTCTACTAAGAAGACAAAAAATTAGCCAGTCATGGTGGTGGGTGTCTGTAATCCCAGCTCCTCGGAAGGCTGAGGCAGGAGAATCACTTGAACCAGGGAAGCAGAGGTTGCAGTGAGCTGAAATCGCACCACTGCACTCCAGCCTGGGCGACAGAGTGAGACTCTGTCTAAAATTTTTTTTTTTTCCCTAGAGACAGCATCTCGCTATGTTGCCGAGGCTGGTCATAAGCTCCTGTTCTCAAGTGATCCTCCCACCTCTGACTCCCAAAGCAATAGGTTAGCCGGCATGAGCGACTGCAGCTGGTCATCATTTTCCTTTTCTACTTTAATGTGGAATCGCCTGTGTCAGTTAATAGGAAGCTCAGAAGATGGTTAAGGCCTCAGACTCTAGGATCAGAGTTCCTGAATGCAAATATTGGCTCAGCCACCCACCAGCTTCATGATCCTGGGCAGTTTTCTTAGTAATCTCCCTGTGACTCAGTTTCCTCATGTATAAAAGAAGCACAGTCACGCACTCTCCTAATAGGCTCGTTATGATGATTAAATGAGATTAGGCACATGTTCCTAGGGGTGAGTTAATACTTGTAAAGGGCGGGGCGCTATGACTCATGCCTGCAATCCCAGCACTTTGGAAGGCTGAGGTGGGTGGATCAGTTGAGGCCAGGAGTTCAAGACCAGCCTGGGCAACATGGTGAAACCGCATCTCTACTAAAAATACAAAAATTAGCCAGGGTGTGATGGCGCACCTGTAATCCCAGCTCCTCGTCTCGAAAACAAACAAAAAGCTTGTAAAGCACTCAGAATCACAGTCAATACTCTTTGCATAATGTTCTTCACCTTTGATGGGACCTCAGTAGTCTCTGAGAATTTGTTTTCTTCTTCTTTTTTTTTTTTGAGAGAGTCTTGCTCTGTCTCCCAGGCTGGAGTGAAGTGGCACAATCTTGACTCACTACAACCTCCCTCTCCCAGGTTCAAGCGATTTTCTTGCCTCAGCCTCCTGAGTAGCTGGGGTAACAGGTGCCCACCACCACACTTGGCTAATTTTTGTATTTTTCAGTAGAGACAAGGTTTCACCATGTTGCCCAAGCTGGTTTCTGACTCCTAAACCCAGGTGATCCGCCTACCTCAGTCTCCCAAAGTGCTAGGATTACAGGCATGTGCCACCATGCCTGGCATATAGCTCTTTCTTTCATAGAAAATCTGGGATCCTAACAGCATCAACACAATTTCTTTTTTTGTTGTTGTGGGGGGGCGGGGATCAAGGTCTGGCTATATCACCCATGCTGGAGGCAGTGGTGCAATCTTGGCTCACTACAACCTCTGCCTCCCGGTCCTAAGCCTTCCTTCCACCTCAGCCTCTGAAGTGGCTGGAACCACAAGCACACACCTCCAAGCCTGGCTAGATTTTGCATTTTTTTTTTTTTTTTTTTTTGTAGAGACAAAGTTTCACCAGTTTGACAAGGTCTCAAATTCATGAGCTCAAATGATCCACCCACCTTGGCCTCCCAAAGGTCTGCGATTACTGGTGTGAACCACCGTGTTCAGCCAATTTCTCATTTTCTTTATCTTATACGACAAAGACAATCATTTCTTTTTAAAAATTTACAAAGAAAAGAGGTTGAAAAGTTCAAGACTGGGGACAGGTGCCATGGCTCACACCTGTAATCCTAGCATTTTGGGAGGCTTGAGGCAGGTGGATCACTTGAGGTCAGGAGTTCAAAACCAGCCTGGCCAATATGATGAAACCTTGTCTCTACTAAAAATACAAAAAATTAGCTGGAGTGGTGGCGGGTGCCTGTAATCCCAGCTACTTGGAAGGCTGAGACAGGAGAATCACTTGAACCCAGGAGGCAGAGGTTGCAGTGAGCCAAGATCATGCCACTGCACTCCAGCCTGGGCAAGAGTGAGGCTCCATCTCAAAAAAAAAAAAAAAAAAAAAAAATTGAAGATTGGGCAGCTGCGTTAGGTGAGCACCTCAGCCAGTGTCCACTCATGGTGGATAGCAAAGAGGGAGCAGGTGTGTGCAGAGATCATGTGGCAAGAGAGGAAGCAAGAGATGGCAAAAGCCTGAGAGCTTCAATTTCACAGTGCCAGTATAATCACTACCTATAAGATGCGTGAGTGCAGGTGAGGATTTTACTGTGGTTTTGTTTCATAGTGGTTCTTCGATCCATAGGGTAAAACTCACTAGAGATATATAATATCTGATATAATACAATCAAAATGCTATTTTTTTTTTGAGACTGAGTCTCACTCTGTTACCCAGGCTGGAGTGCAGTGGCACAATCTTGGCTCACTGCAACCTCTGCCTCCCGAGTTCAAGTAATTTTCGTGTCTCCACCTCCCAGGTAGCTAGGATTTCAGGCATACGCCCCCATGTCCGGCTAGTTTTTTGTTATTAGTAGATAGAGATGGGGTTTCACCACATTGGCCAAGCTGGTCTCAAATTCCTGGCCTCCCAAAGTGCTGGGATGACAGGGGTGAGGCACTGCGCCAGCTCAAAATGCTATTTTAAAGTCACTTCCTGGGAGCTGAATGATGAGAACAGATGGACACAGAGAGAGGAACAACACACACTGGGGCCTTTTGGAGGGTGAAGGATGGGAAGAAGGAGAGGATCAGGAAAAATGACTCATGGGTACTAGGCTTAATACTTGGGTGATGAAATAATCTGTGGATTATTTCATGGTGGAGAACTGAACAATCCAATAGTTTAAAACAAGAAAAGAAGAAGGGAAAGCAACAGAAACAAAGAAAGAAAGGATCTGTAAAACAGACCCTCGGACACAGGTTTACCTTTGTGAGAAACCTGCACTGGCACCCCTGAACTTCGGATGAAAGTTGAAAAAAAAGAAAGAGGCTGGACGCGGTGGCTCACACCTGTCATCCCAGCACTTTCGGAGGCCAAGATGGGCAGATCATCTGAGGTCAGGAATTCGAGACCAGCCTGGCCAGCATGGTGAAGCCCCATCTCTACTAAACAAAACTTAGCTGGGCATGGTGGTGGGCACCTGTAATCCCAGCTACTCGGGAGGCTGAGGCAGGAGAATTGCTTGAACCCAGGAGGCGGAGGCTGCAGTGAGTCAAGAATGTGCCACTGCACTCCAGCCTGGGCAACAGAGTGAGACTCCATCTCAAAAAATAATAATAATAAAAATAAAGGCTTTCCGTACCGGTAGTGCTCATGCAAACATGTTGAACGTTCCTACAACCCGCCGGACTTTCTGTAAGAAGTGTGCCAAGCACCAACCCCACAAAGTGACACAGTACAAGAAGGCAAGGATTCTCTGTATGCCCAGGGAAAGCGGCGTTACAGCAGGAAGCAGAGTGGCTATGGTGGGCAGGCTAAGCCGATTTTTCGGAAAAAGGCTAACACTTCAAAGAAGATTGTGCTAAGGCTTGAGTGCGCTGAGCCCAACTGCAGATCTAAGAGAATGCTGGCTATTAAAAGATGCAAGCATTCTGAACTGGGAGGAGATGAGAAGAGAAAGGGCTAAGCGATCCAGTTCTAAGTGTCATCTTTTATGAAGACAATAAAATCTTGAGTTTATGTTAAAAAAAGAAAAAATAAAGGAGATCACCTGAGGTCAGGAGTTCGAGACCAGCCTAGCCAACATGGTGAAACCCCCGTCCCTACTAAAATTACAAAAATATTAGCTGAGCATGGTGACGCATGCCCGTGAACCAAGCTATGTCGAGAGACTGAGGCATGAGAATTGCTTAAACCCAGGAAGCAGAGATTGCAATGAGCCAAGACTGTCACTGCACCCCAGCCTAGACAAGAGAGTGAGACTCTGTCCAAAAAAAAAGGAAAAAAGTCAGTTCCAATAATCCTTCTTAGTGTGGTTATGCCAAGTTGACATATACTCAGGGTTTTCTACTTTTTTATTATTTTTATTTGTTATTTATTTATTTTATTATTATTATTAGTTTTTGAGACGGAATCTCACTCTGTCACCCAGGTTAGAGGTTGGCTCACCACAACCTCCGCCTCCTGGGTTCAAGCAATTCCCCTGCCTCAGCCTCCCGAGCAGCTGGGACCACAGGCACCCACCACCACACCTGGCTAATTTTTGTAATTTTTTTTTTTTTTTTAAAGACAGGGTTTCACCACGTTGGCTAGGCTGGTGTCGAATTCCTGACCTCAGGTGATCTGCCCACCTTGGCATCCCAAAGTGCTGGGATTACAGGTGTGAGCCACTGCACCCAGCCTACTTTTAATTTTTTTATTTTAAGAGATTGCTGTTTTTGTCTTTGGTTTTACTTTGTAACTTTGTAAAGTATTTACAGTTACAAAACAGAAACTCTGAAAGGACACACAGAGAAGCCTAGCTTCCACCCCTGCTCCATCGGCAGCCTCCTTCCTCTTACCCATAGACATCCATGTTTGCTTTATTGTTTCATTGAGTTTCTTTTGAAAATGAGCAAGCGTATACAAACCGCAGGCATACTCAGAAGGTAGGTAACGTGCTTTGCGTTCATAGTTCCGATCCTTAGATACTGCTATTTATTTATTTATTCTTTTTTTTGAGACAGAGGCTCACTCCGTCACCCAGGCTGGAGTGCAGTGGCGCAATCTCAGCTCGCTGCAACCTCTGCCTCCAGGGTTCAAGCAATTCTTGTGACTCAGCCTCCTGAGGGGCTGGAATTACAGGCACCCACCACCACGCCTGGCTAATTTTTGTATTTTTAGTAGAGATGGGGTTTTGTCACGTTGGCCAGGTGGTTCAGGAACTCTTGACCTTGGGTGATCCACCCGCCTTGGCCTTTCAAAGTGCTGGGATTACAGGTGTGAGTCACCACGCCTGGCCAGTTATTTATTTTTTGCTTAACCGTATATCCTGGAGACCTCTGCATTACAGGATAAGGAAACATTTTTTATTTTTTTGAGACAGAGACTCACTCTGTTGCCCAGGCTGGGGTGCAGTGGCACAGTCTTGCCTCACTGCAACCTCTGCCTCTGGGATTCAAGTGATTCTCCTGCCTCAGCCTCCTGAGCAGCAGGGATTACAGGCATGCGCCACCATGCCTGGCTAATTTTTGTATGTTTAGTAGAGACAGGGTTTCTCCATGTTGGCCAGGGTGGTCTGGAACTCCTGACCTCAGGTGATCCACCCACCTCAGCTTCTCAAAGTGTTAGGATTACAGGCATGAGTCACTGTGCCCGGCCTTCTTCATTTCCTTTTTTTTTTTTTTTGAGATGGAGTTTCGCTCTTGTTACCCAGGCTGGAGTGCAATGGCGCGATCTCAGCTCACCGCAACCTCCGCCTCCTGGGTTCAGGCAATTCTCCTGCCTCAGCCTCCTGAGTAGCTGGGATTACAGGCATGCGCCACCGTGTCCAGCTGATTTTTTGTATTTTTAGTAGAGATGGGGTTTCACCGTGTTGACCAGGATGGTCTCAATCTCTTGACCTCATGATCCACCTGCCTCGGCCTCCCAAAGTGCTGGGATTACAGGCGTGAGTCACCGCGCCCGGCCCTTCCTCATTTCTTTATATTGCTGCATAGTACTAATTTGTGTGACTGTGCCATAGATTATTGAACCAGTTGCTTCTTGGTGGATGTTTGAGTTTCTAGTGTTTTGCTATCACTAGTAGTGCTGCAGTAAAAAACCTCATGTATTTTTAGTCGAGATGAGTGTCAAACCTGTCTCGACTAAAAATACAAAATTAGCCGGGTGTGGTGGCATATGCCTGTAATCCCAGCCACTCAGGAGGCTGAGGCAGGGGAATCCCTTGAACTCAGGAGGCGGAGGTTGCAGTGAGCTGAGATTGCACCATTGCACTCCAGCCTGGCAACAGAGCGAGACTCCGTCTCAAAAAAAAAAAAATGATGAATTTAGGTGACCAGCAAGAAGCAAAATACACAGAATTTGGTGACTGTTAGTTGGATTTTGGTTCAGCTGCCATTTTGAAGACTTAAAATAACTAGTTAAACAAGAAAGGACTATGTTTTCTTTTTTTGTTTGTTTGTTTGAGACAGGATCTTGCTCTATTGCCTAGCCTGGAGAGTGGCCTGATCACAGCTCACTGCATCCTCCTGGGCTCAAGCGATTCTCCTGCCTCAGCCTCCAGAGTAGCTGAGATTACAGGCGCCCATCACCAAACCTGGCTAATTTTTGTATTTTTTGTAGAGACAGGGTTTTGCCATGTTGGCCAGGTTGGTCTCCAACTCCTGGCCTCAAGTGATCCACCCATCTCGGCCTCCCAAAGTGCTGGGATTACAGGCGTGAGCCACCGCACCCGGCCTCTGTTTCCCTTTAACATAGGGTCCTGGTGTAAGTG
Source organism: Aotus nancymaae (assembly GCF_030222135.1). NCBI lineage: Eukaryota > Metazoa > Chordata > Mammalia > Primates > Aotidae > Aotus > Aotus nancymaae. Next base: position 14,864,901 of record NW_026988463.1, read on the forward strand.
TCCCAGCTCTGGTTTGGCTACTCCAAGGCATCAGGGACCCAGGTTCCTGCTACCTTGTTGCTCCATTATCCCTGCTCTTATTGTCCAAATCAGATGACCACCCTCTCCTGCACTCCATCTACCAGGAAGCGGAAAGGAGAAGGGAAGGGAATGATGGAGGTTGACCTGCCTTTCCCTTAATGATACACGAGGGAACTGTGCAGGTCACTTTTGCGCACATCCTATTGGCCAGAGTTTAACTCCTTGGCCACACCTATATGCAAGGGTGGCTGGGAAATGTGGTTTTATTTCTGGATGGCTGTGCCCGGCTAGGTATTGGAAGTCCTATTGCTACGGAAGAAGGGGAGATTGGATATTGGGGAACAGAGCAGTCTTTGCTGTGCTATGTGAGGGTTTGGGAAAGGCAGGGGGTGGGAGAGGGCAGTGCTAAGGAGGAGATCTCACTCCCCAGCTTCGAACCTATGTGGGTAGAGGTGTCATTTGCCGAGGGAGGGGGCACTGAAGGGGTATCTCTTTTTAATTTTTCTTTCTTTCTTTTTTTTGAGACAGAGTCTCCCTCTGTTGGGCAGGTTGGAGTGCAGTGGTGGGATCTTGGCTCTGCCTTCTGGGTTCAAGAGATTCTCTTACCTCAGCCTCCAGAGTAGCTGGGATTCCAGGTAAGGGCTGCTACACCTGGCTAATTTTTTTTTTTTTTTTCGTATTTTTAGTAGAGATAGGCTTTTGCTATGTTGGCCAGGCTGGTCTCGAACTCCTGATCTCAGGCGATCTGCCTGCCTCTGCCTCCCAAAGTGCTGGGATTACAGGTATAAGCCACCGCTCCCGGCCAGGGCTGTCTCTTTGTAATCCTGCACTACATGGCTTCACAGGCAATCTGCCCTTTGGGCATAATGAAGGGGGCAGAGTTCAGGATATTGAGGAAACTGAAGCTGAGGAATGCTCCAGTTTCAGCTGATTGCAAAGACAGGGTGAGCTCAAACTGTTCCTTGAGAAAATGTAACTGCAAGACCAGCCCAGACGGAACCTACTCTGTTGATAACAGAAGGTCAAGTTAGCTGGCAGGTGTAATTGAGCCAACACTGTAAGTCAGGTACCCCGGACATGCACAGTTGAAAAAGCTTTGATGTCTGTCAACACCCAGAACTAGTGATTCCTCCCCACAAAACCAAGAAGTCTGAGACATGATCAGAACCTGACCACTGGAACTGTTTCAAAAGCGAGGGGTTCATTGACTAGAAAGATCTGAGGTTACACTTTGCCTCAACAGGCTCAGTGTGGTGGCTCATGCCTGTAATCCCAGCACTTTGGGAGGCCAAGACAGGTGAATCACTTGAGGTCAGGAGTTCAAGACCAGCCTGGCCATAATGATGAAACCCTGTCTCTACTAAAAATATAAAAAATTAGCCGGGCATCGTGGCAGGCGCCTGTAGTCCCAGCTTCTCAGGCAACTGAGGCAGGAGAGTCGCTTGGACCCGGGAGGCAGAGGTTGCAGTGAGCTGAGATCACATCACTGCATTCCATCCTGGGTAACAAAGCAAGACTCTGTCTCAAAAAAATAAATATAATAAATAAATAAAAATAAAATTCTGCCCTTGGCCTCTAGGGGGCCACGCTGGCCTGCTGAGAAGCCAGGGTTTTTGGTTTTGCTTTTGTGCTGTGGTGATCGGAATTCCTGTCTGCTAGCTTGCATCTGGCACCCACGTCACCTGTACACAGCCTGCTTTCTCCTGCTCATCACGCTCGTGTGGAGGCTGCAGCCCCATCTGCCTCCCACGTGGTCTGTCCATCTGTCCATCTGTCCGTCCGTCTGTCTGTCAGCATTGCTCCCTTGTTCAGCTCTCTTCATTCTCTGAAAGGGGCTCCCGGGAATGGGGGTCAGGCAGGAAGCTATACATGTCAGTATGGGGCTTTACCTTCTCCCCCCCTCCCCCCCTCATTCCACTCTCTTTTTCTTTGTTTCTTTGAGGCAGGGTCTCTCTCTGTCGCCCAGGCTGGAGTGCAGTGGTATAATCACGGCTCACTGCAGCCTCGACCTCCTGGGCTCAAGCGACCCTCCTGCCCCAGCCTCCCACGTGGCAGGTACTACAGGTGTGCACAACCATGCTTGGCTAATTTTTTTTTTTTTTTCAATAGAGATGGGTTTCCTTATGTTTCCCAGGCTGGTCTTGAACTCCTGGGCTCAAGTGATCCTCCCACCTCAGCCCCCACAAATGCTGAGATGACGGGAGTGAGCCATTGCTCTTGGCCTGGTATCATGACTGTGTTCTGTCTCCTCCACACTCAGGATCTTGTTCCTGGCCACCCACAGCAAACCAGTTCTCTTCTCTCCCTGGGCTTGGCTTCCTTCCTTCCTGGCAGCGTCTTTGCCAGTGTGCGGGCTTGAAAACAGCCAAGCATGAGGAGGGGCGGTGTAGATTGACAGGGGTTCACTTGAACTTGAGGAGAAGCCAAGCTGGGGCTGAGTTTGGAATCCATGCCATGGTTATAGATGACGTCATTCTGCTGTGTAGCTGTGACTCAGCAATTAGGATCAGATTTCCTATCCCGAGGGACATCCTTGTGACCTGCCAGATGGATGATCATCACCCCCATCCCAGCATCGAGTGAGAATACCTCCAGCTGGGGCCTGCAGAAGGGTGGCTACAGCAGTGATGAAGGGTCCATGATTTACAGAGCCTTGGGCTGCCTCTCTGCTGCAGGGACTGTGGCAAATTGAAGAGGAAGCCTTCTAGAGCCCTGCGTCACGCACGCTCCTTGGTACTTGTGAAATATTTCATAATCCCAATTGCGTAGGTAGCTCCAGCTCTGCCACCCACTGTCCATGTGACCTTGGTGAAGCCACTTCACCTCTGAGCTTCGGTTTCCCAGGCTGCAGAATGAGTATCAGGGTGAGAACCCCTTCGTTCGCTGACTTATGCATTCAATTATGCCACAAACGTGTTGAGCGCCTACTATGTGCTAGATGCTGTGCTGAGCCCTGGGGATCCAGCCATGAGCACCTAATAAACCCAGCCCTGGAAGAGTGGATCTCCCTTTCTAGTGAGAGGACAGTCAACAAACAAGGTTGTCTGCATTGACACATTGTTGGCCGGGTTCAGTGGCTCACGCCTATGATGTCGGCACTTTGGGAAGCTGAGGCAGGTGGATCACTTGAGCTCAGGAGTTCGAGACCAGCCTGGGCAACATGGTGAAACCCCATCTCTGAGAAAAATGCAAAAATTAGCCGGGCATGGTGGCATGTGCCTGTACTCCCAGCTGCTTGTTGGGGGCTGATGTGGGAGGATCTCTTGAGCCCAGGAGGCAGAGGCTGCAGTGAACCGAGATCGTGCCACTGCACTCTAGCCTGAGTGACAGAGCGAGACCCTGTCTTAAAAAAAAAAATATTAAAGGGCCAGGCGCGGTGGCTCACGCCTGTAATCCCAGCACTTCGGGAGGCCGAGGCGGGTGGATCACGAGGTCAAGAGATCGAGATCATCCTGGTCAACATGGTGAAACCTCGTCTCTACTAAAAATACAAAAAATTAGCTGGGCATGGTGGCACGTGCCTGTAATCCCAGCTACTCAGGAGGCTGAGGCAGGAGAATTGCCTGAACCCAGGAGGCAGAGGTTGTGGTGAGCCGAGATTGCACCATTGCACTCCAGCCTGGGTAACAAGAGCAAAACTCCGTCTCAAAAAAAAAATTTAAAAAAATTAAAAAATTAAATAAATAAAAATAGACGGACACAAGGTGTGTGTGTGCCAAGAGGGAGGAGAGTCACAGGCTAGGAACTGATCCCGCTGGGGCGGGGGAGAAGGCTGAGGCTGAAGTGTGAGAAGGAGCTGGCTGTTCAGGGCATTGGAGGAAGAGCATCTTGGGCAGGGAACAGCATGTGCCAAGGTCCTGAGGCAGAATGGGGCTTATGGTGTTGGAGCTCGCAGGAGGGTGAGGGAGCTCAGTGGGCAGGAGAATCGGGTGGGAAAACTGGTTCAGCCTCCTAAGGCAGCTGGTGGGATGTGGGCTCCATCCTCAAGGTCATGGGGCGCCATCACAGGACTGTTGGTTGGAGGGACATGATCACATCTGCCCGTGAAACCGTTTCTGGCCTCCCAGACATGGTCTGCGGGCCCTCTGGTGTCTGGTCCTCTGTGCTCAGCTCTGAATGCAGATGCTGATTATCGTAGTTAAACAGAGTTCAACACCTACGCTGTGCCAGGGGCCATAGTAGCCCTGATCTGTTAGTAAAAATACGCATTTGTAAATGTATGTGTATACATTAATAAAAAAACTCACCCCAGGCTGGGCGTGGTGGCTCACACCTGTAATCTCAGAACTTTGGGAGGCTAAGGTGGGCAGATCACCTAAGGTCGGGAGTTTGAGACCAGCCTGGTCAACATGGCAAAACCCCCATCTTTGATAAAATACAAAAATTAGCTGGGTGTGGTGGCAGGCATCTGTACTCTCAGCTACTCAGGAGGCTGAGGTGGGAATCACTTGAACCTGGGAGATGGAGACTGCAGTGAGCCGAGATTGCCTGGGTGACAGAGTGAGACTCTGTCTCCAAAAAAAAAACAAACAACTCACTTCCACTCATTTTACAGATGGGGAAACTGAGGCACAGAGCAGTCAAATGACTTGCTGCAGGTCACTGAGTTGGTGTGGAGGGGAGTGGTTAGAGACAAAGGGGTGAGGCTGGAGATATAGCAGCGGAGGAAGCATTTTCAGGCTTGGGGGTGTCTGCCTAGCTGGCTGCTGGGTGGTGATGGCCCTCAGGATGTGGGGCACATGGGTGTGGAGCAGCTTCCCCAAGTGGGAAGGAAATGAGTGGCCCAGGCGCCCTCCCAGGCTGGAGTGTGTTCATTGGGGTGGAGCAGTGAGCATTTGCTGCACCTGGGTTTCTGGCCCTTCCGCAAAGCAGCAGCATGGGGTGACCATCACTGTGCCAGAGCCAGGCACAAGTGGCTCATGCCTGTAATTCCAGTGCTTCGGGAGGCTGAGGCAAGAGGATCACGTGAGGCCAGGAGTTTCAGGCCAGCCTGGGCAATGTAGCAAGGCTCCATCTCTTAAAAAAAAAAATTAGCTGGGCTTAGTGGCACATACCTCTAGTCTCAGTCACTCAGAAGGCTGAGGTGGGGGGATCACTTGTGCCCAGGAGGCCAAGGTTGCAGTGAGCTGTGATTGCCCTCCTGTATTTCCAGCCTAGGTGACAGAGTGAGACTCCATCTCTGAAAAATTAAAAAAAGCAGGGAAAATTAATTTTAATGTATTTAACTTAGTCCAATATATCCAAAATATGGGCATTTCAAAAGTCATCAATGTTTTTAAATATTTATAATACATTTTACAATTTTTTTGGTACAGAGTCTGCAAAATTTGATGGATATTTTCTGGCACATCTCAGTTCTGACCAGCCACATTGCAGCTACTCAGTAGCCCTGTGGCCAGTGGCTGCCACATTGACAGTGTATAGCTCTAGACATTGAACTTTCTTTATAAGGAAAGCATGATTCTTTCCCCTTCATGTTATAATTACTTAGGATCTGTATCATGTGTTTGGCTCTTCTGCTTCTTTTGTTTGTTGCCTTCTCTTTATAATCTCATTTTGATAAGAACTGAATAACAAAGATTATTTATTTATTTATTTTTGAGACAAAGTCTTGCTCTGTCGCCCAGGCTGGAGTGCAGTGGTGCCATCTCTGTTCACTGCAACCTCTGCCTCCCTGGTTCAAGTGATCTTCCTGCCTCAGCCCCCTGAGTAGCTGAGATCTACTCACCGCCACGCCTGGCTAATTTTTATGTTTTTAGTAGAGATGGGGTTTCATCATGTTGGCCAGGCATGTCTCGAACTCCTGACCTCAAGTGATCCACCTGCTTTGGCCTCCCAGAGTGCTGGGATTACAGGCATAAGACAGCATGCCCAGCCTAGAAAGATTATTTTAAAGATGAATCTTTTTTCCCTACTGTTGTCAAACTTTGAATTTAAAAAAAAAAAAAAAATGAATCTTTTTTCTTTGCCCAGACTTTGAATGTCCTTTTCTCACTGTTTCATTCTTTTTTCTTTTTTTTTAAATTTATTTCAAAGTTTAATTGTGAAAATGTACAAAAAAAGTACAAATATAAAGAAAAGTTGAAAGAATTGTACGGTGAATACCTATGTACACATCACCTAGATAACATTTGTCCATCCATCCATCCATGCATCCCACCCACCCATCCATCCCTCCCTCCTCCTAACCATCCATCCATCCACCCATGCATCCCACCCACCCATCCATCCCTCCCTCCTTTTAACTATCCATCCATCCATCCACCCATGCATCCACCACTTACCCATTTATTCCTCCCTCCCTCTAATCATTCATCCATCCAGGGAAGGATGGGGCATCTATCCATGCCCCATCCCTCTCTCCCTCCCTCTAACCACCCATCCATCAATTTATACATCCATCCATTCCTCCCTCTAACCGTCTGTCCATCCATTCCTCTGTCTAACCATCTATCCATCCATCTCTCCCTCTAATCAGTCATCCATCTACCCATCCATCCATCCACTCATCCATTTATTCATCCATCCATCCCTACTTCTGAACATCCATCCATCCATTCCAGTCTCCCTCTAACAATCCCTCTAACCTCTACCCATTTATCCATCTGTCCGTCCGTCCATCTGTCCATCTCTCCCTCCCTCCCTCCCTTTACCTAACCATTCACCCATCTATCCATCACTCTACACCTCTTACTTTTTGGATGCATTTCAAAATAAGTCGTTGATGTCAGTACCCATTCCCTTGAACATTTTGTTACGCATTTAAATAACTAGAGTTTACTCCCCAGAATATTTTTTCAGTGCAAACAAATAAAATACACAGGTTAGAAAGGTAGCCAGCTATGTGTATTTAAAATGAGGTTGTGGGATTAAAAATACCTGTGATTCCTGTCGGAATCCTGCTAATACTACCATGAGAATTGCTCCATTAGGAATTGAAGTTAGGTGCTAAATTTTAATTGCAGGTGAGTGAAAATAAAAAGTGTATTTTTTTCCTATCCAAATTCACGGATCCTCTGAATTTGAGGACACCTACTCAGTTCTTATTTCATAAAACTCAAATGAATCATGCTGTTACCATGTTAAGGCAATGTGCATTATCTCATTTAATCGTCACCACAAACCTATGGGGAAGTGTGTCTTACTGTTCCCATCTTACAGCTGAGAAAACTGAGACCAGGAGGTGGTGTGATGTACTCGGGTTCCTGGCTGGCAGGTGACAGAGCTGGGCTAATTACATATATAATATATGTAATTATATATATTATATCATCTATATTATATACAATATATCATATATATTTTATATATAAATATATGTGATATCTTATATATTTATACATAATGTTTTTATTATATGTTTGTTTTTTTTTTGAGACAGGGTCTCACTCTGTCACCCAGACTAGAGGGCAGTGGCACAGTGATGGCTCACTGAAGCCTCAAACTCCTGGGCTCAAGTGATCCTCCCACCTCAGTCTCTGGAGTAGCTGGGACTACAGGGACCACCAGCATGCCTGGCTACTTTTTAAATTTTTTGTAGAGACAGGGGCTCATTATGTTGCCCAGGCTGGTATTGAACTCCTGGACTCAAGAGATCCTGCCACCTCAGCCTTGCAAAGCTCTGGGATTGCAGGTGTGAGCCGCTGCGTGTGGCCTATGTTGTGAATAGCAGGCTTGTCCACGTGCTGTGTGCCTCTCAAGGGAAGGCACTGGGCTGAGCCCTTGGTGGACTGTTTTATTTGCTCCCCATGGCAGTTTTATGAGGCCATAGATGAGCCCCAGTTCCCAGCTGCCAGCAGCAGAAACAGACCTGGCTGATGTAAGCAGAAGAATTTGCGGAAAGAGGACTGAGGAGCTCCACCCCAGAGCTGAAAATGGGATAAAGTGAGCCACAGATGCCTGCCCGGAACCTGCCCACTCTGCTGGGGCTCCATTCCCAGGCCTCACCCCTGGACCCACAGTGGCCCAAAGAGGTGGGCATTCCTGCCACCTGCCGAGGGGCCCCTTCTCCACTTCTCTGTGGTGCTAGTGATACGGGAGATAGAAAGAAATTATTTAGGCAGGCCAGGCACGGTGGCCCACATCTATAATTGTATGCTTCGGGAGGCCAAGGTGGACAGATCACCACATATCAGGAGTTTGAGATCAGTCCACCCAACATTGTGAAACCTCATCTCTACTAAAAATACAAAAATTAGCTGGGCGTAGTGGTGCGTGCCTATAATCACAGCTACCCAGGAGGCTGAGGCAGGAGAATCGCTGAAACCCAGGAGGCTGAGGGGGCAGTGAGCTGATATTGTGCCACTGCACTCCAGTCTAGGGAACAGAGTGACACTCCATCTCAAAGAAAAAAAAAAAAAAATTATTCAGGCAGATTGTAAGGGCAACAGTGTCCTCGGTGGAATTTCCCTTTTAATAAAAAGCAGCCCTAAATTATTTTTTCTAACAAAGAGCAGCCTGAAAAATCGAGCTGCAGACGTAGATAAGCAAGCTGAAATCTTGCATGGGTAAATGCCGGCAGGTGTGGCAACAGGAAAGGGCTACCTGGGGGCCAGGTATGTTCAACATGGAGGCTCCATCTTCCCTTTTCTTTGTCACCAGGTGTACAGTCAAGGAACAGGCAACACTGGCACTGGCCGGGTAGAGAGCTCATCTGCATAATAAAAGATTAGGGTGGGGCAGCCAGCTTCTTCGTGCACTATGCAAACAGCACACCTAACCCTAACCAGTTCTTCCCGTGCTATGCAAATAGTACACCTGGTCCAACCAATCTTCGTGCCCTATGTAAATCAGACACCACCTTCTCAACCTCATCTATAAAACCTTCCGCATTCCACCATAAAGCAGTAACCCCTTTTCTTTGGGACCTCTTTCTGTGACAGAGAGCTCTTTTCTTTTTTTTTATTGAGATGGAGTCCCACTCCGTTGCCCAGGCAGGAGGGCAGTGTCACGATGATCTCGGCTCATTGCAACCTCTGCTGCCCAGGTTCAAGGAATTCTGCCTCAGCCTCCCAAGTAGCTGGGATTACAGGCACGTGCCATCACACTGGCTGATTTTTGTATTTTTAGTGGAGACGGGGTTTCAGCGTGTTGGTCAGGCTGGTCTTGAACTCCTGACGTCAGGTGATCCACCCATCTCAGCCACTCAAAGTGCAGGAGTGAACCACCGCACTGCGCTCTTCTCTTTCTTTCGCCTATTTGACTTCTGCTCTTAACCTCACTCTGGCGTGTCTGAGTCCTAGTTTTCCATAGCTGTGAGACAACAAATCTTGGGCATTTACCCCAGAAAATGAGGCCGCTTTTCACTAACACCCATTCCCACTGGAGCAGGCACACCTGATTGCCTCAGCCTGGCTCCAGGGAGGCTGGAGAATTGCAAGCCTCCTCAGGTGGGAAATTCCTCCATGCTTGGGACGGGGCTCAGAGCCTGGGCAGCCCTATGCAATGTTCATGCTCAATGCAGATGGTGGTGCTTCTCACTGAGGACTGGGAAGGAAAAATAACCCAGACTGTAATGGCCCTGGTTTTTTGTGCTTTGTTTTGTTTTTGTGGTTTTTTTTTTTTTGAGACGGAGTTTTGCTCTTGACACCCAGGTGTGTCATGCAGTGGCATGATCTCGGCTCACTGCAACCTCCGCCTCCCAGGTTCAAGCGATTGTCCTGCCTCAGCCTCCGAGTAGCTGGGACTACAGGCATGTGCCACCATGTCTGGCTAATTTTTTGTATTTTCAGTAGAGACAGGGTTTCACTGTGTTAGCCAGGATGGTCTCGAGCTCTTGACATCGCGATCTGACCACCTCGGCCTCCCAAAGTGCTGGGATTACAGGCGTGAGCCACCGCCCTGGTGTTTTGTTTTTCCTGACCGTCCAGCCACCGCTCCTGTAAATGCCCCGTGTTTTTGTGCTGCCCAGAGCCCGAGTCTGGCCCCATGTGCCTGTGTGGGTGTGAAACCTACTGCCTGCAGCACAGGTCTTGGAGGAGTCAGAAGCACACCGGGAGCCTGGCTCAGAAATGCCCCGTATGTCCCGCAGAGGAAAGCTTTTAATCCACATGGTCTGGGCCAGGGCGCTGATGACAAAAAAGGGCCCCTGTGGGGACAGTGGCCCAGAGGAGGGGAGAGAGGTGGGAGCTCGTGCAGTTTGGGTGTTTTTCTTCCCCTTGGTCAGAGAGACAGATATGGGATCAGAGGCTACTGTGGCCTAGGGTCTCATTTCCTCCTTGAAGTGGGCCCTTTCGGGGTATCTGCAGTCAGGCAGACAGAAACTGACCTGTGTGTGAGCTGGTGTCACCAAGAGGTGACAAAGGAGCCTGTTGAGGGACACGGAAGTCCTCTTGTCCTCATGGCCACTCCCAGGTGTGTCCGGGTCACAGCTGAGCCAGGGTGGAGGGTGTGGGGGAGGGGAGAGGGAGAGGAAGCACCGGAACTATCATGAACTATAGGGCTGGCTCTGGCTGGAGGGCTGGTCGCAGACATTGCCCCAGTGTTGACTGGTATCCGCATGCGCGCATGGATGCGTGTGTGTCTGTGCAAGCGTTTGCGTAATCACTGTGGGTGCATCTGTCTTTATGCTATGAACATGCATCTGTGTATCTGTGTGACCACCTAATGGATTCATTTTGCCCGCTGCCCAGATAGAGCCGATTATCATGACAGGGGCATTTGCAAGAGAGAAAGAGTTTAATTCACACAGAGCTGGCTGAATGGGAGACTTGAGTTTTCTTTTTCCCTCCCCTCCCCTCCTCCTTCCTTCCTTCCTTTCTTTCCTCTTTCTTTTTTTTTTCTCTCTTTCTTTCTTTCTTTGAGTATTGCTCTGTTGCCCAGGCTAGAGTGCAGTAGCACTATCTTGGCTCACTGCAACCTCTGTGTGTCAGATTCAAGCAAGTCTCCTGCCTCAGCCTCCTGAGTAGCTGGGATTACAGGTGCCCGCCACTGCGCCTGGCTAATTTTTTTTTTTTTCTGTATTTTTAGTAGAGTTGGGGTTTAACCAAGTTGGCCAGGCTGGTCTCAAACTCCTGACCTCGTGATCCACCTGCCTTGGCCTCCCAAAGTGCAGGGATTACAGGTGTGAGGCACCACACCTGGCCTTATTTTATTTTATTTTTTGAGACAGAGTCTTAATGTGATGCCCAGGCTGGAGTGCAGTGGTGCGATCTCAGCTCTCAGCAACCTCCGCTTCCCAGGTTCAAGCGATTCTCCTGTCTCAGCCTCCCAAGTAGCTGGGATTATAGGTGCCCGCCACCACATCCAGCTAATTTTTTCGTTTTTAGTAGAGATGGGGTTTCATCAGGTTGGCCAGGCTGGTCTCTGTGAGGGTTATTGCCGAGTTTAAAAGGAGGAAACTGAGGCCAGTATAAGAAAATTAAATTCCAGTTTATTCAGCTCCTGGGTGAGGTTCTATGGTCCGGGGAGAGGGGCCAGAGAAGTTGCACTAACTTCTTGGGGCATGGGGTTTTTAGGGCTATGAGTGACGAGCAACAGCTGGGTGCTCTGATTGGCTTCAGGGGAGCAGGATTGGGACGGGGAGGGCTGCTGTTGGTTGGCGGGTTATTGGGTGGGTTTTTCTAATGCGAGAGCCGGCCAGGGTTGCATCAGCCGGAGTGTGCGTGGGGCTAGGTGCCGAGTGCAGAGCCGGGTACCGGGTGCAGAGCCGGGTGCTGGGTGCAGAGCCAGGTGCCGGGTGCAGAGCCAGGTGTGTCTGGCCTCCTGGCGAGGTAACCAGCCTTACAGTCTCAAACTCCTGACTGCAAGTGATCCGCCCACTTTGGCTTCCCAAAGTGCTGGGATTACAAGCATAGCCACCGTGACTGGCTGAGACTGGAGTTTTATGATTCAAGTCAGTCTCCCTGAAAATTCAGGGGCTAGGGTTTTTCAAGGATAGTTTGGCTGGCCAGGAATGCGTGCTGCTGATTGGCTGGAGATACAATCATAGGTGTGTGGAAAATGGTCCTTGTGTGCACTGAGACCTCAGTACGTTGTCAGAAATGCAAAAACCTGAAAAGACATTTCAAAAGGCTGATCTTAGATTCTACAATACTGATGTTATCTGCAGGAGTGATAGGGGAAGTTGTAAATCTTGTCACCTCTGGAATAATGGCTAGTAATCACGTATCTTGACATATAGCAGAATTTAGCTTTCTGTCATTCTTTAGCTTCCTAACCTGGTGGCCTTTTGTTAGCTTTACAAAGGCAGTTGAGTTTTGGGAAGGGAATTGTTATCATTAAACTATACACTAAAGCTGGGTGTGGTGGCTCACACCTGTAATCCCAGCACTTTGGGAGGCTGAGGCGGGTGGATCATAAGGTCAAGAGATCGAGACCATCCTGACCAACATGGTGAAACACCGTCTCTATTAAAAAACATAAAAATTAGTGGTGGCACGCTCCTGTAGTCCCAGCTACTCAGGAGGCTGAGGCTGGAGAATCGCTTGAACCTGGGAGGTGGAGGGTGCAGTGAGTCAAGATCGCACCACTGCACTCCAGCCTAGATAACAGAGCAACACTCTCTCAAAACAAAACAAAACAATACGCCAAAAACAAAATGGTCACTTAAACTATAAACTAAATATTCCCCAGAGTTAGTTAGTCCCAAGCCCAGGAATGATGGAGAGCAGTTTGCAGGTGAAAGGCAAGATGGCGGTTGGTTAAATCAGAGCACCTTCACGGTGACAACTTTGTTATAATTTTTGCAAAGATGGTTTCATCTGAGTGCACATGTGCACAAGGGCCTGTCTCTGCACATGTGTATTCCTGTGTGTCTATTTGCATGTGAGTTGCTCAGGTTCCGTACGTCCCTCTGCATGTGTCTGTGTATTGCTAAGTGGCCTTACACATGTCTGTGTGATGCCACTAATGACAGCAAACACATATGTGGCACTTCCTATGTTCCAAGGTGTGAGTGCTGCGCATGCACCAACTCAGTTAGTCCTCCCAACAACCCTTTCAGGTGGGGAAAAGAGTCCCGATCCAGACCCCCAGAGAGGGTTCTTGGATCTCCTACAAAAAAGACTTCAGGGGGCCAGGCGCGGTGGCTCAAGCCTGTAATCCCAGCACTTTGGGAGGCCAAGGCGGGTGGATCATGAGGTCAAGAGATCAAGACCATCCTGGTCAACATGGTGAAACCCCGTCTCTACTAAAAATACAAAAAATTAGCTGGGCACGGTGGCGCGTGCCTGTAATCCCAGCTACTCAGGAGGCTGAGGCAGGAGAATTGCCTGAACCCAGGAGGCGGAGGTTGCGGTGAGCCAAGATTGCGCCATTGCACTCCAGCCTGGGTAACAAGAGCGAAACTCCGTCTCAAAAAAAAATAATAATAAATAATAAAAAGACTTCAGGGGAAGCAGGTGGAGTAAAGTGGAAGCAAGGTTAGTAGGAAAGAAAAGGAATAAAGAATGGCCACTCCATAGACAGCGGACCTGAGGGTGCTGCTTGCCATTTTTACGGTGATTTCTTGGTTATATGCTGAACAAGGGGTGGATTACTCATGCCTCCTTTTTAGACCATACAGGGTAACTTGCTGACGTTGCCATGGCATTTGTAAACTGTCATGGCGCTGGTGGGAGTGTAGCAGTGAGGACGCCCAGAGGTCACCCTCGTCGCCATCTTGGTTTTGGTGGGATTTGACTGGCTCTTTTACTGCAACCCGTTCAATCAGCAAGGTCTTTCATTATTATTATTATTATTTTTGAGACAGAGTCTGGCATTGTCGCCCAGACTGGAGTGCAATGGCACGATCTCGGCAACCTCTGCCTCCTGAATTCCTGCGATTCTCCTGCCTCAGCCCCCCAAGTAGCTGGGATTACAGATGCACACCACCATACCCAGCTAATTTTTTGTATTTTTAGTAGAGATGGGGTTTCACTGTGTTAGCCAGACTGGTCTCAAACTCGACCCCGTGATCCACCTGCCTCGGCCTTTCGAAGTGTTGGGATTACAGGCGTGAGCCACTGTGCCCGGCCTATTTTTTTTTTTTTTTTAGAGATGGAGTCTCGCTCTGTCACCAAGTTAGAGTGCAGTGGCTCAATCTTGGCTCACTGCAACCTCTGCCTCCTGGATTCAAGTGATTCTTGTACCGCCTGAGTAGCTGGGATTACAGGCACGTGCCACTATACCCAGCTAATTTTTGTATTTTTAGTAGAGACAGGGTTTCACCATGTTGGCCGAGATGGTCTTGATCTCCTGACCTCGTGATCCACCTGCCTCGGCCTCCCAAATTGCTGGGATTACAGGCACGAGCCACCACGCTCAGCAGCAAGATCTCTAGACCTGTATCTTGTATGACCTCGTATCTCATCCTGTGACTCAGAATGCCTAATCGTCTGGGAGTGCAGCCCAGTGGCATTCAGCCTCACTTTGCCCAGCCCGTATTGAAGATGCAGTTGCTCTGGTTCAAACGCCTTTGACACTACTATTTGCAAATGAGGCGAGGGAGGCACAGAGAGGTTGAGTAACTTGCCTGAGGTTGCAGAGCTGAGATTGGAGCCCTGACTGGTTGCTGTGCCAGTGGCCCTGGGCTGCCCCAGGTCCATGTGGGTGGGTGCACTCCTGGGAACATGTCTATCCATCTTGCCTCCAGCATGATGTGTGCCTGTGTGGTCAGGCATGTCTCTGGTTCCCGTGTGCATGTGCGTTGGGGGAGGCACTTACGTGTATGCAGGGTGACGGGGCCGGAGAGACCTCCTTTCCCAGGCTCCAAAGCAGGGACTCCAAGACGGGCCCATGGTTGCAGGATCCTGGGCCGTCCTTTCCTATCTAAGACAGCAAATCTCCGGAGTGGCCGCGAGCCCAGCCCTCCCACCCACGGGCCTCAGAGCTGGCCTTTGTTTCTTTCACTAGGGGGCTCAGAGCGGGGTGGGCCTCGATGGAAATTCCTGTGGAATTCCAGGCATTCGGCAAAAGAAGGACGAGGAGGCGGCACACGGAAAACTCTGACCCATGCGGGGGCTGAGGGCACCGCGTGGTCTTGTGCGGGGGCCGGGGGAGGGTTGGGCTCTTTGTTCTCAGAGCCAGCAGAGCCAGTGGCGTTTGCAGAACCGAAAGAAGGGCCTCGGTGGCGTCTGCCTTGGGCCTGGGGTGCAGCCAGCAGCCCTCCTCCTGGCTCTGGCTCGGTGGGGCTTCCTCCAGACCGGGCCAAGGGATCCCACGTGCCAGGGAGCCCAGCCAGAGGGGCCGCAGGGGCCGGCTGGCAGTGATCTACTCTGGTTCCACAGAGTCAGGCGTAGCTGTTTGTTCTGAGCTGGGACCTTCGGGCGCTCCCCCGGGCTGCTTCCTCCTTTGTAAACAGGGTTTCCAGCACAGAGTGGAGCAGAGTAGCCCTCTCTGTCCCTCTGTCTCTGTCATCTTGGTGCCTGTCCCACCTTCTCTTCAGGGTTGAGCCAATCGTCCTCATCTTTCTCAGTCCATGTGGGGAAGTGCTAGCAGATTGCCTAAGCCTGTTCTCCACCGCAGCTGGAGTCACTTGATAGTGACCCTTCCCCTGAAAGACACGTCCATGTCCTAACTCCCCACACTTGCGAAGGTGATCTGGTTTGAAAATAGGGTCTTGGCAGATGTCATCAAGTGAAGAATCTTGAGAGGAGATCATTTTGGATTTAGGGTGGGTCCTAAACCCAGCGACAGGTAACCACATAAGAAAACCCAGAGGGGCTGGGCGCAGTGGCTCACGCCTGTAATTCTAACACTTTGGGAGGCTGAGGTGGGTGGATCACCTGAGGTCAGGAGTTCGAGACCAGCCTGACCAACATGGAGAAACTCCATCTCTATTAAAAATACAAAATTAGCTGGGCATGGTGACACATGCCTGTAATCCCAGCTACTTGGGAGGCTGAGGCAGGAGAATCGCTTGAACCCGGGAGGCGGAGGTTGTGATGAGCCGAGATTGCACCATTGTACTCCAGTTTGGGCAACACAAGAGCAAAACTCCACACACACACACACACACAAACCTAGAGATAGAGCTTTAAGTCACAGACACAGGGGAGAGAAGGCCATGTGCTGACTGGGCACCGTGGCTCACGCCTGTAATCCCAGCACTTTGGGAAGCTGAGAAGGGTGAATCCCTTGAGCTCAGGAGTTCAAGACCAGACAGGGCAATGTAGTGAAACTCCTCCTCTACCAAAAAGACAAAAAAATTAGCCAGCCTTGGTGGCGTGTGCCTGCAGTCCTGGCTACTTAGAAGGCTGAGGATCACCTGAGTTCGGGAGTTTGCGGCTGTAGTGAGCTATGCTCACACCTCTGCACTCCAGCCTGGGCAACAGAGTGAGATGCTGTCTCAAAAAAAAAAAAAAAAAAAGGAAAAGGCCGTGTGCAGAGCAATGCAGCCCCCAGCCCCAGGATGCTTGGAGCCACCAGAAGCTGAAAGAAGCAAGAAGGCACCCTCCCTAGATCCTCCAGGGGGGAGGTGGTCCCGATGACATTTTGATTTTAAGCTTTTGGCCTCCAGAACAGAGAATACGTTGCTATTGTTTTAAGTGACACTGTTTGTGGTAATGTGAGAACCGCAGCCACAGGACACTGATACCGACCTGTAATCAACTTCTCCTGCAGTGCACTTACCCCATCGTAACCTGGTTATTTATTTTCTGCAGCCCTGAGTCCACATCCCTAGTCGGCCACGTGCTGTGGGCAGTGACTTTAACGTTGTTAAGCCTCGCTTTCAAATGTAAAACAGGGACAGTAATATTAAAAATCAGCAGACAGGGCTTAGCTGAGTCGGGCGCAAAGAGAAATGATTCTGTTATCGTGGCTGCTGCTACTCACGGGAGACTACCTGTTGTCCATGCATCAAAGTAATGGCAGGCTGGGCACTGTGGCCCATCCCTGTGATCTTAGCACTTTGGGAGGCTGAGGCAGGAGGATCGCTTGAGGCCAGGAGTTGGAGACCGTCCTGGCCAACATAGTGAGAATGCCCCCGCCCCTGTCTCTACAAATAATAATAATATTATTATTATTATCTAGATGTGGCGGTGCGTGCCTGTAGTCCCAGCTATCCAGGAATCTGAGGTGGGAGATAGTTTGAGTCCAGGAGTTTGAGGCTGCAGTGAGCTGTGATCTCACCACTGCACTCCAACCTGGGTGACAGAATGAGACCCTGTCTCACCACCAAAAAAAAAAATAATAATAAAAATAAAAAAAGACGAGTTGACCAGGAGCAGGTAGGGGAAGGCACTGCCGGCAGAGAGATCTGCAGCTGTGGAGCGACAGGGACTCCCGTGTGCCTGGAGCAGCTGGGGCACAGGACGTGGGTCGTGTGGTTTGCAATGAGGCCCAAGAGGTGTCCCCGCACAGAGCAGGACCTGCGGGAGGCTGGGATTTGTCATCAGGGCTTTAGGGCATCATTGGTGAGTTTGAAGCAAATTCAAAAAGTAGCACTCCGGCCAAGGCCAAGGCCAGATGCCTGCACCCCTGCCGAGCTGCTCCTCAGAGAAGACCTGGCTTTGTGCCCCAAAGCAGCCAGTCGTGCCATTTGGGGGCGCTTGTCCATCCATGGGGCTGAGGCTAGGAGGGGAGGTTGGGGAGCCAGGATTCCCAAACACAGAGGTTTGCACCCCGCAAGGCCAGGGGTCTGGTTCCTATCTGGACTCCGATGATCTCCCTTCTTCTGGGGTCCTGGGTGCCCGCCTCGCACTTGATGAGAAGGAGCAAGAGCTGGTCCAGATAGAAGTGTACTCAGCACCTGTGGGTGCTGAAATGAGTCCAGAAGATGCCCAGACTCCTTCTCTTCCCTCCCCACCACCTGGCGACTGATGTTAGGTCTCCCACCATAGCGTCCAGACTATGACACTTGGGGATGTTTGCAAAGCCATGATTTGTTGAGCACTTGCCATGCGCTGCACTGTGGGGGAAAGAGCGCCTAGCACATGGTCATGCTGATCCCTACCATACCCCACGGGCTGTGCACCCCTGGAGCTCCACGTGGCAGATGGAGTCAACCCAGAGTCAACATTCGAACCTAGCTCCCTCTGCCTCCGAAGCCCTGGGCCCTGCACCACTGAGCTCAGTAGTCTCTCTCTCTTTTTTCTTTTTTTGAGACAGTCTCACTCTGTCACCCAGGCTGGAGTGCAGTGGCACGATCTTGGCTCACTGCAACCTCTGCCGCCTGGGTTCAAGCAATTCTGCCTCAGCCCCCTGAGTAGCTGGGATTACAGGTGCCTACCACCAGAATGGCTAATTTTTTTTGTATTTTTAGTAGACATGGGGTTTCACCATCTTGGTCACGCTGGTCTTGAACCGCTGACCTCGTGATCTACCCGCCTCGGCCTCCCAAAGTGCTGGGATTACAGGCGTGAGCCACTGTGCCCCACCCAGCGGTCTCTCTTCAATTCTTCCCAACCCAGCTGCAGCCAGTCCACGAGTTCCTTCCCCAAAAAGCAGGTGTGCAGCCAACAAGAGGAAGGAAGGGGCCGGTTGCTGTGAGTGTGGCCGCTGGCTGCTCACAGCTGTGTTTCCCACCCCTCACCCATCCTTCTTGGCAGCCCAGAAGGGCCCCAGAGAGACTGACTGGCCGAGGACAGGTCCTCAGCAGGGCTCCCTTGCCTCCGGTCGGGGCTGACTCAGAAAACTCCTGCTTCGGGGCTGCCCTGGGATCAGGCCTCCAGCTGGGGCCTGTCTGTCATTCTTCCTCCTGCCCCTTCTGTCTCCTCCCCTCCTCGGAGAACCCCCACTTCCAGAAAATCACGTGCACCCAATTCTCCATCTCAGGCTCTGCTTCTAGGGAACGCCAACTAGGATGAGGTCATGTCTGACTTCCCAGGGCTGAATGCCTTCCCCAAAGTCCTCAGTGTCCTGCAGACAGAGTCTCATTCTATGGCTCAGCCTTTAGAACCTTCCTCATCTGACGTCTGCTAAGCTCCCTTTGCTGCTGAGGTCCTGGGTGCCAGCCCAGCACTTGGTAAGGGAGCCTGAGGCCTGGTGTGGTGGCTCATGCCTATAATCCCAGCACTTTGGGAGGCTGAGGCCGGAGGATCACTTGGGGCCAGGAGTTCAAGGCCAGCCTGGGCAACATAGTGAGACGCTGGTAAATAAAATAATTAAAATAGGCTGGGCACGGTGGCTCATGCCTATAATCCCAGCACTTTGGGAGGCCAAGCGGGCAGATCACTTGAGGTCAGGAGTTCGAGACCATCCTGGCCAACATGACAAAACCCCGTCTCTACTAAAAACACAAAAATTAGCTGGGCATAGTGGTGTGCACCTGTAATCCCTGCTACTTGGGAGGCTGAGGCAGGAGAATCGCTTGAACCAGGGAGGCAGAGGTTGAAGTAAGCTGAGAACACGCCACTGCATTCCAGCCTGGGTGACAGAGCGAGACTCGGTCTCAAAAAGAAAGAAAGATAGAAAAAAATATTAGCCAGGCGTGGTGGCACACACCTGTAATCCCAGCTACTTGGGAGGCTGAGGCAGGAGGGTCCCTTGACCACAGGAATTTGAGGCTGCAGTGAGCTGTGATCGTACCACTGCGCTCCAGCCTGGGCAACAGAGCAAAATCTTGACTAAAAGAATAAATAAATAAGTTAATTAACTAATTTTTAAAAAGGGTCAAGACCAACTTTTTCTGTCTGTTCTCCTTTCATGAGATACTTTCAGTAAAAGCAAGATCTCCAGATGTCTCCTCGTGTGCTGAGAGTGTCTGTTGGGGTTCATCTGGGCTGGATGTTCTGCAAAGTGTTTACTTGGAACTCTGGAAAGAGTTCCCAGGACTCTTAGCTGGAAGAGAAAGGAGAGAAGACATGCGAACATGGAAAATCTGGGGCAGCCCCAAGTGGAGTGAGTTCTCTGGGGCCCCACCAACCTCAGGGCTGGTCGGGGCTGGGATGAGTCATGGTGCTGGGCAGGATAACCTGTTTGAGACATGAACCAGGTCTTATTTGGGTATTGATTCATCACAACAGAATGGGAAGCATTCTTCCCTTCCTCTGAATCCCTCAAGGAGCAACGATGTCTTTGTGTTCTGCAGGACTGTGCTTGCCACACGCCTTGTTCTCTTTTCTCAGAGGCTTGCTCTGTCGCCCAGGCTGGAGTGCAGTGAATCGATCTCAGCTCACTGCAACTTCCACCTCCTGGGTTCCACTGATTTTCCTGTCTCAGCCTCTCGAGTAGCTGGGACTACAGGCATGCACTACTACACTCGGCTAATTTTTGTATTTATTTATTTATTTATTGATATTTATTTATTTAGAAACAGAGTCTCGTTCTGTCGCCAAGCTGGAGTGCAGTGGCGTGATCTCAGGTCACTGCAATCTCCGCCTTCCATGTTCAAGCAATTCTCTTGCCTCAGCCTCTCGAGTAGCTGGGATTATAGGCGTGTGCCATCACACTGAGCTAATTTTTGTATTTTTAGCAGACTACAAAAAAACATGAAGTAAAAAAATAGTTTCACCACATTGGCCAGGCGGGTCTCGAACCCCTGACCTCAGGTGATTCAACTGCCTTAGCCTCCCAAAGTGCTGGGATTACAGGCGTAAGCCATTGTATCTGGCCTAATTTTTGTATTATTTGTTTATTTATTTATTTTTGAGACAGAGTCTTGCTCCGTCACCAGGCAAGAGTGCAGTAGGGTGATCTTGGCTCACTGCAATCTCCGCCTCCCGGGTTCAAGTGATTCTCCTGCCTCAGCCTCTCCAGTAGCTGGGATTACAGGCATGTACCACCACACCCAGATAATTTTTGTATTTTTAGTAGAGACAGGGTTTTATCACGTTGGCCATGATGGTCTCAGTCTCCTGACCTCATGATCCCCCCACCTTGGCCTCCCAAAGTGCTGGAATTGCAGGCCTATTTATTTATTTTTTGAGATGGAGTCTTGCTTGTTGCCCAGGCTGGAGTGCAGTGGCACAATCTTGGCTCACTGCAACCTCCACTTCCCGGGTTCAAGCAATTCTCCTGCCTCAGCTTCCTGAGTAGCTGGGATTATAGGCATGCACCACCACACCTGGCTAATTTTTGTATTTTTAGTAAAGACGGGGTTTCGCCATGTTGGCCAGGCTGGTCTCGAACTCCTGACCTCAGGTGATCCACCCATCTCAGCCTCCCAAAATGCTGGGATTATAGGTGTTAGCCACCACACTCAGGTCTAGTACCTGTGTGTGGTACTAGACCTCACTTAGGTACTTTTCTGTCTAGTACCTTAGTCAGGAAGAATAGCAGAATGCTGCAAAAACCAGAATCCCACTGGAATTGGCTTATGCGTTTGCAGAATATATTGTGTCACTTGGAAGTGGGGAGGGCAAGAGGCCTGGCTGGATGCAGACGCTCAGACCACGCTGTCAGGGATCTGTCTCCATCTCCATGCCCTGCTGTTCTCTGTGTTGGCTTCATTCTCTAATGGGCTTGCCCTACCTGCTGGCAAAGATGGTGTCAGGCAGCTCCAGGATTTCATCTCTCCAGCCTTGTAAAGAATTCATCTTATTCACAGGCCGGGCTTGGTGGCTCACGCCTATAATCCTAGCACTTTGGGAGGCTGAGGCATGTGGATCATGAGGTCAGGAGTTCAAGACCAGCCTGGCCAGTATGGTGAAACCCCGTCTCTACTAAAAACAAATACAAAAATTAGCTAGGAGCTCCTTTAATAAGAATTCGTCTTGTTAAAGGGTCTTGGGGTTGATTGTCATTGGCTCAGCGTGGGTCTCATGCCCATTACTGGAGCAATCACTGAGGCTGAGGAGATGCTGGGTAGTCACTGGCCAGCCTTGGTCACGTGATTAACACAGCCCCTGGAGTCTGGGGTGGGGCTAGGAGGAAGGGATGCTTCTGCAGCAAAGGTAAGAGAGGCCATCTACTCCTGGGTTCCTAGGGGGATGGGATCAGACTGGAAGAAGCTTGTTTAGCCAGGTGTGGGGGTGCATGCCTGTAGTCTCATCCACTTGCGAGGCTGAGGTGGGAGGATCCTCTACCGGGAGGTAGAGACTACAATGAGTCAAGATTGCATCACTGCACTTCAACTTGGTTGACAGAGCAAGACCCTGTCTCGAAAAACAAACAAAAAGAAGCTTGGCAGGGGGTGTCTGGGGAGGGAGGCATCTGAGAGGCAAGGGCGTTCTCCCTGTAGCAAGGTGGGGCTCAGATCCCGATTTTATCCGGCTTAAAGAAGTGAACTTTCAGCCGGCGACAGTGGCTCACACCTGTAATCCCAGCACATTGGGAGGCCGAGGTGGGTGAGTCACTTGAGGTCAGGCGTTTTAGACCAGCCTGGCCATTGTGGTGAAACCCCATCTCCACTAAAAATACAAAAAATTAGCTGGGCATGGTCACGAGACCCCGTAATCCCAGCTACTGGGGAAACTCAGGAAGGAGAATCGCTTAAACCTGGGAGGTAGAGGTTGCAGTGAGCCGAGGTTACACCATTGCACTCCAACCTGGTGACAATAACAAAACTCTGTCTCAAAAATAAATAAGTAAACAATAAATAAATACATAATAAGAAGTGAAGTTTCCATGGAAGATTAAAGGCACTGAAATGTAAGATGCATGAAAAAATCAAAGTGGAGAGGCCATTTGTAGTTGACTTAGAACCATGTTGTGCATGATGCATTAGGTTGGTGTTCAGGATAACACTTTTTTCTGCATTAAAGTAGGAAACAGAAACATTTTGGATTTTAAAAATAAATTGTTGGGTGGGCGCAGCGGCTCATGCCTGTAATCCCAGCACTTTGGGAGGCCGAGGTGGGCGGATTGCTTGAGGTCAGGAGTTCGAGACCATGCTGGTCTACATGGTAAAACCCATCCCTATTAAAAATACAAAAAAAAAAAATTAGCTGGGTGTGGTGGCTCACGCCTGTAATCCCAACACTTTGGGAGGCTGAAGCGGGCAGATCACCTGAGGTTGGGAGTTTGAGACCAGCCTGGCCAACATGGTGAAACCCCATCTCTACTAAAAAAAAAAAAAAAAACATTAGCAGGGTGTGGTGCACCTGTAGTCCCAGCTACTTGGGAGGCTGAGGCAGGATAATCGCTTGAACCTGGGAGGCGGAGGTTGCAGTGAGCTGAGTTTGTACCACTGCAGTCTAGTGAGACTCTGAATTGGTTGGAAAAAAAAAAAGTGTATGTGTGTTTTTTTTAAATATAGTAGTAGGATATTTTTCACAAGTATTAGGGAATGAACTCATACCATTTATTGGAACAAGTCCTAAATTCTGCAACTTTCATCAATCAGCCCAGTCTCTGAAACTTTTGAGGATCTGGAATTGACTCCCAGGTTCAAATCCTGGCTCTGCCACTCTTTAGCTGTGTGACCTTGGGCAGGTCACTCAACCTCTCTGTGCCTGCATTTCCTCATGGACACTGGGGGTCATGAGGTTTCCTGCCTTGTAGGACAATTCTGAGGATCACATGAGGCTCCAAGAGCTCCCGGGACTTGCCTATGTCTCAGGGCTGGAGTTAGAACTTGCTTGGCTGACTTCAAGTTCTGGGCTCTTTCTGTCTCCAGTGCTGGGACATAGCAGGGACTGGCTGACTGTAGAATAAATGAATAAATGAAAGATTAAAAAGGAAGGTCGATCTCTTTCTGCTCTGATTTCTGTCACTGCATATATTCAGCACACAACCTGGGGAACTCAGGGTTTCCTAAGAAGCCCGTCTTGCTAGGCCTGGTGGCGCGTGCCTGTAGTCCCAGCTGAGGAGGCTGGGCTGGGAGGATCACTTGAGCCCAGGAGTTCTGGGCTGTAGTGTGCTATGCTGATCGGGTGTTCGCACTAAGTTTGGCATCAATATGGTGACCTCCCGGGAGCGGGGGACCACCAGGTTGCCTAAGGAGGGGTGAACCGGCCCAGGTCGGAGACAGAGCTGGTCAAAACTCCTGTGCTGATCAGTAGTGGGATCGCACCTGTGAATAGCCAGTGCACTCCAGCCTGGGCAACGTAGCGAGACCCTGTCTCTAAAAAAATAAAAAAATAAAAAATAAAAAATATGAAAAAAGAAGCCTGTCGTAGAAGAGGCTGATACTGAGACAGAAATTTGGGTGCAAGTAATTTATCTGGAGCCAGGCCTGGTGGCTCACACCTGTAATCCCAGCACTTTGGGAGGAGGAGGTGGGCAGATTGCTTGAGCCCAGGAGTTGGAGACCAGCCTGGGAAACATGGTGAAACCCTGTTGCCACTAAAAATGCATTAATCAGCTGGGATGTGGTGGTGTGCGCCTGTAGTCCCAGCTACTTAGGAGGCTGATGTGGGAGGATTGCTTGAGCCTAGGAGGCAGAGGCTGCAGTGTGCTGAGATCGCACCACTACACTCCAGCTTGGGCAACAGAGTGAGACCCTGTCTCAAAAAAAAAAAAAAAAAAAATAGGCTTCTGGGAGGTGATCTCGGGAGACACCATCATCACACTTGACCACATTCACACTGACTTTCAGAGAGTCATGGCCACTGCTTTGCCTCCACCCTCCAGATTTCATTCATGTTCCTCTTTTGGTCAACTCTAACCAGAACCACATGCGGAGGGAGTTCTGGGAAATGGAGTTCTCAGCTTCAATGAGTTGACACAGGACAGTTCACCCCAGCAGTTGGTCTCAGCTTCCTGGGTCCTCCAGTCCAGAGCTGGTTGGGTGGGGTGCCTTGGGTCTTCCTCACATGACCTCTCACCCTCCTGGGGGTTGTTTGCCTTCTTATGGGGTAGTCTTTTTTTTTTTTTTTTTTTTTTTTGAGACAAACTCTTGCTCTGTCACCAAGCTGCAGTGCAATGGCACGATCTTGGCTCACTGCAACCTCCACCTACCGGGTTCAAGGGATTCTCCTGCCTCAGCCTCCCAAGTAGCTGGGACTACAGGCTTGCACCACCACACCTGGCTAATTTTTTGTATTTTAGTAGAGATGGGTTTTCACCATGTTAGCCAGGCTGGTCTCGATCTCCTGACCTTGTGATCCTCCCACCTTGGCCTCCCAAAGTACTGAGATTATAGGTGTGAGCCACCGCGCCCGGCCCTTATAGGGTAGTCTTATGGGGCAGTCTCAGGCAGCACTCCAGGAGGGTCACAGTGGAAAGCAAGCCTCTTAAGGGTTAGCCTCAAAATGTGTAATGTCACTTTCACTACATTCTATTGGTCAAAGCAAGTCTCGAGGCCGGCCAAATTTGAGGGGTGAGGAAACAGACTCTACCTCTTGACGGGAAGAGTTACACAATACTGTGGCCATGTTTTTCATTTTCGGTCAATCACACTTCCCTCTCTGAAGATGCTTAACTGCAGTCTGTGGGAAACTTGTCATGATAAATCTATAAACATAGGGTGACAGTGAACGTAAATGGAGCCCCTCTAGAGATGTGCAGTGCACAACCTGTGCAACTGTCATGACAGTCTTGCTGTGCAAGATGTTATGGGACTCACTCGTTCTTCTCACATGCCCCACTGTGGTAGGCATCTGTTATTTCTTCTGTTTTTTTTTTTTTTTTTTTTTTTTTTTTTGAGACAGAGTTTCACTCTTGTTGCCCAGGCTGGAGTATAGTAGCACAATCTCGGCTTACCATAACCTCTGCCTCCTGAGTTCAAGTGATTCTCCTGCCTTAGCCTCCCGAGTAGCTGGGATTACAGGCGCACAGCACCATGCCTGGCTAATTTTTGCATTTTTAGTAGAGAGGATTTCACCATGCTGGCCAGGCTTGTTTCAAACTCCTGACCTCGTGATCTTGCCTGCCTCGGCCTCCCAAAGTGCTGGGATTACAGGCATGAGCTACCATGTCTGGCCCGAGGGATTCTTGATGATGGCATTTGTGCTCCTGGATCCAACCATGCCTGAAATCCTTACCACAGACTTTCCAACTATATGAGCAAATAAATTCCTTTTGCTATCTGAAAAATATATTCATTATTCAAAACTATACAACTAATTGGGTCATGATGACGATTAAATGAACTAATGATATATGAAATTCCTGGTTCACAGAGACCCACGAAAGGTCACCTCACAGGAATTTCTTTCCCTTCAATGAATATTGCTCCAACTTAACATCCACCAAGCATATTCCGCAGTTTAGAGCAGGCATGGGTGGGTTTGGCTGGTTTAGAACAGTAAATGCATAGAACTGAAATTTCACATCACCACATACCCTCCAGTGTCCTTCATGACACCTTGTATTCTTAATTTATATTCTGAAAACACAGCAGAAAAGCAACGGCTTTGAATAACCCCGTGAAATGGTGCAAAAGCAATCTCAAGCGACACCGTTTTTGTTTTCTTTGCAAGAGGAAAGAAGGGGACTGTGTAGGGAGGTGGAAATCTGTAAGACAGCCTCTTCCATCTGCAGAGAATTGTAAGTTCACAAGTGTGCTTTCTAGAAGTGGCTCTCCTGTGACTGCTGGCTCTTCCCTGGGGGACACCAGGCGCCTGGGGTTTGTTTTTCCTGGGCCTGAGCACAGACATCAGGCCAGCAGAAGGGTCTTGGGATATCTCCCCACCCAGGGAGCAGGGGGAGGCTGCAGGCGGCTTGGAGTCTGTGTGTTTGCGAAAGCGTTCAGGCTCTGTTTACTCCGGGTCTCTTGACAGCCTGAGGGCAGCTGTACCAGGAGGTCCAGATGCTTCCAGCTGGGGTCCCATGAGCAAGCCACACCTCCTGGTTCACAGTGGCACCTCCTCTGAGCTGTCCCCACCAGGCTGCCATTGTGGGTCTCCCAAGAACACCCTCTGCCAACCTTCCCACTGCCTCCACCCCCACCGGCCACCGACAGCTCTGAACTGGCATGGTTGAGAGCTGGAGCCGGCCTGCAGACGTGTTTTGTTTTATTTTGTTTTGCATTGTTTAATTTGAGCAGGCAATGAACCCTAGAAGGTTTCACAGGAAACTCTGGATCTTGGTTTCTTTTGAAAAGAAATGGGAAGGTCTTGCCTTCCAACCCAGCAAAAATGGGCTACAGCGACATAGCAGCTGATCACTTATCTCAGTTCGCATTGCCCCAGAGGCTCTGAGAGCAGCTCTTAGGATCTGGGTGCCAGTGGTTTACGAGGGAGGGGATCTCAGGAAGCACTCACAAGCAGCTGGGAAGAGAATCAGGGCAGGGAAGGAATCAACACACACTACAGGGTGTCAGGAAGCAGGCCATGCTTGTGGGCGGCCGGGGTCCATCCTGCCGGGGACTGCAGGGGGGCTGCGTAGAACATGGGTTGTGCTTCCTGAGGGATAGGAGAGCTGGGATATTTCCTTCTCACTCCTGTTTATCCTTGGTGTAGGGCTGCTTCTGGGGTGAGTTAATACCAGTCTGCTCTGCACATAGGCCGAGAAGAAAACTTCAAGTAGAGAGTCATGGGTGGGCCAGGAGCAGTGGCTCGTGCCTATAATCCTAGCACTTTGGGAGGCCGAGGCAGGAGGATTGCTAGAGCCCAGGAGTTAAAGACCAACTTGGGCTACATAGCAAGACTCCATCTCTGCAAAAAATGTAAAAATTAGCTGGGTATGGTGGAGTGTGCCTGTAGTCCAGCTACTCAGGAGGCTGAGGTTGGAGGATCACCTGAGCCCAGGAGATTGAGCCTGCAGTGAACCATGATGGCGCTACTGCACTCCAGCCTGAGCAACGGAGTGAGACCCTGTCCCAAAGACGAAAGTCACAGATGGAGAGCCCAGCCTGCAGTGTTGACATGTCCTGGAACAGCAGCTGCTGAGGGGATGTGGACAGGACCGTGGCAGTGCCCGCTGTACCTGTTACATGAGGCCTTGCCCTTCAGTTTGTCACAGTCCCCACCACTCCCTATTGTCTGTCTCCCTGACCAGAGGCTGAGAATAAGTTCCTAATATCATCATACGTGGGCTGCTTCTTCTCTCACAGAATAGAAATGACCTGTTTTGTCCACATCACCTTCAAAAGTGGGAAAATGGGCCGGCCACAGTGGCTCATGTCTGTAATCCCAGTGCTCTGGGGGGCTGTTTTAGGCATTCTTGCGTTGCTGTAAGAACATACCTGCGACTGGGTAATTTACAAAGAAATGAGGTTTACTGGGCTCATGGTTCTGCAGGCTGTACAGGAAGTGTGGTGCTGGCATCTGTTCTGCTTCTGGGGAGGCCTCAGGAAGCTTACAGTCGTGGTGGAAGATGAAGGGGGAGCAGGCATGTCCCATGGTGAAAAGCAGGAGAGAGTGTAGGGAGGAGGTGCTGCAGTCTTATTTATTTATTTATTTTTGCGACAGTCTCATTCTGTCGCCCAGGCTGGAGTGCGTGGTGTGATCTCAGTTCACTGCAAACTCTGTCTCCCGGATTCAAGCTATTCACCTGCCTCAGCCTCCCAAGTAGCTGGGATTACAGGCTTGCACCACCACGCCCAGCTAATTTTGTATTTTTAGTAGAGACAGGGTTCTCCGTGTTGGTCAGGCTGGTCTTGAACTTCCAATTTCAGGTGATCCACCTGCCTCGGCCTCCCAAAGTGCTGGGATTACAGATGTGAGCAGTCGTGCCCGGCAATGCTACATTCTTAACCAGATTTCCTGTGAACTCAGAGTGAGAGCTCTCTCATCACCAAGGGGATGGCCCAACCCATTCATGAGGGATCTGCCCCATGATCCAAATACTTCCTAGCAGGCCCCATCTGCAACACTGTGGATTACATTTGTTTTGCTTTTTCTTTCTTTTTTTTTTTTTTTTGAGACAGAGTCTCGCTGTGTCATGCAGGCTGGAGTGCAGTGGTGGAATCTTGGCTCGCTGCAGCCTCTGCCTCCCGGGTTCCAGGGATTCCCCTGCCTCAGCTTCCTAACTAGCTGGGATTACAAGTACCTGCCAACAAACCCAGCATTTTTTTTTTTTTTTTGTAATTTTTTAAAAATAAATAAAAAGATTTTATAAACAGAGACAGGGTTTCACTATGTTGGCCAGACTGGTCTCGAACTCCTGACCTTAAGTGATCCACCGGCCTCGGCCTCCCAAAATGCTGGGATTACAGGCGTCAGCCACCACACCCGGCCTTTTTTTTGTATTTTTAATAGGGATGGGTTTTACCATGTAGACCAGCCTGGTCTCAAACTCCTGACCTCAAGTGATCCATCCACCTTGGCCTCCCAAAGTGCCGGGATTACAGGTCTGAGCAACTGTGCCCGGTTGTGGATTACATTTCAACATGAGACGCAGTCTGGGACAAATATCCCAACTATATCAGAGGCCAAGGTAGGAGGATCGCATGAGGCAGGAGTTTAAGACCAGCCTGGGCAACACAGCAGGACCCCGTCTCTATAAAAGAAAAAATAAAAACAATTAGCCAGATGTGGTGGCATGTACCTGTGGTTCCAGCTACTCAGGAGGCTGAGGCAGGAGGATGGTTTGAACCCAGGAGGTCAAGGCTGCAGTGAGCTATGATCATGCCACTGCACTCCAGCCTGGGCAATAGACTGAGACTGTCTCCAAAAGAATAAAAAACTGGGAAAATGGAAAATAAGCCAAGACTGCCCTGTGGTTATGATAATTACACTTGGCTCACTTGTCCTGTTTCTGTCTCTTGCATGACCCCTGAAGAGGGCTAAGTTGGCACCTTCTTGCCGTAGGGTGAAGTGCACATAGGTCACGTGATGTTTAGGGCCCTTGGGGCACTGGTCTTTGCCTCATCATGCCACGTGGAGATGTGTCTTCTGAGCCCAGCAGTGCTAGGTTTTCAATTTGCAGGTCTACCAAGCGCCCCTTCCCAATCCCCAGAAATGCTCCACCCACTGGGAGGTGGGGACGATGGCCATTGGCTCCGTGGCTAGAGAGAAACCGTCTTGCTATTAGCTCATCGCACACAAGGAAAGCCCTGGGTGTTAGATGTGTCTCTTGCGTAAAGAGACCTCCAGGCAGGCTTTGTGTGAGCAATATGGCTGTTTATTCACCAGGGTGTGGGCGGGCTCAGTCCATAAAGAGAGTCAGCAGAGGGCGGTGGGATTTGGTTGGAGTTGGCTTTGTAGGTTGGGGCAAGTGGTCAGTTAAAGGTGGTAATCTGTTTTAGGGAGGGCGAAGGTGTCACAGGATGCATGGTCACAAGGGTAGGGGTTATCTATTATGAACAGGCATGATCATAAGGGTGGGGGGAATCAGTTGCAAGCAGAGGGGTGGGTGCAGTAAATTACATGGTTACAGGGGTGTGGCTCCTGAGAAACCCAGTGTCCAGGGGGGAAATTTCCCAAGGCTGAGCAGGAACAATGGTTGGAGGTTGCAGGGGGAGAGCAATCAGTTGAGGCAGAAACCAGTTGTTCCACTTTTCTTTGTGGTCACCTGGTTACTTTAGACTTTCTGGCTCCTGGGGACCATCCAGAGGTGTATATGCGGGTCACCAAGGCTATAATGGCCAGGCTTGGACTTGGAGGCCTGACATAGGGGAGCCCATCAAACACACTCTCCAGATTCTCTGGCACCAACTCTATGTCCAGTAATTCAGTTCAGTTCCGACAGAAGCTGCCCACAGTCAGTGCAGACTACACAGTGGCAGAACGAATGTCCCTTCCAAAGGTGGAAAAGTTTGGGCATAAATGGAAAGAAAAAAGAAAAATAGCTGCGGGTAAAAGAGTGAATAAATAAATGGGGTATGGCCGGGTGCAGTGGCTCATGCCTGTAATCCCAGCAGTTGAAAGGGGAGCATCACTTGAGCCCAGGAGTTTGAGACCAGCTTGGGCCACATAGCAAGACCCCATCTCTGGAAAAAAAAAACAACAACCTTTTTTAAGCTGGTTGTAGTGGCATGCACCTGTAGTCCCAGCTGCTTGGGAGGCTGAGATGGGAGAATTGCTTGATCTCAGGGGGTTGAGGCTGCAGTGAGCTATGATCGAGCCACTGCACTCCAGCCTGCATGACAGAGCAAGACCCTGGTTCCAATAAATGAAATGAATAAGTCAATAAATAAATGGGTTGTGGAAGGAAGAAATTTAATATTACATGAACACCTTCAAAAAGGCTTAGATTGAGAGATGGCATTATCTGTTGGCTCAGTTACACCGGATGCCTGAAAGATGAAGCCGTATATCGCTAGCACTGCCCCTGCTTTTGGAACTTGATAAGATAGAATGGTAGCCAGCAAGCGTGGGCAGCCTTACCCTAGGGGACTTTTTTTTTTTTTTCCAGACAGAGTCTCACTCTGTTGCCCAGGCTGGAGTGCAGTGGTGCGATCTTGGCTCACTGCCACCTCTGCCTCCCAGGTTCAAGTGATTCTCCTGCCTCAGCTTCCCAAGTAGCTGGGATTACAGGTGCCCGCCACCATGCCTGGCTAATTTTTGCATTTTTAGAAGAGACAGGTTTTCACCATATTGGTCAGGCTGGTCTCAAACTCCTGACCTCCAGTGACCCGCCTAGGCCTCCCAAAGTGCTGGGATTACAGACGTGAGCCACTGTGCCTGGCATCTAGGGGACATTTGTATACATTTCATGGAATGATGGGCTAGATCATTTTTAAGGACTGATAGGATTTTAGCAATGTGCTGGCATGTTTTTTATTTCTGTTTATTTATTTTTTGAGATGGTGTCTCGTTCTGTTGCCCAGGTTGAACTGCACAGGTGTGAAGTTGGCTCACTGCAAGCACTGCCTCCCAGGTTCAAGCGATCCTCCCAGGTTCAAGCGATCCTCCTGCCTCAGCCTCGAGTAGCTGGGACCACAGGCTTATGCCACCATGCCTGGCTAATTTTTGTATTTTTAGTAGAGATGGGGTTTCACCATGTTGAAGAGGCTGGTCTCAAACTCCTGACCTCAGGTGATTCACCTGCCACAGCCTGCCAAAGTGCTGGGATTATAGGCGTGAGCCACCTCGCCCTACTGGCATCTTTTTTTTCTTTTTTTGACAGAGTCTTGCTCTGTTGCCCAGGTTGCAGTGCAATGGTTTGATAACAGCTCACTGCAGCCTTAACCTCTTGGGCTTAGGTGATCCTCCTGCCTCAGCCTCCTGGGCAGTTGGGATCACACTTGTGCGCCACCATGCCCAGTAAATTTTTAAGAATTTTTGTAGAGATGGAGTTTTCCTATGTGGCCCACTCTGGGCATCTTTTGACTTTTATGATAATCTGGCTGTAAGGGATCTGTGTTCAAAGGCCAGAGGATAGCCTGTGACATTGTGGTACAATAGGAAATATGTATTTGGTCTTTGCTTCAGATACCTGACAGAGCTTCTGAAATCCTTGTAATTTCCTGAGTGACAAAGATGAGAGGTATGTACATCTTTTGTTATTCATCATAAGCCCCTTTCTTTTTTTCTTCTTGTTTTGTTGAGACAGGGTCTCACTCTGTCACCCACAACTGGAGTGCAGCGGCAGAATCATGGCTCACTGCAGCCTCGACCTCCTAGGCTCAAGCAGGCCTCCCACCTCAGCCTCCTGAGTAGCTGGAAACACAGTCATGCGCCACCATGCCTGGCTAACTTTTTAAAACATTTTTTTGTAGGGATGAGGTCTCACTGTGTTGCCCAGGCTGGTCTCAAATCCCCATCCTCAAGCGATCTGCCTGTCTCAGCCTCCCAAAGCACTGTGATTTCAGGTGGGAGCCGCGGTGTCTGGCGCTATTACAGTTTATTATAAAAGATACAAACAGTCAGATGCAGAAGAGCATAGGGTGGGGTCTGAAAGGTCCCTGATTGTAGTGCTGCTGTCCCTGTGGAGTTGGGGTGACCCACCTCCCAGCAAGTGGATGTATTTGCCAACCTGGACGCTCCCAGAGCCCTATCTAGTGGTTCTTATTGAGGTTTCATGACGTAGGCACAATAGATTAAATCATGGCCATTGGTGATTGGACCAAACTCCCAGTCCCTCTCCCCTCCCAGAGGCGAGGAGGGGTGAACTGAACCTTCTAACCCTCTAAGCATTCCAAGGCTATCTGTCTACCCCCCACACTGAGTCATCTTGAGTCATCTCATTAGCGTACGAAAGATACTCTAATCAGGAAGGAGGTGAAGGGCTTTAGGAGCTCTGTGTCAGGTGCGGGTGACAAGGGACAAAGACCAGATAGATATTTTTTATTATATCACATAGGTCTTTTCTGTTTTGAGATGGAGACTTGCTCTCTCACCAGGCTGGAGTGCAGTGGCGCAATCTCGGCTCGCTGAAACCTCCACCTCCTGGGTTCAAGCGATTCCTGTGTCTCCCCATCCAGAGTAGCTGGGGCTACAGTGCACACCACCACGCCTGGCTAATGTTGTGTATTTTAGTAGAGAGGGGTTACACCTGCTGGCCAGGATGGTCTCGGTCTCCTGACTTTGTTGTCTGCCTGCCTCAGCCTCCCGAGGTGCTGGGATTACAGGCGTGAGCTACCGAGGCCTACTTTTTTTTTTTTTTTTTTGAAATGGAGTCTTGCTCTGTTGCCCAGGCTGGAGTGCAGTGGCACAGTCTTGGCTCACTGCAACCTTCACCTCCCGGGTTCAAGTGATTCTCCTGCCTCAGCCTCCTGAGTGTCTGGGACTACAGGCATGTGCCTCCACAGCTGGCTAATTTTTATATTTTTAGTAGAGACAGGATTTCACCATGTTGGCCAGGCTGGTCTTGAACTCCTGAACTCTAGTGATCTGCCCTCCTTGGCTTCTCAAAGTGCTGAGATTACAGGTGTGAATCACTGTGCCCAGACCGTTTTTTTTTTTTTTTTTTTTTTTTTTTAGACAGGGTCTTACTCTGCTATAAGACCCTAGTGGCATGTGCCTATAATCTTAGCTACTTGGGAGGCTGAGGCAGGAGAATTGTTTAAACTGGGGAGGCTGAGGTTGCAGTGAGCCAAGATCATGCCACTGCACTCCAGCCTGGGGGACAGAGTGAGACTCTGTCTCAAAAAGAAAAAAAAAAAAGTCCAGGCGAGATGGCTCACGCCTGTAATCTCAACACTTTGAGAGGCCAAGGTGGGTGGATCACCTGAGGTCGAGAGTTCAAGACCAACCTGACCAACATGGAAAACCCCATCTCTACAAAAAATACAAAAATTGGCCGGGCATGGTGGCGGGTGCCTGTAACCCCAGCGACTTGGGAGGCTGAGGCAGGAGAATCACTTGAACCTGGGAGGTGGAGGTTGCAGAGAGCCAAGATCATGCCATTGCACTCCAGCCTGGGCAACAAGAGTGAGACTCCATCTAAAAAAAACAGAAGAAGAAGAAAAGAAAGGCCTCCAGACGGACCAGCGTGCTGACACCTTGATTTTCTACTTCTGGCCTCCAGAACTGTGGCAATCAATTTCTTTTGTTTGAAGCCACCCAGTTGGTGGTCACTTGTCACAGCAGCCATAGGAGGGAGAAAGGATAGTGAGAGAGAATAGTCCTTCTGAGCCTGCACAAGCCTCAGCTGCCCCATCTGTGCAATGGGCATAATGGCTCCACTGTTTACTGGTGTTATTGGGAATGAATGAGATGGGTCATGTGCAAATGCCCAAATCTCAGGGCCTGCCAGGGAGCAGAGGGACCCCACAGAGCCCAGGTGTTGATCTCGCCTGTTTCCATTTTAGAGGTAAGGAAATGAACATTGAGTGAGAGAAGTGGCCTGCCCGGTCATGTGACAACTTGTGGCAGGGTGAGGCTGGCTCTCAGAGTACAGATCCTGGTTTCTGAGATGTCCTTTCTGTCTGGGCTTTCCCCAGCCACCTCTGTGCCCTCAGTTCCACCAGTGTGAACTGCCGAGCCGGCACATGCCACACCCTCCATCTCTCCGTGGTCCCTGCAATGACACCCTTCCTTCTCCTCTCTCACCTGGCTTGGCCTTAAACAAGAGCCACTTCCTCCTGGAAGCCTTCCTTGACTGCACGCATCCTCTGGGAGCTCTCCTAGGAGCCCAGCTTGAATCAGCAGGGGCCCCACCCTCCAGGAGTTGTCGGTCCTAGGGGAAACTGTGATTCACTGATGCCTTTGAGGTGGGGCACGTCCAAACAGGCGGAACAATACAGTATGGGTCCTCAGAACCGGTTGTGTCTGAATTGCCCAGATGATCAGAGAAAGCAGCCCTGGGAATAAGAATGCAGGTGGCTGCATTGCTTACCCCCCGGGTGACCCAGGAGCTCCAGTCTCTGTCAACGTGAGCGTCCCGTCTCTCTCTCTCCATCCCGCGGGGATCCAGAAGTGGAAATAAAAACTAGAGTGATCTTGAGGTCAGGAGTTCGAGACCAGCCTGGTCAACATGGTGAAACCCCATCTCTACTAAAAACATAAAAACTAGCCAGGCGTGGTAGTGGGTGTCTATAGTTCCAGCTACTTGGGAGGCTGAGGCAGGAGAATCGCTTGAACCCAGGAGGTGGAGATTGCAGTGAGTCAAGATTGCACCACTGCACTCTGACCTGGGCAACAGAGCGAAATTCCATCTAAAACAACCCCCTAAAAGCAAACAAACAAAAAACCCAAAGAAACTCCAAGAGTGAAGCACCCGACTGGCTGGCCTCGCCCATCAAGAGGCACCCCAGGCCATCGGCTGTGCCCCACGAGGACAGCTTTTGCAGGGTTGGGAGGTCAGATTCTAGGGTGACACAACAGGGACCCACAAGTCCATGGGAGGCCCCGAGATGGTGCCCAGTAGCTTCTGCTGTAACCAAGCTTGGCTCCACAGTGAAATCATTCCCCAAGAGGACTGACTCATCCTCCAAACATCTCTTTTCAGCCTGTCCTTGTCCCTCCACCCTTCTCAAGGACATGGACGAACAGAGATGTCAGGGGAGAAGGGAGTCGGGGCATGGGTAGCCAGTTCTGGGCTGGGAGTGCGGTGGGAAGGTCTGCTGTCTCTGCGAGGGCTCCTGCCCGGACCTTGGTAACTTTCCATCTGGGTTCTCTGTGCAGGTGAATGTCCTGATCTGGGCTGGCCCTGACTGCCCACTGCCTGCATGCAATGCAGTTTGCTGTAACCACAGGTGACCCACACCAGGTCAGCCAGCCATTCCCACAGAAACCTCCTGGGAGTTGCCTATGGCCCTTCCTTCCTCATTCTCCACCTGCCTTCCAGAGAGCCCAGGACAGGCCAGGGAGGGAGACACCTCTTCACCAACCCTCCAGGCTGCCCCCCAGGTGGCCACGTGTGGCAGGAATGATGAGGACAGTGCAGTCAAAGTCCACCTCGGCTCCCAGGAGTCACGGAGTCCCTGGGCTGGGAAGCGACGTGGGCTGACTCACTGGAGAGACCTCCACTATAGATCTGAGTGGCACAAGCCTGGCACATGGTTGGCTCTCCTGAGTTTTGGCGGCATGGGCAGTGCCAGGGGATCCTTGGGCTTTGAGACCTTGTTTCCACCCTCTCCGTGACATGGCTGTGTCCTTTTTTTTCTTTTTTTTTCTTCAGACGGAGTCTTGCTCTGCCACCCAGCCTGGAGTGCAGTAGTGCAATCTTGGCTCACTGCAACCTCTGCCTCCCGGGTTGAAGCAATTATCCTGTCTCAGCCACTGGAGTAGCTGGGACTACAGGCGCGCAGCACCACTCCTGGCTAATTTTTTTATGTTTTTGATAGAGACAGGGTTTCACCATATTGGCCAGGTTGGTCTTGAACTCCTGACCTCATGATCTGCCACATAACCCTCTTTGCCAGGCTGGGTGGTGATTTCAAATCCCCTGGGGAAAGAAGGAAGCCACTAAGCTGCTTTGGATGGGGGTTGCTGTCACACTTCATATCCTGTGGGACTGCACAGCAGTCAAAAGGCTTGGGAGGGCCAGGCACGGTGGCTCATGCCTGTAATCCCAGCAACTTGGGAGGCTGAGGCAGGCAGATCACCTGAGGTCAGGAATTTGAGACCAGCCTGGACAACATGGTGAAACCCCGTCTCTACTAAAAATACAAAAAACATTAGCCAGGCATGGTGGTGCGTACCTGTAATCCCAGCTACTCAGGAGGCTGAGGCAGGAGAATCATTTGAACCTAGAAGGCGAAGGTTGCAGTGAGGTGAGATGGTGCCATTACACTCCAGCCTGGGCAACAGAGAGATGCTCTGTCTAAAAAAACAAAAAAAGAAAAGAAAAGAAAGAAAGAAAGAAAAAAAGAAAAATGCTTGGAGGAAATTTGCTCCCAACTGGCTGTGATTTAGAAGTCATTTCCAGGCGATGGTGGGTGGTAAGAAGTGTTGTCATAGGGATGTGCTTTAGGGAAAGGTTGCTAGATTTGGCAAATAAAAATGCAGGATGCCTGGTTAAATTGAAATGTCAGAGAAACAGCAAATGATTTCTTAGTGTAAGTATATCCCATGCTGTATTTAGGACATGCTTATGCTAAAAAAGTGTTCAATGTTTCTCTGACATTTGAATTTGCCATATATATATATATATATATATATATATATATATAGAGAGAGAGAGAGAGAGAGAGAGAGAGAGAGAGAGAGAGAGAATTTAATTTAACTGGGTGCATATATATATATATTGCAGACAGGGTCTGGTTCTGTAGCCCGGGCTGGAGTGGACTGCGGTGATCATGGCCTACTGCAGCCTCGAACTCCTGGGCTCAATCCCTCCTCCCAGCTCAGCCTCCTGAGTTGCTGAGGCTACAGGCTTGTGACACCACGCCTGGGCAATTAAAGTGTTTTTTTTTTTTTTTAGAGATGGGAGTCTCACTATGTTGCCCAGGCTGGTCTTGAACTCCTAGCCTCAAGTGATCCTCCTGCTTCAGCCTCCTAAAGTGCTGAGATGATAGACATGAGCCACCATACCTGGCCATGCTGTGTATTTTTTCTGGAAATCATATCTAGGAGGTAGGATGACCCACAGATTTTTTTTTTTGATGGAGTCTTGCTTTGTTACCCAGGCTGGAGTGCAGTGGCACGATCTCGGCTTACTGCAACCTCTGCCTCCTGGGTTCAAGCAATTCTCCTGCCTCAGCCTCCTCAGTAGCTGGGATTACAGGTGCTCCACCATACTCGTATAATTTTATTTTTTATTTTTTATTTTTAGTAGAGATGGGGTTTCACCATGTTGGCCAGGCTGGTCTAAAACTCCTGACCTCAGGTATCTGCCCGCCTCGGCCTCTCAAAGTGCTGGGATTACAGGCGTGAGTTGGCGCACCCGGCCCAACCCACAGACTTTTAGATGCCTTCTCCTTGACTTTTCCTCCCTCCTCCTACCCCTTAGATTTAGGTAGCTGGGGGAGAGGGGTCCTAAGTGTTTCAATTAGGACTGACACTGTAGTGAGGTCTTGCTCCGTCTTCCATGTCCAAACTGGCCACGGATTCGCATTTCCCCAGCCCTACCCAAGAGTGAAGGCTTGCTCCCATGATCCAGCTGGTCCCCCTTCTGGTACATTACAGGTTGCCTCGAATGGTTGTCTGGGTTGTAGACGGCGTGACTCCATACTTGAGAAGAGTGCCTCCTGCATTAATGCAGTACGCAACCTGCACAACCCAACACAGCAACCCTGTTTCCACTTCCAGATTATGACCGCTGGACGATTTTTTTTCCCCTCTCATTTACTGCTCAAATTGGGCTTCATCCCATTGCTCCCTTGCTCGGGGGAAAGCCTGAGCACTCTGGGAAGGCACGGTGGCACTGTCTGAAGACAATTGAGCAGCCAAGCCCTGTGCACAGAGCTTTTGTTTCCTCAGTCAACCTGATATCTCCTGGAGGGACCCTCTACGCCCTTCCCACCGCCCAGCGTGCAGGCTAGGGCTCGAGGGACCAGAATAAAGATTTCCTGCCTGCCCGCCGCCACATCCTTTCCCGCGATCCTCACCCCCAGCAGCCCTCCAACCTAGGCATAATTTTAGAAACTTAATAGACCTTGTGCCCAAAATTCTTGGCCTAGAGCCTGCGGGGGCAGGCCCTGAAAGGAGACAGACATTTCTTTCTTAGGCCTTGCCGATAGAGATCCTCTGTTTTCCCCTAGGACAGGTTTCTGAGGGGCCATTGTGTGCGGAGGAGCTGCTCACACACTCACTGCTTTGTGGGGTCCCCCCACCGCCCAGTCCTCCTGGCCTGGATTATTTCGCAGGGTGAGTCCCAGCTTCTCTTTGCTTCCCTGGGGCCCCCCAAAGCCATCAGGAGCAGTGGGGACTAGGGTGGGGAGGATTGAAGGCTGCAGGGATTGGTGGTCATAGGAAATCGTCTGCAAATCACTGGGGTCGTTTGGTGCCTTGAAACCGTAAATGACAGGCAGGGACCTCTGGGCCTGGAGAGAGAAGGTGGGGTGTGATTCCAGCATCCCGGGCTTGGACAGCAGTGATTTGTTTCTGTCACTGGCCAGGAGAGCCTGGTCTTTTCAGTTCAGATTTCAAGGAATTGCCCCATTCCTGCAGTATGCATTCTGGAGGCTCCTGGAGTGTAAGGGACAAATGGGCAGGAAGGAGGCATGCCAGGGAGGACTGTTTATGAGCTCTCGAACAACAGGCACTGCCTGCATGTGTCCCCTCTCAAGCCTAGCAGGTGGGGGCTGCTGAGGTTCTGGGAGGTGAAGTGACTTGCCCACGGTCACACAGCCGGGAAGTGGCACAGCCAGTCCTGCAGCCTGAATCCTTTACTCCCTTCATCCCTATTTTTTTTCCCCAGCAGCATCTGGAGATGTAATTCACACACCAGACAATTCACCCATTTAAAGCATACCATTCAGGCCGGACATGGTGGCTCACGCTTGTAATCTCAGCACTTTGGGAGGCCGAGGCGGTTGGATCACTTGAAGTCAAGAGTTTGAGACCAGCCTGGTCAACCTGGAAAAACCCCATCTCTACTAAAAATACAAAATTAGCTGGATGTGGTGGCATGTGCCTGTAATCCCAGTTACTCTGGAGGCTGAGGCGGGAGAATCGCTTGAACCTGGGAGGTGGAGGTTGCAGTGAGCCGAGATCTCACCAGTGCCCTCCAGCCTGGGTGACAGAGTGAGACTCTGTCTCAAAAAAAAAAAAAAGTATACTATTCAAAGGCTTTTAGTATATAGAATTGTGCAACTGTCATCACTGTCAATTTCAGAACGTTTTCTTCAGCTCCAAAAGAAAACTCATCCCCTTTAGTGGTCACTGTCTAATTCCTTTGTTCCCTGAGCACTACAACCATGAATCCACTTTCTGTCTCTGTGAATTTGCCTGTTCTGGACATTCCACATCAGTGGAACTATACACCATGTGGGCTTTTTTTGTTTTTTGAGACAGAGTCTCACTCTGTTGCCCAGGCTGGAGTGCAGTGGCACAGTCTCAGCTCACTGCAACCTCCGCCTCCTGAGTTCAAGTGATTCTCGTGCCTCAGCATCCCAAGTAGCTGGGACTACAGGCGTGCACCACCACACCCAGCTAATTTTTGTATTTTTAGTAGAGACAAGGTTTCATCATGTTGGCCAGGCTGGCCTTGAACTCCTGACCTCAGCTGATCCACCCGCCTAGGCCTCCCAAAGTGCTGGGATTACAGGCGCCTGGCCCCGTGTGGTCTTTTGCACCCGAGTTCTCTCACTCAGTGTAACGTTTCCAAGGTTCATCCACAGTGCGGCATGTTTCAGTGCTTTGCTCCTCTTTATGGCTGAATAATACTCTGTGGTATGGAGAGACCGGGTTTTGTTCATCCACTTGTCTGTTGACGGACATTTGCGGTGTTTCCACCATTTGGCTATTGAGAGTGTTGCTGTTATCAGCGTTCGTGTACATTTTCATGTGGATTTTTAGGTTTTCAATTTTTGTGGGCGTTCCCAACTCTTTATTTTTTTTTCTTTCAAAGTAATTGATTTGATTCTGATTACAAAATACAGGTGAGGAGCACGGGGAGTGCCTGTAACCCCTTGGTTGCACATCTTCCCCGTCTATACTTCTATAAATACCTTTTGTGGCCAGGTGTGATGGTTGGCTCACGCCTGTAATTCCAGCAGATTGGGAGGCCGAGGTGGGTGGATCACGAGGTCAGGAGTTCGAGAGCAGCCTGACCAACATGGTGAAACCCCCATCTCTATTAAATACACAAAATTATTCAGGTGTGGTGGCGGGTGCCTGTAATCCCAGCGACTCAGGAGGCTGAGGCAGGAGAATCACTTGAACCACTGAGACAGAGATTGCAGTGAGCCGAGATCACACCACCACACTCCAGCCTGGGCAATAGAGCGAGACCCTATTTCAATAAATAAATAAATAAATAAATAAATAAAAATAACACCCTTTGTACAGCAGCAGGCTCATACTGTCTCCAAGCGCTTGCACATTCCAACAGCTGCACAGTGTAGTCTGTGACCAGGTGGAAAGTTAAACAGACACCCCACTCACAAGGTAGGGGCCCTCCGATTAGTGTTCCGGCTCACTTTTGCTCTTCCTATTAGGCATAGATGAATTTCCCCTGCCAATTCTCCGAGTGCTTTCAAGTCACCTCGGAAGGCAGTGAGGAAGACCCTTTCCTTGCCCCCAGCTTCCTGTGTCCCAGGCTGCCTGTGGCACCCGGACTGCCTCTGCCCCTGGGTCCCGCACATTCCAGGGCGATGATGGAGGAAGGGCAGGCAGGTCAGGCCAAGCGTGAGGAATTAACACTCTTTACTGGGCTCAGACCAGGAGTCGGTGAGTCTTGAGGACCTCTGTGTCTCTGTCAGTTTTCTCCTCCACGTTCTTCTTGGCCTGTTTCTTCTTCCGGTAGCGGATCTTGGCTTTCTCTTCCCTCATCTCCTCCAGGGCGGCTGTCACTGCCTGGTACTCACTTCCAGCCAACCTCGGGAGCCAGGCGCCCCAGACAGGCAAACTTTCTTGTAGGCTTCAGAGCTACCTTCCTTGAGGGCAGCAGGAACCACCATCTGCTTTTTCTTGTCGTAGGGAGGTGGGATGCCATCAAACTCCTTGAGGGGTTTGATTCTTAAGCAAGCGGCTTAAATTCCTGCCTATGGGCTTTTGCTCGCTCCGGGATTCCCCCACCTGGGAATCCCCCTCCCCTTCCCTTGCCTCCCCTGCTGTAGAATCTGACTTATTCCTCCCAATCCAGCTACGTCACCTCTTTCCTCACCGCTCCCTGTTCTTCTCACCATAAAAAGTCTTCATGGGCCGGGTGCAGCAGCTCAGGCCTGTAATCCCAGCACTGTGGGAGGCCGGGGTGGGAGGATCACCTGAGGTCAGGAGTTTGAGACTAGCCTGATCAACGTGGTGAAACCCTGTCTCTACTAAAAATACAAAAAGTAGCCTGGCATGGTGGCGCATGCCTGTAATCCCAGCTTCTCTCGGGGCTGAGGCAGGAGAATCGCTTGAACCCTGTAGGCAGAAGTTGCGGTAAGCTGAGATTGCACCCTTGCACTCCAGACTGGGCAACAAGAGCGAAACTCCATCTCACACATCTTTCTGCATTTGATTCTTTGCCGTGGGCTGTGCTTACTGTGTGATCTTGGGCCATGCGCTCAGCCTCTCTGAACCCCGATGGGGTTTCTCTGTGATGCAAGGGTCTAATTCTGATCCCATGGGGCTGCTAGGAGAATTGAGGTGGCAGGAGCTCTGTGTCCTGGAAGCCTGGAAAGGGACGTTGTTTTGGGGCAGACATTAGTTCATTTCTTTAGCCACCTGTTTCTGCTAAGTGCCAGCCTCCTGCTTGAGGGCGTTTACTGTTGTAAACCACAATGATCTGCCTTGGGGAGCTGGGACAGGGGTTCTTAACTGGGAGGGAATTGGCCACAGGGGACAAATCTGGAGATGTCATCTGGAGACTTCTTTGGATGTCATGATGCAGGAAGGAGTGCTACTGGTTTCTAGAGAGAGGTCAGGGACGGTGCCAAACCTTCAGCGATGCACAGGAAAGCTCCCATAACAATGAATGATCTGGCCCCAGATATTAATAGTGCTGAGGGTGATGAAGCCTGGTCTAGTGGTGTTACTGTTATTTATTCATTTTTCACGTGTGCATGCATTACTAGTTTTTTTTTTGCATTCACAAGTCTTGCCTTTTTTCCAAGGGGGATTCCAGGTAACTTCCAAAGATACCAACACAACAATGGGATTTTTAAAATGAGGATGTTGAGGTAGAAAACAGTAAGGAGCCAGGCGCGGTGGCTCATGCCTGCGATCCCAGCACTTTGGGAGGCTGAGGGGGGTGGATCACCTGAGGTCAGGAGTTCGAGACCAACCTGGCTTACGTGGTGAAACCCCATCTCTACTAAAAAATATAAAAATTAGCCGGGCCTGGTGGCACATGCCTGTAGTCCCAGCTACTCAGGAGGCTGAGACAGAAGAATTTCTTGAACCCAGGAGGCAGAGGTTACAGTGAGCCAAGATCGCACCACTGCACTCCCAGCTGGGCAACAAAGCGAGATCTGTCTTAAAAAAGAAGAAGAAACAAAAAACAATAAGAGCTGGGCGCAGTGGCTCACGCCTGTAATCCCAGCCCTTTGGGAGGCCAAGGCGGGTGGATCACGAGGTCAAGAGATTGAGACCATCTGGTCAACATGGTGAAACCCCGTCTCTACTAAAAATACAAAAAATTAGCTGGGCATGGTGGCGCGTGCCTGTAATCCCAGCTACTCAGGAGACTGAGGCAGGAGAATTGCCTGAACCCAGGAGGCGGAGGTTGCGGTGAGCCGAGATCGCGCCATTGCACTCCAGCCTGGGTAACAAGAGCGAAA
Organism: Aotus nancymaae; assembly: GCF_030222135.1. NCBI lineage: Eukaryota > Metazoa > Chordata > Mammalia > Primates > Aotidae > Aotus > Aotus nancymaae. The sequence continues at coordinate 14,908,249 of NW_026988463.1, forward strand.
CTCCATCACAAAAAAAAAAAAAAAAAAAAAAAACAACAATAAGAAGGAAGGAACTTTTTTCCTCCAAATGATACCCATATCAAAGTGCACTACTTTCAGAAGTAGGACATACATTTGACTCTGAGTTTCCTAGTGGCCACAGCAAAAAGAGAAAAAATTAATTTCAAGATTCTCACTGACCCAAAGTTGAAAATAAATTAAGAGCTTAAGGGAAGTTCTGCCTTTTTGGGCATGAAGGGCTTTTCTCCTACAGGCCCTCATACAGCGGCCAAGGCAATGTGCTGGAGCAGACAGCACCGTTCTCAATAACAGCACTGCTCTCAATAACAGCCTTGCAGGGAACATGATAGTGAGTGTCACATTGCGACCTCTGATGCAGGCCTGTGATGCAAGGCTGAGGCTAGCTTGGCAAGGCGGCTATACATCGGGCAGCTGCCCTGAGTGTGGGGGTTTACTTTCCCAGCTTGGTAACAGAAAGCAGGGTCCACACTGCAGGCAGTTCAGAATAGCGATGGAAACCGGGGCTCTGGAGCCAGACTGGCGGGGTTGAGGATGTAGATTTCCTCCCAAGTGGCGGTGTGGCCTTGGACCACCCTTGACACCTCTCTGAACTCAGTTTCCTCTTCCATAAAGTAGGACAGGAATAGTCTTCACTCATAAGGTTGTTGGAATAATTCAGTGAAGTAGGCCAGGTGCAGTGGCTCACACTTGTAATCCCAGCACCCTGGGAGACTGAGGCAGGTGGATCACCTGAGGTCAGGAGTTCAAAACCAGCCTGGCCAATATGGCAAAACCCCATCTCTACTAAAAATACAAAAACGATTAGCTGGGTGTGGTGGTGGGCGCCTGTAGTCCCAGCTACTTGGGAGGGTGAGGGAGAATCGCTTGAACCCATGAGGCGGAGTTTGCACTGGGGACCTGTACTGGGGAAGCTGAGGCCAGAGGAATCCCTTGAGCCCAGGAGGTCAAGGCACCATTGCATTCCAGCCTGGGCGACAGAGCAAGACTGTCTCTTTAAAAATTAAGTTGAAGGCTGGGCACGGTGACTCATGTCTATAATCCCAGCACTTTGGGAGGCCGAAGTGGGCAGATCACCTGAGGTCAGGAGTTCAACACCAGCCTGGTGATGAAAGTGGCATGAGCCAAGATTATGCCACTGCACTCCAGCCTGGGCGTCAGAGTGAGACTCCATCTCAAAAAAAAAAAAAAAAAAAAAAAGGAATTCAGTGAAGTAAGTGTGTGCCCAGGGCTAACCTCAGCGCTGGCAGAGGCAGCAGCTCAGAGAGGCTGCGTAGCTTGCCTCGGGTCACACAGCTAGTATGCAGCAGAGCTGGGGTCAAACTCAGATCCCTCGGACTTCAGGACCTGGGCAGGCCAGTGACTGGGCTTCTAGTGCTGTTTGTGCAGAACTCACAGCTTTAAAGCTCATCATATCCCTGACCCCTAGTGATGGTGGCCTTGGCAATAATGGCCCCTCATGACGAACCAAAGGTCTGAGGTTGGAGTGAGCTGCTAGAGAAGGGAGATGACCACAAATGATGCTTTGGGGACCCAGGCCGAGGTCCAGCGAGCAGCCCACCGGGGTGGCTGGTCCTCTCAGCAGACCACAAAGGCCCTGGTCACAGCCTGCCCCCTGTGAGTGGCCTGGCCCAGGTCCAAGTGCTAGCTTTGGCATCTGCTTGTTCCGTAAGTGGCTAAATTTCTTCACCGTTCTGACCTTGTTTCCTCATCTATAAAATGAGGTCTATAATACTATGCACCCATGGGTTATAAAGATGAATGGACAACCATTTTTTTTTTTTAAAGCAACATAAGCCAGGGATGGTGGCTCACACTTATAATCCTGGCACTTTGGGAGGCTGAGGCGGGAAGATCACGAGGTCAGGAGATCGAGACCATCCTGGCTAACACGGTGAAACCCCATTTCTGCTAAAAATACAAAAAATTAACCAGGCGTGGTGCCACGCGCCTGTAATCCTAGCTACTTGGGAGGCTGAGGCAGGAGAATTGCTTGAACCCAGGAGGCAGAGGTTGCAGTGAGCCAAGATTGAGCCACTTCAGCCTGGGTGACAGAGTGAGACTCCATCTCAAAAAAAAAAAAAAGCAACATAATCTAAGAATTGTTAGCTATTGTGACTGGTGTTTATAGTTTTATTTTTGTTAATAGTGCTTTATTAATTAGAATTGTTTAAAAAATAATAGGAGGACTCAGAAAAAAAAGAAAGAAAAAAAGGACAAAAAAAAAAAAAAAAGAGGCGCATTCAGCCACTGATTTCAGAAGTTAACATCCATTAGCTTTGCCCTCACCTTCTCCAGGAAGCCCTCCCGGACTACCCCTTTCAGATGTCCCCAGAACCTTTATACCTTTCCCTTGTGCCGTTATAAACACATGCATTTGATGGTCTGGCTTGGGACCTGTCTCTCCACTGGACTGAAACTTTGTCTTAGCCACTGCTTGTTCTCCACGGCCTGCCATGGTGGCCGACATCTAGTAATGATCATTCAACATCTGTTGCATCACTGAACAGGGACAGGGTGGTCTGAAATGCCTTTGCTCCTGCCTGTGGGGCTGGAAGGAGGACGTTACTGGAGGAGGTGCTGGAATCTTCTGCAGGGCAGAAGGTGGAGCAGAGGGGGTCCATGCAGGCTCCCATAAAGACTGCCAGATGCCCTGTGTCTTCACACTGCTGGGCTTACACGCAGGGCTGGGTGAGACCCACATGGCGCAAGCTGGTGGTGTGTCTGTTTCTCCACCTGCAAATTGAGAGCGATGGTCAGTGTAGCCTAGCACCTAGCCCAGTGAACTAGCTCCCCTCTTCACCTGTTCACTGATTCCGGTGTTACCTCCTCGCTGTGTGGCCTTGGACAGGCCGCTTCACGTCTCTGTGCCACAGTTGTCTCCTTGCTAACATGGGGACCTCAAAAGGAGTGGCCTCCTCCTGGCATTGCCGTCAGGATTAGATGAGAACATCTGCAGCTTGAGGAGTACACTGAAAATGTGAACTGTTGTTTTTCTTTATTCTTATTTGCTCACCCAGAAAGTATTTATGAAGCACCTACTGTGTGCTAAACAAGCTGAATGCCAGATGCTGGAGACACAGTGAGCAGGAGCCTATTTTGAACAAACCAGATTAAAAAAAGATTATAGGATACAAGCCAGGTGTGGTGGCTCACACCTGTAACCCCAACACTTTGGGAGGCTGTGGCTGGTGGATCAGTTAAGGCCAGGAGTTCAAGGCCAGCCTGGCCAACATGGTGAAACCCCATCTCTACTAAAAGCACAAAAATTAGCCAGCCATGGTGGTGCGTGCCTGTAATCCCAGCTACTCAGGAGGCTGAGGCACGAGAGTTGCTTGAACCCAGGACACAGAGGCTGCAGTGAGTTGAGATCGCACCACTGCGCTCCAGCCGGGGTGACAGAGCGAGACTCTGTCTCAAAATTATCTGTCTATCTGTCTATCTATCTGTAGATATGGATACAGCTGGGGAGATGAGAACTCAGTGGATGGCATGGGATGAAATTTGGAAAGTCGTGTGAATATTTCTGGCCTGTTGTAGTATGGTTTTGGTTCCAGAGCACCACAGTAAAGCAGATATCGCAAGAAAGCAAGTGGCAGACATTTTTTGGTTTTCCAGTGCATATAAAATTAGTATCACTTTCTAATTCATGTGTGCACTTGTAATTTTCTTTAGGAACTTTTCTGGGCAGGTGAGGTGGCTCACGCCTGTAATCCCAGCACTTTGGGACGCTGAGCCAGGCAGCTCACATGAGGTCAGGAGTTCAATATCAGCCTGGCCAACATGGTGAAACCCCGTCTCTACTAAAAATACAAAAGTTAGCCAGGTGTGCTGGCATGTGCCTGTAATCCCAGCTACCCCAGAGGCTGAGGCAGGAGAATTGTTTGAATCCAGGAGGTGGAGGTTGCGGTGAGCTGAGATTGTACCACTGCACTCCAGCCTGGGCGACAGAGCAAAACTCTGTCTCAAAAAACAAAACAATAAAAACAATGATCATAGTAATATCAGACTGGGCGAGGTGGCTCACGCCTATAATCCCAGCACTTTGGGAGGCTGAGGCGGGCAGATCACTTGAGCCCAGGAGTTAAAGACCAGCCTGCACACCACGGTGAGACTTCATCTCTACAAAAAATAAAAATCGAAATTAGCCAGGCGTGGTGGTTCACACCTGTAGTCCCAGCTACTTGGGAGGCTAGGTGGGAGGATCGCTGGAGCCTGGGAGGTGGAGGCTGCAGGGAGGTATGGTTGAGCCACTGCGCTCCAGCCTGAATGACAGCGTGAGACCCTGTCTCAAAAACAAACCAAAACTCAAAAAACAATAGTAACATCAAAGGTCACTGTTCACAAATCCCCATAACAGATGTAACAATAATGAAAAACCTGTGTAATATTGGACTATTTTGAGAATTACCAAACTGTGACTCAGAGACACAAAGTGAGCACGTTGTTGGAAAAGGGCCACTGATAGATTTGCTTGAGGCAAGGTTGCCCCAGACCTTCAATCTGTAAAAAATACGGTAAATCTCAACAAGGCCGAGCACAATAAAACGAGGCATGCTATTTTTTGAGCTGGAGTTTTGCTCTTCTTGCCCAGCCTGGAGTGCAATGACACAGTTTAGGCTCAGTGCAACCTCCACCTCCCGGGTTAGCGATTCTCCTGCCTCAGCCGCCAGAGTAGCTGGAATTACAGGCATGCGCCATCATGCCTGGCTAATTTTTGGTATTTAGTAGAGACGGGGTTTCACCATGTTAATCAGGCTGGTCTCGAACTCCTGACCTCACGTAATCCACCTACCTCAGCCTCCCAAAGTGCTGGGATTACAGGTATGAGCTGCTGCTCCTGGCCCGACGCATGCTCATTTTTAAGAAGAATACTTATCATTTAGAGACTCACACTGAAGTGTTTCTTTTCTTTTCCTTTTTTTTTTTTCTTTTTTGTGACAGGATCTCACTCTGTTACCCAGGCTGGAGAGCGGGGATGTGATCTTAGCTCACTGCAACCTCCCCTTCCCAGGCTCAAGCGATCCCACGCTGCAGGCTCCCGAGCAGCATGAGCCACAGCATCTGGCCACAGAGAAGTGTTTCTGATTAAATGTTAAGACGTCAGGGATTTGAGTCTGGGTCACCCAGTCTGTAAAACTAAATTTTACGCAAATAAACTTTTGGGGGTAAAATCTTTTTTTTTTCTTTTTTGAGACAGAGTTTCACTCTTGTTGTCCAGGCTGGAGTGCAACGGTGAGATCTCGGCTCACTGCAACCTCCACCTCCTGGATTCAAGTGATTCTCCTGCCTTAGCCTCATGAGTAGCTGGGACCACAGGCATGCGCCACCATGCCTGGCTAGTTTTGTGTTTTCAGTAGAGACGGGATTTCTTCATGTTGGTCAGGCTGGCCTCAAACTCCTGACCTCAGGTGATCCACCTGCCTCGGACTCCCAAAGTGCTGGGATTACAGGTGTGAGCCACCACACCCAGAAGTTTATTATCCATGGTTGTGGTTGCTCTGGAGAAAGAGAGAGAGAGGGAAAGAGATAGAGAGAGAGAGAGAGAGAGAGAGAGAGAGAGAGAGAAAGTTTATTTTAAAAAATCCAGGCCAGGCTCAGTGGCTCACGCCTGTAATCCCAGCACTTTGGGAGGCCTAGGCTGGTGGATCACTTGAGGTCAGGAGTTCAAGATCAGCCTGGGCAACATGGGAAAACCCTGTCTCTACAAAAAATACAAAAAGTAGCTGGGCATGGTGGTGTGGGCCTGTAGGCCCAGCTACTCGGGAGGCTGAGGTGGGAGGATCGCTTGAATCTGGGAGGTGGCAGTTGTAGTGCCACTGCACTCCAGCCTGGGTGATACAGCCAGACCTTGTCTCAAAAAATTAAAAAATAAAAATCCAGGGGCAGAGGGAGCCATGTGGGACAGATGGCATCGGATAGACCACATGGTAAGTAGGATGTAGAGGTCAGTGCCATCAGACTATCATGCCTATTCTGTGGATGAGAGCAATAGCCCACGATACATTTAACAAAAAGGATTCCCCTGGCCGGGCGCAGTGGCTCATGCATGTAATCCCAGCACTTTGGAAGGCCAAGGTAGGTGGATCGCCTAAGCTCAGGAGTTCGAGACCAGCCTGACCAACATAGTGAAACCTCGTCTCTACTAAAAATACAAAAAATTAGCCAGGCTTAGTGGCGGGCGCCTGTAATCCCAACTACTCAGGAGGCTAAGGCAGGAGAATCACTTGAACCTGGGAGGTGGAGGTTGTGGTGAGACGAGATTGAGCCATTGCACTCCAGCCTGGGTAACAAGAGCGAGACTCCGTCTCAAAAAAAAAAGGATCCCTCAAGAAAATCAAAATCACAAATCCTGTGTGTGCAACACTTTGAAGGAAGAATGGAGACTGGGGAGCCCAGGCTTCCAGGAGGCCAGGTTGTGAGCAGGCCGTGGGAGAGGTTGGCCTTGATTCTAAAGAGGCAGCTACTGATGAGTTTCCAGTGGGAACAGTGGGACGTACCTCGGGGTGCGGTTGTGAGAGTAACGTGTAGCGTGAGAAGCTCTCAGAAGCTCCCAGAACCCACTGGGGCTCTCATGGTAACTCTTGCTTCTCTCTTAGACACAGGGTCTCACTCTGTCGCCCAGGCTGGAGGGCAGTGGTGCAATCATAGCTCACTGCAGCTTCAAACTCCTGGCCTCCAGGATCCTCCTGCCTTGGCCTCCACACCCGGCTGGCTGCTGGTTTCTTTTTCTCACTTCCTCCTCTCTTCTCACTCCTTGTCCCATCTCTGTTTTCTTTTCCTTTCTCTGCTTCACTCCCTTCTTTCTCCTTTGCTTCCCTTCCTTCCTTGTGGCCCCTGCCTAGGAGTCTCCCTCCTGTACGGCTCTGGGCTATAGAGAGAGACATGGGGCTGGGAAGGGGTCCCCTACACTGTGAAGGGCACCCAGGCAATGCTGGCTGCACCCCTTTCCCTCTTGCCAGTCCTCCAGGAAGTGCGCAGGATCCCGCCTGGGAGGAACCCCAGACCTCATGGGGGTCTCTGAAGACAGAGCCAGACCTGAGTGACGTCCCCCCCATTGAATACTAGGGGTCACATTCCCCACGGGGACACAGCCACCTGTCACAGCCCTACTGGTGAAGTCCACATTGAGTAATTCAGCCCATCATCCGTCCAGAGCTGGCTGGGAGGATGCTGAGAGCTTGGGCTCCCTGTTTACACAGTGGAGAGAGACACAGAGAGGAAAAGGCACACTTCTGTTCCTGGGCGCCCTGAGGGCCTGCGCACGGGTGAGAGACCCACTCAAGTGTCCCACGTCCAACAGTGGTCCTGGCCGATTCCTGGACTAGGAAAGGAAGTTCCACTCTTTCCTGCATCGCTCTGACTTCCCGACACAGGGGAACAGATGTTTCACATCCAAAGGTGACCGGGATGACAGTGACTTCATCACCCTGAGCAGACAGTTCCTTGAGCAGGCGTGGATGGGTCCCAGCCTCTTCAGGAAGCAGTTTGGCCCAGCGTTTCAGGGTCCTGGAAATGTCTACGCTTTTCTTATCAGCAATCACACTTCTGAGAATTTGCCCAAAGGAAATAACACCCCCCCAAAAAACAAAAAAAACCCAAAAGCAAAGCCATGTGCCCAGCAATACCTATTGCAGTGACATTTTATAATAGGAAGCCATCTAGGTGACGAAACTGTGGCCACCACCTAGTGGATTTTTTTTTTTTTTTTTTAAGAGAGACACAAGTCTTGCTGTGTTGTCCAGGCTGGTCTTGAACTCCTGGGCTCAAGCAATCCTCCTGCCTTGGCCTCCCAAAGTGCCGGGATTGTAAGTGTGAGCCATCACACCTGGCTGAGAGAGATTCTTGACGATGGCATTTATGTTCCTGGATCCAGCCATGCCTGAAGTTCTTACTATGGACTTTCCAATTATATGAGCAAAGAAGTGCCCTTTGCTATCTAAACAACATATTTACGATACGAAACTATGCAACTAATTGAGACATGATGAGGATTAAATGAACTAATGATATATGAAATACTTGGTTCACAGGGGCTCATGAGAGGTCAGCTCTTGGGAATTTCTTTTCCTTCTTTTTCTTTCTTTCTTTCTTTTTTTTTTTTTTTTTTTTTTTTTGAGACAGAGTCTCACTCTTGTTACCCAGGCTGGAGTGCAATGGTGCGATCTTGGCTCACCGCAACCTCCACCTTCCGGGTTCAAGCGATTCTCCTGCCTCAGCCTCCTGAGTAGCTGGGATTACAGGTGCCCACCACCACACCTGGCTAATTTTGTATTTTTAGTAGAGACAGGGTTTCTCCATGTTGGTCAGGCTGGTCTCAAACTCCTGACCTCAGGTGATCTGCCCACCTCGGCCCCCAAAAGTGCTGGGATTACAGGTGTGAGCCACCGCACCCGGTGGGAATTTCTTTCCCTTCAGTGAATGTAGATCCAAGTTAAAATCCACCAAGCATATTCCACAGTTTAGAGTAGGCATGGTTGGGTTTGGCTGGTTTAGAACAATAAACACATAGAACTGAAATTTCACATCACCGCCTACATCCAGGGTCTTACTATGTTGTCCAGGCTGGTCTCAAACAACCTGGGCTCAAGCGATCCTCCTGCCTCAGTCTCCCAAGGTGCTGAAGTTACAGGAAGACTGTCACCATGCCCAACCTCTAGTGGATTCTTAAGTCTGCGTTTATAAGGAGTTCTGAGAGTTCTTTGTCAGCTAAGCTGGAAACACAATTGCAGGCCTGCTGAGATGGCCAGGTTGGGATGGGGGCCATCCGATTTTCCGAATCGTTTCTGCTAGAATCGTTTCTGCTAGGAAATCCCGCCATGCAGCTGTGTCCCCCAGGGCGTTTCCTGCCATTCCCATGCTAAAACTGGAGCGCCTGTTCCATTTTGGAAAATGAAGACGGACATCTCAAGACATGTTTCCCTTTTGGATGTTCCCCTGGATTTCTGGAGGGGAAGAGAAGGATGCCTGGAAAACAAGCAGGGAGGCCCTTGAAACCCCGTGGGAGGCAGAGCCCCTGGGGCAGGGATTTGGTCTGTTTCACCTCAAAAGTCTGCTGACAGCTCAAACAGCACCGCCCCCATCCTGGGACAGAGGCAGGGAAGTTTATTTTTTCTAAAAGAATTTTAAAGGTCTTTATTTTATTGCAAAAGCAATACATGCTTATTGTTTAAAAAGAAACACACGATTAGTACAGAATTGTATAAGATAAAGGTCCTGCCGGCAACCCCCTCCTCCTCTTCAGAGGGAGGCACCCTTTACTGTTTCGTGTTTTTCTTTTTGTTTTTAAATTTATTCCATTTTATTTTTTAGATCGCCCAGGCTGGAGTTCAGTGGTGTGATCATAGCTCACCGTAGTCTTGGACTCCTGGGTTCAAGGGATCCTTTCACCTCAGCCTCCAGAGTAGCTGGGACTACGGTAGCAACCATGCCCTGCTAATTTTCTATTTTTTTTTTGTAGAGATGGGGTCTCCCTGGGTTGCCCAGGCAGGTCTGGAACTCCTGGCCTCAAGCAATCCTCCCTGCCTCTGCTGCCCAAAGCTCTAAGATTACAGGCGTGAGTCAGTCACTGAATCCTACCTGTGTCCTTTCTTTTAGAAAGTTTCCGTTTTAAGGCTTTCTCTCTATATATATCTATATTAGCAACAAACCACAGCGAACAATAGATCTTACAAGCTGGTGCACACGGACACACCTATGAAAGTAACATAGGGCCGGTCATGGTAGTTCACATCTGTAATCCCAGCACTTTGGGAAGCCAAGGCAGGCGGATCACCTGATGTTCGGAGTTTGAGACCAGCCTGCCCAACATGATGAAACCCCGTCTCTACTAAAAATACAAAAAATTAGCTGGGCTTGGTGGGGGCACCTGTAATCCCAGCTACTTGGGAGGCTGAGACAGGAGAATCCCTTGAACCCAGGAGGTGGAGGTTACAGTGAGCCGAGATCATGCCCCTGCATTCCAGCCTGGGTGACAGAGCATGACTTCATTTCATAAGTAAAACAGAAGTGTAACTCAATGATACTTGTGACATGGAGTGCCCGCCTGGAGTTGTCTAGTCTATTCCTTTCCCTTCAATTGCATTTTACTTGAAAGGTAGCTGGTCATAACCCAATTAAATGATTTCATGCTCCACTGCAGGTGTGGCCTGCAGACAGACAACTGTTGTGTATAGTGACAGTGGAGGCCAGTTGTTCGCGCCTCCCCGTCCTGCAGCTTGGCTTTTGCATTGAAGAATTTAGCAGCCTGCTTTCCATAGCATTTCCATAACAGCCCATGTAGGTCTCTTCCTCCTTAATAGTGGCAGAGTATCTTTTATTTATTTATTTATTTTTGAGACAGGGTCTCACTCTGTCACCCAGGCTGGAGTTCAGTGGCACAGTCTCGGCTCACCGCAACCTCCGCCTGCCGGGCTCGAGCAATTCTTATGACTCAGCCTCCTGAGTAGCTGGAACTACAGCCACGCGCCACCACACCCAGCTAAGCTTTTGTATTTTTAGTAGAGGCAGGGTTTCTTTTTCTTTTCTTTCTTTTTTTTTTAAATACAGAATTTCACTCTTGTTGCCCAGGCTGGAGTACAGTGGTGCAATCTCGGCTAACTGCAAGCTCCGCCTCCCGGGTTCAAGCAATTTTCGTGCCTCAGCCTTGGGAGTAGCTGGGATTACTGGCTGGTACCATAACACCCAGCTAATTTTTCTATTTTTAGTAGAGACAGCGTCTCACCACATTGGCCAGGTTGGTTTCAAACTCCTGACCTCATGATCCGTGCGCCTTGGCCTCCCAAAGTGCTGGGATTACAGGTGTGAGCCACTGTGCCCAGTGAGATGGGGTTTCTTTATATTGGCCAGGATGGTCTTGAACTCCTAAGCTCAGGCAATCCATCTGCCTCAGCCTCCCAAAGTGTTGGGATTACAGGCGTGAGCCACTGCACCTGGCTCCAGTGGCAGAGTTATCTTATTGAGTGGTTCTTCTGGAGGTATTTGTTTAACACCTTCTTGAGTCATTTGCATTGTTTCCATGCTGGGGCTGTCACCAGTGAGGTCGTGAGGGACATCCCTTCCATGCACAGGAACAAGAATATCCCTGTGGTAGATTCCCAGCATGGAATTTCTGGACCGCAAAGCAAGCACCAGCCAGGCAGGATGGCTCACGCCTATAATCCCAACACCTTGGGAGGCCTAGGCAGGCAGATCACTTGAGCCCAGGAGTTTGAGACCAGTGTGGGCAACGTGTTAAAACCTCGTCTCTACAAAAAGTACAAAAACTAGCTGGGTGCCTGTAGGCTACTCGGGAGGCTGAGGCAGAGGAGGATTGATTGAGGCCAGAGAGTGGACGCTGCAGTGAGCTGTTGATCACACCGCTGCACTCCAGCCTGGGTGACAGAGTGAGACCCTGTGTCAAAAAAGTTAATAAATAAACAAAAGCAGCTCCTGCTGTGTTTGCATGTAGGAACCAGTTGCGATTTTTAAGAAAATATTATCGTCTTAGAAAGAGGATATTCTTGGTTCAGAAAGAGATTAGGTCAAGTTGCTAACTACCCCTGCTCTATGTGGCCAAGAGACAGAAGAAAATTGGAAAGCGCCCTTCCCTTGGAGATTTCCCGAATGTTTCCTCACATTTCAGGGTCTAATTGTGGTGGCCCCAAGAAGGTGTTCAGGGTGCAGGAGGGAGGTCAGTGAGGTGGGATGGGGGAATGATCTCTGTCTCAGAAGGGTGGGCAGGTGGAAGGGGAAGCGGTTTTATTCGTCTGATTTGTGGAAACCCTCTAGACATCAAGGGCTCTGGTGACATTCCCAGGTTGGGGTCTGGAGGGCTGCCTCTGTTTGGAGGCAGGTGCAAAAGCGGGAGTGGAGGGTGGAGGGTGGAGGGTGAAGGGTGGAGGGTGGAGAATCGAGAATCAGGATCCTCCCCATTCCATTCCTGTCCATATCGCCCTCTCTTTATTTACTTATTCACGTGCTAGTGATGCAGGATTTTTCTTCTCTGTCACTTTACAAGCCAGGGACCCCTAGTCGGCAGTACCCTGCCCAGACCTCATTGAGCCACACTGGTATGCCCCAGCTTGCCTGTGTTATAGCTTGTATCCACTTTTGGCGGTTACCGAGCTCTTGTACCACGCCTAAGAAGAATGAGGATACGCAGGACATTGAAAGAGGAGGAGGGTGGAGAAGAATTTTACTGAGCGATGTAAACAGCTTTCAGTGAAGAGGGGACGCAGGGTTCGTCCCCCTATCTGAAAGCAGAAAAGTTCTCCCCCTGTGGCTGGGTCCAGGGTCTCTTATGGACTCAGAATGGGGAGTGTGAGCTGACTGGTTTGTGAGCACGCAAGAAAGGTTAAAGTGAAGACGCCGCTCAAAGGTGGGCACCACAGTGTAGAAAAACAATTAGGAAAGGGTAGGGGTATGTTGGAAATAGATGCCCGGTGCCACAAAGAAAATTAGCACGGAGACAAAGCATCTTTCAGCAACACAACTTTTTACTTCCTGGACTGCAGGAAGGGTACTCTCACTAGCCATCTTGCCATGAGAGTACAATGAACAAAGGAAAACAGATAAATTTATCCCTTCCACGTTTGGGGGCATCCTTACTGCTGTGTCTGTTCTCCATTGGTTGGAGCCAACGTCACAATTTAAACTAAAACCTGATTGGCTAATAACTTAAAACTTTTCTAAACAGGTAAAAGCAGTGGAGGGCTGAGACATGCCTGTGAGCACGTCCAGTACAGATATCTTCATTAAAGTACAAAGACATAGAATGTACTACGTGCCTGTAAGCATGGCATGTTTAACAGCTACATAGGATAGGGCTTAACGAAGTTATTAGCACACTTATTCTATTTTTTTTTTTTTTTTTTTTTGAGACAGAGTCTTGCTCTGTTGCCCAGGCTGGAGTGCAGTGGCACGATCTCTGCTCACTGCAACCTCGGCCTCCCGGGTTCAAGCGGTTCTCCTGCCTCAGCCTCCTGAGTAGCTGGGACTACAGGCGTGCACCACCACGCCCGGCTAATTTTTGTATTTTTAGTAGAGATGAGGTTTCACCATATTGGCCAGGCTGGTCTTGAACTCCTGACCTCATGCTCCAACTGCCTAGGCCTCCCAAAGTGCTGGGATTACAGGCGTGAGCCACTGCGTTCAGCTGAGCACACTTATTCTTTAACAAAAAGGAAACTTTAAAAAGGAACTTTTCTACTTCCCACAGTATGTGTCAAATAGGTGAAGGGCGGGGGTCAATTAGAAGAAAGCATGCCAAATGAGAAGACAGCATGCCTGATCACTCATGGGCTTTGCAGGGTTTTGTTTTGGGTGGAAAGGAGCTTAAAGTCAGCAGCACCACCATCATCGTAACAGCTGAATGACTCAGGACTGTAATCCCAGTACTTTGGGAGGCTGAGGTGGGTGAATCATCTGAGGTCAGGAGTTCGAGACCAGCCTGGCCAACATGGTGAAGCCCTGTCTCTACTGAAAATACAAAAATTAGCCAGGCATGGTGGCGCATGCCTGTAATGCCAGCTACCCAGAGGCTGACGTAGGAGAATTGTTGGAACCTGGGAGGCAGAGGCTGCAGTGAGCTGAGATTGCGCCACTGCACTCTAGCCTGGGTGGCAGGGCAAGACTCTGTCCCCCACATCCCCCCCAAAAAAGGCCAGGCATGGTGGCTCATGCCTGTATCCCAGCACTTTGGGAGGCTGAGGCGGGCAGATCAGCTGAGGTCAGGAGTTCGAAACCAGCCTGGCCAACATGGTAAAACCCCATCTCTACTAAAAATACAAAAATTAGCTGGGCATGGTGTCGGGTGCCTGTTATCCCAGCTACTCAGGAAGCCGAGGCAGGAAAATCGCTTGAACCTGGGAGTCGGAGGTTGCAGTGAGCCAAGATCGTGCCATTGCACTCCAGCCTGGGAGACAAGAGCAAAACTCTGTCTCAAAAAAAAAAAAGAAAAGAAAAAGAAAAAGAAAGAAAAAATAGCCAAATGAGGCACAGTTCAGGCTGCTTTATCTCATTGTCATGACCACGGGGAGGGGTGGGGGCAGCTGAGAGAGGGGAAAACAGAGGTTCTGGAAGGGAGGGGCTGGCTCAGTTCCTGTCGCCGCTGTGAAAGAGACCAGAGGAAACTCTCAAAGCCAAGTCATCGTCCTTACCGCTTCTCTCACCATTTCCTAAAACTAAAGGGGGCCTGACTGTGTTGTAAGCCCCAGTTACCCCAGGGGAGGTTGAGCAACCTGTGGCTTCCCGATACACACAGGCACGGCTCCCTACCTGCGTTTCCCTTCTGACCTCAGGAAGAGAAACCCGCCTTGAGCCACCGAAGCTCCTGCCAGGCGCACCAAGGAAGGATTAACACTGATGTGGAGGTTCAAATTCCAGGAAACACAGAAACAGCCCAGTCATGGTGCATCTGGGAGAAAACCCCAGACAAGGAAGTCCTTTGCAAGCCCAGTTGTCTGGGCCAAAAAAAAAGACTCAGCCCTGGAGAGACAGTGAGGCCTCAGTGGGTGCCTCAAGAGAGGAGAGGAACTCACATGGAGACCCATGAGTGCTGGGGTTTGGCCGGCCACAGAGGCTCATGCCCGTGATTCCAGCCCCTCCCTTGGGAGGCCAAGACAGGAGGATCACTTGAGCTCAGGAGTTCAAGTTTAGTCTGGGAAACATAGCAAGACCCCATCTCTCCAAAAAATAAAAATTAGCCGGGCATGGTGGTGCATGCCTGTCGTCCCAACCACTTGGGAGGCTGAGGCGGGAGGATTGCTGTGCCCAGGAGGTAGAGGCTGCAGTGAGCTGTGATAGTGCCACTGCACTCCAGCCTGGGTGACAGCGTGAGACCCTCTCTCTAAGGAGAAAAGAGAAAGCAAAAAAACCATGCTAGGTTTTGTCCCAGTTCCAGCCTGGCTGTGGAGCCTTCAGCTTCTCAGCCCCTTTCTGGGCCTCAGCTATAAAATGACGGGGCTGGAGCAGGGGAAGCGGGCAGATGGCTCTCCTTCAGACTGCGGAGGGCAGGGACTTGCCTCACCTCACACAGAACTACTTTTTTCTGTTCTGTGAGTTAAGTCTTCCTTTGGAAGGAAAGGTTCTTAGGTTCTGTGGCCGGAAAGTCACAGGTCTGGGCCATCCAGAAAATTCTAAGCTCCAGGAACTTAGAACTTGGGGCTAAGCATGGACTTGGAGCCAGACAGCTTGAGTTCAAATCCTGCTGCTGCCATGTGCTGGCTGTGTGACCTCTGACAACATGCCTGACCTCTCTGGGCCTCTATTGCCAAGTATGTAAAGTGGAGATGACAGTATTTCCCTTATAGGGTTGCTGGGAGAGCGGTGACTGGTGGCCCATGTGACTGTGACTGTTTGTTAGACGACTATAATTCTGTGACTCACATTCCACCCACCCTCTACTGCCCATCCTCTCCCCACACCCCCACTGTGTTGTGGAATGGAGCTCAAAGAGTGAAATGCTTCTGTGTCATAAAAACGTGTTTCCTGGAGGCTACGAGGAAGAGAAAGTGCCAGTAGGTGACCCCGAAGTCACAGGGTATTTGTTTATTATGGATTTTTCCTCCCCTGCTCCTGACCAGAACATAAACTCCAAGGGAGTTGGGACCCCTATCTTGTTATCCCAGTTCTAGCTCCTGAAATGGTGCTTGGTTCCTGGGACATCACTTGAGGGGGGTGAGAAAGCTGCTGGCTGACTTCAGGAATCAGCCAGACCTGGTACAAATTTCACCTCTAGTCACCTTCTTGCTGTGTGACTCGAGGCAGGTTACTTAACCTGTCTGGGCTTCAGTTGCCTAATCTGTAAAACAGCTGGATTGCTGAAAGGAGAAAATGAGATGGTGGATGCAAAAGTGCTTTGATATTCCAGGGCCCAGCACTCAGTGGGTACTCAGTTTGTGTTCCCATCACTATCTTCCTCCCCCCCCACCCTCCTCCCCTCAACTGCTCCTCCCCCTCTGCCTTTCTCCCCCTCCTCCTCCCCTGTTCTCCTCCCCCTCCCCCTCCCCCATCCTCTCCTCCTCCCTCTCACCCTCCTCCCTCTTCCCCCAGTTTCTTCCCCCTCCTCTCCCTCCTCCTCTCCCTTTCCTCCTTTCCTCCCTCCTCCCTCTCCTCCTCCCCCTCTACTCCCCGTCCTCCTCTTCCTCCTCTCCCCTCCTCCCATTCCTCCCCCTTCATCCTCCTCCTTCCCCACCCCCCTGCTCCCCCTACTTCCTCCTTCTCCTCCTCCTCCTCCTCCTCCTCCGTTGGGGGTTCATTCCGCATCAGAGGCCAGTTGCTGTGACGTGGGTATGTTTGGTTAAATAGAAGCACAGGCGGGCAGCACAATTCCTGTAGCCAAGAGGACACTGTGTGTCATTAAGGGG
This sequence comes from Aotus nancymaae, assembly GCF_030222135.1. Lineage (NCBI taxonomy): Eukaryota > Metazoa > Chordata > Mammalia > Primates > Aotidae > Aotus > Aotus nancymaae. The sequence continues at coordinate 14,924,613 of NW_026988463.1, forward strand.
ATCAGGCCTCCCATCCTGAGAACATGCTCTCTCTGTGGTTTACAGGGCCCCTGTCCTGAAGCAGGTAATTGGGGCCTCACTCTGGGCAGGTGGCAAAGGCCCCACCTGGCATCTGGCTGGGCTGCTTTCCTGGCCCTGGTGAAGATGGAGGCCCAGCCAGTTCTGGAATGCTCTCCCACGCCCCAAGGGGAAGGGTTGACCTGTTAATTACAGGGCCTGGGAAGCTCACCTGGGCCTTTATCTGGGCCACTTGCTGCAGGAGCCATCACCCACAGACGATGAGCAGGGACTGCCTGTGGACTTGGAGCCAGGCCGCCCGCCGATTTGGATCTCCCGTCCTGGCAGAGGCAGATCTCAGGGGAGCACTGCCAGATGGAATCCAGGATGCCTAGGTACATATGAATTCCAGAGAAACAGCAAATGATTGTTTAAGTATGTCTTACGCAGTACTAGGGACATATTACAAATCTGCAGCATTTGGGACACACTTAGACAAATGACAAACAGTCATTTGCTGCTTCTCTGGGATTCAGATTAACTGGGCATCCTGCATAGTTATGTGCTAGATCCAGTAACACGCCTTAAAGCCTCCCTCTGCGCATGAGCTCACCCCGTTTCAGCTCCATCTTGGCAGCAGCAGAAACAAAGGGTCTGGCCAGGATCAGGGCCAATCCACTGAGCCCGGATCGGGGTTGGGGGTGTAACCCCAGGCAAGCCTCGTGGCCTCCTGGCCTCATCTGCGTAACTCAGCTGGAAGAATCCCTGGTGCATGGGCCTTTTGCGGGATAAAGCGTGTGTGATGTCAGTAGGAAGCATGTTTTGGAAATGGAAAGGTGTTGTGGAAACATGAGTGACCCGAATTCCTTGTTAATGGGTAACGCAGACCAGTCAGTGGGGTCTGTTTACTGGCAACTGGGTTCCTTTTTTGGGAATTAGTTTTTTTTTGAAACGGAGTTTCACTCTTGTTGCCCAGGCTGGAGTGCAAGGGTGCGATCTTGATTCACCTCAACCTCTTCCTCCCAGGTTCAAGTGATTCTCCTGCCTCAGCCTCCCGAGGAGCTGGGATTACAGGCGCCTGCCACCATGCCTGGCTAATTTTTTGTATTTTTAGTAGAGATAGGGTTTCTCCATGTTGGTCAGGCTGGTCTTGAACTCCTGACCTCGGGTGATACACCTGCCTCGGCCTCCCAAAGTGCCGAGATTACAGGTGTGAGTCACCGTGCCTGGCCGGAAATTAGTTTTTTTTAAATAACCAACTTGTGTTTTTTCTTGAAACATTAGAAAATGGAGAGTAGCAAAAGGACAAAAAATTCCCTACTTCCATTACTCAGGGACAGTTATTTATAGCATTTTTTTTTTTTTGAGACGGAGTCTCACTGTGTTGCCAGGCTGGAGTGCAGTGCCATCATCTCAGCTCACTGCAGCCTCCGCCTCCCAGGTTCAAATGATTCTCCTGCCTCAGCCTCCCGAGTAGCTGGGATTACAGGCACATGCCACCATGCCCAGCTAATTTTTGAATTTTTAGTAGAGACAGGATTTCACCACGCTGTCCATGCTGGTCTCAAAATCCTATCATCAAGTGATCCACCCACTTCGGCCTCCCGAAGTGCTGGGACTACAGGCATGAGCCACCATATCTGGCCTCTATACCATTCTTTTTTCTTGAAAAACTTTTCCTCCAGGTATGTATGGATTTTTTTTCTTTGTAACAAGTGGGATCTCAGTCTGCATTCTTTTAGGAAACCAGTTTCTCCCTCTCTGGCCACTTCGTGTCTCAAGTGTCAAATACACCTGGAGGAAAAACATCTTCCTTTTTGGTCCCTGTGATGCTTGGGGTATTGTTGACTGTCCTATAAAACCATGGCCTGCCTGCTATGCCCGCATAGATGCCTGGTTTACTTCTTTTTTTTTTTGAGACGGAGTTTCGCTCTTGTTACCCAGGCTGGAGTGCAATGGCGCGATCTCTGCTCACCGCAACCTCCGCCTCCTGGGTTCAGGCAATTCTCCTGCCTCAGCCTCCTGAGTAGCTGGGATTACAGGCACGCGCCACCATGCCCAGCTAATTTTTTGTATTAGTAGAGACGGGGTTTCACCATGTTGACCAGAATGGTCTCGATCTCTTGACCTCATGATCCACCTGCCTCGGCCTCCCAAAGTGCTGGGATTACAGGCGTGAGCCACCGCGCCCGGCCTACTTCTTTTTTTTAAAGTTGAGATACAATTCTTATAGTAAAGTTTAACATTTTAACTATTTTAAACTGTATAATTCAGTGGCATGTCATGTTTTGCAATCACCACCAATATCTAGTTCCAGAATCTTTTTTTTTGAGACAGGGTCTCACTCTGTCACCCAGGCTGGAGTGCAGTGGCACCACCTTGGCTCCTTGCAACCTCTGCCCCCAGGTTCAAGCGATCCTCCACCTCAGCCTTCTAAGTAGCTGAGACTACAGTCATTCATCATCATGCCCGGCTAATTTTGTATTTTTTTGTAGAGACAGGGTTTTGACATGTTACCGAGGCCGGTCTCAAACTCCTGACCTCAAGCAACTCGTCTGCCTTGGCCTCCCGAAGTGCTGGGATTATAGGCGTGAGCCACTGTGTCCAGCCAGAACATTGTTATCACCCTAAAAAGAAACCTCATACTCTTGGGCAGTCACCCCCGATCCTTTCAGCACGGATTCACTTTCTCTGTCTACCGATTTGCCTATTCTAAACATTTCATGTAAATGGAATCATACGATATGCGGCTTTTGGTGTCTGGTTTCTTTCATTTTACAAAATGTGCTTGAGGTCCTTCTGTGTTGTGGAAAGCATCAGTACTTCATTCCTTTTTCTGGCCAAATCATTCAATTCTTTTATGGCCAATACTTGTGGTAGAGATGTATTACATTTTGTCTATCCATTCATTCACTGATGGACATCTGAGTTATCTCTACCTTTTGACTATTGCGAATAGTGATGCTATTAACATTCTCATGCAAGTTTTCAAGTACTTGTTTTCAGTTCTTTTGCATATATACCTTGGGGTGGAACAGTAACTATAGCGTTTTACGTTCCCACCAGCAATGGACGGTTTCAGTTTCTTCACATCCTCTCCAATATTTATTTCCCATTCATTTTTTTATTTTGAGATGGAGTTTCGCTTGTCTCCCATGCTGGAGTGCAGTGGCGCAATCTCGGCTCACTGCATCCGCCACCTCCTGGGTTCAAGCGATTCTCCTGTCTCAGCCTCCCAAGTAGTTAGAATTATAGGCATCTGCCACCACGCCTGGCTAAGTTTTGTATTTTTAATTGAGACACGGTTTCACCATGTTGGCCAGGCTGGTCTCCAACTCCTGACCTCAAATGATCTCCCCACCTCGGCCTTCCAAAGTGCTGGGATTACAGGTGTGAGCCGCCGTGCCCAGGCAAAAAATTTTTTGTAGCTATCGTAGTGGTTATGAAGAGGTATCTCATTGTGGTTTTGATTTGCATTTCCTTGCTGACTAGTGATAGCTCACATCTTTTCACATGCTTCTTGGCCATTTGCATATTTTGTTTGGAGAAAGGTCTATTCAAGTCTTTTGCCTCCCGCCTTTTTTTTTTTTTTTTTTTTTTTCTGGAGACAGGGTCTTGTTCTGTCATCCAGGGTGGATTGCAGTGACGTGATCTCTGCTCACTGCCGTGTTGACCTCCCAGGCTCAGGTGATCCTCCCACCTCAGCTCCCTAGTAGCTGGGACCACAGGCGTCTACCACCATGCCTGGCTAATTTTTGTATTTTTAGTAGAGACAGAGTTTCACCATATTGACCAGGCTGGTCTCGAACTTCTGACCTTGTGATCTCCCCGCTTGGCCTCCTAAAGTGCTGAGATTACAGGTGTGAGTCACTGCACCTGGCCCCAGTGCCCATTTTTAGACCAGGTTGTGTGTTGTCTTTTTATTGTTGAGTTGTAAAAGTTTTTTATATAATCTGAATACTAGACCCTTATCAGATATATGATTTGCAAACATTTTCTTCCCTTCTGTGGGTTGTTTTTTTACTCTCCTGATAGTGTCCTTTGATGCACAAAAGTTTTTCATTCTGATGAAGTCCAATTTATTTTTTTCATTGCTTATGCATTTGTTTTCATATTTATGAAACTGTTGCCAGATCCAAGATCATTAAGATTTATGCTGTTGTTTCCTTCTAAGAGTTATGTGAGTCAGCATTTGTATATGATGTGAGGTAGGGATTCAACTTCATTCTTTTGCATATGTATATCTAGTTATCTCAGCACCACTTGTCAAAAAGACTCTCAGTTGGGCATGGTGGCTCACGCCTGTTATCTCAGCACTTTGGGAGGCCAAGGTGGGCAGATTGCTTGAGGTCAGGAGTTTGAGACTAGCCTGCCCAAAATGGCAAAACCCTATCTCTACTAAAAATACAAAAATTAGCTAGGTGTGGTGGTGCATGCCTATAATTCTAGCTATCTGGGAGGCTGAGGCAGGAGAATCACTTGAACTCGGGAGGTGAAGGTTGCAGTGAGCCAAGATCATGCCACTGTGCTCCAAACTGGATGATGGAGTGAGATTCTTTCTCAAAAAAAAAAAAAAACAGACTCTTTCTTTATTGTATGGTCTTGGCATCCATATACCATGGATTTATGGTTTATATGTAAACTCTCAATTTTATTTCATTGATTTATATGCCTATTCTTATGCAGAACCACATACTTTGATTACCACTGTTGCTTTGTAGTAAGTTTTAAAATCAGAAAGTGTGGGCCAGGTGCAGTGGCTCATGCCTGTAATCCCAGCACTTTGGGAGGTGGAGGTGGGAGGATCACTTGAGCCCAGGGGTTCAATACCAGCCTTGGCAACATAGTGAGACCACATCTATACAAAAAAATTTAAAAAGTAGCCAGGTGTGGTGGTGTGCTCCTGTAGTCCCAGCTACTCTGGAGGCTGAGGTGGGAGGGATTGCTTGAGCCCAGGAGTTTGAGGCTGCAGCGAGCTATGACGGCACTATCATACCCCAGCATGGGCAACAGAGTGAGACTCTGTATCAGAAACAAACTGCAAACGAACAGAAACAGTAGGTCCTCCAACTTTGTTTTTTTCAATATTGTTTTGGCTATTTGAAATCCCTTGCAATTCCATATTAATTTTAGGATCAGCTTGTCTAAAAAGGCAGCTGGAATTTTGATAGAGATTACATTGGATCTGGGCCGGGCATGGTGGCTCATACTTGAAATCCCAGCACTTTGGGAGGCCAAGGTGGGCAGATCACTTGAGTCCAGGAGTCTGAGACCAGTCTGGCCAACATGATGAAACCCTGTCTCTCCTAAAAATACAAAAATTAGCCAGGCATGGTGGTGCACGCCTGTAGTCCCAGCTACTTGTGAGGCTGAGGCAGGCGAATCGCTTGAACCCAGGAGGCAGAGGTTGCGGTGAGCCAAGATCTCACCACCGCACTCCAGCCTGGGTGACAGAGTGAGACTCCGTCTCAAAACAAACAACAACAACAACAACAGCCAGAGATGACACTGGATCTGTCCATCAGTTTGGGAAGTACTGCTATTCGTGATCATTACTTTTACATATCAACTTGGCTAGCCTATAGTACCAGTCATTCGATTAAGCACCAATCTAGATGTTGCTGTAGAAGTATTTTGCAGATGTGGTTAATTTTAGTTGACTTTAAGTAAAGGAGACCATCCTTGGTAATCCGAATGGTCCTAATTAATCAATTGAAAGGCATTAATAGCAAAACTGTGGCCAGGCAGGGTGCCTCATGCCTGTAATCCCAGCACTTTGGGAGGCCGAGGTGAGAGAATCACTTGAGCCCAGGAGTTCGAAACCACCTGGGAGACAGAGGGAGATCTCATCTCTTAAAAAAAAAAATTAGCCAGGCATGGTGGTGCACATTTGTGGTCTCAGCCACTTGGGAGGCTGAGGTGGGAGGATCACTTGAGCCTAGGAGGTCGAGGTAAGAGTAAGCCATGATCATGCCACTGCATTGCAGCCTAGATGACAGAATGAGACCCTCTCTAAAAGAAAAATAAAAAGCATAACTGGAAGAATCCCACTATGGGTGAAGCTTTAGTTCCTGCCCAAGAGTTTCCAGTCGGCCAGCCTGCCCTAGAGATTTCGATCTTGCTAGCCCCCACAATTGTGTAAGTCAATTCCTTGAAATCTCTCTTTGCATCTCTGTCTCTCTCTACAGATAGATAGATGCTCCTCAATTAATGACAGGCTTATGTCCTGATAAATCCATTGTACGTTTAAAATACTGTAAGTTGAAAATGCATTTAGGCTCGGCATGGTGGTTCACACCTGTAATCCCAGCTCTTTGGGAGGCTGAGACAGGTGGGTCACTTGAGGTCAGGAGTTCCAGACCAGCCTGGCCAACACAAAAATTAGCCAGGCATGGTGGTGCACCCTGTAATCCTATACTCAGGAGGCTGAAGCATGAGAATCACTTGAACCCAGGAGGTGGAGATTGCAGTGAGCCATCGCACTCCAGGCTGGGCAACAAAATGAAATGGTGTCTTAAAAAAAAAAAATGCATTTAATAATACCTAACCTACTGACGCTCAAAGTTTAGCCTAGCCTACCTTAAACATACTTAGAACAATTACATTAGCCTACAGTTGGGCAGTAGCATCTAACACAAAGCCTGTATTATGATAAAATATTGAATATCTCATGTAATTTACTGAATACTATACTAAAAGTTAAAAACAGAATGCGTGAGGCCGGGCATGGTGTTGTATGCCTGGAATCCTAGCACTTTGGGAGGCCAAGGCAGGCGGATCATGAGGTCAAGAGATCGAGACCATCCTGGCCAACATGGTGAAACCCAGTCTCTACTAAAAATACAAAAAATAGCTGGGTGTGGTGGCACGCACCGGTGGTCCCAGTTACTCAGGAGGCTGAGGCAGGAGCACTGCTTGAACCTAAGAGGTGGAGGTTACAGTGAGCCGAGATTACGCCACTGCACTCCAGCCTGGGTTACAGAGCGAGACACCATCTCAAAAACAAAAAACAGTAACAAAAACTACAACAGCAACAGACCCAGAATGGTTGTAAGAGTAGTTCAGTTTCTTCTGAATGTGTATCACCACCATAAAGCCAAAAAAGTCATCACTGAACCATCATTAAGTCTGGTACCATCTGTAAATGTATATATCTTCTCTCTTTCTTTAATAGATTTCTGACTGATATACTACTTTAACAATATTAAATCTTCTGATCCATGAATGTCTTTCCATTTATTTAGGTTTTCTTTAATTTCCTTCCAACGATGTTTGGTAGTTTTCAGTGTATAGGTATTGAACTTCCTTAGTTACACGTTTTCCTAAGTATTGCATTGTCTCTCTCTCTCTCTCTCTCTCTTTTTTTTTTTTTTTAGAAATGGGGTCTTGCTATGTTTCCCAGGCTGGATTCAAACTCTCATGCTCAAGGGGATCCTCCTGCTTCAGCCTCTTGAGTAGCTGGGACTACAGGTACGTGCCTCCTACCCAGCTTCTATCATTTTGAGGCTATTGTAAATGCAACCGTTTTCTTAATTTCATTTTTGGATTGCTCATTGCTAGTGTATAGAAATGCAATTGGCTGGGCATGGTGATTCACACCTGTAATCCCAGCACTTTGGGAGGCCCAGGCAAGTGGATGGCTTGAGCCCAGGAGTTTGAGACCAGTCTGGGCAACATAGCAAAACCCTGTCTGTACAAAAAACTACAAAAAAATTAGCCAGGCACAGTGGTATACGCTTGTAGTCTCGGCTACTGAGGAGGCTGAGGTGGGAGGATTGCCTGAGTGCAGGACGTCAAGGCTGCAGTGACCTGTGATCGAGGCACTGTACTTCAGCCTAGGTGACAGAGATCCTGTCTCAAAAAAAAAAAAAGCAACTGATTTTTGTATGTTGATCTTAAATCCCACAACCTTGCTGAACTGCTTTATTAGCTCTAACAGGTATTTTGTACAGTCTTTAGGGTTTTTTTGTTTTTGTTTTTGTTTTGAGATGGATTCTGGCTCTGTCACCCAGGCTGGAGTGCAGTGGTGTGATCTTGGCTCACTGCAACCTTTGTCTCCCAGGTTCAAGCAGTTCTCTGTCTCAGGCTTCCGAGTAACTGGAATTATAGGCATTCGCTACCACACCTGGCTAATTTTTGTATTTTCAGTAGAGACAGGGTTTCACCATGTTGACCAGGATGGCCTCGATCTCTTGACCTTGTGATCCACCTGCCTCAGCCTCCCAAAGTGCTGGGATTATAGGCGTGAGCCACTGCGCCTGGCCATTTTTGTATTTTTAGTAGAGATGGGGTTTCACCATCTTGGCCAGGCTGCTTTTGACTTCTGGACCTCATGATCCACTTGCCTCGGATTCCCAAAGTGCTTGAATTACAGGCATGAGCCACCGTGCCCGGTCCATTCTATAGGGTTTTTACATACAGGATGAAATCATCTGTGAATAGAGATAGCTTCACTTTATTCTTTTTAATGTGGATGCTTTTATTTTTCTTGCCTAATTGCAATGGCCAGAACCTCCAAGACAATGTTGGACAGAAGTGGCCAGCGTGGGCACCTTGGCTTGTTCCTGTTCTTAGGGGAAAACATCCAGTCTTTTATCATTAAGTGTGTCATATTCTATGGGATTTTTATAGATGCCCTGAGGTTGAGGAAATTCCCTTCTATTTCTAGTTTGGGTATTTTTTTTTTAATATCATAAAAGCATTGTTGGGTTTTGACAAATGTTTTTTTCTGTCTATCAAGATGATCATGTGGCCCGGTTTACTTTTATCCCCTGGTTGGAAGCCTTGGGTTGGAAATTCAATCTCTGTGGTTTTTTGGGGGATCAAAGAAAAGAGTGACAGTTTTATAGCTCTCCCCATAAATAATTGCAAGCTCACAGCTGTGGTAAGTGGTTAGGATGGATAAAAACACAAAGCCGCCTCTTGTTGCTGCTCAGCGGTAGAAAAACAAATGAAGATGTCGTAGTATTCAGTAAAGGACAGAAGAAAATTCAGGCTTGCTACTGCGTTTTACAGGAAGGAAGGAAAGAAGGAAGAAAGGAAGGGAGGGAGGGAGGCAGGAAGGAAAGAAGGGTGGGAGGGAGGTAGAGAGAGAAAGGAAGGAAGAAAAACATTCACACAGGGATATTTCTTGAACATTTTTCTCTGCGAGATTTTCCCAAGGTGTTATGTCTGCCTAGCGATGGTCCCTGATGTTCTGTTTTAATGTCAGGATAATAATTGTACCTTTTGCAAGCCATGGTTGCATCCTGAGAATGGAGAATGGCAGAGGTTGGGCGTAATCCAATTTCCTTTATTTATTTATTTAGAGACAGTGTCTTGCTCTGTGACCCAGGCTAGAGTGGAGTGTCTTGATCGTAGCTCACTACAACCCCAACCTCCGGAGCTCAAGCAATCCTCCCACCTCAGCCTCCTCAGTAGCCGGCCGGCACATGCCTGCTACCAATCCCAGCTAATTAAATTTTTTTTTTTTAATAGAGATGGAGTCTCACTATGTTGTCCAGTCTGGTCTTGAATCCTGGGCTCAAGCGATCCTCCAGACTCGGCCTCCCAAAGTGCTGGGTCTATAGACATGAGCCACCACACGCGGAAAAGCAATAAAAGGTTGCCTGCACTAATAAAATCTACGTGGCAACCTCCTAGGTCTGGGAGAACTTTGAAATCCCCTCCAACTTGGTAACTCATCCACAGCTGTGGGTGGCGCGTCAGCAGACATGGCAAAATGTGGCAAGAACTTGGGGCTGGGGACACTTTGCTGCGGGACCCAGGACAAATCACACTCCCTATCTGGGCCTCAGTATCTTTAAGATCTCAGGTTAAAGGCATGGGGTTTGAGCACCGGAGGGGCTCGGAAGCTCCCTGTGCAAATGGCATTTGTCTCTGGATGGCCACATCAGGGTTCTGCCCATTTCCCGGCCCTGTGTACTCTCAAAGCCAGGCATGCTTCTTAATTCCCTGTAATGGTTTCTCAGAGAGCCTTCTGGATCCAGGCTGCTGCTGTTATCACTGCAGCCGGCCGATGGGGCTCCAAGTAGACGGGCAGATGGTACCCATTTAGGGGCAGATGTGGAAACAGGAGCTGCTGATTTCCAGAACTTTCAGTGATGATTGAGAAAGGTCTACGTGGGGCCACCGGCCACCCTGGGGGCACAGAGCGGAGAGGCAGCTGATAAGTCTTACCTAACATCTACCCCGTGCTGAAACTTCACCCCTATCTTCCCAGTTAACTCCCAGTCAGTCTTACGAGACGGGGACTGCAATTGCGCCCATTTTGCAGACAGGAAACCGAGCTGAGAGAGAGTGGGTAACTTGACCGAAGGCACAGGGAGTGTCTGGGGCTGTCGGGTCGCGTCTGTAGAGTTACAGGAAGAGAAGGGCCGCCCTCCAGAAGGCTGGGAGCGCCCCAGCGCGGGGTCCGGGGTCGAGGTAGGTGGTCCCACCGCCTGGAAGTGGTGAGAGGGGAGTGGGGAGAGCCGCCCGCGGCAAATCCGGAGGGAGGTCCGGCTGTCGGGGGCGGGGCGGGGGTGCTGGCACCGAGAGGCGGGGAAGGATCGGAGAGTTGGGGAGACACCAGGGCGGCGCGAGGCGTTTGGCGGGTGAGACTTGGGGCACCGGGGTGGCGAGCGAGCGGGGTGTGGGGTGGAGCTTGGGGGCGATCAGAGTGAGGCAGGGAACGGGCCTTGGTCTGGGCTGGGGCCCAGGTGCGGGCCGCGGGGGCGGGAGAAGCCGGAAGCCCGAGCCGGCCGCGCTCCGCCCCGGCGGGTCCAGCCCCCGCCCCCGTCCCCGCCGCCCGGCCCTTTTCCCGGGACGCCCGCGCGGCCCGCTCAGACCTCCCGGCTCGACAGTCGGCGCGGGCGGCGGTGAGTGCGGCGCGGTCCGGGAGCGGGGCGCGGGGGGCAGCGAGGGACAGCGGGGGGTCCGTGGCGCCAGCACCTGCCGGGGGTCCCCGGCACCGCATCCTCGGCTGGGGGCTCCCCGGAGGCCGGGGGCGAGGGGCGGGTCGCGGGCATCAAGCGGCGGCGGAGGGCGTGGGGGCCCGGCTGGGGCGGGGTCGGTCCTCCCTGCACTAGTCGCGGCTGCGTCTCCGGTTGGGTTCAGTTCCTGCGCCCCGGAGTGGCCGGATCGCGCGTGGCGGGGTCATCTGGCCTCCACCCCAACGCGCGCCCCTTGCGGCCCGCCGCGTCCCCCTCCCGGAGAGGAGGCTTTTTAGAAAAAGGCGCGATTCGCTCTAGTGACTCAGGTTTGAGAGTTCCAGAAATATCACCCGGGGCTTCAGAAACAAAAACAAAACAAAACCCCAACGAATTCCCGAACGCTGTTTGCATACATTTGGCTTCTCCGGGCGCGGGTATCCGCGTTTCTCCCCCCGCCCCCGTGGGTTGCGCGCAAGATCCGGGACGGACACCCGTGGGCCCTGGGACATCCTGGGGAGGTGAAAGTAGACAGCAAAGCGGGCCGTGGTCCGAAGGCCCTGCCTCTCCCCGCAGGGTAAGGTGGGCACCCCGCGAGCGCAGGGGTCCTTTCACTGCTCACGGCACCCAGCTCTGGGCCCAGACGCCGCTCACCGTCCACCGCAGGTGCCGGCTAGGTGCCGGTGGGACCAGCTGGTGACTGGTGGCAGAAGTAGACCTCGCTCCTCCCTGCCAAGCTAGGCAAATACCCTCCCCGCCTTGGTTTGCAGGTCACTGTGGATCTAAGTGGTCAGTTCGTGGTCTGACCGAAGCTCTTCGGGATCAGGGTGATAGGAGAAAGATGTGTGTTCTGGAAGGGCCAGGCATGCTTCAGGGACCAGGCTAGTTGGACCTTCACTGGTTTTTACTTCCCAAGAGTGGAGCTGATGTCACTGGCTGTTGGACTGAGCAGTGGTCACTGGGAAATCTACAGTTTCTGGAAGCCACGGGGCCTTCCAAGCTCCTACCAATCTTCCCAAAGAGGATAACTCCCTCCTCTTGGCCTAGTGAACTGATGCTGGATCAAAGACTGCCTGAAGCCCAGGTTGGGGTCCTCTTTAGGAAAGTCATGATTTGCGGTAATGTGTGCTTGGCTGCCTCATCTGCCCTCTCACCCCCTGCCTTCTCAGAATGGCTCTTTTTAGGGCTTCCTATTTAGGACTAACCCAGATGCCTGCAGAGAGAAGTGCAAGCTGGTATCTGGAATTCCACCAGTGTTTTGGTTTTATCAGTTGGAGCAGGATCTAGATGGCGTGTGACTTGCTTTACCAGGCATAGAATAACACCCATGTTGCACTTGGCTTTCTTCTCCACCAACCCTTGCTCTGGGAACTAAATGCATACCGCACTCTCTAAGAAACATTTAATTGTCTATCTACCATGAGGGAGGCCCATCTTCCCTCTTTCCTGTTACTTTGAGGCATGAATAATAGATGCTTTTATTCACATTTAAGAAAGTATCTTTGTAATGTTTTCATGGATTAAGTGACTGGGTGATTGATCTAAGTTGTAGGATCAATTGCTTTCTTTCTTTTTTTTTTTGAGACAGTCTCGCCCTGTCGCCCAGGCTGGAGTGCAGTGGTGTGATCTTGGCTCCCTGCAACCCACCCCCGACCCCGTCTTGGTTCATTGCAACCTCCACCTCCAAGGTTCAAGTGATTCTCCTGCCTCAGCCTCCCAAGTAGCTGGGATTACAGGCCGGTGCCAACATGCCCAGCTAATTTTTGCATGTTTATTAGAGACAGGGTTTCACCATGTCAGCCAGGCTGGTTTCCAACTTCTGACCTCTAGTGATCCACCTGCTTCAGCCTCCCAAAGTGCTGGGATTACAGGCGTGAGTCACCACACCTGGCCAGTTTCTTGTCTCTAAAATACTAGATTGAAGTAATTCACTGTCTTTGGTGAATACATTTCCCTTTGTTACTTTGGTTCCTTTTATGGGCTGGCTGCTGAGAAATAAAGTGCTACCCTTGCCATGTAAAGGATGCAGAAGAAATGGCTCCTGGTCCTGAGGGGTTTACGCAATGGGTAGAAAGTAGAAATACACACAGGCGAAAAAGCTCATGCTTGCTAATGCCCTTGTAACTCCGGAAAGGGCTTGAGAGCAGTGGAAAGGAGGCAGCTAAGTGAGAGAAAGTTTCATGGAAAAACTGAGGCTTGGGCACATGTGGCAGAAGAGACATGTGGACGTAGTTCAAACAAACAGGAGGGTCTCAGCAGAGCTGTGGAGGAGGTACAGACAAGGCCAGGTGGTTGAAGACAGTAAATGGAAAAATCCACTGAGAGGAAGGAGCTGGAAGGTATTTCCAGCCTAAGTGAATTTTCAAGAAAGTAAACAGTTCATGTTTTGCTGACATTACCCATCCTCACTGCTTAGAGATGTATAATAGCACTTTGAGAATGGGCTGGTGCCTTCCGTGACTGACACTTCTCCCAATGAAGAGGAATTTCCCTAGAGCTACAGCGAGGGTGGAAAAAAGAGGATCTACAAGAGGAAGTCCTGGATTCTTGGCACTGTGACTTGTCGTCTATTTGTTTTCATTTTTATAGCAGTGAAAACAGCCCCATGGGTGAGGCGGTTTCTCAGGTGCATACACTTCTTTAGTTCTGTGACATGTCGCTGGCGGGTTTGGCCACCCATAGCCTGTTCTAAACTAGACTGATGCTTACTTGCCTTAAAATTGTTATTCGAGGTCAAGTGGCGTTTTCCAGGGTTCTCATAATTTTATCTTGTTGTTTGAGCCTGTGTTGACTGACACTCTGGACACAGTGACCACAGCTTTGAAGTTAATGAAGTTGTCCTTTGGCTACAGGTTATTTCAGTAGGCGAATTGTGTAATTTCATACAGCTTAAGTCATGAACACAAGAAAGGAACTATTCTGGAGGATGTATGTGATGGTAATTCTCTGCTCACCTCGTAGTAGGTAGGAGTTAATATTACAGGATCCAAAGCCCGAGGCTCCAGAGAAAATAATGTTGGAGAATTTAAGCTGTTTAGCTCATGGAGCCTTAGAATTAATTGGCTGTGTGCATCAGGTAAGTTTAAGAGCTTAATAATGACTTGACTTAACCTTGAATCCATGAGGTTATTCCTAGATGATGCACTCATAGTTCAAAATTTTTTATTTAAAAAAATACTAAAGAAAGTGTGGAAGATAAAGAAGAAAGGCATAATCTCCTAGTGAGAGTGAAACACCTACCCCTGGCTGTCCTTTTCTGGCAGCGTCTGTCTTTTGGCATTATGCCTGTTGTCTATGAAATCGTCATCAGGGTTCATACAATTTTGTATCCTAATGCAGTCTCAGTCTTATTAATGCTCTCATTGCACTGTTCGATGAAAAACTGTCATTCATGTGGAAACTGGGGATGTGGTTTCACCAAGAATCCAGAGGAAAATTGCCCACTCTGATTGTCGGGGAGCAGCCTAACTCCCCCGATGGAAGCACTTTCCGTTCCACAAATCACTGATTTGTCGTTACGCTGTACTTGAATCTGGCTTTAGGATTGTGGTAACTTTATCTTTGACTTGTGGGACATACCGCCCTGCAGAAACAGCCTGAGCTAAGCAGATGGAATTGGCAAACGTTTCTCTGAAATATTTCACCCTGAGCTTCTGTACTTCGGCTGAGGTCTACTGAAATTGGAATTTGTTTGGGATCAAATCACCGAAGGCCAATTTCTTGCTTCCTTTCCCAAAGAGAGCTGGAGGTCCGGGTTTCCCCTTTTGTCTAAATCCTTCCTCCTCACCATTTATGGCTTAAGAAGCACCATTCACCTTGGACATTTTTACAGGAATAACATGCAGGTTAAATTCTATGACAGCAAAAACCGCGTTGCAGAATTGTTGTAGTTTAAAACCTGTCAGGCGACGGTCCTTAGTTTAAAAATTTTAAGCAATATTCAGTGTAGTAAGTGTGCAGTTTGGCTAGTTCCTGAGGGTTGATTATAGTCAGGATCCACTTTGGAAATAACAGTTTTCTCCGGAGACCCTAAAAGACCAGACCTTTTTGACCCTCGCAGCTGGTTCTCTATCTTGTTTACAAACTAGGCTATTTTCTTAGGAGACCTGACAATTTGCATGTGAGTGCCCTTCTTTTGCCTAAGGAATCCGTTTTTTATTCTGGGGTCATTTCTGCAATATACATATTCATGGACCTAGCTTAGTGTTTCTTTTCTGGAGTCTGGGAGGTGGAGATCGGAGCAGAATTGAATTTTTCTCCTTTTTCTTCCTGGAAGAATTGATCTTCGAGGATTAAGTTGGTGGTTAAAAAGCTGCTTTATCTTTCTGAAGGCCTTGCCCTTTTCTGTGTCGATCTGATACCTAAATGTAGGAAACAGTTCTATACACAGCTTGAGAATATATTTTTAGAAGAGTTTACCACCCACATGTGGCTAAAGTTTTGTGAGGAGTTTTTTTTTTCTTTTTTGCCAGTTGTGAGTGAAATAGATATTTCACTATGTCTTGCTCTTACTTTCAAAACGTTTTAAGAAGCCATTGACCATTTTTCTCTTTTATTTTTAGTTGACACGTAATAATCATACACATTTATGGGATAAAGAGTGATATTTTCATGTCTCCAATGTGTAATTGATCAAAGGGTAATTGGCATGTTAATTGCCTCAAACACATCATTTCTTTGTGTTGTGAACATTCAGAATTCTCTCTTTTAGTTTTTTGAAAATAAACACTGAATCATTGTTAACCATATTCACCGTATAGTTCTACAGAACAGAAGTTATTCCTCCCATGGAACTGTAATTTTGTGCCTATTAACCAGCCTCTCTCTATCCTCTCTTCCCCTCCCCTTGCTAACTTCCAGTAGCCACAGTTCTTTTCCCTACCTTCCGTGAGCTCATTTTTGTTATCCTTCCTTTGTGGAAGTTGTGAAATACCTTTTAGGGGAGTACAGGCTTGTGGACAGGCATATATATGCATTCAGCTGGGCAGAGTTTGGGACGTTCCTTCAAAACCTGTTCCTTTGCTGAAATTCTAGATATCTTTTTTTTTGAGATGGTGTTTTGCTCTTGTTGCCCAGGCTGAAGTGCAATGATGCGATTGTGGCTCACCGTAACCTCCGCCTCCAGGGTTGAAGCAATTCTCCTGCCTCAGCCTCCTGAGTAACTGGGATTACAGGCATGCACCACCACCTCCAGCTAATTTCATATTTTTAGTAAAGATGGGGTTTTCCACGTTGGTCAGGCTGGTCTCGAACTCCCAACCTCAGGCGATCCACCCGCATCGGCCTCCCAAAGTGCTGGGATTATAGGTGTGAGCCACCGCGCCTGGCTTTTTTTTAAAATTGATTTTTCACGTCATCAATTAGAAGTATCAGAAACTCTCCTTCCACCACCCCCCCACTAAATCTTTGACATTTAACCAAAATATACTTTATTTATTGATTGATTTTTAAATAGGGTCTTGCTCTGTTGCCCAGGCTGGAGTGCAGTGGCGTGAACACAGTTCCATGCAGCCTCAACCTCCCTCCCGGGCTCAACCCATCCTTCCACCTCAGCCACCACACGAATTTTAGTTGTTTTTTTTTTGTGTGGAGACAGGGTTTCACCCTGTTACCCAGGCTGGTCTCGAACTCTTGGAGTCGAGTGATTCATCCATCTTGTACTCTCAAGTATTGGGGTTACAGGCATGAGCCTCACCCCAAAGCACTCACAGCTTGTTTTTTTAAATTGAACTTGCGTGCTTTGGGGTAAGACCTGCCTGTTTCATTTCACCTTATAGTTTTTCTTACTCTCGGCCTATGTAGGGGAGAGGGAAGACTTTCTTTCTGCCTTCTGAAGGTACCATAATTGAGTCTATCAAATAAACTGATGACAGACAGATTACAGATGAAAAGACATACAGATTTATTCCATGCATACATAGTGGAGTCCCACAGAAAGTAGAACTCAAAGCAAGGTCAGATGACTGAAGTTTATATAGTGTGCCTGAGCTACAGAAAAGGAATAGGGTCTGGGCTTAGTGACTCATGCCCGTAATCCCAGCATTCGGAGAGGACAAGGCAGGCGGATTACTTTAGCCCAAGAGATCAAGACCAGCCTGGGCAACATGGCAAAACCTTGTCTCTACAGAAAATCCAAAAATTAGCTGGGCATGGTGGCTCATGACTGTAGTCCCAGCCACTCTGGAGGCTGAGGCAGGAGGATTGCTTGAACCTGGGAGGTTGAGGCTGCAGTGAGCTGAGATAGTGCCACTGCGCTCCAGCCTGGGTGACAGACCAAGACCCTGTCTCAAAAAAAAAAAAGGAACAGGGGCTTGGGGATCCTGGAGAGAGAGGTGGTGATAGGTTATGGAAGGGTGAGGGGAAGAAATGTATGGTGAACACAGGTTGTCATGTTATGCAGATAAAAAGTCTCTTGGATGATAAAAGGTGTCTCAGAGTAGCCCTCAGAAGAACAGGTAATGGCTTGTGACCAGGTGTCAACCTTCAGTCTCCTCTCTAAGTTAAGATCTTCCAGCTGGGTACAGTGGCTCATGCTTGTAATCCTAGCACGTTGGGAGGCCACCGTGGGTGGATCATGAGGTTAGGAGTTTGAGACCAGCCTGACCAACATGTTGAAACCCCATCTCTACTGAAAATACAAATATTAGCCAGGTGTGGTGGTGCGCACCTGTAATCCCAGCTACTTGGGAGGCTGAGGCAGGAGAATTGCTTGAACCCGGGAGGCAGAGGTTGCAGTGAGCTGACATCACACCACTGCACTCCAGCCTGGGCCACAGAATGAAACTCCGTTTCAAGAAAAAAAAAAAAAAAAAGATCTTCCCTGGCTGATGAGCTTCCTATGATAGTCACTTTCCTTTACATAGATCAAGTTTCTCTTCTCTGAAATGCTTGGGACCGGAAATGTTTCAGATTTTGGATTTTTTTCAGATTTTAGAATATTGCATTCTACTTCACTGGTTTAGCATCTCTAGTCCAAAAATCCCAAATCCAGAATGCTCCAATGAGCATTTCCTTTGAGCATCATGTCTGTGTTCAAAAAGCTTTAGATTTTGGATTTTCACATTTGGGATACTCAACCTGTAGACAAAGGACAGCATTTCAGAGCTACTCCTGTGTATGCAGTTTCTCAGAATAACCAGCTCAAAATATGCAAAAAGAAAAAAAAAAAAATAGATTCTGGCCAGGTACAGTGGCTCACACCTGTAACCCCAGCACTTTGGGAGGTCGTGGCGGGCGGATCATGAGATCAGGAGTTCGAGACCAGCCTGACCAACATGATGAAACCACATCTCTACTAAAAATACCACAATTAGCTGGGCACGGTGATGTATGCTTGTAATCCCAGCTACTCAGGAGGCTGAGGCAGGAGAATTGCCTGAACCTGGGAGGTAGAGGTTACAGTAAGCCGAGATGGCGCCGTTGCACTCCAGCCTGGGCATTAAAGTGAGACTCCGTCTCAAAAAAAAAAAAAAAAAAAAAAAAAAGTAGATCCTGAGGTCATATATTCTATTCTCCTACAGTCATATTTTGGGGTGGTGTGTCCTGAGCCCCAACACCTATTTGACTCATTTATAAGTTTGATCCCTGAAGGTATTTAAGCAAACTTTTAATTTTGGCATAATTTTTGATTTGCAAGAAAGTTGTGAAGTTAATACAGGAGTTCCTCACCCAGTTCCTGGTTTTCCCTGTTGTTAACATCTTATACATCACGCAGTATATTTGTCAAACTAAGAAACTGATGCGGGTATGTTACTGTTCACCAAACTCCAGACTTAATTTGGAGTTCCCCAGTTTTCCTACTGATGTCCTTTTTTTCTGGGCCAGGGTACCACATTACATTTATTTATTTTATTTTATTATTGAGGTGGAGTCTCGTTCTTGTTGCCCAGGCTGGAGTACAATGGTGCGATCTCAGCTAGCTGCAACCTCCACCTCCCGGGTTCAAGCAATTCTGCCTCGGCCTCCCAAGTAGCTGGGATTACAGGCATGCACCACCACACCCACCTGATTTTTGTATTTTTAGTGGAGATGGGGTTTCGCCATGTTGGTCTCGAACTCCTGATCTCTGGTGATCCACCCACCTTGGCTTCCCAAAGTGCTGGGATCACAGGTGTGAGCCACTGCGCCCAGCCTCACATTGCGTTTAGTCGTCCTGTCTCCTCAACCTCCATGACTATGTTAATTTCTCAGTCTTGCTTTGTTTTTCATGACCTTGACACTTTTTAAAAAGTACTGATGAGGGATTCTGTAGAATTTCCCTCAAATCAGGGTTGGCTGATGTTTTTCTCATGATTACACTGGGGTTGTGGGTTCTGGACCCTGGGAGAGGACCAGGGAGGTGAAGAGTCCTTCTCATTCTGTCACATCAGAGGGCACAAGATATGCATGTGACATTCCTGATGTTAATATCAAGGGAGAGAGTAAAGTATTCTGATGTTAATTAATATCAAGGTCTGAGAGGGGTATTTGCCGGGTTTTCTCGCTTGTAGTTTACTCTCTTTCCCTTTTCATTGACTGTTCTTTGACAGAGAGTTACAGAGTCCAGCCCACACCCAGGAGAGCAAAGGGAGAGATTAAGTTCCACCTCCTGCCGGGTACCGTGGCTCATGCCTGTAATCCCAGCACTTTTGGAGGCTGAGACAGGTGGATTGCTTGAACCCACGAGTTTAAGAACAGCCTGGGCAACGTAGACCTCCATCTCTACAGAAAGTTTAAAAATATCACTGGGTGTGGTGGTGCACACCCGTAGTCCCGGCTACTCAGGAGGGTGAGGTGGGAGGATTGCTTGAGCCCAGGAGTTCAAGTCTGCAATGAGTTATGATCAAGCCACTGCAATCCAGCCTGGAATGAGTGGAATGAGCAAGACCCCATCTCTACAAAAAATAGAAAAGTAGCTGGGCTTGTTGATGCATACCTGCAGTCACAGCTACTTGGGAGGCTGAGGTAGGAGGATTGCTTCAGCCCAGGAGGCCGGGGCCACAGTAAGCTATGATGGCGCCACTGCACTCCAGCCTGGGTCACAGAGTGAGACTCTGTCTCAAAAAATAAAATAAAATTGCATCTCCTGGAAGGGGAGTATCTACACATATTATTTGGAATTTGTAAGTGAGGAAGATTTGTCTTGTCTTACTTAAAAAATGGACACTTCTGGCCGGGTGCAATGACTTACGCCTATAATCCTAGCACTTCGGGAGGCTGAGGCTGGCTTATCACTTTAGGTCAGGAGTTTGAGACCAGCCTGACCAACATGGGGAAACCCTGTCTTTACTAAAAGTACAAAAATTAGCTGGGCGTGGTGGCGAGCACCTGTAACAGCTGCTTGGGAGACTGAGGCAGGAGAATCGCTTGAACCTGTGAAGTGAAGGTTGCAGTGAGCCAAGATAGCGTCATTGTACTCCAGCCTGGGCGACAGAGCGAGACTCTGTATCGAAAAAAAAGATACTTCTAATGAGCTGATGCCATAGATACCCCAGTCATGGATGGAATAGATGTACCGGATGGGCACAGGAAGCTTCAGCTCTGCAAGGATGTCAGTTGTGCATATCTTTCTCAAGGCATGGTGGAGAAATATAGACCTCATCACTTCCCCTGGCGGGGTGGTAATGTAATATGGTCCAGTTAGGGAAATATTAATAGAACCTAACTTGCAGACAGGAAGCAATTAGGATACAGGAGGAAGGCGTATTTCATCAAGGGCTAGATCATGCGGTGTCGGCCAGGGGAAGTGAAACAGCCCTGAAAAGCGTGCAACAGGTAATGTCCACCACCACCCCGTTCCCACAATATCCGTAGGTCTTGCTAAAGGCAAGATTGCTGTTTTCTGGAGTTTTCAAAGACACGACAATTAGACTACTTGTAGTCATCTGGAATTTGGTCAGAACGAAGGAAGTAAGCAAATAAAAGACTCCCAAATGAGGTAGATATTTATCACCAAAGCAGATGGCTAGCCCTGTTTACGTCACTCAGAGGAGGCGCCCAAGGAAACTGTTAACTCTTACTTTACACAGAATTCTTGCACACTGGGTTCTGCTGGTGTCCAAGTCCTCAGAGGCTTTGAAGCAACAAATTGTGGTGGTGGGATGGAGCTGCCATCAGCCCCGTGTTGGACTCTCATTTCCCTGGGGCAAGGCTGAACCACAGATGTAGATACAAGCAGAGAGGAATATGGGATCGATTTAATTAATTAATTAAATAATACATTAATTAATTAATTTAGAGACAGAGTCTTGCTCTGTCGCCCAGGCTGGAGAGCAGTGATGTGATCTCAGCTCACTGCAACCTCCATCTCCCAGGTTCAAGCAGTTCTCCTGCCTCAGCCTCCAAAGTCGCTGGGACTGCAGGCATATACCACCATGCCCATCTAATTTTTGTATTTTTAGTAGAGATGGGGTTTCACTTTGTTGGCTAGTCTGGTCTCGAACTTCTGACCTCAAGTGATTCGCCCGCCTTGGTCTCCCAAAGCGCTGGGATTACAGGCGTGAGCCACCACACCCAGCCGGGATCGATTTTAGAAAAAGATAAAGGCTGGGTGCAGTGGCTTATGCCTGTAATCCCAGTGCTTTTGGGAAGATCACTTGAGGCCAGCCTGGGCAACATAGTGAGACCCCATCTCTACAAAAATTTAAAAGGTAAAAAGCTAGCTAGTCATGATGGTGTGTGCCTGGAGTCCCAGCTGCTTGAGAGGCTGAAGTAGGAGGATCACTCGGACGCAGGAGTTCGAGGCTGCAGCGAGCTATGTTGGCGCCACTGCACTGCAGCCTTGGCAACAAAGCGAGACCCTGATTCTAAAACAAAGTTCAATTTAAGAAAGAAAAAAGAAAAGAAAAAGGTTAAGTTTTTTTCAGGTGGATGTTTACAGAGGCTGTGGGTCAGAGTTATGCAACACCAGAAGTTATGGAGACTGGGGTTTTATTGTGTTCTCGGGAGAAGACACCCTTGGCTGTGGGCTGTGAGTCCTTTGATGTGTGTTACGCTGACGACAGCTTGTTGGGGTGACTTCTGCGGTGGGTGGTTCTCTTGGAATTCTAGGTTTTGAAGCTTATTTTTAGACTCTGAACTTTCCTTCTTGGCAGGAGTTGAATCCCTCTGGGGGGTTTTCAAGTTGCTCTTGGACTGCTGGTTTTTGAAACAGAAACCCCTTTTGTGGGGTCCCTCATAAACCCAGGCGCTGGCGCCCACCTCGTAGTGTGAAGTCTCCTGTAATACGCCCTCACTCTCCTGGCCCCCACTGCTCACCTGCCCCATGGGACACAGGTGCACAGCTTCTGGGTGTCCGTCCACGCTGGACCCAGATCTGTGCCCTTGGTGGTGCGTGCCTGTAGTCCCAGCTACTCAGGGGGCTGACACATGAGAATTGCTTGAACCCGGGAGGCAGAGGTTGCAGTGAGCCGGGATCGCACCACTGCACACCACATTGGGTGACAGAAAGAGACCCTGTCTCGGAAAAAAAGAGCTTTAGATGTGCAGAAAATTAGTACAATTAATACAGAGAGGTCCATATTCAGTCACCCGGTGTCTACTTCACTTCGGGACGTTGGCGGCAACTGAGTCTCTGACATCACTGCATTACTGTTTACCAAACTCCAGGCTTTATTTGGATGTTGCCAGTTTTTTCAACTAAGCTTTTTCTGTGCTGGGGTTCGTTTTTTTTGAGACGGAGTCTCGCTCTACCACCCAGGCTGGAGTGCAGTGGTGCGATCTCGGCTCACTGCAACCTCCGCCTCCCAGGTTCAAGCGATTCTGTCTCCTGAGTAGCTGGGATTACAGGTGCATGCCACCATGCCCAGCTAATTTTTGTATTTTTAGTAGAGCCGGGGTTTCACCATGTTGGTCAGTCTGATCTCGAACTCCTGACCTCACGATCTGCCCACCTCAGCCTCCCAAAGTGGTGGGATTACAGGCGTGAGCCACCGCGCCCGGCCCGCTGTGCTGGGGTTCTACGTTGTATTTAGTTGTCACCTCTCTATTCATTCTCCTCTGGTCTCTGACAGTTTCTTGGACTTTCTTTCTTGTTTTCTGTGACTTTGACAGTTTTGAGGAGTGCTGGCCCGGTGCCCTGTGGCAGGTTGTCTCATGACTACGTGGGGCCGCGGGTTTGGGGTCAGAAGGCTACAGAGGCCCTCTCGCCTCATCCCGTCAGCAGGTGTGTGATGTCATGTGACTTCTCGCCCGATCATCTGTCTGTGTGTGGTTTTAGCTGCATCCCCCTGCTTTTGAAGAGGACTGGAGCATCTTATGCATGAGGACTCGGGGGAGGACTCAGTCTAGGGGAGGGCTGTGGTCAGTTTGATGCGTTTGAGGTTGAGGGGTGGGGACAACCACAGGCGCTTTGTGCAGACCCTCCATCCCTGGGGAGCAGGACGGGAACAGGAAGTGTCTTGACATGGAAGGGGGACTTGGAGGAGAGGCAGGTCACTGGGGGGGGCGAAGGACCCAGGCTAAGGCAAGAGGGGTGTTTTGTTTTGATCTTTTTGTTTATTTGTTTATTTATTTGTTTATTTTTGAGATAGGGTCTTGCCCTTTCACCCAGGCAGGAGTAGAGTGGTGTGATCACAGCTCACTGCAGCCTCAAACTCCTGGGCTCAAGTGATTCTCCCACCTCAGCCCTGTGAGTAGCTGGGATTACAGGTATGCACCAGTATACCCTGCTAATTTTTTTTTTTGATGGAGTCTTGCTCTGTTGCAGTGGTGTGATCTTGACTCTCTGCAACCTCTGCCTCCCAGGTTCAAGTAATTCTCTTGTCTCAGCCTCCCCAGTAGCCGGGACTACAGGCACACACCACCACGCCTGGCTAATTTTTTTATTTTTAGTGGAGATGGGGTTTCACCATATTGGTCAGACTGGTCTCAAACTCCTGACCTCAGATGATCCACCCGCCTCAGCCTCCAAAGTGCTGGGATTACAGGTGTGAGCCACCACACCCAGCTGTTTATTTCTTTATTTTTATTTTTTTTATTTTTTAAAGATGGGGTTTCACCGTGTTGGTCAGGCTGGTCTTGAACTCCCGACCTTAGGTGATCTGCCCGCCTTGGCCTTGAACTCCCGACCTTAGGTGATCTGCCCGCCTTGGCCTCCAAAGTGCTTGGGTTACAGGCATGACCCATCATGCCTGGCCGCTGGTTTTTTTTTTTTTTTTGAGACAGTTTTGCCATTTTGCTCAGGCTGGTCTTGAACTCTTGGATTGAAATGATCTTCCTGCCTCACCTCCCAAAGTGCTGGGACTACAGGCGTGAGCCACTGTGCCTGGAAAGATTAAACCATTTAGGAGATCTCAGGAAAGGAGCCAGCCAAGACGGCATGATTGGCAGGAGAGGACATTGTCTCGGCACTGTCCCTCCCAGAGACCACAGGACCCGCCCCCTCCTAGGGCTGGCCACATTCACCAGCTTAAAGAGAAGTCTGAGCCAGAGGAGGAAGGGTGCTTCTGAGCCTGGGGCAGGCGGACAGATGCCTGGGATAAGGTGGAAGGTTGAGGGGGACTGATCTCTGCCTGGTGCCTCCCGCTGTGGGAAGGGGAAGGGTGCCCATTGAGAATCTGCAGAGCTAGTGGGGAATCTCGGCAACCCAGCTATGAGACTGGATGGATTGAGTTTTTTAACGCATCACCCCGAACTCAGTGGCCTAGATAACATGCATGTAGTATCTTCCAGTTCTGGAGCCTGAAGTCCACAGTAGGCCTCACCAGATTAAAATCAATGTGTCTGCAGAGCACAGTGGCTCATGCCTGCAATTCCAGCACTTTGGGAGGCCAAGGCAGGCAGATTACTTGAGGTCAAGAGTTTGAGACCAGCTTGGCCAACATGGTGAAACCCCATCTCTACCAAAAATACAAAAATTAACTGGGCATGGTGGTGGTGCCTGTAATCCCAGCTACTCGGAAGGCTGCAGCAGGAGAATCTCTTGACTCCGGGAGGCGTAGGTTGCAGTGAACTGAGCTCACGCTACTATACTCCAGCCTGGGCAACAGAATGAGACTTGATGTCAACAACAACAACAAAAATCAGTGTCAGCTGGACTGCGCTCCTCGAGGCTCCAGGGGAAAATCCACTGTCGTGCCTTTCTGAGCTTCTAGAAGCTGCCTGCATTTCTTGGCTTGTGGCCCCTTCCTACCCCTTCAAAGCCAACAGCTTCTTCTACATTTAAAGCTAACAGAGGTCTTGCTCTGTTGCCCAGGCTGGAGTGCAGTGGCTCGCTGCAGCCTCAACCCCCCAGACTCAAGCAGCCTTCCACCTCAGCCTCCCAAGTAGCTGGGACATACGTGTGTGCTGTCACACCCTGATACTCTTTGTAATTTTTGTGGTGATGAGGTCTCTCTATGTGGCCAGGGCTGGTCTCGAACTCCTTTGCCTTTCTCTTATAAGGCCGTTTGTGATTACACTGGGCCTTTCTGGCTAATCCAGAATAACCCGCTCATCTCAAGATCCTTAATCACATAGGCAAAGTCTCTGTTTACCACTTAAGGTCACATATTCAGAGCTTCCAGGGATTAGGCTGTGAACAGTTTCGGGGAGCATTAGTCTGTCTACCACACTGGGGGTAGGGGTGGGAAGGTCAGACTGTAGGGGATTTAGCCAAACAAGTGAATGTCTACCTGTGAAGCCATGGAGGTAGTGGATACAGAACAGGCCCCTGTGGTGTAATGAGGTCTGTGCCTGGGTCTTCATGCCTCTCGCAGTGAAGCCTTGGTGTGATTGTGGGCAAGTCACCCCCTCCCTGGTTTTACTCTCCTCTGTAATGACAGCTACGCTTTTATGTAATAATAATCTGCATACCCAATGTTCTGGGTATATTTTGCTCACTACATTCTCACAGCAGCCCTCTGAAATATAAGTACTATTGTTGGCCCATTTTCCAGATGAGGAAACCTGAGAGAAATTTGGCAACTGACCCCAGTTTGCACAGCTTAGCAGGCAGAGTTGTGTTTTGAACCAAGGAGGCTGGGTCTTAGAGTTTCTGCTCTTAAAGACTTGACCTGCCTTAAAATTCCACCATCTTAACTTTTTTTTTTTTGAGATAGAGTCTTACTCTGTTGCCCAGGCTGGAGTACAGTGACACGATATCAGCTCACTGCAACCTCCACCTCTCAGGTTCAAGCAATTCTCCTGCCTCAGCCTCCCAAGTAGCTGGAATTACAGACATGCACCACCATGCCTGAATAATTTTTGTATTTTTAGTTGAGATGGAGTTTTGCCATGTTGGCCAGGCTGGTCTTGAACTCTGGACCTCAAGTGATCCACCCGCCTCGGCCTCCCAAAGTGCTGGGATTACAGGCGTGAGCCACTGCACCCCACCCCATTGTCACCTTTCTTTTAGCCCCTTTCATTCTCCCGTTCATACTGTGCCTGTCGACCATCGTCTGTGTCTTCTCTTCACTCTGAGTAACTGTTGGGTATTCAGTGGGCCAGGCTGTAGTCCATGCCATTCCTGCTGTCCCTGGGTTATGGGTGACTCCGTGACTCTTGTAAATAACAGGGGGGCACACAGAGGTGTTTCTGAAATTTCCATATGTTAAATTTTCTTGGTGTAGTCCCAGCACTTTGGGAGGCCAAGGCAAGAGGATCACTTGAAGCCAGGAGTTCGAGACCAGCCTAGGTGACGTGGCAAGACTTCATTTCTACAAAAACAACAAAAATTATTAGCTGGCCATGGTGTTGCATGCGTGTAATCCCAGCTGCTTGGGAGGCTGAGGCAGGAGAATCGCTTGAACCTGGGAGGCAGAGGTTTCGGTGAGTCGAGATCACGCCATTGCACTTCAGCTTGGGCAACAAGATTGAAACTTCATCTTAAAAAGAAAAAAATTAAAAATTAGCCAGGAATGGTAGCATATGCCTGTAATCCCAGGTACTTAGGATGCTGAGGTGGGAGGATGGCTTGGGCCCAGGAGTTTGAGGCTGCGGTGAGCTATGATGGCGCCACTGTACTCCAGCCTGTGCAGTAGAGTGATACTTCTGCTAAAAACATGAAATGTATCTTGGGCACCAGGCAGAGATGTCTAGCCTGTGTCATCTCTGAGCTCAGTAGCCTCAGTTTCCCCACCAGGCCAATTCCTGATGGGATTCTGCTTGGAAGTTGCTTAAGGGCAGTTCTCAGCCGTGGGCACTGTTCGTCCTCCTCCCTTCTCCTTCCCTTTTGGGCCCTGCCTGTCTGTTGTCCATTTCACCAGAAAGGGATGGGGTCAGGGAGGAAAAAGGCCCTGAGACTCCTTTGACAATGGTATCAGGCTGGACATAGTGGCTCACACCTGTAATCCCAGCACTTTGGGAGGCCGAGTCGGGCGGATCACTTGAGGTCAGGAGTTCAAGACCAGCCTGGCCAATATGGTGAAACCTCATCTCTAAAATACAGAAATACAAAAATTAGTTGGGCTTGGTGGCTCATGCTTGTAGTCCCAGCTACTTAGGAAGCTGAGGTGGGAGAATTGCTCGAACCCAGGAGGTGGAGGTTGCAGTGAGCCGAGATCATGGCACCACACTCCAGCCTGGGCAGCAGAATGAGACTCTGTCTCAAGTAAAAAAAAAAAAAAAAAAAAAAAAAAAATGAGGGTGGCCCTTCAGTGTCACAAGCTAGCACTGAGGGTAGAGCCACTTGCATGGTGGTAACTCCGTGTCTCCTTTCCTCCACACACCTGTTGACTGGAGCTGTTGATGTTGTGACATCTTTGGGTACCAGCAAGTTAGAGACTCAGAATCTGCTTGATACCCATGAAAAAGGCCAGTGTCATTTCTGGGGAGTAGATGATACCTTATCCCCATTGAACAAATAGCCTTAGGGCCACCCCAAGGACCAAGTGATGAGTGTGGAGTGACAGGGATATCTGAGTTTGATAGGGTGGGGACACTGGGGAGCCTGCTTGTGACTCAAGGTTCTGAATGGATAATACAGTGGGAAGAACTATACCTACCCTTTTTTTTTTTTTTTTTGAGACAGGGTCTGGCTCTGTTGTCCAGGCTGGAGTGCAGTGGTGCAAACATGGCTCATTGCAACCTCTGCCTCCCAGGCTCAGGTGATCCTCCTCACTGAGCTTTGTAAGTAGCTGGGACTGCAGGTGCATACTGCCACTCTGGGCTAATTTTTATATTTTTTGTAGAGATGGGGTCTCACTGTGTTGCCCATGCTGGTCTTGAACTCCTGGACTCATGCCTTCCTCCCACCTTGGCCTCCCAAAGTGCTGGGATTACAGGTGTGAGCCACCATATCCTGCTGGAACTACCCTCTTTTTTTTTGAGTTGGAGTCTGGCTCTGTCATCCAGGCTGGAGTGCAGTGGTGTGATCTCAGCTCACTGCAACCTCCACTTTCTGGGTTGAAGCACTTCTCCTGCCTCAGCCTGCTGAGTAGCTGGGATTTTAGGGGTGTGCCACCATGCGTGGGTAATTTTTATATTTTTAGTGGAAACTAAAACACATTTCACCATGTTGGCCAGGCTGGTCTTGAACTCCTGACCTCAAGGGATCTGCCGCCTCAGCCTCCCAAAGTGCTGGGATTACAGGCATGAGCCACCGCTCCTGGCCTGGAACTACCCTCTGGACACCCTTCCATAGCCAGAACCAGAACTGGAATGGATGCTGGCCCAAGCAAGGGGTCCCTTCTGCTGAGTGATGATTCTGGCAGTGCCATAAACTTGCACCGAGGCAAAAAAAAATGAACCCGTCTTGAGGTGTGGAGACCATGGCAAATTTTCTTTCTGACTTCATCTTGTTTGTGTGCACACGCCTCCACACTTCCCTTTAAAACCTCTGACCACCCACTTTTTGTGTGTGTGTGTGTGTGACAAAATCTCATTGTGTCGGCCGGGCTGGAGTGCAGTGGCACGATCTCGGCTCACTGCAGCCTCCGTCTCCTGGGCTCAAGCAGTTCTCCTGCCTCAGCCTCCCGAGTAGCTGGGATTATAGGCGCGTGCCACCACGCCCAGCTAATTTTTGTGTTTTTAGTAGAGACGGGGTTTCACCATGTTGGCCAGGCTGCTCTGGAACTCCTGACCTCAGGTGATCCACCTGCCTCGGCCTCCTGAACTGTGCTGGGATCACAGGCGTGAGCCGCCGCGTCCGGCCCGTCCACGTTTTATCCGTGCTTGATCTCCTCCTGCCTGAACATCCCAGGGTGCCCTGTTGAGAAACAGCACACTGTTCCCAGGAATCCTGGAGGAAACGAAGGGCTCCAGGCTCACTTCAGGGATTCCAGTTCTTGAGCATATTTGGTGATGTGCTGGCGTCTGCACCGTAAATCCTCCTGTTACCTTGAGCTGAACCGTGAGCCCATCTGTGTGGAGGCTTGTCGTTGTGTAAACATCTTCCTTTACAAATGTCGTTTTCTCAGATTCTATATTAGGGCTAGTGGAGGAAGCCCCTCCCATTCATTTCTGCTTCTTTATGTCTACTCCTCAATCTTTTTTTTCCCCGCGAAGTAGGATTTTCCTCTGTCCCCCAGGCTGATGTGCGGTGACAGCATTATAGCTTACTTCAGTCTCAACCTCCCAGGCTCAAGCAATCGGGGGATCCTCCTATCTCAGCCTCCCGAGTAGCTGGGACTTTAGGTATGTGCCACCACACTTTTTTTTTTTTTTTTTGAGACAGTGTTTTGCTTTTGTTGCCCAGGCTGGAGGGCAATGGCGTGATCTTGGCTCACTGCCATCTCTGCCTCCAGGGTTCAAGCGATTCTCCTGCCTCAGCCTCCAGTAAAGATGGGGTCTCTCTATGTTGCCCAGGCTGATCTCGAACTTCTGAGCTCAAGCGATCTTCCTGCCTTGGCCTCCCAAAGTGTTGGGATTTTAGGCATGAGCCACCATGTCCAGCCTGCTCCCAAATCTTGATGCCATTCCAGATTGGGACTTGGTGTTCTTTTTCTTACCTAGGTATTGCTTTCTACAAACTGTTAAAGCAGCAGAGTGACCAGCTTGTCCCAGTTTACCTGAGACTTTCCTGGATTTAGCACCAAATGTCACACATCCAGAAAAACCCCTCTGTCCAAGGCAGATGGGACAGTGGGTCACCCTGCGAAGCACCCATAACATTTTGGGCCTCTTTCTAGGGGCTGGGGGTGTAGATTTTAGTGTCAGTTTCTGCTCTTATGGGAAGACAGACAAGTAAAGAAAAGTGCCGTATGACAAGTACAGCAAGCACAAGTTAGTAGCAACTGACGTGCACTGAGTACTTGTGTGTTCCACGTTGCTCTGGGTCCTTTTTGCAAATAGATTCATTTCATCCTCTCAAGAGCCTTATGAGGAAGAAACTATCAGTGTGCCCATTTTACAGATGGGAAAACTGAGGCACTAAAGTCATGCCCTGGGGCGTGGGGGCTCCTGGAAGAACCCAGGGGGTCTGGCTCCAGAGTCTGTGCCCTTGACCTCTGCACCACAGAGAGGCT
Organism: Aotus nancymaae; assembly: GCF_030222135.1. Taxonomy (NCBI): domain Eukaryota; kingdom Metazoa; phylum Chordata; class Mammalia; order Primates; family Aotidae; genus Aotus; species Aotus nancymaae. The sequence continues at coordinate 14,954,881 of NW_026988463.1, forward strand.
CTAGGAGGAATGAATTCTCCCTGGAGCAAGCCAGAGGGGAGTTGTTGGAGGAGGTGACGTGCAAACTGGGATATGATGGGCAGAGAGGAATTTGCCAGACCCATCAGAAAGGAGGCAGGCAGAAGAAAGAGCATGCCTGTGACATATTGGGAACATCCAAGCAAGGCAGGTGTGGCGGGAGGTGACAGGAGAGACTGCGTGGTTGGTGGGGACACCAGCGCATCCTAGGAATCCTCTCAGTCCCCGCCAACTGGGACCAGGAAGTTACGCTAGTCTAGAGCACAGTGACAGGTGTCAGAAAGACCCGTGTGGCTTGATTTTAGACAAACGGGCCTGGGATGGACTGAATCAAGAGCAGCGGCCAGCTTAGAGGCTCGAGTTTGAAGGCCTTGGCTCTGGATAGTGAGGTAAGGGATTTCCACCAGTGTCTTTTCCCCCCCCTTTTTATTGAAGTGAAAATCACTGGAAGTCACTGAAAGGGTAGAAAAAAAAAAAAGAAATAGAGAAAAAGAAAAAAAAAAAGAAAATCACATAAAGATAACCATTTAAAAGCGAATAATTCAAGGCTGGGTATGGCAGCCCATGCCTATAATCCCAGCACTTTGGGAGGCTGAGGCAGGTGGATTACTTGAAGTCAAGAGTTTGAGATCAGCCTGACCAACGTGATGAAATCCTATCTCTAATACAAATACAAAAATTAGCTGCGTGTGGTGGTAGGTGCCTGTAATCCCAGTTTACTAGGGAGGCTGAGGCAGAGAATCGCTTGAGCCTGGGAGGCAGAGGTTGCTGTGAGCCAAGATCGTGCCATCTAGCCTGGGCGACAGATTGAGACTCCATCTCAAAAAAAAGGATAATTCAGTGGCATTTAGTAAGTTCATGAACCTGGGAGGCGGAGGTTGCAATGAGCCAAGATTGTGCAACCATCAGCTTCCATCTGGTTCCAGAACATTTTCATCACTCCGAAAGAACCCTATACCCATTTCCTCCCGCACCACTCTGTGTCGCTGTGAGTTCACCTATTCTGGGCATTTCATCTCAATGGAATCCTTCGATCTGTAGCTTTCAAAGTTCATTCCAGCGCTGTCTTGTAGCCTAAATGATCAGTGATAAAACTGGTAGGCTGGCCACCCCAGGCTTCCCAAAGTCTGATTTTGCATTTAGGATTCAAGGTTGTACTTACCCAGCAGGAGTGATGCCATAATCACGAATGTGGTTTTCCCAGGGTGACGCTTATCCATTACACTCCCCTGCGATCTCCCCATTAAAGAAACAAACAAACAAAAAGAATCAAAATTCAAGGCAGGATTTTGACCGGCAGATTTGATTCAAACATTGAATGAACCCCTGCCTGGGTGAACAAGGAGTAAGATGACTTCCAGGACCTTGTGGTGAGCACCTGAAGTAGCAGCTGAAACTGGCCTATTCCAGAGAATTCTGAGGCTGTTGAGGCTGAATTGTTTAGAAGCAGATCTGTTGCTGAAACTGACGTCCTTGTGGAGTTCACTTCCACGTTCCGAGGATTCAAGATCAATGCATTAATATCAGTTCAGGGTGCGGATGATCGCTGGCTCTGACATTGTGGCTTCGGGGATTTCTGTTTTTTTTTGCCTCCACTTTTAACAGAGTGATATTAATTAAACTGAGGCCGGGCATGGTGGTTCACACCTGTACTCTCCGCACTTTGGGAGGCTGAGGCGGGTGGATCACTTGAGGTCAGGAGCTGGGGAGTCGCCTGGCCAACAGGGTGAAACCCTGTGTCTACTAAAAACACAAAAAATCAGCCGGGTTTAGTGGCAGGTGCCTGTAATCCCAGCTTCTCAGGAGGCTGATTCAGGAGAATCCTTTGAACCTGGGAGGCGGAGGTTGCAGTGAGCGGAGATTGTGCCACTGCCCTCCAGCCTAGGTGACAGAGTGAGACTGTCTCAAAACAAAAAAAAAAAACTGAGACAGAGATGCTCTCTGGGCTGACAAACACGCCCCCCCAGTCCTTTGTCTTTTGATAAGGTCTTGAAGCAGTAAATATGAAGCTTTGGGCACTCTGCCTCCAGGGAAATTCTGAGCTCTCTCCCCTTTCCCCGATATGAGAGGACAGTTTTGTGACTTGTGACTTTCCACCCTCGGCTGATTGTTAAGGTTCTGTTGCCTGTTTACTGAGAGGCAGGTCCCTTTGAATTGCAAAGTGCCCAGTGACAAAATGAGTTGGAACCCATCATTGGCAGGTATTTTTTTCGTTGCATCATCGCAAGTATGTGGTGTGACAGTGTGTAGTAAACGCACTTTCGTGCATTAGGGAGGCAGAAAGAGAGCTGATCCCTCCAGAGTTCAAATGTGCTGCTTCTACCAAGGGTGTATTTTAGTTTCATGGTTTTTCTGTTTTTAAAAAATTTCTGGCTAGGCACAGTGGCTCACGCCTGTAATCCCAGTGCTCTGGGAGTCCAAGGCAGGCTTGGACTCCCTAAGGTTGGGAGTTTGAGACCAGCCTGGCCAACATGGTGAAATCTTGTCTGTACTAAAAATACACATATATTAGCTGGTGGTGTTGGCAGGCGCCAGCTACTTGGGAGGCTGAGGCATGAGACTTGCTTGAGCCTGGGAAGCGGAGGCTGCAGGGAGCTGAGATCATGCCACTGCACTCCAGCCTGGGCGACAGAGTGAGACTCTGTCTCAAGAAAAAAAAAAAGTTATAATTTTTTGTTTAGAAATAAGGTCTCACTACGTCACCCAGGCTAGGGTGCAGTGGTGTGATCACAGCTCCCTGTAACCTCAGACTCCCGGCTCAAGCAGTGCTCCCACCTCAGCCTCCTGAGTAGCTGGGACTACAAGTGTGTGCCACCATATCTGGCTAATATATATTTTTTAATTTAAATTTTTTAAAAAAGATTATTTTTCTGTATGATTTTGTGACCCTACTGTTTTTTTCTTTTCTTTTTGTTTTGAGACAGGGTCTCGCTCTGTCATCCAGGCTAGAGTGCAGAGGCGTGATCATAGCTTATTGCAGCCTCAAACTCCTGGGCTCAGGTGATCCTCCTACCTTAGCCTCCAGAGTAGCCAGGAACACAGGCACCTGCCACCACGCCCGGCTGGTTTTTGTATCTTTTGTAGAGACATGGTCTGAATTTGTTTCCCAGGCTGGTCTCAAACTCTTGGACTCAAGTGATCCGCCCATCTCGGCCTCCCAAAGTGCTGGGATTACAGACATGATCCACCGTGCCTCGGCAAGAATATTGTTGAGAGTTGGAGTGTGGAAAATTTTGGGCAAAAAGGGACCCCAAGATATCCCAAGTGGCATATTTATAGATGTGAAAGTGATTCCACAGCTGGGCCTGTCAGATCCAAATTCTCCATGGATCAGAAATGCCTCCTTTTCCTTTTCTGTCACCAGTGGTCACATTTGCCTGCTTAATTTCTGGGTTCCAGTGCCGCATGGAAACGTGAGGCCACCTGTTCAAAAGTGTTAAGAATTTCTTTCTTTTTTTTTTTTTTTTTGAGATGGAGTCTTGCTCTCGCCCAGGCTGGAGGGCAGCGGCAAGCTCTTGGCTTACTGCAGCCTCCGTCTCCCCGGTTCACTGTGTGGAGAGGCTGGGCCCGGTGGCTCATGCCTGTGATCTCAGCACTTTGAGAGGCTGAGGCAGGATTGCTTGAGTCCAGGAGTTTGTGACCAGCCTGGGCAGCACAGCAAGACCCTGTCTTTAGGAAAAATTAAAAAATTATTCAGTCATAGTGACAAACACCTGTAGTTCCAGCTACTCCAGAGGCTGAGACAGGAGGATTGTTTGAATCTACGAGTTCTAGGCTGCGGTGAGCTATGATCATGCCACTGTACTCCAGCCTGGGCAACAGAGCAAGACCCTGTTTCTTTCTTTTTTCTTTTCTTATTTTATTTTATTTTTGAGGCAGAATCTCTCTCTGTTGCCCAGGCTGGAGTGCAATGGCGAGATTTCGGCTCACTACAACTTCTGCCTCCCTGGTTCAAGTGATTCTCCTGCCTCAGCCTCCTGAGTAGCTGGGATTACAGGCATGGGCCACCACGTCCGGCTAATTTTTTACATTTTTAGTAGAGACGGGGTTTCACCAATTTGGTTAGGCTGGTGTTGAACTTCTGACTTTGTGATCTGCCTGCCTCGGCCTCCCAAAGTGCTGGGATTACAGTGTGAGCCGCTGTGCCCAGCCTTTAAAAAAAAAAAAAAGACACTGTGGGGAGTGTGTGTGTGAGTTTAGGGTGAGGGGGACTAATTGCTGTTCCTAAGAGTTTCATAGTTGGGGGGGTGATGAGGAGGAAGTGAGGGGTGATGAGGAGGGGGATGGCTGGTGGGTGGGCCTCTTATCCCAGGAGATAAGCCAAATTGAAATGAAGACGCAAAACAAGAAAACAGAATGGCACTAACTATAGTGGCATTTCCTGGCCTTGGAGCCTGAGGGAAGGAAGAATGTGGAATTTATTTAGAAAGCTTCCAGTGGTTGGACGGGTGGGTGATCCCAGCACTTTGGGAGGCCAAGGCGGGTGGATCATGAGGTCAAGAGATCGGACCATCCTGGCCAACGTGGTGAAACCCATTAGCCGGACATGGTGGCACATGCCTGTAATCCCAGCTACTTGGAAGGCTGAGGCAGGAGAATCGCTTGAACCCAGGAGGCGGAGGTTGTGGTGAGCTGAGAATGAGCCACTGCACTCCAGCCTGGGCAATAAGAGTGAAACTACTTCTCAAAAAAAAAAGAAAGAAAGCTTCCAGCAGTTATGAGTCTTTTTTACTATTCTGGCCTGTTGCTCTTGTTCTTTTCAGAATTATAAATGTGTTTGTGTGGTTGTTGGATCTCAAAGCAATGCTCAAAGGTGGCCGTGTCTCAAAGTCCCAGATCAGATGTGACCACATGAAAAACAGTCTCAATAAAGGGGGAGAGGTGGGGAGCAAGGTCTGAATTTCCAGAAACTGGGCCCCACCCGTCCTTTAAAGGTCATCAAAAGAGAGCTCCCGTCCTCCCATTCCCCACACCTGTATGTTGACTCTTTAAAAATGCAATTTCCTTGCTTTGGGAGGAGAGGCTGTGGTTTTGCAGGAATCGCGCTGCTGCTCAGTTCAGTCACTGCCTCTTGGAGGTTTAGGATGCCCCAGGCCTCGTTTTCCCTCATAGCATTTCCTTGGAAATCACGACCAACCCAACCAACCATTCTACTTGAGGATTTCTGCACACACTGGCGTTTTCTAGTATTGTAAGTTTCTATATGAGTCAGTTTTCATCATAAATCATGGAGGTCAGTCTGGGGCTGTGATGGTGAGTCCTCAATGTTCAACCCGGATGTAGGTCCCTCCAGAGCCCCGAGATGCCCTGTCGTTCCCTTTGCTGGAAGTTTTGACAAGGCCAGAAGCAGATGTCGGGGCTTCCTGGGGCCATCTGGGAGGGATGTCAGCTGACTTTAGAGGCGAGCTGGAACTTCTGCATTTCTGTTCCTATATGTCGGAGGAAACTGGCAACACGCCTCAAACCACTTTACACCTGACGTCAGTCTTGGTGTTAAACCCGAGCCTGTTTTCACAGATGCCTCCTGCGATCTCATCACACCCCGCTCTGCCCTCCTGTTCCTGTGGCCTTCTCTGCTTTGCTTCTTGCTCCTCTTACAGACCTTCTGTCTCATCTGTCTTTTCTGAGGTTGGGTGTCTCCTTTTCTCGTGACTCCCATGGCTCATAGCTTTGCTGTGTATTAGGAGCAGAAAGCAAGCTTCATTAGGTTATTTAAAATTTTTTAGTAGCCCCTTTTTTTCTTTTTTGAGATGGAGTCTCACTCTATGCCCCAGGCTGGAGTGCAGTGGCATGATCTTGGCTCACGGCAAGCTTTGCCTCCCAAGTTCAAGTGATTCTCCTGCCTCAGGCTCCTATAGGAGGTCAGTCTGGGGCTGTGATGGTGAGTCCTCCTATAGGAGCCTGAGGCAGGAGAATCACTTGAACTTGTAGCTGGGATTACAGGTGCTCGCTACCACACTCGGCTAATTTTTGTATTTTTAGTAGAGGTGGGGTTTCACCATATCGGCCAGGTTGGTCTCGAACTCCTGACCTCAAACGATCTACTCGCCTTGGCCTCTCAAAGTGCTGGGATTACAGGAATGAGCCACCACACCTAGTCGCCATGATTTAATTTATTTTTGAGACACAGTCTCACTCTGTTGCTTAGGCTGGAGTGGAATGGTGCGATCTCAGCCCACTGCAACCTCCGCCTCCCGGGTTCAAGCGATTCTTTTGCCTCAGCCCCCTGAGTAGCTGGGATTACAGGTGCCCACTACCATGTCAGGCTAATTTTTGTATTTTTAGTAGAGACAGGGTTTCACCATGTTGGCCAGGCTGCTCTTGAACTCCTGACCTCAGGCGATCCACGCGCCTCAGCCTCCCAAAGTGCTGGGATTACAGGTGTGAGCCATCGTGTCTGGCCTCTTTTTTATTTTATTTTGTTTTATTTTTTTGAGACAGTCTCACCCAGGCTGGAGTGCAGTGGCATAGTCACGACTCACTTGAACTCCTGGGCTTAAGTGATTCTTCCACCTCAGTCTCCCAAGTAGCTGTGACCACAGGGGTGCACCACCATGTCTGGCTAATTTTTAATTTTTTTTTGTAGATACGGTATCTTCCTATGTTGCCCAGGCTGATCTGAACTCCTGGGCTCATGCCATCCACCTGCCTCAGTCTCCCAAATTCCTGGGATGATAGATGTGAGCCACCATGCCTGGCCTAGTAACCACATTTTAAAAGATACAAAGTAACAGATGAAATTAACAATACATTTTACTTAACTCTGTATATCTAAGCTGTGATCATTTTAATCTATCAATATAAGAAATTATTGGCCAGGCTCGGTGGCTCATGCTTGTAATCCCAGTGCTTTGGGAGGCTGAGGTGGGCGGATCACCTGAGGTTGGGAGTTTAAAGACCAGCCTGACCAACATGGAGAAACGTCTACTAAAAATACAAAATTAGCCGGGTGTGGTGACGCATGCCTGTAATTCCAGCTAGTCGAAGCTGAGGCAGGAGAATCACTTGAACCCAGGAGGCAGAGGTTGTGGTGAGCTGAGATCACGCCATTGCACTCCAGCCTGGGCAACAAGAGTGAAACTCTGTCTCAAAAAAAAAGAAAAGAAAAAAGAAATTATTAATGAGATATTTTACATTCCTTTTTTCCTACTAAGTTTTGAAACCCAGGGTATATTTTACATTGACATTCTATCCCAAATTGAATGCTAAATTTTCATCAAAAACATTTTGGTCTAATCAGTGTTCATCAAATTTACTATTGAAAAAGTAGATTCATCTACCCAGGTTGTCCCAGACTTAAATAAACACTTCCCAATAATTGAATTGTTAGTTTTTAACATTTAAATTGCTTAAAGTTAAATACAAGTAAAAATTCATTGGCAAATAAAAAGATGAAAAAAAGCTAAGAAAAAAAAATTCAGTTCCTCACTCACACTAGCTAATTTTTTTGTTTTCTTTTAGAGGTAGAGTGTTGCTCTGTTGCCCAGGCTAGAGTGCAGTGACATGATCATGGCTCACTGTAGCCACCACCTCCTAGACTCAAGTGGTCCTCCTACCTCAGCCTCTTGGGTAGCTGGGAAAGGGTGCACCACCATGCCTGACTAATTCTTTTCATTTTAAAAATATTGTAGAGACAGGGTCTCACTATGTTGTCTAGGCTGGTCTTGAACTCCTGGGCTCTAGAGATCCAACTCCCAAGAGGCCTTGACCTCCCAAAGTGCTGGGATTACAGTCACGAGCCCCTGTGCCCGGCCGCAAGATACATTTTAAGCGCCCAACAGCCCTACATGACTGGTGCTGCTATATTGGGCAGCAGATACAGACCACTTCCATCATCACAGGAGGTTCTGTTGTACAGCTCTCTGATAGAATGAAGTCTTGAACACGTGTTTTCCAAGGGACTTTCCAAGTTTTCTGAAACACCGCCCCAACCCATCTTTACTTACTGACTTTATCATGTTCACTGCCCCTACACCTGGCTAATTTTGTTTGTTTTTTGTTTGTTTTTGAGACAGAGTCTCGCTCTGTTGCCCAGGCTGGAGTGTATTGGTGTGATCACTGCTCACTGCAGCCTCAACCTCCCAGGACTAAGCAATCCTCCTGCCTCAGCCTCCTAAGAGCTGGGATTACAGGTGTGTGCCACTATACCTGGCTAATTTTTTGATTTGTTGTAGAGACAGGGTCTCACTGTGTTGCCCAGGCTGGACTTAAACTCCTAGACTCAAGTGATCGTCCTGTCTCGCCCTTCCAAAGTACTGGGATTACAGGCATGAGCCACCGCACCCAGTCCTTTTGTTTTAGAGATGGAGGTCTCGCCATGTTGCCCAGACTAGTCTTGAGATCCTGGGCTCAGGCTATCTTCCCACCTTGGCCCTGCAAAGTGCTGCGATTAAAGGTGTGAACCACTGCACCTGGTCGCTGTTTCCACTTTGAAGTCAATGCCCTTCCTTTGGTTCTGCCAGAGGTCTCCTCTTTGAGGCTTGGTTTAGAGGCAGGGCTTCCGATTCCGAGAACGTCTCTACGCTTCTCCCTGCAGTGGGATTAATTGCTGCCTTGGCTTCCCACGAGTTCTAGAAAATGAGGCAGACAGTGTGGGGAGAGGGGAGAGGCGGCCAGCCTGTCCGAGCCCTGGGCTGTGGCTCGCTGCCCTGGAGCCTGGTTTCCCATTTCTCCCTAGACAGGTTTGAATGGCTCTGCTAAGGCAGCCTGAAACCCGCCCAGTTAGAAAAACAGCCACACAAAGAACAGCACTGTGTCTGCCTCCAGCTGCCCCGTGGCTGCTGGAGCATGGAACATCAGACAGAAGCACACTCTGGGTGCAGGGTGAAATTCTAGGCAAGCAGCAGGTCTGCCAGGGCCGGAGGGAAATCCTTTCTTTGCCCTCACAAAAGAAAATGTGTGCCTGGCTACTCTGGTGTTCGTTTTTCAAGATGGGAACTGGAGTCTATGTGTATTTTCTTCTTAAAAAGCTGTAACACACAGGCTGGGCGAGGTGGCTCACACCTTTAATCCCAGCACATTGGGAGGCCAAGCGGGGAGGATCACTTGTGCCCGGGAGTTCAAGACCAGCCTGGATAACAAAATGAGACCTACCCCCGTCTCTACAAAAAAAAATAAAAATATTATCCGGGCGTGGTGGTGCATGCTTGTAGTCCCAGCTATCTGGGAGGCTGAGGCAGGAACATCACTGGAGTCCAGGTGGTAGAGGCTGCAGTGAGCCGAGATCGTACCACTGCACTCTAGTCTGGGCGACAGAGTGAGATCCTGTCTCAAAAAAATAAAACAAAAAACAAAACTATAACTTGCATACAAAAAGCAATATACTCTTAATTGAACAACTCAGAATTTTACAGACTGAGCATACCTCTGTAACCAGCCCCCAGATGAAAAAAGAGAACAGGACCTGCCCTTCACAAAGACCCCCTCATACCAGATTCTTCTTCCTCTCCCAAGAGCAAGTGTCCCATGGACTCATTTTGCCTATTTCGACCTTTATTTAAATAGCATCATACAATGTACATTTGGTGGCATCTGGCCCCTTTGCTATTTGTGATAGTTTGTGGTTGTTTTTTGAATGCCTTTGTCTTTTCTGTTACCTGAAACAGTGAAAACCACAGTGGTTTTAAAAAAGAAGAACAGCAGCACCAGATGTGGAAGATAGACAGGTCATTGGTAATGGTTTAAGATGTGAAGAAGAAACTGCCCGTATTTTGTTGATGTTTCCACTTGAGATTTTCTAGGCTTTGGTGGTTTTTCGTAGTAATTGTTTAGTTTTTGATTTTTATTTAGGGAATCCCTTAAGATAAGAATTCTGAGGTCTTGAAGGGACATTAACCCCCTTCCTGGCTTTTGGACAAAGCTGGATAGAAGTCATTTTCTCAGATTTTCTGTTTGCCAGAAAGAAAATTGAAGACTTGGGTGAGAAAGAGAGGGAGGCAGAGATCAATTTAATTTCTTATCTGGTGTGTTCTTTTCTGTTTCAGGTAAAATGTCGGTTCCAGGACCTTACCAGGCGGCCACTGGGCCTTCCTCAGTGCCATCCGCACCTCCATCCTACGAAGAGACGGTGGCTGTTCACAGTTACTACCCCACGCCTCCAGCTCCTGTGCCTGGGCCAGCCACGGGGCTTGTGGCAGGGCCTGATGGGAAAGGCATGAACCCTCCTTCGTATTACACCCAGCCAATGCCTGTCCCCAGTAACAATCCAAGTACGTGTGGCCTCCGAGGCCCCCCTTACCATTCCTGGGTTGTCCACCCTGAGGCTTAGGAGAGTGGGAATCAGGAGAGTGACCGAAGGGACTCTGCCACAGTCTAAGTGAAGTGCCATTACATTCCAGTTTTCCCCCCATACCTTGAAAGTTCACAAATAGTCTTTTAGGATCCATGTTGGTGAGGCTCATGGCTTTTCCATAATAAAGTATGGGTTAGGCTCTTTCCCACTGCTATAAGTAAAATATCGATGCCGAAAAAGAAATAGCACTCGAAGATACGTCCTCTCGGCGAGGTAGTTTACTTCTATAGAAGGGTGCGGGCGAGCGGACGGAGCAATGATGGCCACCGTTTGGGGTACTTATGCCTGACGGGGGTCATCCCTACTGCTGTGTCGTCCCCTACTGGCTAGGGTTAGACTGCACGAACTAGACTAATCCCCATTGAACAGGGGGGTCCGAGCTGGATTGGCAGGGTGGGTGTTTGGGCGGGGAGGACGGGTTATGGGCATGGATGAGTCAGGATAGGGAGTGGGTACAGATGTGAACTACTGATGAACCGGTGGAGAAGGTTGTTTACTGGAATTACAAGGAAGTTAAACTTTAAAATGGAGATTTAAAGAATAAGAGAGTTGGACATACTGACGTACTGATTCTCTGAAGAGAACCTTGGGGTTCACTCTAATGGCATTATCACCGCATACGAATCGTTTGGCATATCTCACGGAGGCACAACGAACTTTCTTCTGAGAATGGGAGTTTGTGTTTTAAGGGCCCCCACCCTTCCTGCTGAGGTCTGATGCAGAACCTCTGCCCCCAGGCCAGGGCCAAGGTAGGAGCAGGGAGAAGAAGGTGTCCTGAGCGGTGTGCGACCGTGTTTTCACGCCAGCTCACCCTCAGTGCAAGTTGCTCTTTTGCTTTCGAGCGACTAGATGGTCCCTGTCCTTTGGCGCTTCCTTCCGCCCAAGTGTTCCCCGGCATGTCGCTGCTTCAGTGTCACGAGCAGTTTTGGGAGAAATCTTTAGCTCAGAGGGGGCCCGTGAATCAGACTGCCTGGGTTCACCTAACCTCTTGTGCCTCAGCTTCCCCATTTGTAAAATAGTTTCCTTGAGTACCGATTTACCGCTATCAGTGGGTTGTTAACACAAGAAGTTCTGTGTGCCAAATACAGAATACTCATTCGATAAAAGCAAACTCTTATTGTTGTGTTCAAGTTATAGGACCCCTTGAGCTGGAAGAGGAAGAGATAATGACTTTAGATTTTTAGACCATGCTGTGCTCAATAAATAATTTACTCTTTTCTTTTTTTTTTTTTTTTGAAATAGGGTCTCACTGTGTTGCCCAGGCTGGAGTGCAGTGATGCAATCATGGCTCGCTACAGCCTGGATCTCCTGGGCTCAAGTGATCCTCCCACCTCAGTCTCTGGAATAGCTGAGACTATAGGCACACACCACCATACCTGGCTAATTGTTAAATTTTTGTAGAAACGGGGTCTCACTATGTTACCAGGTTGATCTTTAACTCCTAAGCTCAAACGATCTTCCCACCATACTTGGCCTCCCAAAGTTGATAATCCTATCAACGTGAGCCACTGAGCCTGGCCCAAGTAACTTATTCTTGAACCCCAAAAACACTTAATAAAGTGTGTGAACTGGGCGTAGTGGCTTGCACCTGTAATCCCAGCTACTGAGGAGGCTGAGGCAGGAGGATCACCTGAGGCCCGGAGTTCAAGACCCGCCTGAGTGACATAGTGAGACCTTGTCTCTATGAAAATAAAATTGGCTGAGTGTGATGGCTTGCACCTGTAGTCCCAGCTACTTGGGAGGCTGAGGTGGGAGGATTGCTTGAGGCCAGGAGGTTGAGGCTGCAGTGAGCTATTATTGTACCTCTGCACTCCAGCCTGGGAGACAGAACAAGACCCTGCCCCTAAAAAATTTTTAAAAAAAATTAACATAAATGCTAAAGTATGATTCAATACTACTTTTCTGGAAGGAGCGTCTTTCTATGAGTATTTCTAAGTTTAGTTAACTCTAGGCAGTAATTTCCATTGGTTATATAAATGGCATTCTAACAATGTAGAAAGGAACAGAAGGAAGTCGCTTTGACAAAAATGTGAGCTTAACAACTGAAGTGCTTGATGATTTTCATCACCCTGGATTCTCTTCCTTTTTTCTTTTTCGAGACAGAGTCTCACTCTGTTGCCCAGGCTGGAGTGTGGTGACATGATCTCAGCTCATCGCAACCTCTGCCTCCTGGGTTCGCGTGATTCTCCAACCTTAGCCTCCCGAGTAGCTGAGACTACAGGCACGTGCCACCATGCCCGGCTAATTTTTGTCTTTTTAGTAGAGACAGATTTTCACCATGTAGGCCAGGCTGGTCTTGAACTCGTGGCCTCAGGTCATCCACCCCCCCCCCAACCTCCCAAAGTGCTGGGATTACAGATGTGAGCCACCGTGCCCAGCCTGGATTCTCTTCTGATTCTTGTGAATGTCCACACATGTTTTCACTTAGCTGTTTCTTCCTAGTTTATTTCATATTTCATTTCTTACTTCAACACAGTTCACGAGCTTGTTGTCTTACAGAATTGGCCTGCGTTTCCTGGCATGGTAAACTCTCCCTTTATCATTGGGTGCCAGAGATTATCAAAGGATCTGTGTAAAAAGAGTGGATTGTTTATCGGGAGCTGCTAGACACAGTGTGAGACTGGTTAACATTTATTTATTTATTTATTTTTGAGACCAAGTCTCGCTCTGTTGCCCAGACTGGAGTGCAGTGGTGCTGTCGTGACTCACTGCAGCCTCAACCTCTCAGACTCAACTGATCCTCCCACCTCAGCCTCCTGCATAGCTGGCACTACAGGCATGCACCAGTATGCCTGGCTAATTTTTATAGTTTTTTGTAGAGGTGAGGTCTTGTCTTGTTGCCTAGGCTGATCTCAAACTCCTGGTCTCAAGCGATCCTCCACCTCGTCATCCCAAAATGTTGGGATTACAAGCGTGAACCACCGCGCCCGACCCTCCTTGTATGAGGCTGAATCATACTCGGTGGATGGATAAACCCCAATGTGTTAATTCATTCGTCCGTCAATGGACACTTGAGTTCCTTCCCCTTTTGGCTCTCCTAGATAGCCAAACGATGAACACATGCTCTGAACACGGATGTACAGATAGAATATTTGCTGGCGTCCCTGCGTTCCCCTCTTTGTTCTGTAGCGAATGCTGTGGCCTTGTTTCCTGAGCAGCCTGTGTTTGTCCCTCTCCCTTCCATCAGTTGCCGTGCAGACGGTCTATGTGCAGCAGCCCATCTCCTTTGCGGACCGCCCTGTGCAGATGTGTTGTCCTTCCTGCAACAAGATGATCGTGAGTCAGCTGTCCTATAACGCCGGTGCTCTGACCTGGCTGTCCTGCGGGAGCCTGTGCCTGCTGGGGTGAGTCTGCCTCCTGTGTGGCCCAAGACCTCCTGCCCTTCTCTCTGGGTGTTGCGAGCGGTGGCGGGGGGTGGTGGTTCTCAACTGGACTGTAGTGACATTGTGCCAGACAGTTTGTTCATTCCCTTTCTTTCTCTCTCTCCCCTTTTTCTTTCTTTCTTTCTTTTTCTTTCTTTCTTTCCTTTCTTTCTTTTTCTTTCTTTCTCTCCTTTCCTTTCCTTTTCTTTCCTTCTCTTTCTCCCTTTCTTCCTTTCTCTCTTTTTCTTTCTTTTTTTCCTCTTTCTTTCTCTCTTTCTTTCCTTTCTTCCTTTCCTTCTCTTTCCCTTTCCAACGGAGTCTTGTTCTGTCACCCAGGCTGGAGTGCAGTGGTATGATCTCGGCTCACTGCAAGTTCCACCTCCCAGGTTCAAGCGAGTGTCCTGTCTCAGCCTCCCGAGGAGCTGGGACTACAGGTGCCCGTCACTGTGGCCGGCCAATTTTTGTATTTAGTAAAGACAGGGTTTCACCATGTTGGCCAGGCTGGTCTCAAACTCCTGACCTCAAGTGATCTGCCCACCTTGGCCTCCGAAAGTCTTGGGATTACAGGTGTGAGCCACTGCGCCTGGCCTTTTTTTTTTTGAGATAGAGTCTGGATTTGTTGCTCAGCTAGAGTGCAGTGGCGTGATCTCTGCTCACTGTAGCTTCCCCTGCCCAGGTTCAAACAATTCTCCTGTCTCAGCCTCCTGTGTACTTGGGATTACAGGTGTGCACAACCATGCACCATGACTATTTTTTGTATTTTTAGTAGAGGTGAGATTTCACCACATTGGCCAGGCTGGTCTAGAACTCCTGACCTCAGGTAATCTGCCCGCCTTGACCTCCCAAAGTGCTGGGATTGCAGGTGTGAGCCACTGTGCTTGGCCTAAGACATTTTTTTTTTTTTGAGACGGAGTCTCACTTTGTTGCCCAGGCTGGAGTGAGGTGGCACGATGTAGACTCACTGTAACCTCCGCCTCCTGAGCTCAAGTGATTCTCTTGCCTCAGCCTCTCGAGTGCTGGGATTACAGGTATGTACCACCATGCCCGGCTAACTTTTTTGTATTTTTAGATAGGGTTTCACCATGTTGGCCAGGCTGGTCTCGAACTTCTGACCCTCAGGTGATCCACCCACCTCAGCCTCCCAAAGTGCTGGAATTACAGGCGTGAGCCACTATGCCTAGACCAAGATATGTCTTTGTTGTAAGGGCCATCCTGTGCTGGCCCCCACCTGCCTGACGCCAGAAGCACCGCGCTCCCCAGTGTTAAACTGACCAAAAATGCCCGCTGGGAGGCCAAGTCATCTCTGCTGCTCTTAAGCATATCAGCCCCCAGAAATGGTTCTTCCGTCATTTCTTCTTGCTTATCTGCTGAAACCACTCCCTGCATGTAGGGATAAGCTTCGCAGCTGTTTGCAGCTGTGTATAGGGCAGTACCCTCAGGGATTCCTTTTTCTTCTAGAATTTCATGACCTAAATAATAATGTTTGCTCGAGCCTGAGAGAAGCTTTAAACAATCTGTACGTTAAAATTCTTCATAGAAATTACTTCAGAACTTCTTATCCTTTTATGACCCGAAGTATTTTTCCCATTGCCCATGCAGGGAAATTACGTAAAGTTATGTCGGCACCAAGGGTATTATGTTTAAAGAGATAATAGTTTCTGTTCTGGGAGAAAAATCTGAGAAACACAATCAATTTTTTGTTTCCCACAAAGCAGGTACAAGTAGCTTCCTTATTCCCGGCCACATGAGCCACTCAGAAAACCCCAATGGGCTCTGTTCTTATCCTTGAAGGAAATGATTGTGAGTTTCAGGAGCCTCACGCAAGCGGCAAGTTCCTCCACATTGTCCTTTGGTGACTTGAGGCTGAGAAGGAACAATATTTCTCTTCCTAACTTCAAAAAGAGGCTCAGAGTCCTGGAGAGTTTAGTTAACTTCCTTGAGATCATATATTTAATTAAGAAGGAAGGAGATGAAACAGCCTTCTGGGCACCTGATTCCCGCTCTTGCCCAAAGGACTCTGCCGTTGGTTGCTGTTTTCATTCCGTGGGCGGAAAATTCTAAAAAAAGAAAGTCCATTGCCTCTGGATATTTGTATGAAAACTAATTTTTATCTTTGAAATCAGGGAAAGACGGAATCGAAACTCATTTGGCCGGGCTCGGTGGCTCACGTCTGTAATCCCAGCACTTTGGGAGGCCGAGGCGGGTTAATCGCCTGAGGTCAGGAGTTCGAGACCAGCCTGACCAACATAGTGAAACCCCATCTCTACTAAAAATACAAAAAATTAGCTGGGTGTGGTGGCAGGCACCTGTAATCCCAGCTACTCGGGAGGCTGAGGCAGGAGAAACACTTGAACCCGGGAGGTGGAGGTTGCAGTGAGCCGAGATCGCGCCATTGCACTCCAGCCTGGGCAACAAGAGCGAGACTCCGTCAAAAAGAGAAAAAGAAACTTACTTGTTTTGTTTTGTTTCAGACTGAGTCTTGTCTGTTGCCCAGGTGGGAGTGTGGTGGTGGGATCATAGCTCACTGCAGCCTGACCCCCTGAGCACATGCAGTCCTCCCGCCTCAGCCTCCTGAGTAGCTGGGACCACAGGTGTGTGCCACCATTCCCAGCTAATTTTTAAATATTTTGTGTGTGGAGGTGGGGGTCTTACTGTGTTGCCCAGACTGGTCTTGAACTCCTGGACTCAAGCAATCCTCCTGCCTTGACCTCCCAAAATGCTGGGATTATTGAACTGAAACTTACATTGAGTATTAGCCTCTGCCCATCTGGCTTTAGAAATTGAGGCAGGCTTTCTTTCCATCCCTTTGTTCCTTCCTTAAACATGGTACAGTGGGTTCAAATCCTGCCCCTCACTTGCTGTGTGACCATCGGCAAGGGACTTTACCTCTCTGTGCTTCGGTTTCCTCATCTATAGATGGCAGGTGGCGGGGGGTTAATAACACCCACCTCAGGGGCTGCTGAGGATAAAGATGTGTGTGTGCTGCCTGGAACTGTGCCAGCACCTGTAAGCCGTAGAGGAGGATTCCCACTGAGCGGGCTGACTGCCCGCCCTTGCGTGAGCTCTGGAAAGCTTGGGCAATAGGAGGAAGTTTCTTTCATTAGACAGTTTCCTCATGAGAATATTTCCAAATTCTGCTTTAAGTAAAGCAACGTCTTCCTATAAAAGGTTGAGTTTTAACTACGTTTTTGGCAAACAGTGCTTGTCAGGCTGTATGAAATTCCTGCCTGTGTGTGCCAACGATGGATTATGTAGGTTAAGAGGCGTTATTTGGGATATTCTGTTTGGTCACTGTAAGAAGCAGCCTGTCCATATGGAAAAGAGATTAGGAAGACGGGGGCTGGTGAAACGGCCCGGGAGCCAGGTGCCTGTTTTAAGTTTTATGGGGACACAGCCGCCACGCCTATTGGGTTTTGGATTCTCTGTGGCTGCCTTCTCATTACAAGGGCAGAGGTGAGTAGTGGCAACATCAAGACGACGTATGTGTCGGGGCGTGTGGTGGCTTCCACCTGTAATCCCACACTTAGGGAGGCAGAGGTGGAAGGATCACTTGAGGCCAGCCGTTCAAGACCAGCCTGCGCAACATAGCGAGACCCCATCTCTACAAAAACCAGCAGCAAAAAGACTAAAAGATACTGCCTGTCCCTTTGCAACAAAAGTTCACCAAACCCATCTAAGACTTTGAAAGACTCCCAAATGACCCAAGATTTGAAATAATGCCCAGAGGGGCTCTGTCTGTGGGAGGAGCCTTGGCAGTGGCTGGCATGTTAATTTCCTAGGGCCGCTATCACAAATTACCTCACATCTAGTGTTTAAAACAGCAACTGGGCCGGGCGCGGTGGCTCACGCCTGTAATCCCAGCACTTTGGGAGGCCGAGGCAGGTGGATCACGAGGTCAAGAGATCGAGACCATTCTGGTCAACATGGTGAAACCCTGTCTCTACTAAAAATACAAAAATTAGCTGGGCATGGTGGCATGCGCCTGTAATCCCAGCTACTCAGGAGGCTGAGGCAGGAGAATTGCCTGAACCCAGGAGGCAGAGGTTGCGGTGAGCCAAGATGGCACCATTGCACTCCAGCCTGGGTAACAAGAGCGAAACTCCATCTCAAAAAAATAAAATAAATAAAATAAATAAAAAAACAGCAGCCATTGACTCTTATAATTCTGGAGGCCAGAGGTGTAAAATCAAAATGTCAGCAGGGGCCGGGCGCGGTGGCTCACGCCTGTAATCCCAGCACTTTGGGAGGCCAAGGCTGGTAGATCACTTGAGGTTAGGAGTTTGAGACTAGCCTGGCCAACCTGATAAAACCTTGTCACTACTAAAAATACAAAAATTAGCCAGGCTTGGTGGCGTGCACCTGCAATCCCAGCTACTCAGGAGGCTGAGGCAGGAGAATCGCTTGAACCTGGGAGGCAGAGATTGCAGTGAGCCTAGGTTGTGTCACTGTACTCTAGTCTGGGTGACAGAGCGAGACTCCGTCTCAGAAAAAAAAAAAGCACCTCAAAACCAAAATGTCAGCAAGACCATCCTCCCTCCTAAGGCTCCAGGGGAGAACCGTTTTTTTTGCCTCTTCCAGCTTCTGGTATGTCCAGGCATTCCTTGGCTTGTGGCCTCATCACTCCAATCTCTGCCTCTTTTTACATCTCCCTTCTGCCCTCTCTCTCTCTCTCTCTCTCTGTGTGTCCTCTCCTCTTCTTCTAAGGTCGTTGAGTTTTGGGGGTCCACCTGGGTAATCCAAGATCTCAAAATCCCTAATTACACTGGCAAAGACCCTTTTTACAAAGAAGGACATGAACCTTTGTTTTTGGAAGCCAGCATCCATCCTGCTGTAGTCAGTAACGTGCTCCCTGTGTCTCTCTCTCTTCTCGCAGGTGCGTAGCGGGCTGCTGCTTTATCCCCTTCTGTGTGGACGCCCTGCAGGACGTGGACCATTACTGTCCCAACTGCAGAGTTCTCCTGGGCACCTACAAGCGTTTGTAGGACTCAGCCAGACGTGGAGGGAGCCGGGTGCCACAGGAAGTCCTTTCCACCACTCATCCAGCTTCACGCCCGGTGGAGGTTCTGCCCTGGTGGTCTCACCTCTCCAGGGGGCCCACCTTCATGTCTTCCTTTGGGGGGAAAATGTCGCAAAACTAACCAACCTCCAAACCCCAGAAATTGCTGCTTGGAGTCGTGCATAGGACTTGCAAAGACATTCCCTTTGAGTGTCAGTCCAAGTGTCAGTTCTGCCTCCCTGTGACCCTGAGTCCTCCCATCTAACTGTGATCATTGCCCTATCTGAGTCTCTTCCTGTGATCTGCCATCAGTGGCTCTTTTTCCTGCCTCCGTGGGCCTTTCTGGTGGCGGTCTCACACTGAGAAGCCACAATTGCCTTATTTTGGAGGCTGTTCTGCCTGGAGCTTGGCTGCAGCAGCCTTCGGTGCCTGCCGTTATTCCCATCTCTGATGACAGAGATCTTGCCTTATAGACTTTACAGGCTTGGCTTTTAGACTCTGTAACTGCAGACGTCATTAGCACACAGATTCACTTTAATTTCTTAATTTTTTTTAAGTACAAGGAAGAGGGGCTATTAACACCTAGCACAGACATATCCACGAGGTCATAAATGCATGCTAAAAAAATAGGGCTGGATTTTTATCACTGCTCTGACCCCCTCCGCCGGTTTCTCTGTGTCAGACCTTCAGCACCCC
Source organism: Aotus nancymaae (assembly GCF_030222135.1). Classification (NCBI taxonomy): domain Eukaryota; kingdom Metazoa; phylum Chordata; class Mammalia; order Primates; family Aotidae; genus Aotus; species Aotus nancymaae. The sequence continues at coordinate 14,974,244 of NW_026988463.1, forward strand.
TTTCCATGCAGGGATTTTTTCCTCATAATTATATGAACAGTTTTTATTACCTCCTTTTGGTCTGAAATACTTTTGAGCAGAATTTCTTTTTTTTTGTTTAAACAGAGATGGGGTCTTACCATGTTGCCCAGGCTGGTCTCAAACTCCTGGGCTTAAGCAATCCTCTTGCCTTGGCCTTCCAAAGTGCTGGGATTGCAGGTGTGAGCTATTGTGCTTGGCCTGAACGTAATTTTAAGAGGAGGATTTATTAACATTTTCTGTAATCGTCTGATTGGTGTCATTTTCCCATTTGTCCATGTAGCCTCACTTAAAAAAAAATAATAAAAAGACATGGATAATTTCATCCTCTGCTTTTACTTGGGGATAATGTGATTTTTAAACACCTTCTTCATGGAACTCTGAAAGTGGGGTCCCTTTTGGGTTCCTGGCGATGAGTTTTGAAAGATAAGGGGAAACACGTTTTGAGCATGTCTGGGTACCCTGGTGCCAGAACGCTTGGGAACCAGAACTCTTTCAGAGGAATCTAAAGTCTGATTTTAGTTTTCAGAGACACGGTTTGTTGTAAAACATCAGAAGACCTGATTTCCAGGACTCAAGCAGCAAGCCAGAATTCTAGGTCAGCTGCTGTGTTGTCTTTGAAGTCCAGAAAAAGCTGGGCTCGACCTTCACGAGTCCCCGATTTGGTAATAATTAAGCATAGGGAACTCATGTGAATACTACTATGTAGAAATAAAACCTAGATCTTCAACAAACATCTGTATATTGGTTGAAAATGATCGTGGTAACCATTGATCCCCCTTATTTTATGTGATGTTTGGAAAATTCCGGTAATTATCGTTTTTGCAATGAATGTGGATACCACCTAGTCCTTTGGTGTTACCTGCTTTTGAAAAATAAAGTCTTTGGTTCACTCGAACTATTTATGATTTCTTTGGGTGTGTAGAAAGGGCTCTCATGTTGCATTTCCAGCTGTTGCTACAAAGAGCCTTTATTTGCTCGGTAACGTTGACAAATTCTTCCCGATGAAAAACTTCAGACTTGCTGAATATCCTGCTATGTGAAGATGACCGATGTTGAGTTGGGCGGATTTGCTAACGAGTCAGATTTGAACATGCGGCTATTGGAACCCGATAGGCGTCATTGATGGCGGCAAGCCATAGCTTTCAAGTTTTAATAAAATGCACAGAAGAGAGCTGTCCTCATTCATCCTCTGAACAAAACATGCTTTGTGAGATGCTAAAAAGAGGGTATTGTAACGTGTCGGGAATATGGATGCCGCCCGCCTTCCCCCTCCTTTGCTACCTGATGAGACGGCTTCATTTCGGTAGGTGCAGGGAAATACGGTCATCTTGGTGGGGCTTACATTGTCATTTAAACCCTAAATTACAGTCTTGAAAAATTGCTGCTTTCCAGATCTTGATTGTGTGGTTTCGAGGCCATGCATATTTAGCAGTTTGGCTCAGATGGTGGCATATACATGATCTCAATCTGTTATTAATTACACATGCAAAGTCTTCAAAACAAGAGCCCTATTTCGGGATCGTAAAAACATGTATTACACAGAGCTTCCACATCAGATCCCTGGAGTACGAAGCATTGGACATTCCATTTTATTGTTCAAAGTATGGACTTACGTATTTTTGCAAATTAAAAGGCTTTTTTGTTTTGCCACTTTCTGATGGGGACTTGAGGGTGTTGGAAACACTGGTTCACATTCAGTGAATGAAAGGGCTTTGTACGTACCTACTTGGACCGCAGAGAGGAATTTTACCAATCTGATACCAAAAGCGGCTGCATATCTTATACTCTGCTGTGTCCATCTAGGCGAGGGGGCATTCTAAGAAGTGCTGGTTTGTGTCCTAACAAAACTATTCAGCTAGGGCATCTATTGAAGCCAGACGTAAGCACATGACTGATCCTTGCTGACCGAAGCGTTACCCATGAAAATGTTTTCTCTGGGACAACTAGCCTCCCAGTTGCTAACGAGACCATCTCTGTTGGATACTGAACTATGTATAAACGTGGATTCGTGTACTCACAACATTTGGCCTCAGTTTTCTCCCTAGTGAGAGCCTGTTGTGTTTGGGATGCTAAAATCTTTCTCTGACCTTCTGGACTGAAGATTTCTGGTAGGAGTAAATCTAGATGTTGGAATTTTACTTGCAGAATTCGGATTTGCCTTTTGGTCCCTCGGTCCTCTCCTCCCTGTATGACTCAAATGTTTACAATGAGTCACCTGTTTTCTGCAGGCACATGATTGAATTGGAAGTAGATCTAGCAAGGGCCATGAAAGAAACATCAAGAGTAGTTTTGATTTTTTTTTTTTTTGAGAGGGAGTATTGATGGGTCACCCAGACTACAGTGCAATGGCATGACCTCAGCTCACTGCAACCTCCTCCCGGGTTCAAGTGATTCTCCTGCCTCAGTCTCCCAAGTAGCTGGGATTAGAGGCACCTGCCACTGTGCCCAGCTAATTTTTGTATATTTAGTAGAGACAGCGTTTTGCCATGTTAACCAGGCTGGTCTTGAACTCCTGACCTCAGGTGATCTACCCATCTCGGCCTCCCAAAGTGCTGGGATCACTACAGGCAGGAACCATCACACCCGGCTTTTTTTTTTTTTAAATCTAAGAATTTTAGATAAGATTCTGGAGCTTAGATTAAAATGAAATAAATAAATAGCTCACCACCAAGTATAGAGTCTAGTGCATGTAACCACTTTGTAACTGCTCTCCGCAGTTTTAAAAAGATGGCTTCCCAATTTCCCCCCTCCCCTCCCCTCCCCTCCCCTCCCCTCCCCTCCCCTCCCCTCCCCTCCCCTCCCCTCCCCTCCCCTCCCCCCTCCCCTCCCCTCCCCTCCCCTCCCCCCTCCCCTCCCCTCCCCTCCCCTCCCCCCTCCCCTCCCCTCCCCTCCCTTCCCCCCTCCCCTCCCCTCCCTTCCCCCCTCCCCTCCCCTCCCTTCCCCCCTCCCCTCCCCTCCCTTCCCCCCTCCCCTCCCCTCCCTTCCCCCTCCCCTCCCCTCCCCTCCCTTCCCCTCCCTTCCCCCCTCCCCTTCCCTCCCTTCCCCCCTCCCCTTCCCTCCCCTTCCCTCCCCATCCCACCCCTCCCCTCCCCATCCCTCCTCTCCCCTCCCCGCCCCTCCTCTCCCCTCCCCTCCTCTTTTGTGATGGAGTCTCGCTCTGTGCCCAGGCTAGAATGCAGTGGCACAATTGGCTCACTGCAACCTCCACCTCCAGGGCTCAAGTGATTGTCCTGCCTCAGCCGCCTGAGTAGCTTGGACTACAGGGGCACACCTTTGTGCCTGGCTAATTGTTGTATATTCAGTAGAGACGGTTTCACCGTGTTGGCCAGGCAGGTCTCAAACTCCTGGCCTCAAGTTCTCTGCCTGCCTTGGCCTCGCAAAGTGCTGGGATAACAGGCGTGAGCCACTGTGCCTGGCCTGAGCATCTAAGTATTCTTAAAGCTCTTAGTACTTCAGTGTCCCTTAAGTGATCCTGGCTGGTTTCCCAAATGGGCAAAATCAATTTAATGGGTTTGTCAGAAGTCACAGTGCATCACTTAGTGCATCACTCATAATACATCTGAGTATTATTTGTAAAACTTTTGGGTATATAGATGCGTGTGTTGGGTAGGGGAGGTCTCAGTGTGAAGGGTAACATCTGGAAGCCTCTGGCTGGTGTCTGTGGATTTCACACTGTTTATCATCGGTTAACGCCTGCTGTATCAGGCATTGTGCAGTTGGGGTAGAAAGCGCCACCCTGTCTAGGAAGAGTGAACAGTGGGTTTAGTGCTACCCTGCCAACATTTCTTCCCCCTTCCTCTTCCCTCCTTCCTTCTTTCCATCTAAAATTCGCCAAGTATAAAAGTACATAATTAGGTGGCTTGTAGTACATTCACAGTGTTACGTAACCATCACTTCTACCTAGTTCCAAAACATTTTCATCAGCCCAAAATAATCCCCCATACCCATCAGCAGCCACTCCCCGTTCCCTCCTCCCTGCAACCCCTGCACCCATCAGTCTGCGTTCTGTCTATGGATTTACCTTTAGTGGCTATACCATATCAAGGGAGTCGTAGAATACGTTATCTTTGCGTCTGGCATCTTTTGCTGAGCATCGTGTTTTCAAGGTTCATCCACATAGTAGCATGGACCAGGGCGTCATTCCTTTTTGTGGGTGAATCATACTCCATTGCGTGGATAGACCACAGTTGGTTAATCCACTCATCCCCTGATGAATATCTGTTATTTCTAGCTTTTGGCTATTGAGAACAATGCCGCTGAGAACATTTGTTTACAGGCTTCTGTGTGGACATAGGTTTTCGGTTCCCTTGGGTGTATGCCGAGGAATGCAATTGCTGGGTTATAGGGTAATCCTACCTGTACGGTTCATCTGTTTATTTTTTGAGACCTAGTCTCACTGTGTCACCCAGGCTGGAGCACAGTGATACGATCTCGGCTCACTGCAACCTCCACCTCCCTGGTTCAAGCGATCCTTGCCTCAGCCTCCTGAGTAGCTGGGACTACAGGTGCATGTCACCACGCCTGGCTTATTTTTTGTAGAGGCGATGTCTCACTGTGTTGCCCAGGCTGGTCTCAGAAGTCCTGGGTTCAACTGATCTGCTTGCCTCAGCCTCCTGAGTAGCTGGGATTACAGGCATGCGCCACTACACTTGGCAAATTTTTAAATTTTTTGTAGCGTTGGGGTCTTCTGTGTTGCCCAGGCTGGTCTCGAAATCCTGGGCTTCAGTGATCCTCCTGCCTTGGCCTCCCAAAGTGCTGGGATTACAGGCGTGAACCGCCGTGCTTGGCCTTTCCGTTTTCACTCAAGGTCTTTCTTTGTGGTTGCGTCGGTTTGCCGTTCCCGTGTTTGTTGTTTGTCTAACTAAGTGGACTCCTCATTTCATTTTCCACCTGCCTTCTTCTGTCTTATAGTCTTAAATCCGTTCAGGCCTTTATCAGTGACCAGATAGTGTCCACATGTGTACATGTGAGAGGGGGTGGTCTGGGTGTCTCCATAGCTGTGTGTGTCTCGGGGGCCGTGTATGGGGGGGATATGAAGGAGTGTGTCTGTGTATGTGTGGAGGTGTTTGTTGGGGGGTCTAGGTGTCTGCCATGTGTGTGAGCTGGGCTCTGGGTGTCTCCGTAGCTGTCTGAGTGTCTGTCCCTGTGTGTGTGTGTGTGCGCGCGCGTGTGTGCACACATATCTGTGTCTCTAGATGTGTTTCTAGGTGCATGGAGAGTAAGGGGAAGGGGCCAAGCTGCCGGAGCTGCACTGGTCTAGAAGCCGTCAGTCCTCCAGGAGCCCTGCAAGGACTTTCCAGCCCCCAGGGGGAAGATAAATGACTGTTGCCTTGCTGAGCTCAGGGACTAAAGGGCAGGAATGATTGTTCCTCCCATTGTTATACAGCATGGAGGGGACCATGCCTGGCTTCCTGGTCTTGTCAGTCACGGCTGTGTCCGGCTGCTTGTGGATGATTCCAGATGAGAAAGATTCTTACCGACTCCTGTACAACAAGGCCAGGGCCACTGTCCTCAGACTCCATGGCTCCACATTAGAATCCCCTGGTTGAGGTGGGAGTGGTGGCTCATGCCTGTAATCCTAACACTTCGGAGAGACTAAGGTGGGAGTATTACTGGAGCCCAGGAATTAAAGACCAGCTTGGGTAATATAGTGAGACCTCGTCTCTACAAAAATAAAAAATTAAGGCCAGGTGCAGTGGCTCATGCCTGTAATCCCAGCACTTTGGGAGGCCAAGGTGGGCAGATCACCTGAGGTCGGGAGTTTGAGACCAGCCTGACCAACATGGAGAAACCCTGTCTCTACTAAAAATACAAAATTAGCTGGGTATGGTGGCACATGCCTGTAATCCTAGCCACTCGGGAGGCTGAGGCAGGAGAATCACTTGAACCCAGAGGGAGAGGTTGCATTGAGCTGAGATCGTGCCATTGCACTCCAGCTTGGGCAACAAGAGCAAAACTCTGTCTCAAAAAATAAAATAAAATAAATTAGCTGAGCATGGTGATGTGTGCCTCTGGTCCCAGCTGCTCGGGAGGTTGAGGCAGGAGGCTGGCTTGAGCCCAGGAGTTCAAGGCTGCAATGAGCTGTGATCTCACCATTGCACTCTGGCCTGAGCAACAGAGTGAGGCCCTCTTTAAAAAAAAATAAAGAAAGAAAGAAACAATCCCCTGGGGGAGCATTTAAAAGGCTCCATGCCCAGGCCATGCCCCAGATCAATTGGATTAGAAGCTCTCAAGGTGCCACCAGGCATCAGTGCCCACCTGTCCCTGGGCACAGCCATGCTGGGGACACAGGAAGTCTTTAATTTTCTTTTCTTTTCTTTTCTTTTTTTGTTTTGAGACGGAGTTTCACTCTTGTTACCCAGGCTGGAGTGCAATGGCGCGATCTCGGCTCACCGCAACCTCCGCCTCCTGGGTTCAGGCAATTCTCCTGCCTCAGCCTCCTGAGTAGCTGGGATTACAGGCACGCGCCACTATGCCCAGCTAATTTTTGTATTTTTAGTAGAGACGGGGTTTCACCGTGTTGACCAGGATGGTCTCGATCTCTTGACCTCGTGATCCACCCGCCTCGGCCTCCCAAAGTGCTGGGATTACAGGCTTGAGCCACCGCGCCTGGCCCTAATTTTATCTTTTTTTTAATAAAAAGGGAAAACGCCTGCATATAACAATGAATCCAACCTGGATTACATTTCTCTTTATACCAACACAGTCATGTTGGAAATAGATGCTCAGTGATGCAAAGAAAAATTAGCACTGAGACAAAGGATCTTTCAGCAATGCAATTTTTACTTCCTGGACTGCAGGAAGGGTATCCTCACTAGCCATCTTGCCACCAGAGTACAATGAACAAAGGGAAACACACAAATTTATCCCTTACTCATTTGGGGTCATCCTTGCTGCTGTGTCTGATCTCCATTGGGTGGAGCCAGACCTCACAATCTAAACTAAAATCGGATTGGCCAACAGCTTAAAAATTTCTAAACAGGTAAAAGCAATGGAGGGCTGGGGCATGCCTGTGAGCACGTTCAGCACAGATACATTCATTAAAGTTCAAGGACATAGAATGTACTACGTGCCTGTAAGCACAGCATGTCTAACAGCTACGTAGGATAGGGCTTAACAAAGGTATTAGCATACTTATTCTTTAACAAGAAAGGAAACTTTGAAAAGGAACTTTTCTATTTCCCACAGTCATAAAATACATGTTTAAATATATTTTTATGGAGGAAGTGGCTCACTGAAGTGCTAATGTTGCCCTGATCAGCTGGTGGCTGCAGTGTGGCCCCAGGTGGCTGGCCTGGTCTAGGGGCGGGTGTTGAGTATGTGAGGCTCCATCACTGATGGTATGGTCCCCAGTGCCTCTGTTCATTCAGTAAGTGCTTATTGGGTGTGCAAATACGTTACCAGGATACAGCAGCAAATAGGAGAGACAGGCTCCTTGCTCTTAGGGAATCTCAACTAGAACTTCGTCTCATTAGGCTTGCTTTGCCTATTATGATAATACGACCTTACATATAAACGCTTCCTCAAATATTGTCTCCACCTATCCTGCCAACTCTTCCAGATAAGAAGGAAATACATTATCATTGTACAAGTAAAAGATTGGAGGCGGCCAGGCACGGTGGCTCACGCCTGTAATCGCAGCACTTTGGGAGGTCTAGGTGGGAGTATCGCGAGGTCAGGAGTTCGAGACCAGCCTGATCAACATGGTGAAACCCCATCTCTACCAAAAATACAAAAAATAGCCAGGTGTGGTGGCACACGCCTGTAATTCCAGCTACTCAGGAGGCTGAGGCAGGAGAGTCGCTTGAGCCTGGGAGGTGGAGGTTGCAGTGAGCTGAGATCACGCCATTGCACTCCAGCCTGGGTGACAGAGTGAGACTCTGTCTTAAAACGAATGGTGGCATGGAATAAGTATGATTTACACAGGGCTGCCAAGCAATTCATGGCAGAGTAACTTCTTCTCATCCTAAAATTCACCTTGGGCTTGTTAAAAATATAGATTCCCAAGCTACATGCCTGGAGATTCAGATTTGGAAGGCTTGGGAGAGGGCCCAGGAATCTGCATTTTTTTAAGAAAAGGCAAGGTGTGGTGGTGCCTGTCTGTAGTCCCAGCTACTTGAGAGGCTGAGGTGGGAGGCTTGCTTGAGCCTAGGAGTTAGAGGCTGCAGTGAGCTATGACTGTGCACTCTTGCCTGGGCAACACAGGGAGACCTCATTTCTTCAGAAAGTGAAAGAGAGAGAAAGAAAGAAAGAGAATAAGAAAGAAAAAGGAAAAGAATGAGCAAGAAAGAGAAAGAAGGAGTGCCTGGATGTTTCCTAAGTCAGGCAAGGTTGAGCAATGCTGTTCCATGTGGCCTGGGATCAGGTCAGCCAGAGAGAAGGAACTGGAATCGGGGTTCTTGACCTTGGCACTATTGGCACCTTGGACCAGATTGTTCCTTGTTCCGAGTCCATCCTGCGCATTGGAGGATGTTTAGCAGCATCCCTGGCCTCTACCCAGAGATCGATGCCAGTGGCAGTCCCCAGTTGTGACAATCAGAAATATTAATACTCCAGGCTGGGCGTGGTGGCTCATTTCTGTAATCCCAGCACTCTAGGAGGCTAAGGCAGGTGGATCACCAGAGGTCAGGAGTTCGAAACCGGCCTGGCCAACATGGCGAAACCCATCTCCACTAAAAATACAAAAATTAGTTGGGCATAGTGGTGGGCACTTGTAATCCCAGCTACTCAAGAGGCTGAGGCAAGGAGAATTGTTTGAACCCGGCGGGGCAGATGTTGTAGTGAGCCGAGATCACGCCATTGCACTCTAGCCTGGGGGAAGGGGCAAAACTCTGTCTCAAAAAAAAAAAAAAAAAATACTCCAGACATCACTGAATGTCTCCGGGGGCAACGAAATCAAATCACCCCATTGAGAACACCTGGGCAAAGTGCATGAGTTGAAGGAAACATTTCCCATGTTTGGGGATTGGGTATCTCTCACTAGCCCAAACATGGTTAAAATACGCCAATTTTCGGCTGGGGGCGGTGGCTCAAGCCTGTAATCCAAGCACTTTTGGAGGCTGAGGTGGGCGGATCACAAGGTCAGAAGTTCGAGACCAGCCTGGCCAATATGCTAAAACATTGTCTCTACTAAACATACAAATATTAGCTGGGCGTGGTGGCAGGCACCTGTAGTCCAAGCTACTCGGGAAGCTGAGGCAGGAGACTCACTTGAACCTGGGAGGCAGAGGTTGCCATGAGCCAAGATTGTGCCACTGCACTCCAGCGTGGGTGACAGAGAGAGACCTCATCTCAAAAAAATAAAAAAAGCAAACAGGGCCGGGTGAAGTGACTCATGACTGTAATCCCAGCACTTTGGGAGGCCGAGGCGGGTGGATCATGAGGTCAGGAGTTCAAGAACAGCCTGGCCAAAATGTTGAAACCCTGTCTCTACTAAAAATACAAAAATTAGCTGGGCGCCGAAGCACGCGCCTGTAATCCTAGTTACTCAGGAGGCTGAGGCAACAGAATTGCTTGAACCTGGGAGGTGGAGGGTGCAGTGAGCCGAGATCTCACTGCTGCACTCCAGCCTGGGTGACAGAATGAGACTCCGTCTCAAAAAAAAAAAAAAAAAGCAAACGGTAGAATCTGAAGACAAGACCTCAGTATCTGCATCTTTGGAACCACTACAATGCTGGGTTAAAATGTACAATACATGTTTGTTAATTTGGGAAGAAAGTAAACTGAAAGCATTCGATTCATCAAGAACCATGACTGAACCACTTGCGACCTGCTGCATCGCTGGGACAAGTCATTTGAGCTTCCCACGCCGAGTTCCTCTCCTTTCGAGGAAGAGGTAGGCTGATTCTTCCAGCGCTAAACGTCTGTGTTGGGAAATGGACAGGTCTGGGGGAGACTACAGTACCTGCTGGAACATTCCAGAACATGCTGGAATATGCTAGGGGCTTGCTGTCTTGCCCTACATTGTGCTGAAACCCTATTAGTTTCACTAGGGAGGAAACAAATTCAAGAGGCTGAAGAAGAAAATGCAGAGCCAGCAAAGGAGGCATGAGGTTTGATTAGGGGCTTAGATACAGAGGGGAGAGTGCAGGTGGTGGTGTGCCGGAGAGGTGAACCGCAGCTGCTTGCAAACAACGTGCAGTTTATTCAGCATTTTCACTTAGCACCCGCCCCTTAATGACCTCCACCTGGCAACCTTCGATGACCCTAAAACTCAGAGCCTCTATCCCTTGGAGGGCCTGTGTTTCGTGGGACGGGCCAGGGGCTCAGATGTTTCTCATAGATGGGAAACAAATCTCCAGGTTGGCCACTCCTGGATTCCGTAGCTGGAACACACATTCAGGTGCGTCTACCCTCCAGGTCATCCTAAGGATTGCCTGCAGGTTATTGCTTTCAGGTGCATTTGCCCTACAGCGCACAGGGGCAAGCTCGTGGCTAAGCTAGGAAACCCTCGAGACACAGGTCTCAATGAGCACGAGGCTGTGGTCAGCTTTGACAAGCAGGAGCGGAACAAGCCAAGCAGTGACACTCAACTTTGCAAGGATCAGCTCCTGTGTCCCCTTCCCACCGTCTGCTGCCAGGGTAGGGCATCTGTATTCACACATCTGGCTCAGGTGAGGATGGGGCCGGGAGCCACCGCTGCAGGTCATGTCATTCGAAAGCCCCCATCATTCCTTCCACTGGTGGGCCCTGGGAGCTGCTTCCCTCCTTGAGCTGAGAATGCCATCATCGGAGTGAGTCTTGGGTCTACAGATCTAGGGCTCTGTGTGTCCTGCTCGGGGCATGGTGAACATGGCTCATTCCTGGGAAGCGAGGACGGGAAGGGACTGGGTATGGGGCTGTAGTCTTCACATGAGGGTTCATTACCATGGAGGCCCAAGCAGCTGGGGACATGTGGTCCTGGGCAGGTATATTTCTGTTTGGAGGACGTGGGATTGGAAGCAGGTGTCAGTTATAGAGCGGAGCCCCAGGTGAAGTGGCGGATGCATTTCTGAGTAGCCAAGAAATAGGAAAGCGCCGGAAGAGGCAGGCCCATTAACGCAGGGGGAGGTTTTCAGGCCTCACCGTAGACGCTGCTCTATCAACAGCCGCTCACAGAGGGCCTCGAGGTAAGAACGTTTTGGCTTTTTTGGAAGTAGCTTTATTGAGATGTTATTTATGTATCACACAATTCATCCATTCAAAGTGTACAATTCAGCCAGGTGTGGTGACTCACACCTGTAACCCAGCACTTTGGGAGGCTAAGGTGGGAGGGTTGGTGGAGACCAGAAGTTCAAGACCTACTTGGGCAACATAGTGAGACCCAGTTTCTTAAAGAAAGAAAGAAAGAAAGAAAAAAGCAGTAGCTGGGCATGGTGGTGCATGCCTGTAGTCCCAGCTACTCAGGAAGCTGAGGCAGGAGGACCGCTTGAGCCTAGGGGAGGTGAAAGCTGCAGAGAGCTGTGATTGCACCACTGCACCTTAGCCTGAGTAACAGAAGCAAGACCCTGTCTCTAAAACAAAGTTTTATGGCTTTTTAGTATAGTCACAGAGTTGTACAACCATTACCACAATCAGCTTTAGCATTTTCATCACCTCAAAAAGAAACCCTGGGCTGGGCGCGGTGGCTCACGCCTGTAATTCCAGCACTTTGGGAGGCTGAGGTGGGTGGATCACCTGAGGTCAGAAGTTCCAGACCATCCTGGCCAACATGGTGAAACCCTGTCTCTACAAAAATACAAAAATTAGCTGGGCATGATGGCGGGTGCCTGTAATTCCAGTTACTTGGGAAACTGAGGCAGGAGAATCACCTGAACTTGGGAGGCAGAGGTTGCAGTGAGCTGAGATCACACCACTGCACTCCGGATGGGCAACAGAACGAGACTCCGTCTCAAAAAAAAACAAAAAAAACCCTACCCTTTAGTTGTTGACCCTCAATTTCCCCTCCCTGCCACTCCCAGCCCTTGGCAATAAACTGATCTAGTCTCCAGCTCTATAGATTTGCCCATTTTGTTCATTTCATGTAAATCGACTTAGTGTATGTGAGCTTTTGTGCCTGGCTTCCCCCTACCCACCCCCACAATGGAGTCTTGCTTTGTCATCGAGGCTGGAGGGCAGTGGTGCCATCTTGGCTCACCGCAACCCCCACCTCCCAGGTTCAATCAAGTCTCCTGCCTCAGCCTTCTGAGTAACTGGGATTACAGGTGTATGCCACCAAGCCTGGCTAATTTGTTTGTATTTTTAGTAGAGACGGGGCCAGATATGGTAGCTCATGCCTGTAATCCCAGCACTTTGGGAGGCTGAGGTGGGTGGATCACCTGAGGTTGGGAGTTTGAGGCCAGCCTGACCCACATGAAAAAACCTGTCTCTACTAAAAATACAAAATTAGCCTGCTTGTAATCCCAGCTACTCAGGAGACTGAGGCAGAAGAATCGCTTGAACCCAGAAGGCGGAGGCTGAGCCAAGATCGCACCACTGTAGTCCAGCCTGGGAGACAGACCAAGACTCCGTCTCAAAAAAAAAAAGGTGGGGTGCAGTGGCTCACACCTATAATCCCAGCACTTTGGGAAGCCGAGACGGGCGGATCACCTGAGGTTGGGAGTTCGAGACCAGCCTGACCAACATGCTAAAACTCGGTCTAAAAAAAAAAAAACCCAAAAACTAAACCAAAAAAACCCACGTGTGATTTTTTTTTTTTTTAAAGGCCTGACGATAGGCAATTCTGAAGGCTTTACTTGGCAGGCCTTAGGAGGGGCTACCCTCCCACACCAGGCTTGGGGTGCAGCCAGTGCCCTGTGGTCTCCGTTTGTATTAAGGGCTGAGGCCCCGAGGCTCTGCTGTGATGCATGTCTGCATTTTTAGCTCTGGTGTCTGCCTTCCTGGACCTCCTTATATGAGGTCTTGGGCAGGGGTCATCTTCAGGGGCCTCTGATAGGGCAGGAGGAGGAAAAAGAAGACCCTTTCCCCACTTTGGATTAGTACTCAGTACTTTGCCACTCTTAGCCCCCTCTTGCCCCGACCGAGGTCCATAAAACTGCCAGGAACCTTTCGCTGGGTTCCCCCACATCTGGATGATACACCAGACCCTCAATTGATGCCCCGTTGTGGGAAAATGGGAGAAGGGCAGTTGGCGCTTTCTCCAGTTTCTCCTTGTACCATCACGATGAGTGATCTCGGGCTTAACGCTGTCATTTTTGACTTGGTGTTTTGACACCTGATACCTCAACCCTCCCTTTTCCAGCTCAGCCGAACTCCCCACAGCCCCAGGAATCGGGACTCAATCTTTGATTGTGAAACGATGTCCACCTGTGAACAGTAAAGGTAAATGAGTGAGTAGGCTTGCGGATGCCGGGAGGATAATGACCAGTGATTATAGATGACCCCGTCTGGGAGCAGCAGTGAGTGTGGTAGTGAATGGCTGTCACGGGCAGGGCACGTTCTCTCATTGAATTTCCCAACGATTCTGTAAGGCAAGCATCTGTTCTGCATTTTGCAAAGAAACTGAAATTCTGAGAGGTGAAGTTACTGGTCCCAGGTTCCAAGCTGGGATTCCTCAGCTAACATGTCACCCCTCCCAAAAGGATTTTGTATCGTTTTTGTGCTTGAACTTTTTCCTTGTTTGCACTGATAAACTACATGTTTTATTTCCTGGGCGGGAGGCAGCCCCCATGGCCCTCCCATGAAAGAAATGTGGGGGCTTTCAAATGACACAGAGGTGGCCACCTGCTCCATCCTCACCTGGGCCAGGTGTGCTGATGCCGACGCCCACACCTGGCAGCCCGTGATGCAATGGGGACACAGGTGACTGCTGCTGTTTGGCTTGTTCTGCTCCTGCTTATCAAAGCTGAACACGACCTGGTCCTAATGGAGACTGGCTTCTAGGTGCCAAGCCTGTGTCCCGAGGGGTTTCCTGCCCTCCCATAAGTCTGCTCCTGAAAGACAAGCTTATCTGTGGTCTTTTATTTTCCTTATTCACAGAGACGGGTTCTCACTATGTTGCCCAGGCTGTTCTCAAACTCCTCATCCTCTCACCTCAGCCTCCCAAATTGCTCAGCTACCACACCCCGCCTATTTGTCTTGTTTCTGATCTGTGTCCCTGCACTAGAAAGTCAGCTCCTTCACTGGGCACAGTGGCTCATGCCTGTAACCGCAGCACTTTGGGAGGCTGAGGTGGGCAGATCACGAGGTTAGAAGTCTGAGACCAGCCTGACCAACATGGTGAAACCCCGTCTCTACTAAAAATACACAAAATTAGCCAGCTGTGGTGGTGCGTGCCGGTAATCCCAGCTACTCAGGAGGCTGAGGCAGGAGAGTCACTTGAACAGGTTGCAGTGAGCTGAGTTAGCGCCGTTGCACTCAAGCCTAGGCAACAGAGTGATACTCGGTCTCAAAAAAAAAAAAAAAAAAAGTAAACTCCTTGAGAGCAGGGGCTTTTGTCTGTCTTGCTACTGACTGCTGTATCCCCAGTGAACAGTGACGCACACAGTAGGTGTTTGCATTTTGGGAGGGGCCTGAGATCACTTTTAGCCCCTGTGGTTTTCTAGGAGGACTCACAGAGCTCAGAAAAGCCACTGCACTGATGGCCACTGTTTATTACAGGGAAAGATGCAGCATTAAATCAGCAAAGGGAAAAGGTGCATAGGGCAGGGAGGCCAGGCACGAGCTCCCAGAGGTTCTCTCTCTCTCTGGACTTGGGGATGGTACTTCTCGCAGCCATGGTGTGTGGCAACATGTACAGGGCACTGCCAACTAAGGAAGCTCCCCAGCGCCTTGTGTGCAGTGTTTTTATCGCCAGTCTTTCATGGCCAGGCTCATAGTTGACCTCAGTCTCCAGCCCCTCCAGAGGTTGATATCACATGGCCCAACCCCCTACCATAAATCATGTTATTAGCATAGACTGGCTGACGTGGTCCCAGGCCCCCAGGTAAAGAAAGACGCTGACGCTACTATCGGGCAGCATATTCCAAGGGCCTGGAGGTTCCTTCTAGGAGCGAGGCAAGGTTAACTTTTTTTTTTTTTTTTTTGAGACCGAGTCTCCCTCTGTTACCCAAGCTGGAGTGCAGTGGTGCAATCTTGGTTTATTGCTACCTCCACCTCCTGGGTTCATGCTATTCTCCTGCCTCAGCCTCCTGAGTAGCTGGGATTACAGGCACGTGCCATGACGCTGGGCCTATTTTTGTATTTTTAGTAGAGACAGGGTTTCATCATGTTGGTCAGGCTGATCTCAAACTCGGGACCTCAGGTGATCTGCCCACCTCTGCCTCTGCCTTCCCAAGTTCTGGGATTACAGGCAGGAGCCACCACATCTGGCTTGGGTTAATTTCTAGAAGGGGAATTGCTAGGAGAGAGATGTGCTTCCCCTTCCCCCACCCAACCCACATTTTTATGGCCACAATGTGAAGGTGTTTTGAGTGATATGAAAGGGAGGATGGTCTATGCCCTTGGAAATATTAAACTACCTGTTGTCAAGAGTTTCACGTACTCCAGATGTGAAGTGATCTGTCATTCACCTTTAACCCGCAAAACCTCAACGTGCTGTTTCCTCTTCGTTTTCCCTGAGAGCTCATGTCCTTTTTCTCCACTAGTTGCCAATTAGTTCATCTAGGTTTATGGCCTTTTCACTTAATTTTTTAAATTAATTTTTTGTTACTGAGACGAAGTCTCGCTCTGTCGCCCAGGCTGGCGTGCCGTGGCATGATCTCGGCTCACTGCAACCTCCACCTCCTGGGTTCAAGCATTTCCCCTGCCTCAGCCTCCTGAGTAGTGATCCGCCCGCCACAGCCTCCGGAAGTGCTGGGATTACAGGCGTGACCCACTGCACTGGGCCTGAGTTTTGTAACTTTAATTTGTATTTCCTTTTTAGTGATCTTGGCTCATTGCAACTTCCGCTTCCTGCATTCAAGTGATTCCTTTTCCTCAACCTCCCAAGTAGATGGTATTACAGGTGTGTGCCACTACACCTGGCTAATTTTTGTGTTTGTAGCTCAGACGGGGTTTCACTATGTTGGCCAGGCTGGTCTTGAACTCCTGACCTCAGGTGATCCGCCCGCCTCAGCCGCCCAAAGTGCTGAGATGATACGCGTGAGCCACTGTGCCAGGCCTAATTTGCATTTCTTTTATGTCTCAGGTTGAGCCTCTTTGCTGACACTCTATTTGTGTCTTTTTCCGTGAACGGGGTGTTTGTATACATTGTCCATCTTTGAATCTGTTCTTCTCCCCAACTAGATGCAATGCCGTTTTTATCATTGCTAACTCCGGCCCCTACTTGGTTTCTTTCTGACCTGTCGGTTCTTCACTTGAACACAACATCGTGCTGAAAGACACTTTGCCAGGAATTTCCAGCCCTTTCATTTTGCCAATGAGTAAAGGAGTCCAGAGGGGTTAAGTAACTTTTCTAAGGTCACACTGCTAATTGAACAAACAAGCAAAGAGATGAACCTTCCGTGCCCCGCCTTCTCCCGTCCACGCCCCGCCTTCTCCCGTCCACGCCCCGCCTTCTCCCGTCCACGCCCCGCCTTCTCCCGTCCACGCCCCGCCTTCTCCCGTCCACGCCCCGCCTTCTCCCGTCCACGCCCCGCCTTCTCCCGTCCACGCCCCGCCTTCTCCCGTCCACGCCCCGCCTTCTCCCGTCCATCTGACTTTTCCAACCTTACTAGTAATCCACAGGGAGCCAGGGAGCCAATTTCTCTGTAAATCTTTTTTTTTTTTTCTTTCGGCTATGGGGTCGCATTCTGTCGCCCAGGCTGGAGTGCAGTGGTGCAATCTCAGTTCATTGCAGCCTCCTTCTCCCAGGTTCAAGCCGTTCTCTTGCCTTAGCCTCACAAGTAGCTGGGACTATACAGGTGTACGTCACCACGCCTTGCTAATTTTTGTATTTTTAAATAGAGACAGGGTTTCACTATGTTGGCCTGGATGTTCTCAAACTCTTGACCTCAAGTGATCCTCTTGCCTCAGCCTCCCAAAGTGCTGGGATTACAGGCGTGAGGCACCAAGCCGGGCCTCTCCGTTCATCTTTTATGTGGAAGATAGGGTGGCAGTAGTGAGTGATTCATGAAGGCCAGGCAAGAGGAGCTCACTGCCCCCTGCTGGTTAATTCTTCTCTAGCACGGGGTAGCTACGGTTCTCTCACCTGCTTACCCTAGCTCTGCAAAATATCTTTTGGGGGTTTAAAAAGAAAGCTTCTATGAAAACAGACTAATAAGAAAAAATAAAAAATAAAAGCTTCTTCAGACCAGGTGTTGTGGCTCACATCCATAATCCCAGCGCTTTGGGAGGCTGAGGTGGGCAGATCATGGGGTCAGGAGTTTGAGACCAGCCTGACCCAACATGGTGAAACCCCGTCTCTACTAAAAATACAAAAATTAGCAAGGCGTGGTGGTGCACGCCTGTAATCCCAGCAACTCAGGAGGCTGAGGCAGGAGAATCTCTTGAACCCGGGAGGTGGAGGTTGCAGTGAGCCGAGATTGTGCCATTGCACTCAAGTCTGGGTGACAGAGCAAGACTCTGTCTCCAAAAAAAAACCCCAAAACCAAATCGATGTGGTTTGGCTGTGTCCCCAGCAGAATCTCCTGTGAAATGGTCATCTCCAGTATTGGAGGGCAGGCCTGGTTGGAGGTGATTGCTTTAGGCCAGAGGGAGTTCTCATGAGTGGTTTAGCACCATCCTCCCTTAGTGCTGTAGAGTAGTGAGTTCACAGGAGATCTGGTTGTTTAAAAGAGGGCGGCGCCTCCACCGTGCCTCTCTCTTGGTCCGCGCTTGCATCGTGATGTGCCTGTTCCACTTTGCCTTCTGCCGTGACTGGAAGCTCCCTGAGGCCTCCACAGAAGCAGATGCTGCCATGCTTCCTGTACAGCCTGTGGAACTGTGAGCCAATTAACCCTCTTTTCTTTATAAATTACCCAGTCTCAGGTATTTTATTTTCTTTTTTTTAAATATATATTTTATTGCATTTTAGATTTTGGGGTACATGTGAAGAACATGCAAGATTGTTACATAGGTCCATACGTGGCAATGTGGTTTGCTGCCTTCCTCTCCATCACCTATATCTGACATTTCTCCCCATGTTATCCCTCCTCAACTCCCCACTCTGCACTGTCCCTCCCCTACTTCCCCCCCGCAGACCCCAGAGTGTGATGCTCCCCTCCCTGTGTCCATGTGTTCTCATTGTTCGACAAACACCTATGAGCGAGAACATGTGGTGTTTGATTTTCTGTTCTTGTGTAAGTTTGCTGAGAATGATGGTTTCCAGTTTCATCCACGTCCCTCCAAAGGACACAAACTCATCCTTTTTTATGGCTGCATAATATTCCATGGTGTATATGTGCCACATTTTCCCTGTCCAGTCTATCATCGATGGGCATTTGGGTTGGTTCCAGGTCTTTGCTATTGTAAACTGTGCTGCAATGAACATTTGTGTGCATGTGTCCTTATAGTAGAACGATTTATAATCCTTTGGATATATACCCAGTAATGGGATTGCTTTTTCTTCCCTTTTTTTTTTTTTTTTTTTAGAGACCTCTTGTTGCCTAGGCTAGAGTGCAATGGCGCGATCTTGGCTCACTGCAACCTCCACCTCCAGGGGTCAAGTGACCCTCCTGCCTCAGCCTCCTGAGTAACTGGGATTACAGGCACCCACCACCACGCCCAGGTAATTTTGTATTTTGAGTAGAGGCAGGGTTTCTCCACGTTGGTCAGGCTGGTCTCGAACTCCTAACCTCAAGTGATCCGCCCACCTCAACCTCCCAAAGTGCTGGGATTACAGGTGTGAGCCAATGCACTCAACCTCAGGTATTTCTTTATAACAGCGTGAGAAGAGGTTAATACACAAATGAAAAGGCTGCCTTTTTCTTTTATTTTTTTTTAAGCAGAGTTTTGCTCTGTCACCCAGGCTGCAGTGCTCACAGCTCACTGCAGCTTCAACCTCCTGGGCTCAAGAAATGCTCCTGCCTCAGCCTCCTGAGTAGCTGGGACTACAGGTGTGTACTGTCACAATCGGCTTTTATTTATTTATATTTGTAGAGATGGAATCTCCCTGTATTCCCCAGGCTGGTCTTGAATTCCTGGGCTCAAACAGTCCTCCCGCCTCAGCCTCCCAAAGTGCTGGGAGTAAAGTCACGAGTCACTGCACCCACCAAAAAGGCTTCTGAATGCTGGTGATGCTGACCTGAGCCTGCTGGGTTTCAATCCATACTCCGGCCGAACTCACACTGACTGGAAGCTCAATCCCCAGTCATTGGCAAACCCAACCCCATAAGTTTCCTCCAGGTAGAAGGACTTTCTTTTTGGTGGGAGGACGGGGGTGGGCGGGGAGCTGGGGAGGTGGGAAGATACGGAGGCAGGAAGGTGGATCTATGGTGGATGACTTATCTAGGAGGGTCTGACTCTTTGCAAATTGAGTCCTGTGTCCCCACACTCTATCAAACCAGCTTACGGGGTTTTGGGCCACTGACGATGTAGACACAAAGAGCCCAGAGGTACAGGGACACTTCCCAGGCCGCCTCAGGTAGGATGGGGTGATGCACACCTGGCTGGTCATCAGAATGGCCTGCAGGGAGGGCCCCACCTTAGGAAGTCTGATTGTCCTGGCCTGGAAGGGGCCTGGGAATCTGCATTTGTAGCCAGTACTCCCTGTGATTGATGCTGCTGCATTGATGAGAAACTATGGCATCGAGGATTGCAAGGTTTCTGCTCAGGCTCCTGGCTTGGAATCGGGGGGGAATCCAGGCCTGTGGTCAGAGACTTGAGTCTCCTAGGGGGGAAGATGGAGAAAGTGATGGAGCAAAGCTGCCAGAGCTAACTGAGCAGGAACTCTGGCGCCAGATGGGGTGAAAATCATCCTGAGCTGTGTGACTTAGGGCAAGTGTCTTAACCTCTCTGTACCTCTGTTTCCTCATCTGTATCTCTGTTTCCTCATCTGTATCATGGGATGATCTTGTTCACCTTGCAGGGATTTTGCTGGAGGAGTTGACTGAATGAGTTAATATACAGGGAATGCTTTGCCTAGTGCCTCAACAATACCGTCTATTCTTTGCGATCCAAGGAAATCTCTCCTTTGTAAACTCTTCCACGATTTCCTGGCACAATAACTGTTCCTTTCTCTGCGTGAGGTCTGTCCATGGTGTGCTCAAAGTCTCCTGCTGTGTATCTCATTTCCCCACTGGCTCCTCCAAGCCAGCACCCCTCGGGATGTGGTTTTTGGCTTTTCCTCACAGTATTTAGCCAGCCGCACCAGAACTCATCATAGTCCCCAAGCAGCTGTGAGCTGAGGGGTCTTTTACGTCTTCATTCCTGTGGGTTGGGGGCTCCTGAACCCTGCTAGAGACAATGCTTGAGCTGGGGGCCGGATGCAGTGGCTCAAGCCTGTAATTGCAGCACTTGGGAGGCCAAGGTGGGTGGATCACCTGAAGTCAGGAGTTCGAGACTAGCCTGGCCAACACGGCGAAACCCTGTCGCTACTAAAAATACAAAAAATTAGCTGGGTGTGGTGGCACATGCCTGTAGTCCCAGCTACTCAGGAGGCTGAGGCAGCAGAATAGCTTTGAATTCGGGAGGTAGTGGTTGCAGTGAGCCGAGGTTGCGCCATTGCACTCCAGTCTGGGCAAAAAGAGCAAAACCCATCTTTTAAAAAAAAGAAGATGCTAGAGCTTGGGAAAGGGGAGGTGGAAGCATTGATTTCAAAATATGAAAAGAAAATTGGCCAAACTAAAAGCATAAATAAGTTTTCATAAAACATGGTGTGTCAACCAGTCAACTGTGTCTTAATTTGACTCTAAGAAAATTGTATTAAAAGTACATTTAACTGTCCATCAAGAGATAAATGGCTACACAGGAAGTGGTCTATCCATTCAGTGCATTGTTATTCAGCCTCAAAAAGGAATGACGTACTATTTCACATTACGTGGCTGAACCCCAAAACCGTCATGCTGAGTAGAAGAAGCCAGACAAAAAGGCCACCTACTGACCCATTTATGTGAAGTGTCCAGAATGGGCAAATCTGTAAGGACAGAAAGCCTATCAGTGGTGGCCAAGGACAAGGGTCAGAGGTGCCAGGAGTGATTGCTTACTATGTATGGGATTTCTTTTTGCAGTGAAGGTATTATAACATTGGTTGTAATAATGATTGCAAAACTCCCCATCTTAAAAACCATTGAGTTGTATTCTTCATTTTTATTTTGAGATAGAGTCTCACTCTGTCTCCAGGCTGGAGTACAGTGGTGCTATCTCAGCTCACTACAACCTCTCCTCCCGGGTTCAAGTGATTCTCCTGCTTCAGCCTCCCGTGTAGCTGGGATTACAGGCGCCCACTGCCACCACCAACATGCCTGGCTGATTTTTTTGTACTTTTAGTAGAGACTGGTTTTCACCATGTTGGCCAGACTGGTCTTGAACTCCTGACCTCAGGTGATCCACCTCCCTCAGCTTCCCAAAGTGCTGGGCTTACAGGTGTGAGCCACTGCGCCCAGCCGAGTTACGCACTTTAAATGGGAGGAGTGAGCCAAGTATGGTGGCATGTGCCTGTAGCCCCAGCTACTTGGGAGGCTGAGGTGGGAGGATCGCTTGAGCCTAGGAGGTTGAGGCTGCAGTGAACTGTGATCACACCACTGCAGTCCAGCTTGGGCAACAGAGTGAGACCCACCATCTCAAAAACAAAACAAAAAAACACCGTGAAAACCAAAAGTTGTGGGTGGAGGTGAGTTGGAGGTGAGAGAAGGGGAGGTGTGGGACCTAGGATGAGCGCTGAGCAGGTGTGAGCAGACCCTTGGCTCCGGAATTATTTCCTTGTCCTCTCAGAGGCCGTGAACCTGGAGCTTTGCAAAACCCGCTGCTGCTGTGATACGAGCCATCTCCAAAGGGCTTGCTGAGCCAGACCTCCCATTGGCTTTTCCTAACCTGAGCGCTGGGAAAGGCAAACCCAACATCAGACTATACAACTAGATAGTGGCGATGGTTGCAGTGTCATCAGTGGACACGATGCCACTAAGCTCGATACTTCAGAGTGGTTAAAATGGGCTGGGTGTGGTGGCTCATGCCTGTAATCCCAGCACTTTGGGAGGCTGAGGTGACTGGGTCACTTGAGCCCAGGACTTCCAGACCAGCCTGGGCAACATGGTGAAACCCCGTCTCTACCAAAAAAAAAAAAAAAAAAATTAGGTGGGTGTGGTGGCACAGACCCTGTAGTCCCAGTTACTTGAGAGGCTGAGGCAAGAGGATTGCTTGAGCCAGGGAGGTGGAGGCTGCAGTGAGCCATGATCTACCACTGTACTCCAGCCTTGGTGACATAGTGAGCCCGTCTTTTTTTTTTTTTTTTTTGAGATGGAGTCTAGCTCTGCTGCCCAGGATGGAGTGCAGTGGCACAATCTCTGCTCACTGAAAACTCCGCCTCCTGGGTTCAGGTGATTGTCCTGCTTCAGCTTCCCGAGTAGCTGGGATTATAGGCTCCTGCCACCATGCCCAGCTGATTTTTGTATTTAGTAGAAACTGGGTTTCACTGTGCTGCTCAAGCTGATCTTGAACTCCTGACCTTGTGATCTGCCCCAAGACCTCCCAAAGTTCTGGGATTATAAGCAAGAGCGACCATGCCTGGCAGTGACTCTGTCTTTTAAAATAAATGGTGAAAATGGTCAGTTTTGCATTGTTAATATATATAAAATTATACTGCAATTAATAAGAAACAACCACCACACTGCGTTGCCGTCTGCCCTGCGATCTCTGTTTACGAGGCTGGAAGAGTAGTCAAGCTCCTTTTCTTCCCCTAGGCTTTTTTTCCCCTCATTGGTCAGGAGCCCCCCTCCCCTCCTCTCTGTTGGGTCCGGGGTGCTAATAACTTTATTGGAGGCTTCTGATTGGCTGGATCTCTGTTCTGAATGCCCCCCACCTCCCCTTCTCCCCTCCTGGGCTGGGAGAGTGGGTTGAAGCGGAGCCCTCCTCTTTGGGGAAAAGATTCCTTTCAGGACTAGCTGAGCTGCTCTGGAGCCTGAGGCTGGTGGCCCCAGGGCTGGCCGAGGGGTGATGCCGGCCCCCATGGAGCTCCTCAGTCTGGTCCTGCTCTGGCCGCTGGTGGCAGTGACTGTGGAGAGTAAGTAAAACTGATGCGCGTTCCTGGTTCTGTCTAGTGAAGCGAGGGGCAGCCCAGATGCGCCTGGGGTGGTGCTTTTGTAGCCGGATGGCTGCTGACCTGCCTTTCCACTGCCACCTTTTCATGGGGCAGAAGAGCGAGAGATGACAGGTGAATCCTCATCTCTCACTCACTTCCTCCACCAGCATCCTCTGGAAACTCAGGCAAGGAAGGGGGATTGGGAAGCTGCAGAGACCAGATCTGAAGCCCGGAGTGAGAAAACGCTGCCTTCCAGGCTCACTGAGCTTGAGCCCGGGGGGTATCGAGGCTGCAGTGACCCAATATCAGGCCACTGCACTCCAGCCTGGGCGACAGAGTGAGATCTTGTCTCAACAAACAAAAAGCAACTTATCTTAATTTTCCTGGTACCCACACTTAAAAATGTAAAAAAAAAAAAAAAAAAAAAAGGCAGGTGAAATTAATAACATATTTTATATAAACTAATATATCCTATATATAATTAGAAAATATCAATAGAAAGTATTAATGATATATATATTTCCCATTCTTCAACATTCCATGTGTATATTATACTTATGACATTTCAATTTGAATGCTAAATTTTCATTTAGAGATCAAATACTTGATCTCTTTAGATGTCTTAAAATACAGAGTTGAGAAAGTATGTTTAGTTACTATGCTAAGTTGTTTCAAACATATTGGAAAGTTTTCTTTTTTAAAAAATATTTTTTATAGAGACGGGATTCACCATGTTGCCCCAGCTGGTCTCAAACTCTCAGGCTTAAGCAATCCTCCCAAAGTGCTGGGATGACTGGTATGAACCACTGCACTTAGCTAAAAGTCTATTAATAATTGAGTATTGGTTTTTCATTTAAATAAAATTAAATGAAAAGTTTCTCTGTAACTAGTAACGTTTCAGATGCTTAATAGCCACGTGCTGGACAGCACAGGCCAGATTGTGGGGTCTTTTATTAGTTGTAAATGATTGTTTTGATAGTTGGGCTTTTATTTGAGCATATAACACTGCCTGGCATACCATAGGTGCTCGGTAAATTGTGTTGGCTTCATAAAAGAATGCACACGGATCAGAACTGACAGCTGAGAAAGCTGAAATGGGACTTGATTGCATTTGCTGGCTTGAGATGACGTTGATTTCAGTCCATTTCAGGTCTCTTTCAAGAAGTTAGTCGGATCTGACTGAAGAATTTATTATCGCCAGTGTGCAATGTTGTCCCATCCTTGGTTAATCTATTATGAATCTATCATTGCATTCCGTTTTTCTGAAATTTTAAAAATATTTTACGTGTGTTTTTTTAAGTGCTCAGGAAATGGAAGGGGTGGGGTACAGGGTTAATTCAAGCACAAGGCTCTCGAAGCTCAGCTCACTTCTGCAGGTCATGGTGGATGGAGGCTGGCGGGCCAGGCTGCTTTGTAGCCTAGCAGAGCTGGAAAGCAGATGCAGGGATTGTCTGTTGAGCAAACAAGCAGAATGCTGGGCTTGTGCACGACCGAGAATGTCATGATTAGGCACACATAGGTGTAACTTGCTGCCCAGTGTCTGAGTGATCAAAGAGTTGAAGGAAAGTTGGAAGGGAAATTGATTGGGTTAAATGTCTTTGAAATGTGATTTTATCTGTTGATACTCTACTTGAATGCAAAGAGGGATTTGTTAGATGTGTCAGAATATTTAGGGGAAAAAAACCCTGTCGAATATCCTACCACGTTCTGTTGTTTCAAAGGGTCTAAACAAAATAGTATATATAATGCACTGCAGCTCCCACCCCTCCCCATTTTGGGGAAATGATTTTTTTTTTTTTTTCTTTTTCAGACAGGGTCTCACTCTGCTGCCCAGGCTGGAGTACAATGGTGTGATCTCGGCTCACTGCAACCTCTGCCTCTTGGCTCAAGCAGTTCTCCCACCTCAGTCTCCTGAGTAGCTGGGACCAAGATGTGCGCCACCATGCCTGGCTAATTTTTGTAGAGAGGGGGTTTTGCCATGCTGGTCAGGCTGGTCTCGAACTCCTGAGCTCAGCCATCTGCCCACCTCGGCCTCCCAAAGTGCTGGGATTACAGGCATGAGCCACCGCGCCCAGAAACAATTGGTTTTTCGAGGGGTTAAACAGGTCAGCCTATGTAGCAATGACCAGTCGAGGTGCACTGGGGTAGCTTTGGGGATGGAAGTGGTATTATTGAAATGCCATCCCATGGAAATGGCTGCAGATGGATGCCTGGTTAAGGCACTGGAGGGTGTGGATGGTGGCTGGGAAAGATCCCGCAAGTGGCTGGGAGGAAGGGGAAACAAGGCTTAAAAGTAGGTGGCAGGCCCGGAGCGGTGGCTCAAGCCTGTAATCTCAGCACTTTGGGAGGCCAAGGTGGGCAGATCATGAGGTCAAGAGATGGAGACCATCCTGGCCAACATGGTGAAACCCTGTCTCTACTAAAAATAAAAAAAAATTAGCTGGGTGTGGTGGCGTGCACCTGTAGTCCCAGCTACCCGGGAGGCTGAGGCAGGAGAATTGCTTGAACCCGGGAGGCAGAGGTTGCAGTGAGCCCAGATCGCGACACTGTACTCCAGCCTGGCGACAGAGCGAGACTCTGTCTCAAAAAACAAAATAACAAAGTAGGTGGCAGTGCAAGGGCTGCGTGGCTGGTGGAAGAGAGGGTGGGAGGGAGAGAAGAAGGGAGGGAGGGAGGGGTGCTGACCTTCCCAGGGAGAGAGCTCTGGAAATCCCTGGCAGTTTCCTCAGCAGCCTGAACTTGGGGCCAAGGGGCCACCTCACCACGTCTGCTCATGCCCTGGTTGTCCTCTACCCCTTGAATGGCGGGAGAAGGGAGACACCCACCGGGGAGCGGCAGCAGCTCCTGCCATTTCCTGCAGCAGCCTCTTGGTCTTGCCTTTGCTGGTTCTCTGTTCATTCACGCATTTTCTCACTTACTCTCCGATTCATTCAGGATGAGGGTATGGCTGGGGACTCTGGAGCCAGAGTGCCTGGGTTCAAGTCTCAAGGCTCCACCGTTAACCAGCTGTGTGCACCTGGGCAAGTCACTTCAGGACTAGGTGCTTTATTTGTAAAATGGGGAATAAGAAGGGCATTGACTCGGCTAGATTGTCAGGGAGATCAAACACGATGAATTAATAAAGGGGTGCAAGTGTTCATGGTATTCATTTATCCAATCTTTCCAGTCTCTACGGAATTCCAGGAGCTGGCGGTTACAGTGTTAAATAGGACAATCAAAATAATTAAATCACATACCAATTTTGAAAGGGTTCCGTTGAGAATAGGGTGCTATGTAGAGGTGGAGGTAGGAAACCTACTCAGGACAGGGTGGTCAGGGTGGGCCAAGGAGGGACATTTATGCTGAGACCTAAGGGATGCTGGGACATGGAGGGCAGGAGGAACAGAGTTGAGGCAAGTGGGAATGGCATGTGCAAAGGCCTTGAGCTGGGGAGGAGCCACCAGCATGCCTGGAGGGCAAGAGGGGGCAGGCAGAGGCCTGCTTGCCTGGTTAGGGTTTTACTGTAAGTCTGTGTGTTGAGGGGTGTGTGGTGGGGAGGAGCCCCAGGAGCTGTTAAGCAGGGAGTGATGTGATGTGATCTGATCTGTGTTTTTAAAGACTGACCCTGGCTGCTGGGAGGAGGATGAGTCATGGACACAGGGAAAATAGCAGGCTTCTTCAGTCATCTGGCCAGGAGGAGGTGTGGCTTTGTCTAGAGTGAGAGCCACAGAGTAGGAGGCACATGGGTAGCAGAGGGGAGGGATGCATAGGAGGAAGAATGGGAGGGGCTCTGAGGGGAGGGGACAGGGGATGGATAGATGGATGGATAGAGGCGAGATGGCGAGCTGGATGGATGGATGTGGGGGAGTGGGTGGATGGATGGGTAGGAGGTGGGAGACGGTGGATGAATGGATGGGTGGGTGGATGGATGGATAGGAAGGGGGAGTGGGTGAATGGGTGGGTGGATGGATGGATAGGAAGGGGGAGTGGGTGGGTGGGTAGATGGAAGATGGGTTGGGGGTAGGTGGGTGGATGGATGAATACGGGGAGTGGGTGGGTTAATGGATAGGAGTGGGAGTTGGTGGATGGATGGATAGGAGGGGGAGTGGGTGAATGGGTGGGTGGATGGATGGATAGCAGAGGGGAGTGGGTTGGTGGGTGAATGAGAGGGGCAGTGGGTGGATGGATGGATGGATGGGGGAGTGGTGGGTGGATAGGTGGATGGATAGGAGGGGAAGTGGTGGGTGGATGGATAGGAGGGGGTTGGGGAGGTAGATAGGAGGGGGTGTTGGGGGTGGATGGATGGATAGAGCGGGGATCGGGTGGGTGGATGGATGGGAGTGGGGATGGGTAGATGGACTGACGGATGGGAAGAATGGAGACCTGCGTTGGGTGATGAAATCGGCAGAGCTTACTGACATGTTGGACTCAGGTGGTGATGAGGGTGTGGCGGCACGAATGATTGCCACCTTGAGCTATCAGGGATGATGGTGCCAGTACCCAAGATGGGGAAGAGCAAATTGGACAGATAGGGAAATTGCTTCCAGTCTTTGTGGCCCTCCCTCCCCTGGGGACATTTTGCAAAGTCTGGGGAGAGCTGGCATTATCGTTTGTCATCCCATTAGTCCCCCTGGACCCTTAAATGTCTTCTTCCTTGAGTAGGTCAGTGGCCCATAGGGTGGGGCTATCCTATGCCTCTTTCTAGCCTCACCCTGGTTCCATCTGATTTGCAATTTCAGAGATTCCAGATTCGCAGGTGGGGCAGGCGGCCTCCTGCATGACTGCATGCACAGGTGAGTGATTCTCTCAGGATGGCTGAGCACACCTCTAGACCAGGAGCCTGAGCCCAGTACAGGGCCCGAGGGTGAAGCTGTCAGATGGGATCAGAGACAGCCCCAGAGGGCCCTGGCTATGTTCCCAAAGATACCAGTTGGGAGGACCAGGTCTAGTTCTGCAAAGGCCATCCACAGACTTAAACGGTAAGCAAGCTCAGAGTAAAATGCCTTATGCCATCCCAGCCCCCAAGGCCCGGGACTTTTTCCTCATACCTGTGGGCCGCAGGTGGAATAAATGTCTTTGGCCAGGTGATGCCATTTGCATTTTGGAGTGGAGCAGATGAAAAAACCTTTTGGGAAGAAATTCTTTGGAAAGAGAGAAGCATCTTAGGAATATGAGGTGTGGTTCTGTCTCAAGGAAATTGACATGAGAATGTCAATTCAATCACAAGCCTTAGGGAGGAGTGAGGTGTCATAATTAGGTTTCACACTTGATCCCCTGGCCACAATAGAAGGTTAGAGATTTGGCTCGAGAATTACAGACCTCTCCGTTCCCTAAATCGGCTCTTCCCCAGAGCAATTACTCTCCTCAGCCCGAGATCCCCCAAGGTTGGCCAGCTTTACAACTTTCTCTTCTGTGAAGATCAGGATAACAGCCCCCCAAAGCCACCTGATGTCCTTCAAGGTGGTAGGTGAGGAGTCAGACTGCCAAGGGTGGAATCCCAGCTTTGTGACCTTGCGTAAGTTAGTTAACCTCTCTGAGCCTCCGCTTTTTCTACTGTAAGATAGAGAAAATAGAGTATTCACCTCAAAGTTGGTTATAAGGCTTAAATGAGTCACTGTAGATGAATGCTTCTCAGCTGGGGTAATTGTGGCCCTCCCTTCCCTGGGGACATTTCGCAAAGTCTGGGGACATTTTTGGTTGTCACACCTGGGCTGTGTGGGTAGAGGTGTTGTCACACCTGTGGCATCTCGTGGGTAGAGGTCAGGGATGCTGCTAAATTTCCTGACAACACACAGAACAGCCCTCACAAACAGAATTCCCTGGCCCCAAATGTTAATAGTGCCCAGGCTGAGAAACCTTGACATGAGAAGAAGGCTTAGCCCATGATGACACTGGCTGGCGCTTACTGAGCACTTACTGTTACTATCTTTATTTTCTTTTTCATCCTTATGAGGGTATGCAGCTACTCAACCTTTCCCCAAGCTGGGGACAGGAAGCTCAGAGCCCAGATGGAGGGAGAGAGAGGTGCGAGCAAGGATGCTTGGAGGTGGAGTTGGGGTCCCAGATGGCTGCAGATCATCAAGGTGACATTACTCTCTCTCTCTGCCCTCCAGGGTCAGCTGGGCCCCTCCTCCATGTGGGCACCAGATACACCTATCGCTTTTCCACCAACACCAGCACCAGCCTGCAGGAGGTCCCGGTGGAGGGGAGTGGCCTTGGCCTCCACGGCTTGGCTGTCCTTGATGTGCTTGGCCCATGCCAGATGGCTTTACAGGTGAGTGTCTTTGGGCAACTGGGAGGTCACGTTGACACTGGGGAAGACCCAGAGGAAGCCACAGCCCCTCACCTCCAATTTCCAGTTTGCTTGATAAGCAGAGGAGCTTTCTGAGAAATCTTCTATTTGGCAAGTGAGGGCCCGTGAGAGGAATGTGGAAAAGTGGTGCCATTTTGGTTGTAAGAGGTGCCATAGAGGGCCCACTGGGGGAATAGCAGAGGTTAAGGAAGGAATATTTTTAGGGCAGGTTGGGGGAATTCCTTGGAGTGAGAAGAGCCATAGAATGGGGACATACTGTGACCTAGCGGTGGACTGAGAGACACATCTGAAGGTCTAAGGGTGAGCAAAGTCAAATCGAGTCAAGGCCTTTGGACAACAGAATAGACCGGGTGGAAGTCTATTCCCAGGAAGGCCTGCCCTGGCCTGCTTTCTGCTAGACACTGGACTGGCAGTACCTGGGTCCACAAGCTCAGGTTAAAGGCAAACAGTGAGGTGCAGTGGTGGTAGGTCCTAGGTTAAGGCAGAATTATGTGCTAGGCCCACTTGGTGGGTTGCAGGTTTCTTTTCATTAAGATTTTCTGGAAGCTCCTCAATGTTTTTGCAAGTGGAAGTGCTTGTCCATTTGCCTCTGTCCCATTTCTCATAACCCTCATATTTTTTCCTGGATAAACCCTCTCACCCCCGATAAGTGGCCTTTTAGTTTCTGCTGGAGTCTCATCTTATATTGTGATGCGTTTTTGTACTGGCTGGAATGCTTGCTAACAAGAGTTTCTCAAAACTGTTTTGTTGCATTTTCATGTAGACCACAGAATGGGGTCTTTCATGGAGTGGCCCTGAGCTGCCTCTGAATTCTTACAGTGTCCAAAATGTCAGAACTGCTGCTTTGTTAGTCTTTGTCATCCTTTTACATCCTTCAAAACACTTGTAGTTGCTTTTATCTGCAGGGCCAGTTCTCACAAAGCAAGTTGTGCCGTGTTGCAGTTTTATTCATTTGTTTGCTTTACGCATTGAAGAAAAGTTGCCAATGTCAAATGTTGGCAAGGGTATAAAGAACTGGTTTGTTTCAAAGATTTTAGATGAAAATGGAAAGTTTCTGGCCCCTTTGGAGGTTAATTAATTAAACATACTTTTAGAGTAAAAAGTGTAAAAATCACAAATCTTCAAAACAAGGAATTTACATAAACCAAACACCTATGTAGTGATCACCAGAGCAAGAAACAAAATATAACCCCCGAGCCTCCTTCATACTTCTTCTTGGTCACTTCTGCCAAGGGTACAGCTTCTTTTTTTTTTTTTGAAATGGAGTCTCACTCTATTGCCCAGGCTAGAGTGCAGTGGCACAATCTCAGCTCACTGCAACCTCCGCCTCCCCAGTTCAAGTGATTCTTCTGCATCAGCCTCCTGAGTAGCTGGAATTACAGGTGCACACCACCACGTCCAGCTAATTTTTGTACTTTTAGTAGAGACGGGGTTTTACCATGTTGGCCAGGCTGGTCTTGAACTCCTGACTTCAAGTGATCTGCCTGCCTTGGCCTCCCAAAGTGCTGGGATTAAAGCGTGAGCCACTGCGCCTAGCCTGCCTTTTTTATTTCTATCACCATAGATGAGTTTTGCCTGTCTTTGAACTTCTCACTGATGGAATTGTACAGGATGCTTTCCTCTGTGTCTGGCTTATTTGTATGTGTATTTTTTTTTTTTACTGTGATTATAATATGGAATACACCATTTCAACATCTTAAGTGTATGATTCAGTGGCATTAAGTACTTTCACAGTGTTGTACAACCATCACCACCCTCCATCCCTAGAACGTTTTCGTCGTCCTAAATAGCTCTGTACGCATTGATGGCGGCTTCCCGTTCCCGCCCTGCAGACCCTGGTCACCTCTACTCTGCTTTCTGTCTCTGCGAACTTGCCTGTTTTTTAGGTACGTCACAGAAGTGGAATCACATAACATGTGACTGTTTGTGTCTGGCTTATTTTAGTTAGCATAACTTTTCAAGGTTCATCTACATTGTGGCATGTAGCAGAACTTCATTCCATTTTTTTAAAAAATGTTTTTTATTTATTAAAACGGAGATGGGGTTCCACCATGTTTTCCAGGCTTGTCTCGAATCCCTGACCTCAAGTGATCTGCCTGCCTCAGGCTTCCAAAGTGCTGGGATTACAGGCATGAGCCACTGTGCCCAGCCAAAATCTATTAATTTTTTTTTTTTTTTTTGGAGACAGAGTCTTGCTCTGTCACCGAGGCTGGAGTGCAGTGGCTCAATCTTGGCTCACTGCACCTACCACCTACTTGGGTCAAGAAAGTCTCCTGCCTCAGCCTCCCAAGTAGCTGGGATTACAGGTGCCTGCTACCATGCCCAGCTAATTTTTGTGTTTTTAGTAGAGACAGGGTGTTGCCATGTTGACCAGGCTGGTCTCAAACTCCTGATCTCAAGTAACCCACCTGCCTCAGCCTCCCAAAGTGCTGGGATTACAGGCATGAGCCACTGTGACTGGCTGTATTAAATTTAAACACTGAAATCAGTTCTTTTAGGGAGGATATTTTGCATTTTTAGAAAGTCTACCTTTTGCAACACACACACACACACACACACACACACACACACACACCCTCCCACACACACCCCCTTTGGTGATGCTGGGGTATCCAAGTCTTCGTTATGGGCTAAGCCTTTGTTTGCTCTATGATGGAACATATTCCTGTTGATGCTGTAGAGTCCTATGAATCCCTCAACCAAACTGCCAGTGTCTTTTTGGGCAGAATGAGAACTTTCCAGACATTTAGCAGGAAGCTTTAGGTACTTAGCTATCTCAGTGATCCGCCTCTGGAGACATTCAGCCTTCACCACCCAGGCTTCGTCCCTGGTCCAGGGAGGGGTCTCTCTGCCTTGCCCCCAACATGGGTTCATGTATTCTGCTGGCCCTTGACCTGCTTTGTGGGTGGGGTGCTGGCGAGGTCCTGGGGTATGCCGGGAGAGGTCACCAACTCGCCGTGCTTTCTGCTTCAGCTCCGAGACTTCCAGGTGACATCCATCCTGGGGTCCAAGGCGGAGCTTCTGAAGGAGTCGGAGAGCCTGAGGTAAGACACTTGGCTATGGGGCCGGGACCTGCTCATGATGGGGCTGGAGGTGTGAGCCCTCTGCCGTCTTTGAACAGCTGTCTAGCTCTGGGTGCACTGAATTACATTAGGACAAACAGTTAGGGTGACCCCTCTGTAGCAAAGAGATGCCATCGTGGACTGAAGTTCAAGGAAGTTTCTGTATTTGTTTTGACCTTGTCAAGCACCTAAGGAGACCGCTGTGGGGCGGGTGCCTTCATGTAGGAGCCTTGGGTGACCCCACCGGGTGTCTTACCTGGTGGGAGGAACGCATCCTGTAGTTCTGGCTGTGCCCCCAAGCGTGTCCAGATTTCACGCCTGTCAATCACCGCCTGGGCATCATTGTTGAGGGTGTTCTGGAAGACTCCAGCTCATGGGACTGCTGGGCCCGTGGAGGTCTGCCTCTTCCCTCCCCCGCTCTGCCGAGACCCCATCCTCTCCCACCCCAAGCTAAGCTCCCCTTTTGTGACCCAGCCAAGCCTGGGATTCTCCCTGTGGCTTGTTTCCCAGGCCTCCCTGACAGTGGCCTCTGTGGCCTCAAAGCTCAGAGGGGCCGCCAGTCTGAAGACAACTCCTTCTCTGCAGACTCCTCTTCCATTTTTATGCGAATTCATTTGTTAAGATATAAAGCCTTTGTCTAGGGATACCAGGATGGGGGATGCTGCTGAGGGACAGACAGATCCCCACTGAAAGGCAAGGGGAGGGTCCCCTCCAAGGGGACTATTGTCCCCCAGCTCCTCATCAGAAATGCTAAGTCAGCGGGGCCAGGGGTTGTCACTTCCTGGAGGCCAGACTGACATTGCTATTCTGGGAGTGGTGGGTGCCATTAGCATTTCCCTCCATCAAGGCCTGAGACCCAGGGGACTGCTTTAAGAAGACCCCCAGGCCCTAGTTGGAGCTGGAGCGTGACTGCCGCCCCCACCGCCCCTCCCCCAGAAGTAGAGGTGGTGACATCTGTTCTCCAGGGCTCTGTCTTGCCAGCCTGTAGGGTTTGGGGACTCGGCAGCTTCCCGGCATCCTGCAGCATCTTTGTCTTGCCCTTTCAAGCTCCATGCAGGGAAGGAGGATTTCACCACCCCTCACCCCCCACCTTCCCATCCTTCACTCTGCAGATACCAGACCCAGGCCCCTTTCTGCCAGGCAAAGGGCCGGCGGGAAGAGCATCAGGCTGAATTCTGGTCCTAGCTCCTCCCCTGGCTTGCTGTGTGACATCCCCCAAGAAGGCCCCTGTCTTGGGACCGCATTTCCTTGTCTCGGCAATGACAGAGTCTCAAGTCCCTTCCAGGTCAGGGTTTCTGCAGCCTGTGACGCAGGAGCCTGCCTGGGTTCACATCCCAGCTGGGGCCCTGAGCTAGACACTGCGTTGCTCTGAGCCTGCTTCCTCATCTGGAATGTGGGTGGAGGGATGACAATGACCTCCCTGGTGGGATCTGTAGGGGAGGGAACGACTCTCTTTACCTACCTGGGTTCTGTAGTTGTGCTAGAAATGAACCGACATTAGAAGGGGTAGCAGATTTTTTACATGCACAGGGACATTTCAGAATGAAAGAGTGAAGGCCCCCAAAGTGGTGAATTTGGGAGCTTATGTACAATTTTTATGGGGGAAGGGGAGGAGGGAGGGAGGCAAGTTAGAAGGCAGTAGATGGTTTCTAGAAAACAGGAATGGACCTTTAGAAGAAGAGGTGGGAGAGGCCGGGCGCGGTGGCTCACGCCTGTAATCCCAGCACTTTGGGAGGCCGAGGAGGGCGGATCGTGAGGTCAAGAGATCGAGACCATCCTGGCCAACATGTAAAACGCCGTCTCTACTAAAAATACAAAAATTAGCTGGGTGTGGTGGCATGCACCTGTAATCCCAGCTACTCAGGAGGCTGAGGCAGGAGAATTGCTTGAACCTGGGAAGTGGAGGTTGCAGTGAGCCAAGATCGTGCCGTTGCACTCCAGCCTGGAGACAGAGGGAGATTCCATCTCAAAAATAAAATTATATTAAAAGAAGAGACAGGAGATGCGCTAGTGTGGGATGCAGTTTGTCTGGGTGTGGTGTCACCTTGCAGTATCCTCTCTTAGGATGAGAGCTGCTCTCCCAGGTGATGAAACTCCCTGGAGAGGATTGATGACAATTAGGTTCCTTTTGGGGGATATGTCTTAAGGCAGC
This sequence comes from Aotus nancymaae, assembly GCF_030222135.1. Lineage (NCBI taxonomy): Eukaryota > Metazoa > Chordata > Mammalia > Primates > Aotidae > Aotus > Aotus nancymaae. Next base: position 15,008,842 of record NW_026988463.1, read on the forward strand.
AGAGGGGGAGTTCAGAAAGCGTCTCCCCATATTTGCTGTTGCTCGACAAATACAGCCTTCAGTTCAAAATAGACCAGAGGCTGGGTGTGGCGGCTTAAGCCTATAATCCCAGTGCTTTGGGAAGACTAAGGCTAGAAGATTGCTTGAACCCAGGAGCTTGACAGCAGCCTGGGCAACATAGCAGAAACCTATCTTTACAAAAAGTTTAAAAATTAGCTGGGCATGGTGGCCACATGGCAGTGGTCCCAGCTACTCAGGAGGCTGAGGCAGAAGGATCGTGTAAGGCCAGAAGGTTGAGGCTGCAGTGAGCTATGATCACGCCACCGTACTCCAGCCTGGGCAGCAGAGCGAGACTCTGCAAAAAAAAAAAAAAAAAAAAAAAAAAAGTCAATATACCCAGGTGGCATAATTTGGGGTGGCACATTCAGAATGCCATCAACTCCTTCTTGGGATTAAGTGAGATGCTTTGGAATGATTGCCTAATCTTGGGGGCTCAGCCTTTCATTCTTTGACACTTGTCTGACACACCTGTCCTTTTGTCCCGGGGTGACAAGGCTGGGGTGGCTCAGAGCCGAACTAGGCTGCCCCAGAGCCCCGCTGCAGAGGGAAGAAGTCGGGGGTATGTGGGGTTCCCCATGTGGGGTTCTCCAGGTGCTCCACATGGGGGCTGGCCTGCAGGAGGGCAGGAATGCTGTGGCCTCTGGCAGTCAGCAGGTGACCTGGGGCACCAGAGGGTCCCGCTTGATCCCTATCTGCCCTCTTGCAGCACTGCCCTGGGCCGTAACCCACTCCACTTCATCCTGCACTCTGGGCGTGTGGCCCGCCTGTGTCCCCGCCCCGATGAGCCACGCTGGGTGCTGAACGTGAAGCGTGCCGTGCTGAGCCTCCTGCAGGGCCATGCAGGGGCCTGCAGCCCCAAGACCCTGGATGAAGTGAGGCCAGGAGATGGGAAAGGGCGGGGAGTGGGGGTGAGGTGGACAAAAGGCCGACCTGTCCCCCACCGTGTCCACCCAGGTGGACATCCTGGGCCAGTGTCCTACCACATACCAGTGCCATGGGGACTGGCTGCACAAGACCAAGGACCTGGCTCGGTGCTCCCTGCGCAGGGGACGCTCCTCGCTGCATTCTCAGGCCCTGCCTGGAGTGGCCGTAAGTGCTGGGCGGGCCAGGCCCCTGACAGCTGCTGTGCTGGACCCTCCTCTTCCTCCTTTTTTCTCCCTTTTCCGGCTTCCGTCCTCAGCTCCCCCTCCTCTCCTCCAATTCCTTCTCTTCTTGGTCCTTTCTTTACCTACTCTCCTCCCTTCCCCTTCCCTCCCCTCTTCTCCTTCCTTCTAGAAACGTTACTGTATGTGTGTATGGATGTATGCATCTGTTTCCCTTAGAGACAGAGTCCCACCCTGTCACCCTGGCTGGAGTGCAGTGGTGTGATCGTGGCTCAGTGCAGCCTTCAACTCCTGGCCTCAAGCGATCCTCCTGTCTCAGCCTCTCGGGGAGCTGGAACTACAGGCACAAGGCACCACTCCTGCCTAATTTTTTAATTTTTATTTTTGGTAGAGAGAGTGTATTGCTGTGTTGCCCAGGCTGATCTTGAACTCCTGAGCTCAAGCGATCCTACCGCCTTGACTTCCTCAAGTGCTGGAACTATGGGAGTGACCCCCACACCCATCTGTCTGTCCTTTTCCTGACGCCTTCCTCCCCACCTCTGTCTCCAGCTCCCTGAAGAAGCAAGTGCTTTGTAAATAGCAAACATCTATCTGCAGAAGGATGAGAGAGGATCCCTGTTCATGTTGAGTCATTATGAAAAGTCTCAGCATCTGAGAGGTGGAGGTGGGCCTCTGCTGACGCGAATGTTTTCCAGCTGAGGCTCTGTCGTTTCTCTCTTGCTGGTCACTGTCTGCTGGACTTTCTTGTTTCCCCTCGTTCTTGTCACCTCCTGTCTGCCTTTGTCTGGGCTGCTGTTGGTGCGAGTTAGGGGTGGGTGACATGGGGATGCAGCTCTGAGCGTCTCCTCCCCAGCCTCACTGAGGGAGGGGTGGGGGCCTGCAGTTCTGATGCGGCCCTCAGCCCTCCTCCCTTGGTCCCAGTTGGGTCCCATGGATGGCTAGATCCTGGCCTGAGCTGTCTCTTCTCCTCTTGGTCTGCAGCCTGGCCTGGCCTCCCGTCTGACCTGCGTCCAGAGCTTCCGGGCTGGCGTGCTGCAGGAGGCCTCCTGCACAGAGCTGGACACCGCAGGGCCGCTGCCTGCGAAGGCGAGCGCTGTGCAGATTCGGACCCTCTCCTCACTCAGGCTGCTGCACGAAATGGCCCGAGATCCAGCTGGCACAGGTGACCTCAGGCTTCCCTGGTGGTTACCCCCTGGCTGTGGTGTGAGGGTGGTCTGGCCACAGGGGCCCAAGGAGGTCCAGGCTCCGTCCCTCTGTCCCGGCCTGGATGCCTCTGAGCCATTTCTGAAAATGATCGTCGTCAGGAGAGTTAGCCACTTGTAGAAGGTTCTCCAGGCTCTTTCTGCAGGCTCAGATCAAATGGCTCTGACTTGGTAGAGTCCTTTTTCCCATGGGATCTTCTGTTTCTCAATCTTAAATTCAGTGACCTCTCAGTTTGCTCATTTTAGGGGCAAACTGACTCAGGTTTTCTGATTTTCCAGAAAGTTCCTGCTAACACATATCATTCCCTGATGCTTGGCGCCCTCCTACAGTTTTGCTTGGAAAGAAACAAGTGAGGCCTGTATCTGGGGGGAGAATTTGTTTTCCGTGTTTGGAAACCAACTGTCTTCCTTAATAATGAAATCAGAATGGTTATTCTTACTGCTGGGATTTTGGAAGGATTTACTGTGGGTCAGTGGCCATGCTGAGCACTTTGTGTATTTCATTCTCATCAAAACCCCATTAGGAAGGTACTGTTATTAGTTAAATTTAAAGAAAAATTCTGGCCATGTGCAGAGGCTCATGCCTATAATTCCAGCACTTTGGGAAGCTGAGTTGGGTCGGTCACTTAAGATCAGGAGTTCGAGACTAGCCTGGCCAACATGGCAAAAAAAATGCAAAAATTAGCCACACATGGTTGTGGGCGCCTGTAATTCCATTTACTCTGGAGCCTGAAGCAGGAGAATTGCTTGAATCCAGGAAGCGGAGGTTGCAGTGAGCCAAGATCACATCACTGCACTCCAGCCTGGGCAATAGAGTAGAGGCCATCTCAAAGAATAAATAAATAAATCAAATTTTTTGATTTAATTTTTTTTGGAGGCACAGTTGTGTTCTGTTGCCCAGGGAGGAGTGCAGTGGTCTGATTATGGCTCACTGCAGCCTCAACGTCTGCAGGCTCAGGTGATCCTCCTACTTCAGCCCACCAAGTAATTGGCACTACAGGCGCACAGCACCATGCCTGCCTAATTTTGTATTTATTTATTTATTTATTTTTGTAGAGATGGAGTTTCACTATGTTGCCCAGGCTGGTCTCGAACTCCTGGGCTCAAATAATCCTCCCACCTTGGCCTCCCGGAGTGCTGGGATTACAGGCGCCTCGGCCTCCCGGGGTGCTGGGATTACAGGCGCCTCGGCCTCCCGGAGTGCTGGGATTACAGGCGTGAGCCACCGTGCCCGGCCCTTTTGTTGTTGTTGTTATTACTGTTACTATTATTTCAAGATGAAGTCTGGCTCCGTCACCCAGGCTGGAGTGCAGTGGCTTGAGCTCAGCTCACTGTAACCTCCTTCTGGGTGCAAGTGATGCTCCTGCCTCAGCCTCCTGAGTAGCTGGGATTACAGGTATGCGCCAGCACACCCAGCTAATTTTGGATTTTTAGTAGTGACGGTGTTTCACCACCAGGCCGGTCTCTTAACTCCTGACCTCAGGTGACCTGCCTGCCTCAGCCTCCCAAAGTGCTGCGATTACAGACATGAACCACTGTGCCCAGCCTTCAACTTTTTTCTTTTTCCATGTTTACAGAAAACATCAACTTAATTTTTTTAAGAGACAGTCTTGCTCTGTCACCCAGGCTGGAATGCAATGGTGCCTTGACCTCCTGGGCTTAAAGGATTCTTCCAGCCTCAGCCTCCCCAGTACACCTGTGCGCCACCATGCCTGGCTAATTTTTTAATTTTTTTGTAGAAACGGGTCTCGCTATGTTGCCCAGGCTGGTCTCAGACTCCTAGCTTCAAGTGATCTTCCCACTGCAGCCTCCCAAAGTGCTGGGATCACAGGTGTGAGCCACTGTGCTCCACCTTAATCAGCTTAAGAACATTGTCATCACCCTAAAAAGAAACCTTGTGTCATTAACCGTCATCTCCCCAGACCCTGGCAGCCACTCAACTGCTTGCTGCCTCTAAGAATTTTCCCATTGTGGAATTTCATATAAATGGGGTCATAAAGTGTGCCCTTTTGTGCCTGACTTCTTCACTCAACACAATGTTTAAGGTTCATCCGTGCTGTGGCATGAATTGGAATTTCTTCTTTTTCATTGCTGAATAATATTCCATTGTATGGATGAGTTTTTTTGCATATTTCCGTTGTCATTCCCAGGAAGCTCATGGAGTCAGAACTGGATTCAGGTTCTGACTGTGTTGTGTGACTTGGGCCGATAGTGTCTCTCTGTGCCTCAGTTTCCTTAGCTGTAAATATATGGGTAGGTCACCGCTTACCCCATAGGTTATGGGAAAAGTTACGGAAAATGGTCAGCTGGACACTGTGGCTCCAGCCTGTAATGCCAGTACCTTGGGAGGCCAAGGCGAGCAGATTCCTTGAGCCCAGGAGTTCAAGACTAGTCTGACAACATGGTGAAACCCCATCACTATGAAAAACACAAAAAATGAGCTGGCATAGTGGTGTGTGTCTGTAATCCCAGCTGCTTGAGGGTCTGAAGTGGGAGGATCACCCGAGCCTGAGAGGTCAAGGCTGCAGTGAGCTGTGATTGTGTCACTGTTCCAGCCTGGGTGACAGAGTGAGACCCCTTCTGAAAAAAAAGGAAAGCAAAGAAATTTGTCATTGCCTTTAAGCACCTGGCACATGGCCTTTGTGAGCACTAGTTCACATCCTCCTGGCCGCATTCTTTAGGGCCTGATCCCAAAGGCACACTTGGAAAATGAGCCTTTATCCCTCCTTGAAATTCTGTGCTGGGCTCAGGTGGCCCTGGCTTGGCCCTGTTTTCTCCCTGGGTAATTGTTCCAGGGTTAGGGTCATCTGGTTCCCAGCTGTTGTGGGAGAATTCTCTCCAGGTCTGCAGATCCTTGGCAAGTCATCAGGAGTGGTTTCTTTTTTTTTTTGAGATGGAGTTTCACTCTTGTTGCACAGGCTGGAGTGCAGTGGCGCGATCTGAGCTCACTGCAACCTCCGCCTCCCAGGTTCAAGTGATTATCCTGCCTCAGCCTCTCGAGTAGCTGGGATTACAGGTGTGTGCCACCACACCCGGCTAATTTTGTATTTTTAGTAGAGACAGAGTTTCTCCATGTTGGCCATGCTGGTCTCGAACTTCTGACCTCAGCCTCCCAAAGTGCTGGGATTACAGGTGTGAGCCACCACTCCCTGCTCAGGAGTGTTTTCATTCATGCTTGTCTGAGCACCTGTTATGTGCTAAGCACTACCAGGGCTCTGGGGACAGGGTTGTGATCATGGTCAACTCCATCCCTGTCACCCTGAGACTGCCACCTGCCTGGGAGGGGGAAACTGCTGATGGGGAAAAACACGGTTAAGGTGGCTGGAGACAATGGTCGTGTCAGGAAAGAAATTAAACAGCCTCATGAAAGGCAGTGACTTAGACAGGGGGGCCAAGAGGGCCTCTCTGAGGACGTAAAGATTTTGATGAAGGATAAGACAAGCTCAGCTTTGGGAAAATGCAGGAAAGAGCACTCAGGGAGGAAACGGGAAGTGCAAAGGCCCTGGGACAGGAATGACCTCTATGTGTCCCAGGCTCCCCTGGGCTAAGGAGAGGTCTGGGAGTAGATGGGTGGATGTGTACACCTGTGTGAAGCTAGACACACTTCGAGGATGAGTGCTCAGGCCTGCAGGCAGCCAGGTGGTATTGGACAGCATCTAGAGGGCACACGCCTCTGCCGAGGAGCATGGAAACTGACGGAGGTGTAGATTTCGGATTCGAGGGTAGGTCTTTGTCTGGGGTGTGGGGGTCCAAGCAGGGCTCAGGAAAGTTTAACACCACAGCTGTGTGCAGAGCAGAGGGCAGTTTCTGCCATCACCCATCTTTCTTAGGAAGCAGCCACAGGACTGAAGGCATGAGAAAGATTAAGATTTTTTTTGACAAGGTGACATATGACAAAAGGACGCGAGTCCCCCCCTCTCCAGAGGCTCCCACCATTCCTGGCTTCTAGTGTACTTTGCCAGACAAATCCTGTGTACTTACAGATACATTGGCAACTGTGTCTTTTTGGGTTGTCTGGTTTTTACATTTTGTTTCGTTACGTTTTTTTGAGACAGTCTCACTTTTGTTGCCTAGGCTGGGGTGCAGTGGTGCGATCTCAGCTCACTGCAACTGCCACTTCTCAGGTTCAAGCAATTCTCCTGCCTCAGCCTCCCGTGTAGCTGGAATGACAGGCATGTGCCACCACACCTGGCTAAGTTTTTCTATTTTTAGTAGAGATGGGTTTCACCATGCTGGCCGGGCTGGTCTTGAACTCTTGACGTCAGGTGATGCACCCACTTTGGCCTCCCAAAGTGCTGGGATTACAGGTGTGAGACTCCGGGCCTGGCAGAGAGTAGTCTGTTTTTATTTCATTTTTTTGAGATGGAGTTTCGCTCTTGCTGCCCAGGCTGGAGTGCAATGCGATTCTCCTGCCTCAGCCTCCTGTGTACTTGGATTACAGGCATGTGCCACCATGCCTGGCTAATTTTTTGTATTTTTAGCATAGCAAGGGTTTCTCCATGTGGGTCAGGCTGGTCTTGAGCATCTGACCTCAGGTGACCCACCCACTTTGGCCTCCCAAAGTGCTGGGGTTACAGGCTTGAGCCACCGCGCCCGGCCTGTTTTCATTTTTGCCCCATACACTCTTCTGCATCTTACTTTGGTCCCTCGATGGCTTGGAGATCTTTTGAAGGCAGGGCGTGTCCTGCTGACCTGCTTCTGTTAAAGGGTACTCAGTGTTCCCTGGCATGAGTGGGCCATGGTTTGTGTGCCCGTCCCCCGCTGGTGGGGACACAGGTTGCTTCTCATCTGAGGCTGTTTGCAGTGACGCTGCCATGACTTCCCTCCTAGACACCCTCTTACCTATCGCCTGAAACATGCTGAAGGAAGCATTGGCCGGGGTGGGGGCAACTCCCAGAGGACTTCCTAGCTCACTCTGGGGTTTCCCCATGTGGTCATCCCATCCACCTCTTCCCATCCCAGATCCAGATGATGGAGGTGATGAAGACATGACCCCAAGCAGCCTGCTATATGAGTGGGAGGACACTCCATCCCAGGCCATGGTGGCCACTGCGGACAATTTAGTGAGGAGGCTGTGCCTGGCTCGGACAACCAGCTTAGAGGTAAGTGGTGTCCGCAGCCCCAGGCCAGAGTCTTTCCTGGCCCTGCGTTCCTAGGACACCTTCTTCCTGCCCATATCCTGGTCCATCCTCTCAGATATTTAGTATCAGGGCTGTCACGTATGGATGAGTAGGCTGTGCACTGCACAACTGTGCCTGGTTGCAAAAGCAAGGAAATCAGGATGGTGTGTGCCAAGCCAGTGTCCTACTCCAGGTTGGATGTGAGCAGAGGGGAAGCCTTTTCTCCTCTGTCTGTCTAGGAGCAAACAGCAGTCCTGTTGACTCACAATCTAACCTCCCAGGCATAGTTACATATGAGCCTCAGCACTGAGGGTTTCCCACAACAAAGTTAGAAACACAGTCGGGCTTGATGGCTCACACCTGTAATCTCAGCACTTTGGGAGGCGGAGGCTGGTGGATCACCTGAGGTCAGCCTGGTCAATGTGGTGAAACCCTGTCTCTACTGAAAATACAAAAAATTAGCTGGGCATGATGGCACATGCCTGTAATCCCAGCTACTGGGGAGGCTGAGGTAGGAGAATTGCTTGAACCTGGGTGGCGAAGGTTGCAGTGAGCTGAGATTGCACCATTGCACTCCAGCCTGGGCAACAATAGTGAAACTCTGTCTCAAAAAAAAGAGTTGGAAACACATGGCCAAGGCCCCCTCCAAAACTCCCAGCTGTTTCAAGTCAAGAGGTGGCTGTGGCTTTGAGACTTACGGGCAGTTCCTCTGATGACGCAAGTTCTCCTCCCCACCTGGCTTGTTCCGAGAGAGAGCCTTGAACCCACATATAAGATGGAAAGCATGAGAGAGATGGTTTAACGTGGCACAGTCCCTGGGGAAGGCAAGTGATGTGTCATTGGATTGAAGGCTCATCCAGATAATCCAGGATCATCATATCTCAATATCCTTAACTTAATTACATCTGCAAAGATCCTTTTTGTAAATAAGGGAAATTTAAAAGTTCTAGAGCTTGGGACATGGACGTACCTTTTTGGGGGCCTCCATTCAATGTCCTACAGGTTTTTTTTTTTTAAGACAGAGTCTCACTCTGTTGTTCAGGCTGGAGTATCGTGGTGCAGTCATGGCTCACTGCAGCCTTGACCTCCCGGGCTCAAGTGATCCTCCCACCTTAGCCTCCAGAATAGCTGGGACTACAGATGCATGCCACTACACCTGGCCAATTCTTGTGTTTTTTGTAGAGTCAGGGTTTTGCCATGTTGCCCAGGCTGGTCTTGCACTTCTGGACACAAACGATCCTCCCACCTCAGCTTCCCAAGGTGTTGAGATTACAGGTGTGAGCCACCGCGCTCTGCCAAGCCTTTACGGTTTTATTGAGCGCTCAGTGTATGCTCAGACAATAAGCTCCAGGGCCTCACCTGCATAATCTAATTTAATCATCTCAGTGAAAGTTACATCATTGTGTCCATTTTACAGGTGAGGAAACTGAAGCTTGAAGAGTGTAGGAAATGTGCTTAAAGCCACCCTGGTAGTAAGTGAGAGCTGGGCTGTTATCCCAGGCAGCCTGGCCCAAAGCAGGGTTTCTCACCCTGGGTGCTGTGGACACCGAGGGCTGGGTCGTGCTTTGTGGGGTGTGAGGGGGAGGCTGTCACGTGCAATGGAGGATGTTTAGCAGCATCTCTGGCCTCTTCCCACAGATGCCAGCATCATCCCCACCTGCAGTCATGACAACCACATGTCCCTAGGGAGCACAGTTGTCCCCAGTAGGGGACCGCTGCTCTCTGGCCTGTGCTGTACCCATTGCACCACTGAACTTCATGGCTGGATGGGAAGACAGGCCTGCATTCTTTGGCCCCAGAAGCACCCTGACCACTGCCTGGACATCTCCCCTGGCAGGGATGGCTCAGGGCAAGATGCTCCATGGGCCAAGGTGCTCTTTGGACCCTGATGGTGCTAGCCGGAGAGGGCACTGTGCGGCTGTCTTACTTAGAGCACTGAAAAGGAAGTTACTGCCACCAGGGAGGTCCCCTGGGCTGAGGGGTGAAGTGCCGAGGACCCTGTTGCTGGAAATGGCTTTGCAGGGACCCATCAGTGTACGCCAAGCAGCTCCTGGGAGGGCTGAGGGCCTCCCTGGGTTGCCAGGGGGATAGACCTCATGAGCTTCGGCTTGAAATGCCTTTGCCCCTCCCCATTGATGGTGGCCAGGAGACAAGGTTTGTTTTTCAGTCTGGAGACAAAACCAGGACTCAGAGCACAATAGAAAGCAAACCCCCAGCTGGGCCCTCCGCAGAGGCCCTGAGTTTCCAAAGTGGGCAGCAGTGAAGTGGGATGGCTGAGAGCTTCCCTAAGGAACAAAGGAGGAGGAAGGAAGGGGGCATTGTGGGTGGGAGGGGACAGACAGAGGGAGCCAGCGGGGCCTGGGAGAGGGCGTGGCTCATCACTAATTGTGGGTGTTGTGAGAACAGGGAGGTGAGTTAAAGGTGTGTATACTAGCGGCTGACTCTGTGCAGTCAAGAGACAGCGTAGACCGTGGCGAAACAGGCCTGGTTCATACTGGCTCACAAGAGCGGGTGAGTAGATTGCCAGGTGTCCTGCAGCCTGGCGTTAAGCACTGCTGTTGTTAAGTTGTGGCCGGTCGCGGTGGCTCATGCCTGAAATCCCAGCACTTTGGGAGGCTGAGGTGGGTAGATCACCTGAGATCAGGAGTTTGAGACCAGCCTGGCCAACATGGTAAAACCCATCTCTACTAAAAATACAAAAATTAGCCAGGTGACTATAATCCCAGCTACTTGGGAGGCTGAGGCAGGAGGATCGCTTGAACCCAGGAGGTAGACATTGCAGCCAGCTGAGATCGCTCCAGTACACTCCAGCCTGAGTGACAAGAGTGAGACTCCATCTCAAAAAAAAATTAAGTTGTATTAACGTAGCTGACGAATGGGTACAAATACACACTTCAGTAGAAGAAATCGGACCCTAATTCTCGATAGATTCTTAGGGTGACTATCATTAACATTAATCTTACATTTAAAAATAGCTGGGGCTGGGTGTGGTGGCTCACGCCTGTAATCCCAGTCCTTTGGGAAGCCAAGGTGGGCAGATCGCTTGAGGCCGGGAGTTTGAGACCAGCCTGGCCAACATGGAGGAACCCCATCTCTACAAAAAATACAAAATTAGCCGGGCGTGGTGTCGCATGCCTGTAATCCCAATTTTGGAGGCTAAGGCAAGAGAATCGCTTGACCCAAGGAGGTGGAGGTTGTGGTGAGCTGAGATTGTGCCGTTGCACTTGAGTCTGGGCCACAAGAGCGAAACTCCAACTCGGGGGGGAAAAAAAAATGGAAGAGAATAATTTGAATGTTTCTAGCATAAAGAAAAGATAAACAGTTAAGGTGATAGATATCGTAATTATCCTGATTTGATTAGATGAATGTATCAAATTATTCCACGGGTACCCTGAAAATATGTGCATTTAATGTATATCAATAAGTAAATAGGCTGGACACCCTGGCTCATGCCTGTAATCTCAGCACTTTGGGAGGCTGAGGTGGGATGATCACTTGACCCCAGGGGTTTGAGACCAGCCTTGGTAACATAGGGAGAGCCCATTTCTACAAAAAATGAGCCAAGGATGGTGGTACATGCCTGTGGTCCTAGCTACTTGAGAAGCTGATGGGAGGATGGCTTGAGCCCAGGAGGTTGAGGCTACAGTGAGCTGTGGTCACACCACTGCATTCCAATCCCAGTGACAGAGTGAGACTCGTCTCCAAAAAAAAGAAAATGAATTATATTAGAAACGATGGTATGAAGTACTCCAAACCACGACTACCTGGTTACTTTCCTACAGTTTACTCTTGTCTTTGCATTAGAGCTTAGTCACGTTTATTGTAACTGTATGGTGGAATTACACGTGCTAAGGTTGCACATTTCCTCCCAGGTCTGTCCTTAGCAATTGTATGTTGGTAGCTTGAAATTGACCATGGTGGGTGTATTTACACCATGCGAATCGGCAAACGCTATGAATCAGGACTTTTTTTTTTTTAAGCCCTTGCATGTCAGATGCTGGTTAAGAGTGTGGGTTTAGGAGCTGGTGCCCTGGGTTCAAGCCTCTACTCTGCCACTGAGTAGCATGTGCCTACTGGCACCTGACTCAAACACTCCGATTACCACTTTCCTTCTCTGTCAGCTTAGATCAGTGCCTGGTACATAGTAAAGGCTCCTTACTAAGTAACTAGTGGTGTAGTAATTATTATTATTATTATTTTTTTTTTAGACAGCGTCTTGCTCTGTCACCCAGGCTGGAGTGCAGTGGTGTGATCTTGGCTCATTGCAATCTCTGCCTCCTGGATTGAAGTGATTCTCTTGCCTCAGCCTCCTGAACAGCTGGGATTAAGGCATGCAACACCATGCCTGGCTAATTTTTGTATTTTTGGTAGAGACAGGGTTTCACCATGTTGGCCAAGCTGGTCTCGACTTCCTGACCTCAAGCGGTCCACCCACCTCGGCTTCCCAAAGTGCTGGGATTCACGCATGAGCTGCCGTGCCTGGCCCCGGACTTGAGTTCTAGGCGGGAGGCTTGAGCCCTTTGTTTCCATCCATAGCCTGCCTAGGTCTGCTCTCTTTTCTGCTTTTGAATTTCTTCTTCCACCGATGGAAGGAAAGCAGGATGAGCCACTCATGAGCCCTGCTGTTGTGCCTGGCTCTGAAAAGCCCATTCTCAGGGTAACAGTTGTGGCCAGAGGCTTGCCCAGAGCAGGAGGAGTGGTCCTGGGCAGGTACCATATCCCGGTGCCTGTCTGCACACGTGTTCCAAGCCCAGGGTGCCAAGGGCAGTCAGGGAAAGGCAGCCACGGGCCAGAGAGACATGTAGGAAGCCCATTAGGAAGGAAGGAAGCAGGCCTGGAACTGAAAATTTTTTGGATTGCTGCCCCTGACTGGACAACAGAGTCTTTGAGGCCACCAGTGGTCAGGGCCAGCCGTGATGGTGGCAGTCAGCCTGCAGCAGGGGCTGGTTCGTGGGTCCTGCTGGAAGAAGGAAAGGCGGAGCTGAGGGTGGCCACTGGACCTGCCCACACAAGGCGTATTCTGGGAAGGCTGCCTGGACTCTGGCAGGCAAACATGTTGGCAGGTGGGCCAAGTGACCAGTGGGGGCCTGTTTTGCAGTCTGCGTCTTGCTGAGATCAAGCTGCGTATGTGGGGATTCCGTCACCGCCACACACAGCAGGGAGGCCCAGGGTCAGGGAAGCAGGTCCCAGCCTTGGAGGACCCCTGGTGGGTGAGGGCTACAGCCTGGCCCTGGACAAGCCTGGGAAACATGGGGCACTTCCCTGCAGGAAGCTGAGACCTGACTTGGCTTGGCTCTTAGCCTGTCGCTCTTTCTGTGGCTTTGGGTTTAGGTCAATGTGAGCCTGAGACTACAGGGGTACCAGGAGGGAAGTTTCCCAAACTAAACGTCTCCTAAACCCGGGGGCTGCTCTCTGAGTCCTTTATTTCTTGTGAATTTTGGGCCTTCTGCAGCCCCCATAATGCCCTTTATTAGCTGCTGTCACTGTTAATAATTGTATAAAACAATTACATTCTTTTTTCATTAGAAATACTGGAAAAGGCGGGGCACGATGGCTCACACTTGTAATCCCAGCACTTGGAGGGGCTGAGGTGGGAGGATCACTTGAGCCCAGGAGTTTGAGACCAGCCTGGGCAACATGGTGAAACCTCATCACTATGAGAAATACAAAGAAATTAACTGAGCGTGGTGATGTGTGCCTGTATTCCCAGCTACACGGGAGGCTGAGGTGGGAGGATCGCTAGAGCACAGGTGCGTGAGGCTGCAGTGAGAAGTGACTGTGTTGCTGCACTCCATCCTGGGAGACAGAGGGAGACCCTGTCTCTTAAAAAAAAAAAAAAAAAAAAAAAAAAAAAAAGTATGTATATTACATAGGAAAAGATCGCCACCTCGCTGAATATTTGAAATATGCTAAGACTTATTAGAATAATTAGATTACGATCATAGTGAACATTCACTGGGCTTTTGTTAGCTATCACAGATTCTGACAGTATGCCTGTTGCTTCACTGCCGTATCCTGAGTGCAATGCAAGGCACATAGTAGGTACTCAATAAATACCTGCTAAATTAAAGAAAAATGAACCAGCCTGTGCTTGTACGGGCTGGGGGTGCAGTGGGGGAGAAGATGGACCTGGAGCTTCATTTCACTGGGTCTCAGGACACCTTGGGAGAAGGTAGCAGGTCCTCCCCACTTTCCCCACAGTTGTGCTCGCAAGCAGGGGACAGGTGAGGAGACCCCCGCATTGCTGGGTGTCTCATGCTGCTCCCTCTGAATCCTAGGCTATGGACTTGTTCCTGACACTGGTGTCCCAGCTCCAGGGCCTTTCTGGGGGTGAACTGATGGAACTCTGGCGACATTCTTCCTTCAAATGCCGAGACAACGGGTAAGGCCCCTCTCTGGGTACGGGGTGGACCAGGAGCTGGCTGGGGGTGTCCCTGGCTTATGGGGAGTCTTAGTGCTGAGGGATGGATGCTGATGTCTTATCCCGTCCCCGAGACACGACACTTGCTTGCCCTTCAGTCCAAGAATGTGCGCCAAGAAGGAGATTAAGTGGGGAGCCTGGAGGTTCCCACGGGGCCCAAGCTGGATCCTGCCTGGGACCAGAAGCTGAAGGGCCTGGTGCATAAAAACAGCCATTGTTCCCTTCCCCAGACAGGGACCCTGTTGCTGGAATTAGCATTCCAATGCGCCTAGGGTACCCTCCTGCGGGGGCGGGTCGGAGAGTCAGGGCTGGGGGGTGCTGGGCAGGGCTGGGATTCCACCACCCAGTCCTTGCTGATCTGGGACCTGTAAGGGGGGTAACGAGGCTTCCAGTCTCAGAGGAGAATTTCTGAGGCACTAACTCCTGTGCTCTGGAGTTTGAGACTAGCCTGGGCAACATAGCAATGGCCCCATCTCTCCAAAAATTGAAACCGTTAGCCAGGTGTGGTGGCACACACCTGTGGTCCCAGCTCCTTGGGAGGCTGAAGTGGGAGGATCACTTGAGCCCAGGAGGTGGAGGCTGCAGTGAGCTGTGATTGCACCACTGCACTGCAGCCAGGGTGACAGAGTGAGACCCTGTCTCCTAAACAAAAAAAAAAAAGAAAAAAGAAATGTCCTGATGTTGTGCTGAGTATTCAAGTTTGAAATTAGAGACTGTTCGCTGATTGTTGGTTCCTCTTCCACGCGGGATTCTTACCCTGACTCGGTGGCATTGGCTCGGGTGGGATTCAGCAGAGCACCGGGTGGGGAACTTGTGTTTTTCCAAACCACTGTTTCCTGGGTGGGTAGAGCTGCCAGGGCCTGTACTGGGTGCTGTGGTCCCAAGAGGACAGGCCCCCGCCAGGCTTTGGGGCCCCAGACCCAGATCATCTCCTCTCAAGGTGTATGAGGGTGGGCATGTCTGTACCGCACCTCCCTGAGCCTCAGTTTACCCCCGGGTGACTTTGGTGAGATGAGGCTTGCAGGTGCTCAGCTCAGGTGGGTCACCTTGATGATCTCAGGCAGCCGCTGCTGGATGCGCTGCGCTCCTGTGGGACAGAGCACTGCGTGGGCCTCATGAAGGAACTCATCGTATCTGGGGAGGTGGAGCCAGACGAGGCGGAGGCGTGGCTTTCATCACTGGCCTTCCTCCCACAGCCCACAGATGCCATGGTCCACATGCTGCTGGTGAGTCCCTGCACCCCACCCGAGCCCCTGTGTCCTCCCTGCCTGGTCCTCCCTGCCTGGCTTGGCTGCTGGTTAGACACCCGGCGGGGGGTGATCAATTCTTTTGTGTTAGTCCTTCATGGAATCAGTGGAAGGGGCCAGACCACTCACCCTCCTGGGCTACTGTGGCAGGTTCAAGGGCGCCTTTGGTATCAGAGAGATCCAGGTTCAAGTGTCAGCAGTGTGTCTCCCACCTGTGTGATCCCAGGCAAGTGACTTAACCTTTCTAAGCCTGTTCTCCGATCTCTTTTTTTTTTTTTTTTTTTTTTTGAGATGGGGTCTTGCTCTGTCACCCAGGCTGGAGTGCAGTGGGACAATCTCGGCTCACTGCAACCTCTGCCTCCCAGGTTCAAGTGATTCTCCTGCCTCAGCCTCCAGTGTAGCTGGGACTACAGGTGCCCACCATCACGCCCAGCTAATTTTTTTTTTTTAGTAGAGACGGGATTCTTGGCCAGGCTGGTCTCGAACTCCTGACCTCAAGTGATCCGCCCTCAGCCTCCCAAAGTGCTGGGATTACAGACGTGAGCCACCACGCCTGGCTGGTTTCTGATCTCTAAAAGGAGGATGGAAGTAGTACCTCTATGCTGGGCTCATAGTGAGGAATGAAATGCTGTGTGTGAAGTGGTTCTCCTGGTGTCTGGCACGAAATCTGAGCACTTGAAATTACAGCTGCCACTATTATTATAAACATACATTTAATGAGTCTAGAGATTAGGAAATCTGTGTGAGACGAAGTCAGTAATTTCTACTGAAACATGGAGGTCTCGTTTAACCCTTGAGATGTCCCTACTGGAGTAGGTGCTGTTATCAACCCCATTTTGCAGTTGAGAAAAGTGAGGCCCAAAGAGGTAGGGCAGTTTCCCCAAGGGATTGCAGCTGCTCTGCCCTTCACTGGGATTCTGACCCGAGACCTTGGGGCATGTCCTCACTTGCCTGGGCCAGGGGGTGTCACCTGTCACTCCTCACCTTGTTCCGGCTGATAGGGAGTGCCAAGTCAGAGGACGTTTGCGGGGAGTGAGAGCGAAGACACAGCTGGTGCTGGGCCGCGGGGTCCCCGGGGCATCAGAGACCCCTGCATTGGTTGAATGGGCCCCAGCAGGATCTGTGAGGTCCTGGAGCTGGTCGGGCCCTGGCTGTACTTCCAGGCAGAATATAGGAAGCCTTTGCCTTCTGCCCCTGACCCCATGGTTTGGGGTGGGGCTGTTCCAGGCAGTCTGTGTCCAGGCAGACAAGAATCGGGCACTGACTTGGAACCAGGCCGAGGTTGGGCCCTGAGAGGCATCACCCACAGTTGACAGCCTAGCAGGTGACTCGCTGGCCACCAGGCATGCCACAACCACCCAAGACCTGCGCTGGGCTTAGCCAGCCTCCCTGGAAACATCTGTCTACTTGCCCCCATTCCCCCATCCCCTCTCCCATCCCCCTCCCCCTCCCATCCCTCTTTCCTCTTCCCCTCCCCCTCCCATCCCTCTTTCCTCTTCCCCCCCCCTCCCATCCCTCTTTCCTCTTCCTCCTCCCCTCTCCCATCCCCCTTTTGTCTTTGCTCGCTCTCTTCTCCCATCCTCTTCTCTCTTACTCCCCTCCGCTGCGCCATCCCCTCCCCGCTCCTTCCTCCCTCCCTTCACCAGATTATTTGTACATTTGTTCCACATATGTGCAGTAACTAAAAGCACAAACTCATCTGGACTTCCCCGTTTCAGATCCCAGCTCTGTCCCTCACCAGCAGGACCTTGGCCAAGGTACTTTACTTTCCCGGGCCTCAATTTTCCCCATCTGTGCGATGGAACTATTTTGTAGGATGATCTTGCAGACCAAGTGAGTTGCATGGTGTGTTCAGAGGGAGATGGCTGTTGGCATTAGTCTGTGATACAGTAGGGAGCCAAGCAGGTGGCGTCCATTGGCTCATGGAGCCTGGAAGCTTCCTCTACCTGCCTCACATGTGATGTTCTACTTGCCGGCCAGAGCTTGTGCCTCTCTGGGCCGTATTTTCTTGTTCTGTCATCCAGTCAGCAAGGCTCTGCCTGAGCTGTGACAGGTTCTGGGGATGTGGGCTGTCTTCGTGCAGCCTGGGGAGAGGAGGTGGAGGGAGGGGGAGTGGGGAGTGAGGGGTAAACAGGGAAAGAGAGAGTATTTTAATGAACTTTTTATTTCAGAATAAATTTATTTATTTATGAGACCGAGTCTCACTCTTTTGCCCAGGCTGGAGTACAATGGCGCAATCTTGGCTCACTGCAACCTCCACATCCTGGGTTCAAGTGAGTCTCCCTGCCTCAGCCTCCCCAGTAGCTGGGATTACAGGTGCATGCCACCACACCCGGATAATTTTTGTATTTTTAGTGGAGACCAGGTTTTACCATGTCGGCCAAGCTGGTTTCGAACTCCTGACCTCATGTGATCTGCCTGCCTCGGCCTCCCAAAGTGCTGGGATTATAGGCATGAACCACTGTGCCTGGGCTGCTTAATGGTGTGTTTTATTTTTTTATTTATTTATTTTTTGGAGACGGAGTTTCGCTCTTGTTACCCAGGTTGGAGTGCAATGGCGCCATCTCGGCTCACCGCAACCTCCGCCTCCTGGGTTCAGGCAATTCTCCTGCCTCAGCCTCCTGAGTAGCTGGGATTACAGGCACGCGCCACCATGCCCAGCTAATTTTTTGTATTTTTTGTAGAGACGGGGTTTCATCATGTTGACCAGGATGGTCTCGATCTCTTGACCTTGTGATCCGCCCGCCTCGGCCTCCCAATGGTGTGTTTTGATGAACAAAAGCTGTTCATGTTGGTGAAGTCCAGCTTCCTGATGCTTTCTAGCTGATGTTTCATCTCCCCCAGGTCCCGACGCTTCCTCTTTTCTTTCCCCAGATGTTTTCTTAGCTTTTCCGGGAGGGTTGGTTTGGGGTATGATATCTGAGCTTTAGAATCATGTTGGAAAGGTGAAATCAGTTCAATAAGGGTCACGGGTTTGAGGATAATTTTATTTTTCCATCTTTAAAAATGAAAAAGAGCTGGGCTCAGTGGCTCATGTCTGTAATCCCAGCACTTTGGGAGACTGAGGCAGGTGGATCATGAGGTCAGGAGTTCGAGAGCAGCCTAACGTGGTAAAACCCCACCTCTACTAAAACTACAAAAATTAGCTGGGCGTGGTGGCAGGCGCCTGTAATCCCAGCTCTTTGGGAGGCTGAGGCAGAAAATTGCTTGAACCTGGGAGGTAGAGGTTACAGTGAGCCGAGATCGTGACAGAGCAAGACTTCGTCTCAAAAAAA
This sequence comes from Aotus nancymaae, assembly GCF_030222135.1. Taxonomy (NCBI): domain Eukaryota; kingdom Metazoa; phylum Chordata; class Mammalia; order Primates; family Aotidae; genus Aotus; species Aotus nancymaae. The sequence continues at coordinate 15,027,270 of NW_026988463.1, forward strand.
TGAATAAATACATACATAAAATGAAAATAAAAAAAACAAAAAAGTGATTATTTTAAACAGACTTTTAACTGTAAGTTAAGTCTTTTTAAGTTAGAGATTTTTGCATTAAGATGGGTTTGTTTCTCTTCCCTTCCTTTTTATTCCTCTTTTAAAATATATTTTTCCTTTTCAAAATTCTCCATTCTTTTTGCAATGTGCTTTCTGGTTTTTGTGAAAACAGCGAAGGCTGGCCATTCTGGGTGCATCCCCAGGGCAGCTGTACACAGAACCAACTGGGTCATTACTGCCAGGCCTGCTGTTAGCACCCAGGAGTCATGCTGGCCAAGCCATCCTGGCGGGGACGCCGGCAGTGGCTCACAGATCTGGGCTCTCTGCCAGCCAAGTGGCACCAGCCTGCCCCACAGCCCTGCTGGGCCTGTGCAGGCTTCTGGCTCCAGCTTTGGTCTGAGACAGGCCTGAGCCTGCCCTGTCGGCGCCCCCTCGGCCTTTCTTGGGTGCAGCAGGCAGAGGCGGGAACCTCCAGCAGGCGGCCCCTCCCACGTGCCCCAGCCTGTCTCAGTCTTTTTATAACCCCTGCCCTCCCAGCCAAGCCCACTTGCCCAGCTCTGTGTTAGGAAAACAGAGAGCTTGGTTTTCTTTTCCCAAGTATAGGGAAACAGTGAATGTGCGTTTTCCAGGCTACACACACTCCTGTCCTTTCACAAGGAAAACATGCAGTGAGATACACACGCCATGACTCCCACACGTGCATCCTAAGCGCACGTGTACACACACAGGACACGACCCGCACTTACTGAGGCAGCGGGATGTGCGCACACACACTGGATCATGTGTACATGCACAGACCTGCACACACACAGACACAGGCTCACACCAAGGCACAGGGACACAAAAACAGGGACATGCACACACATGCTGGATCGTGGGTACTCAGACCCACATACACTGATGAAGGCTCACACCGAGGCACAGGGACACAAACACACAGGGACATACACATGCTGGATCTTGTGTACACACACAGACCCACACACACTGATGCAGCCTCACACCGAGGCACAGGGACACCCGGACACATAGGGACATACACACACATGCTGGATCATGTGTCCACACAGAGACCCCCACACACACTAACGGAGGCTCACACTGAGGCACACGGACACACAGACACACAGGGACATGCACACACATGCTGGATTATGTGTCCACACACAGATCTGCACACACACTGACACAGGCTCACACCGAGGTGCAGGGACACACACAGACATATATACACTGGGTTATGTGTACACACACAGACCTGTATACACATTCACACAGGCTCAGGGACACACAAACACACAGGGTCATGCACACACATGCTGCATCATATGTACACACACAGACTCACTCACACTGAGGCAGACTCTCCCAGGACATCCACATGGGGGAATGCAGGGACAGACACCCATACCATAGACCTGTCAACACACACACACACTCACAAACACACACACACACACACACACACACTGAGGCATACATGCCAAGACTCATACCTGGAGATGTAGATACACACCCTAATGTGTGCACATGTGAACACATGGCGGGATATGTGTGTACACACAGCAGGACACTCACATAATGGGACGTGTGAAGATAGCCACCCACACCTGGACACATGCATGGGCACACCAGTACACACACACATACCTGGATGCATGGGCATGTGCATACACCCACTGGGACACACATGAGATGCCCATGTGGGGACTCGTGTGCACAGGTCTCCACCGGGAAACACATGCGTTCTAGGGTTCTCGAGTGCATGGAGACACCTGCACACCCCCATGGGAACATACACACCCACAAGCACTGGGATTCCACAGCACACGCCAACATGTACACACACAGCTGCTCATGTTCACACTCACATGGTGTGTTCACACTCTAGTATAGTCACGCAGACCTGGTGAAGATTCACTAAGCCAAGGAAAGAACAGAGCTGGGCAGGTCAGGCTTGGTGGGCGTGGTGGCTCACACCTGAAATTCTAGCACTTTGGGAGGCGAGCGGATCACCTGAGGTCAGGAGTTCGAGACCAGCCTGGCCAACATGGCGAAAGCCTGTTTCCACTAAAGATACAAAAATTAGCTGGGCATGGTGGCAGGTGCCTGTAATCCCAGCTACTCAGGAGGCTGAGGCTGGAGCATCGCTTGAACCCAGGAGATGGAGGTTGCAGTGAGCTGAGATCGTGCCACTGTACTCCAGCCTGGGTGACAGAGCAAAACTCCGTCTTGGAAAAAAAAGTGGGGGACAGAGCTGGATGGAGATTTTATTTCCCCACAACTGCCAAGCATTCTCCGTTCTAGGGTGGCGTGGGTCTAGCACAGAGGCCACTGTTCACACCCAGTGCCCAAGGGCCAGATTTTAGGAGTGAGCCCAGAATTTTCATTTTGAGGAGCAGTTAGTGTTGGGGTCATGTGTGGCCTGGGAGCCAGACCCTTCTGGGTTAAATCTCAATTCTACCATTTACAGCTGGGCTACCTGGGGCAAATTCCTTACCCTTTCCGAGTCTCAGCTTCCTCATTCACAAAATGGAAATGACAAGAAAGGCAATGTGTGTGATATCTTATCAGCAGAATCTGGCTTGTAGTGAGTACAGTTTGTTTATTAATATTTGTTGGCCGGGCGAGATGGCTCACGTCTGTAATCCTAGCACTTTGGGAGGCCGAGGTGGGTGGATCACCTGAGGTCAGGAGTTCAAGACCAGCCTGGCCATCATGGTGAAACCCATCTTTAAAAAAAAAAAAAAAAGATTTGTTGGTCTAGGCCAGGCACAGTGGCTCATTCCTGTAATCCCAGCACGTTGGGAGGCTGAGGCAGGCAGATCACTTGAGCCCAGGAGTTTGAGACCAGCCTGGCCAACATGGTGAAACCCCATCCCTAAAAATAAAAAAATTGGCCGGGCATGGTGGCACGTGCCTGTAATCCCAGCTACTCTGGAGGCTGAGGCAGGAGAATTGCTTGAATCCAAGAGGCGGAGGTTGCAGTGAGCTGAGATGGCACCACTGCACACTCCAGCCTGGATGACAGAGCAAGACTCTGTCTCAAAAAACAAAAAAAATGTAAATTGTTGGTCTGATTTCTCTGAGGGGCCTGGAGGGGCCAGCTGTGTCCTGAGCCCCCTCCTGTTTGCCCCGTTTGCCCTCCTTTTGTTGAAGCCTTCAGTGACCTGGAGTGAGAGTAGCTGGGCGTCTGAGTGGTGGACTCTGTCGAGCTGCTGGAGTGACCCTGGGAGGACTCTGCCTGGGCCTGGTGGCTGCTTCTGAGTGGTGTCCACAGGAGATGAACCGTGGTTGGGCTGGGTGGGTGGGGCCCTAGCAGTCTCCTGCTCCCCAGAGCCAGACCCAAGGGGTCCATCTTGCATTTCAGGGCAGGGCAGGAAGACGAGGTGTGGGACACAGATACTCATAGAAAGAGGAAGGGTCTTTTTTTTTTTTTTTTTTTTTTTTGAGAGAATCTTGCTCGTCGCCCAGGCTGCAGTGCAGTGGCACAATCTTGGCTCACTGCAACCCCTGTCTCCTGGGTTCCAGCAATTCTCCCGTCTCAGTCTCCTGAGTCTGGGATTGCAGGTGTGTACCACTGACCCCGGCTAATTTTTGCATTTTTAGTCGAGACGGGTTTCGCCATGTTGGCTAGGCTGGTCTTGAACTCCTGACCTCAAGTGATGCTCCCGCCTCAACCTCCCAGATATCTGGGATTACAGGTATGAGCCACCTCACCTAGCCTACAGGAAAGGTCATGATACTCCTCTGAAGGGGCCCAGCACAGGGTCCTCACTGGATTTGTAAGCTGAGGGTTAAATGCAGCCATTTCAAAAATTAAATGATTGGAGCTGTAAGTAGACAAATGGTATTAAAAACAAAGGCAGTGGTGAACTCACCGCTGTCTACTCATCTTGCTGTGTCACACTCCATCTACAGTCTTGAGGTTATTGATATTCAGGGCGGTCCCAGAGGGCACTGACAGTAGTGGGCACGGTGGCCTGGGAGCCATCTCCAGCCTCCTCTCATCCTACACCTGGAAGCGGGTGATGCTGTTTAAAGGACCCTGGCTGGCTCAGGTGGCAGGGCCTGGAGGTGTGGCCCAGCTCTCCTGGGTTCCATGTCCCTGCTGTGCACAGAGAGATGATAGCATCCCCTGGTCCCGGGAGAGATGGCTTCTCTCTTGTGTGCCTTCGCAGATGGGAGGCCAGCAGGCTGGCACGAGCTTGCTTTGTGAGTTGATGGCAAAGAGAGGACTTGGGTTTAGTCTCTTGCGCATCCTACATGTGCTGGGAGGCAGACACCAAGTGGAACATGGTAGGGAATCCTGGACAGAGCATCAGACCCCGCCCAGAGGCCAGAACACTGGTCATCTAGCCCTGCACTGTCAACATTTGGGGTTGGATAATTATTTGGGGAGAGGGGACTGTCCTGTGTGTTAGAGGATGTTTAGCAGCGAGCCTGGCCAGTAGTGGCCCTCCCCCTCTCCACGTGTGACACCAAAGTATTTCCAGACATTCCCAAACATTCCTGTCCCCAGTTTAGTGGGGGACTCGGCTCTGCATTGTTCCGAAGTGCCCAGGTGAGTGGGTGTGTGGCCGCAGTGAGGCCTGTGAAGGGCGCTTATCACCTTCTCAGGGTGGGAACCGGTTTCTGTCCCCAGCCACTGCTCCAGACACCACGGGCCAGCCCCGGCGCCTTCTTGGGCATCTCAGCCCTGGTGCACAACCTCTGTGCTTCTCTGGATGGGCCCTGTGGGCAGCTGCCTGGAGTCGGCTCCCTAGTGAGCATCCTGGGAGAGGCCTTGGGTGGGAACTGTGCCTTCCGGGAGCCCTCAGAAGCTGACAAGGTGAGGACATCCAGTGTCCTGGGTATCGGGTCCAGTGCCCCCAGTGGGGCTCAAGCCAAGCGGAAAGCCCCAGGTGGAGAGGGTGGGCAGGTTCCTCCTTCCCCCCGATTCTCTCCTTCCCCCCTTGCCCCCCCATTTCCCCCTGGATGGATGATGGGTGGGTGGATGGATGGGTGGGTGTGTGGATGGATGGGTGGGGGTGGGTACCTGGCTGTGCAGGAAGCCAATAGGTATTGAGGGAGTCACAGTACGGGGAGGTGGCTTGCTTAGGAAGGGGCCCAGGAACACCAAGACGTTTAAAGACTGCCTGTGTGGCAAGACGCTGTGCTGTTTTGTAAATCATTTTATTGGAATGTAGCCATGCCTTTCCCCCATTTCCCCTGCCCCATTTCTCCCCCATTCCCTCCTGCCCCTCATTCCCCCCACCTCCTGTTTCCCCCCACCTCCTGTTTCCCCCTATTCCCCCATCCCCATTCCCCCATTCCCCTATTCCCTCACCCCCCCTTTCCCCATCCCCCCTGCCCCTTGTTCCCCTGTTCTCCCATTCTCCGCTACCCCCATTCCCCCATTCCCCACTGCCCCCTCATTCCCCACTGCCCCCTCATTCCCCACTGCCCCCATTTCCTCCCATTCTCCTCTGCCCCCCATTCCCCCATTCCCCTCATTCCCCCCTGCCCCCATGCCTCCCATTCCCCCCATTCTCCTCTGCCCCCATGCCTCCCATTCCCCTCATTCCCCCTCTGCCCCCTCATTCCCCACTGCCCCCATTTCCTCCCATTCTCCTCTGCCCCCCATTCCCCCATTCCCCTCATTCCCCCATTCCCCTCATTCCCCCCTGCCCCCATGCCTCCCATTCCCCCCATTCTCCTCTGCCCCCATGCCTCCCATTCCCCTCATTCCCCCCTGCCCCCATGCCTCCCATTCCCCTCATTCCCCCCTGCCCCCATGGCTCCCATTCCCCTCATTCCCCCCTGCCCCCATGCCTCCCATTCCCCTCATTCCCCCCTGCCCCCATGCCTCCCATTCCCCCCATTCTCCTCTGCCCCCATGCCTCCCATTTCCTCCCATTCCCCCCGCCCCCATTCCCTCCCATTTCCCCTGCTCCCATTCCCCCTGTCCCTTTTCCCCCACCCTCTTTTATACCTGCCCTCTTCTCCCTCCCATTCCGCCATCCTCTCCATCCCCCTGCCCTGCCCTGCTACTGCGCCTCGTGGTCCTGCCTCCATCTTGATTTAGCTCCAGCTTGTGCTGAAGGCGATCGGCAACGCGGGCTTGGCAGCCATGGCTCTCACCCCCACACTCAGTGCCTGTGCGTCTCTGCGAAGGAGCACCCCCGAGATCCGGCTGGGTGCCATCCAGGCCTTCCGGAGAGTCCCCTGCTCTGCAGACGTGAGCCCTTGTGTGTTTCACTGGGTGGGGTTGGGTGGTGGTGGGTCGCTAACCACCATTTGCTAATTCACTTCTTCAATTGTTCATTCACTCATCATGTATTTAATGAGCACCTACTTTGGGCTGCGTACTAGTGTGAGCAGGTATCCAGGTCTAAGCCTGTGTCTAGTATGGGAAGCAGATTATTCATCAAATGCACAAATAACCATATAATTACCGATGCCATCCATGCTCCCTCTAGTACAGGGCTTGGCAGACTACGGGCCATGGGCCACTTCCTGGCCCTCTTTGTCTGTTTTTGTCAATAAAGTTTTATTAGAACACAGCCACGCTCACTTATTTATGTGCTGTCTATGGCTGCTTTCCTGCTTCACCTGCAGAACTGAGTCATTGCAAGAGACTGAATGGCTTGCAGAATCTGAAAGAGTTCGCTGTCCCTTTACAGAAGAAATTTGCTAATCCCTAGGCCAGTACCTTCTTTGTTACTCAGAGTCAAAGTCACAGTCCCTTCGTTGACCTCCCAGTTCTTGAGGGACTGATCTCTGGGCCTCACCTGCTCCTGTCACCTCTCACCCCTCCTCCGCAGCACATTCCTCTTTCTGTTCTTCCTCAAACACTTGTGACCCTCTCTTGCCCCAGACCCATTGGACATGCTGTCCCCTTTCCTGGCACACTTTTCCCCCAGGTGTCCCTTTCTTTTTCACCTCCTGTAGGTCTTAGCTTAAAAGTCACTTTCACTGTGAGGTCTCCCTTGACAATTTCACCTGAAATTGAACCTCCCTGTTCCCCCATGGCTCTGGTCCTGTTTCCCCATTTCATTTTTCCCTCCACAGGGTTTATCACCACCTAATTTTTTATATATTTCACATGCTAATCTCATTGACTGTCTCCCTGCACTAGAATGCGAGCTTCAGGTGGACAAGGGCTGGGTTGGTCTTGCTTATGGCTGTCACCTAGCACAGTGCTGGGTGCACAGTTACTGCTTAGTTAATATTTGTTACATGGATGAATGGGTGGATGGATGGATGATGGGTGGGTGGATGGATGATAGGTGGGTGGATAGACGGATGGGTAGATGGGTGAATGAATAGATGAGTGGGTGGATGGGTAGATGGGTGGGTGGGTAGCTGACTGTGGAGGAAGCCAATAGATATTGAGGGAGTCACAGTATGGGGAGGTGGCTTGCTTAGGAAGGGGCCCAGGAATGGTAAGACATTTAAAGACCTCCCATGTGGCAAGACACTGTGCTGTCCTTGTAAATAGTTTTATTGGATGTAACCATGCCCATTTGTTGGGGAATTGATGAGGCGCTAGACTGGGGCTGGTAGAGACTGGGAATTAGGCATGGTCAGTGAACTCCTGCTACCTCCCACAACTGGGCCACAGGTGAGAGTGTGTCAGGGAAGCCTCCTACGGTGGGGATATCAGGATAGCTGGGGCTAGGCAGCATGTTCACCTGCTAGAGCCAGGGACATCATCCTCCTGGGTGGAGGTAGGTGGGCTTTTGGTGATGGCCTGCCTTCTGCCCAAGCCAGCGATCAGTGCTCTCCCATCTGTACCAATCCCCGGAGGAGGATGCTGAGATCCGTATCAATGCTTACCTGGCCCTGATGAGATGCCCCAGTGAAGAGGTGTTTGCTCAGGTGCGGCGCACCCAGGCAGGCGAGCTGTCCACCCAGGGTGAGCCATGGGTGTGTGTGTGGGAGGGATATGGGCAGGGAGGGGTGGGGCTGGTAGGGCACCTCCTGGAGAGTGCAGAGGGTTTGAGAGCATCCTCACCCTCCACTCCTCTGGCATCCTTCTGTCTTCTTGTCCACCTGTTTCTCTACCATACTGTCTAGATGAGGGGCTGTGTATTCCTCCCTCCCCTACATGGCAATTCCAGTCCCCATTCTGCTGCTGGATGACTTTGAAGACGTTGCTTCTCCTCTCTGTTCCTCAGTTTCCTCATCTGTGAAATGAGATGGGAGTCAGGGAGGCCTGTTTTAGCTCTGGCCAGATCATGACACAGTATCCTAAAGAGAAACCTAAGAAGAGGGACAGCATCTGCAAATCTCAGATCCCTTATGGAAGGAGACAATTCCCTTTATACTAGCACCTGAACCCAAAGATGTAAATTCAAAAAAATAAGTTCAACTGATTGTTAAAAAAATTTCCATAATATACAGTGGGGTGAGAGGAAACTGAGAGCCCAGGTTCAAATCCCAGCTTCACCACTTCCTTCCCGTATGCCTTGGGACAAGTAAGGAAACCTTCATGAGCCTCCATTTCTGTGCCTATAAAATAGGGATAATGCTAGTACCTCCCTCATAGTGATGCAAGCCTAAAATGAGTTAATACACAAAGACATTTAGAACACATAGTAAGTGCCATATGTGTGACTGTTGCTTTTAATGTTGTTATCACTACTGCTGCTATTATTAATGCAGTATAGCTACATGGTCAAAATTTTAAAGCATAGGCAAGGGACAAATGAGAAAAATTAGTCTTCTTTCCTCTTCCCCCCAATATCTTCCTGTGTCCTGAAGATAGTTACTGTGAACCAGGTCCCCCCCCATGGGACCTGATTCTGGTATAGGCTGTTTCTGGTCTTTTGCCATTAGAACCATCACCAAATTCTCATGTGTATCACATCAGAACTTGTAATACATAGATGAACATACTCATGTAACTCCTTAACAACAGCATCTCAGGATCATGTTCTACTTGCTATTGTGCTCCTTGCCTTTTTTTTTTTTTTTTTTTTTTTTTTTTTTTTTTTAATAGAGTCTTACTCTGTCACCCAGGCTGGAGTGCAGTGGCACAATCTCAGTTCACTGCAACATTTACCTCCTGGGTTCAAGCAATTCCCCTGCTTCAGCCTCTTGAGTAGCCAGGATTACAGGCATATGCCACCATGCCAGGCTAACTTTTGTATTTTTTTAGTAGGGATGGTTTTGCCATGTTAGCCAGGCTGGTCTGGAACTCCTGACCTCAGGTGATTCGCCCACCTTAGCCTCCCAAAGTGCTTGGGATGGCAGGTGATAGCCACTGGGCCCAGCCTGCTCCTTTTGGCTTTAACATGTCTGGGAGCTCATCTCTCATCTATGGCTCTTATACATTCTCATCTATGGCTGTGTGGGTGTTCTGCTGGATGTTTGTACCATAATCCATTTTACCAGTCTCCACTGATAGGCATTTAGGTTGTTTCTGGTCTTTTGCCATTAGAAACAACAGCCACAAATCTTCCTGCACAGCTACCTTTGGCCCTTGAGTTAATCTCACTTTAGGATAATTTCCCAGAAGATAAGTTGCCAAGGCAAAGGGTATGCACGTTGAAAAGTCTGATGTGATATTATTGAATTACCTTCTGAAGAGATGGCACTATTCAAAGATACAGCTGTCTCTGTTGGCAATTTCAGGCTTGGGGTATGATGTGTGCTATACCCCTCCTTAGGATCAGCTGAGGGGCTCAGCCTCCACAGTGGCCCTGGGGTACCACCTGATGTATTGCCCAGTGGGAATGAGTGGGCACCTTATCCCTAAAAACCCACATTCTGCTCTATTCTGTGATAGATTGTTCCAGAAGCCCCTGGCTGGACCTTCTGAGAGCCTGGGACAATGGCGAGGGTTGGGGGTTCCCTGTAGGACTCTAATATTCGCCGTTGGACTTAGTCACATGAGGCTCTCATTTGGTCTTTATCCCTCCAGGGACCCTCATGGATCTCATGTCACACTTTACCAATCAATCCTGAAACATACTTAGCCTTCTAGGTCCAGGCTCTGCTTTTAACTGATCTTCCCAAAAAGCCCTGTGAGGTACGTTGTTAGTTCCTTTTTCAGATGAGAAAACTAAGGTTCCAAGAGCTGGAGTGACCATCTCAGGCAACACTGGTACATGGTGAAACCAGGATTTGAAATCAGGACTGACTTCTCATTTTCACAGATGAGGAAACTGAGGCTGAGAGAGACAGAGGGACCACCCCAAGGTCACACAGCCTTTTTTTTAAAGATGGAGTCTCGCTCTGTCGCCAGGCTGGAGAGAGTGGTGTGATCTCAGCTCACTACAACCTCTGCCTCCCAGTTTCAAGTGATTGTTCTGCCTTAGCGTCTTGAGTAGCTGGGACTACAGGCATGTGCCACCATGCCCAGCTAATTTTTGTATTTTTAGTAGAGACAGGGTTTCACCATGTTGGCGAGGATGGTCTGGATCTCTTGATCTTGTGATCCACCCACTTTGGTCTCCCATAGTGCTGGGATTATGGGTGTGAGCTACCGTGCCCGGCCCAGACTCAGGTCTGACTTTCGAGCCTGTAATATCTTCCTTTGGCTTCTGGAAAGTGTCAGAATTCCATGCATGGGCTAAATTTCCAAGTTCTGTTCAGGCACGACTCTTCATTGCTGCTGTTGCTTGAGAGCAGACTTAGGTCTCCATAGGCAGGCTCCTGAGAAGGCCCTGTGTGTGGGAATTGCAGGACTGGGACGGGGGTCGGGAGGGCCTTTCCTCTGGGCAGTATTCTTGGCACTTTCCTCATGGCCTCTCCCCACTGGCCACGACTGTATTCCAGTGGGTTCTTTTGTATGGAGTCACCTGCTGCAGCTGCTGGAGACGCACGACCCCCTGAAACGAGCCCTCCGGGACACCCTCCCTGAGGACATCCTCAGCCAGGAGTTCCACCCGGAAATGTGGAAACACTCATCCTATTCTGATGTCACCTTCCGCTCAGGTATGGCCATCCTGGCAGCCCCTGTCCTGGTCTGGGAACACAAAGGCTGGGGGACCCTGGAGCTCCAACTCCCGACAGCATATGGATCAGACGTTGTGTCAAAGGGTCAAATATTTACATGCCAGTCAGGCGTGGTGGCTGAAACCCGAAGTGCTCACTACAGCACTTTCAGAGGCTAAGGCAGGAGGATTCCTTGAGCTTAGGAGGTCGAGTGTGCAGTGAGTTATGATTGCACCACTGCACTCCAGCCTTGGTGACAGAGTGAGACCCTGTCTCAAAAAAAAGTTACATGCTGCTTGTTCAGAAATTTGTTTTGCCATATTTCCATAGCACCTGCTGCTTTTGTTAGAAGGGAAAAGCCTTAAGAATTATTTTATGGCATTTGACTGAATACTTTTATCTTTTCTTTAAATTGGCTCTTTGTAATTTATGTTAAAAAATTTATCACTACCATTAATAGAAAATCAATTTAACTCCGTGTAAAAAGAAGGTACTCCTAAAAAGAAATACTGTACACCCAGAGGTGGATAATGAAACACAGCTCTTTTTTTTTTTTTTTTGACATGGAGTCTCGCCCTGTTGCCCAGGCTGGAGTACAGTGGTGCGATCTCAGCTCACTGCAACCTCTGCTTCCCAGGTTCAAGCGATTCTCCTGCCTCAGCCTCTTGAATAGCTGGAACTACAGGTGTGCACCACCATGCCTGGCTAATTTTTGTATTTTTATTAGTAGAGATGGGGTTTCACCATGCTGGCCTGGCTGGTCTTGAACCCCTGGCCTCAAGTGATCTGCCCACCTCAGCCTCCCAGAGTGCTGGAATTACAGGCATGAGCCACTGCGCCTGGTGGAAACACTATTTTATTAAATTGTCCTGGATTCTGTGGCTTCCTGAAGCCTGTGAATTTTGAGAACTGTTTTTCCCTACTTGTTAGGAAGAGAGATTAGCGCACACTGAGACTGCCTCTTTGTTGTAATTAAATAGAAAATCAAAAAGGGAATCTCTTGCTAGCTAAGTCCCCTAAACCGCCTCAGCTTTTCTGGGAAGCCTGGGGGTCGGAGGTTGGGTGTTCTGGGCACCTCCTCTCTGCCTGTTAGCAGAGGTGGGTGGGTGTGACCCTCTGTCATGGCCTCCCTCTCTTGCAAAGGCTGGAGGCTGTTTTCCATCTTGGCCGGGGAGGGGTGAGAAGATGCATCCGGTGTCTGACCCTGTGTCAGGGTATGGCCCCGTGGTAGTAGCCAGACCCCACTCTGTGAGTGTGCAGAAGGTACTGATGTTTTTTCTTACTCCTAGTGTCTGGCATCCTGGGAGCCAACTTGGAGGGGACTCTTCTCTTCTCTCCTGTCTCCTTTCTTCCCCGTTCTGCCACGGTCAACCTGACCATCCACATCATGGACCGTGCCTTCAACCTCCTGGAGGTTAGAGGGGAGCCTTGCTGCAGCCTCCACGGGGCCTCTCCTAGACTTGGGGCCAAAAAATGTCCCAGTCACTTATCTGTCTGTCCATCCATCCCTTGCCTCCATTGTTCAATCCTCCCCTACGCCCTATATCCAGTCATCCACTCACCCACCCATAGATATATACATACAGCTGTCAATTCACCCACATGCCTTCCTCCCTCCCTCCCTCCCTTCCTTCCTCCCTCCATCCCTCCCCCTCCCTCCTTCCTTGCATCCCTCCATCCCTCCATCCATACCTCCTTCCATCCCTCCTTCCATCATCCCTCTCCCTCCTCCCTCCATCCATTCATTCTTTCACCTGCTCATCTGTCCATCCACTCACATCCCTCCCATTCATCTCTCTCATCCATCTGCCCATTTACCCACCCACCCACCCATCATCTATCCATCCATCTGCCCACCCACTCATCATCCATTCACCCATGCACCTATCCTCCAGCCACCTACCCACCCGTCATTCATCCACCCATCACTCATTCATCCATCCACCCACCCACCCATCAGTCACCCACTCCTCATCCATTCACCCATGCACCTATCCTCCATCCACCCACCCACCTGTCATTCATCCACCCATCACTCATTCATCCATCCACCCACCCACCCATCATCTATCCACCCATCTACCCACCCATCCATCTACCCACCTACCCACCCCTTATCCATCTTCCCACCTGTCATTCATCCACCCACCTGTCTATCCCTCCATCTGTTCATTCATTCATCCATCTACCAAAGCACCCATCTATCACCCACCTACCCATCCATCCATTCACTCATTCATCTTTCCACCCACCTACCCATCCATGGACATACCCACCCTCCCATCTGTCTGTGCATCCATCCAGGTAATTTCCCATCCATCTCTCTTTCTACAGACTCACCTACTCATCTATTCATCTGTTCTCCCACTCATTCATCTTTCATCCACCTAGCCATCCATGTCCACCCACATTCCTCCATCAGTCCATTCTCTGAGTCACACATCCATCCATTATCCATCCGTCCACCCACCAGTCATTGCCAAGAGCTGGACTCTGGTGACTTCTCTGCAAACGCTATCAGAGATGTCTGGATGGAAAGAGGGAAGAAAGAATAGATGGAAGAAAGAAGAGGTGTCCATAAGAAAGGAAAAGCAGATGGATGAATAGGAATTAAGGATGGATAGGACAAAGGATAGAAAAGATGGAAGGTGGCCAGGTGCGGTGGCTGACGTCTATAATCCCAGCACTTTGGGAGGCCAAGGCAGGTGGATCACAAAGTCAAAATTTCAAGACCAGCCTGGCCAAGATAGTGAAACCCCGTATCTATTTAAAAAATACAAAACTTATCTGGGCATGGTGGCAGGCACCTGTAATCCCAGCTACTAGGGAGACTGAGGCAGGAGAATTGCTTGAACCTGGGTGGCAGAAGTTGCGGTGAGCTGCGATGGTGCCACTGCACTCCAGCCTTGGGTGATAGAGTGAGAAAAAAAAAAAAAAAAGATGGGTGGATGGATGGGAAGGACAAAAGGGTAGGTGAACAGAGGGGCACATGGATGGGCAGGTGGAAGACAGGAGGGACAGAAGGAAGGATCCATTTATTCACCTATCAAATTTTGAGAACCGCCCCAGGCCAAGTTGGGCAGGCATCTAGTGATTGAGACATGAGTCCTTGCCCTCTTCATGGATCTTTCGAGGGAGACACTCTTTCCAGTCTGAGTATATTGTGTGTGGGGCAGAGGAGGCAGGAAGAAAGTGACATGAGAGTTCAGGGGGGCTTCCCGGAGGTGGTGATATTTGACCCAAGCCTAAAAGAGTCGGCAAGAATTTTTCCTGTGTGGCGTGTACCAAGTAGATACACAGAGTGATGGATTTCCCAAGGTTGTGTCGCTAAACCTGAGTCCAGGTGGGCACTAGGGAGCCTGGAGTGCCCTGCTCAAGCCTTCTGGGTCTGTCATTCATATCCCCAGTCTGACAGCTTGTCATCACCCCTGTGATTGAATTGTTCCTTCCTGAGCCCCTGGCTTCTCTTCTCAGCTTGGTCTCCGGCTGGAAAATGCTGAGGAAATTGCTCGCAGGCTGTTTGGCAGGAAGTCATTCTGGGGTCCGGAAGATGGAAGACAGGCCGAGGCAGAGAAGCCCCCAGGACCAGAACCGGGGCCTGCACCACGGCCAGCCAGTCCCAAGTGTCCAGGAGACAGAGCTAGAAGGATGAGAGACCTTCAGCAGAAGGTAAGGGACGTGGCCACACCCACCCTGCTCCACCAGGCAGGCCCACCCCACTTCATTCTTGGGCTTTTGAACCTGAAACTTGGGTATTTGTGAACTCTGACCCTGCCCACTCCTTACAGAACTAAGTGGTGGCTGGTCCAGATCTGAACAGTCAGCTCGTAGTTGGCTTTATTTGGAAAAACTGTTGATTGAAATCAATCCCGTGCACGGGAAAGTCCCTAAGTTGTAAGTATACAGCTCTCCTGTCCACCATCTCAACATGCCCGTGTCACCAGCATGCAGACCATCTTTAGCCCCTAGCCTCCGCCTTGTCCCCCTGTTCTCGTTAATACCCATCCTTAACCGGGGTACTACTCTTCAGACTTAGGACAGCATCAATGAGTCTACTTTTTAAAAGTCAGTTTTGTTGAGGTCTAATTGGCACACAGTGAACAGTAGTATATGGTTAAGGCGTACAACTGAATACATTCTGACCCATGTACATATTCAAGATATCATCACCATGATAAAGCTTACAAACATACATGTCACCCCAAAAGTCTCTTCCAGATCCTTAGTAATCCCTTCCTCCTGCTTCTCCTTGTCCCCAGAAGCTAGTGAGAGGCTTTCTGTCACTGTAGACTCTCTTTCACTTTCTAGAATATTATGTCTTTTTTTTTTTTCTTTCCTGGGTACAATCTTACTCTGTCACCCAGGCTGGAGTACAGTGGTGTGATCTCGGCTTATTGCAACCTCTGCCTCCCTGCTCAAGCAATCCTCCCACCTCAACTTGCAGAGTAGCTGGGACTATAGGCATGTGCTGTCATGCCTATCTAGTTTTTTTTTAAAAAATGTAGAGGTAGGGTCTCACTATGTTGTCCAGGCTGGTATCAACCTCCTGGGCTCAAGTGGTCCTCCTGCCTTGGCCTCCCAAAGTGCTGGGATTACAAGTGTGAGCCGCTGCACCTGAGCAGCATGTCCTTTTTTAGAAAAGCATATAATGTTTTTTGTTTGGCTTCTTTTAGTCCGCATAATTTTTCTGAGACTCATCCATGCTGTAGGGTATAATGTAGTTTATTTCTTTTTATTGCTAAGTGGTATTCCATCGTATAGATATACCACAGTTTGTTTTTCCATTTACCTGTTGATAGACATTCGAGTTGTTTACAGGGTTTGGCTATTAAAAATCTGCTATGAATTATTTATGTACAAGTCTTTGGGTATGTGCTTTTGTTTCTCTTGAATAATTAGTAGATGTGGCTGGATCATATGGCAGGTGTATGTTTAACTTTTTCTAAAGCTGCTCAACAATTCTCCCAAGTGGTTGTACTATTTTTGCATTCCCACCAGCAGTGTGTGAGAGTTCCAGTTTCTCCACATCCTCACCAACACTTGGTATGGTTAGACTTTTTAATTTTAGCCATTCTAATAGTGTGTAGTAGTATCTCATGGCTTTAATTTGCATTTCCCTAATGACTGATGACATTGATCATCTTTTCACGTGCTCACATGCTGTTGTATATCTTCTTTGGTGAAGTGTATGCACAAATCTTTGGCTCATCTTATTTTGTTGAATTGTTTTCTTCTTATTGAGTTTTGAGAATTCTTTCTATATTCGAGAAATAAGTTGTTGTTTTTTTCTTTTTTTGACTTGGGGTCTGGTTGTGTCATCCAGGCTGGAGTGCAGTGGTGTGATCATACCTCACTGCAACCTTGACCTCCTGGGCTCAAATGGTCTTCCTGCCTCAGCCTCCTGAGTAGCTAGGACTACAGGTAGTGCAACCACACATGGCTAAGTTTTTTTTCTCTTTTTGTAGAGATGGGGTCTCACTCTGTTGCCCAGGCTGGTCTTGAACTCCTGGCCTCAAGTGATCCTCCTGCCTCGGCCTCCCAAAGTGCTGGGATTATAGGTGTGACCCACCACATCTGACCAGAAACAAGTTATTCATCAGATCTGTAACTCGGAAATATTTTCTCCCAGTCTGTGGTGTGTCTTTTTGTTCTCTTAATGGTGTCTTTCAAAAAAATACCAGGAAGTCTTAATTTTGATGAAGTCAGGTTTACTAGTTTCTTTGATGGATAGTGCTTTGGCTGTTATAGCTCAGACATTTTTGCCCGATGGGACGTTAGAGATTCTCATGGGACCTTCTGTAGACCTCTGAGCATGCGCTCTGTGCACTCTATCCTCTCTGCTACCCTGCCCTGCGAAGCCAGCTGCCAGGGGCTCCCCAGACCCCCGGCTCCTCAGCTCAGGGAGTCCCCCGACTCAGCCTCCATTCCCCCTCCCTGCGCCGCAGGGTGGACACTCTCTGGGCAGGAAACTGGGCTCACCTCGCTTGTTTTCATCTCTCGGGGTTCATCATCTTGGGTTGCCTGATGTCTTTGTCTTGGGCCATCTGGGTCCGCAGCTGCTCCATGTGGGAGGTTGAATCCAATCCAATTTGGTTGGCAGTAGAAGTCACATCCAGTTTCTTTTGTAAACATTATATAAATAGAATCATTCACCCTGTATTCTTTTTTAAAGGAGATAAAATTCTCATGTGTAAAAATAAGCATTTTAAAGTGGATGATTGGCTGGGTATACTGGCTCATGCCTGTAATCCCCGAACTTTGGGAGGCCACGATGAGTGGATAAGTTGAGCTCAGGAGTTGGAGACCAGCCTGGTCAACATGGTGAAACCCCGTCTCTACTAAAAATACAAAAAAAAAAAAACACTAGGCATGGTGGTGCATGCCTGTAATCCCAGCTATTTGTGAGGCGGAGGCAGGAGAATCACTTGAGTCTGGGAGGCAGAGGTTGCAGTGAGCCGAGATCGCGTCACTGAACTCCAGCTTGGGTGACAGAGTGAGAATCCATCTCAAAAAAAATAATAAAAATGAAGTGAAAAATTCCGTGGTATTTGGTACATTCACCGTGTCGTGCCACTAGTACCTCTGTCTGGTTCCAGAACATTTTCATCACCTGCAAAGGAGACCCTGTACCCATGAAAGAATCAGTCCCCAGCACCCCCTCCTCCTAGCCTCTCACAGCCACCAGTATGCTTCCTGTCTCTGTGGATTTCCCTAATTTGGATATTTCATACAAATGGAACCATAAAATATGTGACCTTTGTGTCTGACTTCTTTCTCTTAGCCTAGTGTTTTGGAAGTTCACCCCCATTGCAGCATAGCTCAGTACTCCATTCCTGTCTAAGGCCGACTCGTATTTCATGTAAGGCCGGCTGCCTCGCTGAAGAGCCAAATGGACACACTTATCTCTCTGTGCTGTCTCCCCACACCTGCTCCTATCTGGTTTCTCCATGCAGGCTCCACACGCCCACTCCTGCATTCCTCACTCAACCCTTTCAAAATTTAAAAAGGCCGCGGAAGATTTGTCCAATGGCAGTTTAACATTAACCTCCCCAGCAAGTCAGCCTACCAATGAAACTGTCTGCTCTTTGTTTCCCTAACAATCAATCAAATCTCCTTACCAATGAAATTGTCTGCTCTTTGTTTCCCAAGGACCAATCAACTACCTCCACTTCTTATAAAATCCCATGCCCTGAGAAGCCCATTGCGACTTCTCTGGCCCCTTCCCGGACCACAGAACCTCGCCCGGGAGCTGAATAAATTGGATTCTCATTTTTTTACACTGGCCTCAGTTTCCTCATTTTAACTCGGCAATATACCTTACAGCTGGTGCCGAAACCCGGGAGGGGTTGTGAGACCCCCTCCTAAAGGGGAAACCGACTCCTCCACCTGAAGCTGGACCAGGGAGCCACTCCGCCGCAAGGTAAGACTTCTGTTACCCATAGCCTCTCCCGCTGCTTGACTCCGGACTCCCTGTCTGTAACCGCGGCCGCGTCAGGGACTCCTCTCTGCCGTGGGCCCAGGGCCCCGGCTCTGTTCAGCTGAGGGCCCAGGGCTCCAGCTCCGCCTCGAGGACCTGAGTGTAGAGGAGACGTCCCTACGCTCTTGTCTTCCCCCCGTAAGGGGTCTGCGGAGGGTCAGGAACCTGAGGGAGACGTCCCCTTCTTCCTGAACCCTCTCTGGTGTCCGGTAGTGTCGTCCAGGACGCCTACCGGTCATCTCTGCGGCAGCGGGAGAGACTCGGGTAACCAGAAGCCCTGTTTACTCCTCCAGGCCCTTAAGGCCTGGGTTAGACCTTGGCTCCTAACCCCAAAACTCGCCCTTTGGCAAGTCAGCTCCCGTTTAAATATTTTCAGTTTCTCTTTCTGTTTCTCCTTCTGTTTCTGAGTGAGTGTGTGAGTGAGTTTTTTCCCTTCCAGTAAAATTGTATCCTGCTTTGCAGGTTTTATAAGTTTACAAATTCTTGTATTCTTGTTCTCTATTGCTAATAACTGTAAGTTTCTACAGTGAAGGTCATAAAAAATGCCCAAGCAGGCAGGACTCTAGCTTTCTAAACACTGTATCAAAAAGAAATAGATAAGGCCTGTGCTAAAATCCTTGAGCTCTACAGATAGCAAACATCTGGGTCACATAGCAACTATCACATGTAAGCCTAAGTTAAGTACCTATTACTGCTTAATGAATTGCCTTTGTTCTATGCCTGCAAACTTGTTTTAGTGCCACTGTGTACTTCATGTATAAAAAGCCAAGCCCTGTCTTTGTTAAGTGCTTAATATTAAAATGCTAATCTGCTAAGCCGGTAGCCACCTTAATAAAATCCTCTTGTTTCACAAAAAAAAAAAAAAAAAAAAAAAAAAAAAAAAAAGAAAAAGAAAAAATCATGGGTAACCAAAAATCCCACCCAAACCCTAAGTCACCACTGGAATGCCTAGTTCTAAACCTACCCAAGCTGGGCCTCTCTATAAAAAACAAAAGGCTACTCTTCCTCTCCACCGTAGCCTGGCCACAGTATCCGCTAAACAACCAGTCCAAGTGGCCTCCAGAGGGCACACTTAACTTTAATGTCCTCACTAATTTAAACAATTTTTGCCAAAGGAACAGCAAGTAGGCCGAGGTTCCCTACATCCAAGCATTCTAGTATAAAATATGAAAAACTCCCACACGAGACCTGGTAAACTTAGCATTTAAACTTTTTAATGGCCGAGAGGAAAAGGCTAAAGCCGTTCCCCAGGCTCATTTACAGCAACAGGTAAGCCTCCAAACCCAAGCTTTCGTAGCAGCCCTAAGGCCGGCAGCACGCCCAGCATCTGGTGGAGAAAACTCCTCCAAGTTCCTCCAAAAAGGTCCCCTAGAACCCACCCAGACTGCTTCAAAGGTCCCTCCAGGCCCTGCTTCAAATGTGCCCAAGAGGGACACTGGGCCCGGCAGTGCCCCTGTCCACGTCCACCTCCCGGACCCTGTCCAATCTGCAAATAAACTGGACACTAGAAGGTAGACTGCCCATTCTGGACTATAGGCTCACCCCCTGCATCTCCATGTGAGGGGCAGGCCAGTCCAAAGGATGCAGTCCCTTCACTTGAACTCCTTGGCCTCATGAATAATTAACGCAACCCGGACTCGAAGACCCCCATCACCCTTGCTGAGCCCAGGGCGCTACGAAGAGCGGGTAAGTCCATTTCCTTCTTAATGGACATGGGGGTTTCCTATTCTGTATTGCCTTCCTATTCAGAGCCTAGTACACCTTCTCAGGTCTCGGTTGTGGGAATTAACAGGAAGCCCTCCTGTCCCAACCAGACCCATCCTCTAACTTGTTACCTGGAGGGACATCCATTCACCCCTTTTCTCACTCTTTTCTAATCATACCCTCATGCCCAGTTCCCCTATTAAAATATTCTCCAAACTGTGGGGGCCACTCTCCAACTTACTGGCCCCCATACTCAAACCCATCACCCACTCACCTCTTACTGCCCCTCCTAACTGACCCTATGCCCGGGCTCAACCCCTTATCTCAACCCCCTATCCCTCCTAATATAGTTAATCCCTTAGTATGGAATATCTCTAAGCCTGTAGTGGCCAGACATCACACGCCAGCTAAAATACTTCTTAAAAATGCTACCAACTTTCCCTCACATCCTCAGTTTCCCATCTCAAAAACCCACCGCCAGGGCCTAAAGCCTATTATCACCTAACTCCTGGCACAGGGACTCCTTATTCCTACCAGTTCCCCTTGCAACACTCCTATCTTGCCAGTCCAAAAGCCGTGAGGCTTTCACCTGGTTCAGGACCTGCGCCTTATCAATGAGGCAGTAATTCCCCTCCACCCTGTAGTTCCCAATCCATACACACTATTATCGAACATTCCCTCCACTACTCATTTTACAGTCCTTAACCTCAAGAATGCTTTCTTTACCATTCCTCTTCACCCTAAGTCCTATTTCCTCTTTGCCTTTACTTAGACCAATCCAGACACTAACCTCTCACAGCAGTTAACCTGGACGGTCCTGCCCCAGGGCTTTAGAGACAGCCCTCACATATTTAAACAAGCATTAGCAGCTGACCTAACCTCTTGCCCCCCCTCAGCCTAGTCTTCTCTTACAGTACGTGGACAACCTGCTGCTTTGCAGCCCTTCCCTCTCCATGTCACGACAGCATACTGACGCTCTCTTTAATTTCCTTGGGTCTAGGGAATACCGGATTTCCCCCTCCAAAGCACAGCTGTTGGTCACCTCAGTAATCTATTTAAGTATTCACCTTACTCCCCAAACTAAGGGCTTAAAAACAGTCAAAAGGCACTACTTGCACTGCAGCCCCCCAAAACAGCTAACAAAATCCTCTCCTTTCTAAAATTTGTGGGGTTTTTCATCACTAAATTCCTAACTTCGCTACTCTAGCTAAGCCCTTGTATGCGGCAGCCAAAAATACCCCCAGGGAACATGGCTAATATTCCAGTCCTATACCTGCATTGTCCCTAAAGTTATAAAACAACTTGGCTCTGTAAGCCATACAATCCTAAAAATAAAGCCACCCTAACTAACCAAATCAAACCCTCAAATAACACCTCTCATCCTTTCTCATAGTTAACTCTAGTACAGCAGGGAGCCAACATGCTAAACTTAATCAAAACCGTAAACTTCACTCACTGCTTTTTATGTGCCTCTCTTAACACCTCCCCTTTAGCCGCAGTTCCCCTCCAAACGGGATTAACCCTATCACAAAAGTCCACAAGACCTGAAACCACTTTAATGGGAATCCCCTTGTTTAAAATACACTCCCACTCTCTTTCTCTATGTTATGGGACACCTACCAACCATAGCCTTAAGTGCAACACCACAGTAAATATAAACTCTTCCTTTCATGCGCCTCAAGGGGGGTACTTTTAGTGTAATGGAACCCTAACCAAAATTATCAAAACCTCCTCCCCATTCCCCTGTGTGCCCGTCACCCTAGTCCCACAACTAGAGGTGTATAGGCAAGCTAAATTTCTATCCCTCCTTCCATCTTCCCCTCAGGGCCGAAACAAACGAGCTGTCTTCCTCCCCATAGTAGTTGGCCTCTCCCTAGCCTCCTCTTTAGCAGCTGCTGGAATTGGAGGCGGCGCCTTAGGCTACAGTATCACTTCAGCTGCTCAACTAGAAAACAAACTCCATGTGGCCATTGAAACATCAGCTGCCTCTCTGGCCTCTCTTCAGCAACAAATTACGTCACTAGCCCAGGTAACTCTCCAAAACCGACAGGCCCTAGACCTACTAATGGCGGAGAAAGGAGGTACCTGTCTGTTTCTCCAGGAACAGTGTTGCTATTACATCAGTGAAACAGGCCTAGTAGAAGAAAATGTCAATACTCTCTATCGCCTCAAGGAAAACCTCTGAGGAACGCCAAGTGCGCCAAACTTTCCTCTTAACTGGTGGCAATCTCCCATATTCACCTGGCTAGCTCCTGTTGTCATTCCCCTAATCATGGTTTGTCTTCTACTAATGCTGGTCCCATTCTTTCTTAGGTTTTTACAAGTTCGCATAAAAGAAATTTCCAGGGTGGCAATAAATCAAATGCTACTTCACCCCTACGTCCAACTCCCAACTGAGGCACCGGCCAACTGACCCCCCCCGACTCCGCCCCTGTTCAGCAGGAAGTAGCCAGAAAGAAGCAACGTCCTATATCATCAAAAAGGTCGGAATGTAAGGCCGGCTGCCTCGCTGAAGAGCCAAATGGACACACTTATCTCTCTGTGCTGTCTCCCCACACCTGCTCCTATCTGGTTTCTCCATGCAGGCTCCACACGCCCACTCCTGCATTCCTCACTCAACCCTTTCAAAATTTAAAAAGGCCGCGGAAGATTTGTCCAATGGCAGTTTAACATTAACCTCCCCAGCAAGTCAGCCTACCAATGAAACTGTCTGCTCTTTGTTTCCCTAACAATCAATCAAATCTCCTTACCAATGAAATTGTCTGCTCTTTGTTTCCCAAGGACCAATCAACTACCTCCACTTCTTATAAAATCCCATGCCCTGAGAAGCCCATTGCGACTTCTCTGGCCCCTTCCCGGACCACAGAACCTCGCCCGGGAGCTGAATAAATTGGATTCTCATTTTTTTACACTGGCCTCAGTTTCCTCATTTTAACTCGGCAATATACCTTACATTTCACAGTGCAGGGATGTGTCACGTGTGTTCATCCCTTCGTTCAACATTCGGGTTGTTTCTGCTGTTCAGTGACTGTGAATAGTGCTGCTCCTGTACTCCTTTTTGTGCCTGACTTCTTTGGTTTAAAATTGGTGAGATTTCTCCATACTGCAGTGTGTACTTATAATTCGTTCATTTTCATAGCTGCGTAGTGTTCCATTGTGTGACCATACAACAATTTGTGTGTCCATGAGTTGCTGGCTATTACAGACAGTGCTACAAAGACTCTTAGGTCTTAGGGAATGTATGTATTCATACCTGTCGGGCGTATACACCTAGGAGTGAAATTGCTTAATCTTAAGGTGTATACATCTTTTCTGCTTTTTCTCTTACCATCTTTTGAGTATTTTCTTACTAGAAGCTCGCCATATGCAGGTATGTTAATATTCTATGGGTGGGGACCACAGTTGACATAATCATTTTCCCATCAATGAACTTTTAGATTATTGGCAACATTTTGCTCTTATAAAGTGTCACTGCCATGTACATCTGATGGTGACCAAGGTGGATGGCTGGGGCATTGGTTCACTTGCTCACATGTTTCCTAACCACCAAGTGTAAACCCAGGCCTGAGCAGGACAGTAATCCCTGCTGTTAAAAGCATCTTGGACTAGAGCTGGGGGCGGCAAGAGGCTTGAAGGAGGGAGGTGGGCTAGGTACAGACAGGTTTTCTTAGAGTGCACAATCCCCTTGTTCTGTTGTTTTCTCACTTTTCCTGGAGACTCACATCCAGAGAAATACTCTGCATGAGCACAGTGATGAACGGCAGCAGATATTTGGCCTCAGTGCTGCAGAGACAATAGGGAGTGGTGGGGACTGTGGCAGACAGAGGAAGCCCATGCTCAGCTAAAGTGGCAGCCCCTGCTCAGCTCCGGCTCCTTGTTGCCCCTTGTTGTGGGGAGGGTGGGCCGCCCAATGTTTTTCTTTATAGAGAAGCCAGAGAGCTGAGTTTTACATAAGATCTTCCACTTTTGTTTAAAATTTCCCAAGTTACAAATTCAACTTATAAAAAATGTACGTGGCATGAACAACAATCAAAGACTGAAAAAGTGTCATAAACCAGAGACCAGGGAGACACGGCAACTCTATGCCGTGGGGTTTGCTGGATTGGATCTTGGGATGGAGAGAGGACATTAGTGGGAACACTGGTGAAATGTAAATGGCCCCTGGGGTTTAGTTACTAGAAACATAGCAACTTTGGTTGGTTAGTTTGCATCATGCATCCTGGTGATGGAAGATGCTGACCACGCAGAAACCGGAGAAGGGTGCATGGGAACTCTCTGTACCTTCTTCGCAGGTTATCTTTGTTTTCCTTTTTTTCGGAGACAGGGTCTTGCTCTGTCTGTTGCCCCGGCTGGAGTGCCGTGGCACGATCACAGTTCTCTGCAGCCTTGAACTCCTGAGCTTAAGTGATCCTCCACCTCAGCTTCCCAAGCATCTGGGAGGACAGGCGGGTGCCACCATACCCCGCTATTATTTTTAATTATTTTTTATTTTGTAGAGACAGGGTCTCAAAATGCTCTCCAGGCTCATTGTAAACTCCTGGCCTCAAACGATCCTCCTGTCTCACCCTCCCAAAGTGCTGGGAATAGAGGCATGAGCTACCACGCCCAACCAGTTTTCATCTTTTCCATAAATCTAAAATTACGCTAAAGTAGAACATTTATGAAAACATACACACACTCTCTCGGCGTTGGGCACTACTGTGCAAGTCAGAGAAATCACACCTGGGGTTGGGATTTCGTTCATGCTCTAGGAGCTAGTTTTGCAAGCCTCATCTGGATCCCACAAGTTTTTGATCTTGCTCACCAGCCACCCCTTCCCCCTCCCAAAGTACAGGCGCTTTGCCCTGTGTATTAGTTCGTTTTCACAGTGCTGATAAAGACATACCTGAGACTGGGCAATTGACAAAAGAGAGAGATTAAATGCATTTACAGTTCCAACCGCCTGGGGTGGCCTCAAAATCATGGCGGAAGGCAAGGAGGGGAAGTCACGTCTTACATGGATGACAGCAGGCAAAGGAAGAGAGAGCTTGTGCAGAGTGACAGCCCCATTCACTGGCACTGGAACAGTATGGGAAAGACCCACCCCCATAATCCTACCCCTGGGCCCCTCTCCCAGCCTGTGGGAATTACAGGAGCTTAAAAAGAGATTTGGGTGGGGACGCAGCCAACCGTATCACCCTGCTAATCCTGACCCTGTTCTTTGTGACCTGTCTTGGCTCTCCCGCAGGTGACCCAGAGGCGGGGGGTCCAGCAGCCTCTGCGATGCGAGCTGAGCATGAAGGTGTTGGGGCAGGAGCTGAGTTTTGTGAACTGTGGGGCCACAGGGAGTCACGTGAAGCACTGGTCCCTGAGCCTGGCAGAGCTCGCCATCAAGCTCCTGAAGGTAGCTCCTGCTGGCCCCTGCCCTCGAAATCTGCACTGTGACACTTTGGCAAAGTACTTAAGGGCATGAAATTTGGAGCCAGGCTGTTGAAGGTTAAATCCCAGCTCTATTGCATACCTCCTTGAATCTACTGATTCGCTTACCATGGCCTTAGTTTCTGCATCTGTGAAATGGGGCTAATAAATAAAAAATCACAAAATAGCTGCCTGGGCGAGGTGGCTCACGCCTATAATCCCAACATTTTGGGAGGCTGGGACCGGTGGATCACCTGAGGTCGGGAGTTCAAGACCAGCCTTGCCAACATGGCAAAACCCCATCTGTACTAAAAATACAAAAATTAGCTGGGTACGGTGGCAGACGTTTGTAGTCCCAGCTGCTTGGGAGGTGGAGGCAGGAGAATTGCTTGAACCCGGGAGGCAGCGGTTGCAGCCAGCTAAGATTGCATCACTGCACTCCAGCCTGGGCAACAGAACGACTCCATCTCAAAACAAAACAAAACAAAAAATGCAAAATATCCATTCATAGAGCAATTGTGTTAAAGGAGCTAATATGGTGAAAATCCAGCAGGGTTCCAGCTTGCCTGGTCTATACTGACTGCCTGCAACCTTACACAGGATCCACGCTCCTCCCCACCTACTGAGCCTGACCCGTAACCTTTTCTCATGAGCAAACTGCCCGGGTTCAAACCTAGCTCCATCCCTTTCTAGTTACAGGGCCTTGGTGGGCCATTTATTTTTGTGACCTCAGTTTCCTCATCTGGAAACTGGGATTACGTGCCCGTTGAGGACAAAAGAAATCTCTTGTGCTCAGTACTCAGAGGGTGCCTGGCTCACAGCAGGGGTGGCCACGTGCCCCGTGATGGTTTCTTTCTCTCTCTTCCCTCCCTTCCCTTCCCCTCCCCTCCCTTTTTCTCCCTTCCCTTCCCCTCCCTTTCCCTCCCCTCCCCTCCCATCCCATCCCTTCCTCTCCCGTCCCCTCCCTTCCCTTCCGCTCCCCTCACCTCCCTTTCTCTTCACCTCTCCTCCCTTCCCCTCTCCTCCCCTCCCTTCCTTTCCTTTTTTCTTCTCTCTCTCTCTTTTTTTTTTTTTTTTTTTGATGGAGTCTTACTCTGTTTCCAGGGCTGGAGTGCAGTGGCGTGATCTTGGCTCAACTGCAACTGTCATCTCCCGGGTTCAATCCATTCTCATGCCTCAGCCTCCTGAGTAGTTGGCATTACTGGCACGTGCCACCACGCCAGCTAATTTTTGTATTTTCAGTCAAGATGGGGTTTTCCCCTGTTGGCCAGGCTGGTCTCCAACTCCTGGGCTTAAGTGATCCACCTGCCTTGGCCTCCCAAAGTGCTGGGATTACAGGTGTGAGCCACTGCACCCGGCCCCGCTTATGGTTTCTTGGCTGCAGGGGCAAGAGGTCCAGATTAACCGGAGGCTGAGCCTGGCCGCAGAGGAGCTGGTCTTTCCCACGGTGTCTGGCCTCCCTGCTCGGCTGACCCTAAACGCCTCGGCCGCCATCAGCATCCGGGTCCGAGGAATCGCCGACTTCCAGCAGCGCTCGGATTTCTCTGTGAATGGTTATGTAAAGCCCAGGTAGCTGGCTCCTGGGACCTGGCTCAGGTTAGGGGGTGGGATCCCACTCCTACAGAGGGCTGCAGCGACCTGGGGGATGCAGGGGACATCCACACAGTCCAAGGGGATCCCTATTCTGCAGACCACCTGTGCCGAGAGACTGTGTGTAGAGATGCTGGGTGGTTAGATCCACTTTACAGATGAGAAGACTGAGGCTCAGAGAGGTCCTGTCTCGCGTTCAAGGTTACACCGCAGTGCAAGGCGGCTGGTATTCTGATCTAATGCCACAACTCTATACCCTTCCATCCACCCCACCCAGAAGGGAGGAGAGGAGCTAGCCTTGAGTTCACTGACCTGGTGCGACCCCCTCCTGACCCAGCAAGGCTGGTGCTTCTTACTCCCACCACCAGATGAGGAAACCAAGGTTCAAGGCGAGGATGCCAACAGCCTGGGGCACATGGCACCAGAGCGCCCGAGTGGAATGTGTGCAATTATTGGGTCTGATTCCAGAACCTGTCGCGGCACTGCTGAGCATCTGTCCCCAGCCACTCAGCTGAGCTGTCCTGGGGTCCTGGGTCTGACATGGGGAATGTGGACGCCCTAGGCTGGGTGCTCTGTGGGGTGAAGAGCCTGGGCTGAGACTTAGCTGGGATTCAGGTGTTCCAGCCGCATGCTTTTCCCAGTCGTGGAACTCAGGCAGGTGCTCTCACCGCTCTGAGCCTCAGTTTCCCCATCTGTAAGAGGGATGAGTGCAGGTGAGGACTGGAAAGTGCTTGGTGCACGTAAAGCCTGTGGGTGGGGTGGTGGTGGTGGAGGGGGCTGCTGTGGCTCAGAACTTCAGGGGGCAGCTAGGGGCGGTGGGTGGGGTCTGTGTCTCCAGGGCCCTCAAGATGCAGCTGGTACGTGCCTGTCCCTCAGTGCCCTGCTCCAGATCTCAGCTCAGATGGGCACAACGGGAGCCTTGGGGCAGGCTGGGCTGAGGTGGGTGACCAGTGTCCGCGGCGCCGCCAGCCTGGATGGAGGGATCCAGCTGCAGAAGGGCCGGGACTTCAAGGTGCATCTGAACACGCCCGAGGAGGCTGTGGAGCTGCTCAGCTTCAGGTGGGCGCCCTGTGCCAGCGGGCAGGGAACCATGAGCACGAGGGTGCATGTGAGCGTGTGTGAGTGTGTGCGTGAGTGATCACATGTCTGTGTGTGCGCATGGAGGTGTGCATGGTGTGGATGTGACATTAGCATGCATGTGTGTTACAGTGTGTGCCCATGAGCCTGGATCTGTGAGCACACGTGATCAGGCATATGAGAGAGAGTGTACGAGCTGCTGTGTGCATGAGGGTGTGTCTGTGTGTTGGTGAGTGTGTCAGTGAGCAGCTTTGTGGGAGTGGAGGTGTCTCGTGTCTATGAGCATTTGTGGGAGTGCGTGTGTGTCCACGAGTGTACATGTCTGTGACTAAAGGGTGGATGCGTCTATGATAGGGAATGTGGGCAGCCGAGGGGTGAGAGCTGGAGAACTTTCAGACCCTCAGCTCTTTCCTGGGGTCCCTCTGGGGCATGCTTGTCTTTGACACCTAGGGAGGTGACTTTTAAGGACAATTTCAGAGGGAGTGAGAGTGAGTACAGGCTGCCCCACCTACCTGCATCCTTTGCCTCGTCCTGCCCTATGGTGACTCTGCCCACCTTCTTCCTCCCTCCTCCCTCCTTCCCCTGTTCCCTGCCCCTCACTCACTGTCCACCTCCATCCTGACACCCCCCCAGCCAGCCTTCTTTCCATACTCCTAAATGGCCACCTCGTTCCTATCCCAGGGCCTTTGCTCCTGCTATGTCCTCTGTCTGGAACAGTGGCTCTTTCTCATCCTCTGGGCCTCTGCTCAAACGTCGCCTCTGCAGAGAACTCCCCCTACCGCAGCTAGGGAATGCCCGCTCTGTCCCTGAGACAGCCTGTGCCGTGCTATCCTCTGCGTGGGTTTCTCACTGTACTTGTCACCATCTGTGGTCCCCAGCCTCTGTCCCTGTGCCCGTGGAGTATCACCCACCAGCGTGTGCACTGCCTGAAGGCTGGTCCCCTTCAGGGTAGAATTTGCCCCTGTGCCAAGCTCTGACAGCTCAAGGTGTTACTTGTCTAATGAATGAATGAAAATGACGCATCTGACGCTGTCCTCTTTTCCCACCCAGCTCTCAGCTGTATGTCGTTACCAGGGATGGCGTGAGGAGCCTTAGACACATCCCTGTCCCTTCTGAGGCCCAGTCCTGTACTGGTGAGGAAGGTAGGCAGCGGGGCCTCCATGCTGTCTTCCCAAGGTGGGCATCCCGGGGTTGAAGGGAAAGTTGCCAGCTCCAGATCCCAGAGTGACTCTCCTGCCCTAAAAGTATTCATGTTCTGCAAACCAAAAAGTATCTCAGACAGGTCTCAGTCAATTTCGAAGTTTAATTTGCCAAGGTTAAGGACATACCTGGCGTGTCCACAGGAACACATATCCACAGAACAATCTGTGGTCTGTGCCTTTTTCCAGAGATGATTCTGAAAGCTTCAGTATTTATTTATTTTTATTTTTTATTTTTCTTTAAGTTCTGGGACACACGTGCAGAACATGCAGGCTTGTTACGTAGGTATACATGTGCCATGGTGGTTTGCTGCACCCATCAACCCGTCACCTAGGTTTTAAGCCCCGCGTGCATTAGGTATATGTCCTGATGCTCTCCCTCCCTTGGTTTAAAGGAGAAAAGCCCTCTGGAGGGAAAGGAGGGAGGGTATGGTCACGTGACTGAACCCACACAGTGCAAAAGAAAAGGAGCAGGGAGGGGAAGAGTCACTTACGTATTCATCCTTGCTCAATAAATCAGCACTTTACATAAGATAAGGTGGACATAGAATAGCTGTGCAAATATTTAACACTTATCTGTAGCTACCTGCTTATGAACAAAAGGGAAGGCAGCTGTTTGCCTGACTCAGCTTCTAGCTTAATTGTTTCCTTTTGCCATCGTGAACTGGGATCCCCAGATCATCTTCTTTCTTCTTCTTCCTTCTCTTTCTTCTTCCTCTTCCTCCTCCTTCTTTCTCTCTCTCTTCTTCTTCTTCTCCTCCTTCTTCCTCCTCCTTCCTCCTTCTTCATCTTCCTTCCTCTTCCTTTTTTCTTCTTCCTTCTTCTTCCTTCTTCCTTCTTTCTCTTCTTCTTCCTCCCTCTTCTTCCTCTTCTTTTTCTTCTTCTTTTTCTTTTCTTTTTTTTTTTTTGGGACGGAGTTTCGCTCTTGTTACCCAGGCTGGAGTGCAATGGCGCGATCTCGGCTCACCGCAACCTCCGCCTCCTGGGTTCAGGCAATTCTCCTGCCTCAGCCTCCTGAGTAGCTGGGATTACAGGCACGCGCCACCATGCCCAGCTAATTTTTTGTATTTTTAGTAGAGACGGGGTTTCACCATGTTGACCAGGATGGTCTCGATCGCTTGACCTCGTGATCCACCCGCCTCGGCCTCCCGAAGTGCTGGGATTACAGGCGTGAGCCACCGCGCCCGGCCCTCTCTTCTTCTTTTTCTTTCGTATTCTTGTCGCACTCTGTCACCCAGACCAGAGTGCAGACTCCATCTCCCCAGGCACAAGTGATACTCCCGTCTGAGCCTCCCAAGTAACTGGGATTATAGGCACTTGCCACCCTTCCCAGCTAATTTTTTTTTTGTAGAGACAGGTTTTCACCATGTTACCCAGCTTGGTCTCAAACTCCTGGGCTCAGGTGAACTACCTGCCTCGGTTTCTCAAAGTGCTGAGATTACAGGCAGGAGCCACTGCGCCTGGCTTTACTTTCCTTTACCAACTACTTTAGTCAATGATAATACTTCTAGAACTCTACCCTTTAAAAGCAAACCAAAATCACTTAAAAACGGTCTGTGCGCACAGATGTTCTTTGCAACATTATTTAGAACAAAAAATAGGCAGCAACTGAAATATTCCGGAGTAGGCAAAATGGGCAATTATAAGGGCCAGTGAGCTAAGGGTAGGTTGTTACATTAAGTGGCTTAAAAAGAGTCAAAAGAAGAATGAATATTTCATAGCATGAAAAATTCATGAAATTGAAATTTCGGTGTCCAGAAATAAAAGTTGTATGGGAACACAGCCACACCCCCTTCATTTGCATATCACCTGTAGCTACCTTGTCCAACACCACAGCTGAGTAGCTGCAGCCTAGACTCTGTCACCATAAAGCATAAAATATTGACTGTCTGGATGGCGGGTGGCCCATACCTATAATCCCTGCACTTTGGGAGGCCGAGGTGAGAGGATTCCTTGAGTCCAGGAGTTCAAGACCAGCCTGGGTAACATAATGAGAACTTGTCTCTACAAAAATAAAAATTAACAAATTAGGCCGGCATGGTGGCATGCACCCAGTGGTCCCAGCTACTTGTAAGGCTGACAGGAGGATCGCTTGAGCCCGGGAGGTCAAGGTGATAGTGAGCTGTGGTCATGCCACTGCACTCAAGCTGGGGTCACCAAGGAGGATTCTGTCTCTAGCTAGCTAGCTGGATAACTAAACAATCTGGCCCTTTACAAAGAATGTTTGCTGGCTCGTGGGTTAGGAAGTTACTGAGATATTGCATAACTTTTTTTTCTTTTTTTTTTGAGACAGAAGTTTCACTCTTGTCACCAGGCTGGAGTATAATGGTGTGATCTCGGCTCACCGCAACCTCCACCTCCTGGGTTCAAGCAATTCTCCTGCCTCAGCCTCCCAAGTAGTTGGGACTACAGGCGCCTGCCACCATGCCCAGCTAATTTCTGTACTTTCAGTAGAGATGGGGTTTCATTACAATGGCCAGGCTGGTCTTGGACTCTTGACCTCAGGTGATCCACCCGCTTTAGCCCTTCAGAGTGCTGGGATTACAGGCGTGAGCTGCTGTGCCTGGCCTAGATACTGCGAAACTTTTAAACTCCATTATGAGTGAACTGTTTTGATGAGAAACTTCTTTAGTAATACCGAGTGAAAGGCAGCGACGCTGAATGTGATCTCAGCTGCGTAAAAAGACAGGAGGTAAACATGTCACATAGTAGCAGATCTTGCAATTTTGTTTTCGGAGCAAGGTTGGGGAGGGCTCTATTTAATGAAGAGAAACGTTTTGCTTCTTGATAATTTTCCTTTTTTTGTATTTAAGTTGCATTAAGAATTTCAAATAAACTTATGAAAGTATAACATACAATACAGAAAAATTTTTAAAAATCTGAGCTAATTTCCTGCAACAAATACTTGTCTTTTTTTTTTTTTTTTTTGAAATGGAATATTGCTTTGTCGCCCAGGCTAGAGTGCAGTGGCGCGATCTTGGCTCTCTGCAACCTCTGCCTCCCAGGTTCAAGCGATTCTCCTGTGTCAGCCTCCTGAGTGGCTGGGATTACAGGCACACCACACACAGCTAATTTTTGTATTTTTAGTAGGGACAGGGTTTCACTATATTGACAAGGCTGGTCTCGAATTCGTGACCTCAGGTAATCTGCCTACCTCGTCTCACAGTGGTGGGATTACAGGTGTAAGTGACCACGTCTGACCAACAAGTATTTTTTTTTTGAGACAAAGTTTTGCTCTTTTGCCCACGCTGGAGTGCAATGGGGCAATCTCGGCTCACTGCAACCTCCGCCTTCTGGTTTCCAGTGATTCTCCTGCCTCAGCCTCCGAGTAGCTGGGATTACAGGTGCCCACCACCACGCCCAGCTAATTTTTGTATTTTTAGTAGAGATGGGGTTTCACCAGTTTGGCCAGGCTGATCTTGAACTCCTGACCTCAGGTGATCCACCCGCCTCGGCCTCCCATAGTGCTGGGATTATAGGTGTGAGCAACCACGTCTGGACAGCAAGTACATTTTTATAATTGGGACAAGAGTTAGTACCAAAGATATTACTGTCGGCCCCGTGCTGTTCTCAACACTTACTGACCCGTTAATTCTCACAGCTACACCATGAGGCAGGAACTGTTATCATTAGCAGTTTAAGAGGAGAAACACTGTGGCCCTTACTGAGGGTCAAGGGAGTAATAACAATAATAATAGGAAGAAACATTGAGGCCCAGAGAGGTTAAGTAATTTGTCCAAGGTCACACAGCTAGGAAGTGGCTGAGTGAGAATTTGAACCAGGCATTCTTGCTCCAGAGCCTGTGTTCTACACATTACTGCCTGACACTCTTAAAAAGTCTACCAGGGGCCAGGCGTGGTGGCTCACGCCTGTAATCCCAGCACTTTGGGATGCTGAGGTGGGCGGATCACCTGAGGTCAGGAGTTCAAGACCAGCCTGGCCAACATGGTGAAACTCTGTCTCTACTAAAAATAAAAAAAATTAGCTGGACGTGGAGTTGCATGCCTGTAATCCCAGATACTTGGGAGGCTGAGGCAGGAGAATGACTTGAACCCGGGAGATGGAGGTTGCAGTGAGCCGACATCATGCCATTGCACTCTAGCCTGGGTAACAGCAAGATTCAGGCTCAAAAAAAAAAGTCTACCACGGGTTCTTAGCCAGGGGCACTTTTACTGCCCCCCCCCACCTGACCCCGACCCTGGGGACATTTGGTAATATCTGCAGAAGTATTTGATTGTTGGTAGGGGTTACTGGCATCTAGTGGATAGAGGCCCGGGATGCAGCGAAACATCCCATAATGCACAGGGCAGCCCCCAATCAGATGATTGTCCCCAGATGTCAGCAGTGCTGAGGTAGAGATCCCTGGTCTACTCACCACTGCCTCACAGGATTCACGTCTACACGGTGCTGTTCCTCAGAAAAAATTACAGAAGCGCTTTCTTTGCTGACGTGGCAGCCGTGGGCACCGGCGCCCAGAGCCCTCTGGGTCTCCACTGACTGGTGCTGCCTGCTTGCCCCTCTCTGCAGTGTCCTACGCCTGGGGCTGGCAGCTGTGCGCTGGAGTGACCTGGCCGGTGCCTGGCCAGCCCTACCTGCTCTCATTGCCTGTGTTCGCCGCTGTGACGCTACAGAAGCAGGACCCGGGGCTCCGACAGTACCTGCTGGAAGCTGCCTGTTCCCTGCAGCCCCAGGTGGGCCCTAAGCCACAGCCCCATCTTTCTCAGCCAGGTTGTGGGTCTCCTCAGGTCAGTGCTGAGCTCACCTGAACGAATGCGGGGCTCGTCTCTGGGGCTGCTGGGCTGCACTGGTCTTGCTGTAGGTTTCTTCTGGACCTTTGCGCAGACTGATTTTCTGACTGGGGCTCTGTGGCTCATTAACTCTCAATCAATCTTCAGATCTCAGTTCAGGGGTCACCTCCTCAGGGAAGCCTGCCTTGGTTATCCTGGAACACATCACGTTTTTTTGTGGCTTGACCTAAGACAGCCACGTTTCTTCCCTTTTGATCGCTTCTGTTTCTTAGTGAAGCTGATCGGTTAACGTCTGTTTTCTTCACTGGTGGCTCAGTTCCTGGGAGCAGATTCAGGGTTTTTTTGTTTTTGTTTTTGTTTTTTCCCTGAGTCAGAGTTTCGCTCTTGTTACCCAGGCTGGAGTGCAATGGCGCGATCTCGGCTCACCGCAACCTCCGCCTCCTGGGTTCAGGCAATTCCCCTGCCTCAGCCTCCCCAGTAGCTGGGATTACAGGCATGCTCCACTATGCCCAGTTAATTTTTGTATTTTTAGTAGAGACAGGGTTTCACCATGTTGACCAGGATGGTCTCGATCTCTTGACCTCGTGATCCACCCGCCTCGGCCTCCCAAAGTGCTGGGATTACAGGCGTGAGCCACCGCGCCCGGCCTCAGGGTTTGTTTTATTTACCACTGTGTCGTCAGTACCTGGTCCAGAGGAGGCACTTGGTGGCCTCCTGTCTGATCCCCCAGCTCCTGTTCTGGTCTCCTTACCCTCTTCACCAGCAGCCAGACGGGCCCTCTGAAATCTCAGCCGGATTGTGTTTCTCCTCTGCATAGATTCCCCCCATGGCTCCTGTTACTCTTTGAGTAGGAGCCAGACGCTGTGGCCCACAGGTCCTTGGCAGTCTCTCTCCCGCTGGCCTCCCCTCGCGGTCTTGCCTCCAGACTCACTGCACTGAAGACACACTGGCCCCTTTTTCAATGCCAGGCACATGCCTGCCCCAGGGCCTTTGCACTGGCTGTTTCCTCTACCAGGAGCACTATTCCCCGGGACATCCACCTAACTCCCTCCCTCACTCCTTTGAAGTGTCCTTAAATGGGACCCCTCAGGGGCAGCCTTCCTGGGCCACCCCGTCTAGACCAGTGTCCCCGTCGGGGCCCCTAACCTATCCACTTTGCCAGCACACTCGCCACCAGCTGCCGTCCTACCCATTCTAGAGTCTGGTGGTCCTGTGCCTCCTCTCTAGGACGTAGGCTCCGTGTGGCTGGAGACTCTGCGTGTCGCATGCTCACCCTTCCTCCACGCAGCAGCGCGTCCTCATTGGTGTTGAATGAACGTACACTGACGTGGGATTTCTGAACACGGCTTGTGGCTGAGGCTCCATTTTCCCAAAAATAGACGCGAGCCTTAGACGGGGGCATATGTGATTTATTAAGGCCCTGGGGACCCGGTAAGAGAGGAGAAATTAGGACAGGCCAGGAGAAGATGCTGAGAGATGTACAATTTCGGGTGAAGTCGTAGCCTCAGCTTGGTCCCACAGGGAGCCCTGGAGCGCAAGGTCCTTGCTAGGTGTGTTCCCCTCTGGGCTAAGGTGCTGGGAGCTCTGGCTACAGTGCTGGAGGGCAATGTTCTGGAGGCCTCAGGTGACAGGCAGAGGGTGCAGAGCTTGCAGACGCTGGGGAATAAAGACACAGAGCTGGTTAAAAGGATGGGAGGGACTGGGCTCATGCCTGTAATCCCAGCACTTTGGGAGGCCAAGGTGGGTGGATCACTTGAGGCCAGGAGTTTGAGACCAGCCTGGCCAACATGGTGAAACCCCATCTCTACTAAAAATACAAAAAAAAGAAACAGAAGAAGTTAGCCTGGCTTGATGGCGCATGCCTGTAATCCTAGTTACTCAGGAGGGGTGGCGGAGGTTACAGTGAGCAGAGATAGTGCTTCTGCACTCCAGCCTGGGCAACAGAGCGAGACTCTCGAAAAAAAACGATGGGAGGGGTCTGTGCCGGGTGCCAGGGGTGTGCACTGCAGCCACTTCTCCCTGGCCATTTGCTGAATAAATTTCGATGCTGTGAACGCGGTCCTGGGCTGTGGTGCAGCGCTTTAAATGTCTGCAGGCGATTTTCAAGCCCAGTAAATTCCTGGTTGGGGGATTGTGAGGACAGCAGTGCGAGTGTCTGAAGGGTGGAGGTGGAGACTCTCAGTCTTGAGGACTCTGCTGTTTCCAGAAGGACAGCTGGTTCCCTCAAGAAGCCACAGCCCACATCTTCATGGGCACGCCCGGGTCAGAAGTGCCGAGGGATGTCGGGGTGGACGTCAGCTACAGCTTGCCCCAGAGCAAGTTCCGGCTCAAGCTTCTCCATCCCAGGAAGAAAATCGAGCTGGATGGTAATGACAACGTCCCCTCCCTGCTCACCGGGCCCCTCGCTCGGTGCCATACCCAGGGCTGGGCACCTGCAGT
Source organism: Aotus nancymaae (assembly GCF_030222135.1). Taxonomy (NCBI): domain Eukaryota; kingdom Metazoa; phylum Chordata; class Mammalia; order Primates; family Aotidae; genus Aotus; species Aotus nancymaae. The sequence continues at coordinate 15,063,875 of NW_026988463.1, forward strand.
GAGCTGACCTCCTGAGATCAGCACTAAAGCCAGCCCCATTTTACAGATTCTGAACCCTAGGCTCAGAGATTAGAAAACGGGCAGGCGGTCCTCCCAAGGGGATGCAGGGGCCAGATCCAGATGTGGAACCCTTGTCTCTAAACTCTCGTTTCTCCTTCCCACCCAGGAAAGATGGAGGCTCTCGGGAGTGCCCACATGGGTCACTTGGAGCTGGTACTGGATGACAGGGACGTCTACTACATCAAGGTTTGTTCCACGCCCTTGGCTCATCTGTGTCTGCACCTGCCACCTCCCCAGGCATTTCCTGCCCCATCCCAGGGCCCCGTTACCGATTGCCACCGCCCCTGGGATCTTCCCCTTCTACCTGCCACTTAACAAGTGTTAATTCCTGTTACCCAGAAATATATAAAGAAGAAAAATATGGGCTAAAATCCCACTGTCACTGATGTTAAAAATGAATATTAATAATACAGAAACATGCTTTTAAGAATTCAGGGTGCGGTATCTCACGCCTGTAATCCCAGCATTTTGGGATGCCAGAGTGGGCAGATCTCTGAAGTCAGGAGTTCGAGACCAGCCTGGCCTAATGGTGAAACCCTGCCTGTAATAAAAATTAAAAAATTAGCTGGGTGTGGTGGTGGGTGCCTATAATCCGAGCTACTCGGGAGGCTGAGGCAGAAGAATTGCTTGAACCCAGGAGGTGGGAGGTTTCAGTGAGCTGAGATTGTGCCACCGCACTCCATCCTGGGCAACACAGCGAGATTCCATCTCAAAAACAACAACAAAGAAAAGCAAGCCGGTCATGATGGCTTATACCTGTAATCCCAGAACTTTGGGAGGCTAAGGTGGGAGGATCACTTGAGGCTAGGTGTTCAAGATAAACCTGGGCAACATAGCAAGACCCCATCTCTACAAAACATTTAAAAAAAAATTAGCCAGGCAGAGTGGCATGTGCCTGTAGTCTCAGCAATTCAGGAGGCTGAGGGAAGAGGATTGCTGGAGCCCAGGAGGTGGAGGCTGCAGTGAGCCATGCTTGTGCCACTGCACTCCAGCCTGGTGACAGAGTGAGACCCTGTCTCTCAAAAAAAGGATTCAGAGTAGAGAAAGGTATGCGTTGTAAGTTCAAGCATGCCACATCCCAGATTTCCTTCAGAAGTGTTGATGCACGCCCCAAGAAATCTGCATTTATTTCCCAGTGCTGCCTTAACGAAGTACCCTAAACTGTGTGGCTTCAACCACGGAGATTTAGTCTCACAGTTCTGGAGGCCAGGAGTCTGAAATGAAGGGGTTTTTGATTGATTGTTCTTCCTGTGAAGGCCGTGAGGGAGGGTCTGTCCCAGGTCTCGCTCCTGGATTCTCGGAGCCTCCAGACGTCCTTGGCTTGCAGGTGGGCTTCTGTCTCTGTCTTGACCTTGCGTTCCCTTTGTAGGTGTCTTTGCCACACATCCCCTTTTTATAAGGACACCGGGCACACGGGATTAGGATTCACCCTCATCACGTCAGCTTAGCTTGGTCACGTGTGAAGAGCCTATTTCCAATAAGGTCGCATCCATAGACCCTGCGGCGTAGGGCTTCAGCGTCTTTCAGGGAGACACAGGACAACGCATAACGCTATAGATTTGCAAATACTTTTAGTTTGGGTTTCTGGGTTTTATTTTTTCTCTTTTGCATCAGATGGGTGATACGATATCGTACCAAGTTTTGAGGAAGGCACGTATCATACAATATCATGGAAACCCAATCGTCATGTTTAGGTTTTGGTTTTTTAATTTTTGTTTTTCTTGAGGCAGGGTCTTGCTCCATTACTCAGGCTGCAGGGCAGTGGTGCAAACATGGCTCACTGCAGCCTCGACCTCCTGGGCTCCAGCGATCTTCCCACCTCAGCCTCCCAAAGTGCTAGGATTACAGGCATGAGCCACCACGGCCAGTTAGTCCCTATTTTCTGTTTGTACCTTGCTCTATTTACTCAAAAATACACCTTTGCGGCTGGGCATGCTGGCTCACGCCTGTAATCCTCAGCACTTTGGGAGGCCGAGGCAGGTGGATCACTTGAGGTGGAGTTTAAGACCAGCCTGGCCAACATGGTGTAACGCCTTCTCTACTAAAAATACAAAAATGAGCTGGGTGTGGTGGTGCGTGCCTGTAATCCCAGTGACTTGGGAAGCTGAGGCAGGAGAACCACTTGAACCCTGGAGGCAGAGGTTTCAGTGAGCCAGGTTCATACTACTGCACTCCAACCTGGGTGGCAGAGGGAGACTCCAGCTCAAAAAAAATAAAATATATATGCATACACACACACACACACACACACACACACACACCTTGGGAATCTTTTTATACAAGCACGCACTGGTACAATTTAAATTCTATTATAGATTTTATTTAGGTTAATTTAATCTAAATACTATTCTATTAAGTTCTATAATTAAAAAAACAGGCAATGCATTTAAATGATTCAAAGTTCAAAAGCTATGAAAGAGCGTAGAACTGAGTGTCCTATGGCAGCCAGCGGCATATGTGTTTATTGAAATCTAAGTGAGGCGGGGTATGGCGGCTCACACCTATAATCCCAGCACTTTGGGAGGACAAGTCAGGTGGCTTACCTGAGGTCAGGAGTTTGAGAGCAGCCTGACCAACATGGTGAAACCCCATCTCTACTAAAAACACAAAAAGTAGCCGGATGTGGTGGTGAGCCCCTGTAACCCCATCTGCTTGGGAAGCTGAGGCAGGAGAACTGCTTGAACCTGGGGGACAGAGGTTGCGGTGAGCCAAGATCACGCAGCTTCACTCCAGCCTGGGCAATGGAGCGAGACTCCATCTCAAAAAAAGAAAAAAAAAATCTAAATGAATTAACATTAAAGAAAATGAAGGATTTGGTTCTTTGGCTGCGTGGGCCACATTTGAGGTGCTCCACAGCTGCAGATGGCCCGGAAACATGGTCCTCATTGCTGAAAGTCCTATTGGTTGGTGCTGGTGCAGCCTTAAAGCCGCTCTCCCACCCCTCCTGAAAGCCAACCACTGTTAGGGTTGTTTTGGTGATTCCTTTCTGAGATGATCTATGCACACAATCGGCACGTGGAGTTAATATATCCTCCTAAAAAAAATCGGCGCCTCCCGTGTAGTGCGAATGACCATGTAATAGTCCGTGGAATGGAAGGCATTCAGCTGGTTTCATAATGAAGTGTTCGCGAATTTTTCCCAGGTTTCCTCTCTTACAGTTATTCTGGGGTGAACACCACGCTCTCTGCAGAGTATATTCTTAACAGTGGAATTCCCTGGCCACAAGGTTTATGTGTTTTTCTCATTTCTTTCCTCTTTCCTTCCTTTCTTTTTTCTTTCCTTTCCTTTCCCTCCCTCCCTCCCTCTATTCCCCTCTTCCTCTTCCTACCTCTTTCCCTCCCATTCCCCCATGTCTTTTCCCCCTCTCTTCCCCACGACTTTTCTGTCTCCCCCACTTTTCTCTTTCCTTTACAAGGTTTTCTATGCAATGGCATGATCCTAGCTCACTGCAGCCTCAAACCCCTGGGCTCACGCGATCCTCCTCCCTCAGCCTCCCAGGTAGCTGGGACCATGGCCTGTGTCACCATGCCTTCCTATTTTTTTTTCTTTTCTTGTTTTCTTTTTTGTGTGTGTGGAGATGGGTCTTACTATGTTGTCCAGGCTCATTTTCATCTTAGTAGGTGCTTTTCAAGGGATCTTACCCAAGGGTACCTGGATGGAACTTAGTGAGTCACTTGAAGCCCTTGTCATTGTGTTGAAGTTTTGTGTCTGTCTGCTCCATCCTGGGGAGAAGATTTAAAACTTCCATCCCCTTTTCAAGCAGATTGGTGACTTCAAAAAGTATACAAATGTTGGGAGGCAAGGCGGGTGGATCACATGAAGTCAGGAATTTGGGACCAGGCTGGCCAAGAAGGTGAAACCCTGTCTCTACTAAAGATACAAAACTTACCTGGGCGTGGTGCTGCACGCCTGTAGGCCCAGCTTCTCAGGAGGCTGAGGCAGGCGAACTGTTTGAATCTGGGAGGTGGAGGTTGCAGTGAGTTGAGATCGTGCCACTGCACTCCAGCCAGGGTACAAATAGCAGCTTTAGACTTGATCCTGCCAGGCATGACCACTGGGCACGTTCAGCAGTGGATCACCCGATTCTGCCTCAGTTTCCAGTGTCTTCTCAGAGGGCTGGAGTGGAGCATCTGAAGCCGGGGCTGGATGTCTTGCTGCATAAATACACTCTCCATTTCCACCTGTGCCATCAGCCTGGGTGGGGAGAAAACCCATGTCAGGGGAGAGCTGTCTTCCTCCTAAAGCTCCCCCTGCTTGATGGCTGAGACTTCTGCCTCATTTCCAGAACTCCCAGGGGCACCTGAACGTCTTGTTATTTGCTAAATGTGCAGGCACAGTTTGCCTATACCTCCCCTCGGACCTTCCTGCTACTCCCTATAGAGCTGTCTGAAGCCTGGAAATGTTTATTTGCCTTTGGAGAAATTACAGTTCCATCCACCCCAGACTCATCAATTACAGTAACAGCCAGAGCTCCGGAACTTTCTGGAGCCTGTTCCAGCAGACTTGAAATCTCTGCTTCAAGTCTTCTTTGTAACCCATATGAGATGAGGAAACTGAGGCAGATGAGTTCATGAATGCAAAGTGCCAGAGCTTGGGTTCAACTTGTCTCAAAGTTTGTGGGATTTAAGGTTGGTGTGGAAAGTGTTCTCTTCGGCACCCCCTACCCAGGTGTGTGGGGGTTGGGTCCTGGGTTGCCTGGAGAGCCCCAGTTTACGCCTGCTGACCTGACGCATTTGTGACCAGTGTTCTCCTTAACTGCAAAGTGTTGTGGTTTGGGAGAGAAATTCTGTGCTCACCCTGTTCACGTGCACCCTGAGGAAGCTCTGACACCACCGCGCAGCCTCTGATGCACACTGGAGAAAGCCGGTGCTAGGATGTGCCTGTCAGCAGGAAGAGCTTCGAGCGTCGACATCCACGTGTAGACATATCTGTACATATGCATTCATATACACACATCTGTATATGTACACGCCTTTACACACATCCGCACACACGTCTGTATACACACATCTACATATAGACACATCCATGTACACACACATCACTGTACACACACATCACTGTACACACACATGCATATCCACGTATTCGTACACACCTATCTGTGTATTTCCATATATCTGTATACATACACATCTACACACATCCATGTACAGATACATCTGTACACAGATGCACACACATTCGTACACACACATCGGCACACGTCGGTGGGGATCAGGGAAGCACAGCATTAAGTAGTGACGGTCTGGTAATAGCGAGTATTGTTTTGACATCTTTTGGGTGAGCTGACCAGCTAGTGGCTATCAGAGGGGTGTGTGGGATGTGTCCGCAGGTTGGCGGGGCCGTCACACATGGTATTTGTAGTTGCTCATGGCTTTTGTAGAGGATCTCCCGTGTAGTGAGCTGTCCCTGTGGCCCACCTGCCAGTGTCTGTACCAGTGACCAACAAAGTTCTGGCTTCACTGGCCTTCTCAAGGACTTTGGATTGTACCATAAGAAACGCTCGTGTGCCATCATTCGATGTGTCTGGTCACCACGTGGAGATCAGTTGCCAGGGGTGGGATGGGAGCCGGGAGAGCCAGGAGGATGTTGCAGTGAGACAGGCGCGATGGCCAGGGCTGGAGCTGGTGCGCAGCGGAGGTGGCAGATGGGGCTGATTCTAGTCACATTCCATAGTGATGGTCGACTGAGTTCCTGATGACTCCAACGAGGGGGTTGTCAAGGAGAGAAGAGGAGTCCTTTGTATTTATGTCTGAGTTGGTAACACAGGTTTCTAATTTTGAGAAATCTGGAGTTTAAAAAATTGGGGAAGGGCTGGGCATAGTGGTTCACACCTGTAATCCCAGCAGTTTGAGAGGCCAAGGCGGGCGGATCACTTGGGCTCAGGAGTTTGAGACCAGCCTCGCCAAAATGGTGAAACCCCGTCTCTACTAAAAATACAAAAATTAGCTGAGCACAACTGTGGTGTGTGCCTGTCATCCCAGCTAATTGGGAGGCTGAGGCAGGAGAATCACTTGAACCCGGGAGATGAAGGTTGCACTGAACCAGGATCCCGCCACTGCACTCAAGCCTGGGTGACAAGAAAAATCAAAAACTGGGGAAGGATCGGCACAGAAAGCTGTTGGCTGGGCTGTCTCCTGCCCACTCTCTGGTCCCAGCTTGTGTGATCATGGCTGGGCTTGCTGGCCAAGCCTGTCCTCCCAGGTGACACCGAGGCCTTTTCAGGGCTGGAGTGACCTGCAGCCACCCATGGGCAGCGAGGCGGAGAGGTTCCAGGCACAGCTGGAGGTGAAGCTGGTGACAGGGGGCAGCCCCATTGTCTTTACAGGGAACCTCACTCGACAGGCGGGCAGCAAGCTGGCCTTCTCCGCATCACTGAGCCATCTGCTGAGTGACCAGGCCCATATGACAGGTAAGAGATGAGACCCCTTGTGCCCCATCTCCTCTGTGGCCAGGCTAGGGTGTGGGCCAAATGCCTCCTGATGGTCATCATCCACCCAGCCTCTCAATATCAACATGGTATCTAAGGACAGACGCAGGCTCAGTGTGAGCCCCTAGAACCTCCCCCAACCTCCACCTGCCCCGACAAACCTTAAAATAGCAGCTTTTGGGCTGTTTTTATTCTCACCCACGATAAGGAACACATGTAACATTTTGACCTAAAATACACTGGGCATTTAGGTGCTGGCTCTGTGCCAGAGCCGGGGTGGTGGCGCCTGAGTGTGCTGTTTATGGGTTCTGGAAGATTCCAAGGTAAGGACAGGAGCTGGGGCTGGGGGCACCTGGAGCAGTGGCTGTTGACCACCTCACGTGGGTGTCTGGGAGTCGTAACAGCTGGCCCAGTTCCACCTGCGTGTTCTGGATGCCCTTCAGTGTCACAGAAGCAGAAGCTTCAGAGGATGAAATTTATCCGACATCACACGATACCCTGTTAATTCTTGATCTTCTGTCCTATTCGGTTTGTTTCATTCTACTTAGTTTTGGGCCAGGCACAGTGTCCCACACCTGTAATCCCAGCACTTCAGGAAGCCAAGGTGGGAGGATTGTTTGAGACCAGGAGTTCAAGACCAGCCTGGGTAACATAGTGAGACCCCCGCTTCTACCAAAAAATATAAAAATTAGCCAAGTGTGGTGGCACATGTCTGTAGTTCCAGCTACTTGGGAGGCTGAGGTGGGAGGACCGATTGAGCCTGGGAGGTCAAGGCTGCAGTGAGCCGCCATCAGGCCTGTCTGTGGCCTATTGTGCAGGGCACAGGTGTTGACTCTTTGAGGAGCCCCCAACCCCAAGGCCCCTGGGGTATCCTGAGTCCCCTCTTTGCCTGGGGCTGGGGGTGTTGGTCCCTGGGTGCTGACCCTTTCACCTGCCTGCTCTCTGTCCCTGCAGCACTGCTGGAAAGGAAGGAGAAGGATGGACAGTGGGTGGCCACCCTGGGTGCCGAGCTCTTCATGCCAGGGCTGGCGGGGCTGCGTGCCCTTGGCCTGCTGCAGCAGCGGGGCCGGCTCTGGACCCACTCCCTGAGGATCCAGTACAGCCTCCTGGGTAAGGCACCGCGTGCCTGGCTGTGGGGCAGGTGGAGGTGGCAGGGCCTGCCCTGTTTCCCGCGGCTGTGGCTCTGTGAGCTAAGATATGCTGTCACCACAGGATTTTCCATTAGTCCTTCTGTGGGCTCTGAGTAGGACTTAGTACCTGCTCATTAAAAGAAAGGTGTGTCTGTTAAGGGGACATTCATCCATCTCTTAAGACCTCCCCATGGACAAGTTCTAATGGAGTGACAGGTGAAGCAGACCACAGGGCCGGGGGGACACGGCTGAGGCCAGGCTGGGCTGGGCCTTCCTCCTCTTGGAGCCCTGGTGGAGGGCTGCCTGGCACAGGAGGGCAGGGGTCCCTTGATCTATCCTCACAGCTCAGGCAAAGCAGCCAGCACACCAGTGCAGCACCAGCCAGAGGCTACAGACAGAGAGCGGCTCAGACGGCGCCTACAGGCTGGAGCTGGACCACGAGCTCCACTGCACACAGATCCCGGCCTTCAGCCACAAGGTGGGTGCCAGACTGGCTGGGCCATCCAGAGAGAGCACCAGAGTCAGACAAGTGGTGATCTGAGTACCCTGAGCTCATCCCCAAAGAGATGAACTTGCTCCCAATAGCACAGCCATATAGGAATGGATCCAGGGCTGGCGCTTCAGCCTCAGTCTGATGTCTCTTCATCCAGGGTTGCTTCAGCCCAGGAGGCAGAGGTTGCAATGAGCCAAGATGGTGCCACTGTACTCCAGCCTGGGCAACAGAGTGAGAGCTTGTCTCTAAAGTAAACAAATGATAAATTTTAAAAAATAAAACAAACCAAGGCTGGGCACAGTTGCTTATGCCTGTAATCCCAGCACTTTGAGAGGCTGAGGCAGGCGGATCACGAGGTCAGGAGTTCCAGACCAGCCTGGCCAACATGATGAAACTCCATCCTACTAAAAATACAAAAATTAGCCAGGCGTAGTGGCGGGTGCCTGTAATCCCAGCTACTCAGGAGGCTGAGACAGGAGAATCACTTGAATTGGGGAGGCGGAGGTTGCAGTGAGCTGAGATCGCGCCACTATCCTTTAGCCTGGGTGACAGAGCGAGTCTCCGTCTCAAAAAAAAAAGGAAAAACAAACACCAACAACAAAGTGGTGCTTTCTACAGAACCATCTCCTCAGAAAACCAGACTGATATCCCCAGAGTGGGTGGCTGCAAGGGGGCCCAGGGACTGGGTGGGCGGGGCCTCCATGGACAGTTCACCCCTCGTGTGTGTCCCAGGTCCAGCTCTGGCACGAGGAGGACTCAGGCCACCTGCACTCGCAGCTGGAGGCGAGCTACGGGAAGCACTGGGATGAGAACGGCAACAAGAGGCTTCTCCGTGTCAGCCAGACCTTCAAGAATGACTCGGGGCCCGCCCTGAGCAATCACTTCGTGGAGGTAAGCCCGGCCACTGCAGCAGCGCCGTGCCCTGTGAGTCCAGCGTGGACGGTGGGAGCTGGGGAGCCCCTCATGGCCCTCTGGCCCCGGCTGCAAGGATGCAGGCAGCTGAAACTCAGCCTTGCTGACTTTCCCTTTTGCATCTCCAGCCCCACGTCCCCAGGGTTGAGAAACGCCTGTCACAGTGCCAAGGACTGGAAGGAGGGCTTGGGAAACACAGATTTCCAGGCGTCAAAATGCATTTTGGAAACGGCAGTTCGCTTTTAGGTTTTCCCAGAGGGTGGGTTCTTCTGCTGAGTTAGGGATGGTGGTGTGCTCAGCAGCCGAATAGGTGGCGGTTCTACAGCACACATTTAACCTTGCACATTTTTGTCCCCTTTTCACCTTCAGTCCTGCAAATGGTCTTTTTTTGTTTTGTTTTGAGACGGAGTCTTGCTCTGTCATCAGGCTGGAGTGCAGTGGCACGATCTCGGCTCACTGCAACCTCCACCACCCGGGTTCAAGCAATTCTCCTGCCTCAGCCTCCCAAGTAGCTGGGACTACAGGCACGTGCCACCACGCCTGGGTAATTTTTGTATTTTTAGTAGAGATGGGGTTTCGCCACGTTGGCCAGGATGGTCTTGAACTCTTGACCTCGTGATCTGCCCGCCTCGGCCTCCCAAATTGCTGGGATTACAGGTGTGAGCAACCATGCTCGACCGCAAATGGTGTTCTAAATTAACCTTGTGGAGTGTGGTGGTGCAGTCTTGGCTCACTGCTTCCCCGACTTCCCGGGCACGATCAAGGCTGGGGGTGGCATGATCTCATTGACATCTTGGGGGTGGGTATTCTCCAGTTTGTGCTGCAGGCGCCCGAGAGGCAGGTGGATTGCCGCGTGCAGCTGTACCACTCAAGCCTCCGCCTGCCGCACGTGGAGAGCAGCAGTCACCTGAAGGTACAGTACAACAGGCGGCCACTGTTTGTGGCAGGCGGGCAGTGGAAGGACACATCTCGGACCACCCGGTGGAAATGGGAAGGTGAGTGTGGGCTGTGGGGCCTCCTTGGCCAGCAGCTCAGATTTCTGACCTCCAGGCCTTTGCTCAAGCTAAACCTTTTCCCTGGAACACCTTTTCCTTTTCTTTGCTAGCCTAACTCAAGACTCAAATGGGGCCAGACACGGTGGCTCAGTCCTGTCATCCCAGCACTGTGGCTCACTCCTGTCATCCCAGCACTGTGGGAGGCCTTCTCGAGGCCAGGAGTCTGAGATCAGCCTGGACAACACAGTAGGACCCTGTCTTAATTTTAAAAGCAAACAAACAAAAACCCTCATCTTTAATGAGTCCCATGATGCTTATCATTACATCCTAACTCTCACCCTGGCCAGTCAAGCATCAGGTTGCCTTCTGCTCCATCCTTGTCCAACCCCACTCTCCCCATTGCTCATTACCCTGCAGGCTTCAAGACCTTTTTTTGTTCTCCAGACACACCCCAATGCCTTTGCATTTAGGGATCTTTGTGTGTGGAAAACACTGTCCCTCACTTTTAAAAACTGGATCCACCTGCCTGGACATGGTGGCTCACGCCTGTAATCCCAGCACTTTGGGAGGCTGAGGTGGGCAGATTACTTGAGGTCAGGAGTTTGAGACCAGCTTGGCCAACATAGTGAAACCCTGTCTCTACTAAAAATACAAAAATGAGCCTTGCGTGGTGGCGGACATCTGTAATCCCAGGTACTCAGGAGGCTTAGGCAGGAGAATTGCTTGATCCTGGGAGGTGGAGGTTGCACTGAGTTGAGATCACACCACTGCACTCGAGCCTGGGCAACAAGAGTGAAACTTCGTCTCAAAACAGCTAAAAACCAAAAACCCAAACAAACAAAATCCACCATAGTTTATCCATGAATTTATTTTTTCAATTTTTATTTTGACTGAAGTGATACCTAGTTTAAAAGTGAGTTCAACTGTGAGTTTCTCATTGTTGAAGCTTGGTCCACCCGTGTTACATGGGAGCTCGTCTTATTATGCTCTCTGCTCTTGTATGGACTTAAACTATATTTTCTGAAAGTTGATTAAAGTGTATGAGAGAAATACATCCTCTGTATCACATCTGCCTACCTTGTCTTTTTTTTTTTTTTAGACAGAGTCTTACTCTTGCCCAGGCTGGAGTGCAGTGGCACAATCTTGGCTCACTGCAACCTCTGCATCCAAGACTCAAGCTATTCTTGTGCCTCAGCCTCCTGAGTAGCTGGAATTACAGGTGCATGCCACCATACTTCGCTAAGTTTTGTGTTTTTAGTGGATATGGGGTTTCACTATGTTGGCCAGGCTGTTCTTGAACTCCAGAGCTGAAGTAATCCACCTGCTTTGGCCTCCCAAAGTGCTGGGATTACAGGCGTGAGCCACTGTGCCTGGCGCCTACCCCAAGTCTTGCTTAAAACAGTAAGTACTGTAAATTCTTTTGGCCATTTTTTACTGTTTATATTCTCTATCTTTTAAAATAATATAATCATGCTGTTGTTTCTTAATTTTTCAGCTTTAGTCATTGTCCATAGGTTTCTTACTAGTGAGGATAAGAATTTAACTCTTAGACTGGTGCCCCTTTCAAATACTTATTTCCCTCCATTTTCTTAAAAGAGTTAAGTTTTGTTAACATTCTATGCTTATCCAATTATAACTATAAATGTCTTAAATAGCTGAGGTATATGGTGTGCTATGATGATGACTTTTTGATTTTTCTGGAGTTTATAATTGCCTTTCTTTTTCTATTTGATTAGTTTTCTAGAATTTTTGCCTACTAATTCCAGAATTTTCAGCAGCATTGCAAAACTCTTTTCCAGATGGTCAGACACATCAGATTGCTCATTGACTTCAATTCGTTCTGATATTTTTCTTGAGGACCCTCTTCCTGGAGCCTTTGTCCTGCTCCAAAGTAGACCAGTTGCACAACTATGGTTCTGCAGCCTCCCTTTTTCATCAACCTGGAAATTTCTTTCACTTCTCCTCTGGGTCAAACCCCTTTCACTTAAACCTGTGTCATCTCTCTTGGTTTATTCCTTTGTCCTGATGGAGTACATGTTTCAGTACCTTTCAGAGAAAGTATACATGGGGGGTGTGTTCATTTTCAAGGGCTTCTGTAATTAATTATTACACTGGTTAGCTTAAAACAACAGAATGTGTTCTTTCACAGTTCTGAAGGCTGTAAGTTTGAGTCAAGGAGCCACCAGGGCCATGTTCCCTCTGAGGCTGTGGGGAGAACCCTCCCTTGCCTCTTCCAAGCATTTGGTTTTGGATGTTGATGTGTGGTGTTCCTTGGCTTACAACCACGTGCTCCCTTATCTCTGCCTGTTTTGTCACATGGCATTCTCCCTGTGTGTGTGTATCTGTGTCTAGATTTTCCTTGTCTAATACAGGCATCAGTTATATTGGATAAGGGCCTGTCCTTTTCAAGTATGACCTCATCCTGACTTGATGGTATCTGCAGAGACCTCATTTCCAGTTAAGGTCACATTGGGACATATTGGGGATTAAGACTTCAATTGATCTTTTGGGGGAACACAATTTAACCCATAACAGAATGCAAACATTTGAGACCCTGAATATTTAAAATGATTTCATTCTACTGGGGCAGTTTGAATGAGTAAGAATTTTAGGTTGGAAATAATTTTCCCTGGGGATTTTGAAGGCATTGCTCCGTTGTTGTTTTGAATTAATTTGGAGATCCGATGCTCTTTCTGACCTATCATCTTTTGTATGTGACCCTTTTCTCACTGTCTTAGAAGCTTTTAGGAGTTTGTCTTAGTCCTGGTGGTGTTAAATCTCATTACGAGGTACGCTGGTATGGACCTATGTTCCTCCATTGTACTGGGTCCTTAGTACTGGGCATTTTCATTTGGAAACATGTCATTTGGGTCTGGGTAATTTTCTTGTACAGTTTCTTGAATAATTTCCTTCCTCCCTTTGCTGTGGAATTCCTGTTGGTTAGACGTTGGGCCTCAGAAACAGCCTCTAATGTTTTCTTTGTTTCTCTTTTCGAACTTGTTTTCCTTTGTGTCTTTTTTCTTTTTCTTTTTTGGAGAATGGGGTCTCCAGGATGTTGCCCAGGCAGGTCTCAAACTCCTGGGCTCAAGCGATCCTCCTGCCTCTCCCTCCCAAAGTGCTGGGATTAGAGGTAGGAGCCACCACACCCAGCCTCCTTGTTTCTCTTTTGTTCTATTTCTTTGTCCTTTTGTGCCAATTTCCTCGACTTCATATGCCAGCCCTTCTGCTGGCATTTTTATTTTGGATTATCGTATATTTTCAAGAGCCTATGTATGTATGTATGTATGTATTTATGTATTTATTTGAGATGCATTGTCTCTCTGTCACCCAGACTGGAGTGCAGTGGTACGATCTCGGCTCACCCCAACCTCTGCCTTCTGGGTTCAAGTGATTCTCCTGCCTCGGCCTCCTGAGTAGCTGGGATTACAGGCACGTGCCACCACACCCAGCTAATTTTTGTATTTTTAGTAGAGAGAGGGTTTCACCATGTTGGTCAGGCTGGTGTTGAACTCGTGACCTCGTGATCCATCCACCTCAGCCTCCCAAAGTGCTGGGATTACAGGTGTGAGCCACCGTGCCTGGCCTCAAGAGCTCTTTTTTTTCATTTCCTTTCTTACAGAATCATTTTCATGAATGCAATTTTCTTCTCTTAGAGTATAAGTTACAGAATTTTAGGGAGTTTTATCCGTTTCGAGTTTCTTTTTTCTTTTTATTTCTGTATTTCCTGTTAGAGACTTTCCCCTAAATGCTAAGCCAGCCTTGGATATGTGCTTATGTTTGAGTCGGCTGCTGAAAATATTGGTTACCCTGTTTTCAAACAGGGTAATTACGTTTTGAGTGTACTCAGAAGCTGCCTGAGGACTTAATTCAAACCAGCGATTAAGGAAAGTTAGGGATCTCATATTCTGGAGCAGAGATTTAAAAGTTTGTTTAAAAAAACCCATTCTCCTTGAAATCCTTTTCTAAAACTTAGGGTAGGAGACCTGCTGAAACAGAGGAGAGAACGCATTTCCACACTGGGGTACCTCTCGACTCTCCTGGATCCCCTTAGGACAGAGTGAGTGCTAGTTCTCTGCCAACCTAGGATTAGGCCCTAAGGCTGCTGTAAAAAAGATCCCAGAAGAAAACTCAGGAATAAAAGCGGAGAAAGTGAGACATCCGACTAAAAAGACTGGAAGTCCTCGGGAAATAAAGAAGGAGAAACCAGAAAAATCATCAGGCCAGTTAATTTGCCTTTGGAGTAACTGGAGATCCAGAGCTTCCTAAACGATTAGAAATCTCCTGAGTTTGGAGAGTTGAGGTAGAAGAATCATGAACAGCCTAAAGCAGTTGCCCAGTGTCTCACGGAGAAGGGCGTAGAGAAAAACTGGCAGGAATGTCCCCAGATGGTGACAAGTTTGCAGGACTTTTACTGGATGAGCCATGAGACCACCCAGAGGCCCAGGAGCCAGCCCTGGCCCTGTCCTCATGGAAAGGCTCTGCACAGGATTCTGGGGTACAGAAGGAAGGAGAGCATGTCTTCAGGTCCTGTCTGTGCAGACACAGTTGTCCTTCCAGCTCCGAAGGTCCAACACAGGCCTGTGCCATCCCCATTCACTTTGAGGGGCCGCTGTGGGCTCCCTGACCCATTAGCTGCATGCAGGACCCTTGGGTACCCAGAAGGGAACCCTGGATCATGAATCCTGTGTGGTCAGTTCTAGGCCTGTTTCCTGCGTTTCCCCCAGCAGCCCCCAGCCTCCCGCAGCAGTGGCCGCTCTCTTCTGATTCTGATCCAGATGTTGAACTTGGGATACAATTAGAACCTGGATCCCAGTTCTGTCTGAAAGCAGCAGAATAACATAATCTTTACACTAGTGGGCGACTCTGGGCCCAGCCCAGTGTAATGAGTCATAAATGAATGACCATGACCTCAGAAGCAAGATAAAACAAAACAAAACGGAGCAACCAGACAGATATTCTGGAGGGCCTGAGTTTGCCAGGTCCCAACTGTGATCTATAAAGTGAAATGAGATCGTCATCACCATGCAGGAAACATGAATGAAATAGAAAACTAATTGGAGACTCTAAACGTGTTTGGAAAGAGGCGCTATGTGTAAGTGGGGGCATGTTCTGAATGGTGGGCTTCCCTGTCAGTCAAGCAATTGGGTGGGGACCTGGCTCTCCAGGGATCCATGCCTGCCTTCTGTTCTTCTATGGCGCCGTCTTCTCATTTCCTGTGGGACGGGAGCAGCTGGGCAGGGACCAGGCTGCCCACTCTTCAGCGTCTTCCTGTTCTCAACTCAGTGCCACTTCCCTCCCCTCACTGTGTCATTGTCCCTGCATCTGAGCAGGGGTGGGTGGCCTGCCCCTTTGATCACTCAGGTGAATTGTCACTTCCTCCTAGAAGTGTTTGCTGACCTCTGCCATTTTTATCAAATTCCTTCTTTATTATTTTTCTTCACAGGCCTCAGCATTTCCACCTGCGTTTTCTTTTTCTTTCTTTCTTTGAGACAGGGTCTCCTTCTCTTGCCCAAGCTGGAATGCAGTGGCACCATCACGGCCACTGCAGCCTCCAGCTCAGCCTCCCAGGTAGCTGGGAATATAGGCCAGCACCACCGTGCCTGGCTAATTTTTGTATTTTTTTGTAGATATGGGGTCTCATTTTGTTGTCCAGGCTGGTCTCAAACTCCCAGAGTCAAGTGATCCTCCCGCCTTGGCCTCCCAAAGTGCTAGGATTGCAGGCATGAGCCACTGCTCCCAGCCTTCCAGTGTTTTATTAGGAAAAAATTGCAAACCTTCAGAAGAGTTGAATGGATGGACAGTGATCACCAGCATCCTCTCATACTGGGTTCTGCTATTAACAGTTTACCCCACTTGACTCATCACCTCTCTCTCCACTTATCCAGCCCTATGTTTTTTTCCATGCAGTTCAGAGTTAAGTTGTAGACATTGATACATTTCACCCTAAACGTTTCAGCATGTGTTTCATTAAGCAGAGTGAAATGCATATATCTCCATGGTATGATTGGATGAGTTTTGACAGATGGATACACCTGTGTGATCCATACCCCGTCATAAGTCACAGCATTGCCAATGTCCTAGACAGTTTCCTCATGCCTAGTCATTTCCAGTTTTGAGATTTTCCCATCGCGGCTGTGATGAGACTCTGGGGACCTCTTGCTGCCTGCTAGAAGCTTCCTGTCTGCCCGGCATACCAGACTCTCCTTTCTCTGTCTCTTGCAGGAGGCTTGAACCTGGATAGTCCGTGGCTGATGGTGTCTGCAGCTCACAGGTTGTACTGGCCACACAGAGCTGTGTTCCATGCTGTCCTGGAGCTGACTCTGGGCAAGGCCTGGACCCTAAAGGACCTGGTGGTCAGTGTGGACTCCCGGAGTCAGGGCCCCAACAGGGAAGGCAAGATCGAGGTCTACACTCCAGTTACCACCTACCTCCGGGTGAGCAGTGTTCGGCCCCCAGCACATGCCTGGTCCCTGGCCACTGAGATGTTTTTCTGGTGCAGAGGCACATAAAAGCTGAAGCCTGTGGGCAGACAGCAGCTCACAGATGTGTGAAGCTTGGCCCTCCCAGTCTCTACAGTTATGAGAGTTAGTTTTATTTATTGATTGATTGATTTCTGTGATGGAGTGTTGCTCTTGTTGCCCAGACTGGAGTGCAATGGCGCGATCTCGGCTCACCGCAACCTCCACCTCCCGGGTTCAAGTGATTCTCCTGCCTCAGCCTCCTGAGTAGCTGGGACTACAGGCATGCAGCACCACACCTGGCTAATTTTGTATTTTTAGTAGAGGTGGAGTTTCTCCATGTTTGTCAGGCTGGTCTCAAACTCCTGACCTCAGGTGATCCGCCCGCCTTGGCTTCCCAAAGTGCGGGAATTACAGGTGTGAGGCACCACGCCCGGCCTCAGAGGTAGTTCTTAGGTGATGTAGGAAAGTAGACTAAAAAAAGAAAATCAAATTTCCCATATCGCTGCTTAGCAGCTGACCGGGAGAGAAATAGGAAAGCAAGTCGAACCGTACTTCGGAAACAGGTAGGCAGACTTTCGGCTTTTGCCAAAAAAAAAACAGAGTGAAAACTTCTAGGGCGTAAGTCGGTTTTATGCCGACTACTGACTGTCAGAAAGTTGCTTCCCTGCAGGCGTTTGGTGCAGAAGCAAGACAGGTTTGGGAGAAAACCCTTGAGTGTCATCCGCAGGGCTGAGAGAGCCTGGTCCATGGACAGTCTCCCTGTACTGGGTGATGCATGGAGGTGGGGAAGGTCCAGGCCTGAGGGGGCTCATCCGAGGGCAGCAGAGTGCCCCCTGAGGCAGGGCTGGGTGGCATCAGGGTGGAGTCAAGGGTGGTGGTAATCTTAGGGACCGTGAGGTGGCCTCTGTGTACCAGAGGGTGCCAAGACAGGAGCTCAAGGTGCGGGCAACCAGCCAGCTCCCATCCTTCACCCAACCGGAGGGCATGGCGGCCCGGCCCAGGGTGGTGGCAGTGGAGGTACCAGCAAGTGACCAGATCCTGGAGATGCCGGATTTGCTGATGGATTGGCGGTGGGGAGGGAGTGACGGAAAGGAAATAAATAGCTCAGAGGTTTTGGCTCAAGCATCTGGTGGGATGGAAGTGCCATTCAAGGAAATGGGGAAGTTGGCCGTGGGGAACCGAGGGTCAGTGACATGGGACAAGGTGGTGCGAAGTTCCGATACTGGGTTGGAGGCTCAGCCATGCCCAAACCCTGTCTTGTCCTTGCCACTTCTCCCTGTGAGTCCCCTGAATTGTGTGAATGAGGGATGGCAGCCAGCAGGGCACCGACTACGGTGTGGGGCCTGTGCTGAGTGACGGCTGCAAGTGGCCTGCCTCCCCAGCCCCGAGACGAGCCAGGTCACACCCAGCTCTTCCTAGGACTCCCAAAGGCCACCCGTCAGTGTGTGCCCTTCAAGGTATAGACATGCTGGCTACTAGTAATAGCAGCCCAGCGAGATCAGATTCCCAAACTGAAGAGGAGAGAAGGAAGTTATGTCTGCTCAGGGTTGGGGCAACAGAGAGGAGTTTTGTTTTTTTTCCTTAAGGCCCTGTAGAGAAAACTAGCCTCCCTGTACCGGTCAGGTTAGGCCTCACAGAAATGGCATGAAGGGGTTTTGAGGCGTGAATAGGAGTTCACCAAGTAGGAAAGAGATGAAAGGGTATCCCAGGGGGAGGAAATAGGGTGTTCAAAGGCCTTGGTCCTCCTCCTCACCTCATTGCAGGTTTCCATGGTGACGGTCTTGGCACAGAGCCTCTTCCACAGCTGGAGCAAACTCGAGTCAGCCTGGAACACAGCAGTGCAGGGTGAGATCCGTGCTGAGAACAGCTGGGACCGTAAGATCCTGCACTGCTGGTTGAAAGGCGCCCAGCGGGAGCTGAACCTAACAGCGGCCTACAGGCGTGTGGAGCGGGTGAGAGCCCGGGAGGCCCGTGCAGTCAAGAGACCGACCAGTCCCTCACCTGGCTCTCCTGCCTCTCTCCCTGCTTGGGATAGAAAAGAGCTTTGTGCCGCTGGCTTGGCCTGTGACCTTGGGCCTCCCTGAGCCTCTCTTTCTCTCTCACTTTCCTTTTCTTTCTTTTCTTTTTAGATTTTTTTTTGACAGTCTGGTTCTGTTGCCCAGGTTGGAATGCAGCAATAAAGTCATAGCTCACTGCAGCCTCCAACTTCTGGGTTCACATGATCCTCCCACCTCAGCCACCCAAGTATCAGAACTATAGGCACATGCCACCCATGCACCATGGCATTGAAGGGGTTTTGAGGGATGAATAGGAGTCCACCAAGTAGGAAGGAGATGAAACGGTATCCCAGGGGGAGGAAATCTCTGACTTTTTTTTAAGCACACATGAGGTATTGCTGTGTTGCCCAGGCTGGTCTTAAAGTCCTGGGATCAAGTGATCCTCCCATCTCAGCCTCCCAAAGTGTTGGGATTGCAGGGGTGAGCCACCATGCTCAGACAAGCCTTAGTTTCTTAGTCTGTGAAATGGACCCTAGTCACATTAGCACAGATCCAGGAGCAAGCTTGGCTTCTTTTAGCTGAGAAGTCCAAGTTCTTCGTTCCTCCTGGGCACCTAGGGAGGTCCAGCTGTGGTGGGAGCTGGTGGGATCCTGTGGTCTGATCAGTCTGGAGGCTGCGGTCCAGTTCAGCAGCTGTTCTTAGATAGTCATTTCTGGGGGCGATCGACAAGCTGTGGGGGGCTACCCCTTGCCTCTCTGCAAGGCGGGTCTGTGGCTTGGTCCTGTTGGCCCATCCCTCCCTTCAGCCTGGATCTTGTTGCAGCCGCGGAAGACCCAGGTGTCACTGATGGCTCTGGGGACCGGTGCCCACGGCCAGTCTCGGGGCCTGCAGTTGGAGGGCGAGCTGGAGGAGCTGAGGCGAGACAGGACATTGTACCAGAAACGGGGGACCTTGCTCCTTAGGTGCGTGTGCCCCTTCTCCTAGGCTGACACCCCTGCAAGTTTCCCCTTTTCCAGCATGGAGGGTCCCTGGGCAGGGGGACAGGATGGGTAGAGCCACCTGGAGAAACCCTGCTGACCTGCTGGGGCCCAAATGGAACCCAGATCCGAGAGAAGAGCCCCCTCCCCTGAAAGCTGCCACATCCCTATCCCCTCCGTTAGTTGCTGAGGTGGCAGCAGAAGTCAGAGTCTTATCATCCTAGCCTGGGGCTGCTTGGAGAGTCTTCTCATTTCCTAGAGACAGAGCTCATTAAAAAGGCAGTTCCCTGCGTGCTGGGAACAGCATGAGATTGGAATGGGCAGAGCCGTCTTAGACACCAGGTTTTACATTGAGCAGCTGTGTGGTATTAGATAACTCACCTACGGCCTAAACAGCAGCAGTAATGACAAGGAATAGCAACATCATTTGCAGATTTCATTTGTGTTTTTGCCCCATTTACATTCATTGAGCACCTATTATGTACCAAGTGCTCTTCTGGGCACGTGGAAAATGGCAGAGAACAAGAAGGGCAGAAACCCTTGCTCTTGGGGAGCTTACATTCATTTCATGTATGTTACCTCTCGTCCTGATCACTGTGTCCAATGAGTGTTATTTTAGCTGCATTTTACATATGGGGAAACTGAGGCACAGAGGTCAAGTCCTTTGCACAAGGTCACCCAGCTAGTGAAAGACCATGCCTGGATTTCAACCCCAGTCTGTGTGACACCAGATAATGTGTGCCATCTATCCCGTTGGGTCTTTACTGTCAAATGGTGATGGGAACCCCAGCCATGCCCACCTTGATGGCACAGTGAGATGGTGAAGGGTTCTGAATGACAAATTGTGAAAGCACAGGGCTACCCTATGTCCTGATGTTCTCTTCTCTGAGACAGACTCCAAACTCGGCAAGCTCATGACAGGCCCAGGCTGAGACCGTGGGGGCCAGTTGTCCCCGACACTGCCAGCTGCTTTAGTGGCTTTGGTCTGTTTTTCCCTCTGCACACCAGGCACCCCTTGCGCCTGCCCATCCCACAGAGCCTCATCCTGCAGGGGACCTTCACGGCTGACAGGCGACATCAGCGTTATTCCCTGGAGACAAGGGTTGTCCTGAACGGCCGAGAGGAAACCCTGCAGACTGTCGTCCTGGGCTACCAGGCCGGACACCCCTATGTGAGTGGGTCTGGGCACAGCCGGGAAGGTGCCTGAGAGCTGGAAGGAGGTCCCGGCTGCCTCCTCACCTCCCTGCATGTGTGTGTACATGTATGTGGTTGTCCCTCCCAGGTCTGTGCAGGTCTGACGCATCCATACGATGGCACAGCCATCCCCAGGAACACAGAGGGGTGCCTGGTTACTTGGAATCAGCACAAGGTAAGAGTGGAGGCCCCAGAGACCTTTGCACCCCAGCCAGCCCTGGTTCAAATTGCTGTCATCTCTCAATAGGATTAGAAACGTTCTCTGGGCTGAGTACAGTGGCTCACACCTGTAGTCTTAGCCACTCAGGAGGCTGAGGTGGGAGGATCTTGAAAGGTCAGGAGTTTGAGAACCATCTGGCAACATATGGAAACCCTGTTTCTCAAAAAAAAAAAAAAAGAAAAAATGTTTTTTAATTAGGCATGGTGGTGTGCACTTGTAATCCCAGCTACTCCGGAGACTGAGGCAGGAGAATCGCTTGAATCCAGGAGGTAGAGGTTGCGGTGAGCCGAGATCGCACCACTGCATTCCAGTCTGGGCCACAGAGCCAGACTCTGCCTCAGAAAAGAAAAAGGTTCTCCTGCCTGGGTTCTCTGTTTCATTTGGTCCTCCCTAGTACGGTCTATGTGACAGCCAGAGGGATGTTTTTTCTTTCTTTCTTTCTCTTTCTTTCTTTTCTTTCTTTCTTTCTCTTTCTTTTCTTTCTTTCTTTCTTTCTTTCTTTCTTTCTCTCTCTATCTCTGTCTCTCTCTCTCTTTCTTTCTTTCTTTCTTTCTTTTTTTCATATGGAGTCTCACTCTGTCACCAGGCTGGAGTGCAATGATGTGATCTCGGCTTACTGCAACCTCCAATTCCCAGGTCCAAGCGATTCTCCTGCCTCAGGCTCCCGAGTAGCTGGGACTACAGGCACGTGCCACTACACCCAACTAATTTTTGTATTTTAGTAGAGACGGAGTTTCACCATGTTGGCCAGGATGGCCTCGATCTCTTGACCTCGTGATCCACCCTCCTCACCTCCCAAAGTGCTGGGATTACAGGCGCGAGCCACCCCGCCCAGCCCAGAGGGATATTTTCTAAAGGCCAGCATAACTCTGCCACTCCCTTGCTCTCAAACTGTGACAGCCTCTCTTGGGGTAAAGCCCCAGTCCTGTGCCCTCAGCCCCACTTCGTGGCCTGCATTCCCCTCGTCCAGCCTCTTCGCATTTCCTCGCCTGGCTCTTTCCTGCCTCAGGACCTCTGCGTGTCCTGCGCCTGGAGCTGTCACCCTCTCCTTCACCTCCCTTCTACTCATCTTGTAGGGCTGAGCTCCAGCATCCTCTCACATGACCCCCAGACCACCTCACACACACCCCTGGTTACCCCAGCGATCACTTACATCCTTTTTGCAACCTCTGCCTCCCGGGTTTTAAGTGATTCTCCTGCCTCAGCCTCCGGAGTGGCTGGGATTACAGACGTGCATTCCCATGCCTGGCTAGATTTTGTATTTTTGGTAGAGACAGTGTTACGCCATGTTGGCCAGGTTGTCTCGAACTTGTGACATCAAGTGATCTCCCCGCCTCGGCCTCCCAGCCAAAGTGCTGGGATTACCACTGCGCCCAGCTTGCCCTATATCTTTTGCTTCTAGCACCAGTCATGCATTCCAGTTTCTTTCTTTCTTTCTTTTATTTTAGACAAAGTCTTAGTCTGTCACCCAGGCTGGAGTACAGTGGCACAATCTCGCTCACTGTAGCCTTGACCTCCTAGGCTCAAGTAATCCTCCCACCTCAGCCTCCCGGGTAGCTGGGACCACAGGCACATACCACCACCACCACCACACCTGCCTTTTTAAATTTTTTATTTTTAGTAGAGACAGAGTCTTGCTATGTTGCCCAGGCTGGTCTTGAACTCCTGGACTCTAAGTGATCCTCCCATCTTGGCCTTGAAAGTGCTGGGATTACAGGTGTGAGCCACCGTACCTGGCCCCAGTTCTATTTTTGTGTGATTCATCAGTCACTGGTTCCTTTGTTACTCTGGAAAACTCATGATCTCCGTGAGTACTTCATTTACCACTGTAGCTACAGGACTTGGTACACAGTAGGTGCTCAATGAATAGTTCCTGCCGTGATGTTATTTAACACCCCCATTGCATGCCGGGACCCAGAGTAGAGGTCACCAAACTTTTCTGGAAAGAACCAGGTAGTGACGAGTTCAGGCTTCACGGGCACACGGTTCAGGCCTTGTTGACTCAGCTCTGCCATTGCAGTTCGAGAGAACCGTGGACAGTTCATAATGAATACGTAATGAATGGGCGTGGCTGTGTCCTAACAGGACTTTACTTACTGAAACACACCACATTTGGACCAGGGGCCTTAGTTGCTGACCCTTGAGTTAGAGGGTCTTTTTTGAGACGTGGTATTGCTCTGTCACCCAGGCTAGAGTCCAGGGGCTCGATCATGGCTCATTCACTGCAGCTTTGACCTCCTGGCCTCAAGTGATCCTCCCACCCTAGCCTCCTGAGTAGCTGAGACCACAGGGGTGCACCACCACGCCCAGCTCATTTTAAAAATGTTTTGTAGAGATGGGGATCTCTCTCTGTTTCCCAGGCTGGTCTTGAATTCTTAGATTCAGGGAATCCTCCTACCTTACCTTTCAAAGTGCTGGGATTAGGCCAGGCATGGTGGCTCATGCCTGTAACCCCAGCAATTTCGGAGGCCAATGAGGGTGGATCACTTGAGGTCAGGAGTTCTAGACCAGCCTGGCCAACATGGTGAAACCCATCTCTACTAAAAAACTACAAAAATTGGCTGGGCATGGTGGCAGGTGCCTATAATCCCAGCTACTTGGGAGGCTGAGGCGCGAGAATCACTTGAACCCAGGAGGCGGAGGTTGCAGTGAGCTGAGATAGCACCACTTCACTCCAGTCTGGGGGACAGGGAGAGAATTGGTCTCAAAACATTAAAAAAGTGCTGTGATTACAGATAAGAGTCCCTGGGCCTGGATGAGGGTCTTGACATTTTGGCTCTCTAGGGGTGAAACTTGTTTTTGCTTGTGTGTCCTTGGAAAATTATTTCATGTCTCTGGACCTCAGTTTCCTTGTCTGCAGAATGGGAGCAGTAGTGCTCATCTCTTATGCAGGGGCTGTGAAGATTACAATGGAGTATTGTAAAATGCCTACTACACCACCGTCCAAGGCTTCTTCCTGACACCTCTAGGAGGCGTCGATACTCTGGGAGATCACCGTATTTTTCAGCAAGCATTTACGGAGCATGTGCTGTGTGCTAAGCCTCCAAGGAAGATAGTCATTGTTTCTCTCTCTCTTTTTTTGTTTGTTTGTTTGAGACAGAGTCTCCCTCTGTTGCCCGGCTGGAGTCTGGAGTGCAGTGATTAAATCTCAGCTCACTGCAACCCTCCACCTCCCAGGTTCATGTGCAGACCCCTCCTATCCTTTTTTTTTTTTTTTTTTTTTTTTTTTTTTAAAAAAAGACCAAGTCTCACTCTGTTGCCCAGACTGGAGTGCACCTGCATGATCTTGGCTCACTGTAACCTCCGCCTTCTGGGTTCAAGTGATTCTCCTGCCTCAGCCTCCCGAGTAGCTGGGATTACAGGCACCCACCACCACACCCAGCTGATTTTTGTACTTTTAGTAAAGATGGGGTTTTTCCATTTTGGTGAGGCTGATCGCAAGCTCCTGACCTCAGGTGATCCACCCGCCTCAGCCTCCCAAAGTGCTGGGATGACAGGCATGAGCCACCACGCCTGGCTGTTTGTCCCTTGCAAGATGCACCCCAGCCCCTGGGAAGGAGGGTGAACCAAGCACGTGTTGCGCATTGAGACCCACCCTTCTGGGGCTCCCTTCACCATTAGTCAAATGAGGCCGTGTGTGTGTGTGTGTGTGTGTGTGTGTGTGTGTGTGTGTGTCTGTGTCTGTGTCTCCCCAGGGATGACGTAGTACAGTTCTTGGAGCTTTTAGGGGAAAATGAATGGCAGGATGACAGCCTCAGACACCTGCAAAGTGCCTCCCGATGGTGTTTGCTGTTTCTTACGCCGGAGATTGTAGAGCCGGCACCGTGGGCCAAATTCGACCTGCAGATGGGTTTTGTTTGGTCTGCTTAGCATTTAAATTCTTTAAGGAAATTAATTGCTACATTTGAAAATCAGAAGATTTTGAGTGAAATCCAGATTTCTGCTGTTTCTAAGAAAAAAAAAATCAGAAGATGTGACCATACCGGGCTTCTTCACATCCCAGCTGACAACAGACTGAGTAAATGGCAGTCCTTTTGTTTTGTATAATCGGGCTCTCTGCTCTTTTTTTTTTTTTTTTGAGATGTAGTCTCGCTCTGACACCAGGCTGGAGTGCAGTGGCACAATCTCGGCTCACTGCCACCTCTGCCTCCTGGTTCAAGTGATTCTTCTGCCTCATCCTTCCGAGTAACTGGGACTACAGGTGCACACCACCACGCCTGGTTAATTTTTGTATTTTTTAGTAGAGACAGGGTTTCACATGTTGGTCAGGATGGTCTCGATCTCTTGACCTTGTGACCCGCCCGCCTCGGCCTCCCAAAGTGCTGGGATCACAGGTGTGAGCCACCGCGCCCGGCCTCTCTGCTCTTTTTAAAACCATGTGTAGGCTGGGCGTGGTGGCTCACGCCTGTAATATGAACACTCTGGGAAGCTGAGGCAGGCGGATTATTTGAGGTCAGGAGTTCGAGAGCAGCGTGACCAACATGGTGAAAACCCATCTCTAGTAAATACAAAAAAAAAAAAAAAAAGCTGGGTGTGGTAGTACACACCTGTTATCCCAGCTACTCAGGAGTCTGAGGCAGGAGAATCACTTGAACTCGGGAGATGGAGGTTGCAGTGAGCCAAGGTCATGCCACTGCACTCCAGCCTGGGTGACAGAGTGAGACTGTCTCAAAAAAACAAAACAAAGTCGTGTGTGTTTAATGACTAACATTTTTGTCATTTCGCACTTCTCCCCGTCCTCTTGGACCCTTACTTCTCTTTCTCCGTCTTGGTTCTAACATGAAGCTGAGCATCCCTTTAAAGGTGCACAACAATGATAAAGCTCCTTAGCAGGCATTTTTAACTTCTCAGTCAACACAGGTAGGAAAGATGGCAACGTGCTACTGTGTACTTGGCCCAGAATCTGAATGGTTGTTGAGTGAATAAATGATGGAGCAATTGTGTATTAGCTTGCTATGGTTGCCGTAACAAATTGCTGCAATCTTAGTGGCTTAAAACATCACAGATTCATTTTACAGTTTTGGAGCTCAGAAGCCCAGAATGGATCTCACATGGCTAAAATCAAGGTGTTAGTAGGGCTGTGTTCCTTTTGGAAGCTCCAGGGGAGAGTCCATTTTCTTTCCTTTTCTAGCTTCTACAAGCTACCTGCATGCCTTGGCTCATGGCCCCTTCTTCCACCTTCAAAGCCAACAGCGTGGCATCTTCTAGTCTGTGTGACTCTGACCCTCCTGCCTCCGTCTCACAGGACCCTTGTGATTACTTTAGGGCCACCTGGATCAACTCCCAATCTCAGGATTCTCAAGTCAATCACACTGCAAAGTCTCTTTTGCCATGAAAGGTCACATATTTATAGGTTTCAGTGATGAGGACATGGATGTCATCGTGGAATGAGTGTTCTTCTTCCAGCTCCACAAAGAATTATGCATTCTTTCACTCTAGCACAGCTTTGACCTTGGGGTTTCAGGCTGTGACTAGGGATTCTGCATTTGCCCAAATATTTATTGAGCACCTACTACATGCCAGGACCTGTGCTAAGTGTTAGGAATATGGCAGTGAACAAAACAGACTACTCCAGGGTACTTTCTTTGAAGAAGACACAGGTATTCACATTTGTTCCATCAAACCCATCCTGCTAATCTTACCTTTAGGCACTGGAATTCATCATTCCCATGTACCCGTCCCCACTTCCTGCCCTATAAATGGAAGACTGTAGACTGCTCCGTAGCCCATCAATCTTTGGACCACTTTCTTCTGACCGCTGGGTTCCCGGGGTGGCTTCTGAAGGCACATAGAGATGGGACAGGACCTCTCTCAGTGCCTCTGGTTCTCACTCACCTAGGCTAAGAAAAGGGAGGTCGAGGCCACTTTGAAAGTCAACCGGAAAGTTGTACTGCACTTAAAGGGTTTGCATCATGACAGATCTCGGCGCGGGGAAAGCCGGCACAGCCTGGCCCTGGACTTGGCCCATTCCTACCAGGTACAGGTCCCCAGCTTGGGCAGACACTGGTTTGTGACCTCCACACACAGCTTGGCTGTTAGTGAAGTAAAGGGTATGGTCTGTTTCTTCCCAGCTGAGCTTCCCGCAGGCCCTGAGCTTGGATGGGGGCATCATCTTTAGACAGAGTCCTCCAGGAACATTCAATTTTGGCGTGGATACTCGAGCTGCCGTCAACCACAACGTCACTTCCCAGGTCAGGAGGCTGAATTCTGCTCCCTTGCCTAGGGAGGCAGTTTTTGATAACCTTTAGTGAAGGTGCCCTGTGTGGAACGTCTCAGGAGGTGGCAGGAGACATGATCCTAGGAAGCCAACAGCACAGCCCTTATTTTTACAGTGTGTGTGCGATTAGTCAGGATGCATTGACTATTGTAAACAAATGTTTGCCTCCTTGTGAAAGGTCAGTATTCATGTCTCAGCTCAGCGAGGCTCTGCTCCATGCAATCTCTCAGGATCCAGGCCTCCCCACCTTGTGGCTCTGTCCTAGATGACAGATGGAGGGAGAGACAGTGGAGAATTAGGCAGGAGGTTTTTATGGGCCAGACCTGTAAGTCAAAAGATTGGTCATTCCTGCCTGGGTTCTCATCACATGACCCCACCTAGCTGCAAGGGAGGCTGGGAAATATAGTTCTAGCTGTATGTCCAGGAAGAAAAGGAAACGCAGTTTGGTAAAGATATAGCAGCCATTGTAGCTATATTTACTCATTCATGGCTGTTCATTTGTTCATCCATGTATGTCTTCATGTCCATTCATTCAGCATGGATGGGTTGTGTGTCTGCCGTGTGCCAGGCTCTGTGATGTGCATTGGGGGGTGCAGGGGTGACTGTCCCCATCTCTGTTACCATCTCTGAGGAGCTTTAAATCTAGTGGGCTTTTAGTGTTACATAAGTTCAAGTTCATTTCCCAGTTTCACTGTTAAAGAGCTATGTAACCTTGAGATACTGGACACCACTGAGCCTCAGTTTTGCTAACTGGGAAATGGGATGGTAACACCAACCCAGCAAAGCAGGGTTGAGGATTAAATGAGACGGTCATTGTGAACCTGGTAGCATAGTGCCTGGTTCGTGGTCAGGGTCAAGGAGAGGGTGGTGTGGCCGTGGGAGGCATGAACAGGCACCATGGCAGGGAATAGGGGGTCCCAGAGTGGTCTTCCCAGCCCCCCCATCCAGGGCTTCACTTCCTAAGCATCCTTTCTCAGGAGTGCAGCCTGAGTAAGATTTAGGGCTGAGGAACATTGAGGGAGGACAGGCGTTTCTGGCTTGCGCTTTGGGCATATTCTAGGATGCATTTGCCCAGCAGCCATCGCCTGGGGTTCTGCACCTCCCTGTCTGTTCCCTGTGACCCTTTTCCAACTCTCCCCGCAACAGCTCTCGGTCCAGCTGAACAGATCTGACTCCAACTTCGCGTTTTTCTTCCAACTCAGACATCCCCACAGACCAACATTTCCTCCAAACTTCCAGGTATGGACGTTGCTCCCTCGGGGATGACCTTGACTTGCCCGCCAAGGGCTGTCTGTGAGCAGCCGGCCTGCTGGGCGATGGGCGGAAGGAAGGCAGGATGGGGGCCCGGGGGAGGGAGGCCACACTTGCAGCATCCTGCTTAGCCAAACAGCCTCTGCAGAACCAAGAACAGATGGCAGGGAGGTTTCCAAATCCATCATTTGGAAGTGATTGTCCAGGCGAGAAGGGTTTTTAGCCTCCAGGGGGTGGGGATGAAGGATCACATTTCACTCTTGAAAATGGACAGAAACAGAATTTTTCTCCAAACTGTGCCCTGTATTGGGCTTGGGAGAAGCCGTGTAATGCTTCAGGAGGGCTTTATTGACCCAGGATATTTTGCCCAGTGTGGAAGTAAAGAGGTGGAGAAAGACATCCAGGTGGAAGCCCCCACGGCTGGGGCTCTAGAGAGCCCTGCCCTCAACGAGGTTTGCGGCTTCGTTGAGCAGGGTGTGCGTGGTGTTTGCACAGGAATTAGGTAGTGGCTAATTCAGGGGCATGGAGGTGCAAATAGGAAATCCTGACAGGGATGAGGCCCTCAGCAGGTGTGGGGCAGACCATTAATTTGATAGCAATAAAAAAAAATTAATTACAGGCAGGTGGGGTCTCACCATGTTGTCCAGGCTGGTTTTTTTTTTTTTTTTTTGAGACGGAGTTTCGCTCTTGATACCCAGGCTGGAGCGCAATGGCGCGATCTCGGCTCACCGCAACCTCCGCCTCCTGGGTTCAGGCAATTCTCCTGCCTCAGCCTCCTGAGTAGCTGGGATTACAGGCACGCGCCACCGTGCCCAGCTAATTTTTTTTTTTTTGTATTAGTAGAGACGGGGTTTCACCATGTTGACCAGGATGGTCTCGATCTCTTGACCTCGTGATCCACCCGCCTCGGCCTCCCAAAGTGCTGGGATTACAGGCTGGTTTTAAACTCTTAGCCTCAAGCTGTCTTCCTGCTTCAACCTTCCAAAGTGCTGAGATCACAGGCATGAGCCCCTTTACCTAGCCTGAGCAATTTCAAGATAAATTTCTTTTGAGACAGGATCTCACCGTTTCCTGGGCTGGAGTGCAGTGGCATAATCACGGTTCACTTCAGCCTTAACCGTGTGGGGTCAAGCGATCCTCCCACATCAGTTTCCTGAGTAGCTGGGACCATAGGCATGTGCCACGACACCTGGCTAGTTTTTGTATTTTTTGTTTTTTTGGCAGAGACGGGGTCTCGCTGTGTTGCCCAGGCTGGTCTTGAACTCCTGGCTTCATGTGATCCTCCTCCCTCAGTCTCCCGAGTTACTGGGATTACAGGCATGAGCCACTGCGTCCAGCCCTGACAGCATTTTTCAAACACCTGCTGTGCATTCCCTGTGTGTTGGGTTTTAGGAAATTGAATGGAGCTGAAGAATGACTCTGAATGGAGGGATCTGCTTATTCTGAGAGGCATGAGCTTTCATAGGCTGATGTCCCTGAAGTCAGGATGTATCTACACAAGGACACAGGTCACTGTTTCACTAGCAACCTTTTGCTTTTGTGGCATTCCCTAAGATCACGGCCCATCTGAGCACTGCTGGCATCTTAGATTGGAGGAAACGCCATCATATGAACCATTTGTTCTAGGAGCCGACGTCTGTGGCGTGATTGCATGGCAGGCTCTGTTCTAAACCCTCTTTGTGGATTATCTTGTGAACACCTCTTGATGCTGTTGTGTGGGGTGTGGAGCACTGTGGTACCATTTTGTGGGTGTGGCTCTGAGACTTAGACAGGTGGCGTGACTTGCCCAAGATCATGGAGCTCACAAGAGGAAGATTTTGGGTGGGAACCCAGGCGTCTGGCTACAGAGCTCATGTGATTCCCTGAACTCACTGGGGAGTGGGGGTGGGTTCCCCTGGAAGCTTGGACACTGGGTCATCTAATGGATTCAAACATTAATTTTTTTTTTTTTTTTTTGAGGCAGAGTCTTACTCTGTCGCACAGGCTGGAGTGCGGTGGCACAATCTTGGCTCACTGCAACCTCGGCCTCCCGGGTTGAAGCGATTCTCGTGCCTCAGTCTCCCAAGTAGCTGGGATTACAAGCATGCACTACCATGCCTGGCTAATTTTTTGTGTTTTTAGTAGAGATGGGATTTCACCACGTTGGCCAGGCTGATCTTGAGCTCCTGTTGACCTCAGGTGATCCACCCACCTTGGTGTCCCAAAGTACTGGGATTACAGCCATGAGCCACTGCGCCTGGCTCAAAGATTAATTTTAGTTGTTTTTGTTTTGTTTTGTTTTTTAGATGGAGTCTGGCTCTGTCTCCCAGACTGGACTGTGGTGGCATGATCTCAGCTCACTGCAACCTCTGCCTCCCAAGTTCAAGCGATTCTCCTGCCTCAGCCTCAGGAGTAGCTGGGATTACAGGCGTGTGCCACCATGCCCAGCTAATTTTTGTATTTTTAGTAGAGACAGGGTTCGCCATGTTGACCAGCTTGGTCTCAAACTCCTGACCTCGGGTGATCTGCCTGCCTCAGCCTCCTAAAGTGCTGGGATTATAGGCATGTGCTACTGTGCCTGGCCATTTTAATTTTAATTTTTAAGACAGGGTCTTGCTCTGTCACCCAGGCTGGAGTGCAGTGGCATGATCATGGCTCGCTGCAGCGTCCACCTCCCAGACTCCAGCCATCCTTTCACCACAGCCTTCTGAGTAGCTGGGACTACAGGTACACGCCACCACGCTCAGCTAATGTTTTCAATTCTTGTAGAGATAGGGGGTCTTGCTCTGTTGCTCAGGCTGGTCTCAAACTCCTGGCCTCCAGCAGTCCTCCTGCCTTGGTCACCAAAGTGCTAGGATCACAGGTGTGAGTCATCGTGCCCTGCCAGTCTATAGGTTTGACAGATGCATATAGTGTCATGGATCTGCCATTACAACGTCATTCAGAGAAGTTTCCCTGCCCTAAATAAATCCTCTGGGCGCTACCTTTTCATCCCTCCTACACTCCACCCCCCGGAAACCACTGATCTTTTTACTGTCTGTGGCTCTGCCTTCTCCAAAATGTCACAGAGTTGGAACACGGTGTGGAGCCTTTTCAGATGGACTTCTTTCACTTGGTAACACACATTTAAGTTTCCTCGATGTCTTTTTGTTTTTCAGACGGCGTTTTGCTCTTTTTGCCCAGGCAGGGGTGCAATGGCATGATCTTGGCTCACTACAGCCTCTGCCTCCTGGGTTCGATTCTCTTGCTTCAGCCTCCTGAGTAGCTGGGATTACAGGCATGCGCCACCACACCTGACTAATTTTTGTATTTTCAGTAGAGGCGGGGTTTCTCCATGTTGGTCAGGCTGGTCTCGAACTCCTGACCTCAGATTATCCTTCCACCTTGGCCTCCCAAAGTGCTGGGATTACAGGCGTGAGTCACCATGCTTGGCCTCCTCTATGTCATTTTCAGCTTAATTGCTCATTTCATATTAGCACTGGATAATATTCCATTGTGTGGATGTATCATATTTTATTTATCAGTTCATCTATGGAGGCACCAGGCATTCTTTTAAAAGGTTTCCAGGCTGGGCATGGTGGCTCACGCCTGTAATCCCAGCACTGTGGGAGGCAGAGGAGGGCAGATCACCTGAGGTCAGGAGTTTGAGACCATCCTGGGCAATATAGTAAACCTGTCTCTACTAAAAATACAAATTAAATTAGCTGGGCATTGTGGCAGGTGTCTGTAATCCCAGCTACTCAGGAGGCTGAGGCAGGAGAATTGCTTGAACTTAGGAGGTGGAGGTTGCAGTGAGCCGAGATTGCACCACTATACTCTAGTCTGGGTGACACAGTGAGACTCCATCTCAGAAAATTTAAAAAAAAAAAAAAAAAAAAGCTTTCCATGTGATTGTAATGCACAGGCTGGATTGAGAACCACAGGGCTAAACCCACTTTGCAGATGGGGAGACTGAGGCCCAGATCAGGAAAGGGAGGGACTCAGGTCCCGAGGAGCTGGTGGAGCCTTGGGCCTCTCTGCTTGCACCCCCCACTGCTCCCCTCAATACCCTTGTTGGGCCCAGCCACGTGTTCACCCCAGCCTGACAACTCGGGTACTCAGATGCCATCCCCTTTGAACCCCAGAAGTTCTGGGTCCTCTGGTTCCTGGCAGGCACACGATGGGGCCTCCTTTTCTGTGGAGGAGTTGCAAAGATGTCCTCTGCTTCCCCCACCAGCCTCCTTCAGGCACCGGCACAAGTTTTAGAGCTAGGCAGACTCAGGTGGCCTATGTGACCCTCTCAGAGCCTCAGTTTCCCCATTTCATAATAAGAACTCCCATTTCACATGTGGTGGAAAGGTCAAGATGAGACCCTACTCCTGGGCTGGGAGCTGGGGCCGGGGTGGGCTGTCTCCCCCTTCCTCCCTCTGTCTGTTTCTCTTCCTACTTGTGTGCTGTCTACCATGGTTGGTGAGTGCTCAAAGCTGGAGTGGCCCAGAAGGGCTTCCTGGAGGAGGAGGCAGCCCTCCCCAACACCCAGGATCCCACAGACCCTTCCTGTCCTTCCCCTGCCTCCCTGCAGGTGCAGGCAGCTGCCGGGCACTACAGAGTGCGCAGCCTTAACGGGTCCCTATCTGTGCAAATGTCCGGCCGGGAGCTGGTTCTGCTGGAGGTCGACGCCAGCCAGGACAC
The DNA here is from genome assembly GCF_030222135.1 of Aotus nancymaae. Taxonomy (NCBI): domain Eukaryota; kingdom Metazoa; phylum Chordata; class Mammalia; order Primates; family Aotidae; genus Aotus; species Aotus nancymaae. The sequence goes on from NW_026988463.1 coordinate 15,096,865, forward strand.
TCGGAGGAGCAGCCGGGGCTGGGGCGTGAGTGTCCTTCTCCACCAGGCTGTCCTCAGCGCCCCCAGGGCTGTTCGGCTGCAGCTGTCTGGAAAGATCACCCCAGCAAGGTAACGGTCTGTAGGTGGCCTGCGACGAGGCGGGGAGACCACAGAGGGCAAAAGGCACCTGTCCTGGGACATGGGAAATCCTCACTCAGAGGCCCCTCTCTGTCCCTCTGAGACCACACCCAAGTCAGCCCCATCGGTGCCACTGAGGGCATCAAAAGCAGGTGGCATTCAGTTTTCCACTTTTGCCCTTTCTTTCTTTTTTGTATTGTTATGAGAGCGTTTATTGTAGATGGCTTAAAGGATGATAGATAAGGGCAGGGCACCATGGGTCACACCCCAGGGCCTTGGGAGGCTGGGGCAGGAGGATTGCTTGAGTTCAGGAGTCCCAGAGCAGCTTATGCAACATCACAAGACCCCATCTCTACAAAAAATTGTTAAAAATATTAGCCAGATGTGGTGGGGTGCACCTGTAGTCCCAGCTACTCATGAGGCAGAGGTGGGAAGATTGCTTGAGCTCAGGAGTTCAAGACCAGCCTGGACAATATAGTGAGACCCCATCTGTACAAAAATTTTTTTAAAAATAGCCAGATGTGGTGGCATGCACCTGTAATCCCAGCGACGCAGGAGGCTGAGGTGAGAGGATTGCTTGAGCTTCGGAGTTGAAGGATGCAGAAGCTATGACTGCACCATTGCAGTCTAGCCTGGGCGGCAGAGTGAAATGAGCCTGTCGCTAAAATAGTAATAATAGTAATAATGTAAAAATGAATGAAACAAAATCACTACTGACCCCAAAGAATGTGCGTCTCCCTCTGGTCTCACGTCTGAGTGTATATTTACATACGGATGTGTCCAGTATGGTGGGTTGCTCAGGAGCCTGGGGTCCAGGGTTGGCCCCTTGGGTTCGAGTCCTGGCTCTGCCACTGCTGCCTCTGGGACCACGCTCCCTTCTGTGCCTCAGTTTCTCCCCCTGCTTCTTAGGGTGGATGAGCTGAGCGCCGCCTGTGAGTTCCAAGCCAGGGCCAGTGGGCTGCTCAGGGGGTACCCTCTTTGCTGCAGATGTCATACGAAACGCCAGACTTTCCTGCTGCTGTCCTCTCAGTGCTCAGACTTGATGCTTCTGTGACCAGGGGCGGGGCATCTTTTTCCCTAGCAAGCAATTCTCTGGTGGACACCGACTGGTTGTCCTACAAATTAACTGAGTTCTGACCCTGGAGGTGGCATCAGCCCCCTCAGCTTAAGTGTGCAAGACTGCCCACAAGTGTAGACACCATTCCCCTCAGCCTTGCTAGTAGCTGGATCTACAGGCTTGCTGCCACACCTGGCTAAATTTTTGTACTTTTTTTTGTAGGAACAGGATCTTACTATTGCCCAGGCTGGTCTTGAACTCCTGGCCTGAAGCAGTTTTTCTGCCTTAGCCTCCCAATGTGCCAGGACTACAGGCATGAGCCACCTTTTATACATCATTACACATTATTACTTGTAGATTATTATAATTGTTCATGTTATCTACCGTGACTGCTCCCATCACAATGGAAGAACCTAGGTTCGGCTCCCCACTGTGCTTGGTGAGTGCTCGAGAGTTGGAGGGGCTCAGGAGGGCTTCCTGGAGGTGGGGATCCTCCCCCACACTCAGGTTCCTATGGACCCTTCTGTCTACCCTCTGCTTCTGAGCTCTCCCCTGCCTCCTGATCAACTGGTTATAAATTGGAGGTCCCCATGACTTCCTCCCATCTTGGGTCTGATCATTTGCAAAAATGGCTCACAGAACTCAGGGAAACCTTTTATTTATATTTACCCATTGCTTATAGAGGCTATGATTGGAGAATGTTCAGATGGAAGAGACGCATAGGGCAAGGTATGGGGGAAGGGGTGCTGGGCTTCCCTGCCCTCTCTGGGCTCAGCATCCTCTGTGTGCTCAGCCCAGAAGCTCTCTGTGAGCCCCATGGTTCAGGGATTTCTATGGTGGCTTCATCATGTAGGCCTGACTGCCTATTAACTCAATCTCCAGCCGCTCTCCCCTTCTCAGAGGATTCAAGTTCCAAGCTCTAATCTTGGCTTGGTCTTTCTGCTGACCAGTCCTATCCAGGAACCCACCAAGAGTCACCTCATTAGAACCAAAGATGCTCCTATCAACAAAAGGGACTTCCTCCTTCCAAGGGATTAGGAGCTCTGTGTCAAGGATTAGGGGCAGAGACTAAGTATAAGTTTCCTATTACATCACTATATTATGCTGTTTTGAGTACTGCATATTCTGGTACAAATTGGGTCTCCATTAAATATTTCCTCTGTGATCCTGGCGTGGTGGCTCAGGCCTGTAATCCCCGCACTTCGAGAGGCTGAGGCGGGCTGATCACCTGAGGTCAGGAGTTTGAGACCAGCCTGATCAACATGGAGAAGCCCTGTCTCTACTAAAAATACAAAATTAGTCAAGTGTGATGGTGCATGCCTGTAATCCCTGCTGCTCAGGAGGCTGAGGCAGGGGGATTGCTTGAATCTGGGAGGCAGAGGTTGCAGTGAGCCGAGATCGTGCCGTTGCATTTAAGCCTGCACAAAAAGAGCAAAACTCTCTCAAAACAAAAAAAAAAATGTCCTTTGCAATCCCAGGTTTGTTCCAGCTTTGGCATGGATTTAAGGAGCCCCTCAGCTGTGAACATGGTCCTAGATAACCTTGTCCTCAGAATTGCCACCGCAGCTGTCTGTCCACCCACCTGTCCAACTGTCCGTCCTTATCCCCAGTCTGAAAAGGATTTGAGGCAAATTATTAAAATGTACCTTGTTCTAGGTCAGGAGTTGGCAGACTTTCAGTAAAAGGCCAGATGGTAAATATTTTCAGCTTTGTGGACCGTGTGGTCTCTGTTGCAACTACGCAACCCTGCCGTTGAGGCACAAGAGTGTCACAGACCATTCATAAATAATGTGCGTGACTGTGTTCCAATAAAGCTTTATTTATAAAAACAAGTGATGGGCCAGTTTTGGCCCACAAGCTGTAGTTTGCCAGCCCTTGTTCTAGATTTTAAAAAGATACACAAGGAAGCTGGGGGAAGGGAAAAGAAAAATAGAGAAAATGGGAAGATGCTCAAAGTAATACCAGCAAACAAAATGGATACCATGAGTTCCTCTGTGTTTAGGAGCTCAGCTGAAGATTTGGGTCTGAGTTTCCTAGCGGCCAATGCAAAGAGAGAAACCAATCAGTGGTAGTATTTGCAGTGGCCCTCAGGAAGTGCACACACACACTCCACAGCTGTGCACCACGAAATGCACGGCTCATCTTGTTCCTAGCGGTGAAGCTCAAGGGAAATCTCTCTCATGGTGTCACATAAGGAATTCACTGTGTGATGATAGGAACTATGTCCCCTGCCCCAATTTTCCAGCCAGTTTAACATCAAGCTTCACGAGTCTGTTCCTTTTCTCACATATATCAATTACTCATTATGACCCAGGAGCAGGCACCTTGTGTTCCACAGTTCATTTAATTCTAAACAACCCTGTGTGTTAGGCGCTGCTAACTGCTTACTTGAGCTTTGGACATGTTACTCTCTGTCTACCTGTTTCCTCATCTGTATATCAGGGATCATAATATTCTCAAAACTCACAGGGCTTTTGTAAGGAGTCAGACAGTGCATCTAAAGTGCACTATGCGTGGCAGAGAGTGTGTTGGTTAGATATTGCTGCATAGTGAGCTACCCCAAAGCCTAGAGATTAAAGAACAACCATTGTGTGCTCACGACTCTGTGGGTCAGAAGTTTCCACAAGGCTTAGGCAGTTCTGCTCTATGTGGCATCAGCAGGGGTCATTCTCTGGGACTCTTCGCTGACATAAGCCTTCAGATGAGTCAGTTACCAGCCAGCTGTGTGCATGGGCTGAGGACAGAGTGGCGACTTCCTTCCCATGTCTGGCACCTTGGTGCTCTTCCACGTGCACCCCCCTTCTCTCTTTTCAAGTGGCTGCTTGGGCTTCCTTACATCATGGCAGTCTCAGGTTGGTCAGACTTTGGAAGCGTTCCTGTGGAAGGTGAAAGTTGCAGATCTTAGGGTCCTACATTGAAAGTTCTACAGTGTTACTTATACCACATTCTGTTGACCAAAACACAGGTCACAAGGCTAGCCCTGATTCAAAGAGAGAGGAAATAGATCTCACATCTTAATGCAAGAGTGGCAAAGCATTGCAGGAGAGTGTGTGGGAAGGGGTGGCCATAGGTGGAAACACACTCTGTCACACCTGGGTGAGTTTCTGTCAGTATCAATATCAATTTCTGTTCAAGGCCAGGCACAGTGGCTCGTGCCTGTAGTCCCAGCACTTTGGGAGACTGAGGCAGGTGGATCACCTGAGGTCAGGAGTTCAAGACCAGCCTGGACAATGTGCTGAAACCCCGTCTCTACTAAAAATACAAAAATTAGCCAGGTGTGGTGGTGGAGGCCTGTAATCCCAGCTACTTGGAAGGCTGAGACAGGAGAATCGTTTGAGCCTCAGAGGTGGAAGTTGCAGTGAGCCAAGATCGTGCCACTGCACTCCAGCCTGGGTGAGAGTCTTCCCCGCCCTCCAAAAAATGCTCAATATCAGTATGTCCACTTTATTCCCACTTCACAGAAGAAGCAGCTGATGCTCAGAGATGCTATGTCCTTGTCCCAGGTTATCCTGTTATTTGGAACCCAGGTTTGCCTGACTACAAAGTCTGATCTTAACCCCCTTACTTCACCATCTAGGATTTGGCTGTTTTCCAAGGCACTACTGGACCAGAACACGGCACAGCTGCTCCTCAAGGCATCTGAGGAAAGGAGGGGAGGCCAGGTCCTGACCTTACAGAGCCAAACCCGGCACACGGTGGCTGGCTGGGCAGCGATGCCCCGCCTCCTGACACTCACAGGAAGGCTGAAGCAGAAGGAGACACTTCGAGAGGGTGAGGGCCTGGGGAACGCCATGGGGCAGGGGCAAGCACTTTCTATGGAACTGCAGAGTAGATTCAATCCACCCAAGTCCACTGATGTTCCAATTCCAGCATCTCACACTGGTGCATACGCAGTTTTAGATAAAGGGGTATAGATGATTCCCCTTTGTGAGAAATGAATATGCATTCTGACAAAGAAAATCTGCTAACTAAAAACTGAATAGGGTTCCTTATGCAGGACTTGTCAGAGTCTTTAAAATGCTAACGGACATTGTGTATCTCCAGGAAGGAGAGTTGGGTGCAGGGTTTCCAGGCATATTTTTTTAGAAAACTTTTTATTTTGATGTAACGCTAGACTTGTAGAAAAGTTGCAAGAATAGTACAAAGAGTCCCACAGGTCCTTCGCCCAGATTAATCAGTTGCTAACATTTCACATTTCACGGATCATTCTCATATTCATATTCTCTCTATATGTACACATATGTATACTCTATTCATGATGTTATTCCTGACTTGCGTTTTCCTAGGTTGCAGACATGATAATTCTTTCTTTTTTTTTTTTGTTTTATAAGAGAGTTTTGCTCTTACCCACCAGGCTGGAGTGCAGCGGAGCGATCTCAGCTCACGGCAACCTCTGCCTCTCAGGTTCAAGTGATTCTGCTGCCTCAGCCTCCCAAGTAGCTGTGATTACAGGAACACAGCATCGCATCTGGCTCATTTTTTGTATTTTTAGTAGAGAACAGGGTTTCACCGTGTTGGCCAGGCTGGTCTCAAACTCCTGACCTGAAGTTTTGCCTCAGCTCCCACGGTGCTGGGATTACAGGTGTGAGCCACCACGCCTGGCCGATATTGACATTTTGCAGGGTACGAGGCAGTCATGTTGTGAAACAGCCTCCGTCTGGGTTTGAGTGATGCTTCCTGATGCCTGCATTCAAGGAAGCCTGTTGGTGGGACACCACAGAAGTGAGGCAGCCTCCTGTCAGGTGGCACCTGCTGTCCATTCGTACAGCGTTGGTGACATTAGCTTTGATCTCTTGATTAAGGTGGGGTCTGCCAGGTTTCTTGGCTGTAAAGCTCTCAGTTGTTTCCTTTGTAATTAATAAGTAATTGTGGTGAGATACTTGGAAGTATTCTGTGGTTTCATCCAATTGTGAACCTCCTAGGTTTAGCGTCCACTGATGATGCTGGTCTGAGTCTGTTACTGCTGTGATGATTGCCAAATGGGGATTTTTCTAATTTTTAAAAAAAATTGTATTGCTTAGAGGCCAGGTGTGGTGGCTCATGCCTGTAATCCCAGCACTTGAGGAGGCTGAAGCAGGAGGATCGCCTGAGGCCAGGAGTTAAAGACCAGCCTGGCCAACATGGTGAAACCCTGTTGTTACTGAAAATATAAAATTTTGCCAGGCATGGTGTTGCATGCCTATAGTCTCAGCTACTCAGGAGGCCGAGGCATGAGAATCGCTTGAACACGGGAGGCGGAGGTTGGAGTGAGCCAAGATCACACCACTGCACTCCAGCCTGGGAGATAGAGTGAGTCTCTGTCTCGAAAAATAATAATAAGGCATTGCTCAGGGTAGAATCCTTTGCCTGCTCACTCCCTCTGCCCTTCCTTTCCCTTCTGCCTTAATCTGTCTTTGAAATGCTACAACATACCTGAGACTGGTTCATTTATAAAGACATTGGCTCAGAGTTCTTCAGGCTGTACTGGAAGCATAGTGCATCTACTTCTTGAGGTGGGGGGCCGGGGGGTGGGCTGCCAGCACGTCACAGGCCAGAGCAGAATTAAGAGAAAGAGGGGTGTGCCGCCACACACGTTTAAACAACCAGATCTCACTGTCACAAGGACAGTACCGAGGGGATGCTGCCAAACTGTTTCTGAGAAATCCGCTCCCAGTGATCCAGCCACCTCCGCCCAGGCCCCGCCTCCGACACTGGGGATTGCAATTCAACATGGAGTTGTTGGGGACACAGGTCCAAACCGTATCACTGTCCCCCTTTCCTTCCTTCCTAACCTCAGTACGGACTCACGGATTCCTGTTTTATCCTGTAATCCGTAACGATCATGATGTATTTCAGTGCACAGTTTTCCTAGCTTTACCCCATGGGAGTCCCTGCAAGATGGCTCCTCTCCCTCCCACTCCACCTCAGCATAGAGAAAAGTCCAATTGTACGGCAAACACCCATGTGCCCCCCACCTAACTATTATGATTGTTTGCATTTTGCGTTATTTATCCACTGTGCACTGTCCACCTGTCAGAGGTGTGTAAACCAGAGCAACTCCATCTTGAATGGGAGCTGGGTAAAAAAAGGCTGAGACCTACTGGGCTGCATGTTATGTATAAATTTTCAGTGCCATAAAAGAATTAGCACTCGAATATAAATTTTCTCAGCAAGGCAATTTACTTCTATAAAAGATTCGGCTCACGGATGGAGCAATAGTGAGCACACACACGTGGACAAGGGAGGGGAAGGGGTTCTTAATCCTGACGGAGGTCGCCCCTACTGCTATATCATTCTCCTATTGGCTAGGGTTAGTCGGTACAGTCTAAGCTAATTCTGATTGGCTGTTTTAAAGAGAGCAGGGGTACCAGCTGGAGTGGTGGAGTGGGTAGTTTGGTAGGAAGGATGATTACCGGACTGGTTAGAGCAGGTGACCAGGGGTGACTCAGGTCAGAGCAGGTGACCAGGGGAACAGATGTGAACCACTGATTAGAACTGGCAGGAAAGTTGTTTACTGAAACTAGAGGCGAGGGGGTGAAGAGGACCAGGAAGTTAAACTTTAAACTGGAGCTCAACATACTGACATACTGATTCTTTGAAGAGAAACTTGGAGTTCACTATATCTAACATGCATTCCCAGAAGTTAAGGCATTCTAAATCCCAGGATGAGATAGGAGGTCGGCACAAGATACATTTCATAAAGACCTTGCTGCTAAAACAGGTCGCAGTAAAGAAGCCGGCTAAACCCCACCAAAACCAAGATGGCGACGAGAGTGTCCTCTGGTCGTCCTCATTACTACACTCCCGTCAGCACCATGACAGTTTACAGAGGGCATGGCAACATCAGGAAGTTACCCTATATGGTCTAAAAGAGGGGAGGTATGGGCCAGGGGAGGTGGCTCATGCCTGTAATCTCAGCACTTTGGGAGGCTGAGGCGAGTGTATCACCTGAGGTCAGGAGTTCAAGACCAGCCTGGCCAATATGGAGAAACCCCGTCTCTACTAAAAATAAAAAAATTAGCTAGGCGTGGTGGTGCATGCCTGTAATCCCAAATACTCGGGAGGCTGAGGTAGGAGAATTGCTTAAACCTGGGAGGCGGAGGTTGTAGTGAGCCGAGATCACACCACTGCACTCGAGCCTGGGCAGTGTTAGATACAGTGAACTCCAAGGTTCTCTTCAAAGAATCAGTGTGTCAGTATGTTCAGGTCTCTTATTCTTTAATTCTCTACTTTAAAATTTAACTTCCTTGTGGTTTCAGTAAACAACCTTTTCCACCAGTTCTAATCAGTAGTCCACATCTGTTCCCCATCCCCTGCTCCATCCTGACTCATCCAGGCCACCTATTCTGGTCTCCTGTCCTGGTCACTGCTTTGACCTGAGTCACCCCTGGTCACCTGCTCTGAACTGTTCCATAACCGTCCTTCCTGCCAAACTACCCACCCCCCTACTCTGGCTCATACCCCTGCTCTCTTTAAAACAGCCAATTGGAATTAGCTTAGACTGTGTAGTCTAACCCTAGCCAATAGGAGAATGACACAGCAGTAGGGGCTACCTGTGTCAGGAATAAGAACCCCTTCCTCTCCCTTGTCCAGCTGTGTGCTTGCCATTATTCCATCTGTAAGCTGCACCCTTCTGTAGAAGTGAATTGCCTTGACTGGGTGTGGTAGCTCACGCCTGTAATTCCAGCACTTTGGGAAGCCGAGGTGGGCAGATCACGAGGTCAGGAATTTGAGACCATCTTGGCCAACATGGTGAAACCCTGTCTTCTACTAAAAATACAAAAATTAGCTGGGCGTGGTTGTGGACACCTGTTTGCTGAGGAAATTTATGTTCGAGTGCTACTTTTGTGGCACCAAAAATGTACATATAACAGCAACAAGAGCGAAACGATCTCAAATAAAATAAATAAAAAATACAAAGCGGGGGACACGAATAACCCACCCTGTTGAGTGTATATAATCAAGAAATAGCCATAAAAACAGGCAGCCAGCAGTCCTGGGGGCTGCTCTGTCTTGAGTAGCCATTGCTCCTTTCTTAATAAATTTGCTTTTGCTTTGCACCATGGACTCGCCCTGAATTCTTTCTTGCACAAGATCCAGGAAGCCTGTCTTGGAGTCTGCGTCCAGACCCCTGTCCTGTAAAACATCCATCTATGTTCTTACTGATGCTTTTCAGAGTAAGTTGTAGACATCAGAACACCTTACCCCTAAATGGATTAGTGCGCACATCATGAACTAAAGCTCAATATTCACTTACAATTCTCCCCCTCTCTTATTCTCCCTCCCTTACTTCCTTCCCCTGGTCATGTCAATTTACATGCGATGAAACGCGCCAATCTCAGCTGGGAGCAGTGGCTCAAACCTGTAATCCCAGCACTTTGAGAGGCTGAGAAGGGTGGATTGCTTGAGGCTAGGAGTTTGAGACCAACCTAGGCGACATAAGCAGACTGTAATACCACAAAACTTTTGGAAATGAGCGGGATGTGGTGGCGCGTGCCTGTAGTCCCAGCTACGTGGAGACTGGGGTGGGAGGATCGCTTGAGCCTGGAAGGTTGATGTTGCAGCAAGCCATGATTGCGTCACTGCATTCCAGCCCGGCCACAGAGTGAAACCCTGTCTCAAAGAAATAACCATTTATATGTCCAGTGGTCTCTCTTTGTGGCTTTAATTTGCATTTTTTGTTGATGAATGATGTGGATCATATTTTCATGTGTGTTATTTGTTCACGTAGCTTCCTTTGAGACAGGTCAGATCAATTTTTTTCCCCATTTTAAAAGTTGTCTTTTATTGAGCTGTAGATACTCTTTATATATTCTGGAATAGAATGTTTTCATCCATTTTGATTTTTATGCATTTTTTTTTGAGATGGGGCCTCATTTTGTCACCCAGACTGAGGTGTGGTGGCACGATCATGGCTCACCGTAGCCTCAAACTCCTGGGCTCAAGCAATCCTCCTGCCTTAGCCTCCCAAGTAGCTGGGACTACAGGTGCGTGCCACCATGCCACCATGCCCAGATAATTGTTTTTTAGAGGCATGGTCTCCATTTGTCGCCCAGGCTGGTCTGGAACGCCTGAGTTTAAACAATCCTCTTACCTCAACCTCCCAAAGTGCTGGGATTATAGGCATGAGCCACCATGCCTGGTCTGATTTTACGCCACTAAAGTTTTTTTTTTTTTTTTCTTACTGCAGTGGACAAGAACTACAGCATAATACTGAATAAAAATACTAAGAGCAAAAATTCTCACCTTAGTCTTACAAGGAAAATGTTCAAAATTTCCGCAAATAATTTTAATGTTTTCTATTGGTTTTGCATAGATGTTCTTTATCAGATTGCAGAGTTTTTGTTTGTTTGTTTTTTAAAGACAGTCCTGCTCTGTCCCCCAGGCTGGAGTGCAGTGGTGCAATCTCAGCTCACTGTAACCCACAACCTCCACCTCTCGGGTTCAAGTGATTCTCCTGCTTTAGCCTCCCAAGTAGCTGGAATTACAGGCACATGCCACCACACCTGGCTAATTTTTGTAGTCTTACTAGAGACAGAATTTCACCATGTTCGCCAGGCTGGTCTTGAACTCCTGGCCTCAAGTGATCTGCCTGCCTCAGCCCCCCAAAGTGCTGGGATTATAGGCATGAGCCACCAAGTCTGGCCAGTTTTTGTTTTTATTTATTTATTTATTTATTTATTTATTTATTTATTTTTTTGGAGACGGAGTTTCGCTCTCGTTACCCAGGCTGGAGTGCAATGGCGCGATCTCGGCTCACTGCAACCTCCGCCTCCTGGGTTCAGGCAATTCTCCTGCCTCAGCTTCCTGAGTAGCTGGGATTACAGGCACGCGCCACCATGCCCAGCTAATTTTTTTGTATTAGTAGAGACGGGGTTTCACAATGTTGACCAGGATGGTCTCGATCTCTTGACCTCGTGATCCACCCGCCTCGGCCTCCCAAAGTGCTGGGATTACAGGCTTGAGCCACCGCGCCCGGCCCAGTTTTTATTTTTAAGAATGAGTGTTGAATGTAGTCAGATGCCTTTTCTGAATCTAGTACATATTCATACGGTTTTCCACTTTGATTTTGTTAATAGAGTGAATTAAATCGGTCTTCAGTGTGAAACCAACCTTGCTTTAGTGGGATTCCCTCCATTTTTTCATAAGTATTTTTCTTTCTATATGTAATAGAATTTGGTTTCCTAATACTTTGTTAAGATAGTTGGTATCTGTGGGCCGGGCGCGGTGGCTCATGCCTGTAATCCCAGCACTTTGGGAGGCCGAGGCAGGCGGATCATAAGGTCAGGAGATTGAGACCGTCCTGGCCAACATGGTGAAACTTCATCTCTACTAGAAATAAGAAAATCAGCTGGGCGTGGTGGTGGGACCCTGTAGTCCCAGCTACTCCGGAGGCTGAGGCAGGAGAATCGCTTGAACCTGGGAGGCGGAGGTTGTAGTGAGCTGAGATTGCACCACTGCACCCCAGCCTGGCAACAGAGCGGGACTCCGTCTCAAAAATAAAAATAAAAATAAAAATAAATTGGTATCTGTGTTCACAGCACTATTGGGTTGTAATTTTCCTTTTTTGCAAAGCTCTCTTCAGGTTTAGTATGAGGTTGACGCTGATTTCATAAACCAAGTTGATGATTCTGTTCTTTGTTCTTTTCTGAAAGAGTTTGTATGATACTGGTGGTGATGTTCCCTAAATGTCTGATAGACTCTACCAATGAAGACCCCTGGAGGTTCTCTGTGGAATTTTTTTTGGAGAACATAGAAATATAGAGCTATTCAGATTTTCTGTATTACTTTGCGAATTAGGTTGCTTGATTTTCAGAGTATCTTGTGCGGGAGCTGCCATAATTTGATGGATTTCACAAATGGGCCATTTTTTTTCCTTTGAGAGGGAGTGTCACTCTCTCACCCAGGCTGGAGTGCAGGGGTGCGATCTCGGCGCACTGCAACCTCCACCTCCTGGGTTCAAGCGATTTTCCTGCCTCAGCCTCCCAAGTAGCTTGGACTACAGGTGTGTGCCACCACGCCCAGCTAATTTTTGTATTTTAGTAGAGACGAGGTTTCACCGTGTTGACCAGGATGGTCTCGTTTTCTTTACGTCATGATCCACCCACCTTGGCCTTCCAAAGTGCTGGGATTACAGGCGTGAGCCACCGCGGCCAGCCTACAAATGTGACATTTCTGACATGAGTTACAAGTGTGACATCATGAATCTAGCATCTTCCCCCAAATTCTTTTCCCTCCTCTCCAAAGCAGCTCGGTTCCCTGAGCCGCCCCCGACTCTGTTGTCTCCCATCCTCTGCAGGCACCCTCAGAGTCACTTCTGACTCAGCTGCGCTGGGTTTCCTCCTGCGGGACAAACATGAGAAGGTGGGGAACGGCACCAGCGTGCGCAGCGTGACCTGTGTCCTCACCCAGAACAGCAGCCAGGCCTTGCCCACAGAGCTCCAGCTGAAGGGCCGGCTGCAGGCCCAGAGGAGGAACCTGAGGGCCCAGGCCAGCATCCGAGCCCACGCGGCCAGCCTGGCTCTGGGTGGAGCTTGCTCCTGGGGCCCCGGGCACAGCCAGCTTGCAGGTGGCCTGACACACAATATCAGCATGCTGAGTGATGCAGGTAGGATGAGTGGTCCAGGCAGAACAGCTTCTTCCTCCAAGACTCCCAAGTCCTGGGGCCAAGGGAGGGGGGATAAATGAGACTCCAGCCCCCTAACTCACATTCCAGCTTCGTTTCTTTCCCCTACTGGCTTTCCCTGCACACCTGCGACTTCTTCCCTGGGTTGTGATTCAGCCAGAGCATGCAGGTTCAGGACACTCGATGTTACGGTATTGACATGCTTCAGATGAGATGGTGATGGCAGCTGCCACCAAGCCCCTCCTCTCTCCCTCCTTCTCTCCTTTCTCTCTCCCTCCCTCTCCTCCTCCTCCTCTCTTTCCCCACTCATCTCCCTTCTCCTCGCCCCCCTCCTCCCTCCCTCTCACCAGTCATCTCCCCTCTCCTTCCCCCCTCCTCTTTCCCTCCCCTTTCCCCTTCCCTGCTTCCCTCTCTTCCCTCCTTCTCCCCTGCTCCTCTCTCTTTTCTCCCTTCTTCTCCCCTTCTCTTCCTCCCCGCCTCTCTTCCCTCCCTCTCCCCACCCTATCCCCCTCCCTCCCTTCCTCTCCGTCTGCCTCCCCCTCCACCTGCCTCTTCTGGATGCCTCCTCCCACCTGCCTCCCCCCCCGCCTGGCTTCCCCCTGCCTGCCTCCCACAATCTGGCCTCCTCACCCCAACCCGTTCCCTGGGACAGCTCGTGCAGTGTGGATGCCTGGTCTAGGACCCCAGTGATGCCCTCTGGAACAGTGGCTATGAAATAGTCCCAACAGCCCCTGCTTGGGCTTCTCAGAGATGTTCCCTCCAGGCCTGGAGGCGCCCAGTGCAGCAGTGAGGGGAGGACACATCATCAGACCCCCCGTTTCCCTCTAGGATTTGGGCCCTGTCCTCGGGAGCTGGAAATCCTAAGGGGACATGGGTTTACCGCTGGCTACGTGTGGTGACTGTGCTGTGAGGCTGGACTAGATGAAATCTCCACTTCTGTGAAATGTGGACAGTTTCGTATGGTTTAACCTGGTGTATTGTGGGCAGTGAGACCTGGAGCCGGGGGGCTCGGGGGACCCTCCAGAGAGCAGGTGGGCTGGCCAGGCCCCCGTCATGTTCCCACCTGACTCAATGGGTTGGAGTGGGCTGCGTGGTCTCTGGGGCTTTGCCCACCTCTGCCCGTTGGCCTCTTTCCCCAGGACTCCCCTCTAAGGCAGAGGCGCTCCTTTTTCTCACGCACGTGGCTTCCAACTGCTCAGCACACCTGGCACTGCGGAATGCGAGGGGTCAACTAGACGCTGCCCTTGGCCTCGAGGGCCTGACCCCCGAGTCCCCGAGCCGCCAGCTGCATGCTAGCCTCCGCCACACCCACACCGTGCCCAGTCTCAAGCACTGGGGCCTGCCCTTCTCCATAGATGGCTACGGGCATATCCAGGTGAGGAGGGGGCTGTGCCTGGGCCGCGCAGGGAACAGTGGGTCCCAGGGACACCCAACAGCTTTGCTTCTGCCCAGAGTGTGGGACACAATCTGGCTGCCGGGCTGACAGTGAACTTGGATGGCGAGGAGCTCCACGCAGCCCTGGAGAGGAAGGCAGAGGGCGGCCACCAGGGGCTGGTGCTGGGGCTGCACCACGGCCTCTCGGGGCTACAGGGCACACTGCCCTCCCAGCTACAGGTGAGTGGCTCAGTGCTCACATGGGCCAGACTGCAGCCTGCACTGCTGGGCTCGGGGGGCCCAAGCAGGGTCTACCAGGGCCCTCCTCCTGTCCCTACTTCTTTTCTTAGTAACCCCCTACCTGCCTCCCCCACCACCTGCCTTCCCTCCACCTGCCTTCCCTACCCCCCCACCCCTCCACTCCCCACCATCCCCCCACCTGCCTCTCCCCGACCTGCCTTCCCTACCCCCCCACCCCTCCACTCCCCACCATCCCCCCACCTGCCTCCCCGCCACCTGCCTCCCCCCCACCTGCCTTCCCCCCACCTGCCTCTCCCCCACCTGCCTTCCCTACCCCCCCACCCCTCCACTCCCCACCATCCCCCCACCTGCCTCTCCCCCACCTGCCTCCCCATCACCTGCCTCCCTTGCACCTGCCTCCCTCCTCCCATCCTCCTTTCCATTTTCCCACTCATCCTCCCTTCCATCTTCCCCCTACCATCTTCACCTGCTCTCCTGCCACCTGTCCTCCTATCTACCCACGGCTTTCTTTCCTCTCATCCTCCCTCCCTCCTCCCCCCACTCTTCCTTCCCAGCCCTCCCAGTCTCCTCCTCCCCTGCCTGTCTCCCTCCCCTCCCCTCCCCTTCCCCGTCTGTCTCCCTCCCCTCCCCTCCTCTTACCCTCTCCTCCTCCCCTCTTTCTCTCTCTCTCCCCCCACTTCTGTTCTGCTTTTGTCCTTCCTATCTGCACACCGGGCAGCAGAGTTGGGGCAGTCGCCTCTCAGGCTTCTCTGGCCCTGCCTGGTAGAATGAAGACAGCAGAGCCCCTGGCCCCTCAGTTCCTCCTTGGGTCCCCCTCCCCTGGAGAAGCCTCGCACCCGCAGCTGTCTTCCTCATTATTCTCAGAAATGAAAAGCAAGAAGCCACCTTGGTGGCTTGTCCCCGAGGGTGGCTAAACCGTCCATGGTGGGGAAGGGAACGTGAGTGACCAGGGCTCCTGGCCTGAAGCCAGGCCGCACCACCGCTGACTGTGTGACCGCAGGCAAGATGCTTTCTTTTGCCTGACTTGTGTGACTCAGTTTCCTCATCTGCCACCTCCTCCCGTGGTTCCTCTGAGGTTCAGATGATGAACCAGTTGGCACCGTGCCTGGCGCAGAGGCCCTGCATGGCGGGAGCTCTGATTACCTTCATTTGATGGTGATGTTGCTGTGGCTTTGCCCTCACGTCTCTGTGCAAACCTCTCTTTGGGGTTATTTGCCCACAGTGGCTTCCCCAAAGGGGTGGGGGCAAGTGGGATCTTGGCACCCATAGCAGTTCACTCCGGGGTCGGGGGAAGAAGCCAGCCCTTTTCCATCCACTGGTCTCCATAGGTCAGCTGCAGCGGAGATGCCTCATCCACTCAGCTGTTAGGACTCTGCCGAGGGGACATCACTGGGCAGCCTTTCGAGGTATGGGGTCTCTGTTCTGGGCAAGATGGTTGTGGTACACAGTGGGCCCCTCCAGGGAGGCTGGCACAGCCTGATCACACCACTGCCTGTGGTGTGCGTGGGGCTGAGGTCGCTGCCAGGAGAAACTCACACGGTCCCCTTCCTTCAGGACCCCCATATGCCCGGTGACATGCACCTGGACTCCCAGCTCCCAGGGGCGTCAGCTCAACCTGGCAGTCATTGAGTGGTCCCGTCTGCAGGGACAGGTAGACGTCAACCAGGACCCGAGGGCTGCAAGCCCCCCTCTGTCCTGGGCGGCCGGGCTGGTGGCGGGCGTGTCCTGGCCTCATGAGACAAGTGGACGGTGGAGCTCAGGGCTGGGGCGCGGCTCAGCTCAGGTGGCTTCACGCTCTCTCCGCCGAGGGTGCCGGCAGGAAGCGCAATGCCTTTCTCCTTGTCCTGTCTGTCTCCCAGCACTGCCATCTAAGTGGCCCCTGCCACTCTCGGCCATTTCTATTTCATGCTGGTAGTATCCCCAGGTTTAAGATGGGGCATGGCACATAGCCCACGTTGTTGACTTATGGAGTAGCGGTCCCTGCCTCATAAAACAGGTGACGTAAAACTGTGAGGGGCCTCGCTGCCTGCTGCGCGTTCAGGCAATGATCACAGCTCATTCAATCATTCATTCATTCATTCATTTACTGAGAGACTTGCTTAGTTACCCAGGCTGGAGTGCAGTGGTGCGACCTCGGTTCACTGTAACCTCCACCTCCCAAGTTCAAGCGATTCTCCTGCCTCAGCCTCCCAGGTAGCTGGGATTAAGATGCCCGCCACCACGCCCGGCTACTTTTTGTATTTTTAGTAGAGACGGGGTTTTGCTATCTTAGCCAGGCTGGTCTCCAACTCCTGACCTCAAGTGCTCTGCCCACCTCAACCTCCCAGAGTGCTGGGATTACAGGCGTGAGCCACTGCACCCGGCCTGCTTCTGCTGTTTCAGTGATCAGCCTTCGTGTGTGGGGTGCAGGGGTTGCAAACTCAAAGCTTTTGGGGCCAGGTGGAGAACTCAAATGTGTCCCTGGGCTGTGTGGGAACTGGAGAGCATGCGCCACTTCTCAAAGCTTCCACATTGTATGTATCTTTTCACATTTCTTGTAGTAAAATGCATATGGTAACGTAAAACCGTTTAAAAGTATACAACTCAGGAATGCTACGTGCGTTCACGCTATCCTACAATCATCGGTGCTTGCAAGTTCCAGAACTTTCCTCACCTCAGTGGAAACCTCATACCCATCAGCAGCCCCTCCCATCCTCTCTTCCCTGGTCCCCAACTACCACGAATCTGCCTTCTGTCCCTATGCATTTTTCTATTCTGGAAATTTTATATAAACAGACTTATATCAGATGTCGTATATCCCGGCACTCTAGGAGGTTGAGGCAGGCAGGTCACTTGAGGTCAGGAGTTTATGAGACCAGCCTGGCCAACATGGCAAAACCCTGTCTCTACTAAAAATACAGAAAATTAGCTGGGTGTGGTGGCAGGCGCCTTTAGTCCCAGCTACTCTGGGGGCTGAGGCAGGAGAATCGCTTGAATTCGGGAGGCAGAGCCTGCGGTGAGCTGAGATTGTGCCACTGCACTCCAGCCTGGGCAACAGAGCAAGAATCCGTCAAAAAAACACAACACAAAAAATACGAGAGTGACGACACAAAACCTATCGGCTCAAGGGCCACCAGTTTGCAAGCCCTGGTCTAGGGTTGACTGAACCCTGGGAACTCCCAGTCCTGGGGGAAAGTCTAGGGAGCCAGCTATGTGGTGACGAGGGCTCAGGCCTCAGTTTCCCCAGCTCTGCCCATTGGGACTGGGTTTCAGGGAAGCCCTTGGCGGATAACAACAGAGAGCTCAGCCCTGGCTTCTCTGCTCTCACGGTGAGTCTCCGGATCTGCCCTGAGCCTGTGTGCCTGAGGCCCGTATGACTTTGGCGCCATCAGGGTCAGCGGTGACACCTGCAGAGGCCAAGCAGGCAGGCCTGGGTGTGGCCCAGTGTGGATGGGGACAGTTTGGCAGAGCTGGCCAGCAGTACAGAGCCCCTGAGACTCAGGACAAGTCCAGCCTCAGGCCCTGTGCTGTCATCCCAGAGGGTGGGTGGCACATGGTCAGAGCCCAGCAGACCTGGACCTCCTGTGATGTCCCACAACATGGGCGGCCTTCTTCTGCATAGAGCGGGGTCCCTGCACACCCAGCACACAGGCATCAACCGGGGGTGGTGTTAAAATGCAGGTTTGATTCTGGTCTGCTTGGCGGGGCTGAGACCCTGCGTTTCTCATAAGAGCCCAGGAGATGCAGTCATGGATGTGCCACGGCTCATTCTCTGGGTCGCAGGGACCTGAGATGCCCTTTCCTTGCCTCTCATCCCTGTTCCTTCCTGCCCGGGTAGTTCCTTCAATAATGGTGGAAGAGGTGGTGGAGATTTCACTGAAGGGTTTGTTTGTTTTTTTTGAGACGGAGTTTTGTGCTTTCGCCCAAAGTGCGGTAGCATGATCTCGGCTCACTGCAGCCTCCCCGCCCCCCGCCCCCTGCCCCCCAGCCACTCGGTGTGTTCAAGTCTCCTGCCTCAGCCTCCTGAGTAGCTGGGATTATAGACACCTGCCACCACCATGCCTGGTTAATTTTTTTATTTTTAGTAGAGATAGGCTTTTGCCAGGCTGGCCAGGCTGGTCTCAAACTCCTGACCTCAAGTGAGCTGCCTGCCTCGGCCTCCCAAACTGCTGGGATCACAGGCATGAGCCACTGCGCCCAGCCTCACTGAAGGTTTTACTGAGATGGTTGGGGGGTGGCATGGGAGGGAATTACATCTCGCGGCAGAGTTTGAGAGACGTTTTCCGTCAAGGGCCAGATAGTAAACGTCTTAGGCTCTGCGGCCCCGCAGTCTCTGCCGCAGCTACTCCGTTCTGCTGCTGTGGTGTCGTGGAAGCAGCCACGGGATAGGACATGAACGTGTTGCCGGAAAGCGATCTCGATCCAGACCCAAGAGAGGGTTCTTGGATCTTGTGCGAGAAAGAATTCAGGGCTGCTGGTGCCCATTTTAATGGTTATTTCTTGATGACATGCTAAACAAGGGGTGGGTTATTCGTGCCTCCCCTTTTTAGACCATACAGGGTAACTTCCTGATGTTGTGTCAATATCTGTAAACTGTCACAGTGCTGGTGGAAGCGTAGCAGTGAGGACAGCCAGAGGTCGCTGTCATAGCCATCTCGGTAGGTTTTGGCCGGCTTCTTAACTGCAGTCTGTTTTATCAGCAAGGTCTTCATGACCTGTATCTGTCACTCTTTTTTATTTTTGTTTTTGGCAACGGAGTCTCGCTCTGTTACCCAGGCTGGAGTGTAGTGGTGCGATCTCGGCTCACTGCAACCACCGCCTCCTGGGTTCAAGTGATTCTCCTGCTTCAGCCTCCCGAGTAGCTGGGATTACAGGCATGAACCACCACATGCAGCTAATTTTTGTATTTTTAGTAGAGATGGAGTTTCACCATGTTGGCTAGGCTGGTCTCGAACTCCTGACCTCAAGTGATCTGCCTTCCTCAGCCTCCCAAAGTGCTGGGATTACAGGTGTGAGCCACTGTGCCTGGCCATGACCTGTATCTTGTAGGACCTCCTATCTCATCCTGTGACTTAGAATGCCTAACCACTGGGAATGCAGCCTAGTAGGTCTCAGCCTCATTTTACCCAGCTCCTATTCAAGACGGAGTTGCTCTGGTTCACACACTTGTGACAAACAGGCAGGGTTGTGTTCCAATAAAACTTTATTTACAACAAAAGCTGTAGGCTGTAGTTTGCCAACCTGTTTCGCATCAGCCAGGATATCTTCCTCTTCCCAAAGTTTTGCTCTAGCCATCCTCCCCAGGCCCCCTTTCCCCTGCCTGCCTCACCTCCTGACTGGTTCTCTGTATTTTCTCTGTGGGTTCCTTGGTGCACGTGTAATTAGCTGGAGTAACTGTGTTGGTCATCAAACCTGCTCCTTCAAGAGGGTCTGAGTTCCTCCCACCACAGGGACATGGATGGCACTGATAACCCCTGGATGTGTGGGAGCCAGTGCCAGCTTGCCCCGGGCTGGCTCGCTCTCTGCACAGGGCGGCCCAGCATCTCCTTGGTGGCATTCCAGGTCTTCATGGACATTGAGAACGGCAGCTCGGGCTTTGAGCATTCCGGACGCATCCTGATGGGACCCACATCTCTCAACTACTCTGTGAGCTGCTGTTACCGTGACGGGCACCTGGAGCTCTCCGGCCAGAGCTGGCACAACAGTGAGGCCTTGTTGTGGGCAGGATTCCCAGGAGAGGCCTCCCTGCATGCAGAGCTGCAGATACATGGTAAGGCACCCAGCCCCGAAACTGGGGAGCTGGCTTCTTCCATGCCTGGGCCAGCCAGCAGCCTCAGGCCTGGACCCAGGCGGCACCCCATGAAGCCCAGTGTGGCCCTGGGCTCTGGGACAACCAGGACAGCCTTGCCCATGAATGGCCTCACTCCCAAGGCAGGCGGATTAGTTTCCTAGGACTTCCGCAACCAGGTCCCACACATCGAATGGCTTAAAACACAGAAATCTTAGCTGGTGTGCACAGGATTCTTAGCTGGATGTGGTGGCACGTGTGTGTGGTCCCAGCTACTCGGGAGGCTGAGGCAGGAGAATCGCTTGAGCCAGAAGGTCGAGGCTGCAGTGAGCTATGATTGCAACACTGTGCTCCAGCCTGGGTGACAGAATGAGACCCTATCTCAAAATAAAACAATCCACAGTGAACTGAACGCCCATCCGGCTTGAATGTGATGTTATTTTTACTTAATTCCATCTGTAAAGACCATTTATTTATTTATTTACTTAATTAATTTATTTATTTATTTAAGACAGAGTCTCACTCTGTCACCCAGGCTGCAGTGCAGTGGTGTGCTCTTGGCTCACTGCAACCTCTACCTCCCATGTTCAAGCGATTCTCCTGCCTCAGCCTCCTGAGTAGCTGGGATTACAGGTGCATACCACCACACCTGGCTAATTTTTGTATTTTTAGTAGAGACAGGGATTGGTCATGTTGGTCAGGCTGGCCTCAAACTCCTGACCTTGTGATCCACCTACCTCGGCCTTCCAAAGTGCTGGGGTTAGAGTCGTGAGCCACCGCGCCCAGCCAAGACCCTATTTTTAAATAAAGTCATCTTCATAGGACAGAGGGTGAAGGGGGTGGGACTTCATTATCTCTTTTTGGGGGTCATGGTTCAACGCATTATGGGGGGAAAATAAAAGCAATAAGAGGAGCCAGCATTGGCTGGGCACTTACTGTATACACGCCGGGCAAGCTGTGTACACACGAGAGCTCAGTGCAGTACAGCTGTCGCCATCACACAGGGGGACGCCACAGCTCTTAGAGGGGCCTGCGAGCGGTCAGAACGCGCACCCTTCCCCCATCTGACCTCATCTCCCGGCCCCCAGCCCCACCTGTTCCACTCCTTTCTATTCTTTAACACACCAGGCTTGCTGCTGCCCCAGGACCTTGGCACGTGCTGATCCTGCCGCCTGGGACGCCTCTCTTCTGTCTCTCTCCCACACACCTGCCTGGCTCCCTCGCCTCCCTTACGTGTTTTTCCAATGGCATCTCAGGGAGGCCTCTTCCTCCTCCCATCCCCCATCCCCTCCCACCCTCTTCCCAGTTCTGTCATTTGAATACACCGTGTAGCATACAAATACCATTGTTTCTCATTCTGTCTACACTAGAATCACCGGAATGTGTGCTCCATGAGGGCAGGGATGATTTTTGTGTGCTTTCCCGCAGGGCACATAGTAGGTGTTGAACGTGCGTGAATGAGCCGATGAGGTAGGGTTAGGAATGCCATTCCCATTATGCAGATGAGGAATGGAGGCTCAGAGAGGTTGAGTCACCTGGCCCAGGCCACACAGCTGGTGATGGTGGAGTGAGGATTTAACCCAGAGCCATCCTCTGACCCCCACATAGATTACAGAGACCTGGCTCTTGACTGTTCAGGACCCCTGGGTCTCCCTAGTCCCCTAGGGCATCTTCTGTTGGCCTCAAACTTTTTTATTTTGGGAGCTTGGTGCAATGGCTCATGCCTGTAATCCTAGCACTTTGGGAGGCTGAGGCAGGTGGATCATTTGAGGTCAGGAGTTCAGGACTAGCCTGGCCAACATGGTGAAACCCTGTCTCTCCAGAAATATTAGCTGGGCGTGGTGGTGCATGCCTGTAGTCCCAGCTACTCAGGAGGCTGAGGCATGAGAACCACTTGAACCTGGGAGGTGGAGGTTGCAGTGAGCCAAGATCACGTCACTGCACTTCAGCCTGGGTAACAGAGTGAGACTCTATCTCAAAAAAATTAAAAAAAAAAAACAACAAAAACTTTATTTTTGGTCCTCAGCCTCCCGAGAGGTGAATGGAGGACTGGATCACACAAGGAAATTGTCCCAAGTCTGAGCTGACCTCAGAATTTGCTGGGGACAAGTGATGGAGTGATGGGAGGTCATTCTGGATGAACACTTCCACGCCGCTCTAGTTCCCGGCCCAGGATGCCTGGTGTGGCCGCCCCTAGCTAGGAGTGACCTCTCCCTCCTCCCACTGCTGTCCACAGTCTGCTGTTCCCGCTCTCGGGGACACTTTCTGCCCGCCGTTAACATTCTTGGTGTCTCTGACAGCCAGGTGCTCCCGGGCGTGGGAATTGTGTCCCCTCCCTCCTCTTGCCCTGCACGTAGTAGGTACACGTGGTTGAGTGTGGAATGAGGAAGGAAGGAAGTGTGTCCCAGGCCTCCTGCATGCCCCACAGGTGGTCCTCTCTCATGTGTTACCCCATTTACTCTGGACGCTGTCCGTTGAGGCAGGTGGGCTGTGCCCACCTTATAGATAAGGAAGTCGAGGCTCAGAGCTGTGGGGCTCATCCACCCTGCTGGCCAGATGGGAGGTGCTGGAGCCTGGCTGAGTGTCACTTGGGCCTGAGCCGTGAGCTGCACCCCACGGGAACCTGGCATCTGACATCTGACATAGAGTAGGCACCATCTGTTTGCTCTGTGGCTCCTGGACCCGATGGGTTTCTGTGTGTACAAGAGGGAATTTAAATCAAAGAAGAAACTCCTGTTGTGAGCCAGATTCTCCTGTTCTGTGGGGGGTGATGGGAGGGATGGGACCCTCCAGCCAGGGCCAGGTGGCTGCAGGTGGGTATCAGGCCTCAGTGGCCATTTATCAAGAGCAGACCTCATGCTGATTCCTCCGCAGGCTGCTCAGAGAATCCCCAGGAATCCTTACAGAGAAGCAGCCTCCCCCAGTCATTCGGAAAGTACTCACTGACCCCCTGTTGTGTGTCAGGAGCTGTCCTAGGAGAAACCCCGCCCCAGGGGATGGCATTCTGGTGGGGTAGCAGCAGGGGAGCAGGAACCTAGTAAGTAAGTGAGCGAGGTCATTTTGGGTTGTGCTGGGAACCCCACTCCAGGGAGATGGGATGGAGGATGCTGGCAGCAAAAGATTGGGAGGGACTTCAGATGGGCAGTCGGGGAGGCTTCTTAGAGGAGGTGTCATTTCAGCAACTTCAACTTCAATGAAAGGAGGAGCCACCCAGGCCTAGATCCTCAGGGACAAATGATGACAGATGATGTCAAGGAGGCTCAAAAGGGATTGACCCCACCTAGGCCCCCATGGGAGCCTTTCCCTTTCCCGCTGGTGCTGTGTTTGAGGGCCACAGGGCGTCCCGAAGTCTGGTGTGTTCCTGGGCTGGGAAGGGAGGTGAACCTGTCTTCAGTAGCCCGTGCCATTTTCTGCCTCTAGAGTCCCAGACCCAGGCCAATGTGGCCCTCCGTGGCAGGGATGGTGGTGTCATTGTGGACCTGGCAGCCCTGGTGGCTTGGCCACTGCACGGCCCGTTGCAGATGGTGGCCAATGCCAGCCACACAGTGCCCGCTCTGCAGAGGCTGGGCCTGCCCTTCTCCAGCCAGGTAAGGAGTGGATGGGGAGGACCTCCCTCCAAATTCTGTCCCCTGTGTCCAATTCCTGGGGTGCAGAGGACCCGCTGTGTGCAGGGCGGATGGGGAGGGCCAGGCCTTGGGTTTCCCCAGCACTTTACAGTTTACAAAGGCTTTATTTGTAATCGCTATAACTAGGTCTGCTGCGCAGTCTCTTGAGTTCCCAGTTACAGGGCTGGTGTGGGCGGGCACCCTGGATTAGCATCTGGCTTCTGACCCGTCTTTCTGTCCTGCACTTGTGTCAGAATCAAAGCTCCTGCTTGTCCAGTGCCCGCCCCATACCAGCCCCCTTTGAAGGGTTCATGGGCATTTGTTAGTTTCATCCTCCCGATGCCCCAGAGAGAGGCAGGATGGCCCCTTCCTTACCAAGCTTTCTCCGGTGTTCGGATCCCAACTCTGCTGCTTGTCGGCTGTGTGGCCTTGGGCAAATTCCTTCACCTCTCTGTGCCCTCATCTCCTCATCTGCAAAATGGGGATGATGATATTACCTATAACATGGAGGTTGTGAGGACTGAGTGCGTTAATCTCACGAATGCCCGAGTAGATGCTTAAGAAGCACTTGCTGTGATGAAGATGAAAAAGATGATGCTGATGGTGTGACAGTGACCATTATCTTCATCATCACCATCATCTCTGGGTCACAGGCGAGAGCGTGGGTGACTTGCCCAAGGTCACCTAGCAAGCAAGCAGCAAAATAGGGCCTCAGACTTGGCACCCAGGTCCTTCCTCACGGGGCCCTCCTGCCTCGGCGGAGGAACCCACATGGGGCCATGCCGTGGCCACTGTCACTTGGCGTGAACTCGCCCTGCCTGGCTGGCCCTCCTCCAAGAGCCACACAGCGTGTTTCAGAGCAGGTGCCAATGCTTCTTTCACATACACACTCCTGTTTCAGCTTACCCAGCAACCCCTGCCCCAGTCCACTCTGCAGTGGGAGGAAGGGACGGCTCCTGTGGGCTCAGGGGGCCAGGATGTCGCCCTTCCTGCAGAGGCTCTCAGCTCTGTACCCCACAACTCAGTGGACTGGATACCCCATGCCCCTGACTTTATCTAAACTCTACCGTGGACTCGAGGCCAGGTGACAGGGAGCCCCCTGGGGAGCATGTTCTTAACCAATGTCTGGGCCGCAGCTGTCCTTTGGGTGGGCATTGCCATCCTGAGCTGCAACAGGGGCTGACCCCTTGCATCCTCAGCCCCCATGAAAGTGTCGGTGAGCCAGGCCTGTGGGGCTTGGGGACAGGGACGTGCTGGGCTGTGGAGCTTGGCTGGGGTCCTCACCTGGCCTGTGAGGGTCCTCCGGCTGTCTACACCCACGCACCTCGCAGTCTGCTCCCTCCTCAGCTCGTGTTCCTAGGACTCTGGGCGGCAGAAGAGATGAGCTCCTCGCTGCGTCTGACCTGCGATTCTCAGGCCAGCTTGGTCCTTGACGTCCATGGCCAAAACCAGGCAGTCAGGTGAGGCCCCCACCTACCACGAGGAGAGGAGGCAGGGGGAGGAACCGTTGGCTGGGCACCTACTGTGCACTGATGCTGGACACAGCACCTCTCAATCCTCCGCTCAGCCCCGCTGCACCGATGTGGGCAGGGAGGCTCAGAGAGGGCAAGTGACTTTTCCAAGGTCACCCAGCTATAAAAATCCCTCACCTTCTCCAGGCAGAGCACTGATGAGTTCTTGGTCTCAGATATTAAGTGCATCCCAGGCTCTAAACACTTACTAGTGATTATTCCTGCCCTTAGGGCTAGGGGCCTGGCGAGGTGCTTGGTGTTCTCACGCGTACGCTACGTCAGTGGCCACCAGCCAGTTTCCAGTGCTTAGATCTCAGCAGCTAGGGAGGGGGTGAGTAAGCCACTTATTGAGGGGGTAAACCAGTGGTTCTCACTTAGAGGCAACTCCCCCCACCGCCCCCAGAGACTTCCGGCATGTCTGGGGAGTTTCTGGTTGCTACACTGGGGAGGAGGACGCTGTGAAGGTCAGTGTCCAGAGGCCACGATGCTGTTAAGCATCTTACAGGGTGTAGGACACACCCACGACCGTGAGGCAATGAGCCAAGACGTCTGCTGTGCCAAGGCTGAGACCCTGGGGTGGAGAGGAACCCGACAGGAGGGTGCAGCGCCCTGGGGTTACACAGGCCTGGCACAGTGGCTCACACCTGGAATCCTAGTGCTTTGGGAGGTCGAGGTGGGAGGATTGCTTAAGCCCAGGAGCTCCAGCAGCATAGTGAGGCCAGCCTGGGCAACATAGTGAGACCCCCATCTCTACAAAAAGTCTTAAAAATTAGCCAGGTGTGGTGATGCATGTTATAGTCCCAGCTGCTTGGGAGGCTGAGGCAGGAGGATCACTTGAGCCTGGGAGGTAGAGGCTGCAGTGAACAGAGATCATACCAGTGCACTGCACTGCAGCCTGGGTGACAGAGAAAGACCTTGTCTCTAGGAAAATGAAAAAGAAAAGGAAGCATGGAGACGATTCCCACCCTGGCCTGAAGGAGTGTGGGGAGGAGCCCTGGGAGGTGGCCAGGGGGTCACAGTCCACACCCTGCTGGGGCTCCCGTGGGACCAGCCCAAGAAGGCTCATTGATGGGCTCACAGCAGACTTGCAGCCCAGAGTCATGCTTAACCCTTGATACCAGTGGGGAAACTGAGGCTCAGAGAGGGACAACCGAGATGCTTGCCCATGGTGCCAGAGCTAGGCAGAGGCCAAGCTGGGATTCAAACCCAGGTCACCTGGCTCCACGGTCCAGCCCTAACCAGGACACCACATGGTCCTTGGGCCTCAGGGTGTGTGAATAGCCCTGCACTGGGCCACTGATGTGATCCTGGCTCTCTTGACCCTCTCTTGGGGAAGTTGACTTGGTCCCAGCCTGGCCCTGGGGGCACTGGACAAGGCGGCGTCTTGCCAGCTTCAAGCCCTCTCTTTCCTTCCTTCTAGCAAAGAGCTGCTGCTCTCAGGCCGGCATCGCCTCCCCTCCCTCCTGGGCCGCTGCCCCAGCTCAGCCTCAGTCTCAGCTAAGGTAACTGTGCCCCAGCCGCCTAGCTCCTAACTGGTTCCAGATGCTCAGCCCGAGGTGGGAGGGGGCCAGGCCCTCTGGGGCAAGTTAACGCATGCGCATCCGCCAGTCTGCAGCAGGTCCCCATGGGCCACCCTCGGAAACCTCTGGCTCCAGCTTTCCCAAACATACCCAGGTTTACATTCCTGGGCCGGCCCATAGCCAGGCCTGTGAGCCCTTTGGGAGATGGGGGAGGCCTCCTCACCCAGCCTGGCACACTTGTAGAGGCTGGAGCTGATGACGCAGCCATTTGAGCTGAGCCAGCATCACCCCCGTTTCTGCTCTGCACGAACGACTGGAGGGTCCTGGGAGTGGACAGAAGGGCCCATTAGACTTAGGCCAGGTTCCTCTGTCCCTCTGAGCTGTAGTTGTCCGTGTCCAAATCTGGAGCTCCTAGAGGGCATTCCTAGTGCCTGGCACAGGCCCCAGCACATAGTAGGTGCTCAGTAAAAAACGGCATGAATGGTCACATCCGGTGACTAGTCACATCATTTTCCGGCCAGCCACCGTGTTTTGCTAGGCACCCTCCTAGCCCTGGCCCAGGTCGACTTTCTTTACAGAGCACGTGCTATGTGCTGGGGTCCTCTGCCGCATTACACATGATTTTGGAGTTCCCTACACTTGGCTACAACTGTACAATCATTCAGGGAACTTGTTTCTTTCTTTCTTATTTATTTGTTTTCTGAGACAGAGTCTCGCTTTGTCACCCAGGCTTGAGTGCAGTGGCGTGATCTCAGCTCACTGCAACCTCCGCCTCCCAGGTTCAAACGATTCTCCCACCCCAGCCTCCTGAGTAGCTGGGATTACAGGCACGCACCACTATGCCTGGCTATTATTATTATTATTATTATTTTTGTAGAGATGGGGTTTCACCATCTTCTCCAGCTGGTTGCGAATTCCTGACCTTAAACGATCCACCACCTCGGCCTCCTAAACTGTTGGGATTACAGACATGAGTCACCATGCCCGGCCTTACTTTTTATTTTTAAAATTTCTTTTTGACACAGGGTCTTGCTCTGTCACCCAGGCTGCAGTGTAATGACGTGATCTTAGTTCACGTTCACTGTAGCCTCAAGCTCCAGGGTGCAGGTGACCCTCCCGCCTCAGCCTCCGGAGTAGCTGGGACTACAGGTGGCTCCTCCACACCTGGCTCCCTTCAGGGAGCTGCTTAGTTTTTCCCCAAGTTTTGTTTTGAGTCATTTGAACCTATATAAAAGTTACTGTGGGACAGTGAACGTTGACCAGGTGTTAATATCTTTCCATATTTCTCATCTATGTTACATAAATTTGTATCATTTTGTTTTAAATCCAGGATGCAGGCCGATTGCACGGCATGCGTAGTTACCATGTCTTTTTAATTTTCTTAATCTAGAACAGAGGTCTACAAACACTTACTGTAAAGTGAAATGTGGGGGTTGCAGGCCTTATGATCACTGTTACAGCTACTCAGAATTGTCACTGTAACACAAAAGCAGCTCTAGACGGTACGTAAGTGAATAGGCATGGCTGCGTTACAATAAAACTTTATTTACAAAATCAGGTTGTGGGCCACATTTGACCCAAAAGCCAGCTCCTGATCTAGAACATTCTCCTTCCACACCCTACCTTTCCTTACCCAATGTTTTATTTTGTATTTTTTTAAAACTTTTTTTGAGATGGAGTTTCTCTCTGTTACTCAGGTGGGAGTGCAGTGATGCAATCTCGACTCACTGCAACCTCCGCCCACTGGGTTCAAGCAATTCTCCTGCCTCAGCCTCCTGAGTAGCTGGGATTACAGGTGTGCACTGCCACACCTGGCTAACTTTTGCATTTTTAGTAGAGATGCGGTTTCACCATGGTGGCCAGGCTTGGTCTCAAATTCTTGACCTCAAGTGATCTGCCCACCTTGGACTCCCGAAGTGCTGGGATTACAGGTGTGAGCCACTGCACCCAGCGCCGCCCCCCAACATTTTATTATAGAATTTTTCAGACACTAAGAAATGGAAGTAATTTCACAATGAACACCCACATCCCTAGATTTTCCTGTTCACATTTTATTTTGCGTAATCACATAGCTCTCCTCCATCCATCTTATTTTTGGATACGTTTCAAAGTAAGTTGCAGATATCAATATAATTTGCCCTAAACATTTTATTTTCATTAACCACCTTAAAAAAATCCCAACTGGATGCAGCGGCTCACACTTGTAATCCCAACACTCTGGGAGGCTGAGATGAGAGAATTGTTTGACTTCAGGAGTTCAAGACCAGCCTGGGCAACGTAGGGAGACCCTGTCTCTACAAAAAATGAAAAAATTAGCCAGGCATGACAGAGTGTACTTGTAGTCTCAGCTACCCGGGAGGCTGAGCTATGGGAGAATTGCTTGAGCCCAGGAGGTTGAGGCTGCAGTGAGCTGTCTTCACACCACTGCACACTCCAGCCTGGATGACAGAGCAGACCCTGTCACTGTCTCAAAAAAAAAAAAAAAAAATCCTGCATTGACAATTTTGAAGTGTCCAGGAAGTTATTTTGCAGAACATTCTCCTAATGTGGATTTGTCAGATTGTTTGCTTAAGACAAGATTCAGGTTGAAGATTTTTGACAGGGGTATCACTAATGTACTGATGCATCTCTGGTGAGCTCATTAAAAGTACCAGCTCTTGGCCAGATGTGGCTGGAGCCTGTAATCCCCGTACTTTGGGAGGCTGAGGTGGGCGGAGCACCTGAGGTCAGGAGTTCGAGACCAGCCTGGCCAACATGGCGAAACCCCTCTCTACTAAAAATACAAAAATTAGCTGGGCATGGTGGCATGTGTCTGTAATTTTAGCCACTCAAGAAGCTGAGGCAGGAGGATCACTTGAACCCGGGAGGCAGAGGTTGCATTGAGCTGAGATCGCACCACTGCACTCCAGCCTGGGTGATAGAGAAAGACTCCGTCTCAAAAAAAAAGAAAAAAAGAAAAAGGTACCAGCTCTTGAACCTCTTCTCAGAGACTCTGTTTTTGTAGGTTTTAAGTGGAAGCCCAGAATCTATATTTTTAGTAAGTTTCCCCCAGCGATTCTGCTGTTCAGCAAACCTGCAAGTTAGCACATTATTTCATACAACTTTCACAGGCGCTATTTCAGAAGGTGAGATGTGACCTAAAACAGAACTGATCAATCCTTCCTCTCATCAAATGTGTACTGTAGTGGGAGAGATTACCCAAAATCACACAAATATGCCGCAACCCATAATAAAATAGATGTCCTTATCCCCATGTTTTGGATTAGAAGGCTGAGGCTCGGGTGGTTAAGGAACTAGCTGGAGATTACTCGCCTCTCCGTGGTGGATCCACACTTGGAGTTCTGTGTGTTTGATGCCGGCACAAGCCCAGGCATTGTCCTTTCTGCTAGACTGCCCCCTGCTGTCTGCAACAGTACTGCAACTAGAGTTCTTGCCTGCTGGCTCCAGGCTGGTAGATATTTTCAAGTCAGTGTTATAGCAGGGAGGGCCTGAGAAGATAGTTGCTATGGCCACATTTGATGGCCTAAACTGAGGCTCCAAACCCTTGCTTCACCAAAGTTCCTCCAGCCCAGGAAGCTGTGGGTCTCCTGGGCCTGGGGCTTTGGGAGGCAGAGCTCATGACTTAAAGCCAGCATCTGCTTAAATGTTCCATCAGAGCCCTGATGAAGAGATGTATCGTGTGTGTTTTTTTTCCTGACCCAGCTACACTACTCCCAGGGTGAGGTTCAGAGCACGTTTGCCTTGGGCGTGGAGGAGCATCATTTTCACATCAGCACCCTGCTGGTAGCTGCTAAGGCCAGTCTTGCCAACTTCATGAAGCTGGAACATTCCTTCGTGCAGGTGTGTGGATGGCCCAGGCCCACGGCATGCTGGGGTGTGGGGTGGGGGGAAGGTCGCTCCTGGGACAGCCCTTGCAGAAAAGAGAAATTGTCCTGATGTCCTGGTTCCTGGGAGGAAGGACAGGCAAGGCTGTGAAATGGCCAAAATTTGCTGAAGTAGATTATCAGTTGGTGTCTTTATCCGTCCCTTCCTCCTTTTGCATGATTTATTGAGCATCTACTAGGTACCAGGCACTATTTCAGAAGGTGGGGTGTGACCTAAAATGGAACTGATCAATCCTTCCTCTCATGAAGTGTCTACTGTAGTGGGAGAGATTAACTACCCAAAATCACACAAATATGCCAGATAGTAGTAAGATATGGAGAAAATGTACTGAAGTGACTGAGTGAACAGGGAGTGTATTTAGATTAGGCACTTGAGCTAGCCTTGGATGATATGTGCAGCCATTTGAAAATCTAGGGGAAGGCCAGGTGTGGTGGCTCATGCTTGCCATCCCAGCACTTTCAGAGGCTGAGGGAGGAGGATCACAAGATCGAGAGATCGAGACCACCCTTACTAACATGGTGAAACCCTGTCTCTATTAAAAATACAAAAATTAGCCAGGTGTGGTGGCACATGCCTGTAGTCCCAGCTATTCAGGAGGCTGAGGCAGGAGATTCGCTTGAACCCGGGAGGCGGAGGTTGCTGTGAGCCGAGATTGCACCACTACACTTCAGCCTGGGCATGACAGCAAGACTCCATCTCAAAAAAAAAAAAAGAAAGAGCAAACTTCCTACCCCACCTCAGCAGTCTCCCTGCAGTGCCAAGTGACCCTCGGACTATGGTACCTACCAGCAGGGACAGCGACCCTCTCTGAGCCTTTGCACAGGCTGTTGCATCTGCCTGGAATTCTCTTCCCTGCCTCCTCCCCAAGCTTGCTTCTCTGCGTTCCTTTCTCCCTTGAATGACTCTTGTGACCATCCTTGTCCCATCATTTTCTGTCCTGTGACTATCTCCTTGTCAGCCTGGAAGCCCTGTTAAGGGCCAGGACCAGGTCTTGGCTATCTTTGTACACAGGCGCTCAGCACTGGCTTGGGAACATAAAACCTGCTCACTGCATGATTGAGAAATCCCAGTACCATCTGCGTGGCTCCTACAAGCTCCTCTCCACAATCTAGCCCTGGGCTGAGTGCACCGTTTGTATTATCTTGCAGAGGCTGACACTTTCTTGCCTTCATTGTCTAGGAAAGTGAGGGTCAGAGAGGTTGGAAACTTGCCCAGAGCCACACAGCTTGGCCACGGAGTTGAGAGGTGCCTGTTCTGCACTGTCTCCAGTTGGCCACAGTCCCTTCACCCACTCGCCTCCTTTATGTTATCAGCTCATCCTTAGGAAGCATTTGGCTTTTTGATTCCCTGACGTATGTCACCATGCAGAAAACTATAAATGATCCACAAATACTCCCTTTCTCCTCCTCTGCAAGCTTCTCTCCTTTCCTATCGCAGGCAGAAGTGTGGGTCAGGTTCCCCTGTGACGCCATCATTCTCTTCCAGCTCAGCGCCCTTCCCGGGGAGCTGGTCCTGCAGACCACATATGAGAGAGCTCATGGGACCCGTGTCCTGCGCCACGTGGTGCTGTGGGATGGCCAGGAGTTGGCCCTCAATGGGAGCCTCTCCGGGCCTCTCCGCAGGCCCTTCAGGAACCTCAGCCTGCAGGGTGAGTGTGTGAGGGGATGTGGTCAGCAGTGACCCAGTCACTCAAGAAATCATCCCTGGCTGGGCACAGTGGCTCATGCCTGCAATCCCAGCACTTTGGGAAGCCAAGGTGGGTGGATCATCTGAGGTCAGGAGTTCGAGACTAGCCTGGTCAACATGGTGAAATCCCATCTCTACTAAACAAAAATTAGCTGAGTGTGGTGGTGGGCACCTGTAATCCCAGCTACTTGGGAGGCTGAGGCAGGAGAATTGACTGAACCAGGGAGGCAGAGATTGCAGTGAGTCGAGATTGTGCCATTGCACTTCAGCCTGGGCAACAGAGTGAGACTTGGTCTCAAAAAAAAAGCCATCACTGAGCACCTGCTGATCCCAGGCGTGATTCTAGACACTAGGGATCCATTGGGAAGCAAGATGGCCCAGGTGTCGCCCCTCAGGGAGACAGGCATTGAGCAACAAGGCACACATAAGCAAAATAACATCTAACATGACGATTTCCGCATGTGGGAAAGACTGTGAGAGCAAGCAGGCCTGTGTGGAGTGTGGGGCTCCTTTAGGAGGGGTGGTCTGGGAAGGCCTCCTGGAGGAGGTGACTTCTGAGCTGAGATCTGAGGGATAAGAAGCAGCTGGCTAAGGTGCAGATCTGAGCAGAGGCACTTCAGGCAGAAGCCTCGGGTGGAAATGACCTTTGCGTGTGGAGCAGCATCAGGGAGGCCAGGGTGGCAGGAGTGGGGAGAAGGGAGGAGGTTAGGCAGGAGGGCTGCGGGACCCAGGGCATGCAGGGTCTCAGCCCACAGAGAGGAGCTAGGGCTTATCCTGAGTGCGACTGGGCAGGGAGAAGGGGCCAGGGTGTGGGAGGGGTGACATCCCTGGGCAGTTCTGGTGCCAGGGGAGGTGTGTGCCAATGCAGCCCTGAGAACAGCAGTGAGCCCCAGGGTCCTCCAGGAACAGGCATCCCTGGAAGGGGCTGTCATTAGTGGCCTGTGCAGCCATGCAGACTGTCAGTTTCTGTGGGAGAAACCCCCTAAGCACAGAGAAGAGCCTGACTCCGGACCTGCCAGGTGCGGAGACAGAGTGCATACCCCAGCCCGGGGCACGGCTTGACAGGTGGCCTGATGGAATCCTCCCAGCGTCACATTTGCCAGTTGTGTGCCCTGGAAGGCACAGGAAATGAGCAGGTCCTCAACAGGCCAAGGCAGTGTGCATGTATGTGTGTGTGCTTGCATGTGTGCACACCTGCATGTGCACGTGTGTGTGCATGCCTTATGTGAGCATGTGTATGTGCGTGCATGTGTGTGCGTGCATGTGTGTGCATGCCTGTGTGCATGGGTGTGTGTATATATGTACGTGCATGCGTGTGTTTGTGTATTTGTGCCACCCTTGGTGAGCCTCGCAGCCTGCAGCCCCACACTGTGGTCGCAGTGTTGCAGGTGGTGGGTCAGCGGGTGGCAGGGAAAAGGCTTCCAGCCCTGCATGTGGTCAGCCTCCCCAGAACCAGTGACTGGGTGATGCCCTGAGAACCAGCCAGTGCCAGTGTCTCTGGGCACAGCTCCCTGCAGCCCATCTGAACACGTGGGTGCCCTTTGTACAGAGCTCAGAGCTCACCACAGCACAAAGCGCCCCCGGGCAGCCTCCTGCTGTGGGGGTCTGGGAAAGCAGACTCTGCAGGGGCCTCAGGAGGTGGGGTCAAGTGATGCAGGTCAGGGCAGCTTGACTCACCTGGGGGACAAAGGAAGAAGACCCAGGGTGTGGAGACTGTTGCGAGGACTCAGCTATGGGGTGCCACCTGTCATACCCCGAGATGGAAGGAGAGCACGGGACTGGGCAGCATGGGGGCATGGGGAATCTGAGGGGGTACAGGTCACCCATGCATGGGAGGCCCCCGA
Source organism: Aotus nancymaae (assembly GCF_030222135.1). Classification (NCBI taxonomy): domain Eukaryota; kingdom Metazoa; phylum Chordata; class Mammalia; order Primates; family Aotidae; genus Aotus; species Aotus nancymaae. The sequence continues at coordinate 15,131,097 of NW_026988463.1, forward strand.
GAGCGATGCAGGTTGCTGGGGATTGGGGCTGAACCCATTAGCTCTGGATTCAAGATGGTAACAAACTGCTCCGAAACCTCTGGCATAAAGCAAGCATTGGTCCTTGCTCCCAAGGCTGTGGGTTACCTGGGCAGCTTTTCCGGTCTTCCGCGTGTTCAAGGTCAGCTGCAGGGTGAGCAGGTGGCTCTGCTGGCCTTGGCTGGGCCCTCTCACCTGCTCAGGGGCTGGCTGTCAGCTGCGCTCGGACATCCGGAGCTGAAACCAGGCTCCCTCCAACCCCAGGTGGCACCAGCCCACAGGCGAGCAGGGTTTGTTCTCATGTGGCTGGGAAGGGGTCCACCTCCTCGGACCTTAGCCAGCCTAGGTCCGAGGGATGGGAAGGCAGATGTCACCTCCTGGAGGGGCCTTGAAGTCTCATTGTAATGGGGACTCCCACAGGGACAGTGCAGGGTGTCAAGTGGTAATGGTGACAAAGTGAATGCATAGCTTCCGAATTTTGTGAAAATTATCTGGGTGTGTGGCCCCGAGTGGCTACTTGCTTGAGCTGGCAGCCACTGAGAGTCCCCTGAACCCCGTGGGGCTGCAGCTGCTGACCTCAGCTCACACGGCCTACCCTTTGTGTGTGTGTCCTCCCCACCCAGTGGAGCTCACCCACCCGCTGCCCCTCCCCCTGCCTCGACACTGCAGCCTCCGCCTGTCCTCAGAGCATTCGGGAGGCAGCCACCGGGACGGCCTGGTTGTCGGCTGGGATGGCAGGGACCAGGTAGGTGTCAGGGCTGGAAGGTGACCCTGGGGCAGAGCTCAACTCCACCCTGCAGGCTGAGTGGGGTCCCTGGGGCCCTCCTCTACCTGAGGAGCCTTACCAGGGGCTGACAAGGCTGCACCATGTCCCACAGTCTCATTGGAAGGGCAGCAGGAGACCTGGGTCCCCACAACACCTTGACAGGCATGGCAGTGCCAGTGGCTGACAGGCCCTGAATGCTTACCCTTGATAGGTGCTGTGTGTCAACCCACACCTCAGCCTCCCATTCTGCTTGGTGCTATTAATAGCCCCGTGTTCAGATGACGAAACTGAAGGACTTAGAGGCGCCGTGACCTGCCCAGAGCCACAGAGCTTGGGGAAGACAGTGGAAGAGGAGGGCGACCCCCAGTTTCATTTCTGTCATGTGTTCGCTCCATCCGCTCCTCTCCAAGCCTCGATGTCCTCCTCTGAGAAATGGGCTGAGCTCTCCCAGGGCCTTGCACAGGGCTGAGTTTGTGCTCAATGCCACCTGCCCTTGCGGCCTTGACCCTGATGGAGAAGGTGGTCTGTGCGGGTGGGAAAGAGGTGCAGCCTGTCGGTAAGGCCCCTGGCTGAGTCTGTTCCCCTCCCCAGGTGCTGGTCTCCTCCTCCCTATGGCTGGGGAAGAGTGAGCTGGCTGCCCACCTGGCCCTGACTCACCCATTCAACGTCTCCTGGCGGCAAGCTGAGGCCAGTGGCCTTGCTGAGAGCAGGGGTGGCAGGCAGAGCCGGCAGGTGAGCGAGGATGTCCCAGGCGCCCTTGGCGGGAGCTGGGAACCACGTGGCTGAGCCTGGGGGGCTGGGCTCGTCAGGTAGGGGAAGACGGTGTTCATCAGTGACAAGGACTTCTCCAGAATCACAGCTCCCTGAAGCCTGGAATCTCCTTGGTCCTTCATTCAGTTGTTCCTTTACCAATACCTCATTAAGCACCTACTGTATACTAGGCAGTGTTTGCCTAGTCACATTTTAACGTGGGAAGCAGGTCCAGGCATCTCCAATTCATTATAGTTGCCTGTTCAGTGGTAGCTTTGGGGACTGAGTGAGCAGCTGGGCGCCCCATGGGGACGTGGCTGGGTGGCCTCTGGCATCTCCCATCGCCTCTCTGAGCCTTCGGTTTTTCCATCTGGGAAAGGGAGGACAATAGGCCAGCTGTGTGCAGGCAAAAGATGCTCTCCAGAATTCAAGCCAAGGAACGAATTTAAAAATCAGAAGGTGTGATAAGTACCATAAAGCAGTAAAGATGGGCCGGGTGCAGTGCTTACGCCTGTAATTCCAGCACTGTGGGAAGTCGAGGCAGGCAGATTACTTGAGGTCAGGAGTTTGAGACCAGCCTGGCCAACATGGCAAAACCCTACTAAAAATACAAAAAATTAGCCAGGCGTGGTGATGCACACCTGCAGTCACAGCTATGCGGGAGGCTGAGGCAGGAAAATCGCTTGAGCCCAGGAGGCAGAGGTTGCAGTGAGCCAAGATCATGCCATTGTACTCCAGCCTGGACGACAGAGCAAGACTCCATCTCAGAAAAAATAAAATAGTAAAGAGTATATAAGATTGAGAGTAACTGGGCAGGTAGGTGGGGGCACTACTGTAGGCGGGTGGTCAGTAAGGGCCTCGTCGGGGAGGCAGCCCTGAGATGGGAAGGACCAGGCTTGTGAGAAGGTGGGGAAGCAGCATGCAGGAGGCAGGAAAAGTGTGTGCAGATGCCCCTGTGGTGGGAAGGAGCCAGGTGCTTCGGGGAGAGCTGGAAGGGGAATAAGACAGGGGCAGAGTGCTTGGCGGGGGCAGGTGACCTGGCGATGAGGTCAGATGGGCCAGGACAGATCCTGCTGGCCCTAGAGGCCGCACTGAGGCACACGATTGCTTTCTGCTTTTGGTAATGCTGAGTCTGGATGTTGGGGATGAGGCGGTTTTTTTACTCCAGATGCTTTCAGTCTGCAGCCTGGGAACAGCTCTGGGCTCTTCCAGAGATGAGGGGCAATCTCTCCACCCCCATCCTAATTCCTCTATAGGGATATTGGCAGGGGGGAGGTGCCAGCTTCTCCATCCTCCCTAGCCTCTCATTTCCCAACAGAGATGGGGTGTGGGGGTTGCCGTTAGCCTCTTCTCCCCCAAGTCTCCCCCTTACCCCACCACTGCGCTCCCATCTCAATGCAGGTGCAGCTCACCTGGAACAGAGGACAGCCTGTGACCCTGCAGCTCACCTGGACCGACAGGTTCTTAGCACACAGCACCACCTGGGACGGCTGCCTGGCTTCCTCCCTGGGGCAGGTATGCAGGGTCTGGCCGCTGTGCCCAGTGTGGGGCTCCCCTTTGCTCCAGGCTTCTTGGCTGGCCCCTCGACTCAGGTCATGTACTCTGTTCTCTTCCCTATCAGCTCCAGGAAACCTTGGGCCTGGATCCCCTCCGGGCCTGCGGGGCCATAACACAGACCCCAGCCGTGTTCATTGAACAGCTCGACCTGTCCTGGGGCCAGCAGCGCATGCGGCAGAACTTGACATACGAGGTGAGGCCCGGGAAGCAGTGTCCGGGCTGGGAACCCCCAGGCGGCTCCACCTGCTGCAGGAGAGCCCCGCTCTCAGACTGTGTGGTCTTGAGTTCCGCTGCTTGCAGGATCCTGGGCAACTCACTTCTCTGCTGTGTGCCTTGGTTTTCTCGCCTGTGAAATGGGCACAATACTCCCTACCTGGGATGTGGTGAGGGCTCTGGAAGACAAGAAAAGCATGTTTGTTCCAGCATGAGATGCTGGAAACAGATGAGGAAGGAGGTGGGGTGCTAGTGGGCTTCTCAGGAGGGGGTGGAGGGAGATCGGGAGCTCAGGTTCCTGGAGGCATCGGGGACCAGGTCTCCTCCAGCATCACTGCCTGATGGGCTCCTCATGGGGCCGAGCACTGTCTGCAGAGTCTGGGGCAGGAACGCACCCATGGAGAACTGGGGAGAACTGGCCCTGGAAGCCCCCTTCCTCCTCTGGGCCTCCCACCTGTGTTCCTGGGGCTCTTAGGTCCAGCCCCCTACGTGCTCCCAGCAGAAATCCTGCCATAGGCAGGGCACAGTGGCTCACACCTGTAATCCCAACACTTTGGTAGGTTGAGGCGGGGGAATCACCTGAAGTCAGGAGTTCGAGACCAGCCTGGCCAACATGGTGAAACGGTGTCTCTACCGAGAATACAAAAAAATTAGCTGGACATGGTGACATGCACCTCTAGTCCCAGCTATCTGAGAGGCTGAGGTAGGAGAATCGCTTGCACCTGGGAGGTGGAGGTTGCAGTGAGCCAGGATCGTGCCACTGCACTCCAGCTTGGGCTACAGAGCAAGACTCTGTCTCAAAAAAAAAAAGAGAAAATCCTGCCCCAGAGTGTAAGGGGTGCTGTGGCTGATGAGGGCTCTGATGGTGGATTACTGGCACATGTTCTTGCTAGGTGAGGGTCTCCACCTGCAGCTGGCCATGGGCATTCTTACGTGATGCACCCCTGACACATGGGCCCTCTCATTCCAGAGGCATTGGCCATCTCAGCCAGACAAGATCATCTTGGAGGCCATGCTGGATCACGTCCTCGGGGCCTCTTGTGTCCGGCAGAGCTTCTGGGGAGAAGTACAGACTGACTACGCACACTGGCTGCAGCACTCCCTCCACCTGGGGCTCTGTGAGCTGCCCAGGGTGAGTCTGCCCTAGGGAAAGGGGCAGCTGGAGGACCAGGGACCCATGGTGATGGGGCAGTACGGAGGGTGGTGCCCGCAGAAGGCAGGGGTGTGAGCAAGTCAGCCAGACGCCAGCATGGTGGCTCTGCCATCTGCCTGCTGGATGACTGGGCAGGGCACATCTCCTCTCTGAGCTTCCAGTGTTCCATCTGAGGAATGGAAGCAGCAGCATGTTCCAGGATGTAGGGTGATGGTGAGAGTTAAGAGAAATGTGATGCAGGAATGCTCAGGCTTGGTGCCTGGCACAGAAGTTAAGAGTTGCTGTTGTCATGATTGCCTCAGAAGAGAGGTGTTGGGACCCCTTTTCCTCAACCCCTTTCCCCTCCTGGGGTTGGTAGCTGGTTGATTGGGTCTTTTATCCACCCACCCATCCATTCATTCACCCATCCTTTCTCCTTCCCATCTTCCATCCATCTCCCTGTTTCTGCCCTCCCACCCTCACTCCCTTGCATCCCTCCATTGCTTCACCATCCATCCATAATCATCCATCCACCATCCATCCACTCACCATCCACCCACCATCATCATCTACCATCCATCATCATCCATCCACCCCAGGGACCCACAGTCTTCTGTAAAGGGACAGAGAGTAAATATTTTAGGCTTTATGAACCTTCCAGTCTCTGTTTCAACTACCAACTCCACCACTGTCTTGTGAAGGCAGCTATAGATGATATGTAAGTGAATGCATATGGCTGTATTCCAGTAAAAGTATTGACAAGAGTTGGCAGTGAGCCAGATTCAGGCCTGAACCATCGTTTCCCACTCTTTATTTATTCCTCTGTTCATTCAGAAAACGTGTATTTCACCTATGCTAGGCTGTGCTCTAGGTGCAGGGACTGGGTAGTGAAAGAGACAGCCTGGGTGCCAGCCTCCTGGGTGGTGCATCGCAGTGGGGCCAAGAAGATAGAGCAAACTAGAGCTGCTTGGTCTGTGGTCAGGGCTTGGTAAATACTGTGTAGGGAGGGGGCAGGGTGTTGGAAAAGGGGTCTGACTGGTGAGGGTGAGCCCTGCAGAGGGAAGGGGCCTGAGGCAGGACTTTGCCTTGAGGACCATGGGACAGTCCTTATGGAGGGAGTGAGGGAGGTGAGGTTGGGAAGAGGAAGCAGTCCACAGGCCATGCCAGAGCCTGGCTTCTTTTAAGTGCAGGGTACAACGTTTGATTAGTTTTTTCTTTTTTTTTTTTTCTTCCTGAGACAAAGGGTCTCACACTGTCACCCAGGCTGGAGTGCAGTGGTACAATCTCGGCTCACTGCAACCTCCGCCTCCCAGGTTCAAGCGATTCTCCTGCCTCAGCCTCCTGGGTAGCTGGGATTATAGGCGAGTGCCACCATGGCTGGCTAATTTTTGTATTTTTAGTAGAGATGGGGTTTCACCATCTTGGTCAGGCTGGTCTTGAACTCCTGACCTCGTGATCCGCCCACCTCGGCCTCCCAAAGTGCTGGGATTACAGGTGTGAGCCACCGTGCCTGGCTCTGATTTGTGTTTCTTAGAGGTTAGCTGGGGCAGGGGCAGGTGTGGAGGCTGGGAAGTGACAGCTGCTGCTGCATTTCCAGTGGAGGGGATGGGGAGGAGAGGCAGCTCTTACCGCCCCCCCGACACACACACACACACACACACACACACACACACACACACACACCCCCACCCACCCACCCACCCACCCATGCCTGCCTGACACCCAAACTCTTTCATCCAGGCCCTCTTGGTCTCCGGGGAGCACATCCTGGGCCGTGGTGAGCTCCTGCTGCGTTCCCGCTGCGAGGTGGGCCTTGCCCCAGCCCCAGACCACGGCCTGCACCTCAGCCTGACCCTCCGAAACCACAGCAGGCCTCGTTCGCCTGACTTCTCCGGGGAACTGGAGGTGGGTGGCCAGGACTCGGCTGACAGTCCCTGGGGAAGATGCGCCGACTTCCCTCCCGTTCCTCCCTGGCTAGCAGGTCCTCACTGCCTGGGCGGCCCCGCCATCTAGTGGCCACCTAAGGAACTGCAGACCAGCACCCTGGATGGGACCAGAGCGACACTCTGGGTGCAAGGAGTGCACCTGCTGAACCTCAGGCGAGGCCCTGGTACTAAGATAAAGCAGTTCCTCCACTGGCCCAATACCCAGAACTTCCTATAATGGAGAGGTAGCAGCTGGGCTGCCCAAGTTTGAATCTCAGCCCAGCTGCCTCCTGGCACCTGAGTTTCCTCCCTTGTAAAATGGGTATAATAATTGCACTGGCTCTATCTCCCATGGGGTTAATATTGCAAAGATTACATATGTTCATAGGCATAGATCGCTTAGAGCAGTGCCTGATGAAAACAGCCACTACGTGCGTATTTGCTGTCGTTAGCCACTATTGGCCCCATCTCCTCTCCTTCCTGCCTCCCAGCAGCCTGGGAAGTAGGAGGGGGCAGAGTGGGCCTCCAATGCCTACTCTACCTTGACCTTGCCAGGCGATCCCAGCAAGGAACCTCTCTGAACATCTGTTTCCTCATCTTGGATCAGTTGTTTCATAGGGTGGTTTTGGGGGGTCTGGATAGCAGTTCCCACTGCCTGCATAGCCAAGGCACATGACATAGCAGGTGCTCTCTTGGTGTTCCCATCTGGCTTCTCTGTCTCCCTGGCTGGGTGAACTCGACCTTGTGACTTTCCTTTGCTGAGCCTCAGTCTTCACCCCTGTCATATGGGAACATCTAACATCTCCCTTGCAGAATCCTCAGGAGGAAAATAGACATTTGTGTAACATCTGCACTAGTAGGTACTTGTGAGAAGGGAATTCCCTCCCTTCCTGGCATCTAGAGCTGGATGAAGATGGCATGTGTGGGTTGATAGTTCAGCAGTTGTGGCCATTTCAAAGGAGATTCTCCTTCCAAGGTTCTTGTTCTCTGGGACTGATGATCACTTCCCGTTTCCCAGCCAGGCTCCTGGCTGCTCCCAGCTCTGTAAGCCCCATGCCTGATAGAACCAGATGCCTGGGAAGGAGCCTGTGGTGGACACTGAGCAAGTGACTGGTCCTCTTGCTTTCCTGTCCCGCATTCACTTGAGACGGCTGTTCTGGCGCCTTCTCACTGGCTCCATTCTGGGGTCGGTGGAGTGGCCAGAGGCTTTCCCAGCCTTCTTTGATCCTCCCCACAACCCAGTGGCCCCAGGACAGACGAGGGACAGATTCAGGGAGGTCAGGCACTCTTCCAGGCTGCACAGAGGCAGGTGCGGCTAAAGCCGACTCCATGTGGTCTGCAGATTGCCCCCTGCCCCCACCTGCCTGGCAGGATCACAGTGTGCTCTGTGAAATTCCACAGGAGTCCTGGGCTGAACCTTCTTCCTAACTTGGATCTTCTCAGAGATAAACGTGCTTCTGCATGTGTAGTTAGCACCCTGCATTAAGTTTCAAGGGCGACTGTATTAAATTGCCACCAACCGGAAAGCTTAATGCAACAGACATGTTGGTCTCACAGTTCTAGAGGCCAGAAGTCCAAAATCAAGTTGTCAGCAGGGCCACCTTCCCTCTGAAAGCCCTAGGGTAGATCATTCCATACCACCTCTAGCTTCTGGTGGCTGCCGGGAATGCCTGGCTGTGGTGGCATCACGCCAGTCTCTGCCTCTGTCCCAGGTGGTGGCCTTCTGCCTTCTGAATGGTGTCTTCACATGGCCTTCTCCTAGGGACAACATTCATTGGGTGTGTGGCCTACCTTCATCCACTATGCCCCCATCTTGATATTTGCAAAAAAACTATTTCCAAATGATACTATGTTCATGGGAATGGGGGGTTAGGACTTCAACATACGTGAGGAACGAAACATATAACCCATAACATTCAACCCATAACAGACACACATGCATACACACACACACTTTTAAGTCCTTCTGAGTTTTGGGAACCATTGTTGTGTATGTTTTACAGACCTTGGAGCTGAAGCCCAGAGAGGGTACCGCCCTTACTGAAGGCTGCACAGCTTGGTAGCTGCAGTGTCTGGAGCAGAATACAGGGTAGCTGAGGCTCCTTCCCCTGCAGGGCCTCCTCCAGGCTTGTGTTCTGTTGGGGCCTCTGAGCCTCTCCCCCACCCCCATTCTAGACTCACCTGTCCTGGTCCTGGTCCCTGCCATGCCCCCAAGGCTAGGTGCCTGCAGGGATTGAGGTAAACTGCTCAGTGCCTGGTGTTATGACATGTGTTACCCACGCCTCCCTGAACTTGCTTAGACCTTTGCAGTGGTTCCCATGCAAACTCGGAAAGCCTGGGCTCTTGGCAGAAACACCAGGGCACTGGGAATATTAGAAACACAAGTGCTCGGGGGGGCCTCCCTCAAACCAATTAAATCAGAGTGTCTGGGCAGGGCCTGGGAAGCAGTCATCTCTAAGTTACCCTGTGGCGGCTACTGCTGGGTTGGTGGGCTCCTAGATGTTTTTTGAGACAGAGTCTTACTCTGTCACCCAGGCTGAAGTGCAGTGGCACCATCTTGGCTCACTGCAACCCCCGCCTCCAGGTTCAAGCGATTCTTCCACCTCAGCCTCCCAAGTAGCTGGGACTACAGGTGCATGCCACTATACCCAGCTAATTTTTTGTATTTTTAGTAGAGACAGGGTTTTACTGAAGCCAGGACAGTCTCGAGCTCCTGACCTTGTGATCCACGATCCCCCTGCCTCGGCCTCCCAGAGTGCGGGGATTACAGGAGTAATCCACTGTGCCCGGCCCTGAGTATTCTCATAGGTGCTTTCTGCGATGAGGCACTGGGAGCCTTTTGGGAGAGATGTGATACAGGGAATCCCGTGGCCTGGAGATTGGGGCTGGGTATTGTGCCTCCCCTTGGTTTCCTACAGGTCTGACTACAACCTCCCCAGCCAACTCCTTCCTGAGCCTGCAGCTGGCAGGAAACACAGACCACGAACAGGGCCTGAGACAGCCTCCACTCAGGACTTTGCCCTCCCCCTTCCAGCTTCGTGGCTCCAAGGCTCAGCGTGTTGGCCTACTGGGACGTGTCTCTACCTCAGCTTCTCAAAGCCTGGTCCAGTTGGAAGGAAATGTGGACAACAGGGAGGAGAAAGTGAGACTGTCTTTGTCCAGCATCCCAAGCTGTCTCCAGGCCTCTGTGGCCCATGAGGAGGGTGAGTGGCGGCTGGGTCCCAGCTCGGCTCACTGGGTCATGGCCCCCGTTGGCTCAAGAAAGGAGAGAGGGTCTAGGCATTAAGATTTCAGAAGTCAGAACTGGGCCCAGGGGTGCACACCTGTAATCCCAGCACTTTGGGAGGCCGATAAAGGAGGATTGCTTGAGCTCAGGAGTTTGGGACCAGCTTGGGCAACACAGTGAGACTCCCATCTCTACTTAAAGCATGGTGGGGTGGTGCAGTCCTGTGCCCCAGCTGCTGGGAGCAAGCTGTGATGATGCCACTGCACTCCTGCTGCGGTGGCAGTGAGAACCTGTGTGAGAAAAAGGCTCAGAAAACCCTGTCAGGACTGCATGGCATCCCTCACTGACGGCCGTTGCTGGGAAGGGTACAGAAGAGGGGGCTTCAGGTGGCTCAGCAGGTTGATTGAGGTAGTGCAGCTCCAGGTTCTCACGTTGTAGGGCTTTGGGACTTGGTGTGGGGCAGTAGGGAGCTATGGAAAGTGGTGGAGGAGAGGCAAGCTGGAAACGTCAGGGTCCCCCAGCAGGTCCTCTTCTGGCTCCAGGGGGCAGAGAAGAGAGTGTGGTGCTGCGGGCGTGTGCCGACCGGCGGACAGCGGAGGTGGAGGTCCTGTTCCGGGATGGCAGGCAGCCTTTCCAGCCCCTGGGCCGCCTGACCATGCAAGCTGCCAACCACAGCCTCCTGCTGGCTGCGCACGGCTTCCAGGGGTGCCTACTGGGCCATGTGGAGGTGAGGGGGCCTGGGCTGGGCCACAGGGAACAAGTTACCGTTCTCTCTCTGGGCAGAAGCCACAGTGCCAGGAACCCTGAGTCCTTGGGGTCCATCTGTGCCCAGAAACCAGAGCACACAGTCCCAGGGTGAGGCCTGCACCTGTCGTTGGCACCAAGACCGTTTGTCCATCTCATTCCTATGCGGCCCCGAGGGAGTCCCAGCCTCTTCTCTGTCCTCACAGTCCAGGATTGCAGCAGTTGGCTCCCAGGTGCAAGCCCGGCTGGAAGAGAAGTTTCGAGGCTTGGGTGCCTCTGTGAGAAGGTTGCAGCACCTGGTGGGTAGCACAGAGGAGAAGGGTTGGGTGGAGAGCTCCCCCTCTGGCCTGGCTTGTAGCCCCCACTTGCCAGGCATTCTGTCCTGGCCAGGATGGTGGTGGGCTCTCTTTGCCCTGGACCTTACCCCGATTCTGCCTTGGCTTCCCTGCGCAGGTACAGCTGGGAGGTGCCCTGAATGGCCTGGCAGGCCGCCTCCTACAGCTGTCCCAGGCAGGGCTGGAGGCTGTGCAGATGAGTGGTCGGGCGGTCACCACCTTGTGGGGCCACAGCCAGGCCCGGCAGGCATTGACACAGCACCTGCCTCTTTACCTGGACCGGCTGCAGGTGGGGCTGGAGCAGCTGCGGAAGGAGCTGGAATGTGAGTGTGGGAGGGAGGGCTCAACCCTGCACCAAAATCCACACCCAGTCAGGGGCCCTAAGCTCTCACATTGGCCTATGGCACTGTCAATGAGAATGGTGGCCTTGCTTCTTGCTGGCCTGCAGCCCAGCTCTATTGAGACCCCCGCCTTACTTCTTACAGACCTACAGCCTTGGGGTTTTTTTTTGTTGTTGTTGTTTGTTTTTTAAACAGAGTGTCTGTTACCCAAGCTGGAGTGCTGTGGCATGAATTTGGCTCACTGCAACCTCCGCCTCCCGGGGTGAAGCGATTCCTGTCTCAGCCTCCCAAGTAGCACACCACCACGCTCAGCTAATTTTTCTGTTTTTAGTAGAGATGGGTTTCACCATATTGGCCAGGATGGTCTCGATCTCTTGACCTCGTGATCTGCCTGCCTCATTCTCCCAAAAAGCTGGGATTACAGGTGTGAGCCGCTGTGCACGGGCAACCTCCTTTTTTTCGTGGGCTGCTGTCTCATTCTTACAAGGTCTCCCAGCTAATACCCCTCATGCCTGCTGACTCGGTTTCTTCAGTCTTCCACCTGCTTTTGAGTGGACAGCCTTGTTTTTGTGAAGCTCACTGCCAGAGGGTCTCTTTCTGGTTCCACGATGAGCTTACTGTGACCATGTGGTCTTTAAACACTCACAGCGACTGCCCTCCTGGCAGGACTAGGAACTTCTTGCCTCTCCACTATCTGGGGCTAATGCTGGCCCAGCACAGAGCCCCCAAACCCCTGCCCGGCACCAGGGTGGGCATCCCTCTGACTGGCTGTTGAATGTCACCTCTGCATCCTCTCTGCTGTGCCAGAGTCCCATGGCCACCCATAGGGCAGTGAATTTGGAAGAGTGCTCCAGGACTCGGCACACTGTGCTGTTAGTGACTGTGACTGACTACAGTGAGAGGAGGCAGGAGTGTCGGGGTGGAGTCCAGGGGGAACCAGGGCCAGCACCCAGTGTCCTCTCCCAGTCCCTGTGCCTTCACACAGGATGCACTTGGCTGTCCCAGCACTGTGTCACCCAGGGTGTTTAGTGGGGGCTGCCACATTGGCAGGTGCTGCTTGGCTCATAGCACACTGTCAGACTCCTAGGAGGCAAGCAGGGGTCCAGCATAAACCACTTTGTACAAACAGTTCAGGTGCAGAGAGCCTCGTATCACTTCTAGGAGTGGTGGGAACCCTCCCCCAATCCAATTTCCCAGACAGCCTATGAGCAGGCCATGCAGAGGCGGCTGGGGTCTGCTGTGATAACTCACCTGCAATCTCCAGTGCCTGTTGCTCTATTCCTTTTCCCCCCACCATCTTAATCCCAGGAACAGGCTCTATCTCCTTCAGGCCTGGGCTGGGCCTCTGAGCTGCCCAGAGGCCTCATGGTGGGTGGTGGCTGCCCATTACAGGGCCCCTGGCCACACTGAAGGACGCCTACCTGGAGGTGACACTGCGGCCCCTGGAGGAGGTGTGGCGGGAGCGGGCTGAGAAGGCCATGTCGTGGCTGCAGGCCTGGGTGCCCAGAATGCCAGACAACGGGGGTCTCAGGCCCATCAGGATGGCCGTGGGGGCCGTGAAAGGCGCCCTGGAACTGGTGAGTGAGAGCAAGGATGGGGCGTGGCTGGCAGTTGAGGACGACTGAGACAGCTCTCACTGTCCCCTCCCTCTCCAGATGACTCACCAGATGCTGTCCTGGGCTGAGGCCACATTCTCACGGGCACTGAAGAGGCTCTGCAAACCCCTGCTGGACCTCTATGACCTCGCAGCCAGGTAACGCAGGGTTGGGAGTGGCACATCCGGCGTTCCTGCCACATGTCAGGGGCAACGCTGAATGCTTCGACACGCTCTGACTCACTGACTACTGACCACCCTGCACAGAGGCTTCTTCACTCCCCATTTCACAGGAGATGAAGCTGGAGTTTCTTCCTCACTCCATAGAGACCTCGTGAGCACGGTCCCAGTGCAGGCAGGATTTCAGGAGCTGCTGCAGAGGAGCGCAGTAGGCGAGGCTGACCCCTGCCTTCAGGAAGCTCATTTTACTCAGACACGAAGCCCAAGAAATCATCTACAGCAGGGTGTGCACTGCTCCCTGCAAAGAGCCTGAGAGTCACCCTCTCGTGACAGAGCACAATGGCCTGCTCACTTCCTTTGTTTTGTAATCATCTTTCTTTTGGGATGGAGTCTTGCTCTGTCTCCGATGCTGGAGTGCAGTGGTGTGATCTCAGCTCATTGCAACCTCTGCCTCCTGGTTTCAAGCTATTCTCCTGGCTCAGCCTTCCGAGTAGCTGGGACTACAGGTGTGTGCACCACCGCACTTAATTTTTTGCGTTTTTAGTAGAGACAGGGTTTTGCCACTCGAAGCTTGTCTAACTCCTGACTTTAGGTAATGCACTACCTTGGCCTTCCAAAGTGTGGGGATTACAGGCATGAGCCACCACATCGGGCCTGTTTTGTAATCTTTTAAACATGCAGAAGCCGGCCACAGGCTGGGTGTGGCCCACTGCCCATCATTTACCACCACTGAGCCATACCTTACGTGGCAAATGCTAAAGAAGGAACATTGGTGAGATGGTGGGCTGGGGATCCTATGCAGTGGCCAGGGCCAGCTTTGAGAAGGTACAGTTTGAGCAAGAGCCATGCGGCCAGTGTGGGAACAGAGCTCCGGTGGGGGCACCACTGCACAGAGGCCTGGGAGAGGGATGTGCCTGGCCCGTTTGTTTTTGAGATGGAGTCCCGTTCTCTGTCACCCAGGCTGGAGTGCTGTGGTGTGATCTCAGCTCACTGCAACCTCTGCCTCTCAAATTCAAGTGATTCTGCTGCCTCAGACTCCCAAGTACCTGGGATTACAGGCATGCACCACCATACCCAGCGAATTTTTGTATTTTTAGTACAGACGGGGTTTCACTGTATTAGCCAGGCTGGTCTCAGAATCCTGGGCTCCAGAGACTCAGTGCTGGGATTACGGGCATGAGCCACCATGTCTGGCCTGTTTGAATAGCAAGGTGGCAGGGTTGATGCAACCGGAGGGACTGGGAGGTCCCAAGGCTGGGGGGTGAGGGGAGGACTCTGGCTTCTGCTCTGATATAGGAAGGATGTGATCACCCTTTCACTTCAAAAGGCCCCTTTGGTCCCTGTGTTGAGAACACAGGGGTGGTGGATAGAAGTGAGGAACCCAGTATCCTTTTCCCTCACAGGCATGAGGCCCACCAGGAACCGGGCTCCAGGCAGCATGCTATGCATGCTGGTGGCCTTGCACAGCATCTGGACTCCGGCTCTGCCTCTAACTGGGATTCCTCTGCATCGGCTCTGTATGCCTCAGTTTCCTCCGTTGTATAATAGGGACTAGACCCACATCATGGGGAAAAGGCTCCATGTAATACACGTTCCTGTTCCTGCCACCTTGCGGTCAGAATGTAGGCTGAGGAAGGGAAGCGCTCCCAAGGTGGGGCTTTGGCTTGGTTGAAGAATCACCTGCCTGGTTATTTGCCTACCTGGTGAGGGGGATCTGGTGGGGGTGCCAAAAAATTGATTCAACTGGCAGTGAGGGCATTGAGGTTGCTTCCTGCCCCAGCTGTAGGGCCTCTGGGCCCCTCTACCCACTCCACCGGCCCATCAACAACAGAGTGTGCAATATTCCTCTTACCACTCCACCCCTACGTGAGCTGAGATTTCCCTGATCTTTCAGATGTCACAGGCTTGACCCTACTCTACGTATTGAGAAAGTTCCACTCCTCCCCTCAACTGTAGAAATTTCCTAGACCTGTTGGGCACAGTGGCTCATACCTGTAATCCCAGCACTTTGGGCAGATCATCTGAGGTCGGGAGTTCGAGACCAGCCTGGCTAACATGGTGAAACCCTGACTCTACTAAAAATACAAAAATTAGCCTGGTGTGGCAGCGAGTGCCTGTAGTTCCAGCTACTGTGGAGGCTGAGACAGGAGAATCACTGGAGGCAGAGGTCGCAGTGAGCTGAGATCATACCACTATACCCGAGCTTGGAAAACAGAATGAGATTCTGTCTCAAAAAACAAAACAATTTCCTACACCTTCCAGCTTCTGTCCTTGGCATCCCCACACACAGGCCCCATGCTGCCCAAGACCCAGGGGGCAGATGAGGCATGACATCAGACATCCGTGTCCTCAAAACAGGGCAGCTTGTTTCTGTCCCGGCCTCACCCCCAACCTCTGCTGTCATGCCAGCCTCTGTCCTCCTCCACCTCATTATGGGATTTCCTAGAACAAGGATAGCCCCTCCCCGAGAGCTCTTCCTGCGGACCTGTGAGCTCCCCCTCTGCAGCCAAAGGAAGCAAGGCTCGGCCAGGCATAGCGACTTGTCCTATGTGTTCCCTCTAGGAACTACTCAGTTGTAGTGACTTTGCCACTGCTGCCTCGGGGAGATGAGCCCCTGGACCTGGCCCGGGTGACCAGCTACCTGGTGGAGGAGAAGCTGCTGCGGCCGCTCCGAGAGCTATCCAGTGCCAACATGTTGGCGGAGTTCTACCGGCTCAGACGCCGCCTCCTGCAGGGTCCCTGGGAGTGTGAGTCCTGCCCTGGGCTGTGCCGCCCTCCTCCGTGGGAGCCCCCTGCCCCATGGGCACAGCAGCAGAGCCATGCAGGGGCAGGTACTGTGGGGACACAGGGAAGCCTGCAGAGGCTCATGGCATCACAGTGCCAGGCCCAGAGCTTACTAGACTTCCTAAGGTCCTATGGGACTAGGGCTGAGGCTGTACATCCTGCTTTTCTCCAGATTATAAGGCCTGGCCCAGCAGAGGAATATAGTGGGCCATTTAGGACTTCAGGCCAGCTCCCTCCCTGTGTGCTCTGCTGGAGCAGCAGGCAGACCCCCCATTACAGCTTGAAGGGCACTGAGTTTAGACTCACCAGTCAGGGGCAACCTACAGCCAAGGGCGGTGCTCGGATGACTGGCTCTGGACTCCTGGGGAGCTTGCGTGTGGCTCAGGTGAGTCTGCTAACCTCTGTGGACTCGGCTTCCTCCACTGTGAAATGCAAGTAACCGCGTGGCTCGCTTGCATGGGTAAGGGGCACGTACAGTTCTTAATGCACGAGGGAGCCCCTCATGTCTGTGGGGGAGCCATGGTACCCAGGCTTGGCAAGGAGCAGTTTATCTGTGTGGGACTCGCACAGAGGCCTAGGGCTCCTAGAAGCGTGGGTGTAGTCAGGTCTAAGCAGCATGCTGATCTTGTAGAAAACAGCCTGGTCTTCAAATTGTGTGTGAGACCATGGACTTCTCTGTGCCCCTCCGTTCTGACAGCTGACCACAGGGCTGGTAGTGCCTCCCTCGGGATGCTGGGTCTGGCCATCAGGTGTCTGGCTGTGCACGATGGATGGTGCTTTCCAACCACGGGCACGAGCGCCTCCAAGGCCCAGCTCAGGGGCCACGCTGGCTGGACTGGTCAGACCTGCTCCTTCACAGGCCATCTCTTCCTTACCCTGAACAGGGCAAGTCTGCAGGACACTGTTGTCATGTTTGAGGGAGCCGTTGGCCATTCACTTCAACAGTGAATGTTTACCCCCCACCCCCCAGTAGCTTCCTTGAGATTAAATGGATGACTTCTATGTTTTTTTGAGACTTAGGTCTCACTCTGTTGTCATGGTTGGAGTGCAGTGGTGCGACCTCGGCTCCCTGCACCCTTGACCTCTTGGGTTCAAGTGATCCTCCTGCCTCAGCCTCGCAAAGCACTGGGATGGCTTAGCACCACCGTGCCCAGCCGATGTGTGAATTTTAAGTGCACGATTCAGTGGCTTCTAGTTTATTCAGAGTTGTGCATGCCTCACCACAATCGATTTTAAAACATTTTTATCATCCTAAAATGAAACTGCAGCTACGAGTCTGCCTGCTGTGTCCATGGCTGTGCCTGCTCTGGACATCTGATGTAAATGGAAGTATGACTACATGGCCTCTGAGCCAGGCTTTGTTACTTAGCACAGCAGTTTTGTAGTGGGTCTCGGGACTCCATTCCTTGTTAGGGCTGAATTGGCCGTAGCCCTTCAGCTCATATCATCCTGAAGCAGGTGGGGATCGCTGGGCCTCTGGCTGTGGCACCAGGGGAGGGGGACTCCTTGCCTGAGGGCAGGCTAAGCCGGGGCTCTAGGCATTGGGGTGCCCAGCAGGCACTGGGCTTCCACCGCGGTGGGTGAAGCTGGCTCCACTCACCCTGCCTTTGGGGCTGCTTCTCCTCAGACCATGCTCTGGTGGCCGGGGCCCAGAACGTGGTGACTTTCGACAGTCAGGTGTGGGACCTCAGCGCCCAGTGCGGCAGCATCCTGCTGGCCCAAGACTTTGCTCACAACACATTCTCCCTGATGCTGAGTCGGACAGGCTCCGGGCTCACGGCCCTGATTGTGGAGCTCAACCACATGACCCTTATCTTCTACCCCAGCCTGCAGGTGAGGAGGAGAGGCCCGAGCTTCCCCCAGAGACCTGTGCCTGTGGCAGGTCGCCTGGGGAGATGGCCCTTTCAATCTTGTCCCCTGGCTGTGGGTAAGCCCTCCTGACCACCCCCTCTGGTCCACAGGCCTACAGGCTGTACAACAACTCCCTGCCGGGAGAGAGCTGTCCAGACCTCCAGCTGCCACTTGCCATGAAAAGGAAGGACATCCCCAGGATTGAGCTGGCCAGTGAGGACGGGGTCTCCATCTCCTGTGACGTGCCCACCGGCCTCTGCAGCCTGACTCTGGGCCTCTGGCACCACGGTGAGTCTGGGCCCCGGCGGGGTTGGCCCCACCACCAAGAGCCTCCTCGGGCTGCACCATTCTCAGCTTCCAGTGCGACAGGTCCCCGGGCTGTAGGCAGCCACTGTGGTTGAGACGATGGCATCGAGGCCCAGGGCTTTCTGCCCCCATCCCTGGGATACACAGCTCCAGGGTAGAGTTGGCCTTTCTGTGGTCCCTCTGCCAAAGAACACAAACGGCAGGCCTGGATTCCCACCACTCAAGCTGAGGACATGGGGGGGGGGGGGGACGGAGGGACACATGCTGTCCTCACTCCTTGTGCTTTCTCTCCCTCTCCTGATACGGGTTTGGAGCCAGAGCCCTGGGCTCCAGAGTCCAGGGTGGAGGTGGCCGGATTGTACCAATCCTCCGTGTGCCTCAGGCTCGTCTCGCATACAGGTCCCCTGGGGGCGGATCATGGGCTCTCAGGACCTTTTCAGCTTCCCTCCTCCCCACAGGCATATCTGCTGGCCTTCCGGGCACCAACGACAATGAAGCAGGCAATGAGCTGATGTTGCCGGATGGCTCTGTGGCCCGCAGCCTGGAGGAGCTCAGCCTGGCCTGGCAGGTGAGCAGGTGCACCTGCCTTTCCTCCCTCTGGCTGAGGCTCTTGAGGGCTACTCGCTACAGAGTCCCAGGAGAGGCAGGTGGCCTGCTGGCTCTGCAGAGGTCTTTGCAGGCCCAGGGTTGGGGGGAGTCTCCTGCTGAGGCCGATGTATGTGGGGGGAGCCACATGGTCCAGTGGGAGGCCTGAGTCTTGTATCTGTCCTGCCAGGTGGATGGTGACTGCAGGGCCACCGAGAAGACTCAGCAGGCCTGCCCAGGACAGAGTCCCACCTGCCTGGCCTTCTTCCAGGACCCCCGCTCCAGCTTGGGGAACTGCTTCCAGGTGGTAAGTGTGAGCCTGAGCCCTGTGGCACAGAAAGCCCTTTCCCCAATCTACCCAGTGGAGTAGCATGGAGGAGGGGCCTAGGCTAGAGACAGTGACTGGGTGGCCCTGATTTCAGGTGGACCCTGCACCGTTCCTCAGCCTGTGTATGCAGGACTCCTGTGGCACCTGGGAGCTCCAGCCTGCCTGCACTCTGGCGGCTGCCTACATCCACCTGTGTGCCCGCAGCTTCGTGCCCCTGGCCCCTCCTCCACAGTGTGGTAAGCCGCCCCAGCCAGCTGGCACTCTGCCCCCCTGTGTGGCATCTGCCTTCCAGCCGAAGGGAAAGCCCATCTCTCTCTCTTGCCAGGGAGGACAAATAATTGTCATTCAAGGAGCTAGGAGTCAAAACAAAACTACAGCCTGAAGCAGCTTGGATGTGTGTCCCCTCCAAATCTCACGTTTGTTAGAGGGGGTACATCCCTCATGGATGGCTTAGCACCCTCCGTGTGCCGAAGTGTGAGTTATTGCTCTATGAGAGCAGTTTGTTTATAAAGAGCCTAGCACCTCCTCTCTCTTTGCACTCACTCCTGTTTCTGCAATGATTGATTGTAAGCTTCCTGGGGTCTCCCCAGAAGCCAAGCAGATGCTGGAGCTGTGCTTGTACAGCCTGTAGAACTGTGAGTCAATTATATCTCTTATTTATGATCTGCCCAGGTTGGACTGTAGTGGTGCAATCTCACCTCACTGCAACTTCCACTTCCCAGGTTCAAACAATACTCCTGCCTCAGCCTGCCAAAAATACAGGCACGTAGTTTAGAAGAGATGGGGTTTTGCTGTGTTGGCCACGCTGGTCAAGAATTCCTGACCTCTGGTGATCTGCCTGCTTTGGCCTCCCCAAAGTGCTGGGATGACAGGCGTGAGGCACCGTGCCCAGCTTCACTAGGAATTTGAATGCCCAGCCCCTGTTTTCCCTCTGCTCTCATACCGCAAAAATCATCAACACAGAAGATGACTTCTGTGAGCAAATGTGTGGGGGTTTGTCCCCACTACCAGGGTGGACCTCTAATTCAGTTCTAACACTAGCTACCTTGAGATTCTTTAGCCAGTGCTGCATATGATTGCCACAGCCAAAGTCCCACTGAAAGGCATAGAGGTCAGTATCAACAACAGGAGGGGACTACCAAGAGCTACAGATGCCAGAATTAGCAGCTGCCATTCATAGACATTTAAAACTTAACGAATTCAACAGCAGAAGAGAAAATTAATCAATTGGAAAATATGACAAAGGGAGGATGAAATCACAGGATCCAACATGTCTCAAAGAAATTCCAGGTTGGGTGTGGTGGCTCATCCCTGTAATCCCAGCACTTGGGAGGCCAAGATGAGTGGATCACCTAAGGTCAGGAGTTGAAGACCAGCCTGGCCAACATGGTGAAACCCCCGTCTCTACTAAAAATACAGAAGTTAGCCAGGCATGGATGTGTGCACCTGTAATCCCAGCTACTCAGGAGGCTGAGGCAGGAGAAATGCTTGAACCCAGGAGGTGGAGGTGGCAGTGAACCAAGATCTTGCCACTGCACTCGAGCCTGGTGACAGAATGAGTCTGTCGTCTCAAGAAAAATTCCAGAATGAAAACAGAGACAGGACCCAGGAGCCTTTAGCGTCAGGAGGCACAATCTCCAATACAATAAATCCATCCATACCTAGACCCATCAAAACAAAGAACAGGTCCTAACAGCTACTGAGGAGGGTGGAAAGGAGGAGGAACATGTTGACAATTGCTTTCCCACCAGCAGCAACAGAAGACAGTGGAGTAAGAGAAAGTAAGAATGAGGTTAGAGTTTATACCCAGCTCAACTATTACTTAATGAAATAACCTCTCACCACTGATCTGTTAGAGATCTCTTTACCATAAATGGACACTTAAGGGACACATCCACATGTTCATTTATGTACTGTCTGTGTCTGCTTTCCTGCTACAGCAGCAGCGTATCTTCAAGGGAGACCACATTTTTGCACTCTGAAAGACTCAGTTAGGAAGATGGAAAGATAAGCTACAGATTGGGGAAAACCTTTACGAACCACCTATCAGACCAAGGACTCATCTCCAGAGACTCATCTCTAGAATACATAAAGAACTCAAAGCTCAAAAGTAGGCAGGTGCAGTGGCTCACGCTTGTATTCCTAGCACTTTGGGAGGCTGAGGCGAGATGGCTTGAACCCGGGAGGTCAAGGCTGCAGTGAGCTATGATTACACTCCTGGCTGCATGACAGAGTGAGACCTTGTCTCACAAAACAAAACCTCCAAAGTAAAAAATGGGAAATAAATGCATGAACAATGTTTGCACCCCCAGCCATAGAGAAACAAGGTAGTGCTACACACCTGAGCTCCAGTGAGTTCTGGCAAGGGTTGGTGAGTTGCAGGGACTCCGCAGCATAAAGCATTAGTTGAACATCCAAATGGCCAGGTTATGATCTCAGCATCCACTGATGAGTGTACTAGAAAAAGGACTGTTCTAGTACCAAAAAGGTGGTGGCTGCTGAGAATAAAGCGAGGCTTAGAGGCAGGAATCAAGGTCATGGTCTACCAACCAGATCCTCTCAGGAAGCAGTATTGGACTCATGAAGTGCAAAGACAGGATGTGGTGTGGCTCCACAGGAAGCTTGGAGAATCTGGAATCAAGCAGAAGCACTCGTTGTTCTGACCGTGTAAATACATAACAACTGTCATTACCACAGCGATTAACAGAACATCTGGGAGGACAGGCAACTCAGAAGATTTATAGCCATAGGGTAACAATGGACTATTATCTGCAGTTAAGGTCCTCTCCCTTTCTCTTGGGGTTTATTTTTCTGAGATGGAGTCTTGCTCTGTTGCCCAGGCTGAAGTGCAGTGGAGCAATCTCAGCTCACCGCAACCTTCTCCTTCTGGGTTCCAGCAATTCTCCTGCCTCAGCCTCCTGAGGAGCTGGGATTACAGGCACGTGCCACCATGTTCAGCTAATTTCTTTGTGTTTTTAGTGGAGACGGGGGTTGCACCATGTTGGCCAGGATGGTCTCAAACATCGGACCTCATGATCTGCCTGCCTTGGCCTCCCAAAGTGATGGGATTACAGGTGTGAGCCACCGTGTCTGGCCGGGTTTATTTATTTTAAGTCAAGGGCTAAATTCTTCCCCTCTCTTGGACAGCAGTGAATTATTTAAGAAAAGCAGTCACCAATTACAGTTAACTTTTGAAGGACAAATTTAAAGGTGATTGTAAGTTACAAAACAAAGGCATCTTATGAACTCGCATAAGAAAAAAAGAATATTAAGACACTTTTTATTATTTTTGAGATAAGGTCTTGCTCTGTCCTCCAGGGTGGAGTACAGTGGTGCAGCCTCCCAAGTAGTTGGGATTACAGGCGTCCGCCAGCATGCTTTTGTATTTTTAGTAGATACGGGGTTTCACCATGTTGGCCAGGCTGGTTTCTAACTCCTGACCTCATGTGATCCTTCCACCTAGCACCTGACTAGAGAAATTAAGACATTCAAAGATAAACAAAAGCTGAGATAGTTCATTACATTGGGACCTGCCCTGCAGAAACGCTAAAGGGAGTCCTTCAAGTCAAAACAAAACAATTTTAGATGGACATTTGAAGGCACATATAAAGACCTATATTATTGGAATTTTGATTCGTATCTGATTTTATTAGATTTAAAAGACATGTGTAACTGTAAGCCTATGTTAAATATGTAATTTATTAAAAATTAGGCATGGGGGCATGCACCTGTAGTCTCAGCTATGGAGTATTGCTTCAGTCCAGGGGCTTCAGGTTACAATGAGCTATGACAGTCACACTGCACTCCAGCCTGGGTGACAGAGTGAGACCCTCTCTGCAAGATATACTTTGTAACATCAACAACATAGGACGGGGCAGAGCTGTCAAGGAGTAGAGTATTTATGATTGAACTTACTAGTTTAAAATCAATTGCTATAACTTTAGATATAAAATATATATATATATATATATATATATATATATATATATATATATAATGTACACAAAAGGAAATGAGAAGGGATTCTAAGTGTGTCACACAAAAAAATCAAACACAAAGGCAGGCAGAAGGAAGGAAATGAGAGAGAAAACAAACCATAAGCCATGCAGAAAACAGTCGATAGAGTGACATGGGGAAGCCCTGTAAATCATGTGCTGGAGTCCTCCCAGAGCAACTGCTCACCTTAATCCTTGGCTGTGGGCCTCATGGCACAGTCACCCACCATGCTAGTGAGTTTCATCAGATGACAGTCTTTAAAAATGCAAATTATTTCCACAATCAAAAGACTATAAGAGACTAACACATAAGTTGAAAGTGAAAGGATGAAAAAAGATACTCCATACAAATGGTAACTGAAAAAAGGAGGAGGAGCTAGACTAATCTCAGACTAAATAGACTTAACGTAAAAGCTGTTATAAGAGATAATAGTCAATTCACCAAAAAGATGCAACACTTATAAAGGTACATGCAACGCACCTCAGAGCTCCTAAATATATGAAGCAAACACTGACAGAATGAAAGGAGAAACAGTTCTATGAAAATTGTAGGAAATTTCAACACCTCACTTAATTTTTTTTTTTTGAGACAGAATCTCTGTTTCCCAGGCTGGAGTGCAGCTGCAACCTCCTGAATTCAAGTGATTCCCATGCCTCAGTCTCAGAGTAGCTGGGATTACAGGTGTATGCCACTATGCCCAGCTATTTTTAGTAGAGACAGGGATTCACCATGTTGGCTAGGCTGATCTCAAACTCCTGACCTCAAGTGATCCACCCACCTTGACCTCCCAAAGTGCTGGGATTACAGGCATGAGTCACCTCGTCCAGCCCAATAACTCACTTTCAATAATGGATACAACACCCAGACAGAAGATCAAGAAGCAAACAGAGGGCTTGAATGATACTATAGACGAATTGGATCTACCAGACATACACAGATGAGTTCACCCAGCAGCAGAATACACATTCTTCAAAGTACATGTGGAATGTTCTCTGGGAAAAATCATATTAGGCCTCAAAGCAAGATTTAATACATTTTAAATGACTGAAATCATAATAGCAGAAGGAAAACCAGAATATCCACAAATATATGGGAACTAAACAATATACTACAAAACTATCAATCAAAGAAAAAAAGGAAAATTAGTATTTTTAGACAAAACAACAAATCAAATCTTATGGGATGCAGCAAAAGCAGTGCTATGAGGGAAATTTATAGCTGTACACCCTTACATTAAAAAAAAGCTGGCTGGAGGTGGCTCATATCTGTAATCCCAGCACTTGGGAGGTCAAGACAGGCAGATAACCTGATGTCCGGAGTTTAAGACCAGCCCGGCTAACATGGGGAAACCCCATCTCTACTAAAAAATTAGCCAGGCGTGGTGGCAAGCACCTGTAATCTCAGCTACTTGGGAGGCTGAGGCAGGAGAATCATTTGAACCCATGAGGAGGAGGTTGCAGTGAGCCGAGATTGTACCACTACACTCCAGCCTGGGTGACACAGCTAGATTCCATTTCCCCCCATTCCCACACACACACACACACAAAAAAACAGCAGCCAGGCATAGTGACACTGTTCTATAATCCCAGCTACTTGGAAGGCTGAGGTCAGGAGATTGTTTGAACCCAGGAGTTTGAGACTAACTCAGCAAGTGGCAAGACCCTCTGTCTAATAAAAAGGAAAAGCTCTCAAATCGCAATCCTAACTTTGTACCTTCAATTATTAGAAAAACAAGAACAGCCTAAACCCAAAGCTAGGAGAAGGAAGGAAATACTAAAGGTTAGAACAGAAATAAATGAAATAGAAGATGAATCAGTGACCAAAAACTTAACAAGAAAGTACAAGAACATATGGCTTCATGGGTGACTTTTACCAAACATTTACAGAACCAATACCAATCCTGCTCATTGTCTTCCAAAATTCTGAGGAAAGAATACCTCCAAACTCATTCTGTGAGGCCAGGATGACTGATATCAAAGGCAGACAAAGCAGCAGCAGAAAACACACCACTATCCCTGATCAATACAGATGCAAAAGTGCTCAAGAAAATACTAATGAGAATTCAACAGCGTCATAGATGAATTATACAACATGATCAAGTGAGATTTATTCCTGGAATGCAAAGGTGGTTACCATATAAACATCAATATAATATAACACATTAACAGAATGAAGGAAAAAAACGCATGATAATTTGTTTCAATTAAGACAGAAAAAGCATTTAATGAAGTTTAATATCCTTTCATGATTAAAAACATACTGATTAGAAATCGAAACAACCTCAACGTACTAAAGGTCATATGAACAACCTCCAGCTAATATCATTCTCAATGATGAGAGACAGAGTTTTCCAAGATGAGGAATAAAAGTGATGCCTGCTTTCATAATTCTGGAAATCCTAGCCAGAGCTATTAAGAAAGGAAAAAGAAAAGGCATCCAAATTGGAAAGGAAGAAGTAAAATTTTCTCTATTAACAAACAACATGATCTTCTTTGTAGAAAATCCTGAAGACTGCACAAAATAAACTGTTAGAACTAATAATTTGTCCAAGTTTCAGGGTTACGAAATCAACATACAAAAGTCAGTTGCATTTCTACACAGTAACAGTCAAGAATCCAAGAAGGAAATTAAGAAAACTGTTCCTGCTGGCTTGGTTGTGAATGCCTAGAGTCCTAGCTACTTGGGAGGCTGAGGCAGGAGAATCGCTTGAGCCTGGGAGGTCAATGCTGTCAGTTTTCATAACGATTATGCCTGCGAATAGCCACTGTACCCCAGCCTGGGCAACATAGTGAGACACTATCGTAAAAAAAAAAAAAAGTCAGTTTACAAGAGCATCAAAAAGAATAAAACAGGAAGAAACTCAACCAGGAGGCAAAGACTTTGGCAGGATTTTGAGTTCCAGAGACTGGTTGTGTACCAAATGTAAAGGCATCTCATACTTATGTATTATAAGGCTTAGTTTCGTTAAGATGTCAATATGACTTAAACTGATATACAGGTTTAGTTTAATTGCTCTCAAAATCTCAGTGACATTTTTTCTTCAATTATAGAAAAATCTATCCTTGTAAAGTTCATATGCAATTTCAAGAGATCCCAAATGGCCAAAGCAATCTTGAAAAAGTAACAAAGTTGGAAGTCTTTTACTTCTCAATTTCAAAATGTGTTATTAAAAGCTACAGTGGGCTGGGCATGGTGGCTCAAGCCTGTAATCCCACCACTTTGGGAGGCCGAGGTGGGCAGATCACGAGGTCAAGAGATTAAGACCATCCTGGCCAACATGATGAAACCTCATCTCTACTAAAAATACCAAAAGTAGCCAGGTGTGGTGGCACACACCTGTGGTCCCAGCTACTCAGGAGGCTGAGGCAGAAGAATCGCTTGAGCCCAGGAGGCAGAGGTTGCAGTGAGCCGAGATTGCGCCACTGCACTCCAGCCTGGTGACAGAGCAAGACTCTGTCTCAAACAAAAAAAAGCTACAGTGGTCAAAAGTGTGGTATAGCAGTAAAGATATACAGAGAGACCAGTGGAATGAAATACAGAGTGCAGAAGGAAACTCTTACACATACGGTCAAATGACTTCAATAAAGATGCCAAGACTATTCAATCGGGGAAGGGACAGTCTTTCAACAAATAGTGTGGGAAAACTAGATATCCACAGGCAAAAGAATGAAGTTAAAGCCTTACCTTATATCATGTTAAAAAAAAAAAAAAGAAAACCTCAATAGTGAATCAAAGACCCAAGTGTAAGATCTGAAGCTACACAACTCTTGCTTTTTTGAGACAGAGTCTCACTCTGTCATCCAGGCTGGAGTGCAGTGTCATGATCTCGGCTCACTGCAAACTCTGGCTTCTGGGTTCAAGCAATTCTGTGCCTCAGCCTGCCAAGTAGCTAGGATTATAGGTGCCCATCACCACACCTAGCTAATTTTTGTATTTTTACTAGAGACAGGGCATCTTGGTCAGGCTGGTCTTGAACTCCTGACCTCATGATTCATCCCCTTCTGCCTCCCAACGTGCTGGGATTATAGGCGTGAGCCACGGTTCCTAGCCGACAACTCTTAAAACATAGAAGGAGAGCTTCCTTTGGCAATGATTTCTTGGATATGAAATCAAAGGCCCAAATAACAAAAGGAAAAGTAGACAAATTGGACTGCATTGAAGGACACTATTAACAGAGAGAAAAGGCAACCAACAGAATGACAGGACAGATGTGCAAATTACATGTGAAAGAGTTCCCATCTAGAATAGATACAGCACTCTCACAATGCAATAACAAAATCCAACTAACGCAGTTCAAAAATGCGCAAAGGACGTGAATAGAAAGTCCACCAAATAAGAGATGCAAATGGCCAATTGGCACATAAAAAGATGCTCACCATCACTAATTATTAGGGAAACAAACCAAAATCACATGGAGAGGCTGGGCATGGTGGCTCACACCTGTAATCCCAGCACTCTGAAAGGCCAAGGTGGGCAGATCACTTGAGGTCAGTTTGAGACCAGCCTGGCCGACATGGTAACATCACATCTCTACTAAAAATAGAAAAATTAGCTGGGTGTGGCAGCATGTGCCTGAAGTCCCAGATGCTCGGGAGGCTAAGACAGAAGAATTACTTGAACCTGGGAGGCGGAGGTTGCAGTGAGCCAAGATTACACCACTGAACTCTAGCCTGGGTGACAGGGCAAGACTCCATCTCAAAAAAAGAAAAAAAAAAAGACCTACATGGAGAGGCCACCTCAGACTCATTAGGATGGCTATAATCAATACAGAAAATAACCAGTGTTAGCGAGGATGCTGAGCAGTTGGAACCCTTGTGTATTCTTACTGGGAGTTTAAAATGGAGCTGCAGCTATGGAAAACAGTATAGCAATTCATCAAAAAGTTAAAAATAGGCCAGGCACGGTGGCTCACACTTACAATCCCAGCAGTCTGCGAGGCCAGGGCAGGTGAATCACTTGAGGCCAGGAGTTCGATACCAGCCTGGCCAACATGGCAAAACCCCATCTCTACTAAAAACACAAAAACTAGCCAGGTGTGGCAGTGCAGGCCTGGGGAGGCTGAGGGATAAGAATCGCTTGAACCCAGGAGGCAGAGATTGCAGTGAGCCAAGATTGCACCACTGCATTCCAGCCTGGTTGACAGAGCAAGACTCTGTCTCGAAACAAAGAATTACCATATAATCCAGCATTTCCACTTCTGGGTATGTACCCCCTACAATTCAAAGGGCCTCACGCATTTATACACTGATGTTCATACCAGCGTTGTTGAGAGCAAATTCTGACGTGTGTGAGAAATCATATTGTTTGCTGAGAAATCCTATTGAGAGCGGCGGCAAGGGAAACATAGCCCCCCAAAGCAGAAAACTGCTCAAAACATTATAAAACAGTAACCAATGTAAATATGTCTCACGCCAGATGAATTAGTTCTTTGAACACAGGATACCTGAACCTTTCCTTTGTTCCCTCGTAAAGAGCGCTTTCCAGTTTGTCTTTAACCTACAGTAAACACACACTAGCTCCCTGGGTAGTTTACCTTTAACCAATGAAAGAACACAGAGCATCCGCTTGTAAAACTTGTCACTGGAAAGTCAAGAATAAATACGTAGGTCAGAGTCTGCTCTGAACTCTCAGCTGGAAATGCTGCGAGACCCCTGGTGCTGCACTCTGAACCTACCTTTGCTCTCTATCTCTGTGTGTATTTCTTAATTCCTTCAGGGCCGCATGAGTTGGGGTCTCCACAGCTGAGTTGGTCTCGGCACAGCGTTATTCCTAGCAGCCGAAAGATAGCAGCAACCCAAGTGCCCACCGACAGATAAACAAATATGCTCTCTCCATACAGTCAAACATTATTCAGCCTTAAAAAGGAAGGAAATTCTGACACATGCTACCACATGGATGAACCTTGAGGACGTTATGCAAACTGAAATAAGCCAGTCACAAAAAGAGAAATACTGTATGATTCCACTTATGGAATCATTTATGGACCTAGAGTAATCAGATTCCCAGAGACAGAAAGTAGAGTGGTGGTGGCCAGGAGCTGGGAGAGAGCAGTAATGGCTTATTTAATGGGGACAGAGTTTCAGTTTGGCAGGATTTAGTGAGTTCCAGAGTTTGGCTGCACAAAAATATGAATGTACTTACACTGAAGTGTGTACTTTAAAAAGGTTATGGTAAATTTTTTGTGTTTTACCATATTTAAAATTTTTGACATTGGAAATGTATATTTATTGAGCACCTCTGTGCTGGGCATGATGAAATGATTATTAACACCGTAGTTAGGAAGAACACTCTTAGGGAGGTAAAATTCTAAGTGTAAAAACTAGCACAGACAGACAATAATAGACACAGACACACAGGACTCAGATAGCATGCTTATTAGAGATTATAGATTTCAGCAGGGAACCAGAAATTCTTAAAATTACTAATTACTAAATTTGTACTTCAGTAATTAATTTAGCCAATCAGCTAATTTACTAATTAATGAAAATTACATACTGAAAAAGAACCAGAATGTAGTAGAAAGATGGCAGAAAAGGCCACCTAAAGCCCATCTTTTAGACAGTGCTGTTAGCAGATGAGGGATAGAAGGGCACTCCCTGGCCAGGCATGGTGGCTCATGCCTGTAGTCCCAGCTACTCAGGAGGCTGAGGCAGGGGAATCACTTGAACCCAGCAGGCAGAGGTTGCAATGAGCCGATATTGTGCCACTGCACTCCAGCCTGGAAAACAGAGCAAGGCTCCATCTCAAAAAAAAATAAAAAGCAGGGTGTGGTGGCTCACGTCTGTAATCCCAGCACTTTGGGAGGCTGAGGCAAGCGGATCACCTGAGGTCAAGAGTTGGAGACCAGCCTGGCCATACCCTGTCTCTATTAAAAATACAAAAATTAGCTGGGTGGGGTGGCAGGCATCCAATCTCAGCTGCTCAGGAGGCTGAGGCAGAATTGCTTAATCCCAGGAGGCAGACGTTGCAGTGAGCCACTGCACTCCAGCCTGGGTGACAGAGCAAGACTCCATCTCAAAAAAATTAAAGCCCATCTTTTAAACAGTTCTCCTAGCAGATGAGGGATAGAAGAGTGCTTCCTTACCCTGGTAGCTCTGAGTGTCCATTCTGTGCCCTTGACCGCCACACTAGATGGGAAACAGTAGAGCAGCCTCCACTGCAAGCTGTACTGAAGATCCCACCCACACAGTGAGAGTTCCCTTTAGCCTGCACTTTGGGTTGGATGCATCCCGAGCTCTCAATGCATCATGTGCTAAGGTTCCACCCTCCCCTTGGCTGAGAAGTATGTCTCGGTCTTCTGTCTCCAGGGTGCTGGTGGCAGAGCCTGACATGGAGTGAGCACTCCATAGATGCTTCTTCCATTTTATAGGAACTCAGCAGGCTGGGCCTAATACCACTGCCTGCAAAGGCCTGGCAGGTGTAGGGACTCATTGACCTGTGCCTGCTGCTCTTACAGAAAGAGGAGAGGAAGATGAGTGGGAGTGGATGGAGAGTCATCCTTTTAATAAGGAGGGCCAGGAGCTGTAATAGGGGCCCCAACATAATTTATCTCAGGAAACAGCAGGGGCCCCTCTCCTCTGGGGCCCATAGCCTGGCCTTACTTCTCTTCTCTCTTTATAGTTTGAGATTTCATCTAAGCCAGCACTAGGCTGCCAAAGACTTCAAACTCCTTCACCTTCTACTCTAATTCCAGCTCCTTGACAAGGGCAAGATTCTTGGCTGGGACAGAATAACCAGCATGGAATGCCGGGAAACTCAGACCCACACGTGCTTCAAATGCAAGGAAGAAGAGCTGCTTGACATTGTGCTCAAAATACTTCTGAGGACATGAAACTCTCCCACTGGTCTGGGTAATTCTCCCCCTTCCTCCACACCTCCACTGTAAACCAAGAGACAGCGAGTCCCAGCCCTGCAGAGAGAGCTCTACCTGGCTCCTGTTCATGCCCAAGGTATTTATTCACTTATTCGACAGCCATGTGGGAAGCCACCGCTTCAGAACGCTGACTGTGTGGAGGGGACACGAAGTCAGGTTCTCAGTTGCCTGGTCCTGGCTTTCCCTGCCTGATCCAGGGGTCTCCTGAGGCAGTAGGTTCTTTGAGGGGAACTGATAGCTCTTCAGAAGCCAATAGAGAGCTGCTCTCTTTGGGGTAGACACACTGGGACTGAATGCTTTGGAGGGCTTTTGTTTTTATAGGGACACCTGTGAACTCGGGCCCCCAGGCTACAGCATTCAAAGCTTTTTTTTTACTTTCCCTTGGGATATAACCTTTTCCTTGGAATTTTCAACTGAAGAATAAAGCTAGCAGAATCCAAGAATGTGTCTCTGGATTGCTGGAGCTGATCATCCACCCAGGAGATGGGGAGACGTGGGCAGCTATGGAATCTTCTCAATGATAGGGGGTGCCCTCAAGCCCTCTGTGAGCTCAGCCTTTGGTAGGAGATTGTAGGGTCCAGAATCCAGAGCAAAGGGCCAGGTGTCAGCCATGGGAACTGAGGCAAGCTGAAGGCCAGACGCCAGACTTGGCTGTCCCTGGCCTCCCCACCCATGAATCCCTAGTGCATAGCAGGTGCTAGATGAAGTTTAGAAGAAAGAACTCCAGGGTAAATGGGAACGAGAAGGTTGGTCCTCCACATTCCCACGGTGGAGGGAAGAGCAGGGAGGGTGGCTGGGATCTGAGTGTTTGCTATGGTTACAGCCTAAAGACCCCGGAGCCCAGGCACTGCTCCAAGTGCCTTGAAAGATGTTTGATCTTAAGCCCTACAATAGTCCAATGAGGAATAATGATCTCCTTAACGAGGGAAGAAACAAAGGCTCAGAGAGTTGAGGGGATTCCCCCGAGGTCATATAACCTACAAATGCCCAGGACGGTGCTGATGTGGGCCTGTCTGCCTCCCAATGCTGCCCAAGCTCAATTCCCCACCACCACTTCTGCTTTTGCAATAATAGCCTTATGCCACATATTCTACCAGTTACTTTATGCAAGAAAGTCAAGTAAACTTTAGCCATATCCCAAGCCATAATAGGTAGCTCCTGTTCAAAATACCCTGTAAATCAGGTCATGCAAGATCAGAAATGCACCCACAACTGTTACAGGTGCTGTCTAGCCACTGTTTTGGGGGACTCAGCCTAGGAATATGAGTGAAGACACAAATCACAAAGAAAAGCAAATCACTGGCATACAGGGGGCCCTGAGCAATTTTCAGAGTCAACTGTAACTAGAATGTGCAGCCACCTGACCTGCTTGTTTCCCAATATGTTTAATGGATCCATGATGTCGGGTCCACAAAGGAAATGCAGAAGCCTTCCCTTCCTGCCTCCCACACTCTGTGGGTCAAGTATTTTACCAAAAACACAGCAGTGGACTGGACACCAGCAGAGATGCAAAGAGGGAAAAACAATTCCCCCTTCACAAGGCAGGTTGGACAACATCAATATTTTGCAGTTAGGAGGTGCGGGTGGAGTGTGTGTGCATGCCCAGAATTTAAAGACAAACAGATGGGAGAGGGAATGATTCCAGCAAAAAGACCAATATTCACATCTACAATGTACACTGAA
Source organism: Aotus nancymaae (assembly GCF_030222135.1). Classification (NCBI taxonomy): domain Eukaryota; kingdom Metazoa; phylum Chordata; class Mammalia; order Primates; family Aotidae; genus Aotus; species Aotus nancymaae. The sequence continues at coordinate 15,163,284 of NW_026988463.1, forward strand.
CTGCAGCCTAGACAACAGAGTAAGGCTCTGCCTCTACAAAAAATTTAAAAATTAGCCAGGTGTGGTGGCACATGCCTGTAGTGTCAGCTACCCAGGAGGCTGAGGCAGGAGGATCACTTGAGCCCAGGAGTTTAAAATTACAATAAACTGTGATCACATCACTGCACTCCAGCCTGGGCATCAGAGCAAGGCCCTATCTCTAAAACAAAACAAGATAAGTCATTTACATAAAAATCAATGTATGAAAATCCAAAATAAAATATTAGCAAATAAACCCTACTGGGGCTTAAAAAAAAACTTACCTAAACCAAGTGAGACTTCTACAGTGTGAAAAGGATGGCTCGAAATTAAAACATCTTTTCATTTCATTTATATGTTGAAAATCATAATCACCATAGATGTTCAAAAGGCATTTGACAAAATTTACTACAAAATTTATAAAAGAAACTTATCAAATTAGAAAGAGGGATACTTCCTTAAATTACACACAATAAAGGAAATTACACCCAGACACACACCCATCAAGCCAAAGCCCAGCATCATTTGTAAGGGATGGAAGCAATAGAAGCTTCCATCAACCTTTGAAACAAAAGAATGCCCTCTGTTACCACTATTATTTTGGAGGCCCTAGCTGATGCAACTACGCAAGGAGGAAAGTAAGACATTAAAGAAAGAAGCAGAAGGTGAAATAGTTATATTTACTCCAAAAAATGAGGCAGACAGATTTTGCTAAGGAGTTAGGTACAAAAGGAACATACTAAACAAACAGCCTTCCTTTTTCTTAATTTTTAAACTATAGAGATGGGGCCGGGCACAGCTCATGCCTGTAATCCCAGCACTTTGGGAGACCAAGGCAGGCGGATTGCTTGAGGCCAGGAGTTCCATACCAGCCTGGCCAACATGGCAAAACGCTGACTCTACTAATAATACAAAAATTAGCCAGGTGCTGTGAAACACCTGTCATACCAGGTACTCAGGAGGCTGAGGCACGAGAATTGCTTGAACCTGGGGGATGGAGGTTGAAGTGAGCCGGAACTGCACTACTGCACTCCAGCCTGGGCAAAAGAGCAAGATCCCGTCTCAAAAAAAAAAAAGAAAAAAAAAGAAATGGGGGCTTAGTATGCTGCCCAGGCTGGTCTCAAACTCCTTGGCTCAAGCAATTCTTCTGCCTCAGTCTCCCAACGTGCTAGGATTACAGGCCTGAGCCACCAAACCTGGCCTCAGACAGTCTTCCTCTGTACAAACAAGCAGAAAAAAGAAGAAAACATCCCATTTGCAACAGCACACCCCCAAAAACCAAAACTCTCAGAAATAAACATGCGAAAATATGCACACACAATCCATATGAAGAAATCGTTCAATGAAATACTTTGAATGCAAAGAAAGCCACGCTGCACGTTATCGAGAAAGGTTCAACATTAAAAAGATGTCACGGCCAGATGTGGTGGCCCACACCTGTAATCCCAGCACTTTGGAAGTCCAAGGTAGGTGGATCACAAGGTCAGGAGTTCGAGACCAGCCTGAGCAGCATAGTGAAACCCTGTCTCTACTATACAAAAAAATTAGCCGGGCATAGTAATCTGCATCTGGAGTACCAGCTACTCAAGAGGCTGAGGCAGGAGAATTGCTTGATCCAGCAGGCAGAGATTGCAGTAAGCCGAGATTGCACCACTGCACTCCAGCCTGGGTGACAGAGTGAGACTCCATCTCACAAAACAAACAAAAAGATTTCACTATCCATATCAAGTGGGGGTGTGTGGAAGTGGAGCCTTCACACATGCTGGGGGAACATAAGACAGCATGGCCACTCCAAAAGACAGTTTGGCAGTTTCTTAAAATGTAAATATAAATTTACCTTGTGGAGTCAGACGCAGTGGCTCAGGCCTGTAATCCCAGCATTTTGGGAGGCCAAGGCAGGTAGATCACCTGAAGTCAGGAGTTCGAGACCAAACTTGGCCAACATGGTGAAACCCCGTCTCTTCTAAAAATACAAAAAAGTAGCCCAATGTGGTATCGGGCGCCTGTAATCCCAGCTACACGGGAGGCTGAGGCAGGAGAATCGCTTGAAACAGGAAGGCAGAGGTTGCAGTGAGCTGAGATCACGCCACTGCACTCCAGCCTCAGTGACACAGCCCGACTCTGTCTCAAAAAACAAAAAAAAATTAGGTGCGGTGGCACATGCCTGTAATTCCAGCTACACAGGTGGCTGAGGCAGAAGAATCACTTGAACCCGGGAGGTGTAGGTTGCAGTGAGTCAAGATCATGCCACTGCACTCCAGCTTGGGCAACTGAATGAGACTGTCTCCAAACAAATAAATAAAAATAAAGTGTCAACATCAGTGGCTCTTTGTATACTCACAGAATGGTGCATCCATCACCACAATTGAGTTTAGAACATTTTCATTTCCCCAACAAGGAACCCTGGTATCCTTAGTCATCACCCCTCCTAATTCTTCCTTCCACCCCCAGCACTAGGTAACCAGTAATCTGCTCCCTGTCTCTCTGGATTTTCCCATCTGGACATTTCATATAAATGGGATGATACAGTATGTGGCCCTTGGTGACTGGCTGCTGGACTTGGCATAAAGTGTCAGGCTCACCCACATGTGGCCCATGTCTGTGCTTCATTCCTTTTCACTGCCTTATTGCCCAAGTGGTGTCATAAGCTCTGCAGGTGAACTGTGAAAAGTCAGGGTGTGTGTTGTAATCCCTAGAACAATTGCTAAAGAAAGCACATATAGCTAAAAACATAGAGCAAAAAGATACAGCCAAAAAGCCACTAGAGATGAAAGGATACGTGAAGAATCACTCCATTCATCCAAAAGAAGGCAGGAAAGGAGGAACAAAAAACAAAAGAGAATAGGCCATGCACGCTGGCTCACTACTAAAAATACAAAAAAAAAATTAGCCAGGTAGAGTGGCACACACCTGTAATCCCAGCTACTCAGGAGGCCGAGGCAAGAGAATCGCTTGAATCTGGGAGGTGGAGATTGCAGTGAGCTGAAATCATGCCACTGTGCTCCAGCTGGGGTGACAGAGCAAGACTGTCTCAAAAAGGAAAAAAAAAAAAAAGAACACAAATGGCATACATTAGAATTCCATTGAATCCTAAGTAAACTAAACACTCCAAGTGAAAGTGAGATAGTGATACTGAATTTTAAGAAACAAACAAAAACATGACCCACCTATATAATGTGTAGAAGACCCTTTAATTACAAAACACTCTTTAATTACAAAAACACAGCTAAGATGAAAACAACAGAATGAAAAAAGATATCTATGTAAACAGTTATAAGAAAGCTCTATTAACATTAGATAAATAGATAAGTAATATGTGGGCTTCCTACATCTTTAATGGAACAATTAAAAACTGAGAATATGAGGTTGGTGCAGTGGCTCAGGCCTGCAATCCCAGCACTTTGGGAGGCCAAGGTGGGCAGATCACCTGAGGTCAGGTGACAGGAGTTCAAGACCAGCCTGGCCAACATGGTGAAACCCTGTCTCTACTAAAAATACAAAAATTAGCCAGGCACGATGGCGGGTGCCTTTAACCCCAGCTACTTGAGAGCCTGAGGTGGGAGAATGGCTTCGATGTGGGAGGCACAGGTTGCAGTGAAAGGAGATTACGCCATATACTACAGCCTGGGTGACAGAGTGAGACACCGTCTCAAAAACAAGCAAACAAATACCAGAGAATGGTACACTTTAAATTGCTGCATTTTGTGGTATGTGAATTACATGTCAATTTCTTAAACGACTGGTAGGAGAAGGAAGGCACTGCAAATGATATTTTGGTTTTGTAATTAAACGAGATTTCTTCCTCTCTCCCCAAAAAAATTCCTCTTTCAGTTTCTACAAACTTCCTCCTTCCCTCCCCTATCCATCCACCCAGAGAAACTTTTATCTGTTCCCACCCAACCAGATTAGAAGCCTTTGTCTGTCTTTTAATTTGAGGCCTGGTAGGTAAATTAGAGGTCCCAAGTCAACAAAGAGAGGCGTCCCAGAGCCCTGTTCCATCTGAGCCTCCCACGCCCCATGACTCACTTTACCCCATAACACGCTTCCCTTCCGGTTTACCATCTGAAAAAAGAATAAACTTATTTCTCTTATTCATCAATAATTTATATAAACCAAAGATTGCAAACAAGGGTGTCCTTAGCAACCTGATCTCATTCTCTTCAAATATCAATTGCTCTCCAGTAAAGGGATTGTCTTTCCAGACAACATAAATTCAATTGGAAATTTCACTTAAAACAGAAAAGTTAAGGTCTTCAAAGGTTTGCCATGGGCAAAGCATTTGCAGGAATGTATGGGGCTGAAGGTCAAAGGAAAAGAAAACAAGCCACAAATTCTTTAGATCTGATTTCATTTGTCTTTGTACGCCCATGGTTAGAAATTAGTAAGGTCAACTGGCAGTGATAACAATCTGCTTTTGAAGTTTTTTTGGTTTTTTTTTTGGAGACAGAGTCTCGATCTGTGGCCCAGGCTGGAGTGGTGCAGTGGCGCGATCTCAGTTCACTGCAATCTCCATCTCATAGGTTCAAGAGATTCTTCTGCCTCAGCCTCCTGAGTAGCTGGGATTACAGGCACCCATCACCATGCCTGGCTAATTTTTGTGTTTTTAGTACAGGCGAGGTTTCATCATGTTGCCCAAACTGGTCTCAAACTCTCACAGGAGAAACACCATGTGATCTACCCACCTCAACCTCCCAAAGTGCTGGGATTACAGGCATGAGCCACCTCGCCTGGCCAGGTTAATTTTCTCTAATGGAAGTAACAAAACAGGTATCATCCAAAAATCACAGATACATCAAAAATTTTAAACCAGTGTTGGAGGCCAGGTGCAGTGGCTCATGAGTGTAATCCCAACACCTTGGGAGGCCAAGGCAGGAGGATCACTTGAGACCAAGAGTTCGAGACCATCCTGGCCCATACAGCGAGACCTCATATCTATAAAACATTTTTTAAAGATACTGGAAAATGCTAACTTGGGTAGTAAATTTCAATGCATCATTGCCTGGCCTTCTGGGTTTTGCTCTGAACCTTGTGACAGATGATTAAGTCATGTGTCCAAGCTCAGGGACTTCCTGTTGTACAGAGATGATGCTCCCTGGAGCACCCTGCTCCAATCCCCCTCCCTTCAACTTGTCCTAGTGTACCATAATCAGCCCAGACCAGGGCAAGCCCTGCTCATGTCATCAGCCCTGCCCAGGCCAACAGCCTAGAAAAGATCCCCATCAACTCCCGCAAGAGCAGGGTGACTCAGTTCACCCACATGGTGCAGGCCAGCTGCCTGCCTTGCACTGTCTCCAGACCTGGGCCAGTGTACAAACTACAAAGGCAGGACCCTGTGCTCAGAAGGGTCCCTAACACTTGCTTGAATGCTCTGCTACTTGAATCTTTTTTTTTTTTTTTTTTTTTTTGGGACACAGTCTCACACTGTCGCCCAGACTGGAGTGCAATGGTGTGATCTTGGCTCACTGCAACCTCCACCTCCCGGGTTCAAGCAATTCTCCTGCCTCAGCCTCTTGAGTAGCTGGGATTACAGGCGCCCACCACCATGCCCAGCTAAGTTTTGTATTTTTAGTAGAGACGGGGTTTCACCATGTTGGCCAGGCTGGTCTCGAACTCCTGACCTCGTGATCCTCCTGCCTCGGCTTCCCGAAGTGCTGGGATTACAGGCATGAGCCACTGCGCCCAGCGCACTTGAATCTTAATTACTTAAAAGTATTGATTTTCATTTTGTGCTGATCCCTGCAAATTAAGTAGCAGTTCCTACTTCGGAGCCACTTAATGAAGATTCTTGGGTGGCTGGAGTAGGCCAGGGTTTAAAGTAAGGGGCTGGCTAGGCACAGAACCACTCCAACAGGGAGACATTTCCCTTGCTCTAAAGTAACCCTCTCAGAGCTATTTCCTAATGGAGCCTGAAACAGCCTGGTGACCTGCCCTCAACTATTTTAATCACTGGCTGTCCCCCTCTTCAAGAGCAGGTGCATTTCACATAAGTGCATAATCAATACTAACAAGAGGGGCTGTGCCCATGGACTGGGGTCCTGTCATAGGCATTCTGTATTCGGGGTCCCTAGGAGGCAAAGGAACCAGATCTGTCCTTATAGTATGACAATAGATCACTCTACAGTGGCCTGTCCTGAGCAGGACAAGACCCAGCAACCCTTTTGGTCAATGCTGGAACGTCTCCCTGGCATGAGCAATGGTGGCATTTGCAGGATGGTTGGTAGCACTTGGCAGTGGGACAGCTGTGCCTCAGTGGCTCTGGCGGTTCAAACCCACAATCCAGCCTACTCACCCTGGGCTCCAACCAGCCTGGGTAACTGCCAACAGCCATTCCCAGCTGCACTCAGGCATCTGAAAGACCCTTCCTTTCCCACGAAGCCTCTTGCAGGGTTTCAGGAAGGAAGTGGAAACAGTAAGGGGAAACCACAAACCCATATAACTCTAATAGCATCACCTCTTGGTCTATGGGGGTGAGGGGAGGGTGCTTCCCATGTTGAATTTCATCCTGATGCCACCCCGGTGGGGGTAGGAGCAATGCCATTTGCTCCGTCTCACAAATAACATCGCATCAGCCCCCCAAGAGATGAAGCCAGGGACTGAGACTGGCTAGCAAAGCCAGGACCAGGACCGACCAAGCCTCTCTGACTTGGGAGCCTTAGGGCAGGCTGTTGGTGTCTGCAGATCCCGGCCTAGTGTAGCCTGTGTGATCAGCCGGGGCTGAGGTTCTCTCTGCTGACAGAGCTTTCCCTCATAAGGACACTGGTGGGGCCACGTCCCCATCAGATCATCTGTCCCTGGGAATACTCTTTTCCAGAGAACTCCAATGAGGAAGAGAAAGTGGGTTCACTGACTTCCATGTCTCTGAAAATAACTTTGTGAAAGTATGTAAGGACCCAACACTGTGCTTATAATCAGACAGCTCAGGACCCTCCGCTCTGAGAGCATCAACATTGGCCATCTCCTTCTCCTGTTTGGGTCTCAAACTCTGCCTCTGAAACCTTGTTTCCAAGGCTAAGTTTCCAGCCAGAACAAGTACCCATGCTCTGCTCTCCCAACCCATGCCCCTGCCATAGCCAGGAAGGCCGAGGACAGACAGGGTCTTTGCTCCCCTAGAGAGAGCTGGCCATGACTGAAGGACCCTCAGACGCAAGCAGAATCCTTTGTCCTTTTTTGTCACTGTGCTGACCACCTTGAGAGCTGATTATGTTCCTTAAACCTTCTGGGAACACTTAAGGCCTCCAGCACTGCAAAAAGGATTAAGTCAACTGAGATGAGACATGTTTTTCCAATTAGTTATAAACCACCCATGTTGGAGTTTTTGCAAAACTGGCCGGTTGCTTTCCCATTACCCAAAATTCCTCATTCTTTCTTTCTGCATAAATAATTTCACAAGGTTTTCACATAAATTTGGTACTAAAGGCCCATGACCATGGAATAAGCAGGATGCTCACAATGAAATGCTAAAGCCAAAATCTTCTCTTCCATGTGCCATGCTATGAGAAAGGAGATGGAAAGTAACTTCCACCTACCAAACTTCCCTACCTCAGGCTTAAGACACACATCAACAGGTGCAATGACGTTTGTGTTGGGATATCCATTTTACTACATACGTACATCTTTAAAAAGACTTTACCTAGCCGGGCGCGGTGGCTCACGCCTGTAATCCCAGCACTTTGGGAGGCCAAGCCGGGCAGATCACAAGGTCAAGAGATCAATACCATCCTGACCAACATGGTGAAACTCCCAACTCTACTAAAAAAGGCAAAAATTAGCTGGGCATGGTGGCACGTGCCTGTAGTCCCAGCTACTCAGGAAGCTGAGGCAGGAGAATCGCTTGAACCTGGAAGGCGGAGGTTGCAGTGAGCTGGGATTGTGTCACTGCACTCCAGCCTGGCAACAGAGCGAGACTCTATCTCAAAAAAAAAAAAAAAAAAAAAGATTTTTCCCACTGACATTTATTTCTCATGCCAAGTCGGGGCCTGCTGCCAAACTGGGGAGACCAACATCCTAGAGCCAGTGTGCTCACTCTCCTTAAAGGGCCACGACACCAGCCAGAGAGGCAGAGAATGTGGTAAAGGCAGGGAAAACACTATCTCACACTTAGGAAGACAGAAGAGGTCTCGCAATGGGCAGGGCAGCCCTGGAAGCAGGTGACTCATAATAGCAGGAATAAATATTACAGCAAGTGCATCCACACACAGAAGGAGTTTAACAAGGCTCTTCTTTTTCTGCGATGGAGTCTTGCTTTGTCACCCAGGCTGAAGGGCAGTGGTGCAATATCGGCTCACTGCAACCTCTGCCTCCTAGGTTCAAGCGATTCTCCTTCGTCAGCCTCCCAAGTAGCTGGGATTACAGGCATGCAACACCACACCCGGCTAATTTTTTGTATTTTTAGTAGAGATGGGATTTCTCCGTGTTGGTCAGGCTAGTCTCGAATTCCTGACCTCAGGTGATCCGCCTGCCTTGGCCTTCCAAAGTGCTAGGATTACAGGCATGAGCCACTGCACCCAGCCAATACATTTGTTTTTTTAAGCTCCTAAGTTTGTGGCATTTCATTATGCAACATTACCAGCTCTAACCAGAGGTCTCAAGCACAAACCCCGGCTGTCATACCTATGGAAAATGCCAAGCCCTCACATGCCACTCCAGGCCTCCAACACACCTCCTGTGGTCCCATCAGGCTCCTAAAGGCCCCTTAGGGCACTATCACTACTCTTTGCAGGAGCCACGTGAGGGCAGTAAGATTGTCTGTGGAATTTGAAGCTTCTAAGTCCTGGCCCCCCAGGACCTCAGGGGTCTTACCCAGGTGTGCTATTAACGTGATGTATCCCTTGACGTTAACCTTGGCTGGCTGGCTGGGGCAGTCTGTCAAGTTTTGCCATTGTAAAGTTACTCTTTTATCCCCCTTCCATTCTAGAAGGAAGTCACTGTGCACAGCCCAGACTGATGGAGGAGGCATCTTAAACTTCTATTTACTGAGTTTGGCAACCCTGCCTGTCACACCAGCACACTCCAAGTACTACATAGACCCATGAGGCTGCTGACAATCACATTGGACAGTGCAGCTCTACTCTAAAATATCAAGGAAAAGCAAGTACCCACACATCAGTCACTCAGGTACCACTGTACTACTGTTTACTTAATAGTTTTCTGTAAAAGGGCTCACTTTTTTTTTTTTTTTGAGATGGAATCTCGCTCTGACACCCAGGCTGGAGTGCAATGGAGTGATCTCGGCTCATTGCAACCTCTGCCTCCTGGGTTCAAGCGACTCTCCTGCCTCAGCCTCCCGAGTAACTGGGATGATAGGCTCACACTACCACATCCAGCTAATTTTTGTATTTTTAGTAGAGACGGGGTTTCACCATGTTGGCCAGGCTGGTCTTGAATACCTGACCTCAGGTGATCCGCCCACTTTGTCCTCCCAAAGTGCTGAGATTACAGGTGTGAGCCACTGTACCCAGTCACAGGGCTTTTTAAAAAGAGAACTTGATATCACTACCTTGCAATGGCCCAGTATCAAGTATGGTCCTGGATGTCCAAGAGGTAGAACAACTCTATTCCTCCACATGGGCTTTTTCCAGCCTTCCTTTCTTCTCCTTCTCAGAAGCCTGAGGCATGCGGGGACCCCTGGTCCTGGTCCTGGACCTCTGGGCTCCAGGGTCTCCACTTGAGGGAGCCTTCACCAGTTCACAACCAGCGTCACGGGCAGCTCTGACCCCTCCTATGCCCCAGGTGTCTCTGGGTCAGAAAGCTGTAGCTCTGTGGCTGCCAAACCTGGTTGATGATAAGACTCACCTGAGAGCTTTCTAAAAGCTTAGACTTGAGCCCCCAGCACGTGGATCCTAATTGAAGATATGGGTAGGGACCAGGTAAAAACAGCCCAGGTGGAGCTAATAATTAGGGAGTCCTACATGTAGGACAACCAGGCTTAGCTGTGCTCTGGGAAAATTTTCACCTGCAAGTAATGCACAGCTCTCTGATGGAAGACTCCAGGGCAGGCCCTGACTCTAACTCTCTTTTTCCTTGAGACAGTCTCACTCTGTGGCCCAAGCTGGAGTGCAGGGTCACGATCTCGGCTCACTACAACCTCGGCCTCCTGGGTTCAAGCGATTCTCCTGCTTCAGCCTCCTGAGTAGCTGGGACCACAGTAGTGTACCACCACACCTGGCTAATTTTTGTATTTTTAGTAGAGACAGGGTTTTGCCATGTTGGGCAGGCTGGTCATGAAGTCCTGGCTTCAGGAGATCTGCCTGCCTTGACCACCCAAAGTGCTCGGATGACAGGTGTGAGCCACTGCGCCCGGCCTGACTCACTTTCTAAAATGAGTAGTACCCACGGAAGAAAAGCGTCTAGCCTGGCCTTCTCCCAAGCTCACAGTACATGGAATTAGGTGCCGACAGACCCTTTGGAGAAACTCCTTTCCATGTCCTGTGTGACCAGAAGGAAAGGAGCTTTGTGGTCTGGTATTTCTGGGTGTACAGCCTCATTGTTTCTTCCTTATCTTTCTTGCCCATATCACCTATCAGGTCCCTTGGATCAGGGACAGAACTAGATTGTACCCCTCTGGGTGGCCGCTCACTACACTTTAGGGCCAGGTAACTGGTTTAGTGAGTTCCAGGTTCACAGAGGGAGAGGAACTGCTCAGGATGGGTCATCCCCAGAGCCTCCCCCATGCCAGATTGAGATGTTTTAGGTGATGAGATTTAGAGCAGATTTTGGACTCCTGAGTTGATGTTATAATGGGATGAGGCCTTGGGGCAGGGTGGATGTATTTTGTATTTGGGATGAACACACATCTTCGGGGTCTAGAGGGCTGACTAGGTAGGCAGACTGTCCCTCCCCACACAATGATGTCCATGGCCTAATCCTGAGAACCTCTGAATATGTCACCTTATGTAGCAAAAGGGACTTTGCAGGTGGGATTAGTAAGGGGTTTGAGACAGGGAGATTTGCCTGGATACCCAGGTGAGCCCAATCTAACCACACACGTTCTTAAAAGCACGGGACTTCCTCGGGCTTAAACAGGAACGATAAGGAGGAATGGGAGGTCCAAGAAGTCACCACACTGCACAGGGAGCAACCACGTGTCTCATTCACCTTGTATATCCCCAGAGCCTGGAACCCAGCAGGTGTTTGGCCACAGAAAGGCCAATAAAGTGAACTTTTGTGGTTTCTTTTTGTTTTTGAGATGGAGTTTTGCTCTTGTTGCCCAAGCTGTAGTGCAATAGTGCAGTCTTGGCTCACTGTAACCTCTGCCTCCTGGGTTCAAGCGATTCTCTGTTTTGGCCTCTCAAGTAGCACGTGCCACCGTGCCTGGATAATTTTTTTGTATTTTTCGTAGAAACGGGGTTTCACCATGTTAACCAGCTGGTCTCGAACTCCTGACCTCAGCTGATCCATCCGCCTCAGCCTTCCAAAGTGCTGAGATTACAGGCGTGAGCCACTAAAGTCAACTTTTAAGCACTGGATTCCAGCTAACAGCCATGTGGGTGAATTATTTAAACTCTCTGACCCCATGTCATCCCATTTCTATGGATGTCAGATGTAAGAGCAGTGAAATAACCCACCCAAGGTCATCCAACGGATAAACAGTGGGGCTGGCCCCACTGCAAGCCCCTCAGAACCCATCTGGTTGCCAAATCAAGCATACCCCCACCCCCACCGCGGCCTGGCCATAATGGGCAGAACTCCTGGGTAGACAGGGGTCTTCACCTTCTCATAGCCCATTTCATTCCTTCGCTTCATTCTGTGCCTTTGTTTTCTGGTAACTGGTTGTCATCCCATTTCCCAAGCACAGACCAGCAGGGGGTGCCAGTGCCCGTGCAGAGACCATCAGCTCCCAGAGCTGCCCTGGGGAAGAACTGCCATAGGGAAGGGCCTGCTCCTGACCACCCGCAACAACAGTTTCCTTAATGATGAGGGGCACCTACTGGTTCATAACCTGGCTCTGTGGCTGGACAGAGCCCCTGGACAAAGGACTTCATCTCCATGGCTGCAGTTTTCACAGCTGTGAAAGGGGCCAGGGGAAACGGACCTCCCAGGGGTACTGGGACAGTAAAATGAAGCAACTCATGAGACAGCTTCTAGCACAGTCCCTGGCACTTAATTCTTAGTTGAACTTCCATTCTTTTTGTTTGTTTTGTTTTTTTGAGTCAGAGCCTTGCTCTGTCACACAGGCTGGAGTGCAGTGGCACAGTCTCAGCTCATTGCAACCTCCATCTCCTGGGTTCAAGTGATTCTCCTGCATCAGCCTCCCAAGTAGCTGGGATTACAGGCACCCCCACCCCACATCTGGCTAATTTTTGCTTTTAGTAGAGACGGGGTTTCGCCATGTTAGCCAGGCTGGTCTTGAACTCCTGACCCCAGGTGATCTGCCCACCTCGGCCTCCCAAAGTGCTGAGGTTACAGGCATGAGCCACTGAGCCCAGCTGAATTTGCATTCTTTACCAAGAGACGTTCAGTCAATCTCGAAGTCCTCTCTTTTCAGATTCTGCCCAATCACATGAATCATTTTTTGGACTTGGCTGTCTCGCTCCTTTTCCTCCACGCTTTTATGTCTTTACCAAGTCTTCCCTCTGTACTTAAAGAACACTCCCCAACAGTCTAGCTATCACCCTCAGACCCACTATAAACTATACAGAGGGTCCAATTCAAAAGGCCCTCCTAAGCAGGGGGCTCCTTTCATTTCAAAACTGCTGCAGGCCAAGTGTAACTTCAAGACACTGTGCCTTTGCTTGTATATTTCCACTGTCTTCCAGCCTAAAACCCAGCCAGTCCTAACATTGACTGACTGCCCATGTATGTTACGTAAGACCCCATGCTGGGCAGGGATACTGAGATAAGAAAGACACAATCATGCATGACTGGAAGCACCTCCAACAGAGACAGAGATAGCAACAGATGATTTCAGAACAGCATCTACAGACACCCACTCTCAGGAGGGGAAACCTGTAAGGCCTGTTGCCTCGCCAGGAGCATGGACGCACAACCCCCCCACCTTTTTTTTTTGAAAAATCGGACATGTCCTCCCCTCGCACAGCCTAGCTTTCCTTTAAAAACCCCGCCAAGATGCAAAGGAGGTCTTGTAGCTCTAGCCAATAGCAGTCAAGTCCTGTATGCAAACGAAGTCTTGTAACTCTAACCAATAGCAGCCAAGTCCTGTATGCAAACGAAGTCTTGTAACTCTAACCAATAGCAGTCGAGTACTATGCAAACAAAGGCTTGTAACCCTACCCAATAGTAGTCCTGCTTTTCCCACACCCTGCTCTTCCACAACCAATCGAATGCCTCCACTCCCTATAAAACCCCACGTCTGAGAGGAGTCTGAGCGACTTCTCTGGCCCCTCCTGTTGGACCGCAGAATCTCACCTGGGAGCCCAAATAAACTCTTCGCATTGGATCTTCCTGTGCTGGCCTCAGTTTCTTCATTTTAAACTTGGCGAGAACCCAACAAACCTTACAAAACCTAATTCAGTTCCCAAGAACCTACTGGTATTACCCTTCGAAGGAAGAATGGTCTCCACTTCACAGACTGACTTTCAAGGCCCAAATCAAACAGGAACCGACAGGATCAGGACTGGACCCTAGGTTTGGCTGACATCACTATCTCCCTTATCGCAATGAGGCAGAGGCCCCTTGAAGATGTCCTATTGCAAGAGCTCCAAAGTATCTAGTAAATGTAGGTCATTTTGCCTAAAAATACATTTTCCCCCTTGTCCTTGCAGCTGCTCTGTAAGTTTGGGCTGTAGCCTGATGCTCAGCTACACCAGCCCTAGCCAACTGCTGGTCAACAGATTACAGGGTTGTGACCCTTGGAATTTGAAGGCATTCTACACACAGTGTCTCTTCCAGGTGCTTTTTCTTGTCAACCATTAAACCACAAACAGGCCAAGTGACAAAGCACACAGTTCCTTCACACGTTCATTCCTTTCCCCTCCCGCTTCGCCTGATGCAGAAGAATTTGTCAGTCAAATGTGAGCATTACAAGAATATGCAACAGAAAGAATTAGAGAACTCAGCAATCCAAAAGCTGCTAAATGAGGGTTTTCTGCATTTTTTGGGGTAATGTAAAGCAGTTCCAAGAAAAGTGAAGTCACAGCCTCTGCAGCTTATTTTCAGTTCTTAGAAAAGAGCCAGTGTCAAAGGGGAAGCGGCTCTGCCCTAGCACACAGACTCCATTGTCTGGCGGGGGGGCGTTTGCTGATAAACCAGCTTGGATTTGGCACCAGAAACCCAAAACCTCTGACATGTTTTCATTTGGTGATGTCAAGAAGGAAACACAAGCCGAAGCAGTGAAAGTTACTAACATTCAGAGAAACCACACAGCTCAGCTAACATGCTGGGGTGACACCCTTCCAGCACTGAGCCACCAGCAGTTTTGAGGGGACTGTCAGAAAAAACACAGTGGCCTCCTTTTCCTACCCCACACCCACCCCCCACATTCCTGAGATGTGTTATCACTCAGGCCACCATGTAAGCCCAACCAGCATTTTTCAATGGACATTATTTACCAGAAGTTGGGGGAGGACAAACGGGGCAGGATATGGTACAGGTGGTTTTTGGCAGCTTGGGTCTGCTTTCTGGCATACAAGCAGGTTTCGCCACAGTAGGCTAGACTTCAGGTTAAGATCTTGGGGGTCTACTACACATCCAGCTCAGGGGCTACTACCGGGTGCCCTATAATAATTTTGTGAATAAGGTTTGCATTTTTTTTTTTTTTTGGAGACAGAATCTGCCTTCATCATCCAGGCTGGGGTACAGTGGTGCTATCTCAGCTCACTGAAATCTCCGCCTCCTGGGTTCAAGAAATTCTCATGCCTCAGCCTCCAGAGTAGCTGGGATTACAGGTGTGTGCCACCATGCCTGGCAAATTTTGTTCTATTTTTAGTACAGACGGGGGTCTCACTATGTTGCCCAGGCTGGTCTCCAACTCCTGGCCTCTAGTGATCAGTCCTCCTTGACCTCCCAACATCGAGTGACCCAGCCAGGGAGAGTGCCTAAGGAGACATGATGATGAAGTGTAATTCGGTGTCCCAGATGGGACACTGGAACAGGAAAGGACATTAGGAATAACCCCCAGAAATCTGAATGAAGTACAGACTTGGGTTAATAAAAGCATCTCAATATTTGTTCATTAATTTTAACAAATGCACGGTACTAAAGTAAGATGTTAATAATAGGAGAAGCTGGATACAGGTACATGGGAACTCTTTGTACTATCTCTACAATTTCTGTCTCTCTGTCTGTCTCTCTCTCTCTCTCTCTCTCTGTGTGTGTGTGTGTGTGTGTAGACAAGCAAGATGTACTGATCCTCCCAATGATAATGATTTGGTGCTTGCCAAGTGTCACATACCATGTAAAAGTGATGTACACATATCTTCATTTATTCCTCACATTAGTGCTATGAGCTGGGCATTATCTGCATGTTACAGATAAAGACACTGAACAACAGAGAGGCTAGGTACCTTGCTCATAGTCACATGGCAAGGTTAGTGGCAGATAAAGGGCTCAAATTGACAGGACAGCTCAGCAACATTGCCTCAAAAATCCCAAACTGTGAACATAAAACAGTTCAAAACAAGCTTCATCTGGGCAATGAAAACAAGGCCTACTTTCCAATCTGTCCTGCTTTAAAAAGAAAAGAGTTTAAAAGCACAGCATAGGCCAGGCACAGTGACTCACACCTGTAATCCCAGTACTTTGGGAGGTTGACGCAGTCGGATCACGAGGTCAAGAGATTAAGACCATCCTGGCCAACATGGTGAAACCCCGTCTCTACTAAAAATACAAAAAACAATTAGCCGGGCATGATGGCACGTGCCTGTGGTCCTAGCTATTTGGGAGGCTGAGGCAGAAGAATCGCCTGAACCTAGAAGGCATAGGTTGCTGTGAGCCGAGATTGCGCCACTGCACTCCAGCCTGGTGACAGAGCAAGAATCCGTCTCAAAAAAAAAAAAAAAAAAAAATTAGCTGGGCGTGGTGATGTGAACCTGTAGTCCCAGCTACTTGGGAGGTTGAGGCAAGAGAATCGCTTGAACCCAGGAGGTGGAGGTTGCATTGAGCCAAGATCACCACCACTGTACTCCAGCCTGGCAATGCAGCGAGACTCCATCTCAAAAAACAAACTAACAAAAACCACAGCACAACCAAGAAGGCACTGGCAACACTCAGTGCTGGAGAGGATGTGGAACAGGAACTCCCCTTCATTGTTGGTGAGAATGTAAAAGCAGTCTGGCAGTTTCTACAAAGCTAACCATAGGTTTACCATATGGCCCAGCAATTGCACTCCTAGGCATTTACTCCAATGAGCTGGAAACTTAACGCCCACACAAAACCTGGCCATGAATGTTTACAGCAGCTCATTCATAGTTACCAGAGTGGAATCAAGTAAGATGTCCTTCACTAGGTGGATTAGGTAAAACTATGGTACATCCATACAATGCAACATTATTCAGTGATAAAAAGAAATGAGCTGGCCAGGTGTGGTGACTCATGCCTGTAATCCCAGCACTTTGGGAGGCCAAGGCAGGAAGACTGCTTGAGCCCAGAAATTAGAGCCTGGGAGTTCCTGCCTGTAGTCCTAGCTCCTCAGGAGGCTGAGGTGGGAGGACTGCTTGAGGTGGGAGGACTGCTTGAGCTTGGGAGGTTGTGGCTGCACTGAGCCGTGATCGTGCCACTGTACTCCAGCCTGGGTGACCTCAGTGACCGGGCAAGTCCCCATCTTAAAAAAAACAAAAACAAAACACCTCAAATAAATAAATAAATACATAAATAAATTAGCCAGGCGTGGTGGCACACAGCTATAATCCCAGCTACTCAGGAGGGTGAGACAGGAGAATCACTTGAACCCAGGAGGCGAAGGTTGCAGTGAGCAGTTAATTGCACCACTGTACTCCAGCCTGGGTGACAGGGTGAGACTCCGTCTCAAAAAAAAAAAAAAAAGTCCCTAAGGAATTCTTCAGGTTTCTATCTTATAATAAACATGGGCATTTATTTAAAAAAAGAGAAAAAGAAAAAGAGCTAATAAGCTGCAAAAAGACCTGGAGGAGTTCAGAGACAGTGGCTCACACCTGTAATCCCAGCACTTTGGGAGGCTGAGGTGGGAGAATTTCTTGAGCCCAGGACTTTGAGACCAGCCTGGGCAACATGGCAAAATCCCATCTCTACAAAAAATACAAAAAATTAACCAGGCATGGTGATGCACACCTGTAGTCTTAGCTACACAGGAGGCTGGGATGGAAGGATCACCTGAGCCTGAGAGGTTGAGGCTGCAGTGAGCTGTGATTGTGCCCTTGTACTCCAGCCTGAGTGAGATTAAGACTGTCTCAAAAAAAAAAAAAAAAAAAAAAAAGACATGGAGGAATCTTATATGCACAGCAAATTAAAGAAGCCAGTCCAAAAAAATTACATACTGTATGATCCAACTATATATTCTGGAAAAGGTAAAACTGAAAAAGAAAGATCAGTGATTATCAGGGGAGGGGAGAGAGCTTAACAAGGAGAAGCCAGAGGATTTTTAGGGGAGTGAAACTATTCTGGATGATACTGTAATGGTGGATATATGTTATTATGCATTTGGCAAAATCCACAGAATGTATAAGAGGAAGAATGAAGCCTAATGTAAACTAGACTTCAAAAAATGTAATGTTGGTTTATTAAATGTGTCATCCTAATAAAAGATGTTTGTTCACAGGTGGAAAAACTGGGAGAGTGGCATGTGAGTGTGGAGTATATGGGAACACTGTAGTTTCTGCTCCATTTTTCAGAAAACCTAGAACTGTTTTTTAAAATCTATTTAAAAAAAAAAAACCCATACAGCATATTAAACAATTTATTAGAGGTAGAATAGTAATAATCCAGGCAAAAGTCTATAACCATGTCAGAACATAATCTAACTCCCTTGATATGTACAATCTCAAAAAATCAGGCATGGGTACTGTAAGGCTGGCTGCCTTGCTGGGAGCCGACTGGACACGCCCCTTTCTCTCTGCGCCTGAAAACTACGTCACCATTCTGAGCACATTACTCAGCATTTGCCCTCTACACGCGGGCTCCCCGTACCGGTTTCCGCATTCCAATCTCAGCCCTGCACCCGCCGAAATTTTTAAAAAGCCTGCCAAAGACCTGCCCTATGGCAAGCTTGCCCCATACATCCTCAACCAGCCCCTCATCCATGCCCAGTCCCTTCATATCCAATGAAATTACCTCCTCTTTGTTTCCCCACAGTCAATCAGCTACCTCCACTCCCTATAAAACCCCATGCCCCAAGAAGACAAGCGCGACTTCTCCGGCCCCTCCTGTCGGACCGTAGAACCTCGCCCAGGAGCTGATTAAATTTCTTTATTCCAATAACTGGCCTCAGTTGCCTCATTTAAATCTCAGTTGCTTCATTCAAACCTTACAGGTACTAAGCAGACAGCAGAAACCCAACATTCAAATCACAGCCAAGTCATTCCATACAAAAAGACAAAAGAACTCTAAACCAGGAGGCTCACCGTGTCTCACTCAAAGTTATAAAGCAGAAGTTTAGCTAAGGCCTAAAAGGCATCCCTAATCTTGATGTTTTTCATTTCAACAAGAAATTCTGAAAACATCTCAAAATCTGAGTGATGGAAGAAGGTATCACCTTCTCTAGCCAAGGGAAATGAATAGAGTGGTGTCTAAATGTTTGAGTGGTGTCCGAAGCAGAAAGGGAGCTATTGTCTTTCGGGGGCCGCTGAGCCTGCTGTTAGGAAATGCCATTTGACTTGCAAACTGGTTATGGTAGTTGCTGATGAAGAAGATGAGGAGCCATGATGTCATTCCTTTTTTACACAGTCTGTCTTCCTGCTCACAACCACACTTCAATCACCACGGGCAATGACTGAGATAAATTTTGCATTGTAAAACAGGGATGCAGCAGTAACGGAAAAAGAATCACCATGCATAAAATTTGGAAAAGGCAACATAAGACCTCTGTGTCTGAGAGAAAGAGAGAGAATTGACACACACATACCAGGAAGAAAAAAGCATCTGCTTTTCATCAGCAAACACAGGCAAAGCAAGGGGCAGCAGAGGCTATCACTGAAGTATCCCAGGATTTAAACATTCCTACATCCAGACTCCTCAGTCAATCAAAGCAAGGCTCTCCGAAAACCTTTTGAAAAATACGCATTGAAAAATATCCATGAAATCCACATCATTATAAGCTTTAAATCGTTTCAGGATTTTGGTTGTTTTTAACGACAGTTCCAATGTCATCTAAGTAATATACCTGTGTAAATCTTCCACTTCCAGTTCCCACATACTTTCACGGATGGGATTATCAGAAAGGTGTGTCATCTTCACAGCCTGCAGGCATGGCTTCGGGCTGCAGGCCTGTACCACTCCCATCACCATCACGTGCTTTCCTAAAAAAAGAAGGAAACCCATAGTAATGTTCTTTTTTTTTTTTTTTTTTTCTTTTGAGACAGTCTCACTCTGTCACCTAGGCTGGAGTGCAGTGGCGTGATCTCGGCTCCTTGCAACCTCCGCCGCCTGGGTTTAAGCGACTGTTATGCCTCAGCCTCCTGAGTAGCTGAGATTACAGGTGTCTGCAACCATGCCTGGCTAATTTTTGTATTCTTAGTTGAGACAAGGTTTCGCCATGTTGGCCCACCTCAATCTCCCAAAGTGCTGGGATTACAGGCGTGAGCCACCGTGCCTGGCCATCTTCTTTGGTTTCTGATTTTACTAGGCCAAACAAAACCATCACGTAAACTGTAATCATGACCAAGGAATGGAGGAGACACTCCCATCAGAGTATGAGTTATAATTAGACAGGCTGCTCTGAAGCAGGGGCAGAAAACTTCAGCTTTCCTCTAATCCCGTTCCTTGCTCAAAGCTACAGAGTATGTGACTAGTCTCTGTGCACAGGACACATCCTCTTTCTGCAGACACCCTCTGACAGTTACCAAGCAAATCCAATTTTCCCTCTATGTTGCCAGAAAGGCTGGGCAGGCAGCCCCTGCCCCACTGTTGCAACTGCCGGGACCTATCCCTGCCACCTCCAGCACATACAAGCAAATCCACACAAGGGCAGGCTGCCACCCGGATGAACTAATGACATATTAACTGTGACACTCGCTTCCCATTCCCTTGGGGAAGTGACTCTCCTTCAAAGCAAAACTTGGCCAATCTCAACCACACAAAACCCAATTGTGTAAAAGAAAACTCCAAACACTGCAGGAAGGACAGGCCTGGTGCCAGCCCCACTGCCTGCCCCTGTGAGGCTGCTTCTATTGCACTGCATGTGGGGCCTGGGGCTTTAAGCAGGAAGCCAGGCAAGCTGACCCCTGATCCCGCCATTCAACCTCAGGCAGGATGTGCTCAGGTTTCTCAGAGCTCCTTCCCACAATCCACTTGGGTCTCTCGGTGAGAGGCTAGTTCTGAAAATGCACTTACTGTCCCCTCTGAATGGGCTTAAAGGGCAGGTAGGCCTGGAACCCATAGAAGTAGAACTGAAGGCCCAGGAAGAGAAGAACAAGTCCAAGGACATTCCAACCAGGAGAGGGGAACAGGAGCTCTACTAGGAAGGCACACACAGCCAGCCGGATGAGCTCAAAGGCATGCGATGAGACAAACTGGCCCTGTAGGTTCTACCCACACCCTGTCCCACTCCAAAGCGGCTCTCCACTCTGTCCCTCCCTCTCCTTTCAGCATCCCCACCTCCCAGTTGCCATGATCACTCCAATGGTTCCCAGCCCATGTTCTGCCACCTTCCTCCACTTCAAAACCACCCCCACCTCACAGCTGCAGTCAACATTCTGGAATCCACCTCCTGCCTCCAGAACTCAGTTGATCACAGCACGATCTAGGTAAGTGTGGTTTCTCTGCTTCTCCTGCAAAGAGCAGCTTGAGGACAGGGAGAGCTTCTCAATCAACTCAGCATTTTCAACACCTTCGGTTTAAGGAAACAAACTCCTGGATGTTCCAGAGGAAGAGGCAGTGGAGGAATAGCACTAGAGCAGCAGTGCAGTGAGCAGAGGTCAAGGCCACGTTGAAGCAGGCAGGTCCTTCCAAACAGCCACTGTGGCTCATCAGGATAGAGCCCTCCTTCCTTCCACCGCTGCCCCAGCCAGGCTCCCCAAATGCACGAGGCTCTATTCCCTCCAAGCCTTTGCACAGGCTGTTCCATGCAGCTGCATAGTCTCCTGCCACTGCACCCAGACAGAGGGTGCCCAACTGTCCTAGTTTTAACACTGAAAGTCCCACGTCCCAGGACCCTCTCAGTCCCAGGCAACCCCGGAGGGTTGGTCCTTACAGGCAACTCCAGTGCAACCCTCAGCGCTGCCTCTTCCAGGAAGCCTTCCCTGAGCCCTCAAGCCTGGATCAACTGTCCCTCGTTTGCGACACCTGGCTCTTGCCTGCAACGTTACTTTGTGTTTTAGTGGCCTGCTTGCCTCCCTGCCTGAAGGCAATGTCTCAATTTTGTCAAGCTGGACTTGGTATTAATTAACAAGAGGAAATGATATAGCCCTGCCAGCTGGTATTCAGGTCAGTGAGTATGTCAGACAAGTTCACCAATGCCCATTGGTTCAAACAATGAAGTATTTACTAGATGCCAGGCTTATGCCAGGACTGAGACCAGACAGAAGACTGCCCAAGCCTGCCTGCAAGTGGCTTTGCCTGCAAACCAACACACCAAGCAGCATGGGTTATGTGTTGGGCAAAGGCTAAAGCAAAGGGTTGGCAAACATTTTCTGTAAAGGGCCATATAGTAAATATTTCAAGCTTTTCCCACCATAGGGTCTTTGTCCCAGATACTCAACTCTAACTGTAGTGGGACACTGGCTGAGGCATTCTGTAAATTACCAATGTATTCCAATAAAACTTTACTTATGGTGGGGTGCAGTGTCTCACACCTGTAATCTCAGCACTTTGGGAGGCCGAGGCAGGCAGATCACCTGAGGCGGGAGTTCAACACTAGCCTGATAAACGTGGAGAAACCCCGTCTCTACTAAAAATACAAAAAATCAGCCGGGCATGGTGGCGCATGCCTGTAATCCCAGCTACTTGGGAGGCTAAGGCAGGAGAATCGCTTGAACTCAGGAGGCGGAGGTTGCGGTGAGCCAAGCACCACTGCATTCCAGCCCGGACAACAAGAGCAAAGCTCCATCTCAAAAAAAAAAAAAAAACTTTACTATGGACACTGATGTTCGAATTACATATACTTTTCACATGTCATTTTTTTCCAACCATTTAAAAATGTAAAAACTCACCAGGCACAGTGGCTCATGCCTGTAATCCCAGCACTTTGGGAGGCAAAGGTGGGTGGTTCACTTGAGGCCAGGAGCTCGACACCAACCAGTCTGGCCAACATGATGAAACCCCATCTCCACTAGAACTACAAAAATTAGCCGGGCATGGCGGTGCACGCCTGTAATCCTAGCTACTCAGGAGGCTGAGGCACAAGAATCACTTGAACCTGGAAGGTGGAAGCTGCAGTGAGCTGTGACTGTGCCACTGCACTCCAGCCTGAGACACAGAGCGAGGCTCTGTCTCAAAAATAGTAAGAATAAATAAAAGATTAAAAAGCATTTTTAGTTTGCAGGACATGTGAAAAGAGGAGGCCTGTAGTTTGCTGACCCTGTCCTAGACCAGCGCTGGGGCTGAGGGCAGGCAGACAGAGGGAAGGCTGAAGGGCAAGGTGGTGGGGGAGGGGCAGAAGCATGTTTTGCACCCTCACTATGAGCCAGGCTTAGTGTTAAGGCAGTTGTTTACTTACTGAATCTACACAACAGACAGGAACGATTAGCTCCTTTTTACAAAAGAGTACAAATTCAGAAAAGTTAACAAAAGTGCTCCAGGCAGCTCAGCTGGGAAGGGGTGGAGTCAGGAATTCACCTAAGCCTGTCTGAATCCAAAGCAGCTCTGGCCAGACCACTGACCTATCTGCCTCTAATTAAGACTCCAAGACTGAGCAGGAGGGGCCCTTAGGAATGAAGTGATCTTGGCCTGATCTCCCAGCGGAGGGAGCCGAGGGGAGGGAAGGCCCACATATCCTCAGACCTCCTCAGCTTAGACCTCACATCTCTAGAAGCCCCCGAGGGCCACTCAGCACCTTGTACATCCTCACGGCTCCCAAGGGATCAGTGATCCTCCGGGACACATGTTCACTGCCTATCTCCCAGCAGGCTTTATCTGGGTCTCAGCTGCAGCCCAGTGCTGCATATGGGGGGCTGATGTGTAACACCTGCTCCATTGACATCTCAGTGAATAAGTGAGATGGATGTCCACTGCCTGACACTCAAGACAGTTGGTTCTTGGAGCACTTATGTGTCAGGCACTGGGCCAGATGCTGAGGATATAGTTGTCAGGACCACACAGCTGTGGCCTTCCAGAAGCTCGGTCTGGCCCAGTGGTTCTCAAAGTATGGCCCCCAAACACCAGGCATGGTGGTGCAGGCCCGTAGTCCCAGCTACCCAAGGAGGCTGAGTAGTAGGATTGCTTGAGCTCAAGGCCAGCCTGGGCAACACACCTATCTCAAATAAATAAAACATTTTAAAAAGTCCAAAGTAGACCAGCAGCATCAGCCTCACCTGGGAGCTGGTTAGAAACGCAATTTCCAGCCCCACCTGGACCTCGTGACTCAGGAACCCTGAGGGTGGAGCCCCAGCCATCCCAGCGTCAGCAGGCCCTCCAGCAGAGACATACAGACTCAAGTTTGAGCATCAGTGGCTTAAGAGAGGAAGCAGGCAGGGCGCGGTGGCTCACGCCTTGTAATCCCAGCATTTTGGGAGGCCAAGGCAGGCAGATCACTTGAGACCAGGAGACTAGCCTGACAAACATGTCGGACTAGCCCAACAAACATGGCGAAACCCAGTCTCTGCTAAAAAAAAAAAAAAAAAAAAAAAAAAAAAAAAAAAATTAGCTGGGTGTGGTGGCACACGCCTGTAATGCCAGCTACTCAGGAGGTTGAGGCACAAGAATCGCTTGAATCCGGGCGGTGGAGGCTACAGTGAGCCGAGGTCGTGCCGCTGCACCCCAGCCTGGGCGACAAAGTGAGACTCCCTCAAAAATAAAAATAAAAAAAGAGGAGGCAAACGTAAATGAGCTACAGCCCAGGACAGTTCAACGAAGGAGCAGTACAGGAGGGTCTCCCGTTCCCAGGGGTTAGGGAGGGCTTCCCTGAGAAAGGTACATTTGAGTTGAGACGTTAAGGACAGTATTTCCCAAAACTTGATGATGAAAAAGGAAATCAATTGGGGGAGGGGGCTTGTGACAAACGCAGGTGCCCGGGTCCCTCCCCAGAAGATTCCCACTAGGAGGTGGAAGAGTCCCAGGAAAAAGGGACTGCAGGTGATACCTAGCATCATCAGATCAACCTGACGGAGGAGGGACCGGAGCAAGGGTACCCGGGCGGGAACCGCAGGGGCAGAGGCCCGGAGGTAGGCCAGCGCCGCCGCGCCCCGCCCCCTTTCTAGAGTCAAGACCGGGTTTGAAGAATCTGGCCTCGGCAACTTTTCGGCGGACAGCAGGCAAGAGGGCCCCCGGTGAGGCCCGGGCATTACCTGGGACGAGGCAGGGCCGCCCGCGCAGCACCTCGGGTCCCGCAGCAGCGCCTCGCCGCGGTCCGCCATTACCACCGTGCCCTGCATCCCCACGGCCGCCAGCTCCAGCGGCTCGCGGCCTGCCGCCGCCCGCGACAGCCGCCACGCTCCCAGGATGCCCTCCGCGTCGTGCCGCAGCTGCTCTGCCAGCACCTTGAGTGGCGGCGACCTCGGCAGCCGCACTGCCATGAGGCCGCCTAGGGAGGAGTCCGCGGCCGCCGCTATTCCGCCACGCCGCCGCCGCTATTCCGCCACGCCGCCGCTTTCCCGCCAACTTTGAGAAGTAGCGGGGCCCGGCCCGCAGCCACCAATCAAGAGCGCGCTGGCAGAGCCGGCCAATGGTCGACGTCAAAAGGCGGGAGTGCCTGGCGGAGCGGCCCTCTCTATCAGCCAGGAGTGCCCATGCGTAGAAAAAAGTAAATAAACGCCTGAAAGTTGTAGATAACACCGAAGAAACGCCTGCAAGTTAGGAATGAATGAAAGAAAGGAGTAAATGAGAATAAATAAGGGAAGACAGAGAGGTAAAGAACTTCCTCTTGGGCCGGGCACGGTGGTTCACGCCTGTAATCCCAGCACTTTGGGAGGCCGAGGCGGGTGGATCACGAGGTCAAGAGATCGAGACCATCCTGGTCAACATGGTGAAACCCCGTCTCTACTAAAAATACAAAAAATTAGCTGGGCATGGTGGCGCGTGCCTGTAATCCCAGCTACTCGGGAGGCTGAGGCAGGAGAATTGCTTGAACCCAGGAGGTGGAGGTTGCGGTGAGCCAAGATCGCGCCATTGCACTCCAGCCTGGGTAACAAGAGCGAAACTCCGTCTCAAAAAAAAAAAAAAACTTCCTCTTTCAACGCATCTCAAAATTTGGCGTGCACACAGATCACCTGCAAAGTGTCTTTATTCATCCTTACATTGCCTTGTTTTGAGGTTAGTGAATACTTTAAAGAATGAAGAGCCTGTGTTCATAGGGAGTGGTCAGGAATCCAGTCAGGAGGTAAGGCTGGAGAGGGAGAAGGGAACAGCTAGAAAACTTGCCCTTTCTTTATTATTTTCATTTATATTTTAATAGCATCAAATACTTTTAAGGTTAACAAAATATATTGCTATGTTTCACGAAAGAAATACACATTTATTGTAAAAAAAAATTAGAAAAGGAAAAATGTACAAGAAAATAATTGTCAAAACCGCTTATAGATAGCCACTGTTAATTTGGGGGTGTATTAGCCTTCAGGTTTTAAAGTAAGTGTGTGTGTGTGTGTGTGTGTGTGTGTGCGTGCGTGTATTTTTTTGAGACAGGGTCTCATTCTGTTGCCCAGGATGGAGTGCAGTGGCACGGTAATGGCTCATTACAGCGTCCACCTCCCGGGCTTAGGTGATTCTCCCACCTCAGCCTCCTGAGTATCTGGAACTACAGGTGTGCACCACCACGCCCAGCTAAATTTTGCATTTTTGTAGAGACAAGGTTTTGCCATGTTGCCCAAGTTGAACTCCTGGGATCAAGCAATCCTCCCTCCTTGGCCTCCCAAAGTGCTGGGATTACAGGTGTGAGCCACCACGCCTGGCCTATTACTGATATACAAAGATTGTTTTGTATATTGTTTTCACTTAATAATGAGCATCTTTCCATAACAGCAAATATCCATCTGCTTTCTCTTGAATGACTGCATAATACAGGATTTGTCTCATCACATATTAAACCAATATCCTATAGTTGGACATTAAGGCTATTTCCAATCTTTTACTTTATAAATATAACCACTGTGGACCTACTTAAAAGCTAAATCTTTGTGCACATCTTTCAAATAAAATTCCCGGGCCGGGCACAGTGGCTCACGCCTGTAATCCCAGCACTTTGGGAGGCCAAGGCGGGTGAATCACGAGGCCAAGAGATCGACACCATACTGGTCAATATGGTCAAACCCCGTCTCTACTAAAAATACAAAAAAGTAGCTGGGCACGGTGGCATGCACCTGTAATCCCAGCTACTCAGGAGGCTGAGGCAGGAGAATTGCCTGAACCCAGGAGGCGGAGGTTGCGGTGAGCCGAGATCGTGCCATTGCACTTCAGCCTGGGTAACGAGAGCGAAACTCTGTCTCAAAAAAAAAATTCCCAAAAATTTCTCCCTAAAAATTGGAAGTCCCCAGTCAGCAAAGTCCACAAATCCTAAATCAGGCAATCAAAAAAGTCAAGGTCAGTTCTTAAGAGAGAATTTGGGGACAGGGCACGATGGCTCACGCCTGTAATCCTAGCACTTTGGGAGGCCGAGGTGGGAGGATCACCTGAGGTTGGGAGTTCGAGACCAGCCTGACCAACATGGAGAAAACCTGTCCCTACTAAAAAAAAAAAAGAGAGAGAGATTTTGAATTCCCAGGGCCTCCTGCAGTACCAGGCATTCAGAGAGTGTTCAGCAAGAACTTGATTTTTTTATTTTTTTTGAGACAGAGTCTCGCTCTGTTGCCCAGGCTGGCAGGCTGGAGTGCAGTGGCACGATCTCAGCTCACTGCAACCTCTGCCTCCCGGGTTCGAGCGATTCCCCTGCCTCAGCCTCCTGAGTAGCTGGGACTATAGGTGCACGCCACCACACCCAGCTAATTTTTGTACTTTTTAGTGGCCATATTGGCCAGGCTGGTCTCGAACTCCTGACCTCATGATCCACCCACCTTGGCCTCCAAACTACTGAGATTATAGGTGTGAGCCACTGCGCCCAGTCAAGAGTTTGATTTTTATAAAACTGAGCCAGGTCCTGTTGTAAGAACTTTGTAGGAAGTATCCCATATACCCCACAGACCCTGAAAAAAACTCTCTTCTACACAGGTGGGGAAACTGAAGCTAAGGAAGCTAGGTGGATTGACCACAGACTCTCAGTAGCCTCTATGAGGTTTTGCCTCTACATCTAATATGGTTTGGCTGTGTCTCCACCCAAATCTCATCTTGAATTGTACTTTCCATAATCCCCACATATCGTGGGAAGGACCCTGTGGGAGGTAATTGAATCATGGGGGCTGATACCCCCATGCTGTTCTTGTGATAGTGAGTTCTCACGAGATTTGATGGTTTTATAGAAGGCTTTTTCCCCTTTGCTCAGCACTTCTCCTTCCTGCTGCCATGTAAAGGACATGTTTGCTTCCCCTTCTGCCATGATTCTAAGTGTCCTGAGGCCTCCCCAGCCCTGCAGCACTATGAGTCAATTAAACCTCTTTCCTTTATAAATTACCCAGTCTTGGGAAGTTCTTTATAACAGTGTCAGAACAGACTAATACAACACCTCAACCCTGACCTATAAAGTAACCAGGTGCTTGGGCTGAGAAGGGAGCAGGAACATTAACCAAGAGAGAATCCAACCCATTCATGCCTGTTGGGTCCTCACTGATCTTCCCCCAAGGCACCTTAAGGCCAGAGAAGTGGTAGGGAAGGGAGAGAGGGTGAAGGCAGAAGCTCCCAGGCTTCTTGTGTGGGCCTGAGAATTCCCCATCATTTCTTTGGCCTCCAGATTCCCTGCCCACCACAAGCCCAACACCATGTTGCTGGCAGAGTGATCTTTTCAAAACACAAGTCTGAGCATATCAGCACTGGGTTTATAACACCTTGATGGTGTAATCCACACATCTGAAATGTGAGCATTCCTGGCAGAAGGAACTGCACATGGAGAGCCCAGACAGGGGAGAGGAAGCAAGAAGAATGTAGCAAACCGCCAGTAGTTAAGAATGGCTGGGACGCGGAGTAGAATGGAGGACTGGGGATAGATGTGTCTGGCCCTACATAACCTCATTTCTTATCCCCATTTTACAGGTGATGAAACTGAGGTTCAGGCCAATGATAAGCCTGAAGGCACATAGCTAGTGAGTGGTAGAGTCAGAACTTAAACCCAAATCCATCTGACCCCAAACTTCATGTATCTCGAACCACCGGCTCCATCTCACTGTTCACACTCTCGCCCACCTCGACCCATCAAAGTTACCTCCAGACCTTTGCTTGTGCTGTTCTCTGACTGACGTGCCTTCCCCTCAATTGCTCTCAGTTGAAACCTGGCACAGTCGTCAAGTAAAGAAGGACATGTTTGCTTCCCCTTCTGCCATGATTCTAAGTTTCCTGAGGCCTCCCCAGCCCTGCAGAACCGTAAGTCAATTAAACCTCTTTCCTTTATAAATTACCCAGTCTTGGGAAGTTCTTTATAACAGCGTGAGAACAGACTAATACGACATCTCAACCCTGACCTATAAAGTAACCGGCGCCTGGGCTGAGAAGGGAGCAGGAACATCATCAAGTGCCTGCTCACCAGCGAGACCTCTGCTATTCAGGGAGCCTTTCTTGAGCCCCACCACTGGAATTAACCTCTTCCTTCCAGACCAGTTTGCTGGTGCCCCTAATCCACAGTTTCCCAGCCTCAGTTCTACTGATATTTGGGGCTGGATAATCTTTGTTGGGGCTGTCGTGTGCACTGTAGGATGTTGGGCAGTATCCCTGCTCTCCACCCACTAGATGCCATGGCATCCTCAAGTTGCAACAACAAAAATATGTCTTCAGACACTGCCACTGTCCCCTACGGTGCTCAGTCACCTCTATGGAGAACCACTGTCCTAAGCTACAATACTCACTGATAAATAGTTGAGTCTGTGTCTATCTTACCAGTAAAGCCTGGGGTCTCAAACTAAGTTGTCAGCAGTAGACCGACAGGTAACCCTGGTGTAGCAGGGACAGACTGGCCTTCTAATGTCCCGGCAAAAGGGGTCCATCACACTCAGCAAATGATTGTCATGCAGGACTGTGGGCCCACTGTTGCTAGATCTGATTTTTCAAGACATTTTCTTTTTGTGTTTGTTTTTGTTTTAGACGGACTCTCACTCTGTCACCCAGGCTGGAGTGCGATGGTATGATCTCGGCTCACTGCAACTTCCACCTCCCAGGTTTAAATGATTCTCCTGCCTCAGGCTTCCAAGTAGCTGGGACTACAGGCGCCGGCCACCACGCCCGGAGAATTTTTCGTATTTTTAGTAGAAATGGGGTTTCCACCATGTTGGCCAGGCTGGTTTCGAACTCCTGACTTCAGATGATCCACCCTCCTTGGCCTCCCAAAGTGCTGGGATTACAGGCGTGAGCCACCGTGCCTCGCTCAAAACATTTCCATGTATAATCTCCATGTTTAAAAAAAAACGCTGGCAAGGAATTCAATTATAAAATAAAGGAACAAAAAACCATGTGCCCCTGAAAGTCATCTGTGGAATGACTCTCACATGTGATCTGCCAATCTGCAAACTCTCTCTAGAATGTGAGCTCTGCTCCAGGCACCAAGGCAGCCTGCGTGTCCACTAATTTGCAGCTCCTTAAATCTCCTACAAAATACCCTAGGGGCTATAGTGTTTCACCAGCTCCAGGAGTTGCAATCGACATCTTAAATTACAGTCATGAGCAGACAACTGGGGTCTGTTGACACATGTTGGGTTAGCCTCCCTTCCAGGGAGGATTATCCCCCCTCACCCACACTACAATCCATCACCCTCATGCTAAGGCCTGAAGCAACCCCATGTGCCAGCCTCCCCAAGCCCCACCTTCCCAGTGAGATCAAAGATCCTTGGAAGGGGGTTTCCTGCCACCTGCACCAGTGAGGACGCAGGTAATATGAGAGGAATTGTAGGCCCTGGCTTTACTCTCAACCTGCCCGTTCACTAGTTCCCAGGCCGATCAGGCCAAAATGCTTCTGGCTTCCAGAAACAAAAAACCCTACTGCCCTACAAAAATGGGTGGTTCTGGGCCAGGCGCAGTGGCTCACGCCTGTAATCCCAGCACTTTGGGAGGCCTAGGTGGGCAGATCATCTGAGGTCAGGAGTTCGAGACCAGCCTGGCTAACATGGTAAAACCCTGTCTCTACTAAAAATACCAAGATTAGCTGGGCATAGTGGCTTACCCCTGTAATTCCAGCTACTTGGGAGGCTGAGGCAGGAGAATTGCTTGAACCCAGGAGGTGGAGGTTGCAGTGAGCTGAGACTGAACCACTGCACTCCAGCTTGGGTGACAGTGTGAGACTCCATCTCAAAAAAAAAAAAAAAAGAAAAGAAAAACAAAAGCAGTTGTTCTGGAAGGTATCCATAGAGTGACATCTTCATAAGAGCAAAGGCTGTTAACTAAGCCCTTACTATGTGCCAAGCACCATGCCAGGCATGTCATGTGCAGAGACTCAGTTATTCCTCATGACAACCCTAAGAAGTAGATACTTTTCTTAAGTCCAATTTAGAGACGAGGACATTGAGGCTTGGACAGATGATGTGACCTGCCCCAGACCACAGAGCTAGGAGGTAGAGCCAGGGACCAATCCGCACCCTGGGAACCCTTACAAAGTCTTCCTCTCAGGTGTCTCTAGGTAATCAGGACAGTAGTTCTTAACATAAGGTCTCACTCCCTATCCAGGATTGGCACCAGGAAAGAATTCCCTGGGGAATTGTGTGTGTGTGTGTGTGTGTGTGTGTGTGTGTGTGAGTGTGTGTGTGTGTGTGTGTGTGTGAAACACAGGTTTTATGAAAATACACAGACACGCATTTTAGTTTTTTTTTGTTGTTTTTTTCAGATGAAGTCTCACTCTGTTGCCAAGGCTGGAGTGCAGTGGCGTTATCTTGGCTCACTGCAATCTCTGCCTCCAGGGTTCAAGCGATTCTCCTGCCTCAGCCTCCCAAGTAGCTGGGATTACAGGCATGCACCACCACACCTGGCTAATTTTTGTATTTTTTTAATAGAGTCGAGGTTTCACTCTGTTGGCCAGGCTGGTCTTGAACTTCTGACCTCATGATCCACCTACCTCAGCCTCCCAAAGTGCTGGGATTACACGCGTGAGCCACTGTGCCCAGCCTCAGACACACATTTTGAACTGTAGTTAATGAAATGCCTGCCAAAGTATGCAAAGGGGCAGTGGATGGAATTTCTGCAACGTACTTTGAAATGCAACAAGAAATAAAATAAATAAGGTGGATGGATGGGTGGATAGAGGGAAGGACACGTGGCTAGAGCTGAGAGGTGACTAGAGCCAACTGTTCATTGTGGAATCTGCATGGGGGGTGCATGGTGCTCACTGCATGGTTGTTTCAGTAACGCATCATCTGGGGACAGCTGTAGGTTCCAGGGCTGCAGCACAGCCTTCCTGCACTGGAATGTCTGGGCGTGGCACCCTAGAATGATTCTAGGACCCAGATCCCTCCCACTCAGTGACAAGCAAACTTCCTTTTCCCTCACTCACAGAATATCATCAGGTCACTGTGAAAGCTGATGCTTCTTGGTCTCTGATGCCCTTTTTTCTCCACTTCATGCAGGCCCAAGGCTGGCCTCAGGGGAGTGTGGGTAGAACAGGGTGAAGTCACACCTCACTGCCTGATGACTGACACTCCCGGGCCCTGTGCACCGATGGTGATGTCTGCAGCCCACGGCACACTGCCATGGTGTGAACAGAATGTTTGTGCCCTCTCCCCCCAAATTCATATATTCCACTGTATATGGTTAACTATAATTTATTGTATATTCTCAAAAAACTAGAAGAGGCCAGGTGTGGTGGCTTACGCCTGTCATCCAGCACCTTGGGAGGCTGAGGTGGGTGGGTGGCTAACCTCAGGAGTTTGAGATCAACCTAGGCAACATGGAGAAATCCTGTCTCTACAAAAAAATATGTATATATATTAGGTATGGTGGTTCATGCCTACAGCTCCAGTTACTTCGGAGGCTGAGGTGGGAGGATCGCTTGAGCTCAGGAGGTGAAGGTTTCAGTGAGCCGAGATTGTGCCACTGCACCCCAGCCTGGGTGACAAAGTGAGACCCCATCTCAAAAAACAAAAACAAAAACAAAACACTTTATAAGAGATGATTTTCAATGATTATAACACAAAGAATTGATAAATGTTTGAAATGGATATGCTAATTATCCTGATTTGATCATTACATGTTGTATGCATGTATTGAAATATCACTCTGTATCTCCTACATATGTACAATTATTACATGTCAACTAAAAATAAGAGGGAAAAAATATAAAAAGAAAATTTTAAAAAGGAAAGAAAAAGAAAATTCCCAATGTGAAGGTGTTAGGAGGTGGGTCTTTTGGGAGGTGGTTAGGTCTCATGAGCAAGGATGGAGCCCTCCCTCATGAAAGGGATTAGTGTCCTTATAAAAAGGGTCTCCAGAGAGCTCTTTTGCCCCTTCCACCTTGTGAGGACACAGTGAGCCAGAATTTGAGTCCTCACCAGACACTGAATCTCCTAGTGCCTCAATCTTGGACTTCCCCACCTCCAGAACTGTGAGCAGCCTGGGCACAGTGGCTCACACCTGTAACCCCAGCACTTTGGGAGGATCACATCAACCCAGGAGGTGGAGGCTGCAGTGAGCCATGACTGCACCATTGCACTCCAGCGTAGGCGACAGAGCAAGACCCTTTCTCAAAAAAAAAAAAATTATGAGCAATACATTTCTCTTGTTTGTAAGTTACCTAGTCTACAGTATTTTAACAGCCTAATCTGACTAACATGTCCAGCTCTCTGGAGGAATCTTTAAGCACAACCTCCATCTTAAATATAATAATAACAGTAACTGCTACAGGCCAAGCACGCTGCCAGCTGCTATGACTTAGTCCAGCTCATTTCCACAAACCCCTGCCAGAGAGCTATTTCTGCCCTCCCTTTATGGGAGAAAAATGACCTGAGGCTCAAAAAGGCACTAAGTCTACAGTAATCAAACCTGTGTGGTACTGACGTAAGAGCAGACACATAGAGATCCAGAGGGTAGAATGAGTGTCCAGAAACAAACCCATACATCTATTTCCAATGGCCCTTCCTTCCTTCTTTCCTTTTTTTTGTTTTTACGAAGTCTCGCTCTGTCACCCAGGCTGGAGTGCAGTGGTATGATCTCAGCTCACTGCAACGTCCGTCTACCAAGTTCAGCCTCCTGAGTAGCTGGGACTATAGGCATGTACCACCATGCTCAGCTAATTTTTGTATTTTTAGTAGAGACAGGGTTTCACCATGTTAGCCAGGCTGGTCTTGAACACCTGACCCCGGTTGATCTGCCTACCTTGGCCTCCCAAAGTGTGGGATTACAGGCATGGGCCACTGCGCCTGGCCCCCAATGGCTTTTCAACAAGGGCCAATAAGATCATTCCATGGAGAAGAATCATTTAATAAATAATGCCAGAACTATAAGAAAAAGAAGAAAGTTTGAGGCCAAGCACAGTGGCTCACACCTGTAATCCTAGCACTTTGGGAGGCCGAGGTGGGTGGATCACGAGGTCAGGAGTTCAAGACCAGCCTGGCCAAGATGGTGAAACCCCATCCCTACAAAAAGTTAGCTGGGCATGGTGGCAGGTGCCTGTAATCCCAGCTACTTGGGACGCTGAGGCAGAGAATTGCTTAAACCCAGGAGGTGGAGGTTGCAGTGAGCCGAGATCCTGCCACTGCACTCCAGCCTGGGTGACAGAGCAGGACTCCATCTCAAAAAAAAAAGAAAGAAAGAAAAGAAAGTTTGACCCCTCTGTTACATATAGAATGGATCAAAGGCCAAAATGTAAGCACTAAAACTGTAAAACTCTTAAAACAGAAGGGTACATTTTCACAACCTTGGGTTTGGCAACAGATCTTTAGAGATGACAGCAAAAGCACAAGCAATAAAAGAAGAAAACAAACTGGACTTTACAAAAGTAAAAACTTTGTGCATTAAAGGACATTATCCAAAAAGGGAAAAGACAGTTTACAGAATGGGGAAAAATATTTGCGAGTCATGTATCTGATAAAGGTCTAGTATCTAGAATATATAAAGAACACTTGAAACTCACTACCACCACAACAAAACAATTTAAAACTGAGCAAAGGACTTAAACAGACATTTCTCCAAAGAAGGTTTACGGTATGGTTTAGATGTTTTGTTCCTTCCAAATCTCTCTTCCAATGTTGAAATGTGGCATCATTCCAATATTAGAGGTTGGGCCTGGCGGGAGGTGTTTAGGTTACGGGGGCGGATCTCTCATGAATGGATTGGTGCTGTCCTCGCAGCAGAGAGTTCTCACTCTATGAGTTCCTTAGAGATCTAGTTTTTAAAAGAGCCTGGCACCTCCTCCCTCCCTCTCTCTTCCCCCTCTGCTTCCCTTCTGCCTTCCACCAAGAGTAAAAGCTTCCTGAGGCCTCACCAGAATCCAAACAAATGTTGGTGCCATGCTTGTAGAGCCTGCAGAACTATGACCCAAATAAACCTCTTTTCTATTTTGTTTTTCGAGACAGTGTCTCACTCTGTCAGCCAGGCTAGAGTGCAATGGCGTGATCATAGCTCTCTCTCTGCAGCTTCAGTCTCCCAGGCTCAAGTGATCCTCCTACCTCAGCCACCCAAGTAGCTGGGACTACACGCCACCTAATTTTTGGTAGCTAACTTTTTATTTTTATTTATAATAGATACAAGGTCTTGCTGTGTTGCTCAGGCTGGTCTCAAACTCCTGAGCTCAAGTAATATTCCCACCTCAGCCTCCCAAAGTGCTGGGATTACAGGCATGAGTCACTGCACCCAGCCCTCTTTTCTTTTCTTTCTTTTTCTTTTTTATTTTTTTGAGAGTGATTCTCATTCTGTAACCCAGGCTGGAGTGCAGTGGCTCGACTGCCTCAGCCTCCTCAGTAGCTGGGATTACAGGCACATACTACCACACCTGGCTGATTTTTGTATTTTTAGTAGAGACGAGTTTTCACCATGTTGGCCAGGCTGGTCTTGAACTCCTGACCTCAGGTGATCCACCCACCTCAGCCTCCCAAAGTGCTGAGATTATAGATGTGAGCCACCACGCCTGGTCTCTCTTTTCTTTATGAATTACCCAGCCTCAGGTATTCCTTTACAGCAATGAAAATGGACTAACACTGTATACAAATGGCCAATGAGCACATGAAAAGATGCTCAACATCATTAGTCACTAGGAAAGTGCAAAAAAGCATTAAGCTGAGTTCAAGCCTGGGTCTGACTCCACGGACCTGGGCTCCTGGGTCTGCTCCCTTCCTCTCGCCACACCTGTCCACATCTTCTAGGGGCCACTCTAGGGAGCTGAGGCAGCCAGACCTCCCAGAGGTGGCATGGTCACGGTGGGGCTGTAGATGATGAGATTCAGTCTTGGTGGAATCTAAAAACTCGATGGCCAATATCCCTACACAAACAGTCCTGGTCTGTTTGGGGTTGCTGCTGGATCCCAAAACAATGCCTGGGGCATAGCTGTTCAATACATATTTACTGACTGACGGAATGAATGAATGAATGAATGACAAGGTTATGGCTTGAGAGGAGCAACAGGTCAGGTTCCCAGGGAAGCCCACGGATGAGTGAGCAGGAGGTTTACTGGGGAGTGCTCTTGGAGGCAGCACCTGCATGGGAGCGAGGTGAGGACAGGCAGAGGAGCTGAGCTGCAATGCAGTCGCAACAAAGTCCTCAGTCATCTCTGGGGAAGTTCTGGAGCTGGACTAGTGCTGCAGAGCTGTCCTGCCTGGGGAAAGTGGGCCGGGCTTTTGTACTCCACATTCACCAGTCATTGGAGGTGTGCTGTCCCGTGGGGTGGGCGGTCTAGGGGACCATGCCCAGAGAGAGACTCAGCTCATCTGAACTCATATTAGGCCACCATTCAAGTGAACAGTCGGCCCATGTGGCTGTGGCTTCTGTATTAGTGCAGCTCTGAGTAGGGAAAGGTAGGAGCTATTTTTTGTTGGCCACAGGTCCCTGGACATGAATTGTCCACATTTTCCTCAAGTTTTTAATAAACCAAGAAGGAGACCTGCTCCATCACTGGCAGGACCATGAACTCCCTGCAAATACACTTGTTTGCAGTCCCCCACCATGTTCTTGTCATGAATTTCCTTTAAAAAGTTACCTTGTTTTAAGACAGTCTCACTCTGTTGCCCAAGCTGGAGTATAGTTGCATGATCATAGCTCACTGTAGCCTCAACCTTCTGGGCTCAGGTAATCCTCCTGCCTCAGCCTCCTGAGTAGCAGGGACTACAGGTGCACACCACCACACCTGGCTAATTTTTAAATTATTTGTAAACATGGGCTCATCACTATGCTGCCCAGGCTGGTCTCAAACTCTGGGGCTCAAGCGATCCTCCCTCCTTGTTCTCCCAAAGCACTGGGATTACAGGTTTGATTTACTGCACCTGGCCAAAGTTAGCTTTAATTCAGCACTTACTGTGTGCCTGGCACTGCTGTAAGTCTCTGCATACATTACCTCATTTGAGCCTCCCGATCACCCTGTACAATAGACATAATGATTGTACCCATTTTACAGATGAAGAAACTGAGATTCAGAGAGGCCAAAGAATGTGCTCAAAATCATACAGCTTGTGCAAGGAAGAAACTCATGTGAAACTCTGGCAGGCTGGCTCCAGAGCTTGTGTTCCTAATGTGTTAGGAATGTGTTCTCAGTCATTCATTCAGTCATTCAACAAACACTGGCCATAGGAATCAAGGTGGAGGTACATGGGGCTAGCAAGTCAGGAGCTCTGGGACCAACTGTTTCTCTGCCACTGTCTGGCTCAGTGGCCTTGGGCAAGACTCTGTCCCTTTCTGAGCCTCACTTTCCCCTTCTGTGGAATAAAGGGACTGGAGCATCCTAACTCACGCTTTTTTCTACAGAGAGGACCTCTGTCTACTACCAGACTTGATAATGAATTCCCCAAGAGTCCAATCTCTGGCCCTAGAAAGGGGGTTCAAG
This sequence comes from Aotus nancymaae, assembly GCF_030222135.1. NCBI lineage: Eukaryota > Metazoa > Chordata > Mammalia > Primates > Aotidae > Aotus > Aotus nancymaae. Next base: position 15,200,560 of record NW_026988463.1, read on the forward strand.
GAAATCCTCACACCCCACCTCCTGCAACAGCACTGGCTGACAGCTCCCCTGCTGCAGGTGAAAACATGGCCACAGATACGGATGAAACAAAACCCAACCCAAAAGCAAACGGCAACATTTATTGAGCACATACTCTGTGCCTTATGCGTCTCATTTCATCCTCACAATAACCCAGTGGAGTTGGCACTTTTCTTATACCCATTTTACAGAAGTGGGAGATTGAGATCCACAGAGTAAACTTACCCAGGTCAAACAGTGCAGAATCACATCTGCTCACATACAACCCAGCGTTCCCACTCCTGGGTGTCTAACCTAGGGAAAGAAAAAGTTAGATTCAAGGCTGGGTGTGGCATCCCACACCTGTAGTCCTAACACTTTGGGAGGTCTAGGTGGGAGGATCACTTAACCCCTGAGGTCAAGGCTGCGGTAAGCTATGATCACACTACTGCGCTCCAGCCTGGGCAACATAGCAAGCCCCTGTGTCAAAAGGAAGACTTACATTCACACAAAAACCTCTACATAAATGTTTAGAGCAGTCTATTCATCATCACCCCAAATTAAAGACAACCCAATTTAACAGAGGAATTTAATAAGCTATGGTACATCCACACCATAAACTACTACTCAGCAATGAAAAGGCGTGAACTACTGATATAACCAGCAACTCGAATGAATCTCAAATACTTTGTGTTGGGCAAAAAAAGCCAGACTCAAAAGTTCACATCTACAGGAATCCATTCATCTGACACTTGGGCAGAGCTAAAACTCCAGGGACAGAAAACAGACCAGTGGTTGCCAGGGGCCGGGAGCAGGGAAAGGGACAACCATAAAAAGGTAGGAAGAGGGAATTTTTTGGGGGGATAAAATTATTTCGTGTACCGATTTTGGTGGTGGTTAGACACTCTCAGCTGTGCTAAAATGTGTAGAATGGGGCCAGGCACGGTGGCTCACGCCTGTAAACCCAGCACTTTGGGAGCCTGAGGTAGGTGGATCGCTGAGGTCAGGAGTTTGAGATCAGCCTGACCAACATGGCAAAACCCTGTCTCTACCAAAAAATACAAAAATTAGCCAGGTGTGGTGGTGGGCATATGTAGTCCCAGCTGGGGGGCTAAGGTGGGAGAATCACTTAAGACGGGAGGTGGAGGTGGCAATGAGCTGAGACTGCGCCACTGCACTCCAGCCTGGTCAATAGAGCAAGACCCTGTCTCAAAAAAAAAAAAAAAAAGTTATAGAATGGCACATACATACCCAGAACAGAATCCCAGCTCCATGCAAATGACAACTTGTCACAGGTGGTGGCCCAGCTGGAAAACACTTTCTTCCTCTTCCGGGACTTTAGCCAAGAAAGCCCGGTGGTACCTAAGTTAAGTATCACAGAGAAGAGGAAGTGGAGAGTGACTGCTCAATGGATACAGAGTTTCCTTTCCTTGGGGGATGATGAAAATGTTTTATAACTAAAGAGAGGCGGCAGTTGCACAACACTGCAAATTTACTAAACATCACTGAATTGTTCATTTCAAATTAGTTAATTTTATGTGACGTGAATTTCACTTCCATTTATTAAAAATGGTTCCAGATCCAGCGCAGTGGCTCACACCTATGATCCCAACATTTTGGGAGGCCAAGACAGGAAGATTGCTTGAGCCCAGGAGTTCAAAACCAGCCTGGGTAACACAGGGAGATCCTCATCTCTACAAAAAACTAAAAAATTAGCCAGGCATGGCGATGTGTGCCTGTAGTCCCAGCTACTTGGGAGGCTGAGGTGGAGCACTTGAGCCTGGGAAGTTGAGGCTGCAGTGAGCCAGGATCAAGCCATTGCACTGCAGCTTGGATGACAAAACAAGACCCTGTCTCTAAAAAAATAAGTCAATAAAAAAGGTTTGAACCTCCCCCGCTCCAGCCCCCACAAAAGAAGTATCCAGAAATCAACCGACCTCCAAAACTCCAGTTCTTTCTACTGGAGACAGGGGAAAAAATGGGTTAAATATCACCCATCCCTTTCTCTCCAGGGAATTCCTCAGGGATTTCTTTCCCTCTGAGTAGTGTGACTTTATTTACACAAAAACTCTTCCAGGGAATAAACAAGAAACTCAAGCCAGTATATTGTTGTACCCTTTTTTTCAAAATAACCTCAATTCTGTGAAAGTGGAACTGTTCTAGAAAATCGAGACCACGCATCACTCCACGTGTTTGCACAGAAAGAAACAAACCTTCCGAGAAGTGCGCTGAATCTGAACACCCGATTTCATGGGGAAGGAAGGAAAGCAGGGGACATGAGACGTTGAAATGCGCCCCCCAGGGCAGCAGGGGCACTTTTCTGAGTGCCTTTGGGACAGGGTTAGGTGCGGAGGCAGGGGATGGACAAAATGAACACCTGCCAAAGCCCCAAAGCAGTTTCTCTAACCCAGAATGCCCTGACCACCAGTGAGGGGGAGTTTCCCAATTGTCCTGGGATGAGGTTTTCTAGGGGGCCTAACCCCCATTGAGGTTCACTGAAGTATACAGCGTCCCCACACTGGAGATTGCTTCTGAGGGACTCGAACCTCAGCCTTGCAAAACAATGACACTTGATTGAACCCAGCTGGGGACAAAGGAAGTGTGAGTCAGCCCAAGAATTTCTTTTAAAAGGCCGAATGAAGGAGGCCCCAGCTGCTGGACTGGGAGACAGAATTTGCATGAGCCTGGGGCTGGGTTCTGGGCGACAACCCCCTGAGATGTCCTCAGGGATCTGTGGGCAGCAAGGCCTGGCTGCAAAGGGTCTGGAGGACAGCCCCTCTGCTAAGGTGTCTGCTGCCAGGGCAGAGGGCTTGGGGGAGCTGGAGAGGCGAGGCTCCAGGAGGGGTGGCCAAGTAACTCCTTGAGCCAGTAGGGAAGAAGTCCAGCTGTGTACAAGCGTTACCCTGAGTCACACCACCGCCCTGCCAGGAGGTGTGATGTGATCCTATCTTACAGAGGGGAAGACAGTCTAATTTCTGCACTCAATGAGTGCTCACTGAATGCCTGGGGTGTGGCAGTGAACAAAACCAACAAAGACCCTGCTTTTATGGAGTTTATAATCTGGTGAAGGCGGGGAGAGAGCAAGAGACAGTTTTGGGTGCTGAGCACATGCAGATGAAGGAAATAAACTAGGAGGGAGGGGGAGAGGGGCTTATCTGGGCAGGCTCCCTCTGCTGAGACCTGAATGACGAGAAGGGGCTGGTGGCCTGGGGAAGGGCACTCCTACCAGAGGGAATGGCGAACGTGAAGGCCTTGCGGCAGGAGCGACCTGGTGTGTACGAGGAACAGAAAGACCAGTGTGGATATGCAGTGGTTGGGGAACAGCAGTGACGCGGTCAAGAGGTAGGTGAGGCAAGATCAGGTAGAGACTCACAGGCCACTTAAAGGAATTTGGATTTTGTTCTAAATGCATCAGGAGCGGGCATTCTCTGGAGCAGGGAGAGAGAGAAAGAGAGAGAGAGGCTGGGTGCCATGGCTCACATCTGCAATCCCAGCACTTTAGGAGGCCAAAGTGGGAGGATCACTTGAGGTCAGGAGTTCGAGAGTAGCCTGGCCTACATGGCGAAACCCGGTCTCTACTAAAAATACAAAAATTAGCCGGGCGTGGTGGTGGGCGGCCTGTAATCCCATCTACTTGGGAGGCTGGGGCAGGAGAATTGCTTAAACCCGGGAAGTGGAGGTTGCAGTTAGCCAAAATTGCATCACTGCCCTCCAGCCTTGGCAACAGAGGAATATTCCATATCAAAAAAAAAAAAGAGAGAGAGAGAGAGAGACATGATCTGATTTTCATTTTCAGTAGACGCCCCTGGCTGCCGGGTGGAGATGACTGGGCTGTGGGGGAGAGGAGCGGAGAGACCAGCCAGGAGGCTGCAGCTGCGGTTTGTCTACTCCCTACGGCCCGATGAGGGGACACAAAAACAGAAGTCGAGGATGGAGCCAGGGTTTGGGGCTTGAGCAACTGGATCCATGCAGGTGCCCTTGCCTGATACAAAGATAGTTTGAGCCAGAGCACTCAGCCAGGAGCTGGCTAGACGCCCCCTTCCCTGTGCTGCCCACCCCCCGGAAGGCCCGGAGTGTTCATGCCAGCATTCAAGGACCTCCACACCCCTCTCTCCTCTTGCCTCTCCATTTTGACCTCACACTTCCCCCTGGCCACAGAGCTCTTCCCTCTCTCCTGACGTGCCGTCCTCGGTCCCAGCTCCACACCATTGCTCACGCTGCTCCTGCCCGAGGGTCCTTCCTCCTCCCTTGGCCTGAGTGGAAGCCTGAGAAGGGCTTGATAGAGCAGCGGCTCTCAAGCTAGCACATGCCTGGACTTGCATTCCTGCCAACCACCTCCTAGCACGTGATCCTAAGTACATTTTAACAGGACTCAATTTCTTCATCTGCCAAATAAGAGCGAAAATTTTAGTACCAACCATGTGGGGGTAGTTTCAGGGTTAAAGAAGCAGCACTCATTCATTTCACTCTGGAGCAACAGAAATGCCAACCATGGCTAGCCAGTGTTATTTCCTAGTGGCACAGAAATGGCATGGGGGCTGGGCACGGGAGCTCATGCCTGTAATCCCAGCACTTTGGGAAGCTGAGACGGGAGGATTACTTGAGCTCAGGAGTTTGAGACAAGCCTGGGCAAGATAGGGAAACCCTGTTTGTAGACAAAATTTAAAAATTAGCCAGGTGTGATGGTGCACACCTGTGTTCCCAGCTACTCTGGAGGCTGAGGTGGGAGGATCATTTGAGCCCGAGAGGTAGAAGCTGCAGTAAGTGTGACCGCGCCACTGCACTCCACCTGTGCAGCAGAGCAAGACCCTGTCTCAAAAAATAAAATATAAAATCAAAATTTTTAAAAAGCATGGGGAAGCAACCACTCTTTGCTATCTCATATGGCTATATGGAAAGTGAAAAGGTTCTGGCCCACTGGGAGGACCGTCTCCTTCATGGCCAGGTCTCCAGAGCCTCCCAGCGTCTACCCACTGGCCAAAGAACAGCCACAAGCACGCGATCATCCCTGCCCCCTCCAAGGACTTCCTACTCTGCTTTTACAGTAAGGGACCCAAAGCCCAGAGTCACAGTGGATATGCCATGAGTGGTTCCTTCCCAAGTCTTTCTGGCCAGTGGGGCCCTGGTGATACCTGAGATACCGGACAGGGACTGGTGTTTTGTTTTAAATGCAACAGGGACTCTTTGGAGGGTTTTAAGAGAGACAGAGGAGAGGCGTGATCTGATTTTCACTTTTAATACAATGAAGGTGTACCCACATTTCCCAGGACAGCTCTGCCCTACCCAGTCCCAGTAATGTGACTTCCATCAGACTCCCATGGGCGGCTTCATGCCATACATGCCAGGAATGATGGGGCTTGCAGCCAGCTGGGGGTCAGGTGTCCTGCCTTCACCTACATCCTCTCTACACTCTGCAGCCAGAGGCTTGAAAAGGGGAAGCCATAGGCCAGACCTAGCCTAGGCTGTTGTGCCCAATGCCACTGCTGTGTGATGTCTGCTGGAAAATGAGACCATGAGGTTTACAGGAACTGGAGTCTCTGACTAGCATTGAATGTGAAAGCAAGACTCACATGCACGTACACTCAGGCTTGTACACAGACACAAGCAGACACAGAGGCACATGTACTCACATACACATAAGCACAGATAGACACATGTACACACGTGTCTGCATGACTCCGTACACAGGCATGCATACACTCATCCACTGGTGCATACACCACGAGGTGCAGGCACACACATGCACGCACACGGACGCAAAGGCTCCCAGACCCCTCTCATGTGGTCTGCCCACCTGCAGCCATAGGCTTGCTCTCCCTGGACCTCAGGGCCACTCACATTCCCAGCTCCTGCCAAGAGATACACCCATTTTCCACCAGTGGAAACACACACACACACACACACTCAAGATCCCAGGCCTATGGTCTCCAAGCAGCTCTGCACACACAACGGAGCTGCTTGTACGTGGGCTCCTTCTCACAAGGCTGCCAGGCCCCACAGTTGGGCGCACATGCACGCAAGCACACACAAGCATCCATTCTCTCTCTCTCTCAGAGTTCACAGAGGTCAGCCTCAGAAACACAGAGAACACCATGCTCAGCCCACTCTGACTGCAGCCAGTGGGCCTTTCCCGGCCCCTCACTGCCCCAGCCTTACCTGGCATCAAACGTCACACTCCTGGACTTCATGCAAGTGTACCCTTGGCCTGGAACACCCTTCTGCCTGCTCTTCCCCCGTCCCAACATGCCACATCACCAGCTGTCCCCTGCCCATCTACCAGAAAGCTCCCAGCAGTCACAGGGCACTAAAGTGTCAGGGGACCTGGGCCAGCTTGTGCGTCTCCATGTCTTAACCTCTCTGGACCTCAGTGTCCTCATTACTAAAATGAAGGTCATTATCAGCATCAGACTCACCCTATTTCCTTGAGAGGGGTTTCATGTCCAGCCAGCCATGTAGGAGGGGCTCAGGAAAAACTCATTACAAGAATGACAATGGGCCTGGTGTGGTGGCTCACATCTGTAATCCCAGCATCTTGGGAGACCAAGGAGGGAGGACTGCTTGAGCCAAGGAGCTCGAGATCAGCCTGGGCAACATAGTAAGACTCTGACTCTATAAATAAAATAAAGTAAAATAAGATAAAATAGGCCAGGCATGGTGGCTTATTCCTGTAATCCTAGAACTTTAGGAGGCCGAGGTGGGTAGATCACTTGAGGTCTGGAGTCTAAGACCAGCCTGGCCAACATGGTGAAAACCCTGTCTCTATCAAAAACACAAAAATTAGCTAGGCATGGTGGTGGGCGCCTGTAATCCCAGCTACTTGGGGAGCTGAGGCATGAGAATTGCTCAAACCCACAAGGCAGAGGTTGCAATGAGCCGAGATTGTGCCATTGCACTCCAGCCTGGGTGACAGAGTGAGACTCTGGCTCAAAAAATAATAATAAAATAAAATAATTTGAAATTAAAAAAAGACTGGGCTCAGCATATTATGTCCATAATTGTAGCATTCTGGGAGGCTGAGGTGGGGGTACCGCTTGAGCCCAGAGTTGAGCCCAGCTTGCAAAACATAGCAAGACCCTATCTATACAAATAATAATAATAATAATAAAGTTAGTTGGGCATGATGGCATGTGCCTGTGGTCCCAGCTACTTGGGAGGCTGGGTGGGAGAACTGCTTGAGTCTGGGCAGTCAATGCTGCAGTGCACCATGACTGCACCACTGTGTTTCAGCCTGGGCAACACAGCAAGATCCCATCTCAACAGATATACAGGTAGGTAGGTAGATAGATAATAAGCCAATGACAATCATGTCCACGACAGACTGAGACCCTGTCATGTTTAAAGAACACTGTGTGGTCTCCCAGCAAACCCAGCAGATGAGAGGGCTCCCATCTCTCAGATGAAACAGGCCCAGAGGGCAACAGTGCCTTCTCCAAGGCCACTGGGGTCTGCAGCAGAGCCCACCCCTCTTGATCCCAGCCCAGTGCATCTGTCGAGGGAGGCAGCTCCAGGCATAAGCCTGCTGGGGCCTACCCAGTGCAGTTCTGGGAGGCCCCTGGCCCACTATACTCCCCACACGTACTGGAGGGGTCCCTGGCCAGCTGGTGTCAGGGTTTAGTGAGCAGGGGAGCCAGGAGCTGCATGGTGGGCACAGAGGTGAAGACACAGAGGCCCAGAGACGGGGGAGATTTTACCAAGGGTGTCAGTTTCCTGAGGCCGCAAGTAACAAGTTATGAACTCAGTAGCTTAAAATAATAAAACTTGATTTTCTTACAGTTCTGGAGGCCAGAAGTCTGAAGTCAAGGCTTCAGCAGGGCCCTGCTTCCTCCAGAGGATTGAAGGGAGGCCCCTTCCTTGTCTCCTCCAGCTCTGGTGGCTCCAGGCATTCCTTGGCTTGGAACTGTGTGATTCCAGCCTCCGCCTCCATCTGCACAAGGCCTCCTCCCCTCTTTGTCTGTGTCCCAAATCTCCCTCTGCCTCTCTCTTCCAGGAACACCTCACCTTGGATTTGGGGTCCACCAATGTTCTCCTTTCCAGATCCTCAGATCCTTAATGACATCTTCAAAGCTGTTTTTCTAAATAAGATCACAGTCACAGGTTCTGGGGGTTAGAATGTGGATTTATGTTCTGGGGGACACTTTTAACTTATTACACATAGAAAGCTAGCAGTAGTGCCAGGCACAGCTCTCCCCTCATTCCAGCCTATTCTGGGATCTCATTAAGAAGACCAGAGTTGGCCGGGCGCGGTGGCTCAAGCCTGTAATCCCAGCACTTTGGGAGGCCGAGGCGGGTGGATCACGAGGTCGAGAGATCGAGACCATCCTGGTCAACATTGTGAAACCCCGTCTCTACTAATACAAAAAAATTAGCTGGGCACGGTGGCGCGTGCCTGTAATCCCAGCTACTCAGGAGGCTGAGGCAGGAGAATTGCCTGAACCCAGGAGGCGGAGGTTGCGGTGAGCCGAGATCGCGCCATTGCACTCCAGCCTGGGTAACAAGAGCGAGACTCCGTCTCAAAAAAAAAAAAAAAAAAAAAGAAGAAGACCAGAGCTGGGCCAACAGAGAGCCGGGAGCCTCCTGGCCTGGCCTGGAATCCTGGCCTTGCCTCTTACTTGCTGTGGGACCTCAGGCAAGGAACTCAGCCTCTCTGTGCCTGTCTCTTCACCTGAAAAATGGGATGACAGTTCTTACCTCATAAGGGAAATTAAATGAGTTGATGTAAAACATAAGAATAGTGGCTGCCTGGAGCCCAAAAAGCTCACAGCAAAAATTTGATAGATCAATACAGAAAATGGTGTCTGGGTCGGATGTGATGTCTCATGCCTGTAATCTCAGCTCTTTGGGAGGCCTAGGCAGGAGGATCACCTGAGATCAGGAGTTCGAGACCAGCCTGACCAACCTGGAGAAACGCTGTCTTTACTAAAAATACAAAATTAGCGGGGCGTGGTGATGCATGCCCGTAATCCTAGCTACTTGGGAGGCTGAGGCAGGCAACTGCTTGAGCCCCACTGCACTCCAGACTGGGCAGCAAGAGTGAAATTCTGTCTCCAAAAAAAAAAATTATCTGTGTGTGGTAGCGGGTTGCACCATTGCACTCCAGCCTGGGCAACAAGAACCAAACAAGAAAGAAAGGAAGGAAGGAAGGAGGAAAGGAAGGAAGGAAGGAAGGAAGGAAGGAAGGCAGGCAGGCAGGCAATAGTGTCTGGACACCCCAGACCCTTAGTAAGTGCTAACACTGCCTGAGGGCAGTGTCCATCTTCTGGAAGATTCCTTACCAAGCATGTCTCTGAGTTCCCCTCCTCATACCTTTGGCCTCCTGGAGAGAGACAGTGGAGGTCACTATTGTTCCCACTTGTCAGATGGGAACACAGCCCTGGAAGTGGGGCAGCCCCAGACCTGGTATCCCGGCCCCAGTTGAGGGTCCCATATGATGGGTCCCAGAATGGGTTTGATCCCCAACATCTTTGAAGCAAAATGAGAAACCAAAACAAGTGAGTAGGTTTTTCAAAAAGCAGAAGCTCATCTGGGGCACAGGAGAGCAGAGAGTGGTGGAATGCATGTATGTGTATATGCATGTAAGTGTGTATGCATGTAAGTGTGTATGTATGTGTGTATGCATGTACGTGTATATGCAAGCATGTATATATGCATGTAAGTGTGTATGTGTGTAGGTATGCATATATGTTTGCATGTGTGTATGGTTTTTTTTAAAAGAGATGGGGGCTCGCTGTGTTGTCCAGGCTGGTCTTGAACTCCTAGCCTCAAGGGATCCCCCAGCCTCAGCCTCCCAAGATGCTAGAATTCAGGCAGACCCACCCTACTCAGCCCCCATGAGGAGCGGTACTTGAAGGGTGGCCTGGGGCCAGCGGCACTGGCACCACCTGGGGACAGGTGAGGAATGCCCATTCTCAGGCCCACCCTGGCTACTGGAGCTCCACGTGGGTGCTGCAGGTGACAATGGTGCCTGCTGATGCTTAAGGACCACTGGCTTTAGGGGTGCAAAGTACAGATGGGGGAGGCGGCCCCTGGGGACTTGAATCCCATATATGACACCTCACAGTTGTGTGGCCACTTCCTGTCCCTGGGCATGCATCCCGCAGTGAGTTCTTAAGCATCCAGAGCAGCACCTGGCATTTCAGCTACCAGCTTACACCTCATGATAGGAGCTGACACACCTGCACCAGCTAATTATCTTTCCTTTCAGGAAGGGATGAAAACCACAGATAGTATTTGGTTTCTTCACAACTTAGTGCTTGGCACATTTTTAAAATTGGTAGTTAACTCTACCAATCCCTCCATACAGCAGCAGCCCCCAACCTTTTAGGCACCAGGGACCAGTTTCTTTCTTTCCTTCTTTTTTTTTTTTTTTTTTTGAGACGGAGTCTCGCTCTGTTGCCCAGGCTGGAGTACAGTAGTGTGATCTTGGCTCACTGCAACCTCCACCTCCCAGATTCAAGTGATTCTCTGCCTCAGCCTGCCGAGTAGCAGGGATTACAGGTGCCTACCACCATGCCTAGCTAATTTTTGTATTTTTAGTAGAGATGGGGTTTCACCATGTGGCCAGGCTGGTCTCAAACTCCTACCCTCAAGTGATCCACCCGCCTCGGCCTCCCAAAGTGCTAGGATTACTGGTAAGAGCCACAGTGCCTGGCCCAGGGACCAGTTTCGTGGATGACAATTTTTCCATGGGCCGGTGGGTAGGGGATGGTTTCAGGATGATTCAAGCATATTACACTTATTGTGTACTTTATTTCTGTTATTATTACATTGTAATCTATAATGAAATAATTCTATAACTCATCATAATGTAGAATCACTGGGAGCCCTGAGCTTGTTTTCCTGCAATGAAATGGTCCCATCTGGGGTAATGGAAGACAGTGACAAAAGATGGCCAGTGCCCTCAGGCAGTGTTAGCACTTACTGAGGGTCCAGCAGGGCATCCTGACACAATTTTCTTTTTCTTTTTTTTTTTTGAGATGGAGTTTCATTCTTGTTGCCCAGGCTGGAGTGCAGTGTTGCGACCCTTAGCTCACTGCAGCCTCAGTCTCCCAGGTTCAAGTGATTCTCCTGCCTCAGCCTCCAGAGGGGCTGGGATTCCAGGCGCCCACCACCACGCCCAAATAATCTTTTGAATGTTTAGAAGAGATGGAGTTTCGCCATGTTGGCCAGGCTGGTCTTGAACTCCTGACCTCAGGTGACAGATCATCAGGCATTAGATTCTCATAAGGAGCATGCAGTTTAGATCCCTTGCATGCGCAGCTCACAATAGGGATTTGCATTCGTATGAGACTCTAATGCCAATCTGACAGCAGGCAGACCTCAGGCGGGAATGTAAGCGATGGGGAGTGGCTGTAACACAGAAGAAGCTTCATTCACTCACCTGCTGTTCACCTCCTGCTGTACAGCCCGGTTCCTAACAGGCCACAAACCAGTACCAGTCTGTGACCCCAGATATGGGAACCCCTGCCTCCATATTTATATTTTTAAGTCTGCTGATCTTTGAAATTCTCAAATCGGGGAACTGGTGCTGAAGAGGTCTGAGTTTACTGTAACCCTTTCACAAGTTGATGAACTAAGGCTCCCTGACCCACGCCCATCCCTGGAGGCACAGGAGCTTGCTCTTTGGACCCTCCTTGTGCTGCCCCCACAGGAAAGAACGCTTGATGTCCATGGAAATCTTGTTGAGCTGGCCCGAGCAGGGAAACAGGAATGGGGAGCTCTGGGAGCCCGGCCATCCCCAGGCTCCTCCCCTTGGGTCTGAATTCTAGCCCTGGGCAAGGCACGGTGGCTCACACCTGTAATTCCAGCACTTTGAGAGGCCAAGGCGGGAGGATCACCCTGAGTCCAGGAGTTAGAGACCAGCCCGTAAACATAGTGAACTCTTGGCAGTGGGGACTCCCAAGGAGCCAGGACATGATCGGCCTTGGGTCTGAGAAGGTGCTGCAGGGATGCTAACAGCGACAATTGCAGAAATACCGGGCACCATTCGTGGTCATCAGCTCGGTACCAAGGGCTTGGTACTCAGGCCTGCTCTGCAAAGGGAGGATGGTGCTATCACAGCTCACTGCAGTCTCAACCACGCAGGCTCAGACGATCCTCCCACCTCAGCCTCCAGAGTAGATGGGACTACAGGCATGTGCCACCACTCCCGCCTAAATTATATAATTATATATATATAAATATATATATATATATAGAGAGAGAGAGAGAGAGAGGGAGTGAGTAGAGCTGAGGCTCTCTATGTTCCCCAGGCTGGTCTTGAATTCCTGGGCTCAAGCATTCCTCCTGCCTCAGTCTCCTAAAGCGCTGGAATGACAGGCATTAGCCAATGCCCCTGGCCGACATCCCCTCCCTTTTTTTTCTTTGGAGATGCAGTCTCACTCTGTTGCCCAGGCTGGAGTGCAGTGGCGCAGTCTCAGCTCACTGCAACCTCCGCCTCCCAGATTCAAGCGATTCTCCTGCCTCAGCCTCCCAAGCAGCTGGGATGACAGGCCAGTGCCCCCATGCCTGGCTAATGTTTTGTATTTTTACTAGAGACAGGGTTTTACCATGTTTGCCATGAAGGTCTCAATCTCCTGACCTTGTGATCCACCCGGCTCGGCCTCTCAAAGCACTGTGATTACAGGTGTGAGCCACCTCACCCGGCCGACGTCCCCATTTTTACAGCTGAGGAAACTAAGGCTCAGAGAACTGACACTGTGGGTCCGAGATCACAAAGCCATTAAGTGGCAGAGCTGGAATCCCAGGAGTGGGGAGCCTCAAAGCCCGGGACAGTTCCAGACTTCGGGGCCTCAGGGCACTCCCATAACCATTATCCAAGGCACCCCCGAGACCTGACCAGGGCTGAGGAGGGGTAAGGCTGTGGATCCTGGAAGTCTGGTTAACCTCCTGCTTCAATCCTTCCTGGTGGTTTCTGGCTGCCCTTGGAATAAACCCAAACTCCCCCACGTGACCTGCCAGGCCCCTGCCTACTTCTCCAGCCCCAGCGCCTTCCTGTCCATCACTCACAGAGCTCTGGCCATGCAGGCCTTTCTGTTCCTCCAGCACACCAGGCTCAGTCTCACCGTGGGGCCTCTGCATGTGCTGACGCTGTGCCCAGGACACTGTTCCCTCTGACATTCACATACCTGGCTGCTCCTCCTCTTCCCATCTGAGTTCAAACATGGCTTCTGCCGAGAGCCCTCCCACCCCCACCGTCTGGCTGGTCTAGATTCCACCCCTTTGCCATCATCCTCTGTCATATCATCTCATCATTTAATTTCCTCCAAAACATCATTCTGCCTATATTAATCTTATTTGTTCATCACTTGTCTCCCCCTACAATGGAACATGAGCTCAGTTCTGCAGCCTATGAGGTGAGGGCTTGGGTCTGAATTCTAGCCCAGGGCCAGGCACGGTGGCTCACACCTGTAATCCCAGCACTTTGAGAGGCTGAGGTGAGGGGATCACTTGAGTCCAGGAGTTAGAGACCAGCCTGGGAAACACAGTGAGTCCTGACTCTACAAAAAATAAAAAATTAGCCAGGTGTGGTGGTGGGTGCCTGTAGTCTCAGCTACTGAGGCAGCTGAGGCGGGAGGACTGCTTGAATCAGGGAGGCTGAGGCTATAGTGAGTTATGATCATGCCACTGCACTCCAGCCTGAGTGACAGAGACCCTGTTCGAAAAAAAAAATTGCATTGTGAATAGTCTATATAAGTCATAATAAGGTTAATAAAATGAATTTTTGTATAATTCAGTTGGTCATAATTATAAAGAAGTTATAAGAATCTTTCTAGAGATGTGTCTGTAACATGTATCTCTAGAAATACATCTCTAAAATCAGTAATACAAAACTAAATGATTGGTTAAAACAATATTTTTTTTTAGACGGAGTCTTGCTCTGTCACCCAGCTTGGAGTACAGTGACGCAATCTTGACTCACTGAAACCTCTGCCTCCCAGGTTCAAGTGATTCTCCTGCCTCAGCTTCCTGAGTAGCTGGGATTATAGACACGTGCCACCATGCATAGCTAATTTTTTTATTTTTGGTAGAAACGGGGTTTTGCCATGTTAGCCAGTTTGGTCTTGAACTCCTAACCTCAAGTGATCTGCCCTTGGCCTCCCAAAGTGCTGGGATTACAGGTGTGAGCCACCGTGCCTGGCCAAAAACAAGATTTTATTACAAATATTGACTTATTCTTAATGCAAGAAGTTTTTTAAGTTTTTGAATTCCATAATGTGTCTCTTTGCCGTTCTTCACATTGATACCTCTTTTGGAAAGGCCTTGAATGACAGCTCTCTCCTTCACCTTTTCTTGGCTCCTGTAACTTTTACTAATTGTCTAAAGTAAGGGAGAAAACAAATAAGAAGTATCTTTTGAACATTTAAAAAAAAAATTATGAATTCCAGCCCCGTCTCCTTCCAGCTGCGAGTCTCCTGGGCAAGTGACTTTACTTCTCTGAGCCTCAGTTTGCTTATCTATAAAATGGAAACAGAAACCCTTCCTCACTGTGTGGCAGTGAGAGAGTTAGAGACAGATTTAGACGCGGTAACGGCCGCGAAGCACACGGGTGCTTAATCCCACTTGCTGGCTCTATCGCCTTCTGCAGACATTAGATGACAGTTCCGTTTCCCGGTCTTGCTGTACCCCACCCACCCCCCTCCACCCCTCTCCAGCCACCAAAGTTTCATTTCTTGGAGGCAAAACAGAGGTGTGCGGCCACAGCAAATTCATGGTCTGCCAGAGGGGGATTTGGGGGTTCACCTATGCTACCTGATTTCCAGGCAAGTTGCCTGGGCATAGCAGTTCCAGACACAGGCCACGTTCCAGACTCCGGACGGCAAGACTGAAGAGCGAGCCCACTTGGGTCTGTTTCATAACATCTCTGGCTTCATCTTCTTCATCTGCAAAATGGTTTCACATTCCTGGCCTGGGAGGCTCCCGCTTCTGGGAAGAGCCACATAAGCAGCACTCCTTTCTGCTGCTGTCCTGGTCTCTTCCTTTGTCCCCAGGCGGTGAGGTGGAGGGAGTCACAGGGTTGGCGCACACACTCCGGACCGATGGATCTGGGAGCAGCAGGAGAGGCAGCGCTCCGTGCAAGGCGGGCTTGGCTGAGCTCAGCTCGCCAGCATCAACAGATGGCCCTGTGAGGAAGGGACAGAGCACAGTCAGACATCCAGAGAGCAAAGGACTGTGTCCCCAGTAAACAGCAGCCAGGCGGTTAATTGAGCACTTGCTATGTGCCGAGAATTCTAAGGACTCAGCTCGCATTTCTGCATTCATCCTTACAAACAACCCCATGAGGTCTGTCTTTAGAGGCAAGGAAACCAAGGCACAGAGAGGTGACACAGTGGCCCACATCACAGCAGGGCAGTGTGAAGATTCCAGCCACAAGCGTGGGACCCAGGGAGGCACGCCGGGTCACTCAGCTCCACGGCCCTTCAGGGAAGAGGATCTAAATGAGGAAATAAATGTTGAGAGTGAGGCAGTGGAGCGGGTGGGGGGAAGGGAAGGGGCTATCCGTCCCCAGCAAGGGGACAAGGACAGGGGACAGGGCGGGTGGGCGACCAAGGACAGAGGCCACTCAGAGGAGACCTCAGGGGTCACTAACTGCAAGGGAAGGAGCAGGAGACAGGAGGAGAGTGGTCTGTACCGCAGGCCCAGCCTGTATCCGCATGCTGGGCACAAGAGGGGCGCCAGGCCCCTTCTGGAAGGTGGTGCCGCAGCTCTCAGCCGGCTGAAATGCTACGCTCCCTTTGAAGCAGTAATCCCTCTTGCTGGAACCTCTCCTAAGGAAATTCTCCTTTTCCTCCTCCTGCTGGGGGCCAAGGAACAAAGCGGGCGGCTTTGTCTCCTGGCGACCAGAACTGGAGACCACACGCATTTCCTGAGAAAGGCAGGGCTGCTGCAGTGTGAGGCGCCTGCATCCCGCCCTAGCACCTGGATGGGAGGGTGTGTTGGGGGTGAGTGTACAGGAGATGGGGTGGGGGAGGGGAGGGCTGAGGGGCACCGTGGGTGGCCAGTACCCCCGACTTGGCTCATGGTTCATTAACCATTCTGAGTTCATCTGCAACCCTACATGGGCTGGATTTTTGTTTATGTTATTTTATATGCAACTTTCTGTCAATGTAGAACCCAGAATCGTGTGCGTGTGTGTGTGTGTGTGTGTGTGCGTGTGTGTGTATGTCTGGAATGTTTTTAACGGAGGCATAACCTATACAGTAAGAGTGCACTCATCTTTTTGGGTTTTTATTTTTTATATTTTTGAGGTGGAGTCTTGCTCTGTCTCCCAGGCTGGAATGCAGTGGCATGGTCTCGGCTCAGTCAGCCTCCCCCACCCAGGTTCAAGCGATTTTCCTCCCTCAGCCTCCCCAGTAGCTGAGATTACAGGCACATGCCATCATGCCCAGCTAATTTTTAAAAAAATTTTTAGTAGAGATGGGGTTTCAACATGTTGGCCAGGCTGGTCTCAAACTCCTGACCTCAAATGATCCGCTCACCTCGGCCTCCCAAAGTGCTGAGATAACAGGCATGAGCCACCGCACCTGGCCCTTTTTGGTTTTTAGGCTAGTCAAGTGCAGTAGTGAGAAAGGGGAGAGAGAGCAGGAGGAGCTGGATCTGTAACTGCCTGTGAGAACATTGGCTGAGATAACTTACTACCTTCCACCAGCCAAGTGCACTCATTTAAATATGCAGCTTGCATGTTTTTTTTTTTAAGAGCCAGGGTCTTACTCTGTCACCCAGGCTGGAGTGCAGTGGCACGATCATGACTCACTTCAGCCTCCACCTCTTGGGCTTAAGCAATCCTCCCATCTCAGCCTCCCAAAGAGCTGGGACTACAGACTGTGTGCCACCATGCTAGGCTAGTTTTTGTATCTTTAGTAGAGATGGAGTTTCACCATGTTGGCCAGGCTGGTCTCGAACTTCTGACCTCAGGTGATCCTCCCACCTTGGCCTCCCAAAGTGCTGCAATTACAGGCGTGAGCCACTGCGTCTGGCCTTGGGAGCTTTTTACACAGGTGTACAGCATGACCC
This sequence comes from Aotus nancymaae, assembly GCF_030222135.1. Classification (NCBI taxonomy): domain Eukaryota; kingdom Metazoa; phylum Chordata; class Mammalia; order Primates; family Aotidae; genus Aotus; species Aotus nancymaae. The sequence goes on from NW_026988463.1 coordinate 15,217,567, forward strand.
ACATCAAATTCAGACCTTGGCTACTCAAAGTATGGTCCTCAGACCAACAGCACTGGCCTCTCCAGGGAGCACCTTCTGGGTCAGAATCTGGATTCTACTGAATGAGACCTCAGGGAAGTTATGTGCTTGGTAAAACAGGTGTGCTGGCCGAGGACGCAGATGGAAGCCCCTAAGCCTGAGGGCTGATGCCTGGCCCCGGGGCCTAGAAGAGGCTCTGAGGTGCTGCCATCTCACCTGCCACCAGCATTTGGAGACCCCGCATTTCACGATTCCCAGGAGAGCCTTTCCAAACCAATCAATTCACCGATGAGGGGAAGGGACCATCCAAGTTCCCACAGCAGGTCACTAATAGATCCAGGGCACCAGTGGCCCCAACCAGGCCTCTTACCCCAGGACTTTGCTACTTTGTACCTCAATCTACCCATCTGCAAATAGGCATGGAGATCTCCATCCAATCCGCCTCCCGTAGCAGTGGGAGTGTCCTGCAGACACTGAGTCTTGTCCTCATGTGGTGGCGGTGCCTGGCACTTTCTCAGGCATCTCCCTGCCTGTCTCATTGAAGCCACGCAACCAGCCTATAAGGCAGGAACTGTTAGTATCACATTAATATCAACATATTAACATCAGGCCGGTAGCGGGGGGGTGGCTCATGCCAGTAATCCCAGCATTTTAGGGGGCCCAGGTAGGAAGACTACTTGATCCCAGGAGTTGGGAGACCAGCCTGGCCAACAAAGCAAGACTCTTGTCTCTACAAAAAATTGGCCGGGCACGGTGGCTCACACCTGTAATCCCAGCACTTTGGGAGGCTGAGGCAGGCAGATCACAAGGTCAAGAGATCGAGACCATCCTGGCCAACATGGTGAAACTCAGTCTCCACTAAAAATACAATAATTAGCCAGGTGTGGTGGCACGTGCCTGTAGTCCTAGCTACTTGAGAGGCTGAGGCAGGAAAATTGCTTGAAGCCAGGAGGCAAAGGTTGCAGTGAGTCAAGATCACACCACTGCACTCCAACCTGGCGACAGAGCAAGACTCTGTCTCAAAAAAAAAAATTAGCTGGGCATGATGGTTCATGCCTGTAGTCTCAGCTATTCAGGAGGCTGAGGTGGGAGGATCACTTGAGCCCAGGAGGTCGAGGCTGCAGCAAGCTTTGATTGCGCCACGCCACTGCACTCCAACTGGGGTGAGAGATGGAGATCCTGTCTCAAAAAAAAAAAAAAATCCATAATGATGTCAATAATATTGTGCCATTTTACAGGAGAGAAAATAAAAGCTCACAGAAGTTAAGCAACTTGCCTGAGAAGCTACAAAACAGGGCAACCGAGACTTGAACCCAGACAGTCTGACTCCAAAGCCCTAATTAATTTTAACCTAAATCTCCAGGAAAATGAGCAACATAGGATGTCCAGCCCTCCGGCAAACTAGTTTAAGAAAGAAAGTGTCTTTCTTTTCTTCTGTACTTGGGGTGGAGGTGGGATTGGGAGGATAAACAACAATCATGCATGCACAGGATTTAAACAAAAATTCAAAGCATCCAAGGACTTCACAACAAAAAACTGGTTTCCCTCCCACCTCATTGCCAGATCCCAGTGATCTTGCCAGAGGCAACCTCTTTGATTCATCCCTTGTGTGCCTTTTCAAGATACGCTCTGCACAACCTGACACACCTGGACACATAAACTGCCTTTCCCACTCACGTGAACATGAGCCCATTCTCCCTTCAGACCTGGCCCTGGCCCTTACCGCCCTGCACTGATCCCCCATCAGCCCATAGAGGTGGCCTTGTGGGTTATGGTGAGGGATGCCCTGCGACACCCTGGCCACCCCACGCTGCTGCGCACACAGCTTGTGAAGCCAAGCCACCTCACACTCCTGGCAGCGCTTCTGCAAGACGCCACCCAGAGGCGGGATCGCCCCACCTGAGTGTGGATGATTTTGACCTTGACAGAGACAAGGGACATTTCTTATCTACCAGCCTTGGACAGGGCACAAGATGTCTGGCACCAGCAGTGCCCAGATCCTGGGTGGGGAGGGGAGGGGCCCAGAGTAGGGAAGGACAGCCCTTTCTAAGAAACTGGAAATGAAACCAGAGAAAGGTGTGGGCAAGTGCAGGAGGCTCCTTGGAGTGAGGGACCTGTCTGTGTAGCTGCTTCTGCAGAAGTAAGAGCCAGGAGCCCCTCTCTCTCTCTCTGATAGTCCTGGGTGACAGTCCTGTCTCCCACAACCCCTAGCCCTCTAGACTTGAGCTTTACATTGGGCCAGAGCCCGGCAGGTGGCAGAAGTTTCCCCGTGTCCCAACTGAAATTAACAGTTATATGGCACCATTGTATCAGGCCACGCTAGTGCCAACCTCCCTTGGGCCATACAGGGCCTTAAGTTTATTTATTTTTTGAGATGAAGTGTTGCTCCTGTTGCCCAGGCTGGAGTGCAATGGTGCAATGTCAGCTCACTGCAACCCCTGCCTCCTGAGTTCAAGCAAGTCTCCTGCCTTACCTCCCGAGTAGCTGGGATTACAGGCATGTGCCACCGTGACTGGCTAATTTTTGTATTTTTAGTAGAGACAGGGTTTCACTGTGTTGGTCAAGCTGGTCTTGAACTCCTGACCTCAGGTGATCCACCCGCCTCAGCTTCCCAAAGTGCTGGGATTACAGGCATGAGCCACTGTGACCGGCCAGGGCCTTAACTTTAAATTTTACAGACATTTATTGAGTGGTAGCTAGGTGCCGAGGACTGCTTCGAGCATAGTATAAACATGAGACCCTTTCATCCCCAAAACATCCTACGAAGTGGGTACTATTATTATGCTCATTTTACAAACGAGAAAACTGAGGTCAGACAGGGTAAGCATGGAGTCCAAGGTAGTGGAGCTATGGAAAGGCAGAGCCCTTGTCCTCAACACAGCTCTGTCCTCTCACAGGTGGGTCTGTGAAAGTACCCCATGCTGGGCCCCTCTTGAGTTCCTGATTTGTGGGTGGGAGGTGGGCCCAAGAGTCTGGGTTTTGTTTGTTTGGACCCAGGGTCTCACTCTATTGACCAGGCTGGAGTGCAGTGGTGCAGCCTCCAACTCCTGGGCTCAATCCATCCTCCCACCTCAGCCTCCAGAGTAGCTGGGACTACAGGCACACACCACCACACACCCAGCTAGTTACATATATATATATATATTTTTGTATAATTGTGTTTTTCTACCAAGACACCAGGGGTTCAGTCTAGGTCCTGCTGCTTGCCACACAGACAGCCAATGACTGAGATGATGAGTATTGCCAAGGACGAAGGCTGTAATCTGGTGCGGCAGCCGAGATGGGAGCTCAGGCTCAAATCCATCTCCCCAGCCAACTAAAACTAGGGGTTTATATAGCAGGGAAGAAATGTACTGATGTCCAAGAAAACAGGAACCAGGTGGGGGCAAGGAAACAATCATGATGAATGAGGGCCCCCCGCCCCCCCATGTCTCATTGTCTGGATGTGGTGATCTGGTTACTTTCAGTTCTTTAATACTTTTTTGAGAGGCTTGAAGGTCCTTTCCTGATAAAGAACTCAGGTAAACAAATAAAAGCTTCAAGCTTTAGAGCTGGAAGGGTCAATTTCTTTGTTTACCCAAAAACCTATTTATGGAACTACTGAGTCAGTTTCAGTTTTGCCATGTTGCCCAGGCTGGTCTCAAACTTCTGGGCTCAAGCGATCCTCCTGCCTTAGTCTCCCAAAGTGTTGGGATTACAGGCATGGGCCACCATGCCCAACCAAGAGTCTGCATTCCTAAAAAGTGCCAGGTAATTCTATACAGTCCATAGGAGCCTTTACTGGACAAGAGCTGGTCTTCAAAGCCCTCCAACCAGGGATTCTTCATGGATGGTCTCATGGTGCAGCCGCCTGTGGCCTGGGTTCACCAGTGACCCCGAACCTTGGTCACTCTGAAATAAGGGGCTGCCCACACACAACACACGCACCAGAAGGTGCAAGGTGAAGATGACAAAACCAAGAGTGAAGATGGGGAGCAACCAGAGCCCCCACTCGCTGCCGCCATGAACATGAGTTGGTGCAACCTTTTAGAAATCTGCTTGGCACAGATTTCCTGAGGCTGGGCACATACACAGCCTAAGACCCCATGATCCCACTTCCAAGGATATGCCCAAGAGAAATGTGGTCGCACGTTCTTCAAAAGACAAGTTCAAGAACACACATATCAGTGCTATTCATGACAGCTCCAAGCTGGGAAGAACAGAGTTTGTTGAAATCAGGTCAGATAAACCTATGATCCATTCAGACGGTGGAATATTATACAGAAGTGAGAAGGACTGCATACAACTGCACACATCAGGCTGAGCTCAGTGGCTCAAACGTATAATCCTAGTCCAAGGCAGGTGGATCAATTGAGCCCAGGAGTTCAAGACCAACCTGGGCAACTTGGCGAAACGCAATCTCTACAAAAAGATACAAAAATCAGCCAGGTATGGTAGCCTGTGCCTATAGTCACAGCAGAGGTGCAACGATCACTTGAGCCCAGGAGGTCAAGGCTGCAGTGAGCTCTGATCACACCACTGTACTCCAGCCTGGGCAAGAGAGTGAAACCCAGTCTCACAAAACAAATAAACAATTGCACACATCAACACAGTGAAGCACATGGACATGATGTTCAGAGGAGGAAGCCAGGCACAGAGGAGCACACATCACATGACTCTGTTTATAGAACATCTGGTCACAGAAGCAGACTCTGGTGATAGTCTGATCCCCGGGGAGCTCGGGGGAGGGAGGAGAGGGACTGAACGGGCAGGAAGCTGACACTCTTCTCTATCTCAGTCTTGGGGGTCACCACATGAGGGTGTACTTGTGTACAATTCCATTGAAGATTTGTGCACTTTACTGCATACCATAAAAAAATTTTTTTTGAGACAGGGTCTCACTCTGTCACCCTGGCTGGAGTGCAGTGGTGTGAACTTGGCTCACTGCAACCTCCAGGTCCTGGGTTCAAGCGATTCTCCTGCCTCAGCCTCCCAAGTAGCTGGGATTACAGGTGCCTGCCACCATGCCTGGCTAATTTTTGTATTTTCAGTAGAGACAGAGTTTCACCATGTTGGCCAGGCTGGTCTCGAATGCCTGACCTCAAGTGATCCTCCTGTCTCAGCCTCCCAAAGTGCTGGATTACAGGTGTGAGCCACCACGTCTGGCCAATAATTTTAAAAACTTTTTGTATCTTTATTTTTTTATTTTTTAGAGACAGGGTATGGCTCTGATGCCCAGGCTGGAGTGCAGTGGCTGGAGTGGAGTGGCTCACTGTAGCCTCAAACTCCTGGGCTCAAGGGATCCTCCCACCTCAGCCTCCCGAGTAGATGGGACCACAGGTGTGTGCCACCATGCCTAATTTTTTATTTTTTGTAGAGATGGGGTCTTGCTATGTTGAACTTGAACTCCTGGGCCCAAGCAATTCTCCTGTCTCAGGCTCCCAAAGTGCTAGGATTGATGGCAGAGGTGGCCCATCTGGAGTGGCCTCTGCTATCATGCCAGCTGCAGCAAGGAGGCATGGCTGGGGCTGCACATTCTCTGGAGGTGGCAGGAGCTAGGGAAAAATGGGAGCCCTACCCCTTTTGAGTTGGTGGGGTAGGAGCTTCCCAGGCACACCACAACTGCCCAAGTCACGCCTGCAGACCTGGGCCTCCTGCTTCACAGAGCAGGCAGGAGCCCTGTTTCCTCCCAGGTGTGGCTGCTGCCACCCATATCACAGCTACAGACTCAGCCCCCCACCCCATAAAGCAGGCAGAAGCCCTGCACCCCCTGCCCCCAGCATAGCTGTAGTCGCCCAAATTGCAGCTGCCGACCCAGGCATCCCTGCACTCTTGGGGACCCAGGAAAGCCCCCCAGCCTTCATAGGATTAGAAGTGTCTGCTCTCACTGCCTGGCTTCTCCCTGCTGTCCGTGCCCACCCTGATCTTGGAGCAAAGTTGGGGCTGAGCCTGGGTGTTATCATAGCCTGGCCAGATGTGAACACCCAGGGCAGTGCTAACACGCCAGTCCCCTGCTGCCTCAACCCCCTCTGGACTTTGGGCACCAATAAGCATAGATGAGAAACTGAGGGGGAGCTGAGGGCAGCTTGGCACTGACCTGCAGGCACCCCTTAGCACCTACAGCCTGGACACCATGAATGATAGTAGAAGGCAGACAGTTTCTTTGGTGGAAGGGAGTGGGTCCCCAGTGAGGACCCACTTTCAGGCCAGGGAGGGCCTGAAGGCTATGAGCCAGGCTGCTAGTCCCACAGACCAGAGTGGGAACTTGTGGTGCCTTTTCTGGGCCCACTCTTGGCCACTGATGAACCATCTGGCATGCACTTCCTCCTCTCTGAGGCCCATAAAAGAACCGGCCTCAGTCAAAGCTGAGCAGATGTCAGGTCAACCAGTGCAGAGAGGAGCTACCCACTCCAGAGCCTCCTCTGAGCTATTCTGTCACTCCATAAAGCTCCTGTTCACCTTGCTCACCCTATACTTGTCTGTGTACCTCATTCTTCTTGGGTGGGACAAGAACTTGGGACCTGCCGAATGGCAGGGCTGAAAGATCTGTAACACAAACAGGCTGAAACACACCCCTTGCTCACCATGTTGTGGGTGAAGAGAAGGATAGAAGAGCTGTGGCCCTTCAGGGAACCCAGACCAGGGAGCCCAAGTCAGGGCTGGGACTCGCCCTTTGAGGCCCTGTGGTTCCTGGAGTCTCCAAACTTCCAGGCACCACTGCATTCCCCAGTGGCAGCTGTGGAAGCTGCCTGCGGTGCACCTGGTCCAGTCACAGCCTCACAGAGAGCTGACACCTGAGCCGGCACCTGGAGCCCTGCCCTGTTCCAGCAGCTGGCATGCCTCATTGCTCACACACCCCTCACTGCGTCATGCCTGCCTTGCCCTGTGGGATCCAGGCTGGTAGTGGGAGCTGAGCACAGCCTGCCAGGCTGAGTGGCAGAATGATCCCAGTGGGCCCAAGCAAAGCTTGGGCAAAAGATGCCACCAGCCACAGAGTTTTCCAGCCATAAAAGCAACAGCTGAAGGATCATGTGACCAGATTACAGGTGTGAACCGCCACACTCAGCCTAACAAAAGTTTTAATTGTAATGAAATACACATATGACTTGCCATCTGAACCATGTGAAGGGCACACTTCGGGATTTTAAGTACATTTCCACATTGTTGTGCAACCATAACCGCCATGAAGCGCTAGAGCTCTTTTGATCTTACAAAACTGAACCTCTCCACCCATTAAGCAACCCATTTCCCTTCCCTCCTGCCCCAGCAACCACTATTCCACTTTCTGTTTCTCTGAGTCTGACTTCTCTGGGTACCTCCTATGACTGGAATCAAACAGTCTGTGTCCTTTTGTGACTGGCTTATTTCGCGGTGCATAATGTCCTTAAGGCACATCCACACCATCATATGTGTCAGAGTTCTCTTCCGTTTTAGGGCTGAATTATATTCCACTGTATGTTACCTTAGTCCATCCAGGCTGCCATAACAAACTAGCATAAACTAGGGAGCTTATCTACAACAGAAATTTTTTCTCTCTTTTTTTTTTTTTTTTTTTGAGACAGAGTCTCGCTCTGTTGCCAGGCTGGAGGGCAGTGGCACAATCTTGACTCACTGCAACCTCTGCCTCCAGGTTCAAGTCACTCTCCTGCCTCAGCCTCCTGAGTAGCTGGGACTACAGGTGCATGTCACCACACCTGGCTAGCATTTTGTACTTTAGTAGAGATGGGGTTTCACCATGTTGGCCAGGATGGCCTTGATCTCCTGACCTTCTGATCCACCTGCCTCAGCCTCCCAAATTGCTGGGATTATAGGCATGAGCCACAGAGTCTGGCTCTGTTGCCCAGGCTAGAGTGCATTAGCGTGATCTTGGTTCACTACAACCTCCACCTCCCAGGTTCAAGCAATTCTTCTGCCTCAGCCTCCCAAGTAGCTGGGATCACAGGTGCCTGCCACTACGCCCAGCTAATTTTTATATTTTTAGTAGAGACAGGGTTTCACTGTGTTTACCAGGCTGGTCTTGAACTCCTGACCTTGTGATCTGCCTGCCTTGGCCTCTCAAAGTGTTTTTTTTTTTTTTTTTTTTTTGAGACGGAGTTTCGCTCGTTACCCAGGCTGGAGTGCAATGGCGCGATCTCGGCTCACCGCAACCTCCACCTCCTGGGTTCAGGCAATTCTCCTGCCTCAGCCTCCTAAAGTGTTTTTTTTTTTTAAAGACAGAGTCTCATCCCATTACCCAGGCTGGAGTATAGTGGTGCAATCCCAGCTCACTGCAACCTCCGCCTCTGGGTTCAAGTGATGATCCTGTCTCAGCTTCCTGAGTAGCTGGGATTACAGGTGTGAGCCACTTCATCCAGCCAAAAATTTATTTCTTACAGTTCTGGAGCCTGAGACATCCAAGATGAAAGTGCTGGCAGATCCAGTGTCTGCTGGGGGCCTGTTTCTTGGTTCACGGACCAGAAAGGAGGATTCTTGTTGGATCTTTAATGGCAGAAGGTGTGAACACATTCTCCGGGGACTGTTTTATAAGGGTGCTAATCCCAGCCCTCATGACCTAATCACCCCACCTCCTAACACACCTACATGTTGGGGGTTAGAATCTCACCCTGTGCATTGCGGGAGGGCACAAGCATTCAGACCATAGCATACGTATTATGTTGGTACAAGAGTAATTGCGGTTTTTGTCATTACTTTTTTTTTTTTTTTTTTTTGAGACGGAGTTTCGCTCTTGTTACCCAGGCTGGAGTGCAATGGCGCAATCTCGGCTCACCGCAACCTCCGCCTCCTGGGTTCAGGCAATTCTCCTGCCTCAGCCTCCTGAGTAGCTGGGATTACAGGCACGCGCCACCATGCCCAGCTAATTTTTTGTATTAGTAGAGACGGGGTTTCACCATGTTGACCAGGATGGTCTCAATCTCTTGACCTCGTGATCCACCCACCTCAGCCTCCCAAAGTGCTGGGATTACAGGCGTGAGCCACCGCGCCCGGCCTTTGTCATTACTTTTAATGGTAAAGACCATAATTACTTTTGCACCAACCTAATATAAGCCACATCATGTTCACCCATTCACCCGTTGATGGGCATTTGGGTTGCTTCCACGTTTGGCTATTGTGAATAGTGCTGCTATGAACATGGGTGTATAAAAGGGTTTTTTTTTTTTCTTTCCTTTAAAAAAAATTTATTTTTTGAGACAGTCTCACTCTGTCGCACAGGCTGGAGTGCAGTGGCGCACAATCTCAGCTCATTGCAGCCTCCATCTCCTGGGTTCAAGCGATTCTCCTGCTTCAGCGTCCTGGATAGCTGGGATTACAGGCATATGCCACCATGACTGGCTAATTTTTGTATTTGTAGTAAAGACAGCATTTTGCCATGTTGACCAGGCTGGTCTCAAACTCCTGACCTTAAGTGATAGTGATCTCCCCACCTCAGCCTCCCAAACTGCCAGGATTACAGGTGTGAGCCACCGTGCCTGGCCAATTTTTTTTATTTTTTATAGAGATGGGGTCTTGCTCTGCTGCCTAGGCTTAATCTAATTTTGTCTCCAGGAATTTGCCTATTCTGGACCGTTCCTATAGATGGAACCATATAATATGAGGTCTTTTGTGCCTGGCTTCTTCAACACAGCATGATTTTCAGGTTCACTCGTGCTGTAGTTTGAATGTAGTACCATGATTTAAAAACAATTCTCAGAACCTCATTCCTTCTTTCTGTTGAATGATATTCCATCGCATACCTCGGGAGCTTTAAAAACATACTGATGCTGGTGCCCCAACCGAGACACACTGATCCAAGTAGCCTGAAGTGAGCACCACAGTCTGTAGAAGCCTCCAGGTGGTTCCATCTGCTGCTGGGGCTGAGACTCATGGTGCTTTGTCTGCTTGGGATTCCAGGGTAGATATTGCAGGCACCATTTCAGCCCAGGGTCCCGTAGCTGAAGTGGAATCCGACCTTCTTCCTCCATCTGGCAGCACAAATGAGGCGCTGACTGTATGCCTGGCACTGAGAGACACAAATAACCAAAACAGAGACTTTCCCTCATATGGTTTGGTGTCCTTAACTGGCACGGGAGGCCTGATGTATGTTTAATAACAAGTAGAATGAAATGAGAATGGAAGGAGAGGATGACTGCAGGGGTAGGCAGCATTACTTAAGTAAAGCGATGGTTCTGACTTTGGGGAATGCTGACCCCTAAAATGGACACAGTGGTACTCTGCCCCCAGAAAAATGCTTCCACAGAAACCATATTTTGCCTACAACTTTAGGGGATTCTCTACCATTGAAATCTACCCAAGACCCATAAGTGGAAGCTCTTGTTTCAGAGAGAGAGAATGATGTAATTCATACATGGAACATTATTATTATTATTTTGAGACAAGGTCTGGCTCTGTCGCCCAGACTGGAGTACAGTGGTGCAATCTTGGCTCACTGCAATGTCTGCCTCCCGGGTTCAAGAGATTCTCGTGCCTTAGCTTCCCAAGTAGCTGGGATTACAGGCACGTGTCACCACACCTAGCTAATCTGTATATTTTTCATAGAGACGAGGTTTCACTATGTTGGCCAGGCTGGCCTCGAACTCCTGACCTCAAGTGATCCACCTGCCTTGGCCTCCCAAAGTTCTGGGACTACAGGCATGAGTCACTGTGCCCAGCCTGAACCCAGTATTTTTTTTTTTTTTTTTGAGATGGATTTTCGCTCTTGTTACCTAGGCTGGAGTGCAGTGGCACGATCTTGGCTCACTGCAACCTCTGCCTCCTGGGTTCAGGCAATTCTTCTGCCTCAGCCTACTGAGTAGCTGGGATTCCAGGCATGCATCACCATGCCCAGCTAATTTTTTGTATTTTTAGTAGAGACGGGGTTTCACCATGTTGACCAGGATGGTCTCGATCTCTTGACTTTGTGATCCACCCGCCTCGGCTTCCCAAAGTGCTGGGATTACAGGCGTGAGCCACCGCGCCCGGCCTGAACACAGTATTTTCTAATCACTTATGACTTGCTAAGTGTCGGGACTGCAGCTGTGAGCAAAGCAATGTCCTCGTTCTTAAGGATATTGTGATCTGCTGGAGAGAAGCAGCTAGCACACAGAGAGGTGACACAGAGCACCCGACTGCCGGATCATCCAGTGGTATGGGTAAGGAGGCGCCCAAATGTGTCCCTTCCAGGCACAGCAGGCCCAGGACACTTGGCTGAGATCTGGAAGCTACGAAGGTGTCAGCCATGCCCTGATGCAGAACAGCAGAGGGAACAGCAACGTGATTTCAGTTCTGGGAACTGAAACGTAAGGGATGAGGAGGGGTGGGGGAAATGGAGTCAGAAAGGCGGGTTGGGGCAGGGTGAGAAGTCTCAAGGCTATTGGAAATGGTTTTGTGGAGGGGGTGGGCGAGGGCTCCTTTTCCAGCACAAGGACCCAGCAAAGTGAACAGGACAGATTTGGCCCAGTTCTTTTGGAGCTGGGGGCATTAGCAGCACTAGGAAATATATCCCAGTCACAGGGTGCCAGAGTGTGTTAGCAGCAGTGAGTCCATAGAGTCTGGAGCAACCTCAGTTCTAGCCTCCTCTGAAGAAAGAATTCCACCAAGGGGGCATAAGGCAAAGGGAGGCAAGTTCTAGAGCAGGAGTGAATGTTTGTTAAAAAGTTTTCGGGCAGGAATGAAAGGAAGTAAAGTACACTTGGAAGAGGGCCAAGCCGGTGACTTGAGTCAGGTGCACAGTTTGCCATGTGACTTGGGGTCTCCTATGCTTGCACGCTTCCAGGGTTGCATTGCTTCTCCCGATTCTTCCCTTGGGGTGGGCTGTCCCCCTCGCAGCGGTCTGCCAGCATCTGAGAGAGGAGCCTGCGCAGTATGTTTACTGAAGTTGGGCGCATGCTCACTGAGGCATTTTTCCCTTACCAGTCCAGCCTTCCTAGAAGCATGTCACAGGCCAGTTAAACTCCGCCATTTTGCCTCTTAGAATGCATGCTTGAGCCCACTCGCCCAACTCCTGAGATCTTATCGCGAAGCTGCTGATCACATTTCTGGTGTTTTCTGTCTATTGGGAGCCTGCCTTTCCCTGGTGCTGGCTGCAACCCATTATTATTTTGGAGAGACAGTTAACAATCATCTGACCGGCACCTGACGGTGGTCTGACATTCCTGGTAGGTGGGGGCACCCTCTCCTGCCCTGCTCATGTCTGACTGCCTCCCGTAACAAGGGCAGGCAGAAGGCAAGCTCGTTTCACAAAATGCATCTCAACAGGTGAAAGGGGAGGGTGGGGGCATCCTGCGCCAAGGGAGGCAGGAGGAAAGGCCCGAGGCTGGAAGAAATCAAGGGCCCCCTTTGCAGATCAAGTGTCACAAGTGGGGCTTGCACAGACCTGAAGTAGCTGCAGGAACACTGGCCATGTGCCAAACAGAAAACAAGACTAAAGTTGTTTCAGCAAACTCATGAGAGAGGGGGAGACTTGCTAGTATCTGGGAGAACACTGAAACTGGGCAAAGCCAGTACATCCAAACGTTTTCTCTGAGACTGCAAACTTTATAGATATAAGAAACGAATATATATAATAGGAAATATATATATACATACATACATATTAAGTTCTCTATAAATATCTCTCTATATATACCTCTATATATGTACTTGTCATATGCCAGGTGCTGGGCCACATGCCAAGATGTTACTATTTAATTTTTAGGATTTATTTTTTGTAGAGATGAGGTCTTGCTATGTCGCCCAGCCTGGTCTCAAACTCCTGGCCTCAAATGATCCTCTTGACTCAGCCTCCCAAGCAGCTGGGATTACAGGCTTGTGCCACCACCTCTGGCTAATTTTTAAAATTTTTTGTAGAGATGGGGTCTCACTATGTTGCCCAGGTGGGTCTCAGTGATCCTCCTGCCTCGGCCTCCTAAAGCACTGGGGTTACAGGTGTGAGCCACCATGCCCTGCCTAAAATGTTACTGTATTCATATACTTATTGTTGCTTTTGACAGCTTCCTGAGATTCCCTTCAGCACTAATCTGTGTCCCATGTGTAGTGGCCCCAAAAAGGCAAGTCCACGTCTTAACCCCCAAAGCCTATGAAGGTGACTTTGGAAATTGGACCTCTGCAAATACGATTAAGTGAAGGATCTAGAGATGAAGTCATTCTGGATTAGGGTAGGCCCTAAATCCAATGACAAGTGTCCCTTAGAAGGGTAGGAGACAATAGAGAGGAGGCCTTGTGAAGAGGAAGCCAGAGACTGGAGTGACTAATGCATCTCCATGCCCAGGAGCACTGGGGGTCGCTGGCAGCTCCCAGAAGCTAGGGAGAGGCATGGAACAGATTCTCCCCTAGAGCCTCCGGGAGAAACCAGCCCTGCCTGCCAACACCTTGACTTTGAACTTCCGGCCTCCAGAACCATGAGAGAATACACTTCTATTGTTTTAAGCCACCCAGTCTGGGAATTTGTTAGCACAACCTTAGGAAATGAATACAATATATATAATTTATTAATGAGTTTGCATCCACCACCAAGGGCCTTGCTGATACTTTATAAGATATTGTGGGGAAGAAGATCAGACACTTTCAGGGACCCCTGGCTGATCTTCATTCTACCGAAGTTACTGCATAACTTTGGACATGTTCTGTGACTTCCCCGGGCTTCTGTCTACTAGGGAGACCAATGGTTTACGTGAAATATGTTTTTTTGTTTGTATTTTGGTTTTGGGTTTTCTTTTTTTTTTTTGAGACGGAGTTTCGCTCTTGTTACCCAGGCTGGAGTGCAATGGCACAATCTTGGCTCACTGCAACCTCTGTCACCCGGGTTCAAGCAATTCACCTGCCTGAGTTTCCTGAGTAGCTGGGACTACAGGCACATGCCACCATACCCAGCTAATTTTTTGTATTTTTAGTAGTGACGGGCTTTCACCATGTTGGCCAGGATGGTCTCGATCTCTTGACCTCATGATCTGCCCGCCTCGGCCTCCCAAAGTGCTGGGATTACAGGTGTGAGCCACCACACCGGCTGGTTTATATGAAATATGTGAAATACTCCACACTGCTAGAGGCTGTGATTTCCATAGTAATGACTACAGTCACATAGTCAGTCAAATAGCTTTAGCAGGCAGGGTTCTCTGCCCCCTACTTTACATGGGAAAGTAGGAAAGGAAAGGGGTTAAGAAGAGTAGGTTTCCGGGCAGTGAGGTCTAGATGAGGAACACTGCTCCCTGGAAAGTTCCAACTTTCTAATACAACAAGGGTGGCTTTTTTTTCTTTTGCTTGTTTTTTTGTTATGTTTTAAACACACACACACATCACCTTAGCTTGCTTTTTTGTTTTTAAAATTAGAGACAGGGTCTCGCTATGTTGCCCAGGCTGGTCTTGAACTCCTGGGCTCAAGTGATCCGCCTGTCTCAGCCTCTCAAAGCGCTAGGATTACAGGCATGAGCCACCGTGCCCAGCTGAGGGCAACCTTCTGAGAAGAGGTAAGGTGGGGATTTACCATCTGAAAAAAGCCCAACTAGGGTGGACCCCTTCTGGCCTCAGCAAGAGCTCCTGGGACTTTGACACTTCAAGGGCCCCCAGAAATGTTCTCATTTAAAGTTATTTTAAAAGACAAAAGGGGAACAAATGGGATCATGATGACGATGCAATAACAAATCCATCCTGGATTATATTTGTCGTTAGACCAACGTGGTCGTAAGTGTAATTTCATTTTCTCCTTTTTATGGAAGAAGGTGTCTGCAGAAACCACCATGCATCCCTGGACAGGCCACCAGGAGAGGGAGAGATGCTGAGGACTGAGAACGCTTGGCCAGCCTGAGTAAGGCATTTCAAACTTCAGGCCACCAAAGGAACAGAAAGGCCTGATTTGGAAAGCAGTCCTGGGCCAGCCTGCACTCTCTGCCCTACTTGTCATTAAGCTACCATCATCCCGTGAGAGGCACTGCCCCAGAAGCAGCAAACTCAGTTGCTTGCTGTGACAGGCACTGCTAAGGTATTTAATCCTCCCAACAGCCCTATTAGGCAAGGGCTGTGAGAGTTGCCATTGGGCAGATGGGGAAACTGAGGCCAAGAGAGCCCCGGCACACTGCCTGGTACACCACAGGTACTCAGTAGATATCGTAGATATCCTCTGAGTGTGACCAGCATGAATAGAAGGAAGTTAAGTCTTGTGCTGGGACTTGAACCAAGCAGTGGGCTCCAGACCCCCTGCTAGAACCACCACCCTCTGGCCTCTCAGCATGTGTGCCAAGCCCTACCCGGGTGCTGTTTCTAATCCTTACACAAAATCTACAAGGCTGATCTTGCCAGCCCTGTGTCCAGATGAGGAAACTGAGGCTCAGAGACACATACACACCTCCCCAGGTTCCACTCAACTCCACAGGCGGCTTCCCTTCCTCCGCTCTGCAGACTTGTTTGATGCAAAACTGGGGTTTGTGCTTGGAGGTTGCAGGGAGGGGCCAGGATTTGTGGCTGGGGGTCCTGGGGAGGGATGAGCCAGCAGTGCATGTCCAGGCAGCCTTAGTGTTTACCTGGGGCCCTCCTTGTCAGAGCAGAGCACCCAGCAGTGGCAGAAAACAAGAAATGACTTCCTGCTGGCCCGGGGCAGGCAGGGGCTGGGGACAGCTGTCCAGGCCCACCCTGGCCCAGCCTTCCTAGGCTGTAGGTCCAGGGAAATCAGGTTTTGGGGCACAAGAGAAGGGTCTGGGGATGAATCCAAGGCTTCCTTTCACCAGGTTTCCCTGGAAAAAATGAAGGGAACCTCAGATCTGAGTATCCCTCACTGGCCCTCACCTTGGATAGGTCTGCTCATCTTCCTCAGCCTCAATTGGTCCACCTGTAAAACGGGGTCTTCCAGGATAGGAGTGCCAAATCGGATACTTCCTGTGAGCCCTCATGCCAGTTTCAAAGGCATGCTGGCCTCAGTTTCCTCATCTTTATTTTTTTTTGTTGTTTGTTATTATTTATTTATTTGAGACAGAGTCTTGCTCTATCACCCAGGCTGGAGTAAAGTGGTGCAATCTCAGCTCACTGCAACCTCCACCTCCCGGGTTCAAGCAGTTCTCCTGCCTCAGCCTCCTGAGTAGCTGGGATTACAGGTGCATACCACCACACCCTGCTAATCTTTGTATTTTTAGTAGAAACAGGGTTTCACCATGCTGGCCAGTCTGGTCTTGAACTCCTGACCTCAGGTGATCTGCCCGCCTCAGCCTTCCAAAGTGTTGGGATTACAGGCATGAGGCACTGCCACCGGTCAGTTTCCTCATCTTTGAACTGGGGATAATGACGCTTGTCTCCAGGGCTTGTCCTGGAGAGCAGACATTCAGGCAGTGTCTGGCACCATTGCCGTCATCATTAGACAAGTCTCTCCATTTCTTAAACATGCAGACCCCTGAGGCTGGGCCTGGGAACCTGCATGTTCACAGGTGTCCCTGGAGGTTCTCAGCACAGGGTCTGGGGATGTGATAGGTACCAAGAGTTCTCAAAGTACTTTTTGCTCTCATTTCTTTTTTTTTTTTAACCACAAAGCTACCATCCACACACGCTGAAGCAGGACACCTAGGACAAAGGGAGGTGTGTTGAAACGCTAATTCCCTCCCTTTCTTTAATCCGACCTTCAGGGAAAACCAATGGTAAAACAATTGGTGTGTATTTGACATTGCCCTCTTCTCAGATGAACACATTTGGAAATAGTTTGGGTTTCCTCTTCCAGTTTTATTTATATTTAACCGTAATTATTTTTTTCTTTTTCCTTATTTATTTATTTATTTTTTTTGACGGGGTCTTTCTCTGTCACCCAGGCTGGAGCACAGTGGTGCAATCATAGCTCACTGCAGCCTTGAACTCCTGGGCTCTGGTGATCCTTCCACCTCAAGCTCCTGAGCATCTGGGACTACAGGCACACGGCACCATATCTGGCTGATTTGTTTTTTAATTTTTTGTAGAGATGGGGTCTCACTGTGTTGCCCAGGCTGGTCTCAAACTCCTGAGCTCAAGTGATCCTCCCACCTCAGCTTCCCAAAGTGCTGGGATTATAGGTGTAAACCACTGTGACTGGCCTATTTTATTTTTTGTAACCCAGGCTAGAGTGCAGTGGTGTGATCATAGCTTACTGCAGTCTCAGACTCCTGGGCTCAAGAAATCCTCCTACCTCAGCCTCCCCAGTAGCTGGGAAGTACGCTCAGCTACGTTTTGTATTTTGTGTAGAGATTGGGTTTCATCATGCTGTCCAGGCTGGACTTGAACTGGGCTCAAGCCATCCTCCTACCTCAGCCTCATGAGTAGCAGTAGCTGGGATTACGGGCGCACAACACTTGAGCTGGCTTTTTTTTTTTTTTTGAGACGGAGTCTCACTCTGTCACCCAGGCTGGAGTGCAGTGGTGTGATCCTGGCTCACAGCAACCTCTGCCTCCCAGTTTCAAGCAATTCTCCTGCCTCAGCCTCCTGAGTAGCTGGGATTACAGTTGCCCGCCACCACACCTGGCTAATTTTTGTATTTTCAGTAGAGACGGGGTTCCACAATGTTGGTCAGGCTGGTTTCAAACCCCAGATCTCATGATCCGCCCACCTCAGCCTCCCAAAGTGCTGGGATTACAGGCATGAGCCACCGCGCCCAGCCCTTGCCTAGCTTTTATTTTTTTATTGTTAATTTTAGAAAAACAGGGCTTATAACGTTCATGTTTTCTGCATCCTTTTTGAGAGCCTCCTATGTCAATACACTGAGCACGAACACATGCTGCAAATGCCTCGACTACTGCACTGGAAGGATGGCGCTTTTCACCCTCTTTTCCAGATGGGAAAACCAAGGCCCCAGCCTGAAGTGAGTCCGGGCAGTGGGGCGGCAGCTGAGAAGCAGAGCGTGATGATCGGGCAAGTGGCCATTTATTGCCAGGGCTGTGTCCACAGCGTGGCAGTCTCAGGCTCTGCAGCCATTCCCCAGGAGGGCACATGCAAGAAGCTGGCTGTGCCTCTGCCATGAGCCTCACGTGACCTCTGCCCTGCCCAGGCAGCCAGCCAGTGGTTTTGGGCCCCTTCTCCCCGTTGGAGCTGCCAGCTGCACAACCAGACCGCAGACCAGGGAGGAAAGTGCAAATGAACCCCAGCTGGCGGCCGAGTTTCTCTTTCCCGTCAAGCAAGTGCCTTACAGTACTGGTGCAAGGCAAAGAGGTGGGGGCGGGGGGGTGCAGGGGAGTCTTCGGGGAAGCGGGTAGCCACTGGGGCTGTTTTTATTTTCTTGAGGTATACTATTTACATGTGAAAGTACATAAATGATGTTGACTTTAAGTGTCCAGCTTGATCACTTTTTATACCTATATAGCCACCACTCAGATGAGGATCAAGGGCACCTTCAGCCTCCAGAACATTCCCTAGGGTCCCTTCCCAGTCCACAAGTGCCCTCCCCGCCCCCACCCCCTGACCCCGCCAGCAGTGGTAACCTCTGCTGTGCCATCTATAAATAGCAGTGAGATCTGCCTGTTCTTAAACTGCACATAAAGCAATCAGTCACTTGGGACGCGTCCCTTCTTGTCTGGTTTGTTTCACACAACACAAAGCATGAGAGCCAGGCATGACGTGGCGTGTGCAAAGGTTTGCAATGTTTTATGGGGAGCAATGTCTCATTGTATGGAGGCACCTTAATTTGTTTATCCATTCTCATTGTTGATGGACATTTGAGCCGCTTCCCAGTTTGGGATTATTAGGAGCAGAGTTCCTATGAATATCTGTGCACAGATCTTGATGGGCACATGCTTTCTTTGCTTTTGGGTGAATACCTGAGAGCGGGACTGCTGGGTCTCAGCGTAGGTGAATGTTTAACTTTATAAGAAACTGACCATGGTTTTCCTGCCTGGCTGCCAGAGCTGTTTTAGGAGCTCAGAGGTGTGACTGGTACAACTGCCTGGGGGGCCCCACTCCACATCAGAGCAAACCTATAAAACACACCCATGGGCCACATTAAATGTAGACTTGAGGTATAAAAATAATTTTCACAGAGGCTTTTCTAATTTTGCTTTTTGAAGTTATTTGGCCCTGAGTGACTGCTTTGCTGTGTGGGCCTGCTGGAGTTTCCTGGCAATGATATTTGGATAGTCTGACAAGAGACAGTGGAACCCCCAAAGGGTTTTTTATTTCCAGTGAGATTTTTAGGAATAATGTAGTCCTTCCCCTTCCTCTGCAGCTTTGTGAATTCCTACTCACTCCTCAAAACCCTACGCCAAGGCCCACACCTCCACAGGTGGTAGTTCATTTTCTATATTTATTTGTGTAATTCTTTGTTTACTGTAGGCCTCCTCTTTGATGAGGAGGCCCCCTAGGAGTGTCGGGCTCTCTACTGTACCCCCAGCACCAGCACAAGGGCTGGTGGATACTTGGGACATTTAAGATTTGTCAGGCTGGGCGTGGTGGCTCACACCTGTAATTCCAGCGCTTTGGGAGGCCAAGCCAGGCAGATCACCTGAGGTCGGGAGTTCGACACCAGCCTGACCAATATGGAGAAACCCCACCTCTACTAAAAATACAAAATTAGCTGCGTGTGGTGGCATATGCCTGTAATCCCAGCTATTCAGGAGGCTGAGGCAGGAGAATCACCACTTGAACGCAGGAGATGGAGGTTGTGGAGAGCAGACTATGCCGCTGCACTCCAGCCTGGGCAACAAGAGTAAAACTCTGTCTCAAAAAAAGAAAAAGAAAAAAAGATTTGCCAAATGAATGAAAGACCCAGGTTCTGAGTGCAGCCCCTCAGAGCCTCTCACCTCCACCCCAGACTCCTCCACATAGGGGAAGCCTGAGACTCTTTCTAGAAACTCTACTAGGTCATGGAGATGCCGAACTCCAGTTGATCTCTCTAATTACAGCACCCACAGGGGCAGCAGTATAGACAGGTCACCTACTCCATGCAGCTGGGCATGGGGAGGAGCCACTCTGGCTGGGGGTGAGAGGGGCCCAGAGGTCCCACAGGTCCTTGTAGGACCCAAGCAAGGCCGGGTCAAAATGTTGACCCTCTCTCATGGCCCTTCCCAGTACTCCTCACCTGAACACATCTGGACGTGTGGGGTCTTTTCCAGGTTTGCTCATTATTAATAATTTTAAAAGGAATAGGGCTGGTCACAGTGGCCCACGCCTATAATCTCAGCACTTAGGGAGGCTGAGGTGGGAGGATCACTTGGGCCCAGGAGTTTGAGACCAGCCTGGGCAACATGGTGAGAACTTGTTTCTTTCTTTCTTTCTTTCTTGTTTAATTTTTAAGAGAAAAAGAGAAAAAAAGGAATAGCATAAATGCAATGTGGGATTCTAGATTGAACCTTGTGTCTTTACCAGCCCTCTAAGTGGTTCTGGTACATGCTAAAATTTGAGAACTGCTAGTCCACTAAATATATTCCAGAGAAATTCTAGCCACAGCAACACTGTTTATAATGGCAGAAAATTGGAAACAGCCCAAGTGTCAATCAAAACGGAATGAAGGCCAAGCGTGGTGGCTCACACCTATAATCCCAGCACTTCGAGAAGCTGATGTGGGTGGATCACTTGACCGCAGGAATTTGAGACCAGCCTGGCCTACGTGGTGAAACCTCATCTCAAATTGGTCACGTGCAACTCAGGAGGCTGAGGCACGAAAATCGCTTGAGCCTGGGAAGTGGAGGCTGCAGTGAGCCGAGATTCTGCCACTGCACTCTAGCCTGGGTGACAGAGTGAGACTCTGTCTCAAAAAAAAAAAAAAAAAAAAAAAAAAAAAAAAAAAAGCCCCACAAAAAACAAGAAGCAATTAAGACAGTTACAAGGTAGGCACATAAAGATTACTATGTTACATACTTACTACTATGTAACAAGGTGACTAGAAGCTCAAGCCCTCTCTCTTCATCCACACATCTACAGGATAAATCTCACCCAGGTACCCCTCAGCAACAAAGCAGGTTATTTATTTATTTATTTTGGACAGAATTTCACTCTGTCGCCCAGGCTGGAGTGCAGTGGCATGACAGCGGCTCACCACAACCTCCGCCTACAGGGTTCAAGCGATTCTCCTGCCTCAGCTTCTTGAGTACCTGGGAAACAGGCATGAGCCACCACGCCCGGCTTATTTTGTATTTTTAGTAGAGATGGGGTTTCTCCATGATGGCCAGGCTGGTTTTGAGCTCCCGACCTCAGGTGATCTGCCCGCCTTGGCCTCCCAAAGAGCTGGGATTATAGGCATGAGCCACTGTGCCCAGCCAGCAAGACATAGAGCATAATGCCAGACAAAGATTTCAACCCTCCAAAATTGTTCTCACTGTTTGGGGGCACAAAGCTTTCAACACCTCAAAAGAGTACTGTGATTGTCTGGGGACACATACTTACGCACGTAAAGATGAACTTAGAAACGATAAACACCAGTGTCCAGGGAATGAGGGAGGAATGGGAATGACAGGAGGAAGGGGCAAATGAGGGCTTCCAATACACTGCAATTGTTTTCTATTTTAAGCCAGGGATTGATACTTTAAATACCTGAGCAGCTTCATTAAAATAATTTTTAATCGACACATGCTCTTTAAAAAATGATTCAGGCAGGGCACAGGGGTTCATATTTGTCATCCTAACACTTTCGGAGGCCGAGGAGGGTGGATCGTTGGAGCCCAGGAGTTCGAGACCAGCCTGGGCAACATGATGAAACCCCATCGCTACAAAAAATAAATGAAATTAGCTGGGTGTGGTGTCGCACGCCTGTAGTCCCAGTGAGAGGACTGCCTGAGCCCGAGAGGCAGAGGTTGCAGTGAGCCGAGATCACACCATTGCACTCCAGGCTGGGCAACAGAGTGAGACCCTGTTTCAAAAAAAAATTTTTTTTCATTTAAATAAATGAATTAAACTAAAATGAATGTTTCCTTTAATTTTTTTTTTTAAGCAAAAAGCCATGATGTATATGTCAGCCCCATGCCATGGGACAGTGAGGCTGGCTCTAGCTTTGTGGTTATACCAGCAGCACTGTGATCATCTGTCCCGCATGTAGCCTCTGCTCATCTATGTGAGTTCCTTTGAGCTGTGCTGACCACCACAGAGCCCTGAGCCACACGTGGCAACTGACTTGCAAAGTGGCCTGTTTGAACTGAGGTGTACTGTAAGGACGAAATGCAATGAACCGAAGAATGTAAAGTATCTCAATCATTCTATATTGACAACTTGAAGTGCTGATATTTCGGACAGACTGAGTTAAATAAAACATTACAATACCGTACCTTTCTTTTTTCACCTTTTTTAAAGGTGGTTACTGGAAAAACCGAAATGACATAGAGCCCAAATTTGTGGCTTGCATTATATTTCTTTCTTTCTCTACTCTCTTTCTTGAGATAGAGTCTCACTCTGTTGCACAGGCTGGAGTGTAGTGGTACAATTATAACTCACTGCAGCCTCGACCTCTCAGGCTCAAGTGATCCTCCCACCTCAGCCTCCCAAGTAGCTGGGGCTGCAGGAGCATGACACCACACCTGGCTTTTTTCGTGGCGGAGGAGGGTAGAGATGGGGCCTCACTATGTTGCTCAGGCTGGTCTCAAACTCCTGGCCTCAAGCAATCCTCCTGCCCTGGCCTCCCACAGCACTGGGATTGCAGGCATGACCCACCTCACCAGACTGGCTTGCATTATCTTTCTATTGGATGGCCCAGATCGAGAGGGTAGATTTATGCAAGCAGAAGCTCCTTGGTGCAATACTGGCCATGGAGATGTTGCTGAGATATGTGGTTAAGTGAACAAAAGTAAGTTGCAGAAGTGTGGTGTAAGTCATTTATCTATCATCAACTCCCCCCTCCGTCTCATGTGTTTCTCTTTGTTTTTTTTCACATCAGGTGAGTAACATGCTAACCTTGTAAGAAGGTTTGAGGAAGGCACATCTCACACACGCTCGTGAACACTGACTCTTGTGCTTGGGAGCCACAAAAGTGCCTCATGATCTGTCATTCTCTGTTGTTGCACATTCCCACCAGCAAACAATCCTGCTCTGCTGTCCCACTGGACACCAAGCCGCAACGAAACCAAACCTTCTCCCGGCCCACTTACGCGGCCAGCCACAGTCCTGTTTCTGTTCTATTCGGCAGTGAAAGTCCTGGAAAGAGCGGCCAGTCCTGGCTCTCTCCAACTTGTCTCCTTGTGTTCCTTCTGAATCCCACCCCCAGGCCGGGCGTGGTGGCTCGAGCCTGTAATCCTAGCACTTTGAGAGGCCAAGGCAGGCAGATCACGGAGGTCGGAAGATGGAGATCAGCCTGTCTCTACTAAAAATAAAACCCTCTCTCTACTAAAAATATAAAAATTAGCCGGGTGTGGTGGCGGGCACCTGTAGTCCCAGCTACTCAGGAGGCTGAGGCAGGAAAATCACTTGAACCCAGGAGGCAGAGGTTGCAGTGAGCCAAGATCACACCACTGCACTCTAGCCTGGGTGAAAGAGCCAGACTTCATCTCAAAAAATAAAAATAAAATAAAATGAAATAAATAAATCCCACTCCCACGAGGCTTGCCTGCCCCCTACTGCTACACACAAACCGTTCTTCTGAAGGTCGCCAGTTACTGCACATTGCATGTCCATGGGTGACATCTGAGTCCATCTCTGATGTGATTGACACAGCTGCTGCTTACCCCCTCCCGTGTGCCCTCTATCCACTGGTCTTCCTGGACCCAGGTCTCCTGGTTCCTCCTACCTCCCTAGCTGCTCCTCTTCAGTTCCTGACTTTTTTTTTTCTTGGATACAGGGTCTTGCTCTGTCACCCAGGATGGAGTGCAGTGGCACGACCTCAGCTCATTCAGCCTCCTGAGTAGCTTGGACTACAGTTGTAACACCTGGCTAATTTTTTTTTGTATTTTCTGTAGAGATGGGGTCTTGCCATGTTGGCCAGGCTGGTCTCCAACTCTTGAGCTCCTGACTTTTTTTTTTTTTTTTTTGAGTTGGAGTCTTGCTCTGTCATCCAGGCTGGAGTGCAGTGGCATGATTTCAGCTCACTTCTACTTCTGCCTCCAGGGTTCAAGCGATTCTCCTGCCTCAGCCTCCCAAGTAGCTGGGACTACAGGCACACACCACCACACCCAGCTAATTTCTGTATTTTTGTATTTTTAGTAGAGGCGGGGCCAGGCTGGTCTTGAACTCCTGACCTTAAGTGATCCACCCACATCAGCTTCCCAAAGTGCTGGGATTACAGACATGAACCACCACACCCGGCCAGCTCCTGACTTCTTAATGCTTGGTCCTAGGTACTCTATTCCTCTCCATCATCCCCTTGGTGCTTGTGGTAGGTAGAATAATGACCCCAAAGACGCTCATGTACAAATCCCTAGAACCTGTCAATAAGCTGCCTTACATAGCAAAAGGGACCATCCAGAAATGATTAAATGAAGGATCCTGAGATGGGGAGATCATCCTGAATTAACTGGGTGGGTCCAGTGTCATCACAAGGGACCTCATAAGGGAAACACAGAAGCAGGAGAGCCAGAGTCAGAGAGAGGCTGGAAGATGCTATGCTGCTGATTTTGAAGATGGGGAAAGGGCCATGAGCCAGGGAATGCAGGAGGCCTCTAGAAACACAGGGAAAAAACAAAACGTGCAGAACAGATTCTCCCCCAGAGACTCTGGAAAGGAATGCCGTCCTGCTGGTACCTTGATTTTAGCTCCTTAAGACCATTTTAGAATTCTGACCTGCAGAACTATAAGATAATAGAACTGGCATGGCAGCTCATGCTGGTAATCCCAGCACTTCGGGAGGTGGGAGGATCGCGTGAGCCTAGGAATTTGAGATCAGCGTGGGCAACACTGGGAGACCCATCTCTACAAAAAAAATAAGAAAAAGGTAGCTGGCATGGAGCCAGCTTCCATCCTAGCTATTCAAAGAGGCTGAGGTGGGAGGATCACTTGAGCCTGGGAAGTAAAGGCTGCAATGAGCTGTGATTGTACTACTGTACTCCAACCTGGGAGACATAGGGGGGAAAAGAACCCTTAATGAACTCCTGTTGCTTTAAGTTACGAAGTTCATGGTACTTTGTTACAGCAGCAGCAGAAAAACTAAATCATGTTACTTTGTTAGGGCAGCAGCAAAAAACTAAAAGACCGGCCAATCTCCTGATTGTAAACAATGACAATGTCCAAATGTAGCACTTCCAGCCTAAGTGTCACACTTCGGTATTCAGCTGCCTACTTACTGGACACCTCTACTGAGATGTCTGAGTTCTGGACCCTCCTCCCAAGCCTTCTGCACCCACTGGAGTTGGTGGCAATGCCATCCTTCTAGGTGCTTGAGCCAAAAGTCTCGGACGCAGCCTTCACTCTTCATTCCTTGTCGCTCCCCTCATCCAGGCTGCTAGTGAGTCCTGCTGGCCCCATCTTTAACACACAGCCAGATTCTGACCACTCCTCACCAGCCTCTTCTACCCCCCTGGTGTAAGCCTCCACGGCCTCCTGCCTGTGGGACAGCCACAGTCTCCCTGCCTCCACCTCTGCCCCTACATTCTTCTCAGCACAGGAGCAGCGGGGTCCTTAAGACAAAGAATGTCACTCTTGTGGTCCCCACTGCATTTGGAGTAACAGTCGAATCCTTAGGGAGGCTGACAAAGCCACCTATAATGTGATGACCCTCCCACCTCTGTGACTTTATCTCCTACCAAACCCCACCTTGCTCTGCTCCAGCCACGCTGGCCTTACGGTTCCCTGGGCACAGCAGGATGACACATCCCCACCCCAGGGCCTTTGCAGGTGATGTTCCCCTTGTCTGGAGCAGTCTTCCCTGATGTCCTCATGAGTAACTCCCTCACTGCCTTGAGGATCTGCTTAAATGTCACCTTCTCAACAAGGCCTGCCCTGCGCACCCCAAATTGCCATTCATCCCAGTCACCTCCACAATGCCCAATGCTTCTCACTGTGCCCTACTTTTTCTGTTTTCCTTTCAATATACAGTATCATTTATCCATCTGTCATTCTTATTGTTTGCTCATCTCCTGCACTAGAATGTAACTCCACAAGGGCAGGGATCTTTGTTTTGTTCATGGTGTTTAAAATAGTGCCCAGCATAGGGGCACTCAATAAATAAATGAATCACTGGAAGGGTATCTGGGTAAGTTCAGTTGTTTGTTGTTTGCTTGTTTGTTTTGGTGGTGGGGACAGGGTGTATATCTGTCACCCAGCCTGGAGTGCAGTGGCACAATCATGGCTCACTGCAGTGTCAGCCTCCCATATTCAACCAATCCTCTTACCTCAGTCAGGAGTTCAAGACCAGCCTGGCCAGCATGGTGAAACTCCCATCTCTACTAAAAATGCAAAAATTAGCTGGGCATGGTGGCACATGCCTATAATCACAGGCTGGTTTTGAACTCCTGACCTCAAGTGATCCACCCGCCTCAGCCTTCCAAAGTGCTAGGATTACAGGCCTGAGCCAGTACACCCAGCCAGAAAAAGCTTATTAAAGAAAAAAAAAATAGCCTCAGAATTAAACAGAATCATGGCATACAGTAAGTGCTTAGAAAAATGGTAATGCGTATTATTATTCTTTTCTTCTTTTTTTTTTTTTTTTTTTTTTTTTTGAGACGGAGTTTCGCTCTTGATACCCAGGCTGGAGCGCAATGGCGCGATCTCGGCTCACCGCAATCTCCGCCTCCTGGGTTCAGGCAATTCTCCTGCCTCAGCCTCCTGAGTAGCTGGGATTACAGGCACGCGCCACCGTGCCCAGCTAATTTTTTTGTATTAGTAGAGACGGGGTTTCACCATGTTGACCAGGATGGTCTCGATCTCTTGACCTCGTGATCCACCCGCCTCGGCCTCCCAAAGTGCTGGGATTACAGGCTTGAGCCACCGCGCCCGGCCCTTTTTTTTTTTTTTTTTTTTTTTTTTGAGACAGGGTCTTACTCTGTTGCCCAGGCTGGAATGCAGTGGCTGGATGATGACTCACTCCAGCCTCAACCTCCCTGGGCTCAGGTGATCCTCCCACCAGCGTAGCTGGAACTACAGGTGCATAGTACCACACCCAGCTAATTTTATAGAGACAGGATTTCACTATGTTGCCCAAGCTAGTCTTGAACTCCTTGGCTCAAGCGATCCACCCACCTCGGTCTGCTAGGATTACAGGCATTTTTTTTCTTTCTGTTCATGGAAAGAACTCACTCAACATTTAACAACATGTCTTCACCTTTCCAGTGAAAAATCCCCCACAAAATACAGAAATGAATAAAGTAGAAAGTGAAGCCTTCCATTATTCTACCTCCCACTGTCAGGTCAATGTATCACGTTCTAGACATTTTCCTCGGTGAGAGCATTTATTTCTAAACTTTTTACAAACATAGGATGACACCCTACATTTTAGCAACTCACTCACTTTCGATACAGCATGGATTTCCTTCCATAAAAGTTCACATCACTCTCCAGGGTTCTGAATGCCTGTGAGCTATTCCACAACAGGGATGAAATAACTGATTTACCAATTCCTTAAGATGAACTTTAAGCTATTTCTAATGTTCCCCACAAACAATGCTTTAATGAACAGCCTCCATCTCACACATCTGTGAACACATAGAAGATTTTCTTTGGGATAAATCACTGAGTATGGAATTGTGGGTATGATGGCGCATTTAAAACACTGTCATCTTACTGCCAAATTATCCTCTCATTATTCTCGGAATGAACTGCCTGCATTCACTTCTCCCAGAGGCAGAAGGGGGCACATATCCCCACCCCTGCCTTCCTCCTTAGGTGAGTCTCTCCTTCAACAGGGTGGTGGTGGGAGGCCACTGTGACATCACAGATGTGGGGGTTGGGACAGGGACAAGGCATGTGGCTGCCCAACTGGGACCTCACGGAACAGTATTGGACATCCCCTTCTGAGACTCAGCATGTATTTAGCTGTCAGGAGTCTTGGTGATTGGTATCATTTCTAATCACCAGTGCCAGGGACCATACTCAACAGAAGCAGGGAAGCTGGCAGGGAGAGGCTCAATGTCATTTTAAAAATCATGATAACACAATTTTAAATTTGGAAAAAGCCAAGAAAAAATCTTTTCATACAAAGCATCCATTTGCCATTCACATATTCATTCAACAAATATTTCAGTTCCTTTTAGTTCAGGTTATTCTCAGTATTAGGATTGTCACAGTGAACAAAAGAAAGTCCCTGTTCTCAGTAAACTTTCATCCCACTTGGGGAGACAAATCATAAACACAAAATCAGTGAGTGGCAAGTACTGTATTAGAGTGACAGCCAGCTGCAGTGACAAACAAACCCAAAGTTTCAGATGGCCACTGAAGGCGTCAAGACCCCAGATGAGGCCAAATGTCCCTACCGCCTGGCAGGACATCCTCTTCCCAGAACTTAGAACTAATCTCTGTGGCTGGACAAGGTGGCTCACACCTATAATCCCAGCAAGTGAGTCTCCCGCCTCAGCCTCCTGAGCAGCTGGGATTACAGGAGAGTGCCACCATTCCAGCTAATTTTGTCTCTTTCGTAGAGAGAGGGTAACACACAAGGTCTTGGAAAAACCTGAGATGTCAAAGATTGACATCCACCCTGGGCTGGGTATGGCGGCTCACGTCTGTAATGCCAGCATTTTGGGAGGCTGAGGTGGGCAGATGGCTTGAGGTCAGGAGCTTGAGATCAGAGTGGCCAACATGATGAAACCCTGTCTCCACTAAAAATAGAAAATTAGCCAGGTAAGGTGGCGCATGCCTGTAATCCCAGCTACTCAGGAGGCTGAGGCAGGAGAATCACTTGAACCCAGGAGACAGAGGTTGCAGTGAGCCAAGATGGTGCCATTGCACTCCAGCCTGGGCAACAAGAGTGAAACTCCAACTAAAAAAAAAAGTATCAAGTGTTAGAGGATTGGGAGTAACAATTTTACATCAATCTAGACCCAAGTCAATCAGTGAAAAATTACTGCTAACCTACTATGTGCTAGTGTATTCATCTTAGAAACAGAGTAGACTTTATTTTCAAATTCATGGATTCCCACCTTGATGGGGGAGGGGGTGGGCTCCATCCCCTTTGGGGCAGAGAGTACTAACAGTTTACCTGGTATCCACCAGCCCCTTCTCCTTTCTAGGAGCTCTGCTTTACCCCAATGGGCAGTGTGCTTTTGCAAAAAGCTGAAAGTCACGTAAGATAAAACTCATCATTTAAAGTGTGTAATTCAAGGCCAGGCATGGTGGCTCATGCCTGTAATCCCAGCACTTTGTGAGGCCGAGGCAAGAGGACCTCTTGAGGTCAGGAGTTCAAGACCAGCCTGACTAATGTGGTGAAACCCCGTCTCTACTAAAAATACAAAAATTAGCTCGGCATGGTGGCACATGCCTGTAATCCCAGCTACTCGGGAGGCTGAGGCAGAAGAATCACTTGAAGCAGAAGGCTCACATTGCAGTGAGCCAAGGTTGTACCACTGCACTCCAGCCTGGGCAACAGAGCGAGACCCTGTCATTCATTCATTCATAAATAAACGAAGTGTGTAATTCAGTGGCATTTAGTACAGTTACAATGTTGTGTAACCACTGCCTCTGCCAAGTTCCAAAGCATCAGCCCAGAAGGAAGCCCTGCAACCATGGCACAGCTGCTCCCTGTTCCAACCACCCTGGTCACCCCGATCAGTTTCTGTCTCCACGTACCCCCCTAATGCCAGGCCCTCCATAGAAACAGAACCGCACACCCTGCGCTGCCTCAGGACATTTGCAAGACTAGCTCCTTCTTCCCAGGTGCTCCTCCCTCCTCTTACTCTGGCACCCTTTAGGGCTCACTTCACAAGCACCCCTTTGGGGTTCTCCCTAGGGCCTCCCCTGAGGTCAGGCTCTCCAGCACATGTCCTCAGGAACCTGAGGTGTCTCTTTCTCAGCATTTACCACTACTGCAATTATTCTTTGGGGCGATTTCATTCATGCCTTCTATAGTTAGATGATAAAGTCTATTAGGGGAAGGGTATGGCGGCTCACACCTGTATCCCAGTGCTTTGGGAGTCAGAGCCAAGAGGTTTGCTTGAGGCCAGGAGTTTGCAACCAGCCTGGGCAACATAGAGAGATCCCATCCCTACAAAAAAATAATAATAATAGTAGCCAGGCATGGTGGCTCATGCCTGTAATCCCAGCACTCTGGGTGGCCGAGGTGGGCAGATCATTTGAGGTCAGCAGTTCAAGACCAAGCCTGTCCAACAGGGTGAAACCCCATCTCTACTAAAAAAAACAATTGGCTGGGTGTGGTGGTGTGCACCTATAGTCCCAGCTACTTGGGGGGCTGAGGCTGGAGAACTGCTTAAAGTCAGGAGGCAGAGGTTGCAGTGAGCCAAGATTGTGCCACTGCACTCCAGTGTGGGTGACAAAGCGAGACTCTGTCTCAAAAAAATAAATAAATAAAATAATAATAAAAGTCTACTAGGAAAGGGCATGTCTGTCTTTTTTATCACTATATACCAGGGCCTAGACCAAAATCTGGCATGCAATAGGCCAAAATATGGACAGTAATATTTTGTTAATTGAATAACTAGATGATTGCTCCCATAGAGGAGTGTGTCTCCCTGGCTGTGACATAGGCAGCCCCCTCGCCCAGGGCCCCGCCCGCCCCTCACATGCCCATATATGGACATGATGCAGGCCGCCTGGCCATGGTCTGTGAGGTCCCAGCCCTTTTGCCCTCACAATGCCCAAGGGCCCCCCCCGCGTCTATAAGAGGCCGCAGGGCCAGCCCCTGACTCACAGCCCACGGAGTTCCACCTGCTCACAGGTTGGCTGGCTCAGCCAAGGTGGTGCCCTGCTCTGTGCGTCCAGGCCAAGCCCATCCTGCACCATGGCCAGGCACAGATGCTGCCGTAGCCGTAGCCAGAGCCGGAGCAGACGCGACCGCCAAAAACGAAGATGTCGCACACCAAGGAGGCGGAGTTGCCGGAGACGGACAGCCAGGAGTAAGTGAGCCCAGCTGAGGATGGGCTGGGGCTGGGGCCTCTGGGGGCCCAAGCTTCCTCTCACCACCTTTTTTGGTCTCACCAGGGTGCGGCCGCCGCAGGTATAAGCCGCGGTGTAGAAGAAACTAATCGCACATAATTGCACAAAATGGCAAGTCCACCAAACTCCTGCCTGACAATTTTGCCAGACTTCAAGACCCTCTCGCCACATCTTGAAAATGCCAGCATGCAATGAAAAACAGGAGCCTGCTAAGGAACAATGTCGCCTGTCAATAAATGTTGCAAAGTCATCCCACTCTTGTCTCCTTGTCCTTGAGAGGGAGGCTCAGTGGGGAGGAGGGCTCAGGATGAGCAGAGGGAGAGAGGGCCTGGGCATGCGACGGGGAAGGATGTGGGTGGGGGGGACATGAGAGAGTAACGGTTGTCACACTGGGTTTTGTTCCAAACTCTTAGTAGTACCAACAAGTCACAACCAAAACCTGCCTCAAGTCACAATCAAAACCTGCCTCCCCCAGTCACAACCAGAACCTGCCTCCCAAACCCCCTCTTCACAGATCCCTACCCAGTGGGGTTGCGGCAACCGAGTCAAGTTTGAGGACCCGCTATGTACATTTCCTCACTCTGCTCAGTGACTTCATCTTGGCAGCTTGAAATGGACGACGGAAATTTACAGAAATTAGCAAATGCTACAAATCTGGGTTCCCTCCATCCCGGGGGTTCCAGGGGTTCCAGTTAAACATTGACCAGCTGGAATTCAGCTCCCCTTATCTGACCTGTCCCCTAGCTGCCCACCTGGGGTTTATTTTAGCCCAAAGCTGAAATTTCCATTCAACAAATGAACTCTTAGTTTACAAGTTAAATAGATTAAGCCAGTCACAGAACTGTTTATTCCTCGTTCCCGGCCAGAAGTTTTCATCCCCAATGGCTACAGTGATAACACATACAGGCAGCTGAACTTTTTACATTTAATCAAGTGCCATTAAGGAATTTCTTATCTACCATCCTGCAAACCCAAACATTTTGTTAACCACTGGTTTCTTTACTCTTTGCGGGAGGTTTCACAATGTTATGTCCACTTGAGGAAACAAAGGTTAACGTGTCCGTCTGGTCGAACCTAAGTCCCCATTCAAGTTGTGTGTGATACACTTTCCAAGGCAAGAGAGTTTAAGACGCCAGTGAGATGTGGGGAAGGATGAGAAGTGAGGCAGCCACCCAGACACAAGAAATCCTAGCGGGCACTGGTCTGCTCGGCTCACTCACAGCCTAAGAAAGCCCACCCTCTCTGATTCCTTGACACAGACCCTGGCTCACAGTCATTTCATGATGGTAGAGCAACACCCAGAGCACTTCAGCAGGGACCAGAGGCTCTGAGACCCAGTTCCCTGAAGTGACGGGGCGCACCAAGCACCTCAGAAATGTCACAGTATGACATTTGTTTATGGGCCACCAACTGTGTGTCTAGCATTCTGCACACATCACTTTTTTTTTTTTTTTTTGAGACAGGGTCTCTCTCTGTCACTCAGGCTAGGGTGCAGTGATGCAAACACAGTTCACTGCAGCCTCAACCTCCTTGGCTCAAGTGATTCCCCTACTTCAGCCTCCTGGCCTCCTGAGTAGCTGGGACCACAGACATGCACCACCATGCCTGGCTAATTTTTCTAATTTTTTTTGTAGAGACGAGGTGTCACTATGTTGCCCAGGCTGGTCTCAAACTCCTGGGCTCAAGTGATCCTCCCACCTTGGCCTCTCAAAGTGCTGGGATTACAGGTGTGAGCCATCACACCAGCTCCTTCCTATTTTCATCAGCAAGCTCTGGCCATGGAGATTTGACTTAGCAGGATGTAGGGTAAGGCCCTAGCATTCATATTTTTAACACATGACCTCAGGGAGCTTGAGGGCCACCCTGAAGGACCTTCTTATCCCCAAAGAGAGGCAGCACAGAAACACCGCAGGCATGGCAATATCACCCATCACCTCCTGCAAGGATCTGATTAAGCCCTCTGACTTTGTTTCCTAATGCCGCTCACAGAGCCCTATAGGGCTGGACCCTATAGCTCATAGCCTCTCCCTCCATCTTCAAAGACAGCAGCATGGCTTCTTCCAATTTCTCTTCCTGTGAGCCTCCTGCCTCCGTCTTCTCTCTTCTAAGGGTCCTTGTGAATGCACTGGGCCAACCAAAATCATCCGGGATGATCTCTGCATCTTCACGTCCTTAATTTTGTCGGTCTGCCACATTCCCACATTCTCCCTGCCCTCCATGAAAGGGAAACTGGTTTTGCAGTTTCTGTGATTTTGATCCTGGACTTTAATGGCATCATCAAAGTTCAATGAGAAGCCCTGGCAAGGCTGAGCGGGAGGAGAGAAGATGCGTATTTGAGAGGAGGAGAGGGGAGCATCCCCTCGGCGGGGCGTAGGCAGAGAGCCAAGGGTACGACTAAAGCCAGGCTGTCCCTGTCTGAATGCTGGCCCAGCCTGTGCTTCTCAGCAGAGTGGCCTTGAGCAACTCAACCTCTTCATGCCTGTTTGTCCCACAGAAAATGGGGACTGTACGAGTGAGGAATGCCCAAGGGTGGCGGCTCACACCTCTAATCCCAGCACTCTGGGAAGCCAACATGGGAGGCTCACTTGAGGCCAGGAGTTTGAGACCAGCCAGGGCAACATGGTGAGACCCTATCTCTACAAAAAATACAACAATTAGCAGGGAGTGGCAGCACACACCTATAGTCCCAGCTGCTCAGGAGGCTGAGGCGGGAGGATCATCTGAGCCCAGGGGGTAGAGGCTGCAGTGAGCCATGATTGTGCCACTGCACTCCAGCCTGGGTGACAGATACTGTCTCAAAAAAAAAAAAAGAGAGAGAGAGAGAGACAAAATGAGTGAATGTATGGGAAATAAATGAATCAATGCTTGGCACAAAGGAGCTACTAGGGAATTGTTTGCTACTGTCGCCATCTCAACAGTAAGCTGCGTGCAGAGCCAAGCATGGAAGTCCCTTCCACATGGTGGAACACGGCACAACACTGAAGAGGTGAGGACACTTCCAAGTGACAATGTGCATTCCCACCGGCTTGGGGCAATGAGGGCTTGGATTAGACTATAAAACACCTGCCATCTCTATGGTCGCACCCGCTACAAGAGACAGGGGACATACTTTACAGGCAAGGCAAGGGGGTCTCTCGCCCTTCTAGCCCTGCAGCTTGGGTGCCAGAGTCCTGCTAGCTGTGACCCCCAGCCCGTGCTGCCCTCACAGAGGAGGCTGGGAAGGGTGGGGATGGGGCGGGGCCACCGAGTCATAATGGGGCCCCCCTTTATATACAAGCTCCCGGGGAGCCTCACAGACCAGACCAACACTAACAGCAAGGGCAGGTGGACAGGCTTCAGCCCTCCTCCCCAACCCCAGGGCCCACTGCAGCCTCAGTCCAGGAGCCACCGGATCTCCCAACACCATGGTCCGATACCACGGGAGGAGCCCGAGCGAACGCCTATACGAGGAGCACAGGCAGCTGGTGAACAGGCAGGAGCAAGGATGCAATGGCCAAGAAGAGCAGGGGCTGAGCCCAGAAGACGCCGAGGTCTACGGGAGGACCCAGCGAGGCTGCTATCGCTATAGGCGCAGGAGCTGCTCTCGCAAGAGGTTGAACCGGATCCACAGTAGACGGCGTCCCTCCTGCGGAAGGCGCAGAAAACGCTGCTGCCGATCCCGGAGGAGGCCTCGCAGAGGTCTGTCTGTGCCCCCCACCCTGCATGCCCCTGACCACCCCAGGCACAAGAGGGAGGCTGGGACCCACCCCACCTGGCAGAGGCTTCAGCTCCCTGACCCCCGTCCCCACCCAGAGTCCCTAGGTGCCCCCCTCAACCAGATCATTCTTTCCCAAAAGGCTGCAGATCCAGGAGGAGGAGAAGATGCAGAAGGAACTAAGCTTCCTGGGCCCCTCACCCCCCTGCTGGAAGTTAAGAAAAAGTCACCTGCCAAGAAACACCAAGTGAGGCCATAGCAACACCCGTACATCAAATGCTCAAGCCCTGAATTGCTGCTGAGAAGCTCACAAGATCTGAGTGAGATGTGCCAGTCACCTGCCCAATAAAGCTTGACAAGATACTCGCTGGCCTATTGGGGTATCCTTTGCACAAACTGCATAAACCTGGCTTTCCTCTTGCCCAGGGTGGATAAGCTCTGCAGCCCTTCTTCCAGGGCGGGTAGGGTGGGAGCTCTGACGCTCTTAGGGTGCTTAGGAGAGGGTTACTGTGCCTGGGGGTGATGCTGTCCTGTCCATCGTGCATCTTTCCATGCTGTCAAAGGCCACATTATTCCATGCTTCTGGCCTGTGCCTATGCCTTAAACAAACAAAAAAAGCTTAGAAGTCGTTGCTTTTCAAGATTTCACACTTTCGGGTCCTGGAAGGAAGAGTTCTAAGGGTTCCTGAGTTTTATGAAGGTAAAGCTTACAGAATGCACACAGCTTGGTGATTTATTCCGAAGGGTCAGCAGTCAAGAAACAACAGACAGCTCTCTCTGGCTGACTCTTTCTGGAATGTAAGGAGGAGTCTGTGTGTGCCCCCCACCCCCACACTTCTAGAAATTCAATCCCTAACTGCCATCTCAGCTACAAGGGAAACTTTCTCCAGGGCAAATGAGGACTATGGTGTCGGCGCTGGCCCCAACACTCTGCCTTGCAGACCTGCCCTGTAGGGGCTGGCAGCTGCTGGTGGCTGAGGTCCAAGTCAGCTGTTGGCTCAGACTCAGGTTCCCAAGTTGGGGTGGGCTCCAGGAGCCCCTTTGTGATGTCAGCATCCTGCCCCCACTCACAGCCCCTCCACCAACTACCTCGCCTCCCAGTCCACAGAGACAGGCAACGTAGACCATGGGTTCCCACTGTGCCAAGCTCAGCACAGGCCACAGCCCGGGCCATAGCACTGGCCACAGCACAAGCCATGGCCGTGGCCACGAATCCTCCATGAAGAAGTTCGTGGCCTGCGTGAGTCAGGACAACTCCCTGTCATCAGAGAGCGAGGAAGACGAGAAAGA
This sequence comes from Aotus nancymaae, assembly GCF_030222135.1. NCBI lineage: Eukaryota > Metazoa > Chordata > Mammalia > Primates > Aotidae > Aotus > Aotus nancymaae. Next base: position 15,253,408 of record NW_026988463.1, read on the forward strand.
GGAAAGAGAAGACGAGGAAGAAGAGGAGCTGCCGGTCAAGGGCAAGCTGCTGCTGATGGAGCCGGAGCGGCAGAAAGAGGATGAGGACAGTGCCAAGGCCAAGCAGAGCCCCGAGCCCAAGCAGACGCACTCCTGCCCATGACGACAGCCAGGAAGGGGCGCCCACCGCTGCTCCTACCAAAGTATTCAGAGAGGAGTCAGTAAAAAGTCTCTGAGGAATCCTCCCTGTCTCTGGTGTCCCCTCACCCCCTCCCTCCTGGTACCACGTGTGCACATGTGTGTGAGTGTGTGAGCGTGTGGGTGTGGGCATGTGTGGGTGCACGTGGAGGAACGCTGAAGAGCCGGGCTCGGTGACCTTGTTTCCAAGCCCCAGCCAGAGGTTCAGGGGCTTTGGGAGGGGGAATCATCTCAGCCAAATCTTCCCGTCTCTAGGACAGGATAACTGTCTTCATCCCACTGTGCCCCCCAACCATGGACAGACTTTTAAGAACATTGGCTTGGGAGTTCAGCAGACTTGGGTTCAAACTTCTTTTCTGCTAGCTGCGTGCCCCTGAGCAAGTCACTGTGTGTCTTTGGACCTCAGCCTGCCCCTGCCAGCATTTGGGGGAAGCTAATAGCTACTCATGGGTCAGCTGATCAGGAGAATTAGCTCAAGAACTGGGTGGGACCAGGCCTGGCACCACCAGTGCTGAGCTAGAACAGGGATTGTTGCTGGGGTCATAGTCAGCCTCGAACTCTTCCGCTGCCAGTCTATGCTGCTGGCGACCATCTGCACCCCTACCTGGAAGCTCACTCCTGCCTTCTTCAAGGGGTCTAGCCCTGGGGGCAGAGACAGGGCCCCATGAGAGCAGCAGGCAAAGGAGGTCCAGGGAGGTGACTGGGTGCACACACAGAACCCAGGCCCCGTCCTCTGGCTCTGGGCTCAGTGCGCCTTCCATGAGAAGCTTCGGAAGATGTCTTCTGCCCACCATGGCCCTGGCTCCTCCCTGACCCCTTCCATCCAAAAGAAGTGACAAATGTGATCGCCACCCCATTCCCTCACAGTCCTCCAGGCACCAGCCACCTGCCCCCGAGGGGAACCTAGCTGGTGCCGTGGCAGTGGGGCTGGGGGGTGGGAAATTTTCAGGGAAGCCTCGGTTTCTCTGGGGGCTGTGTGTGAGGGTAGGAAGGGGCCTTGGGCTACCCCGAGGTGAGGCCACTGCTCTGCCTTGCAATGGCCGAGGGTAGGCTGGAGGGAAGGGGAGGCCTCGCTACTCCACCACTCCCAGCCCCACAAAAGACTCGTTTGGCCAGCTTTGTTCTTCTGTCCAAGGCCCAAGGTCCACCCGCCCATTCATTTGCTTAGGAAGCGTGAGCTGAGCCCCTGTCTTGCGCCTGGCACGGTACTAGCCACCAGGGGCACTGGTACTAATGAAACACAGTCCCTGCTATCCTGGAAGAGAGTTCACGGTCATGGGGGCGGGGGCAGGTATGTGACGTGCCGCACACCTGCTGCTGGGAGAGGTTGGCCCTCCCTGGGAGGGCTGGAAAGGTGTGTGGAGGAGAGGCCCATTGATGGCAGGCCGAGATCTCCACGCTCTGCTCGAAGGAGGGGAAGTGGGGCGTCGGCAGTGGAGGAGCAGGAGGTCATGGGAAGAGGGGTCCAGAGACCCACACAGCCCACTACTGGACCTGCTGAGCCCACCCACAGCAAGGCCCGGAGAACCCTGCTGTAGGTGCCTCTCTAATCTCTAAGAACCCCTTAGTGACCTCCAGAGGCAGCCAGACCTGAATATGACTGGCTCTGCCCCTGAGCAGCTGGGGGACTCTGGGCTGGCTCCTCCACCTCTCTGAGCCTGTTCCCTCTTTGCTAAATGTAATCATTGTAGCTACCTCACGGGGTGTGTCAGTTTCCTGGGGCTGCCATACCAAATTACCACAACCTTGGTGGCTAAAAACAATAGGAATGTGTTCTCTGCAGTCCTGAAGGCCAGAAGTCTGGAGGCCAGGCACCAGCTGGGCTGACCTCCCTCCAGAGGCCTTAGCAAAGAATCCTTCCTTGCCTTCTCTAGTTCATAGAACTCCAAGCTTGTCAGCCGGGTGAGGAGGCTCATGCCTATAATCTCAGCACTTTGGGAGACCGAGGTGGTCAACTCACGAGGTCAGGAGTTCAAGACCAGCCTGGCCAACATGGTGAAACCCCATCTCTACTAAAAATACAAAAATTAGCTGGACATGGTGGTATGTACCTGTAATCCCAGCTACTCGGGAAGCTGAGGCAGGAGAATCACTTGAACCCGGGAGGCAGAGGTTGCAGTAAGCCAAGATTGTGCCACTGTACTCCAGCCTGCGCAACAGAGTGAGACTTTGTTCCAAAAAAAAAAAAAAAACAGAACTCCAAGCTCGTCTCCACCTTCACACGATTTCCTCTTCTCCCTAAGTGACAATTCTTCTGTCCCTCGTAAGGACATTTGGATTTGGATTTAGGGCCCACCAGCTAAGCCAACATGCTTATCTCCAGATTCTCAGATTAAATACATCTGCAAAGACCCCCTTTTCCAAATAATATCACATTGATAGGTTCTAGGAGTTACAAAGTGGACATAGATTTTCGGGGGCCGCCATTCAGTCCACTACAAAGAGTCACTTTAAGGCTTGAGGACAAAGCTGCCTGGAGAAGGTGAGGCCCAGGGCCCGGCCATGTAGAAAGCATTCAGTAAATGAAAGCAGTTCTCGCTGTGAGAAATTTCACGTTTATTAAGAAATAAACTGCAAAGGCCGGGCATGGTGGCTCATGCCTGTAGTCCCAGCACTTTGGGAGGCCAAAGCAGGAGGATATCTTGAGCTCATGAGTTCAAGACCCACCTGGGCAACAAAGTAAGACCCCATTTTCACAAAAAAAAAAAAAAATTCAAAAAAGTTAGACAAGTGTGGTGGCATGCACCTATAGTCATAGCTACTCAGGAGGCTGAGGTGGGAGGATCGTCTGAATCTAGGAGGCTGCAGTGAGCTGTAATCATGCCACTGCACTCTAGCCTGGGCAACACAGCAAGACTCTGTCTTGAAAAAAAGAAAAAGAAAAAAAACTTCCATAAAAGCAGATGATCGCAAATCCTTACAGCAAGAGGCAAAGCTGCACATGGGCAAAGTGAGAAGTTGCCTTGGGCTGGGGCCTGCTGGGGGAGGGGAGACAGAGGCAGATGGTGTTCCATGCAGGGACCAGTGGGGAAGTACAGGCCTAGGGCCAAGCGCAAACGCATCGGCCAAGGCGGGGAGGGGTGGAGGGCTCTGAAGGGACACCTAAAGAGTAGAAGATCAAATGGCCTGGTGTTCAAACATAAGTCTGGGCTTTCTTCTCCAGTTGCTGGGGTGTCTGAGCAGGGAAGGCATGATTCAGACTGAACAGCAAGCCTTCGTTAGCAGGGAGGGGAGGAGAATCAAGAGGCAGGAACTGAAGGAAAAAGACGGGTTTCCAAGGGCCTGCTATAGCTTGACAGGCATCTCAGGCTCACAAGAATACAATGAAAGAAGGAAAGACACCTCTTTGTCACATAAGGCAACTAAGCCTCAGAAACCACAATGGCCTACCCAAGGTTGGACATCAGTGCAAACTGGGATTTGAACCTGGCTCAGAATCTCCCGACTTTCCATCTGGCTGGGGAGGCGGGCTTGCCAGGAGGGCCCCAGAACCACCCCTTGATCCATGTGGTTACTCATCTTTCACCCATCCATCAAGTCATCTGATCAATTCAGCACCTGCCCATCATCCGGGCACTAATCATCTATCTTACCAACTGCCCACCATTCGGCTGCTGTCACCAGGGTCAGGGCTGCACCCCTGGCGCCCAAGCTGCTGAGGGGGTTAAGAAAAAGATCTGATGATGCTGGTCAGTGATGTTTACTGAGCTCTTATTGTGGGCTGGGCCTGGGCTAACTGCTTGACATAAACTCTCTCCTTTATTAAAAATTCTTCTAATGTCCGTATGAGGTGAGTACAATTACTGTCTCTGTTCTGCAGAGATGGGGAAACTGAGATTTGTTCAGGCGAATCCCCAGGGCTGACCATGTGGAAAAAGCAGATCTGGGATGCAGACAAAGAAAGCTCAATCTGACCCAAGGGCTCCCACCCTGAACCAGCAGCTGGGACTGCCCCAGGGTACCCCTAAGCACTGCCCCACCCTGGGGGTGAGGGTAAGGAGTAGGGGGCTTTGTCTTGCTGGGCCACATCTGTCACACCCCTGTAGCCTGTGCCATCATACTCAGCCCCAACTATATAACCAGGGGATGCCAGGGCCTCTGTAAATCTAGGCCTGCTGGGAGAGGAGGAAGAGGAGGCCCTGCCCCTCCAATCGTGGCCTCCTATGGACACCAAGACTCACAGCCTTCCCATCACCCATGCCCAGCCCCATAGCAACTCTTGGCCCCAAAGCCCCACCTGCAGCCCGTGCACCTGCAGCCGCCACTGCCAGACCTGCAGCCAGCACTGCAGCCGGAGCCGGAGCTCCCGCCGGAGCCCGACCACCCACCACAGCCCACCTGGTGCCCACAGCTCATCCGGCCGCCAGAACCAGAGTCCCAGCCCCAGCCCACCACCAAAGCAACACAAAAAGACCACAAACTCCCAGCACTCTCCCACGCGGCCCACCATCCTTTACAGCAGCTGCCCCAAGAGAAGAAAGAACTTGGAAGGCAAGATGAACAAGAGAAAAATGGCCAAGAGGATCCGGAAGGTGTACAAAACCAAGAAGCGGAGCTCAGGTACCCTTTAAGGAGGTGTGGAAGGGTCACAGAGCCCACGGATGACAGGGAGCAGACCCTGGAGCAGTGAGGGGAAGGATGCAGCCAGGTCACAGAGGAACCACAGACAAGGATGAAGAGGGAGAAGAGAAACAATGGCAGTTGGCCAGTTAAATGTATCGACACTGACAGACTTTGAATAAACTGGATGGGTTGATTGGAAGGATGGAAGGTTGGACAGTCAGCAGATTAGCTAGATGGAAGCATGAATGGGGTTGAGAGGTTGGGTGGATGAGTGGGCGGGTAAGTAACAAATAATAGAAAGGATAGTTGGAAGAATGCATTGGTTGAATGGCAGGAAGGTTGGATGTGATTAGCTGGATGGATGAATAAATGGATTAATGCACCAGCTGGCTAGTCATTGGTTTGTTAGGTAGATGATTAACTGGAAGAATATGGTTGGTAGATGAAATGGTTGAATACAGTTAGTTTTGATGGGTTGGTTTGATTGGTTAAATAATGGTCGGCTAGGTAGGTGGATGATGGCTCAGATTTCTAGATAGATGGAGGGATGATGAATTGATATATTTATTTGAATGAAGTAATTGAATGAACTGATAGATGGAAGAACAGATGTCTAGACTAATGGGATAGAATGGGAAAGAAATGTTGAATAAATGAATAGAATGGGTGAACTAATGAATGGATGGATGACAAACGGAAGGGATAAATGGATGGATGGATAGATTCACATAGGTCAAAAGGACACTGACGGCAGTCTAAACTCTATCTCCGTCCCATATTCAATCACAAATTAGTTGTAAGACGTAAAGGTCAGTGATTTCATGAAGTGCTCAGCTATTAAAGGTTCCTTTCTCACTATTAATCCCTTAGGACAGAAATCCAACGAATGAGACGGCACTCCTTGGCTCGTCCCTGCGTGTTCACCCAAATGAGCAACGCTATCACGCATAGAATGCTAGGATGAAGTCCATCTTCTTGCAGGAACATGTCACTATGGTGATTTCTATGCGACACTAATTAAAGCTTGTACTCTGCAAGACTATCCCTGAGTAGTCATTTTGATTTCACTAATAAAGAAGTTACATGTTTTGGGGGCCTGCAAAGGGACAGAAACAAATGGGGATGGGATGCCAAGAAGCCTGCAGAGTGGATGGGCAACACTGCCTGAATAACACATCTTTTGCCCTATATGCTCACACATGGGTGCCTACATATGTGGACACACAAGATGTGCACAGGTCCACACCTATTCATGTGATCCACAGAACACAACAGGAGACAGGAAGAGGGGTTCAGAACGTGCGTTCTGCAGTCCAGAGCATCCTGAGTTTGAATCCTGGCTCATCTTTCGTACTTGTTGTGTGACCTTGGACTGTGATCCATCTCTGAGCCTCACTTGTTGATTCTGTAAAATAGTACCAACCTCAACGTTCCTCAAAGCTGCCATTTCAACAAACTTTTACTAAAGGACCAAAGTCCATTCAGGTGCTGTGCTGGGCTCTGGGAACAGAACGAGAGAACACACAAGGCCCTGCCCTCATGGAGCTTACAGTCCAAACACACAAGACTTGTCAGAATGAGCTGTATCAAGGAAGCAGATGTCATGTCCCAGTGAGGGAATGAGGCTGGGTTAGAAATTGTGTTCCAGAGGAGCTGGCATAGAATCTGCAGGTGCTGAGACACAAGCTGGGGGCACCAGGCAGGGGCCAGACCATGCTGGGGTTGGACCAAGTTCAGCAGGAAGGAGCTTGGACATTATTCTTGGTGTGAGAAGTCAGGGGAGGGTCTCAAGGGTGAGTTGATAGAGTCTGGTGTGTGCTTTTTTTTTGAGACCATCTCATTCTGTCATCCAGGCTAGGGTTGTGGTACAATCATGGCTCACTGTAGCCCTGATCTCCCAGGCTCAAGTCATCCTCCTGTCTCGGGTTCCCAAGTACCATGACATGCACCACAATGCCTAACTTTTTTTTTTTTTTTTTTTTGAGACAGTCTCTCTCTGTCGCCCAGGCTGGAGGGTGGTGATGCAATTTTGGCTCATTGCAACCTCTGCCTCCCAAGTTCAAGCAATTCTCCTGCCTCAGCCTTCCAAGTAGCTGGGATTACAGGTACCCGCTACAATGCCTAGCTAATTTTTGTGTTTTTTTTTCCTCACTGTGCAGGCATTCTGTCATTGCTTTTTAAAATTTTTATTTCATTTTAAGTTCTGGGATACATGTGCAGAATGTGCAGGTTTGTTACATAGGTATACATGTGCCATGGTGGTTTGCTGCAAAAACCCATCATCTAGGCTTTTAGCCCTGCATGCATTAGGTATTTGTCCAAATGCTGTCCCTCTCCTTTGCCCCAATCCCCTAATTTTTGTATTTTTTTTGTAGTAGAGATGAGGTTTCACCATGTTGATCAGGCTGGTCTCAAACTCCCGCTTAAGTGACCCACCCGCCTTGGCCTCCCAAAGTGTTAGGATTACAGGCGTAAACCACTGCGCCAAGCCTGGTGTGTGTTTTCAAAATGGCACTGGCTGCTGTGTGGAGACTGGACTGCAGGGGATGGGACAGGTACAGCAATTGGCAGAATGGCAGCCTGGTCTAGCAGAGAGATTTCCCAAGACAATGGGAAAACCTTCCTCATTCCTCTTCCATAAACATTTACTGAGCACCCGCTTGTGTGGGCTTTGGGAGAAGACCCAGGAGGGGAGATAAGGGTGAACCGCACAGAACCCTGCTTCCAAGTAGACGTGGAGACAGCTATGGACATGAATCTTAGGAAAACCTGCCCTCATCTGCAAAATGGGCACCGTTGCTATGGGGCTGGGAGAGGTCAATGTGCCACGTGTCGTGACACAGTATCTGGGCTCAGCGCTTGGCACTCAGTGAGCCTCTGCTATTAATATGGCATAAAAAGTACCAGGCAGATTTTCATGAAGGAACCCTGGCTGCCAGACCAAAGGACTGGGGAATGGTTAGCATCTTGTGTAAAGTGGCTTCTGACCTTTATACCCACCAGCCTCAAGTTTGCCCTGATTCTTGCTCTCCTAGCTGGGGGTGCTAGGACTAGACCACTCTGAGCCTCACTCACCTCCTCTGTCAAAGGGGGTCATAAATGAGACATGGCCGGGGGCGGGGACCCAGCAGCCTGATGTGTGGGAACTTGCCCGGCACAGCGCCAGACAAAGGGTCACTTTGTTTCCTTTTGTGTTGCATTTGGCATTTGGGCTGAAGGAACGAGTGAACAGGTGCAGGGAGGTGGGGCAGGAGTAGAAATGAGTGGTGGTGGGGTGTCTGCAGTGGAGGGAAACGGACCCAGATGTCTTGGGGAAGGCCTTGCAGGACTCCGAGCTTTGCTGAGCCCGTCCTAGGCAGTGGCGTGCCATGGAAGTTCCTCTTTCAGATCTCAGCTGTGTGGCCTTGAGCAACTCAGGTCTCCCCTCTGCATCCTGGTCTCTTCTGTAAAATGGGAGGCTAACGGTGCCTCCTGTCCCTGCGGGGGTTCACTGAGACAATACACCTGCAAGCTTCCAACAGAGGGCCTGGCCCATCCCATCAATGCCACTCTACGCCACTGTCAATCTCCTTTCCTTGGGCTCCTTTATCCTCCCCTCACAGCAGGGAAATGTTCCAGGTTGTTTCTATTGGGAGAGGGTGTGGGGAAGGACCTAAGCAGGCTTGGGAATCACATTTACTGAGCACCGACTAGACGTCAGATGGTTTATTGCTCCCACTGTACAGATGAAGAAGCTGAGACTCATAGGTGAAATAACTTGGTCAAGGACTCCTGGTAGGCAGGTCTGAGATAAGAGATTCATGTCTTGCCCCAAACTTCCGGGCTCCCAACTGAAAATTTAAGGCCACATTAAGCCATGATAGTCACTGACACATCGGTGCAAAAAAGTTTAGGAACACATTTTGAAAGAGGAAGTGGAGACAGGGTTAGACATAAGGTCGTGGACTTTGAGCCCCACTCACCAAAGGACCTCCGGGCTTCCTAACCTGTTTCCTTTTATGATATGATGACTGAAGGCAGATCTTTTATTATAAGCCAATGGACTGGGTCATGTGTGTGGCTTATGGTGTTATCCTTAACTCCACATTTCCCTGAAACCAACACTGAGACGAAAGTGGCACAAATTCAGATAGTCACATATATGATCACAGCTCATCACAGCCTCAAACTCCTGGCCACATATTCAAAAAAACAGCTGTGCAAACCCACTCAGACACTGAGACCCACATTCACACATGGACCCCAAATACACACACACACCCCGACACATGCACGCAGGCTCTCGGTCACCTCCCCTAGCCCTTCCCACAGGAAACACACATGCAAGCGAGCACTCACAGCACATGCCACCCTCACACAGTCAGATGCACGATGATGACAGGCAAAAAATCCAACCACAGATTCATTCTTTCACTTAGGGTGGGTGGCAGTAGGTTGGGGGCAGGCCTGCTGGAGACCCAAATTCAGGAAATGGAGACAGGCAATAAATTCAGCCAGCAAGAGAGTATGTGGGTTCTGAAGATGATCTATCTTGATACTCAGAGATTTCATTTCAGTGGGCTACTTGGGGTGAGGTGAGGTTTGGAGAACAATGAGGTATAGCCTGGCCTGCCTGGGGTTACCTGGAGGGCTGTCACTCCTGCAGGCCTGAGGGATCACCAAGGGGAACGAAGCGGTCAGAGGAGAGGGCAGACCCTGGGTGGAGATGCCGATGTGAGCTATGATTTAAGAGGAAAAATATCTCAAACCCTGTAGCCACACAGACCCAGCTTCAAATCCCAGCTCCCCCATTCCCTTGCTGGGTGACCCCAGGCCCCTTCCTTAACCTCTTTGAGTCTCAGGTGCATCTCACACTTTGTAAAGAAGACTGAGGGGGCCATGCTAGTCACTGCTGCATCTCCAAGACTTAGCACAGTGCCTGGCACATATTAGGAGTGCAGTAAACAGCTGTTGAATAAATGAAAGGAGCAGGCATTAAAGCAACAATGAGAAGGCACCACTTACCAAATCATCAAATAGGCAAATGGAAAAACCATGATAATGGCAGAGGCATGGGGAAACATTCTGGAATATGCTCTCCCTCCCTTCCTCCCTTCCCTTGGTGAGATCTCACTCCTTTTTTTTTTTTTTTTTGGACACAGGGTCTCCTTCTGTAGCCCAGGCTGGAGGGCAGTGGTGCAATCTCAGCTTACGGCCATCTCTGCCTCCCAGGCTCAAGTGATCCTCCCACTTCAGCCTCCCAAATAGCAGGGACCACCATGCCCAGATAACTTTTTTTGTATTTTTGTAGAGATGGGGTTTCGCCATGCTGCCCAGGCTGGTCTTGAACTCCTGAGCTCAAGTGACACTCATTCTTTACAACTCAGTTGAGGATCACCTCTCCCTAAGCCTGCTTAGGGCGCTGCCAAGTGGGCAGCAGACACTGGGCTTCCCACATTGTGGCATGTGTGGAGACTGCTACTGGTCTGTGTGCCCTGAGACCAGACGCCTCCTCAGAGAGAACTGGGCCCACTTCCACCTCTCATGGTGACACCCGACGTTCTCAACAGCATCACTGCAGTGAGGGGCTACGGACGTGAGGAACCCTCCTGCCCGCACTCTAATGTCCCCAGCCTGCTGTGGGCTGGCTCTTGTGTGTAGTTTCACAGCTTCTGCAAGTTCCTTCCCTACTATGTCACTGCGACTGGTCCTTGCTGTCAGCTGCTGAGACCTAATTTGTCACTTATGGAAAGTGACAAATTAGGAGTAGGTTGGGTGGAAACTGGTGAGGCTTGTTAGAATACCGTGCAAAAGTGGAAGTCAATAGACTGCGAACAAGAGCCCAAGGGATTTACTGTAGAATGGGCACTGTGCTTCCCGGCCTCAGCTTTGTGACAGTTGTCTGGGCCACTGGATCAAATCAACTTGCCTGAAGCCACACAGTTGATGGGGAGGGGAGCTGGGACTGGAAGCAGGTGTGTCTGGACTCCTCTACCAGCATTCCCAGAATTCTACTTTCCTGCCCCTCCTATTTTACAGCTGTTAACATAAAAATCGTGACTGCTTTCTGAAAGTCAGTTACTACTGACTACTTCAAGTAACGGCTGACTTCATCTCTCTTTCACCTGCGCCTGCTGGAAGAGTCCCACCAAGTCTCCCAGGACTGGTGCCCCTTTGGAGTCCAGCCACCGGCTCAGGCCAGAGCTCCCTGGCTATGTGGACTTGGGTGCCCTGAGCTCACACCCCTCTATCCGCCACTGAGACACACGGAGCTCCTGCGGTGAGAGCAGAAGGGATCTACCACATACATCGAAGCAACCTCTCCCGACAGAGGACTTCAGGCCAGATTCCGCCAACTCCGAGGGCTCCCTGAAACACCTTCACCAAGTTCCACCAGCTCCCCGAGTTGGACTCTCCTCATCTGATCAAGCGAAACACACAATTTCCAATTCACGGGACTGTGGGAAAGTGTCCCAAGGCCACCACTACTACAGCTCAGCATGGCTGAAGAGCTAGAGGGCTCTTTCCACACCCAGTCCTATGGTGCCTCCTGGGCCTTCACGCTGTCCCAGGTACTCAGGGCAAAAGGCCCTGCCGGATGTATCAGACCCCGCCAACACCTATGCCTCGCTCCTACACCACCCCCGGCTCGCTATACGAACTCTCCTTTCCTATCTTCAAGCTCCTCCACCACAGGCCCTCTGCACTGGTTGCTCTCTCCAGCTGGGGTCTTCATCCCACTTGTAGAAAGACCCCAGTGCTAATGTCACCACGTCCAAGAGGTCTTCCCTAACTTACTTATCTCACTCAACAAATAACCAGTCATCCCTTTCTCTCTGTTTCTTTCCCGCATGGCACCACGTATGATCTGCAACGATGGTGTGAATTCACTGCCTCCCTGGGGCTGCTTGAAGACCTCTGAGTCTCCTGTGCCTGGCACACAGTAAGAACTCAGTAAATAAATACCTGCTCAATAAATACTGAAGAAGTGAAATAGATACGTTATTACCCCATCTTGCAAATGTGAAAACTGAGGCACAGAGAAGCTAAGAAGCTGGCCCCAGGTCACATGCTTGTGAAATGACCGATTTAAATTCAGACCAGCGGTCAGCAGAATCCACGCTGTGAGCCCTACTGTTCAGGACTCCCAGGGGCACAGGATCCCATGGGAACCCTGCTGACACATGGGTTAGAGGAAAAGGAGGGCTGAGGAATTTCAGAGCAGAGGGCAGTTTCATGATTACACATACTGGTCAGGAGTTGCTTTTCCCAGCAAGGTGCCACCAAAGCTGGAAAAAGAAACTGAAAAGCTGAGGGCCACAAGCCACCAGGATCTTGACTTCCCCCAGATGCCGGCTGGGCCCCCCACATCTGGGGTACGAGGACCTGCCAAAGTAGGGAGGAGAACATTCCCACACATCTGGCTGTGGTTTAGCAAACTGTGGACAAACAGCTGGTCCATCTGCCCTGTGGCAAGAGGTCACTGTGCCAAGCACTGACTCCATGCCTGGCATTTGGCCCTTGGCTCTGTATGTCTGGCTGCTTTGTGAAGTATGAGATGTCCAGAGCTCACTTTGCCATTGGGGCAAGTGAGGTCCCAAGAGGGCAGGTCGCTTGCCCAAGGTCATGCAAGTCTGGAGTCAGAGCCTGGTCCCACCCTGCCAAGCAGTCTGAGCCCCTCAGGGTTTAGCAATGCCTGGTTTCCAGTGAGCCTGGCACCCAGCCCTCCAGGAAGAACAGCCCACAAGGCGGATGCTTGTCAATCAGGAGATTTCTTTTTCTCCTTTGGCATCTGGATTTGGTTTCATTTTGAACACAGGACTTCAGAAAATGAAACCAAAGCTGTCTGTCATTGGTGTCAGTGAGGAGAACCCACGTGTGCTGAGTGTACCCTGAGACGCTTTCCTATTCCCTTGCTGTGCCTTCCCTGACCTGTGGTCCCCAGGCTAGGGCTTCTAACACAGATACAAGGCAAGGCTTTGGGAGGCCAGGGGTGGGGAGGAGGAGGGTCACTTGAGGTCAGGAGTTTGAGACCTGCCTGGGCAGCATAGTGAGACCCCATCTCTATAAAATATTAAAAAAATTAGTCAAGTGTGGTGGCAGGTGCCTGTAGTCTCAGCTACTCAGGAAGCTGAGATGGGAGAATCTCTTGAGCCCAGGAGGTCAAGGCTATAGTTAGCTATGATCCTATGACTGCACTCCAGCCTGAGCAACAGAGCAAGACTCCATCTCTATTAAAAAATGGACACAGGGGTTGAAGCCATGTGTTTGTGGGCTCCAACACACTGCCACACCCACAGGGACCCTTGAATGAACAACAGCAAACACCTACTGAGTGCTCAGTGTACACTAACGGCTGTTTTACGCACCTGACCCGTAATCATCGAATTCCCACACAACCCTGGGAGGCAGGCACTGTTGGCTCTTTTCTTTTTGAGACAGGGTCTCTGGCAGAAGATTTTTCTATACAGGGGGAAAAAAAAGGGAGAGAGAGAGAGAGAGACAGGGTCTTACTCTGTTGCCCAGGCTGGAGTGCAGTGATTGGCCTCCTTGTTTAAGCCATCCTCCTGCCAGCTGGGACTACAGGTGCAAGCCACTACGCCTGGCTGATTTTTGTGTAGAGACTGGATCTTACTTTGTTTCCCAAGCTGGTCTCAAACTTCTGGGCTCAAGCCATCCTCCCGTCTCGGTCTCCCAAGTACTGGGATTATAAACATGAACTACTGCACCCTGCTAGAGGTACTATTATTAACCTCCCCCATTTCACAGATGAAGAAATCATGGCAGAAAGGTTAATTACATGCTTAAGGTCACAAGAACAGAAAGGTGAAGAGTTGGAACTGGGTCTCCTTGTATCTTATCCATCACCCACAGCAGAGTGTGGCCCCTAGCAGATGTCCAGTGGACATCTCTCAAATGACCACACACCTGACCCCTCGCGCAGGCAAGGCTCTGCATCTTCTCTCTACCCCCTGCACACACACAACTTACACCAATGACCACCACCAGCCCTGGCCACACGCAGATTCAGGGCGCTGATGGGGTGCTCAGCCGGCCTGGTTCTGAGCCACTCTCTGTGCTCAGGAGGAAACATAGGACCTAGGCTCTGCCTGGGGAAGGAGGCAACATAGGGCCAGGGAGGCATGAAGAAGGACCAGGCACCAGGGCTTCCAGGGGAGAAGCCGTCTGGGCTGCCGCCTGAGAGCTGTCTGTAGAGGGCAGTGTGTGCCAGCGTGAGGCCAGTCACCAGGCCCCCAGCCTAGCCAAGCTTTTATGTGGCTCCCCATATACCTTCATTCAAAAATACACGGAGCAGCCAGGCACATAATCCATGGCCTTGCACGGCAGCCGGAATCACTAAATCACAAACATGTGTGCAAATTACAGCCCTGACCACCCACTGCTCACCATCCCAAGCCCTGGGCATGTGTGTAGTGGGAAGGCAGTCTTCGAAGGGCAGATTGCTTGATGCAGCAGCAGGGGGAAATCTGCGAGGTAGGGGTTGGGGAGAGGAGAGCTAGGAAAGCAGGATTTGGGAATCATCACTCTGAGAATGCACCATTTTCCCACTGGGCTCCAATTTGATCTCTCCCAGCTGCTCCTTTCCCCAAAATAAAGACGGGGAGGGCAGAATCCTGGTCCAGAGCTCCCAATCTGCAAGCCATTGCAAATACCAGCCCCTCCCCGGCCTCAGTTTCTTCCGCTGTCGAGTAGTGGGAGCGCAGGGAGGGCAGTCAAGCCACCAGGGACCTTGCCCGGCCCCGCCCAGTTTCCGAGGAACTGGGCCGGGGTGGAGGCGCCCGCGCCGTCAGGGGTTCCTCTGAAGCCTGTGGTCAGACCGCCGCTTCCCGGGAAGCACGAGCCAAGACCAGAGACCGCGGCTGGCTGGGGCTTCGGAACAGGAGGGCGGGCGAGCGACTGTGGGGGTCGACGGCGGATGGAGCAGGAGCTAGAAAGGGGTCTACGGGTGGGGTCGGGCTCAGGGTTGGGGACACTTTCTGGGGGATCCAGGGCAGATCTGGCTGCAAGGGAGGAGAGTACAGGGCTCTGTCCCCGGCGGGTGTGGAGACATCTGGGGCAGAGGAGGGTGTGTCAGGGCGCGTCCCAAGAGGACCTGGGGGCAGAAAATGGAACCCAAGGTAGCGGGGCAAAAGCCGGGTCGCCAAGTCCGAAGAGGGCGTCCGAGAAGTGGCCGGAAGGTGCAGGGCGGAGCCAGAGCCCCTCGAGGGACGGGTGCTGGGACAGGTGCAAACAGGCAGGCAGAGAGCTCCACGGGAGGGTCCCGAAGAGAAGGGGAAGAGGCGCCGGAGCGGTCCCGCCGGCGCCACCGCTGAAAGAGAAACCGAAAGTGGGGCTGGGGGCGTGGCCGGTAGGGGGCGTGGCCTACCGCCTTCGCCCGCCCCTCTCCCGCGGGTATAAAAGACTGGCGCAGGGGCGGGCGCCGAGCAGAGTGAGCTGCGGCCGTGGCAGCTGCACGGCTCCAGGCCCCGGAGCATGCGCGAGAGCCGCCCCGGAGCCCCCCGGAGCCCCCCGCCGCCCCGCCCGCGGCGCCCCGCGCACCGCCGCCAGGTGAGCCGGTCCCTGGGCGTGGAGGCGTGAGGGAGGAGGGAAGGGAGTCCACGGCAGCCGGGAGTCCGGCGGGCCTCAGGGGCTGCAGAATGGGGTCGCGGCCGCCACGCCCCTGGCCCCCGGCGTCCCCACCCAGGTCGCCCCCCGCCCGAGGGTCTCCAGCAGCACAGCCTTTCTCCGGCGCTAGCCCAAATCGCCCGGACCGGGCGCTGATCCCGGCCTGGCCAGCAGGCGGCGGGCGCGGGGCGGCGAGCGGGGGCCTGACGGCTGTAGCCGGAGCCAGCTGCTCTCCACGCCCCCCTCTCGGTTGTGCTCCGAGGCCGGACTCCGCCTCCACCGAGCCCCCACCCGGCAGCAAGAGCTCCACGGAATGCAGAGCCCGTTTTCTAGCTGTGCCCACTGAGGCTGAACGGAGCCGCGCGGACTTGGTGCTCCATGCTTGCCCCCTAGGGCCGGGTCCGCCGGGAGCGCCGCCCTCCGGAGTTGCCGCGCGGGCGCTCACCTGCCCGACCCCGCAGCGCCCCGACTCACCGCCTTCTCTCCCCCGCAGCGCACCCTCGGACGCTATGGCCCACCCCTCCGGCTGGCCCCTCCTGTAGGATGGTAGCACACAACCAGGTGGCAGCCGACAATGCAGTCTCCACAGCAGCAGAGCCTCGACGGCGGCCAGAGCCTTCCTCCTCTTCCTCCTCCTCGTCCGCGGCCCCCGCGCGCCCGCGCCCGTGCCCGGCGGCCCCGGCCCCGGTCCCCGGCGACACGCACTTCCGCACGTTCCGTTCACACGCCGATTACCGGCGCATCACGCGCGCTAGCGCGCTCCTCGACGCCTGCGGCTTCTACTGGGGGCCCCTGAGCGTGCACGGGGCGCACGAGCGGCTGCGCGCGGAGCCCGTGGGCACCTTCCTGGTGCGCGACAGCCGCCAGCGGAACTGCTTTTTCGCCCTCAGCGTGAAGATGGCCTCGGGTCCCACGAGCATCCGCGTGCACTTCCAGGCCGGCCGCTTCCACCTGGACGGCAGCCGGGAGAGCTTCGACTGCCTCTTCGAACTGCTGGAGCACTACGTGGCGGCGCCGCGCCGCATGCTGGGGGCCCCGCTGCGCCAGCGCCGTGTACGGCCGCTGCAGGAGCTGTGCCGCCAGCGTATCGTGGCCACCGTGGGCCGCGAGAACCTGGCGCGCATCCCCCTCAACCCGGTTCTCCGCGACTACCTGAGCTCCTTCCCCTTTCAGATTTGACCGGCCGCGCCGTGCACGGAGCATTAACTGGGGTGCCCTGTTATTTTGTTATTATTTGCCTGGGACCACGTGGGTGCCCTCCCCCGCCTGGGTTGAAGGGAGAGGGGGTAGGGGTGAGGCACCTCCTGCTCTCGGCTGGAGGTGAGGCCGCAGACCCCCTCCTCACCTCTTGAGGGGGTGCTCCTCCTCCTGGTGCTCCCTCTGGGTCCCCCTGGTTGTTGTAGCAGCTTAACTTAACTGTATCTGGGGCCAGGACCTGAACTCGCACCTCCTACCTCTTCATGTTTACATATACCCAGTATCTTTGCACAAACCAGGGGTTGGGGGAGGGTCTCTGGCTTTATTTTTCTGCTGTGCAGAATCCTATTTTATATTTTTTACAGCCAGTTTATGTAATAAACTTTATTATGAAAGTTTTTTTTTTTAAAAAAAGTTTCTAGAGCGTGTGCTTTGACCAAAAGTTTAACTTGGTTCTGAAAAGGTCCAGGGGAGAGAGGGCCCTAAGGCTGACCTGCTGGGCTGTAGGTGGGGTACGGGCCTGCTCTGTGGCTTGGCACCCCTCACAGTTAAACCCACAGCTCTCCAGGGAGAGAAACGGTTGGTCTAGTTTTGGCGTGTGTCTGGTAAGGCAGCAGCTCGAATTTGAGCACTTTGTGTGTGCCAGCCCTAATTCTGTGCTTTGCATGCTTATATTTACTTAATCCTATATATAGAGAGAGGCACCACCCTGTGAGGCAGGGGGTCTGATCCCCATTCTACAGAAGGGAAACCTAGTAAATCTGCCATGGCCATTCCTGTGTCAAAGACGACACTTGGGCTTTTTTTTTTTTTTTGGCTGTCCACTAAACATCTGCTTGAAATGGATAACAGAGAGGAAACTTCTTTGGTTCTATGACCACAACAGCTTCCAGGAAGAGGGCGGGGGTGGGGGCTTAGTTTTTGGAAGGAGGAGTGGCACATTCTGAACCAGCATCAAGGAAGACATATTTAGGATGGGATGGGGGATACAGGGCTGGGTCTGGCTTCCTTCTCACCCTGTTGTGTCTTGTGTAATTTTTGGTGAACACACCACTTGGAGCCAGAAAGAGGCTCTGTGGTCTGTGGTGGTGGGAGGGTGCTGCCGCAGCTAGGGCAATTCCCCTTGCCTCCCTGGGCCTCCCACCTTTCTAAAGGCAACTTTCTGCACATCATGGAGGAGGTTGATGTTTTGAGGAACCAGGGAAGGGAAGGGTGGCTCCAGGACGTTTGTGGGGCTGACCCACAGCACCAGAAAGTGCCCGGGACCTGGGTGTCTGGCACCTTCTGTGTCTTTGGCCAGCCTGACACATGGACCATGCTGGCAACTTGAAGGGAATAGTCAACACTTGGTGAATTGAGTCATTTTGAGGTTTAGGGTTCAGCAGCCTGGTGGCCATGTCACACTCCAACTTTAGAAGCCAGAATGGCCCTCTGCAGCCTTGGACACACTTGTAATAGTGCCCTAACACTTAATAATACCTTTCAGACTCGAAAGCAAAGCATAAAATTCACTTGATGGTCAGAGAGCCAGAGTAGCGCAGGCCTGTCTTGGGGATTAAATAGGCTTCAGGCCTTTAAGGATGGCCAGAAGAGATTGAGGATCTCAGAGAGCTTTGGCAATTTCATCCCTCAGTAAGGTGAAGTGGGAGGGAAGAAGGCGATGTCTTGTCTCTACCTCCAAAGAATCTCTACTTTTTCTTTTCGTTTCTTTTCTTTTTAGCCACACCCCTGCCCCTCCTTCTCTGCTGTGGATTAATTAAGTCCTGTCCTTGTTCTTTCCCGTCTGTTACCTGCTCTGGGCAGTGTCTGGAGAAACAGAAATCCAAGGCAGCAATGCTTGGGGATTGGGTTGTAATACTAGTGATACCCACAGACCCTCAGTGACCGCTCACTGGCTGTGCTGGCCCCATTTTACAGCTGGGGAAACAGGCTCAGAGCGGCAAAGCAGGACCACAACAAGGGGTGGAGCCAGATTCTGCAAACCCACTCAGGATTTTTTTAGAGGCTGGGTACCACTAGGTAACCTGAGGACCTAACCGTTGCAATAATAACAGCACCAGCTGCTCACATTTCTATATAGCACTCACTGTGCACAGACTGCTCCCAGGTCCTGCATCACCTGTGTAAAACATTCAACTCACACCCAGCCTTCCGATTTAGGTACTGTGAGCATCCCCATTTTACAGATGAGAAAACAGGTCCTCCTCTAAAGAGGGGTCGTCTAGCAGGTAGCTTGCAATATGTTAGGGTTTTTTTTTTCCCCCTCCTTTATAAAAAGTATAAAAATCACGTTTTCCTTACACAGTGCTGGGTATCCAAACCCATTGGCCTTACAAAACTTGAAGCAGAACAGCTAAGGATAAAGGCCCCTCTGATCACACTTCCCAGAGCTGGCCCCTTCCTCCCTTTATGAATCATTTAAAATAAATCTATGCTAACGTAGGTACAGTGACCTCAACGCCCTGGGAGCTGCACCCCAGGTCCCGTGTGACTAAAAGTGTGTGCAGGCGCCACTGCAGGGGGAAAAGGCTGTGTGTGTGTGTGCCCACGCGTGCGCAAGCGCCATGTGGCTTCCCAGGTGATGCAGATCCCCGCCCCCCACCACCTCAAACCTCAGCTTCATGATTCAGCAGCGCTGACGTCAATTTACAAGAATGAAAAGTGAGAGGAGGGTTTGTGTGTGCAAAGGACTGACTTGGGGGCCCAGGGGCAGTGAAGGTGAGCGGATGAGCCGGGGCAGCATGAGGCAGGCATCATGAGAAAGGAGGTGCTCTCTGGAATGACAAGGACTGTGTGTGGGTGCAGGGATAGCCTGTGACCAGCCTGCAAGCCACCCCTGCACACTCTGGCCGCCGTGTTCCAGATGAGGAAATGGAGGCTCAGACAAGTGCAGCCACCTACTCAAGGTCATACAGCTCAAAAGTGATGGCCAGGACTTGGACCAAGTCCATCCCACTGTAAACAAGACAGGTTTCTTCTTCTTCTTCTTCTTTTTTTTTTTTTTTTTTTTTTTTTTGAGAGAGAGAGAGTCTGGCTCTGTTGCCTAGGCTGGAGTGCAGTGGCAAGATCACAGGTCACTGCAGAATCAAACTCCTGGGTTTAAGCAATCCTCCCGCCTCAGCCCAGGGACTGAGTAGCTGGGACTACAGGGGTGGGCCACCACACCCATCTAGTTTCCTTGTTTTTGGTAGAGACAGGGTCTCACTATGTTGCCCAGGCTGGTCTCGAACTCCTGGGCTCAAGTGATCCTCCAGTCTCAGCCTCCCAGAGTGTCGGGATTACAGACATGAATCACTGCTCAGCCCAGGATGGGTTTCTTAAGTAGTGGGAGAGGGATGGGATAAGGGAGGAATCTGGTGAAAATTCATATTCCTAGACCTTGCCTCCACCTGCTTGATCCTCCCAACCTTAAGAGCAGGTACTGTCATTATCCCAGGAAGTGTCGAGCTGAGCCTCTTTCTAGGTAGAGAGTGCTTACACAAGCATGTGGCAGGTGCCAAATACATCTCTGAATGATGAGGTGCCAATAATGATAGCCGAGGTTCATATAGCAAACACTGACTGAGCACCTCCTGTGTTCCAGCCATTATCTATTTCTCCTCCTCCTCCTTTTTTTAAGAGATGAGGTCTCTCTTACACAGGCTGGAGTGCAGTGGTGTGACCACAGCTCACTGCAGCCTTGACGTCATGGGCTCAAGCGATCCTCCCATCTCAGCCTCTTGAGTAGCTGGGACTACAGGCGTGCACCACCACGCCTGGCTAATTTATTTTTGCCAAGATGGGGTCTGCCTATGTTGCCTAGGCCAGTCTCATACTCCTGGGCTCAAGCAATCCTCCCACCTTAGCCTCCCAAGATGCTGGGATTACAGGTGGGAGCCACTGCGCCCAGCCAGGCATTATTCTAAGCCCAAAGCATACAGGAATGAATAAAACAGAGGGGGTCTGGTCCCTGCTCACGGAGTTTACATTCAGGGTCTTGGACAGTAAATAACTAAACATGAAATAAAGGAAAAGGAGCATTCCAAGTACACAGTGACAGTGGTCAGATGAAAACTCCACAGGGTAATTGGACAGTGGATGGGGCTCTTTTAGAGAGAAAGGTCAGGAGGCTTCTCCGAGGTGACTGAAATTATTATTGTGCCTGGAATGACGGGAAGGCGCCAGCCAGGTAAAGCCAGGAGATGAGATGAGCCGTCCAGGCAGAGGGAAGGGCGAGTGCAAAGGAGCTCAGTGGGAAGGAGTTTAACAAGTGGAGGTGACTTGCTCTGACCTGGCTGCTGGGTGCAGATGGTCTGAGCAGGGGGCCTGGCGAGACGGGCTTGGACTCCCTGCCTCCTGTATATTCACAAGGAAGCGTTCATTCTTGGCCAGGCCCCTTGGCTTTAGCCAACCAGACTAACGACAAGAGGAGGCCACAGGACCTGCCTGGGGGATGCTGGGCTGAGGTGGGTGTGGCCAGTTCCACCTGGATGCCAGCTTTGTACCTCTCACCTGGCCTCCCACTGCCATCACCCAGAGCCTCCCTAGGGCTGGGAGCTTACCAGGAATAACACGGTAGGCTTGGCCTGCTTTAGGGGCAGGGAGTATCTAGTGTCCCTCAGAGAGGGAGGCGCAGTTTTCACCAAAGCAAATTCACACAGGGACAACAGTGCCCAGGTGGGCCCTCAAATTGCTCCTCCCAACTGTGGTCCTGGCTCTGGGACCCGACAGATGGCCCTCAGAGGAAACAGGTTCAAAGCTCTACGGGCCCAGTACACCCTCCTCCACCCCCTCCTCCACACCCCGCCCCCTGACACCCAGGGCGGGTCCGGCTTCCCGCGCAGCACCCCTATATGGGTCCCAGCGGCGGCGTTCAGAAGGCCCACGTCCCGGAGAAAACGGCCCTGGGGTCTGGGCAAGGCACTCACCGCGCTCCCTCCCGCCTCGGGGCCTTTGCCCGTGCTGCTCCCTGGTGCCCCTTCGGCAGTGCTGTCCGCCAGCCAGGGTCTGGGTGGAGGCAGACAAACGAGGCCTAACCAGCTGCATTCCAGCTGAGGCCCCACGGCGCCCACACTCTCGGCTACCACGTGCCACGCCAGTGACGTCATTGCGCCGTTCTCCCCACCAACCGCTGCCCCCAACCCACTCGGCATGGCTCGGCCACGTTCGGCTTGACTCCTTTCGGCTCGGCCACACTCGGCTCCCGTCGGCTTCCTCTCGGCTCCTCCGAAGCACTGCTGGCTCCGCAGCCTTGGCAGCTTTCACGTGGTTCCCAGTCCTCGTGGTGCACATTGTCTGCCGGGACCTCAGGGCTCTCGGAAGACCCCAGGCCCGGGGAGGGCATGTCCCAAGGGCAGGCCAGGTGGGCTCTCTGCCACCCCCTCAAGTCCTCGGAGACCAACACGTGCTCTGCTTCTACCCCATTCCGGTCCACACCGACCCCTCCCCACGCCTTAGATGTTGAAACTCTTTTCCTACCTGGAAATAAGGTTAAGAACTACCCACCTCATGGGTGAAGTTCAATCAAGGGATGCCTAGAAAGTACTTTGCACATGACGTATGCCCAGTAACTGGAATCAGCCCTCTCTGCTTGATTCTTTCATTGCTGCTGGTTTTGTTGTTGTTGTTTGAAACACAGTCTCATAGACCGGGCGCAGTGGCTCACTCCTCTAATCCCAGCACTTTGGGAGGCCGAGGCGGGCGGATCACTTGAGGCCAGGAGTTGGACACCAGCCTGGCCAACATGGTGAAAGCCCGTCTCTAATAAAAATACAAAAATTAGCTGGGTGTGGTGGGGTGCACCTGTAGTCCCAGCGACTAGGGAGGCTGAGGCAGGAGAATCACTTGAACCTGGGAGGCAAAGGTTGCAGTGAGTCTAGATTACGCCACTGCACTCCAACCTGGGCAACAGAGCAAGACTCTGTCTCAAAAAACAAAAAAGTCTCACTGTCACCCAGGCTGAGTGCAATGGTACAAGCACAGCTCACTGCAGCCTCAAAATCCTGGGCTCAAGGGATCCTCCTGCCTCAGCCTCCCAAGTAGGTGGGACTACAGGTGTGTGACACCACTCCTGGCTATTTTTTATTTTTTACTTGAGACTGTGGTCCTTCCAAGTTGCCCAGGTTGGTCTCGAACTCCTGGCCTCAGTGGTTCTCCCAGCTTGTCCTTCCAAAGAACTGAGATTACAGGCATGAGCCACCACACCCAGCCAGAACTATAATAATAATAGTTATTTTGCATCACACCAGCTGTGCAGAGGATTTGAATCAGCATAGCCATGAAGTTGGACCCACCTGGTCCCATTCTCAGCCCGCTTCTTGCTAATAACAGCACAGCGGTGGCTGCCAGCTCACCGGTGGCTGCCAGCTCACCCGTGTCAAATGCTCCCTAGACTCGAGGCATTGTTCTAAGTAATTCATGCATAGTATCCCAATTAATCCTCACAAGAACTGTATGAATCAGGTATAACTATTATTACCCTCATTGTGCAGATGACGAAACTGGGGCACAGGGTTAAATAACGGGCTCAGGTCACACTGCAGGTAGGTAGCAGAGCCCTGGTCGGGGGTGGATTCTATCCCCGGGCAGCCTAATTTCATAGCCATGCCTTCGTTCTCATGTCTACACCGAGGCTCTTACCCATCAGTCACTGAAGCTTCACTTGTATGTTTTGTTTTTGGTTTTGTTTTTGTTTTTGCCAGATCTGTCCAAGTCCCCAGCTGTTCTGCTATTCAATTAATATTTTCTACAAATTAAGTTACATGATTTCCTTAATTAACTTTTATTTCAAGGGAAATGTTTCATTACCACACATGGAAGGTAGAATTTTCAACAAAGAGGTAACCCTTAAGCAATGCAAGGAAATCCAAACAATGTAAGTTCTAGCTAGAGACTGCTGTGTGCCGAGCAAAAGGTTGGCTCCATGTTTGGTTGAGAGACAGAAAAAGAGAGAAGGAGGCCATGCGCAGTGGCTCATGCCTGTAATCCCAGCCCTTTGGGAGGCTGCGGCAGGCACATCACCTAAGGTCAGGAGTTCGAGACCAGCCTGGCCAACATGGCGAAACCCTCTCTCTACTAAAAATACAAAAATCAGCTGGGCATGGTGACCTACACCTGTAATCCCAGCTATGAGGGAGGCTGAGGCAGGTGAATCACTTGAAGCTTGGAGGCAGAGGTTGCAGTGAGCCGAGATCACATCACTGTACTCCAGCCTGGGTGAGAGTGAGACTCTGTCTCAAAAAAAAAAAAAAAAAGAGAGAGAGAGCGAGAGAGAGAAGGAGAGGCCAGGTGTGGTGGCTCACTTCTGTAATCCCAGCACTTTGGGAGGCTGAGGCGGGTGGATCACCTGAGGTCAGGAGTTCAAGACCAGCCTGGCCAACATGGTGAAACCCCATTTCTACAAAAATACCAAAATTAGCCAGGCATGATGGCAGGTACCTATAATCCCAGCTATTCTGGAGGCTGAGGCAGGAGAATTGTTTGAACTCAGGAGATGGAGTTGCAGTGAGCCAAGATTGCACTCCAGTCTGGGCGACAGAGCGGACTCAGTCTCAAAAAAAAAAAAAAAAAAAAAAGAAGGTGGAGTATTAGCAAGCATTAGAGAGGTGTTTATGACGCAACAGCACCAATACGAGACTTACTTTTTGGCTTAAGCAGAAAGACTACAGGAAGATGAAAATATGAAATCACGGTTTCACAGAGGAGGAAGGGGCCTCAATGTTTTATAAAAATGTCCCCATGTTTTACCTAAAATCACCACCTAGAGACCCTCCAGGGCATTCGCCCCACACCTGGAGAAACACTGCCAGCTGTGTGTTATTGACAAGTAGCCCCTTCACTCATCTCTGTTTCCTCACCTGTGCAATGGGATAAGCACCCAGAGCTCACAGGGTGTGAAGAATTCAAGTGATAAGAAGCCCGTCGAGGCGGCTCATGCCTGTAATCCCAGCACTTTGGGAGGCCGAGGCAGGCGGACTGCTTGAGTGCAGGAGTTCGAGACCAGCTGGGGCAACATGGTTGAAACCCTATCTCTACCAAAAAAACCCCCAAAGAACAGGAAACTAGCCAGGTGTGGTGGCACGCACCTGTAGTCCCAGCTATTCTAGAGGCTGAGGCATGAGAATCGCTTGAACGTGGAAGGTGGAGGTTGCAGTGAGCCAAGATCACACCACTGCACTCCAGCCTGGGTGGCAGAGTGAGACCCTGTCTCCAAAAAAAGAAAGAAAAGAAAGGACAATAAACTGGAGCCCAGTGTACATGGTCAACTAAAGAGATGATGCTGTTCCCAGGGCAGGGGACCCTTCCTCTGTCCCCAGCTTGGAATGTTGAAAATGGAACCCCCAGCACGCCCAGCCCTGGCACCGATCTGCCGTTTGTCTCACCTTTGCCAAGTCCTCTCCTAGCCAGCCTGTTGACAGGAAAAGCTACAGTTGCCAAAAATTGGGTCAAAGTAAAACTACAGGTTCAGCCTGGAGGGGCCTCTGGGTTCCCCCAGCCAGGCGGGCAGGGGTGTGGGGGCAGGGGAGGAAGGCACACTCAAGCCTTAAAGCAGGCTCCCCTTCACTGGATTTCCAATGGGGAAACTGAGGACCAGAGATGGAGGCCCTGGCCCCCTTGGCAGGCATTAGGAGGGAATTTGCAGTAGGATTACCCAAACAGCAAATTTGATTACCTTACACCCCCTGTTATACACTAAGCTCTCTGCAAATAAGATTCCTGTGAGCTCACCCTTATCTAGCACATTCTAGGTCGGTATCGTTATTGTCTGATTTTACAGACAGGGAAACTGAGGCCATGAGTGGTTATGTTTCTTGTCCATGATTTCACAGCTAGTCAAAGTAAAGCAGTATTTGAACCAAGCAAGGTGACTCCACAGCATTCCAGCAGCTTCCAACTGCTAGATATTCAAATACGACCCCTTCCCCATGGAATCTGAGGCCACCCCCCCACCACCATCTGGCCCCAATGTACATTTCTAACCACACCTAGTTCCTGTCACACTCCTCATCTGCTCCCATTTGCCCCAATTTCTCATGGTTCCCTAGGCCTTCCCAGCTCCCCAGAGAAAGTCTTTGCTGTTTCCTTTGCTTCCTTTTCACTTGGCAAACTCCTATTCAACCTTCAAAACCCAACTCAGCAAACACCTCCCCTAGGAAGCTCTCCTTGACTCACTCTGCTGGGTCCCACTGCCTCTGTTAAAGTCCACATAAGGGACTACCAAGAGGTTTGCTCTGTCTTATAAACTGTGAGTGCCAAGAGGTCAGGGACCTCTCTGTGAGAGAGTTTAACCTCTGTAACATAAGCAAGTTTACTTAATCACTGATGAAACCACGTTGTGCCTCAGTTTCCCCATTTATTAAGTATGGATTATCATCATCACTATCTCCCAGAACTGTTAAGGGGGTGTAAATGGATTAACATCCATAAATTGCTTGGAAGCATGCCCGTTACAAAGAAAGTTCTCTAGAAAAAAAAAATTCTCTAGAAATGGGATACCAGTCCCACATCGAGTGCAGATAATGGGCTAAGTAACCAAGGAGCAATGGAGAGGAGGGTACAGTGGGGTGGGGCGCAGTGGCTCACGTCTTAATCCCAGCACTTTGGGAGGCAGAGGGAGGTGGATAACTTTAGGTCTGTAGTTTGAGACCAGCCTGGCCAACATGGTGAAACCCCGTCTCTACTAAAAAATACAAAAATTAGTCAGGCGTGTTGGCATGTGCCTGTAATCCCAGCTACTCCGGAGGCTGAGGCAGGAGAATGGCTTGAATCTGGGAGGCGGAGGCTGCAGTGAGTTGAGATTGTGCCACTGCACTCCAGCCTGGGTGTCAGAGCAAGACTCCATCTCAAAAAGAAAAAGGGGGTTGGGGGGGCTGGGTGCACTTCCTATTTTTTTGAGATGGAGTCCCAGTCTTCTCCTGGGACCTGGGAGATGGAGGTTGCAGTGAACAGAGATCGCACCACTGCACTCCAGGCTGGGCTACAGAGCGAGACTCCAACTCAAAAAAAAAATAATAATAAAAGGAGGATGCAATGGAGGGAAGGAGGAACCAGGCTATGGGGGTGGAGACACTAACCCAGCCCCTCCCCAGGTGCAGGTATGGTGCCCTCCCTATCATGTGTCAGGTATAAAACTGGTGAACATCTTCTTCCTGCCTGCCTTCCTTCCTTCCTTCTTTCCCTCCCTTCCTCCTTCCTTCCTTTCTTCCCTTCCCTTTCTTTCTTGCTCTTTCTTTCCTTCTTTCTTTTCTTCTCTCTTTCTCTCTTTCTCTTTCCTTCTTTCCTTCCTTCTCTCTCTCTCTTTCTCTCTCTCTTTCTTTCTTTCTAAGACAGGATCTCCCTATGTTGCCTAGGCTGGTCTCAAACTCAATTTGGATTGTTGGCTCAAGCAATCCACCTGCCTCAGACTTCCAAAGTGCCAGGATTACGGGGGTGAGCCACCAAGCCCGGCTGCAAACATTCTCTTAATGGTTCTATTTATTTCAGTGTACATTAGGGGGAAATGCATCTCATAAAACCTTAGATGTTATGGTTATTATTCCCTGAGACAACACAAAAGTAGATATTTATATTTCTTTAAAGTTTGGGGGAACATTTGGTTAAAACAATATGGTAAAAACATTGTTTTTACATTATTGTGGCTGACACCTGTAATCCTAGCACTTTAGGAGGCCAAGACAGGTGGATCACTTGAGCCCAGAAGTTCAAGACCAGCCTGGGCAACGTGGCGAAATCCCACCTCTACAAAAAATACAAAAATTAGCTGGGCCTGGTGGTACACACCTGTAGTCCCAACTACCCAGGAGGCTGAGTGGGGAGGATCACTTGAGCCTGGGAGGTCGAGGCTGCAGTGAGCTGTGACCACACCACTGCACTCTAGCCTGGGGTGACCGAGTGAGACCCTGTCTCAAAATGCAACAGTAACAAAAACACTGTCTTAAGTGACCGAGGCAGTTCGAGGAATGCTGAACAAAGAAGAGAGAGACAGAGAGGCAGCTTGGGGGAAAGGAGGCAGAGAGATGGACAGAAGGGGAGAGAAACGAAAAGAGAGAGAGTTGGGGAGACAGAGGGAGAAAGGGACGGAGCCACCCAGAGAGGATGGAGAGAGAGGGAGCAACAGACACAGATGGAGGGACGGAGAGAGAGAAACGAGAAGAAAAAGAAGGATGGAAAGAGAAAGCAGGGAGAACCGAAGCACAGCAGAAGGGAGGCGTGCATGAGCAGATGGATGAATGAGTGAGAGAAGGAACGGATTATCTAAGGCATGTATAAATAAAGGGTGAGGCCAGTTGCAGTGGCTCATACCTATAATCCCAGCACTTTGGGAGGCCGAGGCAGGAGGATGGCTTGAGCCTGGGGATCGAGGCTGCAGTGAGCTGTGATTGTGCCACTCCACTCCAGCCTGGGTGACAGAGCAAGACCCTGTCTCAATAGACAAACAAATAAATAAAGGATAAGTGGACGAGCCAGGGGCCGGGAGGCAGGAGGCAGGCTTTCAGACACTGTGTCCCACCTGGGAGCCCCCAGTGACGGCCGCCCAATGTACCCCCCTCCATGCCTGTGTCACTGGGGCCAAGCGGGGCCTCTCTGGGCTCCAGGATTGGTCTGTGTCCCGAAGTGGTGGCTATTGCTTGACTCTGGGAGGCTTGTGACTGCACCATCCTCCCCTCCCCACCGAGAACCTGGGGCACCTGCTTTGCTCCAGCCCCACAGAAAACTGAAAGTAAAAGCCGTCCCTATCACCCTTTGCCCCAGCCTTCCTGTCCGTCATCTGCTTTCTTAGAAATCAGCCGCCTGTGCTTCCAGGGGCAGTCTGGACTTCCTCTCCACCCAAAGGCCCCCTCCTCCAGGAAGGTGTCACGCTGCCAGCAGAGCCAAGGACACGGGCCTGTGCTGGAGACGGGTGACCGCTCGAATGCTTGGAGTGCATCTGCTCATCCTGCAAACATTCACTCAATGCTTCCTGCATGCCAGGCAAAGAGCAGGCAGAGAAATCCGAGCCGTTCACGGGTAGGATAAAAAGGACATCGGTGCTGGCTCACCCCGTAATCCCAGCACTTTGGGAGGCTGAGATGGGCGAATCACTTGAGCTCAGGAGTTCGAGACCAGACTGACCAACATAGTGAAATCCGGTCTCTACTAAAAATACAAAAATTAGCCAGGCGTGGTGGCGGGCGCCTGTATTCCCGGCTACACGGGAGGCTGAGGCAGGACAATCACTTGAACCCCAGAGGCAGAGGTTGCAGTACGGCGAGATTGAGCCACTGCACTCCAGCCTGGTGACAGAGCAAAGATTTTGTCTCAAAAAAAAAAGGACTTAGACTTGAAAAACACCCGATCCAGTCGTCAGCAGGGCATGGCTAATCAGACCTAGGAACTGTGGGGAGGATGATAGGAGATTTGAAGTCAGGGGAGGCGCCCTGGAGGAGTTGCTGTCTGAGTCTTCAAGCACAGGTGGGAAGGAGTTTACCCCAGAAGCCTCAGAGGGAAAGGTATCTCAGGCAGAGGGAACAGCAGCAACAAAGGCCTGGGGGTGTGACCTCTAGAAATAAGTCTGTGTTATCTCCCATGATCTGAGTAACTGCCCCTGTAGCAGGCATGTGCTATGGTTTGAACGTTTGTCCCCTCCAAAACTCATGTTGAAACTGAATCCCCAGTGTACCAGTATTGAGAGGTGGAGCCTTTAAGAGGTGACTGGGTGAGGAGAGACCCATGGCTTAATGAATGGATGAGTAATAGATGAATGCGTTATCATGGGTGTGGCCCTGGTGGCTTTGAGAGAAGAGGGAGACATGAACAAACACACTCAGCCCCCTCCCCATGGGATGCCCTGTGCCACCTCGGGACTCAGTACTGAGTCCCCACCAGCAAGAAGGCCCTCACCAAATGCAGTCCTTGAACCTGGGCTTCTCAGCCACCATAAACTTTCTGAATACATTATCCAGTTTTAGGTAATCTGTGATATGCAACAGAAAATGAACTAAGGGCCAGGCGAGGTGGCTCACACCTGTATCCCAGCACTTTGGGAGGCCAAGGTGGGCAGATCACCTGAGGTCAGGAGTTGGAGACCAGGCTGGTCAACACGGTGAAATCCCGTCTCTACAAAAATATAAAAATTGGCCGAGCATGGTGGCGGACGCCTGTAATCCCAGCTACTCAGGGGGCAGAGGCGGGAGAATCGCTTGAACTCAAGAGGTGGAGTTTGCAGTCAGCCACTGCACACCAGCCTGGGCAACAGAGCGAGACTCCATCTCGAAAGCAAGAAGGCAAGGAAGGAAGGAAGAAGGGAGGGAGGGAGGGAGGGGGAAGGAAGGAGGGAAGGAAAAGAAGAGGAAGGAAGGAAGGAAGGAAAAGAAAGAGGGAAGGAAGGATGGAAGGGAGGGAGGGAGTGAGGGAGGGAAGAAAATGCACTAAGACGGTATGTGTCTCCATTTGTTGCAAGGGGAGAAACTGAGTCTGGAGAAGTGTTATTTGCCCAAGTGTGCACAGCTGAGTGGAGATCCAGACCTCTCTCACACAAGACTCAGGCAGTGCCCTGACCCCCATCATGGCTGTCGCATCCAGACCAGGACCCAGGTTCCCACTGAACCCTTAGGGACTAATTTAAATCCTTGGCACCATCCTGTCGGGAGACATGTTTGGGAGCAAAACCAAGGCTCAGAGTGGCAAAGTGACCTACAGAGCTTGGATTCACACCCAGGTCTGTTGGAGCCCAAAGTCCCTCCTCTTTCTGCTATATGAGGCATCCAAGCCCTAAGAACACAGACCTGAGCCGATAGCCTCTGTCCCACATTCCAAGGAGGTGGAGGGCTGGAAAGCAGAAACCATGTGTGGTGTATTGTGAGCCAGAGCTTTGCTCTCAGGGAACTGTCAGGCCCCCATACTGTATGGTCGTGAAGGAGCTGTCAATCACAGCACCCCGGCCAGAGATGGGTGTGGACCAGGCTTGGCCAATCAGAGTTCCCCATGCCCCAGTTCAGGGTAGGCACATGACCTAAGCTGGACCAATCAGACACCTCGCTTTTCAGTGGAAACTAACAGAAAGTCCTCTAAATCAGGGCCCACAGGCCCTAATTTAGCCAATGTGCCCACTGTATCAAGAGAGTTGATGAGAAAGACACGGGACAGAGCCCTGATGCACTGTGTGAGCACCTGCATCCAGCCATGCCTGAAGTCCACCTTGATGTCCTTGTTCCATGCACCACATTTCCTTTTTCACTTATGCTGCCTGAGTTATGTTTCTGTCACTTACAACCCAAAGAGTCCTGGGTAATTGGAGTCCAGAGAACAGCAGGGGTTAGAGGTCAGGTTTGGCTGGAATGAAGTGAAATGGAGCCACGTGTCTTAAGAAGGGACACAATGATCTTCCAGTGTGAAAGAGCCAAGACCAGTTTTGCCAGGAGCTGGGGCCAAGAGTGGCCCCCGTCACCCGCTGATGCCTGTGGTCAAGGAAAGCTTGAGGGAGAACAAGTGGAACACAGGGCTTCTAGTTTTCACATCCCCTGATTCGTGGCTGCTTTATTTTTCGAAATGGAGTCTTACTCTGTCACACAGGCCAGAGTCCTGTGGCGCCATCTCGGCTCACTGCAACCTGCACCTCCCAAGTTCAAGCGATTCTCCTGCCTCAGCCTCCCAAGGAGCTGGGATTACAGACATGCACCACCACATCCAGCTAATTTTTGTATTTTTTTGTGGAGACGGGGTTTCACCATGTTGACCAGGCTTGCCTTGAACTCCTGACTTCAAGTGATGTGCACACCATGACCTCCCAAAGTTCTGGGATTACAGGAGTCAGCCCCTGTGCCTGGCCTCATGGTTGCTTTTAATAACTCAGTATTTATTAGAGCAGTTTTAGGTTTACATCAAAATGGAGTGGAAAGTACACAGTGTTCCCATGTTCCCCCGGCCTCCACACGCATGGCCTCCCCGATCAACATCCCCAGCAGCTCACGTCTTTTAATTTCCACATGTTTCAAAAAAATGTTTAAAGAATCTACCAATAACATTAGTATTAAATAAATTACATATACACACGTATATATGTGTATATATATTTCTAACCTGATTTCTGCAGATACACATATATATAGTTTTTTCATTTTTTTTTTTTTTTTTTTTTTTTTTTTTTGAGACAGAGTTTCGCTCTTGTTACCCAGGCTGGAGTGCAATGGCGCGATCTCGGCTCATTGCAACCTCCGCCTCCTGGGTTCAGGCAATTCTCCTGCCTCAGTCTCCCGAGTAGCTGGGACTACAGGCACACGCCACCATGCCCAGCTAATTTTTGTATTTTTAGTAGAGACAGGGTTTCACCATGTTGACCAGGATGGTCTCGATCTCTTGACCTCATGATCCACCCATCTCGGCCTCCCAAAGTGCTGGGATTACAGGCGTGAGCCACCGCGCCCGGCCTCATTTTTTTTTTTTTTTTTGAGATGGAGTCTCTGTCACCCAGGCTGGAGTACGGTGGTGCGATTTTGGCTCACTACAAGCTCCACCTCCCAGGTTCAAGTGATTCTCCTGCCTCAGCCTCCCGAGTAGCTGGGACTACAGTCATGCACCACCACACCTGGCTAATTTTTTATTTTTAGTAGAGACAGGGTTTCCCCATGTTGACCAGGCTGGTCTCAAACTCCTGACCTCAGGTGATCCACTTGCCTCGGCCACCCAAAGTGCTGGGATTACAGGCGTGAGCCACCACACATGGCCATATAGTTTTTTCTTTCTCTTTCAGACAGGGTCTTGCTCTGTCACCCAGGTTGAAATGCAGTGGTGTAATCACAGTTCACTGCAGTCTCAAATTCCTTGGGTTCAAGCAATCCTCCCGCCTCAGTCTCAGAGTAGCTGTGACTACAGGCATAAGCCACCACATCTGGCTAATTGTGTAAAATTTTTATGGATACAGAGAGCTCACTATGTTCCCCAGGCTGGTCTCGAACTCCTGGCCTCAAGTGATCTTCCTACTATGGCCTCCCAAAGTGTGGGGATTACAGGAGTGAGCCACTGTACACAGCTTATTTGCTCTTTAGAAAAGACACCATTCCTACGTCCCATATTGAAACACCTTTTTCCACTTAGCATTGCGTGAGCATCCTGCTAGCTCACTGACTGGCTAGGGAGGAACTGTCGTCCTATTGGGCAGTAAGGAAGCCCAGGCCCAGCTGGAATGCGGAGGGGAGCCAGTGTTGACTTGGGACACGCTTTACTTCCTCAAGTGCCCTTAACCAGGCACTGCGGTTTTGTTCCCTTTTCATGGATGGGAAAACTGAGGCTCAGACTGGGGAAGTCACTCTGGTTGGGAGCCCCAAAGCCCTGGGCCAAGTGGGAAGGGAATGCTGGTCAGTTTCTACGAAACTAAACACACCAAAGGCTTTGAGACTGTGCCGAGAGGAGGGAGGCTGGCCTCCTGGGGAGCCTGCATGGAGGCACAGCGCTCCAGTCCCTGAGGGACAGTCT
The DNA here is from genome assembly GCF_030222135.1 of Aotus nancymaae. NCBI lineage: Eukaryota > Metazoa > Chordata > Mammalia > Primates > Aotidae > Aotus > Aotus nancymaae. Next base: position 15,286,378 of record NW_026988463.1, read on the forward strand.
TGCCTCCCTCCTGCCTCTGCCGAACGGCTGCCCCTGGGGATGTGCTGCTGTTCAGCTTTGCTGGATCCATCTGGTGCAGAGACACTCCATGGCTCTGATTCAAACAGCGATGGGATGCCAGGCACTGCTGGGGGCCCCATGCACACCGTCTCAGTTATCCTTTCTACCACCCCAGATGGGCAAGACTGTTACAATCTCCATTTCTCAGATGAGAAAACTGGGGCCCAGAGAGGTGGAACAACTTGGTCAGGGTCACACAGCTAAAATTAGCCTTCAGTGAGCTGTTTTGTTTGTTTTGAGATGGAGTCTTGCTCTGTCGCCAGGCTGGACTATAGTGGCGAGATCTCGACTCACTGCAATCTCCACCTCCTAGGTTCAAGCAATTCTCCTGCCTCAACCTCCTGAATAGCTGGGATTACAGGCGCGTGCCACCACGCCTGGCTAATTTTTGTATTTTCAGTAGAGATGGGGTTTCACCATGTTGACCAGGATGGTCTCGAACTCCTGACCTCATGATCCACCTGCCTCAGCCTCCCAAAGTGCTGGGATTACAGGTGTGAGCCACCACACCTCTCACTTCAGTGAGGTTTGAAGCCAGACAGAAGCATTAAAATCCAGATTGAGAACTTTATAAATGGGCTTTACTTTTTTTTTTTTAAGCCAGGGTCTCAGAACTTTATAAACGGGTTTTACATTTTTTTTAAGCCGGGGTCTTGCTCTGTTGCCCAGACTGTAGTGCTGTGGTATGATCTTAGCTCACTGCAGCCTTGAACTCCTGAACTCGAGCAATCCTCCAGCCTCAGCCTCCGAAGTAGCTGGGATTATAAACTTTGCTACCACACCGGGATTTTTTTTCTAAGTTGCCTAGGCTGGTCTCAGATTCCTGGCCTCAAATGATCCTCCTGTATCAGCTTCCTAAAGTGCTGGGATTATAGGCATGAGCCACTGCACCTGGCGGCTAGCTTTGTAAATTAACTCCACACACACACCACGCTTGCACACACGTGACAACTGGCTGAGCAGTCTTGTGTGGTACGCCACACAGCTCTGGCCTCAACTAAGCTCCTCCTTCTTCTTCCTGCATTCCTTCATTAGAAGCAGACAACCTGGTTATTGCAAGAACAGTGAACACACTGGGCAACAGAGCCAGAATCCCAAACGCACTCTAGACTGGGACACTTAAGCGGGACAGAGATGAAACTGAAGACATAAATGTAACGTCTTACATTTCATTTTTTTAAAAAAATCAATTTGCCAATAGAGGATGACTTTTTTTTTTTTTTTTTTTTTTTGAGACAGAGTCTCACTCTGTCGCCCAGGCTGGAGTACAGTGGCACCATCTCTGCTCACTGCAACCTCCGGCTCCCAGGTTCAAGCAATTCTCCTGCCTCAACCTGTAGCTGGGATTATACCATGCCTGGCTAATTTTTTGTGTTTTTAGCAGAGACGGGGTTTCACAATGTTGATCAGGCTAGTCTCAAACCGCTGACCTCAAGTGATCTGCCTGCCTTGGCCTCCCAAAGTGCTGGGATTACAGGCATGGGCAACCGCGCCCAGCCGAGAGTGACTTCTGACCTTAGTACTATAGGAGGATATGAAGGCAAGGTTAACCATGAGCGCAGCGTGGCTTGCACAGATTAATATAGCAATAGGGCCGTCCCCAGCAAGCATGCGCAGAATGAGGAGAGACTGGGTCTCACTCTGGAGTGAGACGGCCAGAATGAGAAGCGACCCAGAATGAGATGGCACTGGCTTATACGCTGTGTACACGCGAACCCTGAGTCCCGGCAACATAGCTGCATAGGCTCACGCTTGTGGGCGACAGTAAGTGGTGAAAACTGAATGGTGAACGCTTGTATCTGTCCTGTGTCCACGGTGTGCTCAGTAAGTGGAAGCGTCTTTGGATTTGACAAGGAGAAAAGGGGTGAAAGAATCAGGAGCACTGAGTGTCATTATTATCATTGGTGACATATCATTAGATAGGAGACATAAGAGGCCGGGCGTGGTGGTGCAGACCTGAAATCTCAGCACTTTGGGAGGCTGAGGTGGGTGGATCATGAGATCAGGAGTTCAAGACCAGCCTGGCTAACATGGTAAAACCCCGTCTCTACTAAAAATACAAAACAAAAACAAAAATTGCCAGGCATGGTGGCGGGCATCTGTAATCCCAGCTACTAGGGAGGCTGAGGCAGAGAATTGCTTGAATCCAAAAGGTGGAATTTGTAGTGAGCCAAGATCATGCCACTGCACTCCAGACTGGGCGACAGAGCAAGACTCTGTCTACAAAAAAATAATAATAATAAAGGAGATATAAGTAACATAAGGTATATATTATGGACAGGTGTAGTGGCTCACACCTGTAATCCCAGCACTTTGGGAGGCGAAGGCGGGAGGATCACTTGAGCCTGGGAGTTCAAGACCAGCTGAGGCAACATCGTGAGACCCCCCCATGTCTACAAAAAAATAAAATTTTTATTTTTATCATACAAAAATAAAATAAAAATATAGGAAATATACTTTTTCTATGTTGCCTAGGCTGGTCTCAAATTCCCGGCCTCGAAGCCGGGAATTTGAGACCAGCCTAGGCAACATAGAAAAAGTATTTAACATAAGGCCTATAGTTTATTGAGCACATATTATATGCAAGCACTCTGCTAATCACTTCACAGGATCTCAGTCCATTCTTCAGTTTTCCAGATAGGTCATGTTAGACCAGCATATGAAATTGCTGGTTTTTGGAGGTTGAAACCACAAGAGTGCTGGCAATTTCATATGGCTCAGGCTAATATCATTTTCATTTTATAGAAGAGGAAACTGAGGCCCAGGGGGACCACAAGCCTGAAGGTCTTTCCTTCCCAAAAGCAGATTAAGAAAACCCACTGGCCTGGAGGCTTCTGCCTTTTCAGAGGACTCGGATTTCGTCCTTGGTTCTTCCTCCTCTCTCCCCATCTCACTCTGCCCCCGCGCCCACCACCCCGCCCCGTTGTGGCCTGGTCTATATTTACAACTGGGGTTTCTGTGAACTGGGGAACTGAGGAAGTGACTTATCCCAGAGTCATCACCGAGATGGTGGTACCCAAGAATCTGAGTTCTGAGCCACCCCAACTCCGCCAAAGTGAGGTTTTATCCCTTCTCTGGATTTCCAGGGCCCAGCCAGCCAGAAACAGAAATTATCTGCCTGCCTCCAGAGAGGCCCCTTTCTGGTGGTCACAATGAATGGGGTGGAAGATTTTTTTCCATTTCTTTCTTTTCTTTCTTTCTTTTTTTTTTTTTTTGAGACGGAGCCTTGCTCTGTTACCCAGGCTGGAGTGCAGTGGCACAATCTTGGCTCACTGCAACCTCTGCCTCCCTGGTTCAAGCAATTCTTGTGCTTCAGCCTCCTGAATAGCTGGGACTACAGGCACGCACCACCACGCCTGGCTAATTTTTGTATTTTTAGTAGAGACAGGGTTTCTCCATGTTGGCCAGGCTGGTCTTGAACTCCTGACCTCAAGTGATCCGCCCACCTCAGCCTCCCAAAGTGCTGGGATTACAGGCGTGAGCCACCACCCACGGCCTTGTGTCTATTTCTCTGAGAGTAACATTGAGGCACACTTGTGCCAAGCCTGATTGTCAGTTGCCCTAAGTGGCTTGTTCAGAACGAAGAGGAAGTGGGTTTCTGGGCACCTGGGGGTCCTGGCCTGATACAGCCCAGCCTGAAAATTGCAGGGGCTGGCAGAGCAGCTCCTGTCCCACCTCTCCCAGGGATGCCGATGACCTGCAGCTAAGCCGGGGCCACTGGGCTGGAGGGTGGAGTGCTGCTTCCAGGTAGTCAGACTGAGATAGACAGCCGCGGAGGCAGCAGAGGAGGAAGGGGGCAGCCTTGTCCCCGCTGCTCGCAGCCCGCCCGCCAGGCACAGCCGGTCTTCGGGGAAGTCGCCGAGTTGGAGTTCCAGGAAATGATAACGCTTGTTGAAACCTCTTTCTTGTGGCCTGGTCTTGTCACATGGCTTGATGGGGACCAACGTCAGGCAGGGCCACAGGTCTGGGCCCGATTGCACCCGGCAGCCACTGCCACCCCCGGCTGCCCCCCCGAAGAGGGAGGAGGGCGTTGGGCAGGAAGGTGGGCATTTGCCCCTTCCCCATCCCAGACACCTGGCGGGCTACGAACAGACTGGTCCCCGCTGCCTGTTTTCACCCAGTAACACCCGTTGTAAGCTGGCCAGGCCTCACATGCCCCCTCCAGCAAAGTGGGCCGAGAATGCCCAGGCCACAGCGTCACTGTCAAAGTGAAGAAAGAGCTTCCTCCTGCCCTTGGAACATAGCAGATGCTGAGGATCTAGAAATTCTTTTTTTCCTGTTTTCTTTTTTTTGGTAGAGACAGGGTCTTGCTGTATTGCCCAGGCTGGTCTTGGATTCCTGGGTTGAAACCATTCTCTCACCTCATCCTCCCAAAGTGCTGGGATTATAGGTGTGAGCCGCTGTACCTGGCCAGAACTAGAAACTCTTTGCTCCTTTCCTATGAAGCCAGGGAACGTGTTTTTTCTTTTTCTCTTTTTTCCTTTTTTTTTTTTTTTTTTTTTTTTTTTTTTTTTGAGGCAGAGTCTCCCTCTGTCACCCAGGCTGGAGTTCAGTGACATGATCTTGGCTCACTGCAACCTCCGCTTCCCGGTTTCAAGTGATTCTCCTGCCTCAGCCTCCCAAGTAGCTGAGATTATAGGCATGCACCACCATGCCTGGCTAATCATTATATATTTTTTTGGTATTTTTAGTAGAGATGGGGTTTCATCATGTTGACCAGGCTGGTCTTGAACTCCTGACCTCAGATGATCCGCCCACCTCGGCTTCCCAAAGTGCTGGGATTATGGGCATGAGCGACTGTGCCTGGCCGGAACTAGACATTCTTGTCTCCCGTCCTGTAAAACCAGGAAACGTGTCCTTCATCTTCCTGGAGCAGGGTTTCTTGACTTTGGCTCTATTGACATTCAGAGTTGGGTATGGGAGGCTGTGCTGTGCATTGTAGGATCTTTAGCAGCGTCTCTGGCCTCTAACCACTAGATGCCAGTAGACCAACCCCTACTCCGATTTGTGACACTGAAAATGTCTCCAGACATGGCCAGATGTCCCTTGCATGGCAAAACCCTGATTTAGATTCAGTGCCTGGCACATAGTAGTTGCTCGATAATTAGTAGGTCTTCAACCTGGATAGCAGCATGTCTAGTTCATTTTTATACCCCACCAACTGGCATTCTAGGGGTGCCAAGGGGTAGCCTGGGAGGCCATTTGCCCTCAATCTCTATCACCACCCATCAGAAACATACTCTATCTAAGGCTGGGCACGGTGGCTCATGCCTGTAATCCCAGCACTTTGGGAGGCTGAGGTGGGTGGATCACCTGAGGTCAGGAGTTTGAGACCAGCCTGACCAACATGGAGAAACCCCGTCTCTATTAAAAATACAAAATTAGCTGGGCATGGTGGTGAATGCCTGTAATCCCAGCTACTTGGGAGGCTGAGGCAGGAGAACCATTGAACCTAGCAGGCAGAGGTTGCGGTGAGCAGAGATGGCGCCATTGCACTCCAGCCTGGGCAACAAGAGAAAAACTCCATTTCAAATAAATAAAAAAACAATCTACATGAAACCTGTGCTGGAGGCTTAGAGTTTGAGGACAGCAAGGTGAATCGAGGGGGGGTCAGTCCTGAAACAAGGGGTGAAGGGAAAGGCCACATGCCTCTCAGGGAGACACCCCTGGCCCCATTCCCTCCACCCCCACCGCAGCTTGGTCCTGGAAGCTGACAGCCTGCTTTCTCCGCAGTCAGGAGGCCGGAGGGGTCCTCCCAGGAGAAGACACTTCCGGTGCTGGCTTTGGGATCTTAGGAGCACAGCCACATCCCAGCAAGCCTCACCTGTCCACACGTCCTGCCCACAGGCACCGAGCTTCCAAGGGTCTTCGCTTCCAAGCGTCTTTTTCAGTTCCCTGCTCTTCAATATAAACATGCAACAGAGGGTCGCTGCATCCATGAGGACAGCCTGTAAAATCAAGGTCAGAGACCAAGACCAAGAGGGAAAAGAACTCCGAAGAAACAGAGCCAGGTAGGGAGCCACAAAAGCCCCCAAAATAAGCAAGCCTCAGAAATGAAATACATTGCATTCATATAAGAAGAGTAAGATGCTGGCCGGGCGTGGTGGCTCACGCCTGTAATCCCAGCACTTTGGGAGGCCGAGGCGGGTGGATCACGAGGTCAAGAGATCGAGACCATCCTGGTCAAACATGGTGAAACCCCGTCTCTACTAAAAATAGAAAAAAATTAGCTGGGCATGGTGGTGCGTGCCTATGATCCCAGCTACTCAGGAGGCTGAGGCAGGAGAATTGCCTGAACCCAGGAGGCGGAAGTTGCGGTGAGCCGAGATCGCGCCATTGCACTCCAGCCTGGGTAACGAGAGCGAAACTCCGTCTCAAAAAAAAAAAAAAAAAAGATGCTGAGAAAAGGAACACTCAGAGAATAAGAAAAAATTAGAGGCCGGGCGCAGTGGCTCACGCTTATATTCCCAGCATTTTGGGAGGCTGAGGCGGGAGGCTCACTTGAGATCAGGAGTTTTAGACCAGCCTGGCCAACATGGCGAAACTCCATCTCTACTAAAAATACAAAAATTAGTTGAGCGTGGTGGTGCGTGCCTGTAATCCCAGCTACTGAGGAGGCCGAGGCAGGAGAATTGCTTGAACTCTGGAGATGGAGGTTGCAATAAGCAGAGATTGAGCCACTGCACTCCAGCCTGGGTGACAGAGCAAGACTCCATCTCAGAAACAAGACAACACAAAAGGAGAAAGGTGAGAGCAGAAGTAAAAACTCAGTATCTGTATTGCAAGAGAAAGCTGAGAAAATCTCCCAGAAAGACAAACATTTAGAACATAGAAGAAAAGATAAGAAAATGAGGGGATTATCCCACAAGATACAACTCCTAACTCAAAGGAGGTAGAAAGAACAGAGAAAACAGAGGGAAGAAATGATCCAGGATAGTCTACAAAAAAATTCCCTCGGCTGGGCACAGTGGCTCACACCTGTAATCCCAACACTTTGGGAAGCTGAGGCTGATCACTTGAGCCTCAGCCTCCTGAGTAGCTGCGACTACAGGTGTGTGGCTCTGAGCCCAGCTCCACGGGTGACTTCACAGAAGAGTGATTTTCCAGTGGGCCTAATTTAATCACAGGAAGCCCTTAAAGGTGGAATTTTCTCTGGTTGGTGCCAGGAGAGGAAGTCAGAGACTGGAAGCACAGGAAAGATTCACTTCACTGTTGCTGGATTGAACGTGGAAGGATATAATCCCAGCTTGAGGTGGGCAGATTGCCTGAGCTCAGGAGCTCAGGAGCTCAGGAGTTCGAGACCAGGCTGGGCAACATGGTGGAACCCTGTCTCTACTAAAACACAAAAAATAGCCCAGGCGCGGTGGCTTATACCTGCAATCCCAGCACTTTGGGAGGCCGAGGCGGGTGGATCACTGGAGGTCAGGAGTTCAAGACCAACCTGGCCACCATGGCAAAACCTCGTCTCTACTAAAATACAAAAAAATCAGCTGGGTGTGGTGGTGTGGGCCTGTAGTCCCAGATACTTGGGAGACTGAGACAGGAGAATCCCTTAAACCCAGGAAGTGAAGGTTGCAGTGGGCCGATATTGTGCCACGGCACTCCAGTCTGGGCGACAGAGCAAGACTCTGTCTCAAAAAAAAAAAAAAAAAAAAAAAATTAGCCAAGTGTGGTGGTATGCTCCTGTGGTCCTAGCTCCTTGGGAGGCTGAGGTATGAGAATTGCTTGAACCCAGGAGGCGGAGGTTGCAACAAACAGAGATTGTGCCACTGTACTTCAGCCTGGGTGACAGAGTCTGTTTCTGTCTCCAAAAAGAAAAAAAAAAGCTGAAGGAGCCATGGGTTAAGAAATGTAGTTGGCATCTAGAACAGAGAGCGGCCCTCAGCTGACATTGGCAAGGAAACGCGGACCTCAGCCCTACAACAATACAATAGGGAACTCAATTTTGCCAAAATCAAGAATTAACTTGGAAGTGGATTTTCCCCCAGAGCCTCCAGTTGGGAGTTTCAACCCTACCTGAACCCTTGATGGTGGCCCAGTGAGATCCTGAGCAGAGAACTCACTGTGGCACCAAATTTCCGACCTGCGAAAGCTCTGAGATAATGCATGTGTGTTGTCTGAATCCAGCAAATGTATGGTGATTTGTCATGCCACAGTAGGAAACCAATGTAGCAGCTTAAAACAATCAACCTTTACTGTCTCTCACAGTTTCTGTGGGTTGGGAATTTGAGAGTGACTCAGTTGGGTGGTGCTGGCTTGGAGTCTTTGGTGAGGTTGCAGTCAAGATGTTGGCCAGGGCTGCTATTATCTATCTGATGGGTTGAACTGGGGTTAGGGCACCTGCTTCCACACAGACTCAATAACACGGTTGTGGGTTGGAGGCCTCAGTTCATCACCTTGAGGGCCTCTCCGTGGGGCTGCTTGAGTGTCCTCACAACATGGCGGCTGGCTTCCCCCAGAGCAAGTGAACCAAGCGGGGCAGGACAGAAGCCTCATGTCTTTTATGACCTAGCCTTGGGAGTCACATTATTATCATTGTCATCCACCTCGATATACTTCCTAGTTAAGTGACTGTGGGACGGTTCCTTCACCTCTTTGAGTTTATTTCCGCATCTGTGAATTGGGGAGACATTATCCCCAACAAGGATCAGAATAGGGCTGAACTGAAATAAAAAATATCGGCTGGGCACTGTGACTCACGCCTGTAATCCCAGCACTTTGGGAGGCCAAGGCAGGTGGATCACTTGAGGTCAGGAGTTCGAGACCAGCCTGGATAACATGACAAAATCCCTTCTCTATTAAAAATGCAAAAATTAGCCAGGTGTGGTGGTAGGCTCCTGTCATCCCAGCTACTTGGAAGGCTGAGGCAGGAGAATTGCTTGAACCCGGGAGGAGGAGGCTGCAGTGAGCTGAGACTGCACCACTGCACTCCAGCCTGGGCAACAGAGTGCAACTCCATCTCAAATAAATAAATAAATAAAAATAAAAATAGCGCCCCTTGAAGGACACACATGCAGCTGTTCCCCACTTTAATACCTAAGTTTGAATCCCCCCTGGGCTCTTAGGCCCATGCAAGAGGGGTCCAGAGCAGGGGCTCAGGGAGGGTTTGTGGGCCTGATTCAACTCCGACCTCTGAGCTATGAAGAACACTGTCCTCCCCAGGGCTGGTCCTGCCACTCAGGGCTCCCTCCTGTCACCTGCTTCCTCCTCAGAAAGGTGTTTGTGTACTTGGCTGTTCCTTGGTCCTGCTCCAGGCCTCCAGGGCTCTCCCGGCACCATGTTGCCATCAGACAACATGTGAGGCTCTGCAGAGATGCCAACAGGAAGGGCCCTCTCGTATCTGGCCCTGCACCAGTCGTTACCTGGCAGATCCAGGAGCAGAGACCTTAAAGGGGCCAAGGCAGGTGCTGTGCAGAGTCCTGGCCCTGCAGCTTAAGGCCTGGAAGGGGCCAGCCCCAGGCCATACACCATGGCTCCTTCTGCTGTGCAACTCGGAGCTAGTTCCCCTCTTGAGCTCATGCATCGCAGCTGAAAAATGGGAATAACATTGGCGTTTACCCCATAAGGGCATATATTTGTTCATTCATTCAACAAACATTTACTGAATGCCTATTATACGACAGACATTCTTCCTGGCTCTGGGCTCTTGGCAGTGAATGAAACAGACCGAATTCCCTGTCCTTGAGGAACTTAGGGTCTAGATAACAAACCTGTTCAACAGTATGTGGGCTAGGTGCGGAGGCTCACCCCGATAATCCCAGCACTTTGGGAGGCAGAGGTGGGAGGATCGCTTGAGCCCAGGAGTTTCAGACCAGCCTAGGTAACACAGCAAGGCTCTGTTTGTACAAAAAATAAAAAAATAAAACATTAGCTGGGTGTGGTGGTGTATGCCTATGGTCCCAGCTACTCTGGAGGCTGATGTAGGAGGATTACTTGAGCTGGAGAGGCTGAGGCTGCAGTGAGCCAAGATCACATCACTACATTCCAGCCTAGGTGACAGAGCAAGACCCTGTCTCAAAAACAAAAACAAAAAACCAATATGTCAGAGGGAAATAAAGTAAAGCAGGCCTTGAGGGGCCGGGGAAGGGTAGGAGATGCCAAGTGTGAATTGGTATTTTATTAGGATGGCTAGGGAAGGCCTCTCTAAGAAGTCGGGAGCTGGAACAGGTGAGCAAGCTACCTATTTGGACATAGAGCGTTTCAGGTAGGTGGAAGAGCAGGTGCCAAGGGCCTGAGGTAGGAATGTACCCAGCGTGTTCAAGGAAAGGCCAGTGTGGCTGCTGCAGCATGCGTGGGGGGAGGAGCCAGAGGTGAGGATGGAGAGGTGGGGAGTGGAATCAGATCACGCAGAGACCGAGCGTCCTGGGAAGGAGCGAGGCTGTGATGCAGAGTGAAATGGGAGTGTCCCGAGCACAGAGGATTCAATGAGATAGTGCATGCAAGGCCCTCTGCAGTGTGCCTGGCACAGAGCAGGTGCTCCATAACTGCTGGCTGTTATTATTACTGTTGTTATTATGAAGAGACTGAGAAGCACTTTGGAAACCATGAAAACCTGCAGAGATGCAAATTTTCATTGCTGAACAGAGCTTTTTCAACATTTTCAATTTGCTGTCACAAAGTATTAACCATGCAAATGTAGGTTCGACTTCTTCATTTTGTGGAAGAGACACCTTTGACTCAGAGAGGTTAGGAGACTTACCTGGCATGACACAGCGATAAAGGGTGGAGTCCAGTTCACCAGAACCCAGGTCCGTCTCCTGAATCCAGGATGGTAGCTGCTGGTTTGGCCGTGGGGGCTGAGAGGCCTTGGTGCAGTGGGCAGGGGGGCGGTCCCTATATAAAATGAACGGCAGAAGCTTGGGGGCTGCACTTGGGAGCATCCAACGTCATTGGGAGAAAAGCCTGGAGCTCTCAAGCTCTGACCTGGCACAGTCAGGCGGGCAAGGCTCACAAAGACCAAAATAACCAGAGGCATCATTAAGGATGTCTTTGGGGTCAAGTAACAGGAATCCTGATGTAAACCGGCTTATAGAATCTGGAAATGAGCCAGGCGTGTGTGGCTCACACCTGTAATCCCAGGACTTAGGGAGGTTTAGGCAGGAGGATCGTTGAGGCCAGGAGTTCAAGACCAGCCAAGGCAATATAGTGAGACCTTGTCTTTATTTTTTTAAAAAAGGATCTGGAAACGGGCCAGGTGTGGTGGCTCACATCTGTAATCCTAGTGCTTTGGGAGGCCAAAGTGGGAGGATTACCTGAGGACAGGAGTTTGAGGCTACAGTGAGCTATGATCACACCACTGCATTCCTGTTGGGGTGATAGCACAAGAGCTCGTCTCTAAAAAAAAGAGAGAATCTGGACTTTACTATCTTGTTCAATAGGAAATCCAAGTTCATTTTCCTTCCATCTTTCAGCTGTTATCTCGCTGTCGGTTCTATCTGAGGCTGGTCCTAGGACGGTCAGTGACGTTTCAGGCATCACATCAGGAAGAACAGAAACCATCTCTCCCTGGGGCTTCCCTTAGGAGCAAGGAACACTTTCTTCATGTCTCATTGGCCAGAATTGAATTATCTGCCCGTTGTTGAAATAGTCACTGACCAGAAACTGGAATTTATTTTATTTTATTTTATTTTTTGAGACAGGGTCTCACTCTGTCTCCTAGGCTGGAGTGCAGTGGAGTGATCATAGCTCACTGCAGCCTCAGCCTCTGAGACTCAAGCAATCCTCCCACCTCAGCCTCCCAGATAGCTGGGATACAGGCAAGCACCACCAAACCCGCTTAATTTTTTATTTTTTGTAGAGACAGGGTCTCACCATGATGTCCAGGCTGGTCTCAAACTCCTGGGCTCAAGCCGTCCTCCTGTCTCAGCCTTCCAAAGTGTTGGCATTACAGGTGTGAGCCACCTTGACTGACCTGGAACTTAATTGACACAGGATGAGTGCTAGGGAGTTCATCAGAGTAACTGAAAAACCAGCCCTGCCGGGCACACTGACCTACGCCTGTATTCCCAGCACTTTGTGAGGCTGAAGTGAGATCATTTGAGGTCAGAAGTTCGAGACCAGCATGGCCAACATGGCAAAACCCCGCATCTACTAAAAATACAAAAATTAGCCAGGCATGGTGGCAGGCACCCATAGTCCCAGCTACTTGGGAGGCTGAGGCAGGAAAATAGCTTAAACCCGGGAGGTGCAGGTTGCAGTAAGTTGAGATCACAACACTGCACTCCAGCCAGCCTGGGTGACAGAACGAGACTCAGACTCAAAAAAAAAAAAAAAAAGGAAAAAAGAAAAACCAGTCCTACCTCTTCATCCTTCATGTATCTCTGCCCTTGTCAGTGTGACTTCACCACTTCTCCCATCAAGAAGTTGAGTCTAGGCCAGAGGCGGTGGCTCACGCCTATAATCCCAGTACTTTGACAGGCCGAGGTGGATGGATTGCCTAAGCTCAGGAGTTCGAGACCAGCTTGGGCAACACCGTGAAACTCCATCTCCACTAAAATACAAAACCTTAGCTGGACGTGGCAGCATGTGCCTGGAGTCCCAGCTACTCGGGAGGCTGAGGCAGGAGAACTGCTTGAATCTGGGAGGTGGAGGTTGCAGTGAGCTGAGATCACGCCACTGCACTCCACCCCGGGCAACAGAGTGAGACTCTGTCTCAAAAAAAAAAAAAGGGAGTCTGTATCGGCATCCCTAGAATAGGCTACTTTAGCCAATAGGATGAAGTGAAGTGATGGAGTGACAAAGTGATCTTGCGCTAGATCTCAGCCTAGACCTCAAGACGCCTTGTGCCTTCCACTGGCTCCCTCTGGACTCTGCCAACACCATGAGAACAAGCCGGAGCTAGCCTGTGGGATGATGAAAGTCACATAGAGCACAGAGGAACCCTTCCCTAGCCCTGTACTCTGTGCCCCAGGGCCTTAGCATGTGCTGACCGTGTCCTCCCGATTGCTCTGGCTCACCCTCCCATGACTTAGAGACACTATTCTCTCTGGAGACTCAGCTCAGGGAACCCTCTCCCAAGAGCCTTTACAGAACCATCCCCAGCCCCAGCCTGGGTCGAGGACCTCCTGGGCTTCCTCTAGCCCAGCTTGTGTCACTCTGCTTTATGACTATTCTTCAGACCAGCTGCCTCATTCACAGATATGGAAACTGAGGCCCAGAGAGGGGAAGTGACTTGCCCAAGGTCACCCAGCTGAGGGCCATGTTGGCTGCTCCCCAGCAGGTTTTGGTCTTTCCTTTTCTCTGCACCTCAGCCCACGAGAGCCTGGATGCGGTGATCCCAGTGGGAGAGGCAACGTGTGCCCCCACCATGTGCCAAGTCTCAAGTCAGGATGAGACTCTTGCAGGGTCCTCTGGGAGCCTCCACTGGCACCACCCCGTCCCCACATCCCTGCAAGGTAGGGAGGAGCAGCATTCCCTCTTCAGATGAGGATGTGAGGCACAGAGCGTAGAGGCAGGCCAAGGTCACGTGGCCATGAAGGGCTGGGGGGACGATCCCAGACCTTTCTACAGCCACATTCGGCCTCCTCCACAGCTTTGGGGCAGAGCCAGGGCCAGCCACTGTGGAGAGGAGCAGACAGAAACCCAGGGCGGGCAATGGGGAGGTCTCACTCTGGGGGAGCAGTGGATGGCGGGGAACCACCGAGGCAGGAAGATGCAGAGCAGAAAGTGAAAGGAACCAGAGGCCGAGAATAGCTGCGGGTGACAGAGCCAGGGGACTGCAGACGCTCCAGAAAGAGAAACCAGGCGGCCCACGGAGAGGCGGGGCACCCACTCCTCAGGGAGGCGGCCCCGGGGCTGGGGAGCTGGGGAGGTTCATGGCCAGGTCCCTGCTCACCCAGACAGCCCCTGCCTGGCTTGGCAGCCAGGGTGGATGCCCAAACTGTGGGAATAGAATTGGGGTGAAGGGCTGTCTTGGGACAGAGGGGATTCCATTTCTAACTTTAGGCTGACCTCTACATCACTTGGATCAATTACCATGAGCTTGTAAGATCTGGGACCCGCCCAACTCGTCAAACAGTGCAGCGGTGAAGCAGGAGCCGCGCTGTGAAGGCAAGCCTGTTGGTTAACTTCTCCTAGTGGCTGTTGCTGCCTGTCTCTGGTGGCGGTTCCCTGCTGTGGTTATGCTGCAGGCTTCAGAGACAGGCAGCTGGGGTTCAATCCGGGCTCTGCCGCTCGCTAGCTGTGTGACGTTGGGCAAGTCACTTCACTTCTCCGGGCCTCTGTGACTAATATCACTGACTTCACGGGGGTGTCCTGAGGATTAGTTGAATGAGTATAACTAAAGCACACGGAACAGCTCAGAGAAAGTGCCCGATAAACAGCTATTATTATCCAATGTCTGCATATACTGTATAGACACACACACACACACACACACACACACACACACACACGGGGAAAGTCCCTCCAGGATGTGCACCGGGACTCTTTTTTTGTCCTCTTCTGTCTCTTCAGGGTCTAGAACAGTGGCTGGCACACAGCAGGCGCTCAATACATGTTTGTGGAATGGAGGGAATGAGGGAAGAAGGAAGGGAGGGGAGGCGGGTGGGAGAGGGAACAGAAAGTCGGTGATTTCCTGGTGTGAGGCATTGATTCTGGTGCCCTGTATTTAATTCTCTTATCACATTGCCATGAACCGCTTTGGTTAACTGAAAAAAAAAACTCGTCTTCAGGGAGAGCTAACAGAGTGGGGAGGTGGCTTGCAAGCTGTGGCGGTCTTTCAGCTCAGGCTGGCCCCAAGACACCCCCACCACAGCCCGCTAAGAGCCCCAGAGAACCGCCTCTCCCAGGCCAGGGCTGGGGTGGCAGCTGTGCAGCCTGCGGGCAGCTAGAGAGGTGACAGGAAGCTCAGCAGGACGGGCTGTTCCCAGCCTACCCAGAACCTTGAGGCAAGAGGACAGGCTGTTCAGGGCTGAGATCTGCATGTCCCCCGCCCTCCCGTCCAGGGGAAGTGTCACCAGGGTTTCCAGGAACGCCTCCTGCAACCAGCGGGCAGATGGTTCGCAGCCCCGGTGTGGGGAGGCTGGGGGGGGCCCAGCCCTGCTCTGCCTGGCACCCTGTGCTGGGCTGCTTTGGATGTGCCACTCACCTCTCTGGGCCTCAGCTACCCCACCTGCAAAACAGAGAAAACAGGGCACCACATGGAGGTCTACTGTGAAGATTAGTCCAACTTTTTTTTGTTTTACCATTAATTACTTTATTTTTATTTTATTTATTTATTTACTTATTTTATTTTATTTTTTTGAGACATAGTCTTACTCTGTTGCCAGGCTGGAGTGCAGTGGCGCGATCTCAGCTCACTGCAACCTCCACCTCCCAGTCCAAGCCTCCCGAGTAGCTGGGACTACAGTGTCCCACCACCATGCCTGGCTAATATTTTGAATTTTTAGTAGATACGGGGTTTCACCATGCTGGCCAGGATGGTCTCGATCTCCTGACCTCGTGAGTCGCCCATCTCGGCCTCCCAACATGCTAGGATTACAGTTGTGAGCCATTGCACCTGGCCTTTATTTTTTTGAGATGGAGTCTCACTCTTGTTGCCCAGGCTGGAGTGCAGTGGTGCCATCTCAGCTCACTGCAATCTCTGCCTCTAGGGTTCAAATGATTCTCCTGCCTCAGTCCCCCGAGTAGCTGGGACTACAGGTGAGTGCCACTATGCCTGGCTAATTGTTGTACTTTTAGTAGAGATGGGGTTTCCCTATGTTGGCCAGGCTGGTCATGAACTCCTGACCTCAAGTGATCTGCCTGTCTCAGCTTCCCAAAGTGCTGGGATTACAGGCATGAGCCACTGTGCCTGGCCCCTTTTTCACACTTTATTTCTCCATGACCCTGTTGGTAGACTTTGGATTTGTCTCCCCTTGTGGGCTATCCTGAGCCATGCCACGCAGATCTCTCTGTGAAGGCCTCCAGCGGGCAGATGCCTCGTTTCTCTAGGCTTTTGCCCAGGACTGGGATTGCTGGGTATGAGGTATGTGTGCAGTCAGCTTTTGGGACTGGGATTGCTGGGTATGAGGTGGATGTGCAGTCAGCTTTTGGGACTGGGATTGCTGGGTATGAGGTGGATGTGCAGTCAGCTTTTGTGGACACTGCCCATTTTTCAGAGGGGCTGAATGACTACCATTCCTCATGGTGGCACCTGAGAGTCGCTGGGCTTCCCCATCCAGAACAACACTCTGTATGGCCAGCCCTGCTGATTTGCATCCTTCTCTTGAGGGTCACGGTCACTTCTTTAGATGAAGTAAATATAATGATGAGAGAAAACTGCAGGGTAAATAGCAAGAGTTGATAATAACAGGTAGCTAATGCCTTCCACCACCCCACGCCCTGGGCCAAGTACTCACAACCTCGCAATAATCCTAGGAAGTCCAGTGATTATCCCCATTTTACTGTGGAAACCAAGGCACAGGCAGGGCGCAGTGGTTCACATCTAAATCCCAGCACTTTGCCAGGCTGAGGTGGGAGGATGACTTGAGCTCAGGAGTTTGAGACCAGCCTAGGCAACATAGTGAGACTCCGTCTCTACTAAAAACAATTTAAAAAATTAGCTGGTGTGCACCCTTAGTCCCAGCTACTCAGGAGGCTGCAGCAGGAGGGTGGTTTGAGCCCAGGAGGTCGAGGCTACAGTGAGCTACGGTTGTACCACTGCACTCCAGCCTGGGCAACAGAATGAGATCCTGTCTCTAACAAAAAAACAACTGAACAGAAACTGAAGGACAGAAGAAGAGGTCACATGGGCTGCCAAGGTCACACACTCAGCAGAAGCAGCTTAGTCTCGAGTTAAAGAACCTCAGCCTACCAGGCCCCCAGCCCCAACTCTGCCCTGAGGCAGGGCCCAGCAGGCCGTGGTCTGGGGATTTCTCAAAAGATCTTCTGGAGCTTTGAGAAGCATAGATGGAGAACCTGACTCTCATCCTGCAGCCCCTCTCACACTCACCACACACCCATACACACACACACTCAAATGCATTCACACACATGCTACGCCCAACACATCACACCCTCACAAACACACACACATCTCATACACCACACTGAATACACATATGCCACGCATTCTCATACACACGCTTACACACTTCCACACTCACACACACCCTGTACACATGCATTCACATGTTATCACATACCTACCACAAACATACACTGCACATCCCCTTACACTCAGTCTTCAGAAAGCACAAACTAGGCTGGAACACTTCTATACAAAAGGCAGTGGCAGGGCGGGGTGCAGTGGCTCATACCTGTAATCCCAGCCCTTTGGGAGGTCGAGGTGGGAGGATCACTTGAGGTCAGGAGTTCGAGACCAGCCTGTCCAACATGGTAAAACCCCGTCTCTACTAAAAATACAAAAATTAGCCAGGCGTGGTGGTGGGTGCCTGTAATCCCATCTATTCAGGAGGCTGAGGCAGGAGAATTGCTTGAATCTCAGAAGCGGAGGTTGTAGTGAGCTGAGATCATGCCACTGCACTCCAGCTAGGGCAACAGATTGAGACTCTGTCAAAAAAAAAAAAAAAAAAAGGCAGTGACAGGCAAGGGGACATTACCTCAAAGCTAATTTCCCTATTCCTGCTCCCTCCTGCACTAAAATCTAAGAAGGGTCGTATGAAAAATGTCCCCCAGTGGGCAGCACTGGTGACTTCTGCAGGGCTGGGGATGTTCCACCAGCAGCCCCACCAAGTCTGCAGTGCTTGTTACCCTGTGTCAGCTGGGGTGCCAGCAGCCTTCTCTGGATTATCTCTCTGGACTGTCATCGTGATGGGCCCATGAGCTAGGATGTTATCCCCATTTTGCAGAGGAGGAAGTGGAGGCCCAGAGCAGGAAGTCACTTGGCTTGTCTCTTGCTCAGTGTTGCATTTAGAGAGAGAGGCTACATTTGCCTCTTTGCTTTCAGATCTGTCCTCTTGCTCAACTCTGTATGGTGAGAACCAACATATCCCAGGCCTCCTTGCCAACTGGCTTCCTACTGAGTTAAACAAATGAGAAGTCTAGCTGGAGGCTGGGGGTGACAGAAAGGGAGAAAGTATGGTGTTTCTCCTGCTCTCTGCTTCAAATGGCATCTTTGCAGAGGCAGGGACTTCTCTGTGGCTCCAGTGTCCCTGGCAAAGTCCATCCTTTGGAACAGTTTGGTTGCCATTCCTGCATTCCCAATGGCCCCAGCTCCTGGGCTCTGGTAACACGGACTCCTTTGGTTTTCCCTTTAGCACTCTGGGTGGTATTGGCTTCCTGCTGATGCTCATCTTTGGTAGTCTCATCATTCATGTATCTATTTCCCTCTGTTTGAAATACCTGATGTGGTTTCTGTTTTCCTGAGTGGACCCTGATAGACATACAGCAAGGAAGGGATTTGAACTCAGATCATGTGACTCTGAGACTCCAGTGTGACCATTCGGTGACACTGTCTCTTACTTGAGCCTTCCCTTGAAATTGGCTACAGCTCCAGGTATTGCCCCACGTACATGTGTCTCTCACCTTCCTTTTGTCTAATAGAGCTGAGTTGCAATACTACCCATCACCAGCAGGGAGAAACCCATTCTGCCACAAGTGCTCTGGCAGAATTTCATGTTTAGAAAGTTTCCTCCGAACTTGTTCCTCAGTTGGATCAGAAAGAAAAAATAAATTTAAATGTAAAAGAAAGGTCTCCTCCTACTAAAGGGAATAATAGCTTCATTTGTTTGTTAACCAGCTGGGTAGTTAACTGTAAGACCTTCTGGCCAGTTGAGATTCTCAATGAACAGAATTCTCAGCAATAGTGGAGAGTTTACAGATTCCTCCCTGCCTATACAACATTGGCAGGAAGAATGGATGCATAATTTCCCAGCACTTTTTGCCAAAAATAGCTCCCAGAGGCCCCAGGCATGGAACTTCTGATCTAGCCCAGTGTGTTCTTTGGGTCTAGAAATTTCTTATGGCTGATCCTGCAAGTTCAACACAATGAGTTGCTTCCCTCTTTTAGCAGGCAACCCATCAAGGAGGGTGGGTCTGGAGCCAGAAAGACCCAAGTTAGCATCCAGGTCTTTCAGTCACCTCCTGTGAGGCCTTGGGCAAGTTTCTGAACTTCTCTGGGTTCTGGTCTTCTTCTCCATAACATAGGGTTGACAATACTTGCCCTGAGAGATTCTTGGGAGAATTAAATGAGCTAAAGCATATAAGTGCTTGCTGTACATTTAAAAAAACGCCCATATCCTTTATTCTATTTTTTATGGATTATTTCTGTTCCATGAAGACTAAGGCCTCAGCTGGAGAAGGCGTTACTCAAAACATTTGGAGACTAGTCACACGTCTGGTGCTTTTGTTGGCATGACTTGAAGACTGGGTGTCACCATCACTGGGAACAGTGACTGATACGCTGACATGTGGCCTCTTCAAATGTCTTGGGCTTTCTTCCAGCATGGCAACTTCAAGGGAGTTAGAATTCTTATATTGCAGGTCAGGGCTCCAAGAGCAAGTCTTCCAGCAAACAAGATGGAACTGTATGGCCTTTTATGACAAAGTCTCAGATATTGCATGGCATCACTTCTGTAATACTCTCTTGGTTGAATTCATCAAAGCCCACGCAGTTTCAAGGGGAGGAGACACAGACTCCACTTCTTTTTTTCCCTTCCTTCTTTCCTTCCTTCTCTCTTTCCTTCCTTTTCCCTTCCCTTCCTTTCTCCATCCTTCCTTCTCTCTCCTTCCTTCCCTTCCTTTCCCCTCCCTCCCTCCCTTCCCTCCTTCCCTCCTCCCTTCTCTCCTTCCCTTCTTCCTTCCTTCCATCCCTTCTTCCTTCCCTTCTTCCTTCCCTCTTTCCTTCCTTCCCTCCTTCCTTCCTTCCTTCCCTCTCTTTCTTTTCCTCTCTCCTCTCTCTCTTTTGCTCTCTCAACCTCCACCTTCCAGGTTCAAGCAATTCTCCTGCCTCTGCCTCCACAGTAGCTGGGATTACAGTCAGGTGCTCCCACGCCCAGCTAATTTTATATTTTTAGTAGAGATGGAGTTTCTCCATGTTGGTCAGGCTGCTCCTGAACTCCGACCTCAGGTGATCTGCCTGCCTCAGCCTCCCGAAGTGCTGCGATTACAAACGTGAGCCACTGTACCTGGCCGACCTCACTTCTTAATCCAAGAAGTGGCAAAAACTTTACAGCTGTGTTTTCAAAGTGCCACCCCTTTTGACTTAGCCAGTCCACCCCTGTGTATCACCCCATCAGATATGGGAAATAATGCCTCTGCAAAGATGGTCACTGCAGCTCTGATGGTGACAGCAAATGATCAGGAATAACCCAAAGGTCCATCAGTAGCAGGCTGGGTAAATACATCATGATGCTCCCACACAGTGTAATACTATGCAGTTAAAAAAATAGGCTGGGTGCAGTGGCTCACGCCCAGAATTCCAATATTTTTTGGAAGGCCGAGGCAGGAGGATCACTTGGGTTTAGGAGTTAGAGACCAGCCTGGGCAATATAGTAGAGCCCTGTCTCTACAAAACATTTTTTTAAATAATTAGCCAGGCATGGTGGTATGCACCTGTAGTCTCAGCTACTCAGGAGACTGAGGTGGGAGGATTGTTTGAGCCTGGGAGGTTGAGGCTGCAGCAAGCTGTGACTATGCCACTGCACTCCAGCCTGAGTGACAGAGTGAGACCCTATCTCAAATAAATAAATGAATAAGGTTATACTGTGTCTATTGATATAGAACCATTCTGAACACTATTGTGCAGTGAAGAAAAGCAAGGTGCAGAACACTGTGTGTGCTAGGCAGCCTCCAGATGACCCACAATAATTCTCACCTCCTGGGACCTAATGTGGTCCCCTCCCACATTAACTAAGGCTGACCTGTGAAATTAGGAGGATATGGTGGAAACACATCTTCCTTCCAAGGCTAGATCATAAAAGATATTGCGGCTTCCACCCTGTTCTGTCTGGGACCACTTGCCCTGACAGAAGCCAGCTGCCATGTTGTGAGGACACTCAATCATCTATGAGGTGAGGAGCTGAGGCCTCCTGCCAAAAGCCACATAATCAACCATCCAGAAAGTAGAGCCTCCAGCCCCAGTTGAGCCTTCAGATGACAGCAGCCTTGGCCAACTGCTTGACCGGAGCCTCATGAGACACTGAGCCAGAATCACCCAGCTGAGTTGCTCCCAAATTCCTGCCCCTCAGAAACTGTGAGATGAAAAAGGGTTATTCATATTTCAAGCTGCCAAATTTTGGGCTAGCTTGCTATGCAGCAATAGCAATAGATAACTAATACAGTATGTACATGGAGTCATCCATTCTCACATTGCTATGAAAACATACCAGAGACTGGGTAATTTATAAAGAAAAGACATTTCATTGGCTCACAGTTCTGCAGACTGTACAGGGAGCATGGTGCTGGCCTCTGTTCGGCTTCTGGAGAGGGCTCAGGAAACTTCCAATCATGGCGGAAGGCAAAGTGGGGGCAGGTATGTCACATGGTGGTAGCAGGAGCAAAAAAGAGAGAGAAGGGGAAGGTGCTATATACTTGTAAATGACCACATCTCATGAGAACTCACTCACTACTACAGGGATAGTACCAGGAGGGATGGTGCTAAACCATTCATGAGAAATCCACTCACACATCCCACCAGGCCCACCTCCAACATCAGGGGTTACAGTTCAACATGAGATTTGGGTGGGGACACATATCCAAATCATATCAGTATAGTAGCCTAACATTTGAGTAAATGCATTAAGTACTGCTGGAAGGAGTCCAGGTGCAGTGGCTCACACCTGTAATCCCAGCACTTTGGGAGGTGGAGGTGGGCAGATCACCTGAGGTCTGAGGTCCGGAGAGCGAGACCAGCCTGTCCAACATGGTGAAACCCCATCTCTACTAAAAATGCAAAATTAGCTGGGCATGGTAGTGGGTGCCTGTAATCCCAGCTACTCGGGAGGCTGAGGCAGGAGAATCGCTTAAACCCGAGAGGTGAAGGTTGCGATAAGCCAAGATCACACTACTGCACTCCAGCCCAGGCAACAAGAGTGAAACTCCGTCTCAAAAAAACAAAAAAAGGCTGGGTGCAGTGGCTCACTCCTGTAATCCCAGCACTTTGGGAGGCCAAGGCAGGTGGATCATGAGGTCAAGAGATCAAGACCATCTTGGCCAACATGGTGAAACTCCCATCTCTACTAAAAATACAAAAATCAGCTGGGTGTGGTAGTGTGTGCCTGTGGTCCCAGCTACTCAGGAGGCTGAGACAGAAGAATGGCTTGAACCTGGGAGGCGAAGGTTGCAGTGAGCCAAGATCATGCCATTGCACTCAGTGACAAGAGCAAAACTCTGTCTCGAAAAAAAAAAAAGAAGTATTTCTGGAAGGAAGTAGAAGAAACTGGTATCAGAAAGGGAACTGGGGTGGCTGGGGGAAGACAGGGCCGGTGAGGAGAGAGAGAGAGAGAGAAAGAGAGAGAGAGAGAGACAGAGACCAGCCTCGTATGTTTTTTGCATTTTGAACCAATCATCTTTTTTAAAAAATACACTAAATGTCAAATCAATAAATAAAAACGAAGTGCTGTTTTTAGGCAGTCCCCAGTAAGCAGCAGCTGTGACTATTCATGTCACAGATATTTCTCAAGCTGCCAGAAGCTTCCCGTGTGTATATGTAAACAGAGCTGCAAACTTCATGGGTTCCTGAAGAATAAAGGAGGCCAGGGCTGAGAGGTGCACAGAAGCCTCGCCGGGTACTAGTTTTGCACAGGGGGTGGGCAACTTAGCCTCTCCGAGCTTCCATTTCCTTAACTGAAAAACAGGGATCATGGGTACAGTCACATGGGCCAGGTGTTCAGCTCTAGGCCAGGCATGAGGTAAACACGTAATAGATTTGACTGTTATTACTGTATTTTTTTTTTTTTTTTTTTGAGATAGGATCTCCCTCATCTGGAGTGCAGTGGCACAATCCTAGCTCAGTGCTGCCTCAAACTCCTGCAATCCTCCTGCCTCACCCTCCCACATAGCTGGAAGCATGCCACCATGCTTGGCTAATTTTTAATTTCTTTGTAGACACAGAGTCTCACTATGATGCCCAGGCTGGTCTCGAACTCCTGGCCTCAAGTGATCCTCCCACTTTGACCTCCCAAAGTACTGGGATTACAGATGTGAGCCACTGCACCAGCCAGATTTGGCTGTTTTTATTAATAAGGGCCAAAGATCCTGTCTTGGGCAAGGACAAAGGAGGAACACACTGAGCCCGTTGTCACCACTGTGGAGGTGGTCTGGGTAGGTGGCCCATGTGGGAGCAAAGCTTCCCAGGGTAGAAGCTGGGCAAGAGGTCATGAAGTAGAGCAGCTTCCCAGGATAGAAGCAAGGGGTTATGAAGGCACCAAAGAGAGAAAAGGAGACTCCACCTTCCACCCAGCACCCCCACCCCTCATCCCTCCCCATGCACAAAGGTGGGCGGGCAGCCCTGACTGCAGGGATGCCCATGCCTGCACCCCTTCCCCCACCCCCTGGCCTGATGGGCAAGTGCAGAGCAGGAGGCAGAGCCCACTGCAGAAGAGGCGAACCCCCTCCCAGGGCCCTGGGTGTGTGCTGGGTGCCACTCAGCCCTGCGTTCCAGCCCTCCCCACAGGACCCACGGTAGGACAGGGCAGGACAGAGACCCACCCACAATGAGGCAGTCCCTAGAGAAGTGGGAAGGTCAAGGGGTGCAGGAGGAACTGGGGATCCCTGAGTTCAGGGGCTGCCTTGGGTGCTTGGCTCTCTCCTCCTGCTGTACCAGGAAGGATGCTTGGGTGACAGGCACCCACACACCTCCAGATTACTCTACAGGGTGCCAGGGCATGGGAGCAGGGTGGGCCCGGGGAATTCCCACATGGCAAACCTGGGCATCAGTGTGGTTGGGCAGAAGGGGTGTCAGGAAGCCGGGCAGTGGCTCCGTGTCACTGCATGACCTTGGTAAGTCACTTCTCCCCCTGTGCCTGGCTCTCCGAAGCTGTCGAGTGAGGCATGGCCACTGGGCCTCCACGGCTTTATGGGCTGCCTGGGAGCAAGACAGAGATGAGAGGATGTGTTGCCAAGCCTGGCTGACTCTGAGGATGACCGGATATGGTGCCCCTTTGGGGCAAGTCCCAGGGGAGGCACCTCCTGGCCTGACCAGGGATGTGGGGGTGCTCTGCTCATGACTCACCCTTTCTGGGACTGGCATTGTCCCCTGGGAGGCACTTGCCAGGAAGGCCTTGATCTGGCCCCTTCTGCCCTATGCAGATGTCTCAGCCTTAGCTGCAGCCGGCCCAGGCCAGGAAAATGTTGGCTGCCTCCGTCCCACGGCAGGGAGCGGGATGGCGTGGAGATGCTGAGCGCCTTTCTTCTGGATGGTGAACCGCATCTGTACTCAGCTTGGTCACTGCCCCGGTGATTTTTGGCAACACAAAACCAATATAACCACTTGTCCTCAAGGAAACAGCACCCTGAAGCTCTTCCTCGTCCCGAGTCAGGGATCCCTGTCCGGTGCGTCCTGTCTCGGGATCGGCCGCTCTCGCACAAGCCAAAAAACCTTGTGTAAACACTCTTTCCTTCTCTTTCATTTAGCCCCCAAATCTGGTCACCATCCTTAGTGTGGGTTCCTTAGAAGCTGACCCTAGACAGGGGTTCAGTGACCATGACATGGTGCTGGGTCACCCCTTAGGGGTCCTGATCAGGGACTGGAATTTTATGCCCCTCATGTGTAATTGGTTAAGGGAGTACTCACTTCTGCCCTCTGGGCAGTGCATGAATTCCTGGGAGCTTCTGCCTCTCCAGGGGCTGCAGGCAAAGCTGGTTCCAGCAGCAACAAATGGTGCCTGGCCAGGAAATGTGGGTACCTGCTACTGGCAGAGAAAGTTCCCTGTGAGGAGGGGTAAAGGGATGGGGGCTGGGGAGGAATCTGGGAGGGGCGCCGCAGCGTCTGTGACCGCAGCCAAATGCTCTCCGTTTGACCTCTATTTCTGGAAAACGTTTGCTTCTCTTCCTTCCCACAGCAGCCCTTATCTGTTACCAGGACACCCAGGCACCTCCTAGCTAAACTCCCTGCAGCTCCACTAACTACTGCCCACCCCATAGCAGAGGGGAGTTTTTTTTTTTTTTTTGAGATGGAGTCTCGCTCTTGTTGCCCAGGCTGGAGTGCAGTGGCACGATCTCAGGTCACTGCAACATCCGCCTCCTGGGTGCAAGCGGTTCTCCTGCCTTAGCCTCCTGAGTAGCTGGGACTACAGGCGAGAGCCACCACACCTGGCCAGATTTTGTATTTTTAGTAGAGACAGGGTTTCACCATGTTGGTCAGGATGGTCTTGATCTTTTGACCTCGTGAACTGCCCGCCTTGGCCTCCCAAAGTGCTGGGATTACAGGCGTGAGCCACTGCACCCGGCCCAGAGGGGGCTTTCTAAATGCCTATCTGAGCCAATTTTCTAGATTGTGCTGATTTTCTAAATGCCAGTCTAGCCACTCTAACCTCCTGCCCTCGGGTGGGTTCCCCCAGCCCTCAGAGGTCCCAGACTCAGCTGCCCCCAGGCGCAGAAAGGTGCCATGAATGAATGAACACAGGGAGGCCACTGCAAGCCCACAGCCCTCCCCAGATACCTGTTTGACGGAGACAGCAGTTGAGAAATGCACCTCATCTATGAGAAGATGACTTCATAAGTGTAATGATCGAATGGCATGGCGCAGCCACAGAGGAGTGAAGGGTACAGGTCTCATCCAAAGGAGGCAGCCCCTGCTCGGCTCCAAACAGATGGTTCCTGTAGGGCTGAGGGAGAGTATGTGCGAAGGTCATGGGGCAGGAGCAGGGCACAACCACAGGAGATGCAAAGGAAGGCTGGTGGGGCTGGAACACTGGGGAAGGGTGGAGAAGGGGGTGGAGGAGGGGTGAGGGGCCTGGACCCTGGCTGACAGCAAGCCCGGTGTGCTGGGGGCAGAACAGTGTGACTCATGCCAGAGGAGATCAGGAGACGGCCTCTGGTGTGGGCAGAGTCGGGATCATTGAGGAGGGGCCAGGAGACCAGGTGGGAGGCTTCGGCCATGGACGGTCCAGGTGGGAGATGAGGTGGTGCAGACCTGGGTGGCGGCCTCAGGGAGGAGGGATGAACAGGCTCAGATGTGGTGAGGGCCTTGCTGAAGGGTCCAGTGTGGAGCCGGGAACGACTGTGGCTGCACGTCAGTGGACTTGAAGGCTGGAGGCTCAGAGAGGGAACCATCTACTCCCGAGTGCACCTCACTGCCACTTCCAGGAGCCCTTAGGGCACCTGGGCAGACTGTCCTAGAGAGTCCTAGAGCCCCCTGGGGAGGGTAGAAAGGGCACCCAGGATCCTGTCCTGTCTGTGAGGACAGACCGGCCCCACACAAGCTCTGGGGTGCAGGGGGAGGGAGGACAAAGAGGAAAAGAACCCAGAAAGAACCGCACGATCCAAGAAAGGGCTGGGTGTGGTGGCTCCCGCCTGTAATCCTAACACCTTGGGAGGCTGAGGTGGGAGGATCACTTGAAGCCAGGAGTTCAAGACCAGCCTGGGCGACATAGTGAGACCCCTCATCTCTACAAAGAGTTAAAAAAAAATTTTTTTTTAAATAGAAAAGCTCCAGGCTGAACACGGTGGCTCATGCCTGTAGTTTGAGCACTTTGGGAGGCTAAGGTGGGAGGATCACGAGGTCAGAAGTTCGAGACTAGCCTGGTCAATACGATGAAACACCACCTCTACTCAAAATATAAAAATTAGCTGGACATGGTGGCGGGTGCCTGTAGTCCCAGCTACTGGGGAGCCTGAGGCAGGAGAATCGCTTGAATCCGGGAGGCAGAGGTTGCAGTGAGTCAAGATCGTGCCACTGCACTCCAGCCTGGGCAACAGAGTAAGACTGTCTCAAAAGAAAAGCAAAGCTCCAAAAAAGGGCTGAATCCCTAAAACATCCCCCAGGCTGTACACCCAGGTGCTGGTGCTAGGTTTGCCTGCCCACATGCAAGGTGGTGTGAGGGGGGCTGGAGCCCGTCATTGCAGGCAGAGGACTCAGAGGCTTGGAGAGGGAGAGGCCCTGCCCCAGGCCACCCAGCTAGAGGGAGAGGGTGTCATCCCCAGTGTGGCCATGACACCCCCATCCCTGCTTCCTCTTGAAGCCATTCAGAGGCCGCCTGCCCCCCTCCGACCAGCTCCCTGCCTTCCTAACTTCAGCAAGCCCTGGCCAGAGTTATGACTTGCCTGGGTCTTTCCCTATCCTGGCCTTGCAGGGTTTGGTTCCGATGCTCAAAGAAACATGGCCTCCTCTGCTGCTAAACTGTCTTCCTGGAGGATGCTGGGTTCCCAGCAGGGCTGTTGTGGGCAGCGGGGGAGGAAGGAATACACGGCAGATGTCCCAAAAAACTGCTTACCATTTTCCAGGCTCTCTGCTGAAGGCCATGTGTGTTCTCCATTTTTTTCTTTTTTTTGAAATGGAGTCTCTGTTGCCCAGGCTGGAGTGCAATGGCACGATCTTGGTTCACTGCAACCTCTGCCTCCTGGGTCCAAGAGATTCTTCTGCCTCAGCAGAAGAATCTGAGTAGCTGGGATTACAGGTGCCTGCCACCACGCCTGGCTAATTTTTGTATTTTTAGTAGAGATGGGATTTCATCATATTGGCCAGGCTGGTCTTGAACTCCCGACCTCAAGTGATCCACCCACCTCTGTCTCCCAAAGTGCTGGGATTACAGGGGTGAACCATCATGCCCAGCGTTTTTTTTTTTTTTTTTTTTTTTTTGAGATTAGTCTTGCTCTGTTGCCCAGCCTGGAATGCAGTGGTGACCTCGGCTCACTGCAACCTACACCTCCTGGGCTCAAGCAATCCTCTTGCCTCAGCCTGAGTAGCTGGGATTGCAGGCGTGTGCCACCACATTTGGCTAGTTTTTATATTTTTAGTAGAGACAGGGTTTCACCATATTGGCCAGGCTGGTTCAAACTCCTGACCTCAGGTGATCTGCCCACCTCAGCCTCCCAAATTGCTGGAATTGCAGGTGTGAGCCACTGCTTCCGGCCCTGTTTTCCATTCCTGAATCACATCTGCAAGTCTGCATCAGCTTAGCTGGGAGGCACCGCCACAAAGCGGTGAGGTTTCCCTGGTGTGGAAACCCTGAGAACGAATCAGCACTGTCCAAGGGTGAGGCAAGTGACATGTACAGGCAGCCATGAAATTCCAACCCCAATTTTTTTTTTTAAGAGACAGGATCTGACTCTGTTGCCCAGGCTAGAGCACAGAAGCACAGTCCTGGCTCACTGCAGCCTTGAACTCCTGGGCTGATGGGATCCACCTGCCTCAGCCTCCTGAGTAGCTGGGACTACAGGTGTGTGCACCACCACACCCAGCTAACTTTTTAGTTTTGTAGAGACAGGGTCTTGTTATGTTGCCCAGGCTGGTCTTAAACTCCTGGCTCAAGCAATCCCTCCACCTCAGCCTCCTGAAGTACTGGGATTACAGGCATGAGCCACCATGCCTGGCTCAACCCCACTTTCTTATGATCACACAAGGCTTCAGTGGCTCCCCAGGGCTGGTGACCAAATCCCAGCTCTGCCCTGGCTCACTGCTGCTGCCTCAATCTTCCTTCTGGCCTCCAGGGCTGAAAGGCTGAAGCTCTGCCCAGCTCTGCCCTGGCTCACTGCTGCTGCTCGATCTTCTTTCTAGCTGGGGCCATCGCAGCAGTCTTTTGCATGGTCTCCTGCTCTCCAGTCTTGCCCTATCTGGTCTAGCTTTTCCCCCTAGCAGCAGACTGAGCTGCTGGAACCCAAATCTGCCCACGTCCCGCCTCCACTTAGAGTATGTCACTGGGCCCCACTGCCCACAGGCTGGCATCCAAGCTTGCTCTCCGCCTGGCATCCAGGATTGGCTGCCTTGGATCTGCCCCCCTGCTGGTACTTCCCCCCACCGAACTCCACACTCTGATGGCTCTGACCCAGACGAGCCATCATCCCCAACTCTCCCTGTCGTGTCCTTGAAGCCTGACCTAGACCCTGGTCAGCTGTTTCCCATAACCCGAGTGCACTTGCTGTCCTTCCCATCAACACCAGCTCCTCCTTCAAGGTTGATCCCAGTGGTTGTCCCCAAGAGGATTCTCTGAGATTCTTAGTGACAAACAACAGAATCCAACTGCAGCTCACTGAAGCAGAAGAAGATGTATTAAACAGATATTGGGGTATACAAAACTTCCAGGAAGGCAGGAGGATCCCATGGAAAAGGGGACTTCACCCCCCTTCCTACCACAGAGTCAGCCTGGTGAAGTCCTCCTTCTTCACAGCCACCAGGAAATCCATGTGGCCCAGGCCCCTCCAGAAAGAGTCCTGGACAGGACAAGCCTCCAACTCAAACTCTAGAGCAGGTGCCTGATTGGCAGAGCCCAGTCACATGTCATGCCCTAGCTGCAAGGGAGGCAGGAAAGTGGGTGTGGACTACTTGGGCTCCTCCCATGGAAGGCAGGCTCTGCTTGCCCACTGTCCCATGTGGGAGGAGTTTCCTAACTGAGGGGCAGGGGTTCAGAGAGTGGGGGCTCATAGACTAAGGCTCTGTGCCTCCCCAAACCCCAGCATTCACTATCTCGGGAGAGGCACAGTCAAATATCTGGTTACTCAGTCCTTGACACAGGCCTCTGCAGCACTCCATGTCCATAGGTTCAATGTCCTGTGTGTGTATTCTGCCCATGGGCATTTCCACATTTCTGCCTCCTTCTCTATGCAAACTTCCCTGATGAGCCTCCCATCTAGTGGAGGAGACAGGCACTAAAAGGCTGAGGACAGCCCAGTGTGGTACCTGCTGCGATGGGCACATGCAGGGAGCTGAGAGGAGGCACCTGGTTCAGCTGGGGGCATCTGGGAAGGCTTCCTGGAGGAGGCACTGCTGAGTATTGGAGGATAAACAGGAGTTATAGAAGCAAAAGTGTTAGGCTGGATGCAGTGGCTCACACCTGTAACCCTAGCACTCTGGGTTACAGGATCACCTGAAGTCAAGAGTTTGAGACCAACCTGGCCAACATAAGACTCCATCTCTACTAAAAATACAAAAAGTAGTCAGGCGTGGTGGCATGCAACTGTAATCCCAGTTACTCAGGAGGCTGAGGCAGGAGAATTGCTTGAACCTGGGAGGTGGAGGCTGCAGTGAGCCGAGATTGTGCCACTGCGCTCCAGCCTGGATGACAGAGAGAGACTTTGTCTCAGAAAAAAAGAAAGAAAGAGAGAAAGAAAAGGAAGGAAGGAAGGAGGGAAAGAGGGAAAGAGGGAAGGAGGGAATGAGGGAGGGAGGGAAAAGAAGGGAGGGAAGAGAGGGAGGGGAGGGAGAAAAAAAAGAAAGAAAGAAGAGAGAGAGGGAGGGAGGGAGGAGGGGAAGGAGGAAGCAAGGAAGGGAGGGAAGAAAGAAAGAAAGAGAGAGGCTGAGGGAGGGAAGGAGGAAGGGAGGAAGGAAGGAAGGGAAGAAAGAAAGAGAGAGAGAGGGAAGGAGGGGAAGGGAGGGAGGGAAGGAAGGAAAGAAAAGAAGGAAGGAAGGGAAGGAGGGAAAGGAAAGGAGGAAAGAAAGAAAGAAAAGAGAAGAAAGGAAGGAAGAAAGAAAGAAAGGTGTTGGAGACATCACCCCAGGCTGAGGCGACAGCTTTGCAAAGCCACAGAGGTGCAAGGGGGAATTCCGAGGAGTTCTGGCATCACCTGGGGTAGCGCCAGGTGATGTTGCTCCCACTAGGGTGAGGCAGAGTTGTCAAGAGATGAGAGCACTCAGGTTAGAAGGTACCCAATTACTGCTGCCTTGTGGGGCCTAGCTTTGAGTGAGGGCTGGGTGCCAGAGCAGGGGAGGGGCATGGTCATATGTGAGCTGAGAATGACCCCTCTGAGAGCCTGACCTGGGGACCTGCCAGGGGTGTGGCAAGAGTCCTGTCCAGCCAGGCTCAAGCTGGGACCTTGGGCTGCTGAGGCGTGGGGACCATGAGAGGGACTCGGAAGACTCAGCCGGCTTTTGGTGGCAAGCAGAAGTTTGCCACTGCCGCTGGGGCATGTCTGGGCAAGGTAGGGAGATGTGGGCAAGTCCCTGGCCCAGCCTGGTGTCCTCAGTTTCCTTATGAGTAAATAGAAGGATATGGTGATCTCCAGGCCAGGGGCTAAAAGCCAGTGAGGCCACCCACTTCCTGCTCCTGTCCGTCCCACTCCCACGATGTACCAGGAGTTGGGGATGCAGTAACAAGAAGTGGAAGCCACAGCCTGGCTCTCACGGGCAGTGGGTCCAGGAGTGGGCACGCAGTGATGACCCAGTTCTGGGCTGAAGAGGATTTTCCCAGCACGCAGGAGAGATTGGCCAGGAAAGAAAGGGATCTTAGACATTGACAACCGCCTTCCCGTGGCAGCCCCGCTGGGGCCAGGTTTCTTGGGACAATCGATGCCATCATTCTGGGAAGGCTACCCCAGGAGAGGCCCTGATTTCCCCCCATTTGCATAGCCACAGAAACAGGAAACAGGACTCATGTTGCTTCATCAGTGCGGGCTGGGCCAGGCCAGGCCAGCTCAGGGCTCAGCTTGGATGTCCCAGCCTGGGCTCCTCCTAGACAGTGGGCAGAGAAGCCCCATCTGGGCGCTCCATCCGGTGGGAGCCAGACAGGTGGCCTGAGAGCTTCAAGGCTGTCCGCAGCTCCACCTGGATGTCTGACATGGAGGCTCCAAGCAGCCCAGCTGCACCCCCCGGGGAGGAAGGGGGCCATCAACAGTGACAGCTGGGTGCTCTACCAGGGTCAAAGTGCGCCGTGTTACTGCCAAGCTATCCTCGTTCCCAGAAGTGACGGGTGGAACTTCCTCCTGCAAGGAGCGTGCCTGTCTGCTACCTGGCCCCCTCCTCCTCTCCCACTTTCCCCCAGCTCCCTTCCAGGAAGCCGGGCTTTAAGCAGGAAGAGTTTCTCAGATGCTGTCCACTGAGTGCTGGGTGTGACCCAAGGCTCCACGTGCTGAGCTGAGCCCAGAAACCAGGAGTTTGGGGTACAGAGAGGGGGCAACCCTGGGTTTAGCCTCATCAGAGCCAGGTGCCCCCGGAGCCCTGGACCTCTTGGGCCTCAATTCTCCCACATCTGCCACGGGGATACCTGTGCCTACCTCTCAGTGTTGACAGGAGCAGACACCAAGAGGGAAGGTGCCACAGCAGTGCTGGTGACTGCGATTCCAGAGCTCACATCTGCCTTAGTCGCAGTGCTCCAGCCGCTCTGGGGCAGCTATTGAAAGAGAAGCCAGATTTTAACGTTATATGAAGAGGCAGCATGGTGGAGCGTTAGCCCCATCCAAGACACTGTGTGAACACAGCTGGCCCTGGGTTCGGATCTTGACTGTGCCACTTGCTGGCCGTATGACCCAGGGTGAGTTCCGCAGCTTTGTGGGAGATCAGTTTCTGCATCTGTGGAATGGGAACGAAAAGTGGTACCCACCCCTTAGGGCTACAGTGAGGAGTCAATGAGACACCACATGAAAGGGACCCGCTAAGAGGGAAGGTGCGGATGAGGGGCCAGGAGCCCACCAAGAGGATGTAAAGCTCAACCCTGTAGCAGCTCCCGTGGGAAAGGCAGGGGTTACAGAATCGAGCCCTGTGGCTGTGTTAAATCAACCCCTCAGAGGCAGTGAGGAGGCAGGAAGCACTCAGTGCTAGACTAGGGATCCAGAGAAAGGCTGAGGAAGGCACATGCCTGGCCAGGGACATCTGAGGAGGCTTCTTGGAGGAGGGGATGTCTGAGCTGGTGGCAAGGACAGACAGGTTTGGCCACCAAGGTGAAAGGGCCGCAACCCAGGAGAGCAGCCAGCTGAGGCACAGGCAGGGTGATGTTTCTCCACAGGCGTGGGAAGGACAAGCCACACCCTTGATGGGTCAGCCACTGCTTCCCCCACAGACCACTGATGCCACCTCTCAGAGCCCTGAGCTCCAGTCACAGACGCAGCCATTCTCTCTCCCACTCCAGGTCTTCAGACTCCCAGCAATCAGGATGCCCCCTTTCCCAGCATCACAGACAAGGCAGGACAGTGGTGGCACAGACCTGGTGGCATAAACCCCATCCTTCTCCGTGGGCCCCTCCGCTTCCTCCTCAGCATCATCATTGCCAGCACTGTAATTTGTAACTTTTCTGGTCATTTTTCTATGCAAATTTTCAATGAACAAAAATGGGGTTGTTTCGAAACTCTTAGAACTTGCTTTATCCTCTAAAGATACACGTGCCATGGGCATCTTCCCAGGTAAGCAATACTCCAAATCACCATTTTATTTTATTTTGAGATGGAGTCTTGTTCTGTCCCCCAGGCTGGAGTGCAGTGGTGGTGAGATCTCAGCTCACTTCAACCCCTGCCTCCCAGGTTCAAGCGATCCTCCTGCCTCAGCCTCCCGAATAGCTGGGATTACAGGCACATGCCACCATGCCAGGCCAATTTTTGTGTGTTTAGTAGAGAAAGGGTTTTACCATGTTGGCTGGGCTGGTCTCGAACTCCCGACCTCAGATAATCTGCCTGCCTTGGCCTCCCAAAGTGCTGGAATTACAGATGTGAGCCACCACACCTGGCCTCCAAATCACCATTTGAATGGCTGGAGAATGGGCTGCCCCATGGCATTGATGGACTGTAATGAATTTAACCAAGTCTGCAATCTCAGCAACCATTTCTTCAGGAGGGTAAGATGTGTGCAGCCAACAGTATAAGGGTTCAGAGTCCTTTGGTTTTGATTCTGACTCCACCTTTTTGTGTTTAAAGAGATAGGGTCTCACTATGTTGCCCAGGCTGATCTCGAACTCCTGGGCTCAACTGATCCTCCTGCCTTGGCCTCTGGAGTAGGTCACTCTGCTTCTTAGAGCTGTGTGACTCTGGACAAGTTACTCAACTTCTCTGTTTTTTCTTGGTTTCCTGAAAGATCAGAAACACAGGAGCCCCTGCTGATGCCTAGTCATGAGACTCCCTGGAGATCTTGTGTGTATGGTGCTTACTTATGTGCAGTGCCCTGTAGACAGACAGGAGGTGCCAGCTGGATGGGGTAAGGGGTATCGTTGCTGTTTGTTATCTGGGCCAGGTGCTGATTTCACTGTCTGGAGAGTGAAGGGCTCCTGCCAAGTGGCATGAACGTTCAGAGTGACCATGAGGGCTCAGTGAGACCTTGGTGCCTCCTTCCCTCCCTGCCCACTTCCGCAGAAAGCATCGGAGTCCCTTGCAGGGGCCAGTCTCCAAATTCCCAGAACCACCTAGGGCTGGTTCACCTCACTGGGTGTCACAGGAGTCTAGAAAGACATTCTAGAAAGACACCCTCTGGGGAGAAACCCCCATACTGATGTCTGCCTGAAATGCCAGCATCACCCACCCCCTTCCTCTGGGTTCAACAATGTCCCCTCCCTGGGTACCCCTTTGGATTTTAAATGAATGCCCCAGAGAGGCTCTCCAGATGGCCTCAGTGACGGCCACCACCAGAGACAGAGAGTTCCTGGATGGATGGACAGATGGATGCAGCCCCAACCCCCCGCTCTCCTGGGGCCCCAGCCAGAGGGCAAGAAAGCCCCTACTCAGCCTCCAACTGCTCAAAATCCCCCGAGCCAAATTCCCCCAGCCTGGGGATCGCCAGGAGGCAGCCCTGAGTCCCCAGTGTTGGCCCTGTTTGCCCCATCGCCTTCCCCTTGGGGGGCAGGTGCAGCCTAGCTCTGCTCTAGTGTTCCCTGTGCACCGCTGTTCCCAGACCAGGAGTCTCCCTTGGCCCCAAGCCCAGCACCCCAAGGCTCTCCCAGGCTCGGGTGGCAGCGCCCCTGGCTTTCCTCTCCAGGCTGCTCAGCCTCTCTGAGCCGTGATTTTCTGCAAAATGGGACTATGGGACTAATGGGACTATTAGATTGAACTACACAAGAGATTGCCATTTTTGCAGGTCAAGATCAGGAAGGCAATCAGCAATACCCTGTGGTTTCAGCCGACAGCTGCCTCCGGTAGAGAGCTGAGGACTAAATGAACAAACGAATGAGCAACCCTGGGCACAGACTCTGGCCCAACAAACTTCATTGTCATTCCTATTATTTATTGTGGTGGATGGGGCTACCCGCCTCTGACCCACTTGAAGGATTACCAAGCTCTGCCACCTGGGCAAGCCTCCCTCTGAGGCAGGGAAGGTGCCAGGGGACCCTCCCTGAGTCCTGCCCACAGTCCCCGACTCACCAGGCTGGACACTCCTTGCTGAGTCTTTTAAGTCTCATTTCCCCCAAAAAGCCCTGAATCACCATCTGCCTGGCTTGGGGAGGAACTGGGAGCTGCATGCTGGCCTGCAGGAAGATGACTCAGGGGAATCCTTCGAGGTACTTGGTGTGATGTGGGGGCAGTGATTAAGAGGGGAGTCACAGGTGTGCGCCATGTGCCTGTCACCTGACCTCTGACCTTTTTCTGAGCTGGAGCTGCTGGAAACTGACTCAGGATGGACCTCTCCTGTCCTCCCTCCCCTCCCCAGGGCCAAGCTCCCTCTCTCTGGTGCTGGGAGGCAGGCCCTGAGCATTTCATTCATTGATTCAGTTGTCCACTCATCGTATCAGATCGATCATTCGTGACTCATCCATGGGTCCAGCCCTTCATTCATTAGTAATAAACTCCACGACTATTCTCCCAGCCCGTCCTCCGGGCCAGCTCTCCTGTCAAGTGTGTTTTCTCATTCAGTCCTCTCAGTGCCCAGGAGGAAGAGTTATATTATTACCCCCATTATACAGAGAGGAAAACTGAGGCACGGGAAAACAAAGCAACACCCTGTGGAGTCTGGATTCAAATCCAGGCCTGCCACTGTCTTTAGAAAAGTCACTCTCCCCTAGAACTGTGCCTCCCCTTCGGTGTTCCTGCAGCCACATGGCCAAGTGAAAGTTACCCAGGCCAGCCTCACCCCAGGACCTATGAGGGCAGGGACCTCAGCTCACCACCTGGGGCCAGCACAGGCTTCCTCATCTTGGCTGTGGGAGAGTGTGGTGTCTCTTAGGCTACGTAATAGCCCCCAGACCTGAGTTCCATCCTCTGTGGAAAGCCAAGCCTCCCCCCATGAGATCTCAGAGAATTTCCAGGAACTTACATCCTCACAGCCTCTCCAGCCTCAGGCTCCCAAACGCACAGAACTGGACCGCTTCTCTGATAGTTCTACCTCTGCACATAGGCTTTCTCTGTTCCTCAATCTAGAGGACCCCAGCAGAAATGTCAGCTCTTCTCTGCATCCCTCAAAACAAAACCCATGCTCCCATGAGGCATTTGTGAGAAGCAGTGGTGACTGAGGATTTGAGGGTGTGGACGGGGAGGGGGTTTTGCAGCTGCGGAGCCTCGATTTCCTCTTGACATCAGATCTGTAAGTCGCTCCTGCACAGACCACCCAGGCAGACCTGCTGCACCTGCTGCCCTGTCTGTGGGTTCTCCCGCATGGTGGATTTTTCTGGGGGTTTCTAAGCTTTTTTGTGAGTTCATCTTCAGCAGGGAGATTTGCAGCGTGTGCCTGTGCACGCTCGGGCTCCCACACGCCTCAGGATGAGACGTTTCCCAACAAGGATGCGTTGAGTGTTTTGGGGAATACTCTAGGGATTTCACCAGCTGGGGACCTGTGTTCACACTGAATTCCCGGCATGGGATTCTAGCAGCCCGGAGTAGAATCAACTCAGATCTCAGTATCCCCTGCCCTACCCCACCCCACATGCCCAGGCTTTCAATTTTTAGACTTCCTGCTATCCAGTCTTGGGCTGTTCCTATCCATCCATGGGGGCTGGGGGCAGTCCCTCAGGGCCCTGCCTTCATATGGGGTTTCTGTTTCTGCTCCCATGAAAGTCACGACCAGGTATCATGTCCAATCTGAGTTCCTCTCCCCTCCCCCACTCCACCCTTCTACCTTCAGTTCCATTTTTATTATTGACCCGAGTTTGCTTTTTTTCTTCTGAGCTTTTTACTTTTTTTATTTTTGAGACAGAGTCTTGCTCTGTAACCTAGGCTGGAGTGCAGTGGTACGATCCCAGCTCACTGCAACCTCCACCTCCCAGGCTCAAGGGATTCTCATGCTTCAGCCTTCCTAGTAGCTGGGATTACAGATGTGCACCACTGCCCCCGGCTAATGTTTTGTATTTTTAGTAGAGATGGGGTTTTGCCATGTTGGCCAGGCTGGTTTTGAACTCCTGACCTCAGGTGATCCGCCCGCCTCAGCATTCCAAAGTGTTGGGATTACAGGCATGAGCCACTGTGCCTGGCCTCTTTCGAGCTTTCTAAAAACATGTGCAATTACTTTTTTTTTTTTTTTTGAGATAGGGTCTTGCTCTGTTGTCCAGGCTGGAGTGCAATGGGATAGTCACAGCTCACTGCAGCCTCAACCTCCCAGGCTCAAGTCATCCTCCTGCTTCAGCCTCCTGAGTAGCTGGGACTACAGGTGTGAGCCACCTTGTCTGGCTAATTTTATTTTTTTAATAGAGATGGGGTCTCGGAATGTGTTGCCCAGGCAGGTCTTGAACTCCTAGTCTCAAGCCATCCTCCCAACTTGGTCTTCCAAAGTGCTGGGATTACAGGCATGAGGCACCAGATCCAGTGGGGGCTTATCAATATATATTTTTAAATCAGTTTCACTGATCCTGTATTAGCTAGCTCCCTGAAAAGCCTCACCAAAGCTTCCCATTGCCCTCAGGATAAAACCGTGGCTCCCTGGAGCCCTGGAGGCCACACACATGACTTCATTTAATTTGCACAATGCCAGGAAGGAAGTATTACTATGTCTGAGGTGTGGATGAGGACACTGAGGCATGGAGAAGGTGGTGATATCGAGGAGGGGCAGAGGAGCCCCGTCTGATGCAGGGTTGTTGGGGGAAGGAGATCTCAGAACCCAGGCATCTTGCTCAGTCCACCCCTCTGGGTGCCAGTCTCCAAGCTGCCTGCTGCAGCTGAGGGTATCGGGACACACAGGAGCCACTGCCTGAGGCTGCCTGACCACTCCCTCTATTCCCCAGAAGTAGACACGTGGCAGGACCCACCCAGCCACTGGCACCTGTGCCTGGCAAGTCAATACTGGGAGTG
The DNA here is from genome assembly GCF_030222135.1 of Aotus nancymaae. Classification (NCBI taxonomy): domain Eukaryota; kingdom Metazoa; phylum Chordata; class Mammalia; order Primates; family Aotidae; genus Aotus; species Aotus nancymaae. Next base: position 15,324,382 of record NW_026988463.1, read on the forward strand.
GCCCTTCCTTCTAGGAATGAGCTCCCCAGAAGTTTCCTTCACGGAAGTGGGCAAGGTCCTGCTTGTCACAGTCTGTTCCTGGGCCAGACAAAGGGCTCCACGCTTGGTCTCAGCCTGCCTAAGCCCACATGGGACCCTGTCGTGGAGCTCCTCTGTATCTCTGGGCTGTGTGGGAGTGCAGGTTTTGCCTGTGAGGATGGAGGGTCAGTGATTGACAGCCTGAGCTCTGAGGTCAGAGGGACTGAGTCCTGGGCATCTCTGGGAGCTCGGGCAGTTTGCTTTCTCTCTGGCTCTCGGTCTCACCATCTGTACAATGGATCCAATGATAGCACCCACTTCATGCGGCACGGTGGGAGAGACAGAAACTGTGGGAAAAGCACTGGGTCCCTCTCCTCTCCTTTTCCCTTTCCCTTTCTCCTCCCCTTGCTTTCCCACCCTTTCCCTCCCCTCCCCTTTCCTCCCTTCCTCCTTTCCTTCCTTTTTTATAAAAGACAGGGTCTTGCTCTGTTGCCCAGGCTGGAGTGCAGTAGCGCGATCACAGCTCACTGCAGCCTCTAACTCCTGGGCTTAAGCAATCCTCCCACCTCAGCCTGCTCAGTAGCTGAGAATACAGGCATACGCCACCCAGCCTCGCAAATTTTTGTACTTTTTGTAGAGATGGGGTTTTGCCCAGGCTGGTCTCAAACTCCTGGGCTCAAGGGATCTGCCTGCCTCTGAGTATTCTTATGTTAACCTGCCTGGGTCTTGGCTTACTCCTCTGTGAAGTGGGGGAACAGCAGAGCCTGCTCCTAGGGTTGGAGGGCAGAAGGAGCTGACGGGTGGGAAATGCATGGCGCAGGGCCCCTGGCATGGGGCTGTGCTGGGCAGCTTCATTTTCATTTTTCTTCTCTTCTGACGCCCATTCCTGCTGATGGCCAGGACCGTGCTCTTGTTACTTACAGGTCTCTTGTGCTTTCACGTGGTCTCCTTCTGGGTTCATACTTCTGAATCAGGACTCCTGTTTTGGGTTTCTCCCCACTCCATCCCTTTCCCTAGGGGTGGTGTCCTAATGGGATAGAGGACTTCTGAGCCTCTGGTTGGCTCTGGGGCTCTGCCTGGCCTTGGGTGTCCTGGAGGAGAATCTGCCCAGCTGTGGCTAATCCCACCGTGGCATTCATTCTGGGCAGCATGGTTCTAGGGTCGGGGGCCTTCTAGAGTGTGGGAGACATTGCTAGATCCCCCAAGATGTTCTGTCCTCCTGGACATGTACCCCCTTGCAGGTCAGTGGGGTCCTGGGCCTTGCTTTGAGGAGTGAAATGTGAGCAGATGCACTTCGTGTCCTCCTGGGTGTCACTTCAGAGCTGGCGCCCCCCTCCAGGCTCCTTCCACTGTAGGAAGCCCTGAAGACTCGTGTTGAGGCGGCAGCATCGTAAGAGCGTTGGGCCTCCATTGGCCTGGGAACCGGAGTGACTAAGAGGAGCAGGGTGCCTGCCACCCGACGTGGGGCATGTGGTGGGTCCAGAACCACACCCTGGCTACGCTGAGCCACTGTGAGTTGACGCTTGACACTGCAGCACAACCTAAGCCACCCTAACCAGGACACACACACGCCCAGGCCTCTTGCTGGTGCAGGGGGACTCTGGCCTTTTCTGCATGCCTCTCACAGGTCGTGGGTACTGGGTGGGCACAGTCTCAGGCCCACTCTCAGTCTGTGTGTCCATGGGTCGCCCCCAGGCCCGCCAAGAAATAGGTCACAGGCTCCTCTGATTTCCACTGCACAACCCCCCATCCTCTGCGGGTTCTCTCAGCCCACACACCCAGGGCCCAGCCAGGCAGATCACCTGAGGTCAGGAATTTGAGACCAGCCTGGCCAACATGACAAAACCCTGTCTCCACTAAAAGTACAAAAGTTAGCCAGGCATGGTGGTGGGCATCTGTAGTCCCAGCTACTTGGGAGGCTAAGGCAGGAGAATCTCTTGAACCCGGAGGTGGAGGCTGCAGTGAGCCAAGATCACACCACTACACTCCAGCCTGGGTGACAGAGGGAGACACCATCTCAAAAAAAAAAAAAAAGAAAGAAAAAATGATCTGCAAGTCTGATCTCCTTTCTGGACTCAGAGTTCCTCCAGGATTATCCCACTTACCAGCTGTGTGACCTTGGGCAAGTTAACAAGCCTCTCTGTGCCTCATTGTCTTCATCTGGAAAAACATCACATTGTTAGGAGAATTCAATACATTAATATACATAAGGCACTTAGTAGAGCAGTGCCTTTTACTTGTATTGTTTATCTACTGCCACATAACAAGTTACCCCCAAAATTTAACAGCTTCAAATTAATAAACATTCATAATTTTGCACTGTTTCTGAGGGTCGGAAGTCAGGGAGTGGTTTCTCTAGCAGGTTCTGGCTCAGGGTCTCCCATGAGGCTGCAGTAAGGATACAGGCTGGGGCTGGAGGCTCTGCTGCTGAGATGGCTCACTCACCTGGCTGTTGGCTGGAGGCATCAGCTCCTTGTCACATGGCTCTTCCCACAGGGCTGCTTGAGTGCCCTCATGACATGACAGCTGACTTCCCCAGGGAAAGTGACCTGAGAGGAGCAAAGAGGAGGCTGCAGTGCCTTTCACATCCTAATCTTGGGTGTTACACATCACTGCTTCCACATCTATTTATTGGAAGTGGGTGCCGTCTACACACAGAGGAAGGACAGTTAGCCTCTGTCTTTTGAAGGCAGGGGTGTCAAAGAATTTATGGACATATTTTAAAACCACCATGTTGGCCTGGTGTGGTGGCTCACGCCTATAATCCCAGCACTTTGGGAGGTGGAGGTGGGAGGATTGCTTGAGCTGAGTTCAAGACCAGCCTGCCTGGGCAACATAGCGAGATCTCTTCTCTACTTAAAATAAAAAAAAAATTAGCCAGGTGTGGTGGTGCATGCCTGTAGTCCTAGCTACTCAGGAGGTTAGGGTGGGAGGATCTCTGGAGCCCAGGAGGTCGAGGCTGCAGAGAGCCATGATCATGCCCCGGCACTCCAGCCTGGGTAACAGAGTGGGATCTTGTCTCAAAATAAAAATAAAAGTAAAACTGCCAAACTGATGAATCTGCATGGGTTGTTGTTGATCACTGCCAATCCTCTTGCTCCTTCCAAGGGGCTTGCATACAGTAAGTGCATAATGAATGCTTATTCAAAGTATGAGTGGGCTAGGCATGGTGGCTCACGTCTGTAATCCCAACACTTTGGGAGGCTGACGTGGGTGGATCACTTGAGGTCAGGAGTTCGAGACCAGCCTGGGCAACATGGTGAAACTCTATCTCTACTAAAAATACAAAAATTAGCCAGGCATGGTGGTGCACGCTTGTAATCCCAGCTACTCAGGAGGCTGAGGCAAGAGAATTGCTTAAACTTAGGAGGTGGAGCCTGCAGTGAGCCGAGATCGTGCCACTGCACTCCAGTCTGGGTGACAGAGCAAGATCAGTCTCAAAAAAGAAAAAAAATTAAGAAAAAAAAAGAAAAAGAAAGAATGAGTACATGAATGGATGCGTGAGTGAAAACATGAGCTAGAAGAGGAAGGAAAGGGGGCAGAAGAGAGGGGATGGTGTGAGGTGGAGGGGCCGCGGGTTGTGCCCACTGTGTTTGGGGCTCCAGGGCCTCTCCCTCCCTTGACCTGGGGTCTACCTACTCATCATCCTCTCCCAGTCTGACCCCCAGGCTCCTGACCCTCTGAGCCTTTACCCTCCACCTGCCCCCGCTTTCACTTGCTTTGGCACAACACAGCCCTCATTTGTGCTGTGGTTTCTGTGCCTTATGGTTCTAATAAGGCTGCCTCAGTTCCGTACATCACATCCTCAAGAGAATAGATCCTGAAGGTGGCAAAGATCTTTCTCTTCCAGTATCTTTACTTTGTCAGGGGGGATTACCTTTCAGGAAGCTCTCCTCTCTCCACCCAAAATTTCCCTACTTCTTATACCTCATTGGGTAAAAGAAGGTGACATGCTCACCCCTCAAACCAATCACTAGAAGGAAAAGAGGATGACGATGATTTCTCCCCTGGTCCCAGGCTCAGTGCCTGGTGCAAAGAATGGGGCTCTGCAGACAGAGACATGCATGTGGCTGCTGGGCAGGCACCACGGGTGATTACTCCCAAAAGACATGAACAAAGGGCTCCAGGGGGCAGAGCTGAGGAGCTCCCAACAACCCACAGAAGCTAAGACCTGCTTCCCCAGGGAGCTGATGCTTGAGCAGGGCTTTGAAGGATGCATGAGCTCACCAGGTCCAAGAAATCACCTGCAAAGGCTCTGAAGCACAAAATAGCAAATGTCAAGGCAATGATGAGTGTTTGGAGGCTAAGATAGTTAAAAAGCAAATGAACAGTCCAGCAGTTACACTGCCAGGCTAAGGGGCTCAGGTCTAATTTATAGGCCACGCTTCTTCCAATTCAAGTCTTTGAAGTGCCACTTTTTGTGGTTTAACCACAGCTGAGCACCATTATTTAACAACTTATTTAAAACCCAACACTTTTAAAAGCTAATTTCAACTTAAAAGGACATCCCACAATACTCTACAAGCAAAACACCAGTCTGGCTTGCCACAAATAACAGGTAACTAAATAAATGCAGTGAAAATAAAACAAGGCTGGGTGCGGTGACTCACATCTACAATCACAGCACTTTGGGAGGCCAAGGTGGGAGGATCGCTTGAGGCCAGGAGTTTAAGACCAACCTAGGCACTGTGGTGAGACTCTGTCTGTACAAAAATACAAAAATTAGCCAGATGTGATGGCCTGCACCTCTGGTCCCAGCTACTTAGGAGGCTGAGGTGGGAGAATCCCTTGAGGCTGGGAGGCGGAAGTTACAGTGAGCTGAGATCATACCACTATGCACTCCAGCCTTGGTGACAGAGTGAGACTCTATCTCCAAAATGAAGAAGAGGAAGAAGGAAGGGAGGAGGAGGAGGAGGAAGAATAAGAGGGAGGCAAAGAAGGAAAAGATGATAAGGAGGGAGAGAAGGAGGATAAGGAGGAGGGAAAGACGGTCATGATGATAATGACTGATGATGAAGGGAAAGAAGAGGAAGAGGATAAAGAGGGGAAGAGAAGAAGAGAAGAAAGAAGAAGAGAAAAGTGAAGATGATGAAGATGGGCCAGGCACCATGGTTCATGCCTGTAATCCCAGCACTTTGGGAGGCCGAGGCAGGCAGATCACCTGAGGTCAGGAGTTTGAGACCAGCCTGGCCAACAAGGTGAACCTGTCTCTACTAAAAATACAAAAAAATAAGGTGAGAGTGGTGGTACTTGCCTGTAATTCCAGCTACTCAGGAGGCTGAGGCAGGAGAATTGCTTGATGCTGGAAGGTGGACATTGCAGTGGGCCCAGATCATGCTACTATACCCAAGCCTAGCTGACAGAACAAGACTCCATCTGAAAAAAAAATGATGATGAAGATGATAGATGATGCCAGGGAAGACAAAATGATGATGGTGATTTATGTTTGTGGAATAACAAAGGGAAGGGGAGCATAGGCTCCACTTTCAGAAAGTATTTCTCACAATCATCTTCTCACAGCTGAAAAGCACGAGGCGGCTCTGTAAGTAGCCACTGAGCCTGGAGTGTCCTAGGTAGGTGACTGGACCCTGTAGTGGGTCTGCTTATGGGGCTGCCTGTCCAGAGACTGCAGCTCTCTAAGGACAGTGGTAGCCTCTGCAGCCCCCTGCCCAGCCCGGGACAATCCTGCCCAGAGGCTAATGGGGCTGGAAGACACCTCCAGCAGCCACTCCCTGAAGCCAGAGACAAGGGTAACTGGTTTATTCACCAATCTTCTGGCATGTGAAGGAGAACAGGGTCACTGTATGTGTGCCTGCTAGGGGCCAGTCACTCTCGACCCTTTCAGCGAAACTGGTGTGCAGACTTTGCACATATGCATGCTTGGAAGAAGGTGTTTGAACTTCCATTTGGCAGGAGGGAAAACTGAAGCTCAGAGATGTCGTCACTTGCTCTTGGTCACACAGAAAGTTGGTTGTAGAGTCAGGAGTTAAAACCATGTTTGTCCCCAGGGTCTCTGTGTACATGTGTGTACATATATGGGTACACATGTGCATTGCACACATGTGTATGTGTACATGTGTGTGTGTACACATATGTCTTGAGGCCCTCCCCTGTGAGATTAAAGGCTGGATTTTTGGCAGCCACGTCCTAGCTGACATCCTGGCCTCCACCCTCACCCTGCCCTAGGGTATCCTCCAAGCAGAGGTCTGAGTGGTCCTGTTAAAACCTAGGTCATGCCACAGTCCTCTCCTCCCAGTCCTCCAGGGTTCCCCACTTTTCTCAGAGGAGAAGCTAAGGTACCCTCAGTGGCCTCCCCAATCTTCCCCAGCATTGCTCCGACATCTCTACCCTCAGTCTCCCTAGCTCCTCTCTAGCCACACCAGCTCCTCCGGGGTGCTCCAGGGCCTTTGCACTGGCCGTTCCCTCTGCCTGGGGTGCTGTCACCCAAGACGTTCATGAGGCTCCCTCGCTCACCTCCTTCAATCTCTGCTCAAAGTCTTTTCTCAGAACAACCTTCCCAGACCTTCTGGTTTAAAATGGCAGCTCCTTTCTTCCCCTCACTGGCCTGCTGATCCCGCTTCCTTGGCTGTATTTTTATAGAATTTACCTATTTTTAATTTTCTTTGTTGCCTGTCTCCACTGCTGAGAGGTCCCCCCGTCCCTTGTCTGAGTCATTCACTGCTGCCTCCCCAGTGATCTGCACAGTGTGTGGTGCACAGTGTGTGGTACACAATAGGTGCTCAGTCAAGGTGTTTTGTTTTGTTTTGTTTTGACAAAGTCTCACTCTATTGCCCAGGCTGGAATGCAGTGGCACAACCTCAGCTCACTGAAACCTCCGCCTCCTGGGTTCAGATGGTTCTCATGCCTCAGCCACCTGAGTAGCTGGACTACACTTGCGCGTCACCACACTTAGCTAATTTTTGTATTTTTAGTAGAGATGGGATTTTGACAGGTTAGTCAAGCTAGTCTCAAACTTTTGGGCTCAAGTGATCCTCCCACCTCAGCCTCCCAAAAGTGCTGGGACTACAGGCATGAGCCACTGCGCCCAGCGAAGTTTTGCTGAATAAATGTTCAAGTCCTGGGGTGAGCCAAGCCTTCCCTCCCAATCCATTGATGTCTCCTGGGGAGGAGCCCCAGAGTGGGGCTTTCTAGTCCCCACCTCTTGTGACAGATGCCAACAAGGCCCAGGCAGATGGTGTGCTGTGCCAATAGATTTTGGCAGCGGTTGCCCTGAAAGGGCTGTTCCTGCTCAGGCAGATTGGCAGGAAAAGCTCCAAGTCAATAAAGTGTGGGAGATAAGCGGGTTCGAGAGAAGACTCTGAAATTGGGCGGGCTCCAAGCAGTTCCTGTGAATCTGCAGGGCGAGCCAAGGGTGGCGGTGGGATAGATGCCTTGCCCTGGCACCTGGAACCGGCACGAGGCCCACTCTGGCCCTGGTCATGTGCGAGGTGGGGGCTCCTTCTGTCCTTGGCTGCCCTGTCTCTGCTCTCTGAGAGGCAAAGGATGCCAGATACAGGGCATTGGACCAGGCTTCTGGACTCCTGCCCAAGGCACTGCTGACTTCAGATTTTAGGGCCCAAGTCCCAGGCTCTGTTGCTTCTGAGCCAGGTGGGCCTGGTTCAAGGGTTTGTCATCAGTAAAATGGGGATAATAATGGTAGCAGTGTGGCAAGGTTATTGGGAGGATAAACTTAGATTAGGCATAGAAATCGCATAGCTAAGCCTGGCATGGAGGAGATTTTGTTGCTATTTTAGCTGCAGCAACACTGCCTCATAGCTATGTGATCCAGGATCAGTCACTCAGCCTCCCTGGTCGGGTCTCAGTTGCTGTTCTATAAAAGAGCACGATACCGACTTCCTAGGTTGCTAGAAGGCTTCCCAGCATCTACAAGAGACCCAAAATATGTGGGCTGATTGGGGCTGGGAAGCTGGGTGGGTGGGGGCTTCACCTGGCTCAGAGAAGACTCTAGCCCTGGAACATCAGACCTGCAGCTGGGATGGACTAGGGACAAGTGGAGGGAGCGGGCCGCTGGCTGTGGAAATGTCGAGGATGGAGAGGGGAAATCCGAGGAGGCTTCTCAGACGAGGTGAACTCTGAGCTGGGCTATAAATCAGGAAAGATTTAAAATGGACAACATCTGGTAGTGGGGAGGCTGTGGTGAGATGGGCATTTGCATATATCACTGGTGAGAGTGTCAATAGTCCAATATGTTTAGAAAGCAATCTGGCAATTTGTAGTCAGAGTCTTAAGATGGTTGACCTTTCTAGGATCTGGTAATTCCCATGCTCAGAACCTCTTCTGGGGAGGTAATATAAAATGTGGACAGACCAAGAGGGTGGTGGGTAGCTAGCCACAGGGATATATTCCCTGCAACAGAACTTGCTACACACTTTAGAAATGGAGTTTCCATGGCCAGGCACAGTGACTCACACCTGTAATCTCAGCAGTTTGGGAGGCTGAGGTGGGCAGACTGCTTGGGCCCAGGAATTTGAGGCCAATCGGGGCAACATGGTGAAACCCCATCTCTACTAAAAATATAAAAATTAACCGGGTGTGGTGGTGCACACCTGTAATCCTATCTACTCAGGAGGCTGAGGCAGGAGAATTGCTTGAACCAGGGAGGCAGAGGTTGCAGTGAGCTGAGATGGCGCCACTGTACTCCAGCCTGGGCAACAGCGTGAGACTCTGACTCAAAAAAAAAAAAAAAAAAAAAAAAGGGGTTTCCAGGATCATAGAGAATTGATGCGCCATATCACGTCGCGCTGGGTCAAAAGCACGACATGAAATGACACGCACTTCGTTATTTCAGTTGCTAAACTGCATAGAAAAAAGACTGGAAGGAAATCTGCCAGGGTGTCCACAAGGGTCGGCCTTTAATGGTGAGATTATGGGAAATATTATTTTTTCTAGACTTTGCCAAATCGCCACCCCAGAGCTGTGCAGTCCTTTTGACAACCGGTGGCAGCAAGACAACAAAAGAGAAAAATGAAACCCGGCAAAGGAAGAGGTGACAGCAGCTCGGGTAGACACTGGCCACAGGAATCGTTCATTTGGACACTCGTTAAGCCGCCAGCCTGACCAGACACAAAGAGCCGTCCTTTATCCGCCCTCTCCCAAGCAGCCAGTCCAACAAAACCTGTCAAATTTACCTGCTAAACATGTCGCACATCACCCACTTCAGCTGTGACCCGTCCCCACTGCCATGGGCTCCTCCTGACCACTCCTCACTTACAGCTCCAGACAGCATCTGGCTAGCCATGCCATTTCTTTGCCTAAAACACTTCAGTGCCCCCCAAAGTGCTGGGATTACAGGTGTGAGCCACTGCGCCTGGCCATTCTATCCGGTTGCTTTACCATCTTCCGTCTATGCCACGCCCAGCCTGGCCCCGGAGCTCGCTGCAGAGTGGAGCCATGAATCAACATGGAGATTGAATGAACAAGTGGGGTGGTTCCTACCCTCCCCTGGGGTGTGCAAATGGGGAGAGGGAACCCAGGGAGTGACCTATTTTCCAGATAAGGAAATGGAGAAGCTAGTTTCTGTGTCCTGTGTGCATATGCCACAGCTGGGAAGTCACAGTCTGCCTGTCTGTTGTTAGATCCTCTCCTTTGTGAGGGCAGTGGCTGTGTTCAGGTCACATCTGTGTCCCCAGGATGTAGCCCAGGCAGGTACATGGGTGGAAGTGGAATGAGAGAGACAGGAGGCCCTGGGTCTCGGCCCATAGGGCAGCAACTTGGACATTTTAGCTGCCTTCTTGGGGAAGGAGCCTGTGGGTAGCAGTGGGGAGTGCTCAGGAGGGTGGCCTCAGTTTTCCCAGAGGGGCTGGGCTAATGAAATACTGAGCTCCTTGTACCTGACTCAGGGGTTGGGAAGGGGCCAGAGTAAGGAGAAAATCCTGTATAAGCCACCAACCCCCAGGCCCCGGTGTTGGGGGAGCTGAAGGGGTGGGGAGCCCACACCTGCCCAAAGACTGGTCAGTACTTCTATCCAGGTGGACACAGGCCCAAGATCCTCAGAGCTGATATTTCAAGAGAAGCCAGGAATCCAGATATTTGTACTAGATCCCCCACATTTAAAATCTCGGCTCAATATATTTTTAAAAAGCCTTTGGCCAGGTGCGGTGGCTCATGCCTATAATCCCAGCACTTGGGAAGCCGAGGCGGGTGGATCACAAGATCAGGAGTTTGAGACCAGTCTGGCCAACATAATGAAACCCGTTCTGTACTAAAAATACAAAAAATCAGCCAGGTGTGGTGGTGTGCAGCTGTAACCCCACCTACTTGGGAGGCCGAGGCAGGAGAATTTCAAGAAACCAGGAGGGGGAGGTTGCAGTGAGCCGAGATGGTACCATTGCACTCTAGCCAGGGTGACAGTGTGAGACTCCATCTCAAAATAAAATAAAATAAAATAAATAAATAAATAAATAAAAAGCCCTTTGATGGGCTGGGTGTGGTAGCTCATGCCTGTAATCCCAACACTTTGGGAGGCCGAGGCGGGTGGATCACCGGAGGTCTGGAGTTTGAGACCAGCTGACCAACATGGTGAAACCCCATCTCTACTAAAAATACAAATTATTACCCAGGTATGGTGGCACATGCCTGTGACCCCAGCTACTTGGGAGGCTGAGGTAGGAGAATCACTTGAACCCAGTAGGCAGACGATGCAGTGAGCTGAGATTGCGCCATTGCACTCCAGCCTAGGTGATAAAGCAAGACTACACCTCAAAAAAAAAAAAAAAAAAAAGCCTTTGATGGCCAAACAGAACACATTGGGGTGTGGTGCACTGGGCCCAAGGGCTGCCCATTTGTAACCTCTGGTTTGAGGGGTGTGGCTGCGGTGTTTGGGGCCTGGTAGCACCTCCCTGCATCCACTCCAGGTCCCCAGGCCCCCATCAGTGTCTGAGCCCATAAGCCTGTGGAGTCTCCAATTCTCAGTGCAAGGGAGGAGCTCACTCAGGAGCTGTCTCGGCTTCAGGAGGGGCAGCTGGGAGGAAGCAGGACGTTCATGCCCTGGGACAGTCCTCAGCCAACAGGGCATGAGAGCTGGGGGATAAATGCCCAGCCTTCTGTCCCCTCATTACCAGTTCCAAGGCTCATCCTACACAGCTCTGCATAGGGGCTCCAGAGAGGCTGAGCAGCAAGCGCCCCCAGCAGTGTCTGGCGGTGACCAGCCCAGCTGTGCCCTGTCTACCGGCTTCCTGCCCTTCTTGCTGGCTCCCACTCCAGCTTCCCAGGAACACCGCCCGAATAAACCAGACGCACTGTGACCTCCTTTCGGGCCTCTGCCATCAGGGGCTCCCCAAACAAAAACCATGAGATTTTGCTCATGGCAAAGAAACACCTTTGAGGTGTGACAAATGCCAGCAAAGAAATAGGTGGCAGCTGATGATAGAGGAAAGCAGGGGCCTGATGTCAGAATAGCCCCTGGAAGGTAGCACTGATTCTGTGGACAGAGGATAAGGATAGAGGATGGGTGCAGGTGCAGGATGGGGGAGGGGGCTGGAGGGAAGAAAGGCTGGTGCCAAGGTCCTGGGAAGGAAATGAGGTGAGGGGTCTTCCAGGACAGGATGGAGGGCTTGTGTGCTATGGCAAGTGGTGAGGCGTGCCCAAGGTGGGCTGCAGAGGTGGGGGGGGGGCTGGCTTCTTATTTTGGGTGCTGTATCCGTCAGGATTCTTCAGAGAAACAGAACCAACAGGAGACACAGATAGGTAGATAGGTAGGTAGGTAGGTATAGATATAGAGATTCACAGGCTGGGCACGGTGGCTCACGCCTGTAAGTCAAGCAATTTGCGAGCCTAAGGCAGGACGATCGCTTGAGGCCAGGAGTTTAAGATCAGCCTGGGCAACATAGTGAGACTAAAAAACAAGAAATTACCAAGTGTGCTGGAGCACGCCTGCAGTCCCAGCTACTCGGGAGGCTGAGGCGGTAGGATCGCTTGAGCCTGGGAGTTTGAGGCTGCAGTGAGCTCTGCTGGCAACACTGCACTCCAGTCTGGGTGACAGAGTGAGATCCTGTGAAATAGAAAATGAGATTTACAGATGCTCCTCAATTTACAATGAGGCTACATTCCAATAAATCCATCCTAAGTTGAAAACAACTTTAATACCTTGATAAACCTGTCATAAAGTTAAAAAACCTTCAGGTGAACCCTTATAATTTGGGGACTATCTGTATTATGGGAATTGGCTCATGCAATTACGGAGGCCAAGGAGTCCCAGAGTCTGCTGTCTGCAAGCTGGGAAGCCCAGGAAAGCCAGTGGTGTCGTTCTAGTCCCAGCGGAAGGCCTGAGAGCCAGGGCCACTGATGTACATGGGCAGAAGATAGATGTTCCGAATCAGGCAGAAGGCAAATTTGCCCTTCTTCCTCCTTGTTTTATTCCGGCCCTCAACAGATTGGACGGTGGCCAACCACAGTGGCAAGGGCGAGCTTCTTCACTCACTCTACTGATTCTCTTTGAGATAGGGTCTCACTCTGTCACCCAGGCTGGAGTGCAGTGGCCAGTCTCAGCTCACTGCAGACCTCTGCATCCTGGGTTCAAGCCATTCTTGTGCCTCAGTCTCCCAAGTAGCTGGGACTATAGGCACCCACCACCACAGCCAGCTAATTTTTGTATTTTCAATAGAGTCAGTGTTTCACCATGTTGGCCAGGCTGGTCTCGAACTCTTGACTTCAAGTGATCACCTGCCTCGGCCTCCCAAAGTGCTGGGATTACAGGTGTGAGCCATTATACTCTGCCTCAAATTCTACTGTCTTGCAGAAACACCCTCCCAGTCACACCTGGAAATCATGTCATGCCCACTATCTGGGCACCCCTTAGCCCAGTCAGGCCGACACATAAACTGAACCATCACAGCTGTCCTGAGGATTAGCTGGGGACCTTAAAAAATTCCAGGGCTCAGCTGGACCCCATAGGTGCTGGCTCGGTGTACCTGAGGGGGCCTGGGCTGCAGGTATTTTTTGAAGCCCCTCTGTCTTTCTGGCTGGGCTGTCAGTAAGACCCCCTGGCTGAAACTGCACGCACCAGTCTAGGTGCTAAGTGCTTGGCTTACCTGCCCCCACTTCATCTACACAAGCAAGAACCCTGCCAGGAAGGTTCCCATTTTACAGATGAGGAAACTGAGCTTCATATGGTTTCACCATGTACTCAAGGCCACAGGGATGCGGAGTGTTGGTGCAGGGATTTGAACCTCGGCAGCAGCTCCAAAGCCTGGATTGTCACCTACTCCACCCTGGATGAGGTCTTGCTGGTCACTGAGATACCAGCAGCCGCTTAGTCACAGCTCAGGTACCTGTGGAGGGTTGGGGGACACAGAATTTCCGATGGCGGCAGAGGAAAGCCCTCAAACACTCCTGCCCTTGTCAACCTGGCCCCGGAAAAATTCTCCTGAAGATCTTTGGCTGGCCCTGGTAAGGCCAGAAAGGCATCAGAGAGAGCACACATAGGGAGAGGTTGAAGGTTAGGGCCATGGGCATGGAGAAATGAATGGAATTCAGGCTTTAGGAAATCTGGGACTGTATCCCAGAATGACTCCATCCATTTATCACTCCATCCATCCATCCATCCATCCAACGTACATGCACAGAGAGCCCACTGGCCTGAGTCTGCACCCAGCACCCAGAGGACAGGTAAAAATTAGACACAGTCACTGCCTGTGGGTGAGTCTACTGGAGAAGGAGAACTGAGAAAATAATTGCAAGGCTTGGCGCTGTGGCTCACACCTGTCATCTCAGTGCTTTGGGAGGCTGAGGTGGGAGGACTGCTTGAGTCTAGGATTTTGAGATCAGCCTGTGCAAATGAGACCTTGTCTCTACAAAAAAAATTAATCAATTAACTGGGAGTGGTGGCACGTGCCTGTGGTCCCAGCTACCCTGGGAGGCTGAGGCAGGAGGATTGTTTGAGTCCAGGAGGTTGAGGCTGCAGTAAACTATGATTGCACCACTGCTCTCTAGCCTGGGTAACAGAGCGTGACCTGTCTCCAAAAAAACCCAAAGAATTCCAGAGTTCACAACACACTGAGACCTGTGATGTGTGTGTGTCACAGCGACATCTCTGATCTGGGATGACATTTAAGGGCACAAGGACTCAGACTTAAATACCCTAGTTCCTAAGTGAGGTGGTTCTTTTCTTCTGTCAGGTTTTTGTTTTTTTTTTTTTTTGAGACAGGGTTTCACTCTGTGGCCCAGGCTGGAGTGCAATGGCATGATCTCAGCTCACTGCAACCTCCACCTCCTGGGTTCCAGCAATTCTCCTGTCTCAGCCTCCCGAGTAGCTTGGACCACAGGTGCCCGCCAACATGCCTGGTTAACTTTTGCATTTTTAGTAGAGATGGGATTTCACCATGTTGGCCAGGCTGGCCTCGAACCCCTGACCTCAAGTGATCTGCCCACCTCAACCTCCCAAAATGCCGAGATTACAGGCATGAGCCACCTCGCCCAGCCTGTCAGCTCTTCTGATCCTATCACTGAGAAAATCTTGGCTACGTGGCAGCAGGCCTCCCTATTAACAGGGAGTGGGCAAGTCTGGGTCCAGAGCCTGTGGCAGGTGCTAGGACCTGGCTAAAATTTAGTGATATGGATTTGCTTCTACTGCATGTTTTTATGTTCTCTTGAATTTCTGGCAAGGGCAATGGGTTGAATGGTGACCCCTCTAAAAAGATGTCCATGTCCTAAACCTGGTCCCTGTCCTAAACCTGGTCCCTGTGAATGTGACCTTATTTGGAAACAGGGTATCTGCAGAGGAAATGAAGTCTCTTGAGATACGATCACCATTGATCAGGTTGGGCCCTAAATGACTGCTGTCCTTACAAAAGAGAGGGGGATTTGACACAGACATGGGGAAGAAAGTGCTGTGGGGACAGACGCAGGGACTGGAGCGATTCACTCATGGGGAGAGGAACACCAAGTGCCGGAGCCAGCGGAGCCGGGAGAGAGGCAGGAGGCAGATTCTCTCTCTAAGCCTCCAGGAGGAGCAGCCCTGCTGGCAGCTTGGTTTTAGACTGTGGCCTGCAGAACTGTGGCAGAATAAGTATCTATTAGTTTGCGATCATTTGTCATGGCGGCCCTAGGAAATGAATGCCGCAGTGGTGATGGTTTTGTTTCCAGCGAAAAATCTTCCTCTTAAATAAGTTAGATTTAAGGCTGGGTGCGGTGGCTCATGTCTGTAATCCCAGCAATTTGGGAGGCTGAGGCGGGTGGATCACGAGGTCAGGAGTTCAACAACAGCCTGTTCAAGATAGTGAAACCCCATCTCTACTAAAAATACAAAAATTAGCCAGGCGCGGTGCCAGGTGCCTGTAATCCCAGCTACTCGGGAGGCTGAGGCAGGAGAATTGCTTGAACGCAGGAGGCAGAGGTTGCAGGGAGCCGAGATCGCACCACTACACTCCAGCCTGGGTGAGAGAGCAAGACTCTGTCTCAAAAAAAAAAAAAAAAATTAATTAATTAAATTTAAAAGGCAAACCAAGAGTCAAGGAAGCAAGGCCACGTGTGGTGGCACTTGCCTTGTAGGCTCAGCTACTCAGGAGACTGAGTTGGGAGGATTGCTTGAGTCTGGGAGATCGAGGCTGCAGTGAGCTGGGAACATACCACCGTATTCCAGCCTGAGCAACATAGCAAGAAACCGTCTCAAAAAAAAAAAAAGGCTGGGTGAGGTGGTTCACGCCTGTAATCCCAGCACTTTGGGAGGCTGCGATGGGCGGATCATGAGGTCAAGAAATTGAGACCATCCTGGCCAACACAGTGAAACCCTGTCTCTACTAAAATACAAAAATCAGCTGTAGTCCCAGCTACTCGGGAGGCTGACGCAGGAGAATTGCTTGAACCCAGGAGGTGGAGGTTGCAGTGAGCCAAGATCGCGCCACTGCACTACAACCTGGTGCCTGGTGACAGAGCAAGACTCTCTCTCAAAAAAAGAAAAAAAAAAAGCAAGGAAGCGACAGTGGAGGTGACAGGCGAGCATGTGTTCAGGGGGTACCTGCTGCCCTCTGGAAGTCAGACTGAGCCAGGCAGTGTCATGGCCGCAGGGGTAGGCAGAGCAGGCTAGGCCCCAGTGCAGGTGCATGGCCTGGAAGCCAAGGTGGCTGGTATCTAAGTGGGGTGGGTAGACCCAGGGCTAGAGCAGGGCCAGGAGCTCTGGGGCCTGTGGAGGGCAGGGGAGCTTCACACTGCCCATCGGCAGCCTTGAGTGAATTGCCAGGAAGCCCCTTCTGTGACCAGCCCCATGGGTGATTCAGAACCAACTTTCCTTTGGAGAACAGCACTTTAGACGTTAAGGGTTTTTTCCCACTGCCATGAAGTGGCACAGAGCAGCAGGACAGGAGGGGAAGGGGGTTTCCAGCAGCTGGCTGGCCGGCAATCGGTCTTCCCCTAGAGGTCACCTGCAGGCAGGACGCTGCCACCTGCCCTCGCTGGCCCCTCCCTCCGGCTGGAGTCAGGACGATCTGGGCCTGTTGGGCATATCCACTGGACCCTGCCAGGCCTTGAGTCATGGCTACTGAGGGGGACCCTCCTGAGGCCTGGGGAAAACAGACAGCAGCCGGTCACACAGGTCACTTTCAACCGCAGTGCAGGGGACCCATAGACATGCTCTGAGGACACCAGAGACTTGGCCCTGGCCTCTCATCCAGCCCCAGGCAACCCCTGGATTTGAATATGGGTTGGGAATGCAAGGAAGGAGGAGCTTTCACCCATCAGGTCTCCGACATGTAAATGCCCAGGTGCCCATGAGGCCTGAGACCGGGTGAGACTGGGGCATGGGAGGGCAGCAGCTTCCTCCTTCTCTTGGCAGAGCCGCAACCCTTGGGATGCCATGGGGGGAGGGGTTCCATGTTCATTCTTTCCCTGCTCAACTTGGTTTTGCTCTCAAGACCCAGAAGTTCCCGGTCATTTCTGGGTATGGTCTATGCCGGATCGTCTGACTTCGAGAACCTGTGATCCCGTTTCCAGGGATTTCTGGGTTTCACGCGGGTGCATGTCGGTGTTTCCGAGTCACGCCCAGCCCAGCACTTCACTTGCCTCTGTCCTCGGTGGGGCGTCTTCCTGCTTCCCTCGGCCCGGCCTGGCAACAATGTGGCTGCTCGCTAAGCTTGTCCTGCGAGGGAGGGCTTGGCTGTCCCACTCCACAGATGCAGAGCCTGAGGCTTGGATGGACAGCCACCTACCCAACAGGGAAGAGATGCAGAATGTGGACCACACCCGGCAGGGGTTGGGAGGGGACACTCCTGATGGGGCCGACTGCCCCTCGGCAGTTATTCTGTTTTCCAGTTACTATGAGCCTCGAGCCCCCATAACCTCTTAGGAACCCGGGGGTGGGAGGGAATCTGGCTCCAGGAGGAAGGAGAGGGAGGGGCTCCTGCCACCACACCCCCGGCAAGCAGCTGTGCCCGGATGAGGAGTCACTGGCTGGGAACCTTTCCCTGTGCCAGGCCACCGCCTCCTGCCACAGCCCCCAGGAGCAGCACACTACATTCTTGGTAACTTTGTTTCTCTTTTATTGCCAAGTTTGAATTTACAAGGAAGTTCCAGTTTTCATTTCCACCCTGTGTTCAGTACCCACGAAACATGAGTCACGCTGGCGAAAGCAGGTACTTCCCTAGAGCCGTCCCGAGGCTCAGAGGCATCGAGGTTTTCCAGCCATCGCTCCTCACTGAGAAAAAAATTATTTACATATTTTGAGCTCAAGGAAAGGTAAGGAATTCGTACAGTGTATGCCCAATGTCAAGATGACTACATTAAATGTTTCAGATTTATTTACTTTGTCTAGACAAGAAAATCAAAATCAGTTCACCCCATGCCTTTTTTAAAAAACTGGGCATCTCAGAGACCTTAGAGGAATCTAGCACGCATCTGGCAGGGCTGTGCTTCTTGACCTGCTCTTTGAGTTGCTTGTGAAGTCAAGTGTCTGGGTGGTGGGAGGCTGCTGAGGCTCTGGGAGAAGAACCAGGCTGGGAGGGTAGCTGCTCATGGGGGCCCCTCCACCCAACTCCACGCCACAGTGGAGGCTGGCCCTTCCTGCCTAGGGGAGCGCCTCAGCTGGCCCCATCTGACCTGCTGGGACAGGCACTTCGAATGTCCAGAAAGGGACGAGCACATCTCGACAGCAACTTTCAAAGCCAAGGTTTGGGAGTTCCTGGAGCCAGCCCTGCTCCCTGACTTGGCAAACGCAGCCGGATGGTGCATGGGGGAAGGGTGGACCAGGGCCTGGGCCTTAACTCTAAGTGCTCTCTGCAGGGACTCGGTGGGTGGGCCGGATGGGTCTGTCGGGGCTGACCTCAGACATCTGAGGCTATGACCTTAGTGTCAGAAGCCACGGCCCCTGCTGTGGGCCCTCCCAGACTCCTGGCTCTTCCCCTGGCTGCCGGGTGCCAGGGATCCAGCATGTCCTGCCTGGACTGGCCTGTCTGGGAGTGCCCCATTGATTACGTTTGCAGCAAGTTCCTGAAGACACAGCTGTCCACTGCCACTGAGACCTGCGTGAGGTGGGCAAAACGGCTGGTGGGCTCCAATGGGCTCCCAGACCTCCTACATAAGCAAAGCTTCTGGGAGCCCTGGTTATAGGAAATCCCCACCCCACACACCTGGAGGTCTCCCCCAGAGGCAAGTCATCAGCTACAGCTGAAAGAGGCCCTGAGAGTGACCCTGCAAGCCCTCATGGGGGACTGCCCTGTCCTTGGCCAGGGATGCAGGGTAGAAGCCCTGTCCCAAGCAGTGTCTTATCCTCTCCTGGTCCTCCTGGGCATGCTGTCCAGCCCTGGCCAAGACCTCTCTCCTCCGGTACTCAGTGGTCACCAGCTGACGGCAGGCTGGTAGCCCACCCATGTGGCGTGGAGTGAGGTGCAGGCTGTTCCTTCTGGTCACGCCTTGGGTGGGGCAGCCACTTGCCTTCTCTAGTTTCTCCTGCCCCAAAGACGGAGTCATTTCAAAACCAGAAGTGCACGTCTCAGGGGCTAGCCAGCTCCAGTCAGGGCCAATCTGATCCTCCCACCCCTCTTGCTCTTACAAAAATCAAGTAACAGACGGGCAGCCTGCAGGGCATGGGGTGCCCCGTCCCCTGATACTGTGGTCCTTCTCCCCATGATGGCCTTCCCCCTACCCTGGTCTGCCTTCCTTCTCTTTCCAGGACTCTGCAGATGGCCATTGTGGTCGCGGCTTGTCTTTCCTTGAGGTTTCTGCCCAGGGGCCCTTTCTTAGCGATGTCTTTTCTCTATTGAAGCAAAGGTCCTTGTGCCTGCAGCCGTGAAAGCTGGGTGGACGCAGCTACCCGGAGGGCTTCAGATGACTGAGACCTGTCCCCATGGGCGCCACTCCCCCTCCTCGACAGGACTGTGTTTCTTTCAGGAGGTTGAAAACTGACCTTGGCAGGCCTTGCTAGGACAGCTGGCTTGGCTGTCCTCTAAAAGGCAGGTGGCAAGATCTCAGTGCGTCTCCTGAGGCTACCCTATGGCCAGGCTCCGGCGGACATCTAACGTTCCTACGTATGGCACATCTGCGGCAGGTCTGGAGGAAAGCTGTGGAAGGTCTCACCATTGATCAGAGAGGTGAGGGGCCACTGGCCTTGGTAGATCTGGGGAGGGTGAACCGCAGCCCGGGCCATGAGTGCCGTGTCCGGCTCCCAAGCTGGCGGAGTAGAAAGGAACATCTTGTGTGCTGTGTCTGATGCATCTAGGTCCTTGCCTGCATACACCCAGCCAGAATTGGGAAGGAAACCATGGGGTTTTAATTTTCAGACTAGCAGGAGTAGCAGAGAGGGTGACAGACTCAGAGCTCTGGGGACACCATGCCCTTGCAGCTGGGGCGGGAACTGGCTCTGGGCCATCTCTTGGCGCACACGGGCACACGCAGTTGAGTGGCAGGTGACGCTGAGGGTGGCTTCTTTTGATTTTCATCATTGCCACAGGGTCCGGAGTCTTCACGGTCCCCAGTGGTCCTTTCTTAGAGGTGGCAACACTGAAGAAGATGCTGGAAGCCATCTCTGTTTGGTTTTGGTGAAGAGAAATGAGGAAGCATCCTGAGTGGGGAGCTGGCTACATTCTCCCCTTTCCTGGAGAAATCTTTCCACAATGGGAGGCCTCTCGGCTGCTATGGCAGAAAACCTCTCAGCCCTCTCAGCTCTGTGTGTACCTGAGAATATGTGTATCTCCCTTGTTTTTGTTTAAAAAATAATCTAAACTTTCCAGGAAAGTACTTTATCATTCCACAGGCTTGCAGAGTTAGTGAGTAACAAAGAAATAAGAATCACTTAAATAAAAGCCACACTAAGAACTCTAAAACGAAACATCGGGAAAGGTCCAGTGAAAATGATAATGAAATCTTCACTGTATTCTTACACTTTTAACAGGACATCAAATTTTACTGTTGATGTTTTTGGACTTTTTTTTTTAAATAGAAGTTTTAAAAATAAATGTTCACCTGCTGCCGAAAGCGGAAATAAATATCCAAAGGAGAAGTTTATCTAAGTCTGCTTTTCCACAAATTTCTACCTACAGTGACCTGGTCCAGTTCTTCTGCGCACACTGGGGCTGGTGACAGAGAAGCCACATAGAGGAAGGAAGAGGGGCCGGGGGCTCCTGCCACCTGGGGCTCAGAGACACGGAGCCCAGGCAGCTCCCTGAGGTGGCCGGTGCAGTCATCTCCATTCGCCGGGGTGTCTCCGCGGGTCCCAGCCTGCACGTGAAGAGACACAAAGTGAAAAAGAAATTGAAGGGCAACATGGCCTTCTTCCCATTCGAGGGAGTGCAGGGATAGGTGGCTGAGATGGCTGCTGAGGGCTGCAGAGAACTACGGGTGCTCCCAGTGTGTCTCGCCAGTCAGCGGCATTGGGGGTCCCTACCAGCAGGGCCACACACACAAAGGGAGGCCCCGGCGCTGACTCAGTCCTCAGTGGGGCCCGCAGGCTCGGCACATGCAGCCTCTTCGCCCAGGGGGTCCGTGCAGGTGGCGGCCGGTGTAGGCAGCAGGGGAATGCCGGTGAGGCTGCGGAGGCTGTGGGGGTCGACTGGGGGGACGAGGGTCAGAGACTCGATGCTCAGCGTGTCGGCCGTGTCCTCGCAGAGCAGGGAGATGGTGGGCTGCTGGGCAGGGACGAGGCTGGGGGACAGGCTGGCTGTCTCCACGGCTGCGCTCCTGGCCACGTTCTTGCTGGGCTTGGAGTCTGCTTCCGTTTCGCTGGCGATCACCAACTGGTCAGGAAGGTGAGGCTGAGGCAGTTCTGGAGTTGTGGGGGCATCTGGATCAGGGGAGAAAAACCGAAAACACACTGAGCTCTTGAGACACCCCTCATGCTGCGCCCGCTGCCCCCGTCCTGAACCGTGGCCCTGGAGAGCTGGGTGGGAGGTGGCTGGCTGGCGTGAGGGCTCAGCATGGCTCCTCCCACTCCTTTTGGGGACACAGAACCTGCGAAATCCAGTCTGACCTAGGCCTGGGGTGCGACAGGGCCCAGGGTTACCCTGACTTGTAATATGAGGGGAAAATTCAGGGCCTGTGCAAAATCAGCGTGTGGATGAAAGAACAGCTCCCAGGTGCAGAGACCGGGCTGACAGGCTTTATGTGTGGGCAAATCTCAGACCTGTCTGATAATAAATACTTGTTTAGAAAGTAAATGGGCTTGGGTGTGCTTGAATCGTCAGGCCATTTCCAGAGCATACATTTGATGACATTTACCCAAGAGGGAACCCACTGCAATATTTAAAAAAAAAAAGGAAATTCTGTAGAACTTTTTCAGTTTGCAAAACCAAAACAAAACCTTGGCCTGTCTTCTCCTCCTCCTCCTCAAAGTGCTGAGCCAGCACCCACAAAGGGGCTGCTGTGGTTACTCAGGCCATTACTGTCCCCAAACTTCCTGAAGGGGGCCACTGAGAAACCACACCAGGACGAAGGCAGGCGAGGTTCCACCCAATGCAGTTATTCTTGCAGCAGTTTTTTTTCTCGGTGCTTTTTTTTTGAGGAAGAGTCTCACTGTGTTACCCAGGCTGGAGTGCAGTGGCATGATCTTGGCTCAACGCAACCTCCACCTCCTGGGGTCAAGTGATTCTCATGCCTCAGCCCCCGGGATCAAGTGATTCTCATGCCTCAGCCTCTGAGTAGCTGGGATTATAGGCGCATGCCACCATACCCGGCTAATTTTTGTATTTTTAGTAGAGACGGGGATTTGCAACATTGGCCAGGCTGGTCTCAAACTCCTGACCTCAAGTGAGCCGCCCACCTCGGCCTCCCAAAGTGCTGGGATTACAGGCGTGAGCCACCGTGCCCGGCCCTTGGTGCTTTTCAAAATCCTACAGACACATGCTGGCCCATTTGCCTTCCAGTGTTGAGTCTGCCTGGGCAGAAACACCAGATACAGCTGGAATTCACTGTGGAAAACATCGTCCAGCACTTCAGATGGCGGGCGTTTAAAAACACTGAGAGGAAGACAGTGGGCATCCCGCTTGGAGAGCAAATTCTCATTTGCACAGAGCTGGGGGTCACCGGCCATGGCAAGAGGTGCTGCCCATGCTCTATCGAGCTAAGAGTCTGACAGCAGCCGGGGGCTTGGGGAGGATGGTAGACTTTTTTTTTTGTTGTTCAATGTGATTTCAGTTTAGTTTCTAATTTTCTCTTTTAAGTCAGGCCAAAATAAAACAGAACAGCAAACGGAACATAAAGCAAAAGAATGGAAAAACGAACGAAATAAAAGCAGGCAGCATGTAGAAAGCGAAGAGAGGGAGGAAGAGAGCCCCCATCATGGAGCGACAGCACAAGAGACAGACTGGATCTGAAAGCCACACCAGCATTTCTTCCCACAAGACTCTGGGCAAGATGAACTCGAAAAGGTCCCAATTCATCTCATTTCTTTTGTTTTTTTCAGACAGGGTCTCACTCTGTCACCCAGGCTGGAGTGTAGTGGCATGATCATAGATCACTGCAGCCTCAACCTTCTGGGCTCAAGTGATCCTCTTGCCTCAGCCTCCTGAGTAGCTGGGACTACAGGCCTGTGCCACCACACCTGGCTAATTTTTAAATTTTTTTGTAGAGACAGGGTCTCATTATGTTGCCCAGGCTGATATGGAACTCCTGGGTGTAAGCAATCCTTCTGCCTTGGCCTCTCAAAGTGCTGGGTTGTGCACAGGTGTGAGTCACCTTGCCCAGCCCAATTAATTTCTTTCTAAGACCTTTTTAAAAGAGAGAGAGAGAGAAGATGCTCTTGCAGAGAAGATTTCCTCATGCAGAGGAAACACTGCATGAGGCTTTGGGTCTGCCCTCACTCTGCGAGGGTGGCAATGGACATCAGTAAGCACTAGTGGAAAAAGTGATTTGAGGTGTGATCTAAGCCCAGAAATGCTGAGTAAACTACGTGCGAATTCTGGCTTCTTTGAATTTCAACTAATTTGCTCCACTCAGTAAGGATGCCTTGCGGTACTGGGCTGGTTTCAGCTCAGGCGTGTGCCCTGACCTAGCACGACCTGCCTGCTGTTTCTTAGAACCTGTGGTTCTCTGAGCAGGGCTCACCTGCTCTGGTGGCCTCTGCCCTTGCTTCAAATGGGCACGAGCAGATCTATGACGAACTCTCACACATGTGGATCCACACATAAGTTTCGCTGCTGAGGAGGCAGTTTAGAAATGACTAATTCCCCAAATGGCACTGTCCTACCATCTGGAGACAGAGTAGCCAAGTGTTTCCCTCATGTTGTCTTAACATTTCTATCTAAGTGTTTTCTCTCTTTGCTCAAGTCTGCATTTGCATGCAGATATTCAAAAAAGCTGGCAAACTTCTTTCCCTGCTCCTTAATGGGGTATTTGGTGATTAGAATAATCAGGGATGTGGAAACGTCGCAGGCAAATATATTAAAAAGAGCAAACCAACTAACAATAGCATGTGCACAGAACTGATTTCTTCTTCAGGAAAAGGACCAACAATTTTTATTAAAGGGGTTGGTTTTTCCCCTAAAAGTAACCTCTTTTTAATAGGAAAAAAAATAACCTCTTCTTACCTATCACCTACAACATGGCCTTGTTGTTGTTTAACTAAGAAGTGCTTCCTGAACTTGATCTACAAATGTATCCAACCAAGGGAGGTGAAAAAGGAGAACTCTGCCAGGTGTTCACTGAGGGGAAAATTCCCAAGTGAGGACACGTTTTTTTCTGGTCAAGTGCTGAGCTGC
This sequence comes from Aotus nancymaae, assembly GCF_030222135.1. Taxonomy (NCBI): domain Eukaryota; kingdom Metazoa; phylum Chordata; class Mammalia; order Primates; family Aotidae; genus Aotus; species Aotus nancymaae. The sequence goes on from NW_026988463.1 coordinate 15,348,534, forward strand.
AAAAGTTACTGGTGAAGCCTTGCTTTGTGCCTACTAGTGTTTTTGGACTACAGGGCCATAAGTTGAGGCCAGGCCCAGGAAATGAGGGATTTCGAGGAAAGTCTGACTTCCTGGCCATAGGCCGAGGAGACAGAGCCGAGGGGGGAATGGGATGTTCAGGAAGGCCACATTTCCACGAGCAGTGGACAGATCTCCAAGGGCTGTGGTCTGTGAGAATGCCAAGGCAGTACGTCTCCCACATGCCTGGCCGGCACCTCAGAAGCTGATTTGCAGGTTTGGGGCGGGGCCTCAACACATCCTGGTCAAGCAAATGGTGATTTCCAGCAAAGGGCTGGGAAAGGTGGGGCTGAGTGTTGTGAGGAAGAAAAGGATGGTACTTGTAGAGCAAGCGGAGGGCAAAGCTCAGAGAAAATAAGCTTTCAACACAAAAGAAGGCAGAAGGCTCCCAGCGAACAAGCGCATCAGAGACCAGAGAAGCGTCACGGCAGGGAGGAAGCAGGGGTGGCCCTGACAGCAAGCCAGGCTGCTGGGTGGTGGCCCATGGACAAGTCTCACCGCTGTGTGGGTGCTACTCAGAAAGGGAGATGGTGGGGCTGCATCCATCCATGCATCTGTGAGGGAAATGGCTCTTGGCCTCTGGCCGGAATGAGACTGAATTTGTCACTTATCTCTGAGCAAGGCCAGGGGGAGAAAGGAAAAGATAAAAGAAACATGGAGACTTCTTGGTTGCGTTTTACAAATTCTCACTTCGCCAGCCAACTGCCACCCAACCCCCATGGCCAAAACTGGGGGGACCCCTGGGGGACTTGGTGGGAGCATCTGCTTCCGGCCCGGCCGAGCCTGATGCTGGTGCACACTTCATAGAGAAGGACAGCGTTTCTAGGCTGCACACGTCTGGCTCGGAAGGACCCCCATGAAGGTCAAGGGCAGGGGATCTGGTCTTCAGATGAGGTGAGGCCAGAAAGGGAGCAGGGAGAGCCAGCTTTGGGGGAAACTGAGGAAGTGCCGCCTTGGCAAATGGCTCTGTGCTCAGACCCAGCTTGGCCCACCTTGCCAGCGCAGACCCTGCCGACTGTGGAAACGCAGCGTGGCGAGTGGACGTCGCGGCCCGAGCGGCTCACAGGGGAGACCTGCCTGAATTGACTGTGCGTGAGGTGCCGTGGCAGCCGCCGTTCGGAGCACTAAACCCAGTGGCCGCCATGACTGTCGGCCTCCGACAGGCTGAACACTCGCCGGCGTCCTTTCCTGCCACTCCTGACTAGAGGGAAAACACAGCGACAGATCATAGAAAGCCTTTAACAATGGACGGCAGAGGCAACACGGAGAGAGGGGACACAGAGCAGTAGCGGACGCTGAGCACTGATGAGGGGTGAGGGTCGTGGCCACCAGTGCGTGGGGCACTGGCCCCCCATGCAGAGAAGACACCCCCTATGCCACCCCCAGGATGAGGCAGGGTCGGGATCGCTCGGAACCAAACCGTTCACTCGTGCGACTGAATCGGGTAGGGACAGAGAAGGTGGGGTCCTGTTGGAAAGGAAAGATGGGTCCATCCACAACATCTCATCTTTGTCGGAAGCCATGGGGAAGGAAGAACAGAATCACCTGTCAGTTTTAGACGTGGCCCAGGAGTTAGGACACCAAAACCCTGCATCCCCAGGACAGTGTGAGGAGGGCAGGGTCTGTGGCTGGAGAACTGGCATCTAACCAGCTAAGTGAATCAAGCAGATTTCTGACCCCAAGTGCGGAGGTTCCTGGTGTCACACGCTGACGCCAACAGCACAGCACTGAGTCCTGGGAAAGTTCAGATGCTCAAGGCGCTCCACGAGCCTCTCCCTCAGCCACCTCTCTGGGCAGTGACCTGGTGAGCCATGCCTTTGAAAACCAAGACTGAACCACAGCAGGAAAGCTGAGACCAGGCGCCAGGTGGTCCAGCAGTGCTTCTAATTGGCTGAAACAAAAAACGTCAGGAGCATCTCACTGTGAAGGGAGGAACCACACTCTCAGAGACGAAGACATGTGAGCGCACAGCTTGAAAGTGACGACACAGAGCACTACAATGTGAAGGTCCTTAGATGCCACTGGACTACACACTGAAAAACGGTGAAAATGGTAAAGTTTGTTCGCATATGTTACCACAATAAAAAAGGATGATGCCACAGAGAAAACTGAGGAGAAAAAGGAATACTTCTTACTTGGGGTTTCTGTCCTTAAAACTTAAGTGAGACAGTGGTTACCAAGTTCAGTGGCATGTGGGTGGGTTTTGGGCCATCTGACTCTCAGTTGGCGCAAAGGGAGGTGTGTTGGGGTGAATGGGGCTCATTCGGACCAGGCACAGCGGCAAGTCCGGATGGAAGGGAAGGTGGTGAAGCTTTGTGCACTGGGGCGCTGACGGCAGCCAGATCATCTTTCTTTCTATGAAACCCCAGGGGACAATCAGGAGGCCATAGCTCATAACCCAATGCGGTTTTGTTTGTTTGTTTTGAGACAGAGTCTCACTCTGTTGCCCAGACTGGAGTGCAGTGGTGCGATCTCGGCTCACTGCAACCTTGGCCTCGTAGGTTCAAGCAATTATTCTGCCTCAGCCTCCTGAGTAGCTGGGATTACAGATGGCTGCCACCCTCCCTTCAATTTGGGGCCAGCACCGAAACAGCCACTCCAGGGCACCCATGGCTCTGCCTCTGGCATGCGAAGGAGGCTCAGAAGCAGGTGCTACACACAGAGGGAACCAGAGAGCCAGCAACCCCTCAGGGCTGTGCCCTGTCCCCTTTCCCTTTCTGGCTGAGAGGCCCTTGCCTGTGCTGGGACTGAAGCTACTGCTAGGCCATAGGCTGTGGCCGTGATGGGCTTGGGTGGGGACTTCCTCAAAGGTGCCCTCCCCCTGCCCACAGCCTGTCTGCATTTGGGAAGACAGAATGTACAGGCAGACCCCAGGGAGACGGGCAAAAGGAATCCACTGGTCTCCAGGAGATTGTGGTTTTGGGCCCCGGTGGACTCATGTGAGACCCAAAGGCCACCTTCCACATGGACCAGGGCCTAGCCAACCCCTCGCCCTCCAGCTGTCAACTCCAGCAATGCCACCTCTGGGAGCCTCCTGCAGCTGTTCTGCATCGGCTGTCAGGGCCTGCTGCACCTTTCCTTTGTCACTGTTTGTAACTGCACATCCGCCTGGGTGGCTACCTGATGGGCCTCAGCCGCCCCACCTGCCCGCGAGGTCACAGTTTTTACCATACTGTATCCTGAATGCTGTGCATAACAGGGACTTATCCTAACCATCCTCATCCTGCTTGCTTAGAAAAAGATACTTCAGTGGGACAGGGACTGGGGTGCCCAAACCCAGGAAAGATAAGATCCAGGGAGATGAGCCACTAAGAAAATAGAAGGCCACGTGTGGGCCGGGTGGGTGGAGAGACCTCTTAGATCAGGTCTCAAGTCCACAAACCAAGAGGACAGCATAAGCCTAATCCTGGGAGCCAGCCTGAAGTCCCCACAGGAAGCTGAGCATGTGTATTTGGGATAAACGGGGCGTTTTCAAACCTAGGCAGGAAGCCTAAGGTCCTCTGAGCTGGACACAGGGTAGAGGCAGAAAACCCAATTTAGCATGAGCCGGTTTCACTGCCTCATGTGGGATGAACCCACGTGGGCCCACTGGGGTCCATTTTGCTGCTGATTTGAGGAAAGTACCGGGCCTTCGTCCCACAGGGGTTCATACCACCCAGACTTCTGCTGGCTGGGGCTGCACATGTTACCAGGCCTTCATGAGTAGGGCCGTGACTTTTCACGTGGGCTCTAGAGCAGCCATGCACATTGGAAGGAGGAATGCACTTTGTGGGCTGCCTCCAACCAGGATCCAGACCGTGGCCCGGGTCTCCGGGACACCTTGGAGGTGCCTGAGACAGTCTTGGGAACTGCATCGGATATTCTGCTAGCTGTTTCAGAAGGTGGAGCGTGGGCTTTAGGGTTGCCAAGGCTAGGCTTCAGATCTTGGCTCTTCTGCTGGCTAGCTGCATCCTCTGGGCCAAGTTGCACAGCCTTTCCGGGCCCCTGTGTTTTCTACTGTAGAGTGTGAGGTGGAGTGTGGCAGGATTTGACAAGGGGACATCTATGAAGTGCTTACAAGCATGGTGTATGGCACAGGTGGGCACAGTATCAGGAGGAGAGTCTACTGGGACACCACACAGCAGGTGCACAGAGAGGGCCCTGTGGTGGCTACAGCAGAAGCCCATGCTGATTGGTGGGTGCCTGGGCCACAACAACTGTCAAAATAGCGCAGAGAGCACTCCCAGCTTTTAACAACATCCTTGAACAATTCAAGTGTTCAAAACCATGTGCCAGAGCCATGGAAAACTGGGTTTGTCTCATCACTTGGGAGACGGCATGTCTTGTGCAATTTCCCAGCCAAGCACCTGGACATGCAAAGTGTGCTTTCAACGGCAAAGGCGGGCCAGGCATGATGGTCGTGCCTGTAATCCCAGTACTTTGGGAGGCCGAGGCGGGCAGATCACTTGAGGTCAGGAGTTCGAGATCAGCCTGGCCAACATGGTGAAACCCCATCTCTACTAAAAATACAAAAATTAGCTGGGCATGGTGGTGCACACATGTAATCCCAGCTACTTGGGAGCCTGGGCAACAGAGCAAGACTCTGTCTCAAAAACAAACAAATAAAAAAACCAAAAAACAAATCAATGGTAACAAAGGCACTGGTGTGTGCTAGTTCTGACCTCAGAGGGTCTGGCAGTTGCTCTCTACAAGGGGAGCTTCCTGGACTCTGGGAGGCTTCATAATTACAGGGACAGGAGTGCTTCTGACTTAGCACTGTGCCCTCAGAAACCACTCTGAGGACAAGCTGCCCCTTGGGGGTGCTGCAGCTGTCTTTTGCTGTCCAGGCTGAAGGTACTGGGCAATTAGGATGAATGGGCTTGGAGGAGAGGCCCTGGCTCACCCCGCCACCAGGCCGGCCCTCCAAGTATGTCATCTCTTGTGAATGGGGGCCAGGCCCCCGGCGGGTGGAAAGTTGGGTGAGCGAGCCGCACAGGGCAACCTTCCCTCATCAGAAGCTTGAATGCTGGGCCATACTCTGAGCAGATGTCAAATCAGGCAGCTGGCAGAAAGGCTCCCATCCCAACAGAACTGTCTCCCTTCTCCTGTCCTTGGCTTTCTCTCCTGGGCGGCTTGGTGGAATAGCAGGCAGATGTTGGAGCCATCTGGTTAGATCCACCCCTACAGGGAACATGGAAAGCCCATATGCTTTGTTCTGGGTGGACTGGGAGGGAGACTGCACGCTGGCTTGGAAGTCTGGCCTCAAGACAGGGAGGAGCTTGTGGGCTCTGATGCACTCTCCTGCCAGGGATCAATAGCTGTGTCCCGAAGCATCCGTAAGAGTAAAGCCCAGGCTGCCCGCAGGGCCAGGCCCTTCATCAAGAGGTGAGTTATCTCAGTGTCTGCAGAGCCGGACAGGCAGGCTGGGCCTCAGGCTTTTACTGTCATGCTACATAAAGAATGGGGATCTACACACTTGTCTCCGCAGGCCTGCTGCGGACACACCAAATGGGAGCAGACACCTCGGAGGTCCTGACTCTCACTCAGCAACTGGAACTGCCTGGCCACCTGACAACCAGGCTAACAGCCACTGGATTTCTGAGATAAGAAGACACGGCACTGGCACCACGCAGGGGATGGTGGGGGTAGGGACAAAGGGGCTGAGGGAGGCCCAGAGAAAAGACTAGCACATGTCACAGACACCAGCCTCTGGAAAAGCGCAGAGTTGAAGCCTCAGGGGTCACGTTCAGGCGGGCATCCATATACAGAGGCCAATCGTTGATACTGTGGGTCTTTGCTGGTTTTAACTTTAGGCAAAGAAGTGTATGGCTCTTTGTTCACTTAGCTGTTGGCTGTGCGTCCTTAAAAATGACAGAAAGGTGACTACAGCTACACGGGAAAGTGAGCTTTCATCCCCAGTGCAATGGTTAATATATGCGCTGTGGTGTCCACGCAGAGAAGTGTGCACGCACAGGCAGGAGGTGGATGTGCACACAGGCACATGAACACACAACCTTGCATGCCTGCCCCTGAGCAAGCATGAGACCAGGATCAAGAGGGCTACAGAGGGCGCACCTTGGCTCCTGGAAGACGCTCTGCTGGAACTGCCCAGCTACGAGTGCCTGGCAACTGCAGTGGCATCTGCTTAGATGTGTAGCCAACCTTAAACTGGGCTTAGAAATAGCTCAGAAGGGGTGGTCATGTCCTGGAGCAGGTGCCTAGTGGAAGAGGGTCTCAGTGAGGTGGCTGTGGGGTGACCTTACTGCCTGGGCCTCGTAAAGTCAAGAGGAAATGGAAGCAACATTGTGTGTGTATGGGATGGACACAGGTGGGATGAGGTGCTCTGAGCCAGAGACATGAACTGGAAATGCAAAATGTGGAAGTGCCTGAGAGAGGCGTAGGCGCCCAAGAGATCTTGGCTCTTGGTGCTGAAAGGATGGGGACCGAGGGCCCTCGACCTCCCTGGTTCTGCAGTGGCCTGCGTCCTCCTGTCATAATCCATCATCCATAACTTAATGAAAGTCGGGCCAGGTGCCCCTGAAATATGATGAGTGAGGGCTCTGGAGGGGACCTTGCAGGAACAGTGAAGGACACTGAGGGTCCCTAATCAGAAGTGCGGGCAGTTGGCATAATTCCCTAGACCCATGGCAGGGGGATGCTGCTGGGGCACAAAGCATCTTGCTGGCTTAAGGCCATGGACGCCCCTCCCTGCTCCTCTGGTTACAATGTGAGGCCATGTTGTTCCAGAGGCCTGGTGTCTGTACTCCCCCAAATCTCAAGCAGGGAAGAGCTCACGGCAGCTGAGAATGAGGAGCAGGGGCATGTCCCATTCTAGGCTGACTCCAGGGGCTCCCATTCACTCCTGGATTCCCTCTGTGTCATGTCTGAAGTGGAGTAAGTTGAAGGATGGCAAGATATGACTTTATCACATCCTACCAAAGTCTCCAACGGGTGGCAAAGTGCATGCCTACTCAGACAACTGGACCGCATCACATTTAAGGACAAAACTCGTATGTAATAGAGGAAAAAAAAATTAGCAGGAACACGATTCTTTTCCCAGACTGCAAACAATCACCTCGGGAGACCTAAGACTGTGGAGGTGATGATGGGGTGGGTTTAGGTATGGCCCACCTGCTGCCCATCAGCTCTGCAGTCAGTCGTGGCCTTGGTGGGGACCGGCCTGAGAAAGGAGCAATTCTTCCCCATCTGGGAATTGACCCAGCCCAAGAGGGAACATCACGTTAAGGTATCTCTAAAGGCTTCAGATGTAGATCACCCGAGCGGCAGCATCCTTCAAGTACTGTGACCAGGAGGACCTGGAGGTCAGGGGTTTTGGTAATGGCAAGGGATCACGGGGTTCCCCAAATGCCCCCCACATCACTGAGTCATGTGGCCAATACCTGCTGGGCTCTGGGCTGTGGAGGGGGTGGAGGACGAGCTGGTGCCTCCTGAGTCGCAGTGGCTGGTGCTCCCACTGCCGCTGGGGCTCCCGCTGGCGGAGGGTGGCGACTGCGAAGACAGGGATGGGGAGCTGTGCTGGTTTATGCACTGGGCCACGGCGAAGCCTGCAAGACAAGGTACCAGGTGACCAAATGGAAGCAAAGAGCAGGCCCAGGGGCCTCAATGTCATGCTTCCACTGAGCAACCCAACCCCAGTCCCGTGGAAGTCCTGCTCTGTTCGCTGGAACAGGCTGACCTCGCTGGTCGTGGGTCTGACCCGGCCACATTTGGAAGGTATTCAAGGAAAAGGGTATAACCAGCCACAGAGCCGAGAGTGGGGCCATGAGTCATAAATCCGAGTGTCTGATGCTGGCTCAGAAGCTCGCCAGCTGTGTCCTTGAAGAGGGACACGCAGCCTCTCGTGGCAAGTTCACCCAGGGATGCTACATGCCCTCATGGTAGAGTCTTGGGGTCTCTGCTGATGGTGACCAAGGAAGGGCACCTGACTCACGCCCTGAAGTCACATCCGGGCAGGAAGGGAGTGCCATGGACTTTCCTTACAGAGAATCTGCTCTGCCCTTGAGGTTCTAGGAGAGCCAGGTTCAGGAACAACGAAAGCTCTGGTGAAGAGCTAGTGATGACGGTCTCAAATGGCCCTCAGCAACTCTGGGACCTGGAGGTGGGGTCTGCCATACCTTTCTGTGGTAAACGGACCCACCGGGGATGGAAGAGCCCCTCATCTTGGAGACACTCAGACTTGGGCGCAACCCTGCTTCCCGCACGGAAGCACCATGCACATGGACAGCGATCGTGTTTCTCTTGAGTCTCTAACAGCTACAACCGGGAGGTATCACTGCCTACTCTGATAACCCCACTGTTGTGGGAATAAAATGAGGTAACTTTTGTCAAGTCCCAGCACAGGGTGTGGCACGTGGTGAGAGCTCAGTACACCTGTTTGTTCTTTATGTTTTTCTGAGACAGGGTTTCACTCTGTTGCCCAGCCTGGAGTGCAGTGATGTGATCTCAGCTAGCCACAGCCTTGAGCTCCCAGGCTCAAGTGATCTTCCGACCTCAGCCTCCTGAGTAGCTAGGACTACAGGCATGTTCCACCATGCCCAGCTAATTTTTTTTTTTTTTTTTTTTGTAGAGATGGGGGTCCCACTATATTGCCCAGGCTGGTTTTGAACTCCTGGACTCAAGTGATCCTCCTGCCTCGGCCTCCCAAATTTCTGGGATTACAGGTGTGAACCACCACACCTGGCCTTACATGTTCTTTATGATAAGTCAAAATCCCTTTTATCTGGCCCAGGGGCCCCTCTTCTGGTGGACATGTGGTTTTCTGCAGGCCACGACTTCAGTCCCTAGGAGCTGGGCAGGACCCATGGTGATGGTGTTTCGTAGTACAGAAGCAGTCCCAAATTGGGGTGGAGATATGCGGGGGAGGCGAGTCCTTCCAGCTGAGAGAGGGAATCTCTTGGTCATTCCCCCAGGCCTTGCCACTCCTTAAGCGAATGCATTGATGACAGCCAGCCCCGGACCTCATTCATACCACCTGCCCTGCTTGAACCTCGCATGGTCCAGCTCTCCACTGACACTACTACCAGAAGGCCCTTCAGGCCCTGACCTCACCTTTCTTGAAACTCAGAAAGGCAGCAGGGTATTAGGAGGGTTGGCGTCCTACAGCCTGTTGCCTGTTTGATAAGTAAAGTTTTACTGGAACAAGCCACAGTCCTTTGTTTACACAGACTATGGCTGCTTTCTCGATCAGCGGCAGAGTTGAGCAGTTGCCATAGCGACCACATGGCCTGTAAAGACTAAAAGGTTTTTTAGAAGGCCAGTCTCAGTGGCTCATGCCTGTAATCCCAGCACTTTGGGAGGCCGAGGTGGATAAGTCACAAGGTCAGGAGTTCAAGATCAGCCTGGCCAACATGGCAAAACTTCATCTCTACTAAAAATACAAAAAAAAAACTTAGCTGGGTATAGTGAGTGGTGGGCACCTGCAATCCCAGCTACTCGGGAGGTTAAGGCAGGAGAATCATTTGAACCTGGGAGGTGGAGGTTGCAGTGAGCCAAGATCATGCCATTGCACTCCAGCCCGGGGAACAGAGTGAGACTCTTTCTCAAAATAAATAAATAAAATAAAATAAAATAATTTTTTTTTTTGCCAGGTTACCTGTTACCTGGCTCTGGACAGAAGCAGTGTGCCCATCTGGTGCAGGGGATGAAGCCCAGGCTCTGGTACCAGGGGTTAGCCCTCCTCTGCTCACTTACCAGCTGTGGGACCATGGGCATGTCCCTGATGTCCCTCAGCCTGTTTCCTTTCACCTATGGATGGGACCTGTGGCTCTGTCTCTCCGGCTTAGGGCTTAGCAGGACTTTTCTCCTGGCCATCAAGGAGGGGATATTTGTACTCAGGTTCATGTGAAGCTGTTTTTGTCTAAAGATCAGCTCCTTAAAAGGCAGGGGCCCTATTTATACCACGAGTTGGGTTTTGGGGATGACGTAACAAGCACTGACCATAATGGCGAATGTGTGGGGCCCGCTGGGAGCAGGGTTAGTCACCGAGCGAGGTGGCCATCCTGAGCACCAGCTCCTCTTGTATGGAGGGTATTTCTTGCCCGCACCTACCGCAGAGATCTGCTTGCGGAGAGAAAGGCAGGATGAATGTAGCTGGAGTTCTCAGGAAGAGGTACAATGTGATATATTGTGTGTGTGTCGGGGGCCCGCTCAGATGACCTACGGCAAACATCTGGCAAATCCAAACACCGGGCAGGAAGATTCCTTGGGGACACTCAGCCACAGCCTCATGGAACCAGTTTTATAGCTGTTCACTTCTTAATCACTTAGAGCGGTAAACCCCCCAGTTTACAAGCTGTTTACTTGCCTTGAAAATGAATTACCCCTTAACAAATCAAAATGTCGAGATGGCTTTTCCCGAGCTGCCTATTTATCAGGGCCAAGAACAGAGGGCCAGCCAGTGTCGTAACAGAGTTGGGATTACACCTTGTATGCTCCCGATAACAACCCTGGCTGGAATGGATCAATGACACAGCTGTTGCCAAGGTGGTCACATGCCCCTTCTAGGAAGACATGTCTTTTCTCTTGCTCTCTTTAAAGCCCTGGTTTATTATCAAAAGTCATCTGCAGTGGGACATGTGGGGTAGCAGATGAGAAGCTGGCACTGCAGTCAGGATGCTTAAGTTCTTTCATTTTGGGAATGCGTTGGGATCAAGTTACAGATTGGCAGTAAAATCTGCATGTACTGAGCTGAACAGAAAAAAAAAAACACCAACCTCTGATCCCACCCATTTGCAGGGTCTAGCTGAGCAGAGGTAACTGAACACATCTCTCCCTCACCTGCTGCTACTAAAAATCCCACCTCCCTCCTTTCCACTCTCTCCCTGTTTCCCAGTGGCAATGAGACCAGAAAGGAAAAGAAAAAAAAAAATAGTGAGTTTTTTTCTTTTTTTTGTTTTTGCTGGATGCCCAAGGCCCCCCACCTGCAGTTTCAAGGGGCTTTTCCCCAAATCTAGGTGGCAGCCCATCAGAGAATCAGGAGGGCGCTGGTGAGAATTTAGGATGAACACTCATGGCCGGAGCACCCTGTCCTCTGGTTCCCGCTTCATCTCAGCCAGGCAGTCCTTGATGAACTAGCTTTGGCAGAGTTGCCAGAGGCTTTTGGTGCACGAATCAAACACACACGGGCTGCCAGGTACATGCAAACACACAGATGAGCCATAGATTGTGGGACAGGGATGCAGACAAACAGGCCTCCCTGAGATCCTCTCCAGGTAACACTCTTGGTGCTCCCTGGGTGTTTCAAGGACATCCTGCAAAAAGTATATATGAGACTGTATGGCCTTTCACACCATCTGACCAGTTCCACACCTGCAGACAACACTGGGTAGATCCACATGCCAAACTATAAGGACATTCAACCTACTGGTGTGCAGAACAGAGAACAGAAGACGGCTGATATGTCCAAGAGCTGGGGCAAGGCTAAGTGAATTCTAATCCATCTAGATGATGAAAGTCCCTGCTGCCAAACAAGATGCTGGTAAGAGAAGATTAAGCATCGGGGGAAACGCTCAAGATGGAGTCAATGAAAAGGGTTAGAAAAAGCATGTACCATATGTTCCTGCTCTTGTAAAAAAATGCATGCTCTCTTGTCCAGGGCAGAGAAAGCAGACTGGAGGGATTGAAGCCGATGCACTGAGAGAACCAGGTAGTTGTATTGCAGCAAGTTTTATTGTTATTTTTTGTGCTCGTCTGAATTTTCCAAGACTCCTATTATAAACCTGATTTTAAACCAAAAAAAAAAAAAAAAAAAAAAGGGAGGATGATGGAAGTAACACAAGCTGCCTGAGAGCTGGACAGACTCAAGCTCCCGATCCTAACATCCTCCTGAGATCTGTTCTGCCCTCTGAGGCTCTCTCCCCTGGACTCACCAAGAGCAGGGCCAGGCAGGCCGCTCCAACAGTGGGGGGACCTATGCCCACTATGAGACACATCCCCTGCATCCCAGGAGCACCCAGTTTCATGAGGGGCAGCCCAGGGTCTTCCTGTTGCCCTCTGGCTGTGTGTAGCCAGTTATTTTGGGAAGATGAACTAATGAATAACCCTCTGGCATTTGTCAAGCCCCAAAATACCACAAAAAGGTCAGTCTTCTATTTTTAGGCCCACTGATAGAAGGAGCACTGGACTTGGAGTCAGAACCCCAGGTTTGCGTCCAAGCTCTGCCCCGCAAACTGACTTTGAGACCTTGGACACGCCCCCCTCCTCCTCTTCTCCACGTTTTTAAACTTTCCCCACCCAGAATCACTTTACCATGTGATTCAAGATTCAGAGCCGGCCAGCAGCGGCCTAGGGTTGTACACGAGCTTTGCTTTGCTTATTTATGTGATGTGTGTGCTTGCTGGAGGTATCACCATTGACACGTTGGGAGATTTTATGCACAGACCAGGATTTCTGGTTTTTTAAAAGATGAAAAGATCTGGCTTTATGGGGTCCCATTCCTACAGGACAGCAACAGGAGGGAGAAAAGCAGAGCTGGTTTCCTGCTCTTGCAATTTGTCTGGCCATGCAGGCATCTGAGTTGATAGTCTCAGCTTTTTCTGCCTGGATTGTTGGTCAGATCCATAGGACTTAGGGAAGTTCGAACCCCCAGAGACCTTTGGAATCAAGGCCATCCTACAACCCCAGAATCACTGGGTGTGTGTAGGGGGAGTGGGGATGTGGAAATACGGTGATCTGCCTCCAGCAACCTAGGTCGGTCCTCAGACTTCCTAGCAAGAACCACTTGCTTTCAACCTTTGCTAGGCTGTTCTCTCTTGCTTCTTTTCTGTCTTTATAAATCCCTGCCCCATTCTTCATGGCTCACACAACTCAGCACCAGCCTGGTAGGAGTCTTTGCATCAGGTGGGGTTAACTGCTCTCTCCCTGTGCTCCTGCAGCAGCTCTGCCCAGCCTTGGGGCTTTGACGGTTGTGTAGGAGTCAGCCTACCCTAGTAGGGCATAAGAAATTGGACCGCAAAGATGTTTAGATATTTAGTGTGATGATTATCACTACATTAACAGCTAGCACCTGGAATTTTCTGGGTTAAGAGGGTTTTGTTCACTTTACTGGGAAGGCTTAAAAAAAAAATGCAAAAAGAAGAGGGTTTTGGACAGTGTTCTTGATATTGTTAGCTGTCTTTCAACACTCATTCTCCCTTTCAGCTGCAGTTACAGAACCCAGAAGGTAGGCGTGGCCAAGTGACTAAGTTGTGACCAGTGAGACAGAAATGAATGTGGCATATGGGATTTCCTGGAAGGCTCTCTAAAAGAAAAGTGGGTATATCCTCCTCCATTCTACTTCCCGGAAAATGGAAGCGATGGCTGGAACTCCAGCTGCTACCCTGAACTATGAGGATGAATCACACATTAGGGACAGTAGAACAGGAAGGAGTGTGAGTCCCTGACGCCTTTGTGTTAGCTCTTGACTACAAGGCTTCTTTTATTTGACAGGGAAATGAACTTCCCTTTTGAGTTTATCTTTACTATGTAGTTGAACTTAATCTTAACTGATATAGCTGGGGAAAAAACTTTGTTAATGCAGGATGTGAGTTAAGTCCCCTAGGGACAAGGGACTGGCTGGCTCCCAGGGTTTCTGGTGCACAGAAACCTGCCCCATATGTGCTGGGTGGAATCCGGGTGTGGTGGGCTGAAGAGAAAGAGGGAAAGGGGCAAGTGAGGAGGGAGGTGACCCGCACCATGACCCCTCAAATCTTTAGGAAACACTTGGTCAACTCTTGCCCATGTGTTGCAAGTGGACTTTCTGGGTAGAAAGCAAAGATGGGGCAGAGTTTTTGTCTGGGTTCACACCAAGCCACAGAGATTAAACACAATGGTTAAGACCCAGAAAGAGGCTGGGCACAGTGGCTTACGCCTATAATCCCAGCACTTTGGGAGGCCAAGGTGGGCAGATCATGAGGTTAGGAGATCGAGACCATCCTGGCCAACATGGTGAAACCCTGTCTCTACTAAAATACAAAAAATCAGCCGGGCGTGGATGTGTGCGCCTGTAATCCCAGCTACTCGGGAGGTTGAGGCAGGAGAATTGCTTGAATCCAGAAGGTGGAGGTTGCAATGAGCCAAGATCACACCACTGCACTCTAGCCTGGTGACAGAGTGAAACTCCGTCTCAAAAAATAAAAAAATAAAAAAAGACCCAGAACTAGTGAGGCCCAAGAGAGACTAAAGGGTGGGAGGGGCTTGGATGTGTGCGGGCGCAAAAATTAGTGGGCTTGCACCAAAGGTTTTCTGAATCTCCAAGGGAGCAGGGAGGTCCTTCGGCCTCTGTGGCCTGCCTGGAGTTGGTGCTGCTTTGCACATGATGATTACTCTGAGGATATTGGCCATGTGACTAAAGTGCAACTATTTCAGGCTTAAAAAAAAAATCTACCCTTGGAAGATGTGAAAATTATCTGAGCTTATAGGGGATTCCACAGGGACCTTTTAGGGAGCTGAAAGGGAAGGAACCCAGTTGGCTTTGAATTCAATTTGGGGATTCTCCACTCTACTCAAAAGCACTAACGTCACCCTGCTGCCTCATCCCCTACAGATGCACTTATATACTGCCTGTTTCCAAGAAGGGTTTGAGATGGCTTATGTTACATTTTAAAACCCAAACCTATATGCCATAGATAGTAAATACCGAAAGCTAATAAAACAAAAAGTAAATGACAAGAGCCCAACAATAAAAGGTGAAAAGTTATAGCAGAAAGCCTTCAAGCTATGGGAAGTTCATGTTACCATTCAACTCTGAGCTTCCTAGGAGCCAAGACCACAAGGGAAAACTGTACCAGGTGACCTACACCACACAGCCATTCACCTGCCAGGTTTCTGTCCCATGAACCCTCCTGGGGCATGCCTTTGAAAGTAGCTTCATGGGAGATACAGCTTCCTGAACGCAGATGGAACCCCATTCTGCAAAGATAATGCCCTATGACAGTCCTTTTCAAACACTTTTTCTAAATAGTGAAACTCCAATTTATACATGAGATGAAAACGGAACTGCCTGGGGCTGGCCTGGAGCCTTACCAAGGAGGGGCTTCCCCTCCCCTTTCTAGATACTTCTGTGGATCCTACTTTTGAAAATCACAGATGGGGCAAGGCTAGCCAGCCGGGTAACGTAATTAGGAGGGGCCGGAGGTAAAACGCCAGTGGTCCTCTCCGTCTGTCATCTGTTTCCCCTTATTTAATAGACACATGCACACTGAGAAACCATTCTCTTCTATTAAAACAACGATGCAGGCATGCTAATACACGCAGTTCACGGGACATTCAGCTTCTGTGCCAGGGAGACGGCCAGGACTGGTGGAGACTGGGGAAAACCAGAAGGCACAGATCCTAGCTTTTCCTGACTGCTGTTGCGTGAGAACACAGACCTCAGCATGGCCACAGTCTCCAGTTCTTCAAGAGAAGCTGGATATCTGGATTTTGATGTAACACCTCCTGATTTGGACAATGTTGACAGCTTCATTCATACTCTTTTTGAAAATTAAGAAGTGGGTAACCCCAAACCAAGCCATCTGTATGTGTGAGCCGTCTGTATGCAACCAGAGGGGTCTCCAGCCTCTTTTATTATTTATTTTTTGAGGTGGAGTCTTGCTCCGTTGCCCAGGCTGGAGTGCAATGGTGTGATCTCGACTCACGGTAACCTCCGCCTCCCGGGTTCAAGTGATTCTCCTGCCTCAGCCTCCTGAGTAGCTGGAACTTCAGGCATGCACAACCATGCACAGCTAATTTTTCTATTTTTAGTAGAGATGGGATTTCACCATGTTGGCCAGGTTGGTCTCGAACTCCTGATCTCAGGTGATATCCACCTGCCTCGGCCTCCCAAAGTGCTGGGATTACAGGTGAGAGCCACTGCACCTGGCCTCCAGCCTCTGTTTTTAATCCCAAGGTGTCTATCACACCTTAGAGCCACCTTGGCCAAACTCTGGAGATGGGCGGCTTTTGAGTCTGAGGTATGTGACTAAGACATGTAAGTCTCAGAGGTGCATCAAAGACGTCCAGTTTTCAATAGACCTCTTTTAGGATACAGCTCTAAGATTTGGAGAGGAGAGCTGCCCGCCCTAACAAAAACCTACACTTATTTATGGTTGCAAAGCGTAATATAAAACCCACTGGGGGTTGATTCAGGAGAAGCAATCCATGCATTTTCCACAGTCTCTGCCGTGAATGAGGACCATGGGGCATGGGCGCCCTGAGCTCGCCTTTCATTAGCAAATTCATTCCGAGGCTGCGGCTCAGGTCTGACGATGCAGTGTTCATATTTTCTCACCACCCATCACGATGCTGGGAAACAGTAAAAAAATCAATCGGCCCTGTGACCTCACACACAAACTGAAGACAGCAAGTGTGCGTGGCCTTATTTCTCCCCGCGCCGGCTCTTTCCTTGGATCTGCCCTTTCACCTCCCAGTGCAGCCTGCCAGGTCCCTGGGGTGAGAGATGGGGGGATGGGAGGTGACTAAGTCTGGGACTTCAGCGGCTGGTGACTCTGGACAGATTGCGGCTTACTAGAAAGATCCACAGGAGACACAGAACTTTCTTGTTTGTGCTTCCGACTCAAGAAGCGGCTCTCGATCCTACCCACCTGGCAAGATGACAGCAATGCCCGAGGGCAGGCAGAGGCTAGGAGCCACTCAGTGAGGGACTACCCTAGGAAAGCCACCTTAGGAAGACAGGGCACAGGGCCCAAACTACCCAGGACTGCTCAAAGAGCGTATGTTGGGGGCTGAGGAAGCAGCATTCAGAATCAAGTCCAACAACAGCACATCCACCACAGGCCATGTGGTCCTTGCCCGGGGCTCCTTTTAGGAATCTACACAAAAACAAAAGCATCTACTGACATGTGGGCAGGGTTCAGATGGCAGTGATGCCACGAGCCTGCAGGACCCTTGGGGGCCTCCAGAAGTTCCCTCCCTCACTGCTAGGACCCTGAAGTTTGGGAAGGCTTCAGGTATTTGCATAGGGACTCCCTTGTCAGTATCTCTTTAATGAGTCTCAAATGATTTACTGTTTCAGTGCACAAAGCTCTATGCTTTGGGGGCAATTAGGGACTTGCCCCCAAATGGTGATTTCTGATTTTCTTCCTGTGCACTGGTGCTGAAGAGGCCTCTTCCTGTCCAGCCCAGGGGGCAGGTCTATGCATCAGGCACCTGGGGAAGGGATGTTCCCAAGGCCTCCCTGGGCCAAGCCCGAGCCGTCACCACGGGCAACCCCCACATCACTGACTGGGCTACACTTCACAACACTTGAAGACTTTTTATTTCTGGTTGCTTTTCAGGGGATAACATGTCCAACATACAAAAATAGCTGGGAACTTGCAGAATCTTTTAGCCTATAGCTCTTTATCCATGGAAAAATCCTGTCGGATTTTAAGCACTATACTTGAAAACCTGCAGAAAAGAAAAAATGGTCTTTCAGTATCTTGCTTTCTCTCTGTGTCATTTCTGTCCTAATTGTGCCCAAAGAAATGTTTTTGCCGTCAGGTGGAGGCATGCCTGTGAGGGCTACCACCCATGGGGAGCACCAAGTCTTATTGTCCCTTTTGCTATCTGGAGGGGCAGGGGCATCTGGGCTGTGCGAATGTGAGGAATGTGTGCATCTCACATAAGCACTCGTCCAGGCTGCAGAGGGTTGGCTGGCACATGGGGGACACTGATCTTGGAATCTCTCACAGTGGCACAACCTTGCTTTGGATTTCTAGAACTGAAGGTCACCAGGGCTGGGCTGGATTCCCAAGGACCGGGTCCCTGCCTCACCCAGCCCCTGCCCTCTTCCACTGGTATTACCATGTGTACATTAGCAAGCAAAGAGTTCCACAACAGTCTCTCAGCCAAGGCACTAGTAAGCTCAGCGGTGGCCATCTGGGCTGCCTCTCTACGGAGGCAGTCAGCAGGGCTGAAACGGCAGCGGGAGGAAGGTGGGTTAGACACCGCCCAGGAGGCTCCCGGGCACAGGCGCTCACTGACCCTGACGGGAGTGAAATCAGGAATGCACCAGGAGCGGGGTGGGTCACTACAGCCCTGCTTGCAAAGGACGGCCCCCCAAAGGATCTGGCTGGCCAAGGAGCACCAGATTAGTTTTTTTCGTTTTTTGAAATGGAGTCTCACTCTGTCACCCAGGCTGGAGTGCAGTGGCACAATCTCAGTTTACCGCAACCTCTGCCTCCTGGGTTCAAGTGATTCTCCTGCCTCAGCCTTCCAAGTAGCTGGGACTGCAGGCGTGTGCCACCATGCTCGACTAATTTTTTTCTATTTTTACTAGAGATGGGTTTCACCATGTTGGCCAAGCTGGTCTTGAACTCCTAACCTCAGGTGGTTCACCTACCCTTGGCCTTCCAAAGTGCTGGGATTACAGGCGTGAGCACACCGCACCCAGCCAGGAGCACGAGATTCTTCCCCAGCAAGTCTCTTATCCCATCAGCTTCGTTTTGACCTTTCAGGCCAGAAGCAGGGAGGCATGTGGTATGTATGCTACACTGACATGTTCGGCCTGCCCCATGTGTTCCAGGAGATGGCAGTGTACAAAGGGGCAAGGGAATTAGTTTTGATTCTCTGCAAAAGGCATGTGCAGGTGACACATACTTAGTTCGCACCCAAGGCAGAGAGCAGGACACCTGTGGTCCCATTCCATTTGCTTGTGTTCGCCAGGACTCTGATTTTGCAAGGTAGGTGGTTAATTTCTGAAGCTGGCCCACCTCACCGAAGCCTCTCCTACCATGTGTTTTAACAGATTGAGGCTAGGCCAGACCGACAGCTGATGACGTCCTATGACACACCATCTACAACAAGAACTGAAGATACTATCTGGAACTATGTGAGTCAGATAGAATCAGGGAAGGTGTGCAGAGCCACAGAAAGGCCACGATGGATATCAGCCCAGAACAAGCTACAAAAGGCCATGGCTGAGGTTGTTAAGTGGACAGGGCTCTGTCAACGTCTGCCTTGGCAGACCTGTGAGACAATGCCAATCAGATGGCTGCACACGAGCCTTCTGTTGTCTGTGGGGGAGAAGCCTTGAGAAGAGCACTTCCTTGGCTCTGGGTCTGTCATTTTCACTCTGGCTACAGGATACAGTGGTGAGGAGAGGGCCGGGGGTCTGGGCACGTGACAGCAGGTGACCTGTTTACCCCACGAGCCTGTGTCCTCTCTAGTAAAAAGCAGAGTGAGAACACCACACCTTACAGGGGTCTTGAGGATTAAAGCATTAAACGCAATTTAAAAGTTCAGGTAGCACTTGCTGTTTTGAGTCCTCGGCTGGAATTTATGGTGCCTGGAACTTGTGCCCAGTGATGTAATAACTGGGATTTTTCTTTTTTTGAGACAGAATCTCACTCTGTTGCTAAGGCTGGAGGGCAGTGGCATGATCCCGGCTCACTGCAGCCTCTTGACCTTGCCAGGCTCAGGCGATCCTCCCACCTCAGCCTCCTGAGTAGCTGGGACTACAGGTATACACCACCACGCCTGGCTAATTTTTCTACTTTTTGTAGAGGTGGGGTTTTACCATGTTGCCGAGGCTAGTCTTGAACTCTTGGTCTCACGTGATCTGCCCGCCTCGGCCTCCCACAGTGCTGGGATTCCAGGTGTGAGCCCCCACGCCCAGCCTGGGATTTTCATACCCCTTTAGACAAAGGGGTACATAGCAAAAGAAATGGCTTAGCTCTTTGGAGAAAAGAACATGACACAAAACAAAAATCTTCTTCACATTAGCCATTATGACGGAAGCTTTTAGGAGTTAATAAAGTGAGACACGAGAGAGCTTTTCTAAAATAACTTAAAATGTCTAGGTTTCAGGGATTTATATGAAAATTGTTTATGAGAAAAAGTTATTCTCATCTAGATTCTTAGAAACCTTATGTTACATTGCATTCAAGACACATGACTATTCTCTTTCCATTTCTTTGATAGAGTTGAATGAGCTTGAACCATATGGAACTGCCAATATTCAACTAATGTGACCTACAGAAACAGCCAATTCATATGGTTCAATGTACCCTAAGTCCACCCCTCTTAGAGATCTCTACTGGAACAATTCATGGAGGATGAGGACAGAGGGAACAGCCAGCAGTGTATTCAAACAAATAAATGGCTTTCCCTAACTCTCCCTTTCTCTTTGCCCGGTCTGCACATGTGTGTGCGGGAGTGTGTGTGTGTACACACCTGTGTGTGTTCCTCTCTCCAGCTACATTCATCCTTTCATTTCCAACATTGGTAGCGTCAACAAAATGCTTGGAAGTAATGTTGGCACTTATGGGGAGGTGTGTGTCTTCTTGATAGAAAACCCACAAAAAGGATACTTATTAGGAACTGAAAAGGCTTCTCCAATGGGCTACGTTTGCTCTCTCCCTTTGTTCCTCCTTACAAATGCTAAGCTAACGTGTCCAACATTAAAAATCACCCTGGCTCTTATGCATTTGTAATTTTGACTTATTTTTTGAGTATTATTAATATTTCATCATAAAAGTATTGATTTCCTTTAACTAAGAGACTTTAAAGTTTGCTGCATTCTTAAGCATGATTTTATTATGTCTTGAGGCCAAATGTTTTTCTCTCATCCCCAAAGGAATCCTTTTCCCTTCCTATATTGTTTGTCAAGAAGACAAAAGGAATTGATTCACAGAATTCTGCATTACAGGCAACTTTTAAGGAACGTATCTAGTATGTATACTTAGAGCAATGTTTCTCAAACACAACTGTATGTTTCATTGTTTAGCCTTTTTAATCTGTTAGAGGTAAAAACCAAAGCACAATATTTATGTTAAAATATGAGACAGTTTCAAAGAAGCAAATCTGGGAAAATTAAGACAACTCCAGACATGACCCTAAAGCTGTCAACTCCTCACAGGTGCTCCAGGGGTTGTTATGAAATCAAAAACCTTAGTTTCTACATTGTCATCCTCTTCCTTCAAGAAAGGCAACAAAAATTGAGAAGGAGGCAAGCTGTGGGGAGGGGGCTGCCTAGAAAAGGCACCATTTCCCTTTCTATGTAAGTCACTGGTGTCAGATGCCAGTTGCAGAGTTGGGGAAGGAAGGCTCAGTTTTACAGAACCCATTCAGGAAGAAGGCGGAGGGTGGTAACTGGCAAACAAACTCAGCGCTCTGACATGTTTAAATATTGAACATCCTTTCTCCTTCCTCTACATTGATTATGAACTTGGACCCGCATCACTATGTGTACTGACTTCATTTCTTCCCAAGAATCCAAGACACAGTGGACAACGCTCAGGGACTGCAGGGTGGGGGTGGAGTGGAGATTTGGGTTTCTTTCTTTCATACCCTCACTGGAGATCCTTTCCAGTCAGGCCCACGGTTTTAGAGCCACGAATTCCTGGAAGCGTCTCAGCCTTTCAGTGACCCCTGGCGCCCGGGGAATGCAGATGATTAGTGCCCCAAATATTGACAGACTGGACTTTCTTCCCTTTTCACACAACGGAGCAGTGTCAGAGGGAGGCTGTAGGAAAGATACTGTCACCAGCTGATGGGCGAGACTGTGGGAACGTCATTAGGACAGGTGCTCTGTTGTTTGGGACCACAGTGGTGCCCTTAGCTTTGACCAGGTGGAAACAATGCTCAGGATGCTGGGTGAATGCTAGAGGAGACCTGGTTAAAAACAAACAAGAAACCCTATCTACAGACACCAGTAATTGATGTCTTTTGTTCAGTTTCTAGATAGCAGAGAGGGGGCTGGTACTGGCCCTGCTCTGACAGGTGTGACCCATCAGATGTCAGTGTCCTGGGCCAGCAGCCAAGCAAATGCAGAGCTTGGACGCCCCCGTCATTCCTCATGAAGATGAACATTTGGGATCAGAAATATAAACCTCAAATCTCTCCAGAAAACAAGGCAGCGCCATTTCTGGGGAAGAGATAAAGCTGGCAGGGTGGACCATCCGTCAGGCCCATGCGGACACCAGCCGCCTTGTGCACAGGAAGATCAGCTAGCAGGGTGAGCTGGTCATGAGCATTCATTTTTCCTGGGCTTTTATCTGTTCAAGTGAAATTGTCCCAAATGACCGGCCTAAGGCTTCCACTTTCTTTTAAAAGATAGCACTGCACTTGAGATCAATGTTTTCCCCTGAAACGCAGGCTAAATTTATCCTTCCGCGCATCCTGCTCTCTGGTTTCTGTGCTAAGCTGGCCCTTGCTGTGCTGAGTTAGGCGTCTGCTGTTTAATGCCAGTTCCTAGCAGGCAGTACACAAGCACCTAGTTCTGTCTTTGTGCTCATCACACACACAAAACCCCCTGGTTCTCTGAGAGATTCCTCTGCTGCCTCTTTCTCTGAAGTTCTGTTAACTAAGCTCTCGCTTCCTTGGTTCCTTACCCATCTCTAGCTCTCAGAACTACCCTAAAAACCCATCAAGTTGGCTCCATTTGAACTGCTCCAGAGAACCCCTTCCCCAGCCAGCCTATGCCCCCGAAAGTGGCTGAGTATTTATTATTTGATTGCCTTTTGCAGTAGTGGGCTGGTGTGGGCTGCCATGGGCTTAACGGACTGAACTAAATCAGAGAACTCACTACTCTCTCCTGCGCTCGCTTGGCAAGCTGCCCTGTGAGTGAAATTGCACTGATTGATTTAATGCCTGAGGCCCAGAGGGCCCAGTATTTCTGAAATCTCTATTCATCTACACAGATGCAAGAGAACATGCCCTAAACAGACATTTTGAGCTATGGTTTCTATTTTGCTATTAACCCATAGACTCTCTCTCTTTTCGGCAGGAATGAGAAATAAAAAAGTGACTTGGTAGAAAGAATGCATGCTGGAGGAGGCACACACATATGTGCTGAGGACTTCAGCTTGGAGCACTGGGCAGGAGCCCAGGTGAATGAAGACAAGGGCCCAGGTGTGGCCAGGTAGGCATCCCCCTGCTCTGCCTTCTGGAAGGCAACCTTCTGGAAGGTGCCACCCAGAGTCTGACAAATGGACAGTCCCTTTGATTCTAAGCAATGGTTTCTAGAGGGGTAATTGGAAATGTAAACCAAGATTTCTGAATAAGGATGTTCGGCACAGGGTGATTCATAATGTAATAGAAACAATATAAGTGGCCAGTGTAAGTGGACTATGTATAATTTGGCATATTCAGACTGTTTCGGGTTTCACTGTGTCCCCTTCAAACTCTTAGGTTGAAGTCCTAACCTCTAGTACCTCAGACTCAGAATGTGACCTGGTTTGGAAATGGGGTCATTTTACCGATGCAATTAGTTAAGATGAGGTCATTTGGTCCTAATCCAATATGATCGTGTCTCCTAAAAAGTGAAAATGTGGATGCAGATTTTCACATGGGTAGAACATCATGTGAAGATGAAGGCAAGACTGGGGTGATGCTTCTATGAGCTAAGAAGTAGTGAAGAGGCCGGGCGCAGTGGCTCACGCCTGTAATCCCAGCACTTTGGGAGGCCGAGGCGGGTGGATCACGAGGTCAAGAGATCGAGACCATCCTGGTCAACATGGTGAAACCCTGTCTCTACTAAAAATACAAAAAATTAGCTGGGCATGGTGGCATGCACCTGTAGTCCAGCTACTTGGGAGGCTGAGGCAGGAGAATTGCTTGAACCCAGGAGGCGGAGGTTGTGGTGAGCCGACATAGTGCCATTGCACTCCAGCCTGGGTAACAAGAGTGAAACTCCGTCTCAAAAAAAAAAAAAGAAGTAGCGAAAATCGCCAGCAAAACACCAGAAGCCAAGGAGGGAGGCCTGAACCAGAGTCCTCCTCACACCCCTAAGAGGAAACCAGTCCTGCCAATACCTTGATTTTGTACTTCTGCCCTCCAGAACTGTGAGATGATCAATTTCTGCTGTTTATGCCACCCAGTTTGTGGGGTTTTGTTATGGCCACCTTAGGAGACTAACGCTCAGACAACGGACTCTTATGCAGCCATCAAGAATGAAGTTTTAGGAAGAGGTTCTGACATCATTCTGACATGATGACGACGTTGTTAAAACAAAACCTCGTGACTCTGCAGTTCTGCTTCTTGTACTACATGTGTACACACAGAGAGATGCCCAAGGATGCCCACTGCAATGCTGTCTGGCCGAAAAAGACTAGGATGACTGAATCACTCAGCCAAAGAAATGCAAGTAGCCAAGCTCTGGAATACTATGCAGCCATGAAAAGGGAATGTGTGAAATCTGTAATTACTAACACAGATTCCTGATTCACAGTGGTGTCTGAAAAGAGCAAGGTGCAGCTGGGTATAGAATTAGCATCTTTTTTAAAAGGAAACCCAAACCTTAAGACAATTACAGATCCATAATTCCTTATCCTAAACCTCTATGGCCAGATATGCCCTGGAATTCAGAATCTTTAGGAGTTAAAAGGCCATGTAGGGCACACATAGATATTATGTTACACTGTCAGCTGGGTCTGGAGCAGCTAAAACCAAACACTGAATTTTTGCAGAAACAAAAACATAAACTCACAATAACTGGCATCGATGACTCTTATAAGCCCGCCCATAAATAGCTGAAGGCAGGTTTTGGTTTTGCCATCATGTGAGTTAGGAAAAGTCTTTTGATTTTCAGAGCTGTCGGGGTTTCAGAACTGCAGAGAAGGGGTTGTGGCTCTGTCCTATCCATCAGCTCTGGGCACATGTATGAAATGCAACTGCACAGAGAAGGGTCTGGAAAAAAAATAAGGCAAATGACGACTGAAGGGTGTCTGAGGAAGGGTGGTAACTGATGGGCTCTTAAGTATCACCTGCAATGCGTCAGTGTTTTTTGAGACACAGTCTTGCTTTGTTGTCCAGGCTGGAGTGAAGTGGCACAATCTTGGCACAATGTAACCTATGACTCCCAGGTTCAAGCCATTCTCGTGCCTCAGCCTCCCAAGTAGCTGAGATTACAGATGGGTGCCACCACGCCAGGCTATTTATATTTTTAGTAGAGATGGGGTTTTGCCATATTGCCCAGGCTGGTCTTGAACTTTTGAGCTCAAGCAATCTGCCCACCTCATCCTCCCAAAGTGCTGGGATTACAGGTGTGAGCCACTGAGGCTGGCCTGATTTTTAACTCATGTATTTCAACTCATGTATTTTTGGGGCATTTTTTTTTTTTAAGGAGAGAAAGAGAAAAAACAGGGAAGACAGAAGTGGAAAGTAAACAGAATATTAACACTGCTTTCTTCTGGGTTGGTAGGATTGTGATTTCTTCTTCCTGTAGCTTCTCAGTTTTCATTTATAATATTCTACGTTCATGTATTAACACACAAAAATTAATATAACGGGTCTGCAGTAACAGCAAAACAGCTGACTGGTTCCATCCATTCCTGCCATTGTCAGCTCATCCCCAGGGCCTCAGTGACCCTGTGGGGTCAAGTCCCATTGCCTGCCTGACTCGCCGCCACCAGTGACTTGTGCTCTGATGGCCCCGCACCTCCCTGGCCGTGAAGTCTGGCCCCTCCCTGGCCTCTGCTAACATAGTGGCCACTTTGATTCACCATCTCTCTTTCTCCCTGTCCTTTATTTTTCTGCCCTCTTCGGCCTTTGATTGCTTTTTGGGAGTTTATCATATTGAACTTTTATCTCTTTCCAGGAAACTCTATTATTTTTTTCTTCCCTTTCACAATTAATAAATAATCATGAGAGCCGTTCTTTGGACAGAAGTACATCCTGCCTCCTACATAGAACTGCTGGAGCTTCTCTTTTGTGGCTCCTCTGGGCCTGAGCTGAAGGGCACATCACCTGTCACATGAGGGAGAGCATTCTGATACATCGCTGTGCTCAGGGGAAAGGTGCCAGCCATAGGCTCATTATTTGAGCAGCTCCTGGTCATATGAGATGGCTGCATTTTCCTGGCCATACAGGGGATCTAGCACTGGCCTAGGAGTCTAAAGGCTGGGTACAGACAGAGAAACAGAGGCACACAATATGAGCTAAGAGGGTGGGCTTTTGAGGGCAGACAGACAAGGGTTCTAACCCCAGCCCTGATGCTGACTGGCTGTGTGATGGAAATTGTAGCCTTGGGCCTCCATTTCCCTGGTATAATGTGGAGGAAACAATCTCTGTGTCATATATCACCGTGAGGATTAAGTGGGAAGAATACGCACAGCCTTGCTTGTCACAGAGTCTGACATGCAGTCATCGCTCAATAAACAGTACCTGTATTGTCAAGGTCTAATGCCTCCAGACCTTCTCCACCAGGAGATGGAGGTTTCCACCATGCAAAAAGGCCATAACTAGCCCTAATTACGTCCAAGACATAACGTGCGGCATTTGGGTTGACATTTTTTGAAGTCACTGGCATGAGGTGAACGTATTTCTAGGCATATCATCTAGCAGCACCAGGAAGTACGTTCCAGAGCAACAAGCAGGTACTGGTCATCTGTTTTCCATCTCAAATCCACAACACAAACTGCTAACTGCACTTCTAATGCTCACAGCAACGATTCTAATTCTTTCTTTCTTTCCCAGAAATCATGATTCTGAGGTCAGACCACAATCAACAGAGATTTCTGGAAAGGTAAGAAATGCAAACTTATCTCATAATTTACAGGAAAGAAAAGGGAACAGGAGGCTATTTTACCAGTAAGAACAGAGTTTTTTTCTTCAAAGTCAAAAAGAAATGGAAAAAAGGCACGTTTTAGGGAAGAGAAAGGGTGCCAGGTGAGTCTGGACTGCATCAAGGTTTCCAAATTATTCCAGAATGTGTTGCGGGTTCCAATTTCTTTTTTTACATTTGGACTGCCTTAAGGAAAATGTTACATAAATTGGACTATTTTATAATCAAAATGGGACACAAATGAGATAATCTGGTCTTTATGTGCTGTCTGATGACAGCTTTGTGACAGTCTGACAAGTTGAGAGCTGTATTTTTAAATACAACAGTTTCACTGAGATATAATTCACCTACTGTACAATGAACCATTTAAAATGTACAATTCACAGGTTTTAAGTATATTCAGAGAGGTGTGGGTCCATCACCACAATCAATTTAGAACATTTTCATCCCCTACCTAAGAAGTTCTGAGTAGAGCTTGTCACAGGAGATTACAAACCCTTTACTCCTAACCCTGCAGAGCAATCTGGAACCTGGACTTCAGAGAACCTCCCCCTCCAGGTTCTGTTGGCCATTCTCTCGCACGTGGCTCAAAATGTTTCATCTTCAATCAGGCCCAAGTCCAACAACTTTCCCTTTCCAAAGAATTTATCATGGAAAAATATCACAGGTCAAATTCCTCCTTTTGTGCTAATGATGGGGGTAGTCAGGACCACTGCAGGGCGTGCTGGGCTGTTATCTACCTGGGATACAGGACTGGGGTCTCAGCTCCCCTTATCTGGCCAGGATGGAAATTGATGACAAAGGGGAATTCTGTGCCTAGCCAAACTGGTGCCAGTTGTCACATGGGCAGCAACATATTCATTCCTTGGGGATCAGGCACCTTATGGACTGAGGCATCAATGCCTCAGGGTACGGCAGCTCCTGACTGGGACACAAGGCTGCTCCGAGGTCCTCCTCTACCTCCTCCTCCCAGGTCATCATCCTTTCCTCAGATAAGCCGTCCCAGGCACCTGGTCCAGGTCAGACCCCTTGACTGCACATTATCCCAGCATCTGATAGTTCACTGACGGCACCAAACATGGTAGGAAGTTCTAGACTATCTAATGTGTCCACAGCGCCCAGGAGCTCGAAACGGATTGATCTGTTTTGCTTGACTGACCTGTGAGTCCCCAGTGAACAATGCTTAGCACATAGAAGAGGGGATTAAAGATTTGTTGGCTCCACCATTCATCCATCCATCCATCCCTCCCTCCCTCCCTCTATATCCATCTGCCCATCCATCCATCCCTGTACATCTAGCAATCTATCCACCCACCAGCCACCTACCCATTTACTCATCTGTGAATCTATCTATCTATCCAGCCTTCTATCCATCCCTTTACACCAATCAATCCACCCATCCATCCACCCATCCCTTTCTACCTATCCATCAATCCCTCTACATCCATCCATTCCCTCTCCCTCACTCTACATCCATCCCTCTACACCCATCCATCCTTCTACACCCATCCATCCCTCTACACTCATTCATCCCTCTAATATCCATCCATCCATCCATCCATCCATCCAATACTTACCAAGCACTACCTATATGTCTGGTATAGCCCAGGACTTGGAAATTCAGCAGTCATTAAAACATAGTGCCTGTTTTCCTGGAGTTTACAGTTTGATAATGGGATGGAACAGGGCAGGGGCAGTCAAAGAACAGAAAATGTTAGGATGGGCTGAGTGCTCTGTAGGAATGAGCAGGGTAGGGACCCCTGGAGTGCTGGGAGTGGGGACAGGGTTGCTATTACATAGGATGTCTTGGAAGACCTTCTGAGACGGTGAGGTCTGGAGAATGACCTAAAGGGAGTGAGGACAGAGCCACATGGGTACCCAGGGCGACTTCTCCAAATAGAGGCCACCCAGGTCAGGGCCCCCCAGTAGGAGCATACCTAGCAAGGTCAAGGCTCAGGGGAGTCCCTTTAGGCTGCCTTGGAGTAGGCCAAGGGGACCATGGGGGGAGGTGAGGTTAGTCACAGAAGTGTAGAGGGACCAAACCGTATGAAAACTTGGGCTACTATGAGGACTTTGGCTTCCATCTGAGTGATGGGAGCCAATGAAGAATTTAAGTAGATACTTGACCCAACTCACACCCTGAAAGGCTCTTTCCAGCTATGGAGCTAAGACAGACCACAGAGGGCAAGGAGAGCAGCAGTGGGGCTGACTTTAAAGCCATTGGCCCAGGCTTGGCCAAGGTCAGGAGTCAGCAGACAATGCCCTGCAGGCCAAATCCAGCCACCTGCTGTCTTGCCAGTGGAGACTGATGGGGCATAGCCCCACCCACTCGGTGACATATCCTCTATGGCTGCTTTGGCTGCAATGGGAAGGCCTTGTTGTGACAGAGACCATATGGCCCTAAAAGCCTTACTCTCTGCTGCTTAAAGAAGTTACCCAACCCCTTGCCCAGGAGACAGGTGTGGTGGGAAGAGGTCCTTGTCGTAACTGTATCTCCCAGGTAGACCTGACAGGCTTGGGGAGGGACTGGATGAAGGAGTGGGAGAGGCTGCAGATGATCTGGTTTTGGCCCGGGACTAATGGGTGGCTCCAGCTGTGTGACTCAAAGATGGGTTACTGGCTGCCTCTTTTTTCCAGCTAAGTGTGGGTCATCGGGTCCCATGGGTAGCCTACCCTAAGGCCAGCCCCGTGAGTGACTGTTTTCCTGCTGTGTGGTTGGAGCAGCGTAGGAGCTTAGCTCTCTGCTTGAAGTCCATCAGCTGTTCCCTGCCCCCTCCAACCAAGTCCAGGACAGGTAGCTGGGAACAGGGGCCATTCCTATGTGGCTTCATCTCCTGCTGCCCTCCATCCTCAGGCTGCCTGCAGGACCCGTGTGCACATGTTGGTTTTCACAGTCCACTCATTCCCCCTGCCAGGATGCACCACGTGGAACCCAGCCCATCCTTTAAGACCTCTTTCCAGAGTCTTCCCTGCCCTAGGTCTGGTACAAAGGTGAGTTAACCCCAGGACACCGTGAACTCTGTGAGGACAGAACCATCGAGAACCCCCCTTTTTCCCAGTTCTTAGCACAGCCATGTACAAAGTGAGTTTCCAGAAGGCATGACAAGCTTTGTGGAATTGGCCTCTCCTGAAACTGGGCCCAGGGCATGAAATGTCACACTCCTATACCCAGAATCCCTCCTCCCCTAAGCATGCTAGAGCTGCTGCTCTACGAAAAGAGTATCACCAATGGCCCTCTCTTCACTCTGACTTAACTGAGTTAGGCCTGGACAGGACGGAGAATGAACAAGTCTGTCTGCCTGGAGGAGCAAGGAGCTCACTCGAGGGCTATGCTGAGCTGAGCAGGCCTCATCACCCCTGGCAACAGGAGACCGAGGCCGTTCTCAAGCCTGAGGCTGCCAGGACGCCCCTGGAGGATGGATGATCACTCAGCTTCCTGCTCCCCTGGGATAGCATGATTTGCTCATTTGGGCGCGGTTCCCTACCAAGTTTCAGAGATGGATTCATTCTAAAGTGGACGACATAGCTTGGGAGTTGACCAGCTTAGTAGTTTTCTGAGAAAGTGCCGAGGGACAGGGCTAGGAGGTACTCTCAAGGTGAGATTCTGGGTTTGCAGATTTAAGGTCAATGGCTTAGAATTATCCTCCAATGGGCTTGATAGTGACAGGGTTCTGATCCTTCTGGCAGGCCTCTGAGCCTCATCAGTAACAACACAGACAGGGAATAAGAATAAAAAATGAGCACACAGAGCAGGAGGCCGGGCTCAGGCCAAGCCAGGATAATATACTGGCTTTGCTGTGCACTGACTGTGCAACTCCAGGTAAGTTACTTAACCACTCAGAGCCTCAGAAAACCTCAACTGCAAAATGAACTTATGTCTATCTTTCCCCAGGGACATTCTGACAATGATTTAATGAATGCATGGAAGGTGCTTGTAACAGCTTCAAGTGCAGAAGGTGTCACATCGATGCGGAGCCAGGCAGGGGAGCCTACCCTGCCCTCACACTGGGCCCTGGCCCTTCCTCACCAGTGCCCCTGCACATGCTGTTCCCTATCCTGTCTGCTCCAAGAACACTCCCATGATCTGCTGGACTACAGACGCAGCCGATAGCAGTAGCTTCACTTAAGCCCTTTGTTTTAGGTTAAATGAAAGTTGCCAGGTAGAGGTTGCTAGGGGGAGGGTGCTAAGGGAAACTCCTATAGAAGTGGCATGCTTTTTACAAGCAGCTGTGGTTTTCCTGTCCAGCCTGCTATCACTGGACTGTACCTGTATGTTAAGTCCTTGATGAACCCTATGTCTCATTCGCTGGCTCCAGGTCTCTTCTTCAGTCTCTGGAACCTAGTGCCATCCCTACTGAGGTCAACTGAGGACTGGCATAACATCTGCCCACTCACCTGCTCAGAGAAGCCTTCCCCATCCCCACTGGACTAGGTAGGCTCTCGGTTATAAATGCATTAGTCATGTGTGTGATTACCTGAATGCTGCCTGTCACTCTCACAAGACTGCAAGCTCACCAGGTCACCAACCCCAAGCACAGGGCCTGGCACACAGTAGGTGCTCAATAAATGTTTACTAGATAGGATGGGCACAGTGGGTCACACCTGTAATCCCAGAACTCTGGGAGGCCGATGCAGGCATCTCACTTGTAGTCAGGAGTTCTAGACCTCCTGGCCAACATGGTAAACCCTGTCTCTACCAAAAATTACCTGGGCGTGGAGGCAGGCTCCAGCAATCCCAGCTACTTGGAAGGCTGAGGCAGGAGAATCACTTGAGCCCGGGATGCAGAGGTTGCAGTGAGCTGAGATTGTACCACTGCACTCCAGCCTGGGCAACAGAGCGAGACTCTGTCTCAAAAAAAAAAAAAAGTTTATTGGAAAAAGAAATGAAGGAAAAGACAAGTGCCACTGCTTTCCTCAGAAGCCCACTTCTGTAGATCCATGAAGACAATAAAAGAAGTCCCCAAACTCACATCACTGAAAGGCGTAACCACACTCTTGGCCAACCCCAGAAACTTCCAGAGAGATTCCAAATTTGCTTCTGACCAGCAGACCTTAAATCTCCACTGCAGGGGCTCCTGTGCCTGGGCTGCACCAGTGTGTACCACTGCAGGTCAGCACCTTATTATGATTTTTAAAAAAGAGTTCTAGCTGAGAGCCAGCCGGGGCCGTGAAAAGCAGGAGAAAAAGATGTTGACACATCACACCTATCAGGCAAATGCTGCTTGGCTCATGAAGCTTAGACAGCTGCTTAGTGCCATTGGCCAAGCATAGGCATCTCCAGGCCTGCTTGATCACCTGCTTGACCCCACGCATATGGGGCTGCAGGTAGGATCACAGGGTCCCCACCTTCCAACTATAGCTCCCCCAGGGCAAGGCTAAGAATTCTGTCAGGTACCCGGGCCCTGAGGAGGATCCCTGGACACTGGACTGAGCAGACTGTGAGGGTCAGATGGCCTAGCAGTGGGTTTCAGCAACAACACCTACCACTGTGTGACTTCGGCCAAGTTACCTCACCTCTCTGGGCCTCAGCCTCCTCCCCTGGTAAGTAGGGAGAGTAACCACACCTTCTTCTCTGCTTGCTGTGAACCTGGGCTGTGGAGATACTTAGCCCAGTGTTGGCAGCTTGGCGAGTCTCACAGAATGCTCTGTCAAATGTCCCCAGTGCCCGACTCATTTATATGTTTCAACCTCAGGACAGTGTAGGGACCAAGTGCAAAGCACACTACTGCTTCCTGCAGTGTGACCTGCGCTGGTCACCTCACCTCTCAAGCCTCTCCCATCTCACCACCCTCTGCAGTTACTAAGATCACAAATGGGAAATACTTTGCCAGTCCCAAGGTGCTACATGATGTGAACAGGCAGTGCCTTCCTTAGGAGCAGATCTGTTATAACCAGGCATGCTGTCTCCACCCCCATCACTGACTGCACAGGCCAAGGGCATCTCCCACACCCTCCCTCACTCAGCTGCCCTGGCTTCTGGGGGGACCTCAATGGCCCCTCACAGCTGTCTCCAATCCACTTCCCACTCAGAATGTGCAAGGAGCTTAGACAGACATGCATCAGGTCCAGCCACTTCCCTGCTTCAGGGCCCTGAGGCCATCCAGAGCATGCAGAATGAAATTCACATGCCTCTTGCACCCCTCCAGATTCCCACGGTCCCCCATGACCCAGTGCCCCCCACACCCCGTGCTCTGGCTGCATGAACCCTCTGGGTGACTTGCCCTGTTGGTGCCCCCACCACTTCAGTTATCCCCTGGCCCCACGGTCATCCTTTTCCATGTCTACCTCCTCTGTGTGAGCTGCCTTCTGCATGAGGGCCTAAGGAGGCACTTGGTGTGCACTTGCTGGAAGAAGGAACTGTGCCAGAGATGGCACCTTCCATGGTGACTCCAACAGAGCAGGTGCTCAGAGGTCTGCCTGCCTGGTGCTGTCCATACGGCTGGAAGAGCCTAAGAGCACTGGATAGAATACTTGGGAGGACCCTGTGGAACAGCCTGGAGGAACAGGGCCAGCTGCCCTACAAGGGGCTCCAGTCAGGGCCATGAGGCTGGGAGTGCTGGCCTGCCACCCCGAGCTTGCGACCCCGGGGAGACAGCTCTATCCCTCTGATCCCCAGCTCCCTCCTCCTCAACAGCAGTGGGCGTTATGACCCTATGATAACGTGAAGCACGCATGAGTAAAATGCTGGCTCAGCTAAGCTCCCACCCTGTGAGGCAGGTCCTATCATCAGCCCCATTTCAAAGAAGTGGACACGGAGGCTCAGGAGCTTCACAGAACTTCCTGACATCACACAGCTGTCTAGAAGCAGGTGTGGATTTGAACCTGGGGGGTCTAGCTCCAGGGCGACTGGCCCTAGCCTCCTGATGGCAACGGCTCCCTTGGCAGGGCCTTGGCACAGTTTAAACAGCACAATGGCTTATACCTAGGCACAGAGGGTGCTCTGATGATGGTGGCATTCAAGCTGCTCAAGTCCAGCAGCTTGAGCAAATCTTTCAGGTACTTCGCATTGGATCAGCACCAAGGGCAACTCTGGGGCTGGAGGTAGAGTAAGAAGGTGGAGAGAGGGCAGGATGGGCAAGCCACGGCCTCCACCAGGCCAAGCACTGCTTCAAGACGCTAGACCACTGTGCTGGGCCTGTGGACATTTCCCTTGGGCTTCAGCCTGGAAATCTGGCAAAAAAAAAAGCATGTTTTTTCCCAAAATGCCCGAGACTTTGTAAATGTCAACTATTTCAGAGCATTTTCCGGGTTACTGAGAAGTGTGGTGGGGGTTTTTGGGGTAGGCTCATTCCAGCCACACTGACTTTTCCTGCCAGCCGGCTGTCCCTGAGTTTCAACAGGACATCCGTGAGACAGCAGGCTGGAGTGTGCCTGGAACTCAGCACCAGAGACACAGTTGTGGGCTGGTGAGGTCATCGTGCTCAGAAAGCCACAACAAAGGGGCATGTAGGTTACCCTAGAAACTCTGCAGAGCCTTCAAATGGACTTAGCAGGAAAAGAAAGAACAAAGGACGGGAGACAACTTTTGTTCTCAGGAAGCTGGTAGAAGAGTTAGAAGCAGCAGGCGCTCTCCAGGGACGAACTTTGACACTCTGGGCAGGGGACTTTGCTTTCTGACTCTTGCTTGCCCCAGCTGTAAAAGCAGGAGTAATAACTCTAAAGTATTTACATACTTATCTCCTTATTTTGTGTAAACCACCTAACCCAGTGCTTGGCACATAGTTGGCATTCGATAAACAGGACTGTTATCCTGGGGCCCTAAAAAAGACTTCTAGGCTAGAAGTAGACTGTATATGCCATGAGCCTGAATGTTTACCAACTAGCAAATATTTTCAGAGGAGTCACTGCACGTGGTAGTCCAAACTTCGTAGTTCACACAGTTGAAGCATCTGCTCCCCAAATCATGCTGTGAATTTCTCACACTCAACATGGAAACTGAGGAGGCGACTCTTGAGGACTAAGCTCACAGCAGGGAGTGATGGAGACAGTAAAACAATCTAGCAGCCGGGTTGATGGGTTTTAGAATGTGCTTTTGTGATGACTCTGAGGCTTCAGGAAGCAGGCTGTTTAAGTGTGAAGAGATGTTGCAAAACAGCCATTCCCATCACACTGGGATAATACTGACTTTTGGCCCTTTGGGAATTTGAGATGTTAAATGAAAATAATACTGTGTGTTTTTGGAAAAAAGCACATTTATACTAAATGCCGTGGCTGGACCGCTGCAAATAAAGAAAACTTTATTTTAGTCATGGGATTCTGGATATAGAGAGAAATGAAGTGTAGAAAGCTGTAACCTCAGCAGAGGTGCCAGGAGGTGGGAACAGAACCCACTGGTGTCTTCATCGTGTCAAGCCTGGAGGCTCTGTCTGAGATGACAAGCCAAGCTATGAGTGGGCCAACCCCTGGAGACCCCCACCAGTTCCTGGGGACCTTTCCAATCACCACAACTCCTGAAGGCCTCCTGGACAGAACAAGACCGACAAGTCACAAGAACTGTTGAGTCAGAAGTTGGAATCATGGAGATGCCCTTGCTAGCTAAATGCACAGAGAACATTAGAGGAGAGAAACCAAGGCTCCTTAAGATTTTGCCTTAAACTAGCTCTGTGGCTTCTCACTCCCCCAGTCAAAGAGGTCAGCAAATCCCGTTAGTTTCACAGCCTATTCCTGGATTCACTTCATGATTATTTACCCTGGGGAAACCCTTGCTCAAGGGCACTTGGAGGTACCTATTATTGGTTTAGGGATGAAAAACTGGCCACCACCTAAACATCAGGAGGGGACTGGCTTAATTAACAGTGGTTTGACCAGATGATTGCAGCAGTCAGAAACAAATGAGGGTGCACCTACAAACTAAAATGAAAAGCACTCCAGGATATGCTGTTGAGTGAAAGCAGTGGTCATTTAGGTTTTTTTTAAACAAGCAATATAATCCTATACTATAAGTACAGTGGCAAATGCCCAGAGAGCGGTAAGGCAGGCTGCACAGCAGCCTGTGGGGCTTTTCTCATTTGCCCATCAGCATTAGCATCACCTGACGCACAGCTGTGAGGGTGCAGTGACGGGGTCTGCGTCTCATGGCCCCCCCACTCCACCCTTCTCCCCTGCCTTTCCCAACTCCAATTAAAACCCAAGTCCAGGCTGGGCGTGGTGACTCACACCTGTAATCCCAGCACTACGGGAGGCCGAGGTGGGTGGATCACAAGGTCAGGAGATTGAGACCATCCTGCCAACATGGTGAAACCCTGTCTCTACTAAAAATACAAAAATTAACTGGGTGTGGTGGTACGTGCCTGTAGTCACCGCTATTTGGGAGGCTGAGGCAGGAGAAGCATTTGAAACGAGGAGGGCGAGGTTACAGTGAGCTGAGATCGTGCCACTGCACTCCAGCCTGGTGACAGAGCGAGACTCTGTCACAACAACAACAACAAAAAACCCAAGTCCATTTCACCACCCATGTCCCCCTGCTCTGTCTTAGAACATTCAATGGCTTCCTGCTGCTTCCAGGATAAAATTTGAACCCTGCAGCAAGCTCACAAAGCGCTCTGCCGTCGGGCCCTGCTGAGCTTCTCAGATCTCTGTTCACCCCTTCCCTGCAGCTACACCTTTGCACGTGCCCTGCCAGAAGTGTCGCAGAGCCTCACCCACTGGCAAGACTTGTCATAGTCCCTCTCCCTAACCCCAGGCTTCTCTGTAAGCACTGTGCAGTGTTTATTTGATTCACCAAGGGCCTCAGTAAACGCTTGTTCAACCAACCTTCCTTTTCCTGACCCTCGTCAACATGTGTGTCATGCCACTTCCTTGGAATTGTAAAAGTTCCTTTTAAAAATGCCAATTCTTTCCCCACCCCAATTCTTTTCCACCAGGCGGTCCCATACCCTGGCCCTCAGCAGCTACTGTGCTTTGAAGAGGCCATCGGAGGCATGAAGGAAAGGGACATGTGGAAAACCTAATGAATTCCGCCTTTCTCTGAGGCACCATTATTATTATTACTGCATCTCTGCCTTTTGATCAGTTGGTTTTTCCCATTCTTAGTGGGTCCTCATGAATTAACTAACTCTCCTTCCCACCAATTGTGCACTTGGCAATACTGCTTATTTCACTTTTTTTTTTTTTAGGTGGAGTCTCACTCTGTTGCCCAGGCTGGAGTATAGTGGCACAATGTTGGCTCACTGCAACCTCTGCCTCTGGGTTCAAGTGATACTCCTGCCTCAGCCTCCTGAGTAGCTGGGACTACAGGCATGCACCATCATGCCCGACTACTTTTTGTATCTTTAGTAGAGATGGGGTTTCACCACGTTGGCCAGGCTGGTCTCGAACTCCCGACCTCAGGTGATCCACCCACCTCAGCTTCACAAAGTGTTGGGATTACAGGAGCGTCACCATGCTTGGCTGGCATTAACATTTTCTTGGATCCCAAAGGCATTCCAATTCTTGGAAACTGGGAAAGTGGTTTCAAACCTTGTTCCAAGGTACTGTCTTTGAGCTAGTCAGGGATAATTCAAGGCTAAAAATCAAATCAAGGTGGACTTTTATCAATTCACATATAGAATTAAGGACTATGAAATTTTCATTTCTGAGTTTTCTGCCATAAAGGGGCCTTCAAACCTTGACATCTGCTATCACTTGTCTGCTAATGAGAACTTGCGGTTGATAAAACAAATGATTCAGAAGGGAAAAACAAATATCAACAGAAAAAGGCTTAGGATGTTTCCTTGGGTGATTTCAAGGACTTTTCCTTTAGATACCAAGACTTGAGACACAGATGCAAGTCATGTTCTCTGATGACTTCTGTGCTCTTGGTTCACATGATGGAGAATACAGCAAGAGTTGGTGAGGTTCCCAAAGCACACCTGATTTTCAGGTGTTCTGCCTCTGAATACGCTTTAGAAAGGAGGGCATGGTGGTTCAAGGAGTATAAAGCGGGGAGCCCTGGCTGACCACTTGGGAACTGGGTGACACTGGGCACTGAGGAATGACACTGGCTTCCCAGAGCTGTTGTGAGGTGCTCCATGGGGACTGCCTGGCTCAGGTGGGCGCAGTGTCATTGATGGCAGTCAGCACCCCAGGGGACAGGATGTGTGCTGGGCTGGAGGCCTCGGGGATGGATCTGTGCTCTTCTCTTGCCCTGGCTCAGCCACTGCGAGCTGTAGGGCCTCAGGCAAAACACACAACCTCTTCTGTGTGAGGAGGAAAATTCTGCCTGCTCCATTACACCCCAGTGTTTTAACAACGTCCAGGGAAAGCCTTTGTGAAAAGAGCAACTCTGTGCCACTGCAGCATCTTTGTTACTGACAGCAGAAGGGGCTACTGCACTCGTAATTTTGTTTGTGCAAACTGATTTAATGTGTTAAAAAGGAACCTATTTTCTCGGGTCCCAAGGCTCAGCAATAACAATAACAACAACAGCAACAAAATGCCAAGAGCAGCTAACCTCTGCTGCATGTTTTACATGGGTTAGGCATTGTTCTGGGCACTCAGGTGAATGAACTCATTTTATGTCACAAGAGCCTAATGAGGTATGTGCCATTTTCATCCCATCTTTGTTTTTCGGTTGTGGTACACATAACCAAACCTACCATCTGAACCATTTTTAAGAGTACAGTTCAGTTGTTAAGTCCACTCACATTGTTGAACATCACCCATTTCTTACATGAGTAAACTGAGATCCAATGAGGTAAACTAAATGGGTCAAGGCTACCTAACAAGTTTCACGAGGATGGGGAAGGCTGGGACTTGGGCCCACACTCTCTGGCTTGTGCTGGGTTCTTTCATTCTGCTGCTTCTCACCTGGGCAAATACTCTACTGCTGGAAAAAGAAACTCCACTGTGAATGAACAGAAAAAACAATGAAAAAAAAGGACG
The DNA here is from genome assembly GCF_030222135.1 of Aotus nancymaae. Taxonomy (NCBI): domain Eukaryota; kingdom Metazoa; phylum Chordata; class Mammalia; order Primates; family Aotidae; genus Aotus; species Aotus nancymaae. Next base: position 15,386,914 of record NW_026988463.1, read on the forward strand.
CTGGAACTGATCATGGACACCCCAGTGTGGCAAGATTTGGTGAGTTCGATCTTTTGTGTTTTCCCGTCTTTTCTGACTGTTCTGTGCTAAATGTGCTTGACTTATACTAAGAGGCTGGGAGATGAGGCTGGAGAGCTCTATCCTGCGTATGGGGCCAGGCCCGTGTCAGTAAGCACACAGGGTGTGTGGCCAAGCCACTTGCTTTGCCACTGCCACTGGCATACACCTGCCTGTGCTGTGCTGCTGGCGAGGCTGCCCTGCTGTGGGCCTACCTGAGCCTACAGAACATTCTAGGGAGCGGCCCAGGTCAAATCGCAGATTGGATATGGGGTTTTGTTCTCTCCCCACACCTCCTGCACAGGCTTCTCTCTTAGCAAGCAGGAAGTGTTCCCTGCCATCTGACACACTCTTATGACCAGAAGGCTCCTGGGCATACAGTTGCTTTGGCAGTCTGAGCTAGGTGATGACCCAGAAGAGTGAAGCAACACTCAGTTCTTTGGAACTCTCTTCTTTCCCTCCCTCCACCTCCCAGAAAAGTGTCTGGGCAAGACAGCTGGCCCTGCCTGCTGTGTCCATATTTAGCAAGAGAGGGCTCCCCATAGCAAGCGCTACTGTGTCTACTGGGAAAGTGTCTTTGGGGGGCATGTTGTGTGTGGGGAGAGAACTTGCAGGCCCAGATCCAAAAACATGGTTCCTTCCCTGGCTGTGAGCACCCAACTCCAGATTCCCTGAGGCTCTCTCTCTTCACAGCTGCTCTGGAGCCCTGAAAGAGGCTTGGCAAACAGGAGACCCCTTAGACTCAGCTCAGGGCTGATGTTTTAGTGGGATCTGTTCCCCACACCCCCGCCTCACCACTTGAAGGCTGATCTCTTAGAGACAATTGCCAGAAAGCTTTGAAAGGGGCTCAAATCCTGCTGCTTTTGTTCAGGCAGGATTTTGAAGTCGTTTTTCTGCTTTTTGTTCATGCATACCAGGGACAAACTTGCAGAGGCGAGCCCTGCACTGCTAGCCTGGTTTGGAAGTGGTGGTCTCAGAACAGAGTATTTTTCTGAATTGCTGCTTTGCAGTACACTGGAATTGGGTCTTGGGGAGTGAGGACGTGGGTCTATGCTAGGGTGGATTATGGAAGAGGGGAGTGGGGCATTCTGTCTGGACCAGGGGCATCCCTTGAGGCCCCTCTCTAAGGAGGGCCTATCCTCCTGATCTCCGACACTCTAACCCAGGCAGAGCTGCCACATGAAATAGCACAGTCATTACAGGTTGAGCAATCCAAATCTGAATATCCAAAATCCAAAACTTTTTGACTGCCAACATCACACTCAAAGGAACTGCCCATGGGAGCACTCATGGTCCTTCTGAGACCTATTGGGAAGCTCAGATAAGAATAATGCATAAAGTGCTTAGCCGCTCAATTCAGATTTTTAGATTAGTGAAGCTGAATCAGTAAGTATAATGCAAATATTCCAAAAGCCCCCCAAATCCAAAATTCAAATGACTCATGGTCCCAAGCATCTTGGATAAGGACTATTCAACCTGCACCAGTGCCAGCCTTGAAGCAAATGGGATTTAGAGGTGGGAAGTGGAGACGCGGATCTTAGCCTGTCTCGTGTGAGCTCTGCAGTCTCGGTCTGAGCCTCAGTTTCCTATCTGTGAGGCAGGGCAAGTGATATCAGCTTCCAGGATGGTTGGGAGGATAGAATTCATGCATATAAAGTGCCGACATGGTTAATTCTTCCAAACTATAGCTCACACTTTCAGAAACAGATATGAATTTTTCTGTCTAAAATATGCTTAGAATTGGAGCTGAGGACGTAATTTTGCCTGATAACAGTGAGGCCTCATGCAGCTGCTGTTAGGTCTTTATTTCTAAAAAAAAAAAAAAAATCAGAAAAAGGGAATTCACGTCAGCTGTGAATTTAAAAGTTGGTTCAACATGGTGGTGGGACTCAAGGTCTGACGCTGTGGGGAGGGTATTTGGTGTGACCTTGGGCAGGCTGCTTTCTGACCTGCAGAAAGGGAAAATGGTAACACCTTCCTTCTGAGTGCTGTTGGGAAGCTTAAATAAGAATAATGCATAAAGTGCTTAGCTCAATAAATTCTGCTTTAAAGTTCCTGTAACTCATGAACCCGCCTGAGAGACCCACCTGCCTGAGTCTCTAAGCAGTGAGCTGAAAGCTGGGAAAGGGTTAATGCCTGGCTAGAGAAGCTGGAGGAAGCCCCAGGTCCTCCTTGCCGGTGTGACTCCAGAAAGGTTATTTTTTGCCTTGGGGAGCTGCAAGGAGAGAATTGGCTCCAGTTTTATAATCAGAAACAAGAAAAGTAACAGGCCTAAAAAATTAGTTTCTGGGAAAGGCCACCATGAGATGACATTAGCACCTAGAACATTATCCTCAGGGGAGAAGTCTGAACTGATGTCTATGAATGAAACATTGATTTTCTTTTTTCCTTTCTGGATGGTGGTCGGAGGCTTCGCGGTCAACTCAGCTGGCTCATAGCACACTATCATCTCTGCATTCTTCCTAAGTTACTCAGCTGCCAAGGGCTGCCTTTGGAACCAGTGAGGCTTTCCCACAGAACTATTAAAGTGCTTTGTGTCATGTAACTGACCTTGTCAGCGCCATTGTTAAAGATAACACCTGTGAAAAGCAAGGCATGGCCCAGGTACTCAGGAAAGTTAAATGTCTTTTTTTTTGAGATGGAGGTTCACTCTGTTGCCCCGGTATTGAGATTGTGCAATGGCACGATCTCAGCTCACTGCAACTTCCACCTCCCGGGTTCCAGTGATTCTCCTGCCTCAGTCTCCCAAGTGGCTGGGACTACAGGTGCCTGCCACCACGCCTGGCTGATTTTTGTACTTCTAGTAGAGATGAGCTTTCGCCTTACTGGTCAGGCTGGTGTCAAACTCCTGACCTCAAAGTCAGGTAATACAGAGGTATTAAATGTCTACCACAAGACAGCTGGAGCCCAAAGCCCAGTAGGAAGCTGGGAAAGGAAGTGAGTAAAGCCCAGCTTAGTGCTACGCAATGAAGTCCAACTTGCCAGCTCACACCCAAGCCCCCACCAGTTGGCACTGGGTACCAGACCTGAGTAAGACAGAAATGCCCCAGCCTTAGGGTTTTACAGTCTGCTGGGAAAACAGGACTGAACAATTCATCCAGCCCCGTCCTCTGTCCCCCAGCCTCCCATCCACCAATCCATCCGTCCACCCAGACATCAGTATCTACTGAGCAACTACTTCATAGGCACCAATCAGTACTGTCAAGGACAAGACAAACGAGGTCCCCGCAACCCTGTACCCACCCCTTGGCCAAGTGCCTTCCATTCTAGTACAGGAGAGTGGCAGCGAACAAGAAATACAAGAAGCAATTTCAGCTAAAGCTAAGGACTATGAAGACCATGGAAAACGGTCTGGCAACTCCTCAGAAAGTTAGATTATCACATGACCTACTTTCTACTCCTAGGTCTATACCAGAAAGAACTGAAAACAGGTGTTCAAACAAAAGCTTATGCACAAATGTTCACAGCAGCACCCTTCACAATAGCCAAAAGGCAGGCACAGCTCAGATGTGCACTGATGGATGAATGGGGAAACAAAACAAGGTCTATCCCTATAATGCATATTATTCAGCTAAAAGAAGGATAGATGCACCTTGAAAACATGACGCAAACTGAAAGAAGCCAGGCATGAAAGGCCACGGATTGTTTGACTTATATGAAATATCCAGACTAGGGAAATCTACAGAGAGAGAGAGAGAGCAGATTTGTGGGTGCCAGGGGCTGTGGGGAGGGAGGATAGGGGATGACTGCTTAATGGCTATGGAGTTTTCTTTTGCGGGGATGGAAATGTTTTGGAACTAGAGGAGGGAATGATGGCACAGTATTGTGAAGGTGCTAAATGCCACTGGATTGTTCACTTTCAAACGGTTAGTTTTATGTTAAGTAAATTTCACCTCAATTAAAAAAAAAACAAAACCCAGCTGCCATGCAGAGAACTGGCGTGGCCTGGGCACTCAGGGAGGGCCCCTTTTTGAGGTATCGTAGCAGAGCCCTGAATGCTGAGAAGGAAGCAGTCATGCAGAGGTCTCCAGGTGGAGGGAAGCATGAAGACAGAGGCCCTGAGATGGGACATGCTTGGCCCTGGTGGGCACAGATAGCCAGCCAGTGAGGCTGAAGGGCTGGGTCATCTGCAGAGAGCTGAGGGGAGCGAGGGCTGGGAGTTGATCCCAGAAGGGGGCAGGGGCCAGACTGCATGGGACCATGAGCCACAGAGAGGGGCTGGTGACAGGAGGGACTGGCAGGTTTTAAGCAGGAGAGAGAGCAGCAGAAGATGCAGAGCAGTCCCTGTCCTGGAGTTAACAGACTAGTGGGGAGCAGGTGATGGTAAATCAGGCGGAGACAGGTCACTTTTTTGTCACATCACTAAGCCCTCATCTGCAAGGGCCAGGAGATGTCAACCTGCCTGGCTGCTCTTCTGGGTTGTGTTTTCTGCCAGCCCTTCCCACACCCCCGACCCAGCAGGGGAACACCTGTAAGCAGCTCCAGTTCCCTGTGGCCTCCTGAAGCAGCCTCTGGGCCAGAAGGAGCCCAGGAGTGAGAAGCAAAGCTGCTCTGGGAAGCCACAGCCCCTGATACCCCTGAGTCATTTCTGGGGAACAGCCTCTACTCTGGGGTCTGCTGGTCCACTTGGAGTTTATGGAAAGGGTGGCCTTACAGCAAGTTTTGGACACCCTGCCCATCGGGGCAGTCTATCTATCTCTAGAAGCAGCTGTTACGATGGGCCAGGTCCACGAGGCACTAGCCACAGCAGCGTGGCGCCTTGAAGCCACAGGGAGCTCAGGCCAGAGTCTAGACCTGGCCATGCCTGGCCACCCCCACATACCAGCCACCACTGACCCCCCTCCTTAGCCAGGCCCATGCACAATCCTGTGTGAAGCTGAACATTCTGTGAGGGTGAGAGCCATCAACATAAAATTGGCCAATAAATAGAATTTGCGATCTTTTTTCTAAGTTAAATGGAAGAAGAAAAATACACCAAAGTGGCTAGTCACCTATTAGCCCTGATTTATACACTACTTTAATATCTCCTCCAAGGAAATGAAAGGCATATTTTCATCAAATATAATCGTTTATAGCTTCTAAAGGGGAGACAAACTGCTCTATGACAATTACCTGGGCCCGCAGATAAAATCGGAAAATGTATCCTAATAAAACATACTTGTCTGGCAGCCACCCCGGGGCATGCAGCCAGGGTTGTTTTCTTCCTTGTGAATTATTCCCCAGGCAGAAGGAAGGACTCCACACGGTGTGGCCTATGGGGAGGGACACCACTGTGGAGGGTGGGAAGGCATCATGCCCCAGCACCCACAGGCCCTCAATAGCAGTGGTGGGATGTCACACTATCAGAGGCCAACCTGAGCTGGGCTTCTGATGACCGAATCCCCTTCCAATGCCCAGCTCCCACTCTGGCACTGCTCTTTGGCTTCTGTAAAACTCTGAGTAGGGAGGGTGGTGAAATTCAGTTGATATGCAACCAACCTAAATCTGTCACTTGGGTACACAGTCCCTGGACACACATCTTGCTCACTTGCTGACAGAAATTTAGCCGAGGGATGCTGCTTAAGGTCTTCTGGGGTCTCAGTTCTTTTGTGTTCCCTTGTCAAAGTGCCATGGACTAAACCACCAAGTGTCTAGGGCCCCAGAGGGACTTACCTTGTCTGGCCAGTGTTCAGAGAAGGGAGAAGGCCTTTGATGGGCTCTCTTCCAAGGCTGAGCAGAGAACAAGTGCAGGCTCTTTCTTCATTCAACAAACACTGAGTAAGAGCACAGAGCTAGTAGGCGCTGAGATACAGGGGTAAACAGCATAGTCTTTCTCCCCTGCAGAGAGGGTTCCCAAGCAGGCAACTCTCTCTGCAGGGGAGAAAGACTATGACCAGGCACACAAAAGCATCAGCCAGGTAAAGAACCTCAGCGCTGTGGATAAAAGGAACCAGGCCAATGCGATGGAGGGAGGGGGCAACCCTAACCCTAGCCAGGGGCTGATCCGAAAAGGCCTCTGAAGAGGCGGCATATAGACTAAGCTTAAGCCGTTAGTGGGAGGCAGCTACACCAACATCTGGGGACAGACATCCAGTGCAAGGGCCTGAGGCAGGGAAGGCCGTGGTGATATACAGGAGTGGATCTCAAAGTGTGGTCTGGAAATCCCTGTTTTCATAAAAATACTAAGACATTTTTTCTTTTATGTTCATTTTCCCAGGAGTGTACTGAGGAGTTTTCCAGAAGCCACAGAATGCATGCTATCACAACAGACAGGAAACAGAAGCAAAGAGGAGAATCCAGATGTTTTCTATTAAGCCATGGATTAAAGAGATTTGCAGAAATGCACACAATCGATTTTTGTGTGTGTTTTAGAAAACAGAGTTATTGTTTATAGGAAACTCAGTTATGCATATATACAATAGATTTATTCAATAAATATATATTAAAAGCATTTCTTAGTTTTAATTTCTAATGTCATAAATATAAATACAATCTATCTAAATGAAAGCTCTTTAAGTTCTGTAGTACTTTTTAAGCGCAGAAACAAACACGTGGTGCTGAGGCTAAAACTGTGAGAAATGCTCGCTTAGAGGAGCAGCAGGGGCTGGCAAGGCTGGGGTGAGCTTGGGGTAGAGGGAACTTCATCCGAGAGGCTGGTTGGTTGGAGCCAGCTCTCACGGCCATCACCCAAGATCAGAAGGAGAGATGTGGATTTTGTTCTAAGTGCAACAGGAAACTACCAGAAAGCTGGAGGCAGGGGTATGACATAATCTGATTTAAGTACTAAAAGGATCCCATTGGCTGAATAGAAGCTGGGGATCCTGAGGAGGCTTCTGTTGCAATCTTGGGAGATGTGGGAGGGGAGATCTCAGATTTCAGTATTTTCTAGAGGCCAAGCAGGCTGGTGGGTGTGGGAGTGGGGTGAAAAGATTTAAGAATGATTCCAAGGTGCTGAGTGGCTGCTGCTGTGGGGGACCCTGACTACTGAGATCGGGTGGGGGCAGCTTATGCTCCCGCCATGCCACAGCTCAGGGATTCCAACTTGCTCTTCAGGCCACGGCTCTGGTGCCAAGCCAAGGCGGGAAGACAGTGAGGCCTTTCTCTTTGTGGGGGTGGGGATAAATAAGACTGTCTCCATCCCACCCCTCACACCTGAGTGGCACTTCCAGGGACAGGCAGGGGAGACACAGCCAAGGGCTGGATGCCGCCTTCAGCAGCCGCCTTTGACTTTCTGTTGTCCCAGTTGGCACAGCCCCACACTTGCTGACCCTGGGACCAGCAACAGGACATGGGGCATCCCAGCTGTGCCAACTGCCCCGCCAGTCAGGCCCAGGTTCTGGAGCCAGGCCATACTCCCAGCACTTGATGATCTTCCCCCTCCACTGGAAGGCCACGCAGGGTGGACGAGGTAAGCAATAAGTCATCCTAAAGCATTCTGCAAACAGAGAAATGATCATGGAGATGCTGAAGAACACGCCACTTGGCTCTATTTATTTACTTACACTCTACCTTGTTCAAAAGGGATCGAAGCAGAAATAAGGCCTGTGCTTTTCTCCTTAATCAGTAAGTCCCAAAACTGAAAGATGCCTCCATGACCCTAAAGAAGTCATTTCTTACCAGGTCAATTTGTACTTAGTTAACTGAGACTCAGTCGTACTTTATATTTACTTAGCAATCATGGCTACAGAACACGAAGCAACCTGTAGAATTTTTACACAAAGAATCCTCCAGACCCAAGACAGGCAGGCAGAATCATCTCACACTTCATAGCTGAAAACAGAGGCGGTGCCACAATCAGTCTCTCAGCCTAAGATTGTTTTTTTTTCTTTTTCAGACAAGGTCTCACTGTTGCCCAGGCTGGAGTACAGTGGTACAATCACAGCTCACTGCAGCCTCAACCTCCTGGGCTCAAGTGACCCTCCCACCTCAGCCTCACGAGTGTAGCTGAGACCAAAGGCGCGCCCCACTACACCCGGCAAGTATACTAGAGGCAAGGTCTCACTATGTTGCCCAGGCCGGTCTGGAACTCCTGGGCTCAAGCTACCTATCTACCTTAGCCTCCCGAAGTGCTGGGATTACAGGCATGAGCCACCATGCCCAGACCTAAGACTGGTTTTAAGAAAGAAATCCGTCACAAGCTGTGGGTGGCAAAGTGAATTTGTATACCGTTTTCTAGAGTTCATGTTGGGAATACGTATACCAAGATTAAAAACCTTCCCCTTTGGCAAATTCACTGCTAGGAATTTATCACGCAGACATGCCAGATTTGCGCAATTACACAAAGACACCCTGAGGATGCTCACTGTGAGAGCAAGACACTGGAAATCACCCAAATACGAAACAGCAAAAAAGACTTTTTTGCCCATCCATATGACAAGATACCATATAACAGTTAAGAAGAATTAGGTTGATTTATACGTGTTAACGTGTAACACTCTCCATTACAGAAGAAGAGGCAAGGTGCGGCATCAGACACATGGTATATACCCCATGTGTAACAAACAAACAACATAAGCATGACGTACAAAGAAATATCTCTGGAAAGACAGGCAAGAAACTGTTAACAACGGTTACTTCTGAAGCAAAGTAGACTTACTTTTCACTTGATCATGTCCTACCTGGATTTAAAAAAATCATATGCCTACAGCATATACATATAAAAACTGAATTCGTTCAATCAAATAATGAAACTAAAATAAATCACGTGGGGGAACCAGGACTCAGATTTTGGGCAGGTTCAGATGGCTGCATACTGCTCTTAAATCAGTAACTACTTTTGAAAACATTTCACAACACTTGCAACTTAAGTTTGAAGCCCTACACAGGGAGGGGTTACATTGTGAGGGAGAGCTTGGCCAGTGTTCTCAAGTTTTGCAGTCAAAAGAAAGGTTCTCTTCCTATGGATGGGGGTGCATAGAGATTGACTTAAAGCAGACATGTCAGAACAGGAAGGGGAGAACTCGGTCTTTTGGAGAAGTGGTCCTTTCCACTCTGACAAATCAGTAATGAACTTTCCGTTCAAGTTTCTGTTTTGGAAGGAGGGGAGGAGGAGGGTGAGAGATGAGCTTTGGGGAAAGAGGGAGGAGGTGCCCTCACATGGAAGGGGTGGACAGCTGACCTGCTGGGCAGCAGGGCCTTCTTCTGAAGTCTCACTTCTTCAGGGGGTTGTAACAGGAACCAAACTCACTATCTCTTTCTAGTCATCTTACATGGAGAAGGAAATTACTCTCCCACAACCTCATCACTAATCATTTAAATGTTTCCAAGAAATTTCCAAGAAACTTCTTAGTCAATTCTGAGAAGTTCTTCCACATACCCAAAAAAATCTCTGGAAAACCAAACCAAACACCAAAGGGAAAGCCAAAATTTATTTTTGGGGCTGTGTTTCATCTCAAGCTGAGCTTCGATAAATTCTAAGAAGCTGGTGCTGCTAGCCGACTGGGCTTCTGAGAGAGGAAGGGCCATTCACACAGGCTCCATCGAGAGAAAGCCCTTGAATGCCCACCATGAGGAACCAGCTGCAGTGCAGGGTGGGGGGCTGGCTCACCTGGCACCTTGTCCACAGACGCAAACACGGAGCGTTGCACGGTGGGGTCACTGCTGCCCCGGCGCCCCTGGTCGTAGAAGCGGAAAGGCAGGTGCTGAGTGGAGCTGGAGGAGCCGAGTCCAAACCCCAGGACTTCAGTGGTGGGCTGGATTGGGAGGTCCAGGAGGGCTACGGTCAAACAACAGCATGGTTTACTCTCAGCACGCGGGACAGAGTGGGTGGTGAGAATTTCGGTGGGGGGGACATTGTAGTGGCTGTGGCCCTGCTAGGCACATCACTTGGGAGACGCCAAGCAGGCGGCAGGCAGCCTTGAGCTGGGGAGTCCAACGCAACATCAAAGATCCCACTGAGGCTCAAGGCACAGCAAATGCCAAGTGAGAGCTTCAGGCCTTCAGGTGGAGACCAAGGAGAAAGGGGTTCAAGCCCGGGCTCCTGGAGTAGAATGGATGCTAGGTCCATTTCCACTTTGGATTCTCAACTTCCATGCGTAAAGGACCCTGACGAAGGCTGTTTCAGATCCCAAGCGAGTGGAGCCGAGTTTGCCCAGAGAGTTCACACACATATGTGTGTACGTATATCTGCACATGCGGAGCAGCACGTGAAAATATGTATGTGCATGTATGTGTATAACTATGAGTGGGTGTTTATCTGTCTCAGCCGCTATCCTCCCTTCCATAAACAAATCTCCCAATATATCCATTCAGGGGTGCTTTTTAAAATCAATTTAAGAAATACCCAAGGCTTTAGTTCTAACATCCACTTTACAGCATAATTCTCAATTTTCAAATGAAATATTTGGTCTTCATGCCAGCTGTGAGAAATTGTTTTACATGAAAAAAAAAAAAAAAAAACCTCTCTGAAAATAAATCTTAAAAGAAAGGGCTGAATGATTTAAGTCACTTTGCACATTACAAAATGCTTCAGTAATGATTTTGTAGGCCAAGTTTCAGCTAAGTGAGAAATGAGATGGGGATGACGACGTGGGATGCTGGCCTGCACAAATCATCACAGTAAATCATTGCATCTGTAACTGGCCCTCCGAGGGATTATTATTTTTTATTTGATATAGGGTCTCACTCTGTCACCTCGGCTGGAGTGCAGTGGTGCAATCATGGCTCACTGCAACCTCCACCTCCCAGGCTCAAGTGATCCTCCTGCCTTAGCCTCCCAAATAGCTGGGACTACAGGCATGTGCCACCACACCTGGCTCATTTTTGTATTTTTTGTAGAGATGGGATCTTGCCATGTTTCCCAGGCTGGTCTCAAACTCCTGAGTGCAGGTGAGTCACCTGCCCTGGCATCCTAAAGTGCTGAGATACAGGCATGAACCACCATGCCTGGCCAAGGGCTTATTTTAAGTTATCCCTTGAGAAAGCACCTCCACATCCCCAGGTAGGCCTAAAATCCTCTCAAAAGCCACTCCGATGACCACTGGTGTCTGAACTGAATGGCACTGGGTATCTTGAGAAAGACTTTATAATTTTAGGAGTTGACAGAATGCCTTCCTTGAAAAGCCGAGGAGAAAGCCTTGCCTTCCTGCCCAATGAATGCATCTCCCTCATCTTTGTTTCTAAGAAATCTTGGCCTTCCTGACACTGGGTAGTGTTAGACTTCCTCAGAAATTCACCGCAATCCCCGTGAAATGTAAAATGACTTCCTTCCAAGGGTTCCAGCCTTTCACCAAGCAGGGCTACCTCTTTTAAGAATTGGGAAGCAGGAGGAGGAAGGGGTAAGTTTTCTAGTAGGAAGTTCTGCCTGTGGGTTCTGCCTGCATGACTTTGGGCAAGTCCCTGAGCCTCAGTTTCCTTCTCCGTAAAATGGGCAGAGCAGTCCCTACAGATCTCGAGTTGTTTCAAGGACCAGAGGTGGTAGAGGAATGTTAAAGCACTTTGTTAACATAAGCTTGAGAATTTCAGTGTGAAGGGCTGAGAAGAGTGGTCCCACAGTGACGTCTACTTGTTCCTGGCCTCCTGCTGCTAGGGAGGGCTCCCTTTCTCTTCCATGAAGCCCTAGAAATTCACCAGAAACCAAACACCCAGGAAATGGGACATTTCTCGTATTCATATAAAACAATTTCTGAATCATAGGTGTCTTCTTCTATGCTATGGGGGTTCTCAAGGTCTGTGTGAGAACCACAAACATCCCTGCCCCACCAAGTGCCCAGAGAACACTCCACCAGGGCCTGGCCACTCACCAGCTATCCTCTGCATCTTCATGCGCCTCGCCTGGATGCGGCCTTTGGCCAGGCGCTGCTTGGCAATGATGCAGCGGATATGGTCAGAGAAGATGAAGGTGGCCTGGAGGATGGGGAAGGGCTTGGAATGGGGGCTGGATGCAGGCTTGTGGATAGTGATATTCAGTGCACGGCTGTCATCCTCCACTCCAGTCACTTGCATGTCCTGCAAAGTGAGAAGCAAAAGAAAGGGGTTTGTTGGGTTTGGGAGGAGGGTGGCTAGAAGCTGTGGCATCTAGAAAGAGGTCTCCAAATTCAACTCTGCTTTTGATATAAGATAATCAGCCTCTCAAGTCCAACAGAGTCAAGGATGGGCACAAGGCAGACCAGGCCCAGTGGGAGAAGACAGTGTGGGAGGCAGAGAGTACCCCAAAGGAGAGGATGTGAGTGGTGGTGGCTGGTGCCTGTTTCCAAGAGGACTTGGGTCAGCTCATGAATAAGAGGGTACCACAAGCTTCTTCAAGAGGCTACAGGTAACACGACAGGCAAACTCTTACTTCTGAGGAGCCAGAAATAATGAACCAAAATTCCTATCACCATCTGGCATGATCTTAGACATAATCACTCAGCTACTCATCAATTTCTTCCTTATTTCTTCTAAGAATGGGACATCATTGGCAGCCATTTGCACATCTTTGAGAAATTTCTGGTCCCAAAAGAGAAAAGCTAATCCTGAGAAAGTGACAGGGGCTGGGCACGGTGGTTCACTCCTCTAACTCCAGCACTTTGGGAGGCTGAGGCGGGTGGATCACTTGAGGCCAGGAGTTCGAGACCAGCCTGGCCAATATGGTGAAACCCCGTCTCTACTAAAAATAGAAACAGGCATGGTGGTGTGTACCTGTAATCCCAGCTACTTGGGAGAGTAAGGCAGGAGAATCGCTTGAACCTGGGAGGCGGAGGTTGCAGTGAGCTGAGATCGTGCCATTGTACTCCAGCCGGGTGACAAAGTGAGACTCTGTCTCAAAAAAAAAAAAAAAAAAAAAAGAAAAGAAAAAAGAGAAAGGGATAGGAAAAGTCATCAAGCAGAGATGTGAAGGAAGCTGTGTTTCGAAGGTGGAGAAGAAACAAACATGCAGCAAAATATAATAAAGACAAACCCAGTCTAAAACCTCAGAATGAACTCTTCATAGAGAATCTGCTCCCATCAAGGTTTGAGGTGATCTGATATAAAAGCCTGAGAGGGGATGAACACAAAAGTCAGAAATGTTAAAAGAGGCGGGGACAATGTTGGAAAAGGCTCACAGAGGAAGATGGTTATGGTTCTCAGGCATTACATTTGGCACGGGCTCTCTGGAGATAACACCCCATCAAAACTCGGCAGTAAGGATTAGATGAGGTATTCTGCATTTAAAGCAGGGAGAGTGGTAGAGTAAAGAGCTGACAAATAGTAGCTATTGGAAGATGGCCAAAAAAAAAAGGTTTATGTGGCTTTCATTGTCTGATGGAAGACATGTATTAATTCTTCAGGGGAGGAAAACACTTTCCTGACACTAAATTCTAAAGAAAATTAATCATAAGTCTAGATAAAGCCTAGACAGATAAGCATAAGTCACTTAATGGACAATGTCTTACATGGAGTGCTTTTTTTAAATGAAAGGTTTTTCTATAGTTGTTTCTCACATCACACTTTGTAAAAGACGATTTTACAATAGCAAGATCCTGAAGAGGAGGAGGTTGGGGAAGAGGCTGTAACAGCAGCTTCAAGTACGTGGGTGGTTCTCGCAGAGAGCGGAACACAGACAGCAGGTCAGGCTGTGGCAAGGCAGAGGTGGGGGCCTCAGTAAGGCCCTTCCAGAAACCAGGGCTGGCTGGCAAAGAAATGGACTGCCTTGAAGCAGGGCAAAGCTCAAGTCTGAAGTGTCAGCTGGACATCCAGAGACAAGGGGTATGGCAGAGGGGTGACCTGGGAGGCTGCTTTCAGCTCTTCTGATTCTTTGCTTTATGCACCCAATGAGCTGACACTAGTCATCCATCACATGGACAAACTTTTTTTTTTTTTTGAGACTCACTCTGCTGCCCAGGCTGGAGTGCAGTGGTACAATCTCAGCTCACTGCAACCTTTGCCTCCCGAGTTCAAGAGATTCTCATGCCTCAGCCTCCTAAGTAGCTGGGATTATAGGCTCCTGCTACCAAGTCTGGTTGATTTTTGCATTTTTAGTAGAGAAGGGGTTTCACCATGTTAGCTAGGCTGGTCTCGAACTCCTGACCTCAAGTGATCCACCTGCCTCGGCCTCCCAGTGTTGGGATTATAGACAGGAGTCACCACTCCCAGCCCACAATGGCAAACATTAAAAACAAAAAACAAAACAAAACAAAAAACCCAAACACAAGCCCCAGTGTGGTGCCTGGCAAGTCAGAGCCTAGCTCTGCTGCAGTGACGCTGAGCAGATGGGAATTCTCAAAAATACCAGTGGCAACCATCACTTTAGAGTGGTATTTGGCAGTGTCTATTAACACTTAAAGTTAGTACACCTCAGCTTCTTGGTATCAGCCTAGGGAAATCTTACCCAAGTGCCTAAAGAAGTAAGAGTGATTCCGTTCATGGCAGCACCTTCTGGAAAGGCAGAAAACTGGAAACAGCCGACAGGGCATGGGCTAAATATGGCTTGTTATAGTCGCACAGCAGTGAAAAAGAATACCAGGAGGTCTGGGTGTATGAATGTGGCTGGCTTTCCAAGACATACTACTGATGATATTAAATGAAAAAAGCAAAGTTCAGAACACATTCAAAGTGGCATCGTAAAAAACATACATATACACTCTCAAGTATATGCATCTCATTTTAAAAAATAGTACACATAGTTACCTTTATATATGCATTTGGCAGAAAAACAGATCTGGAAAGGTCACACTGATAAAGATTATCTGTTGTGGAGGGGAGGTGTAAGAATTGAGGGTTTTGGTCAAAGAGGACTTTATTTTCATCTGTGCATATGTGTGATATTTTAGCTTTTTTTGGGTGACAATGTGTTCACATATACCTCGTATATCACTAGAAATTAATGATAAAGATGATTGTGTGTGTGTGTGTGTGTGTGTGTGTGTCCAACTGAGAAGAGACTCCAGAGCTCCTGGCCATCTTACCTGCAGAAGGCCTGCAAACTTGACCACTCCCCAGCCAAGTCTGGACACGTCAGGCTCCACCAAGCTCATCTGGTAAATATCCACAGCCAGGAATCGCTGGACCATGCCGCCATCCTTGGTGATCACCGTGCACGCAATCAAGTCGCTGTTATCTGGGAGGAAGAAGGTAGGAAGAGGATGAGGCACAGTCTGGCTGCCCAGGCTGATGGAGACACCACAGCTGACTCTCATTCCACCACGAGCAGAGCTCAGTGGTCACAGCCCAGGCCAAGAGTTACACAGACCTAGGTCTGAGTCTCTTCTCTGCCAGTTATGCTGGGAAAGTTTCTTTGCCTCTCTGGACCTCAAGATCCCTCATCTGGGTAACAAAGATAATGCCCACTCCCCCAAACTGCTACTAGTTAGGACTAATGTACATAAATCATCTGTCCAATGTGTACTGCATGTTAGGTGCTCAAACTGTAGCTTAAAAACAACTAGCATGGCTGAGTGTGGTGGCTCACGCCTGTAATCCCAGCACTTCGGGAGGCCAAGGCAGGTGGATCACTTGAGGTCAGAAGTTCGAGACCAGACTGGCCAACATGATGAAACCCCGTCTCTACTGAAAAGACAAAAAATTAGCTGAGTGTGGTGGCACGCACCTATAATCCCACCTACTTGGGAGGCTGAAACAGGAGAATTGCCTGAACCTGGGAGGTGCAGGTTTCAGTGAACTGAGATCATGCCACTGTACTCCAGCCTGGGCAACAAGAGCAAAACTCTGTCTCAAAACAAAACAACACAACAACAACAACAAAATCAGCAACCCAAGAAAGACACTGAAGATGACACAAACAAATGGAGAACCATCCAACGTTCATGGATCAGAAGAAACAATATCGTTAAAGCGACCATACTATCCAAGGCAATCTACAGATTCAATGCAATTCCTATCAAAAAAAATCATTCTTCACTGTATTAGAAAAAAAATCCTAAAATTCATATGGTGCTAAAAAAGAGCCCAAATAGCCAAAGCAAACCTGAGCAAAAAGAGCAAAGCTAGGTCAGGTTTAGTGGCTCACACGTGTAATTCCAGCACTTTGGGAGGCCGAGGTGGGAGGATTGCTTGAGCTGAGGAGTTGGAGACTAGCCTGGGCAACATGGCAAAACGCCATCTCTACAAAAAATACAAAAACTCAGCTGAGTGTCGTGGTGCATACCTGTAGTCTAAGCTATTCAAGAGGCTCAGCTGGGAGGATGGCTTGAGCCCAGAGGGGTTCAAGGCTGCAATGAGCTGTGATCATCCCACTGCACTCTAGCCTGGGTGACAGAGACCTTGTCTCAAAACAAACAAAAAAGAGCAAAGCTGGAGGCATCATACTGACTGACTTCAAATTACAAGGCTGTAGTAAACAAAACAGCATGGTACTGGTATAAAAATAGACATAAAGGCTGGGCACTATGGCGCATGCCTATAATCCCAGCACTTTGCGGGAAGATCACTTGAGGTCAGGAGTTATAAGACCAGTTTGGCCAACATGGTGAAATACTGTTTCTATCAAAAAATATAAAAATTAGCTGAGCGTGGTGGCGTGTGCCTGTAGTCCCAGCTACTCGGGAGGTTGAGGTGAAGAATCACTTGAACCCGAGAGGCAGAAGTTGCAGTGAGCCAAGATCGCCCCACAGTACGTCGGCCTGGGTGACAGAATGAGACTGTCTCAACAGCAAAAACAAAGACACACAGACCAATGGAACAGAACAGAGAACCCGAAATAGAGCCACATATTTCCAGTTAAGTGATCTTCAACAAAACTGCTAAGAACAGACACTGGGGAAAGAACACCGTTTTCAATAAATGGTGCTGGGAAAATTGGATAGTCACATGCAGAAGAGTGAAACTGGACTCCTGTCTCTCACTGTATACAAAAATCAACGCAAGATGGATTAAAGACTTAAATGTAAGGCCCAGAACTATAAAAATCCTAGAAGAAAATCCTGGGAAAACTTTTCTGGACATTGGTCTATGCAAGAATGCATGACTGA
This sequence comes from Aotus nancymaae, assembly GCF_030222135.1. NCBI lineage: Eukaryota > Metazoa > Chordata > Mammalia > Primates > Aotidae > Aotus > Aotus nancymaae. The sequence goes on from NW_026988463.1 coordinate 15,403,836, forward strand.
CTAAGACCTCAAAAGCACAGGCAACAAAGTCAAAAATAGACAAATGGAACTTACTTAAACCAAGAACCTCAGTAACATTTCAGTGCTTCTGTATAGACTAATAGTGGTTTACAGTTGTGATGGTTAAACCAAGTTCACTGAATTAAGTAAAGACAGTAAAGCAAGAGTCCCCTGACCCGTTACAGCATCACCAAGCCCTCAACTCAGGGTGTGACAGTTTAGAGCCAAGTCCTGCACTGGATGTTGTATGTGGATGTGCATTGGATGTGTATGGCACTTGGCCCTTCAGAACCAGTTTTCCCATTTGTAAAATGAGAATCACGTCCCTTATCTTGAATTGGCTGGTGTGGTAAATGAGAAAAGGCAGGAAAAGCATGGGTCTTATGCGTGGGTGTCCTCTGCATATGCTAGGTTCCTTCTCTTGAAAACTGTCCCCAGCTGGATGCGGTGGGTTGTGCCTATAATCCCAACACTTTGGGAGGCCAAGGTGGGAGGACTGCTTGAGCCCAGGAGTTCAAGACCACCCTGGGCAACATAGTGAGACCCTCTCCCTACAAAAAGCAGAAAAAAATAAGCCTCCCAGATACTTGGGAGGCTTATGCGGGAGGATCACTTGCGCCCAAGAGGGAGAGGTTGCAGTGAGCCATGATTGTATCACTGCGCTCTAGGTAACAGAGTGAGACCCTGTCTTAAAAAAAAAAAAAAAAGAAAAGAAAAGAAAAAAAGCTATCCCCAAATTCAATATCTAATTTAATGCCTATCCTTGACTTGGAAATCACCACAGTAACACAGGACAATTAAATCTAAGGTCTATTGGTGTATGTGACCCTCTGCCACTTAGGTTTTAAATGAGAGTGCTCAGTCTGGAAACAACCTAAATGTCCTCAAACAGGAGAACTATTTGAGTATAATTTTTTTCCCACCAGATGCAAAATTATATGCCCAGTTAAAAACTGTTTAACCAAACTGTGGACAGTGGCTACCCATGAGGTGTGAAGTGAGAATTGGAGGTGGGAGTGTGTGTGGGGGAGAAGTATTAAGGGGAGAACTTTCATTTTTGTTCTATGTCCCACTCTACTGTTTAAAATTACTTTAAAATGAGAAAGTATTCAAGACATACTTTTGAAACACATAGAATAAGCCCAAGTTAAAAATCATTTTACAAGTAATTGCAATGACTGTGGAAAACATTATAATTTTAAATGAAGGAGGATAAAAATGTTATTACCATGAGTTTGACATGTTTAGAAAAAAGTCTCCCTACAAAGAAATACTAGTACAGAGAAAATGTGCCAAAACATGAACACAAGTCTCTGATAAGTAGAGGGTAGGCGATACATTTTGTTGTTTCTTCACAGTTTTATTAAAGTCTAATTTATATACCATGAAGTTCACCTATTTTAAGTATACAGTTTGAGTTTTAGTAATTTTTTCTTTGAGCATAGTATCCAATAGTTATTCAACCCTTGCCATCCCCCTGCCTTTAGCAGTCCCAGTGTCTATCACCCCCATCTTTACATCCATGAGTATCCAATGTTTAGCTCTCACTTGTAAGTGAGAACACGTGGTGTTTGGTTTTCTCCTCCTGCATTAATTTGCTTATGCTGCCAGCTGCATCTGTGTTGCCTGCAAAGGACGTGAGTTTGTTCTTTTTTATGGCTGTGTGGTATTCCATAGTGTAAATGCTTCATCCACTCCACCACTGATGGGCACCTGGGTTGACTCCATGAGTTTGCTATTTTGGATAGTGCTGAATTTTAGGACCATTCACAGCTATTCATGGCTACATCCCAGTTGTGGAATACTTCCACCACCCTGGTAAGTGCTGCTGGGAGCACTTTAACCAGATATTTGGCTCAACTTTATTCTGGGAGGAGAAAGGTAAGACAGACGGTATCAATTCTGGCCGAAACACAGGATAACAAACTTGGGCTCATGCATTCTCCAAGGATTTCTCCCCTTTACTTTTTTAGTTTTCATCCTGATCTAAAAGCATAGGTAAATCTTGCCTTTCTCGGGCAACCCCCAGCAAGGTATGCCTCAGTTCAATCCTCTGACAGTGTAACTTGTCTGAGATTCTGGTACCGTGTGGATATTGGCCAGCTGGTCCCCTCGGTCTTTAAAGGACTCAAGTTTCCCTCTATTCTCTCTAGCATACAACCCCCAAGGTCAGCCAGGTACCCTCAGAGTAAATCTGGCACTTTGTATTGTACCTTTTTTTTTTTTTTTTTGAGACAGAGTCTCACTCTGTTGCCCATACTGGAGTGCAGTGGCGCAATCTCAGCTCACTGCAACCTGTGCCTCCTGGGTTCAAGTGATTCTCCTAACTCAGCTTCCCTAGTAGCTAGGATTACAGGCACGTGCCACCACGCCTGTCTAATTTTTTCATTTTTAGTAGAGACAGGGTTTCACCATGTTGGCCAGGCTGGTCTCGAACTCCTGGCCTCAAGTGTTCTGTCTGCCTCGGCTTCCCAAAGTGCTGGGATTACAGGTATGAGCTATAATGTCTGACCCATTTGTATTTTCTTATTATCTACAGCAAGAATCTTCTTTCCAATTCCCAGCAGTCCAGCCAGGTATTTGAAAATATTTTTTTAAAAATATATTTTAGGGCTTGGCATGGTGGCTCACGTCTGTAATCTTAGCACTGTGGGAAGTCGAGGTGGGAGGATTACTTGAGCCCAAGAGTTCCAGGACAACATAGTGAGATTCTTTCTCTAAAAAAAAATTAAAATAAAATATGTATGTTTTAATATATTATAAAATGTGTAATATTAACATAAAATGTACAATAACATGTTTATCTTATGCTGAATTTTTAGTTTCATACTGGATGATCCTCTAGGTGACTAGTCTTCTGTATTTTCAAAAATGGAAGTCATCATATTCATTCTTATAAACAATTTCTTTGTGGTAGGTAGAGTTTGTTTTCTTTACTCAATACTTAAAACAGGCTGGAGGCGGTGGCTCATGCCTGTAATCCCAGCACTTCTGAGGGCCGAGATGGGCGGGTCACTTGAGCCCAGGAGTTCCAGACCAGCCTGTGCAACAAGGCAAACCCCATCTCTACTAAAAGTAGAAAAATTAGCTAGGTATAGTGGTATGTGCCTATAGTCCCAGGTACTCAGGAGGCTGAGGTGGGAGGATCACTTTAGCCCAGGGAGGTTGAGGCTATAGTGAGCCATGATCACACCACTGCACTCCAGTCTGGGTGACAGAGTGAGCCCTGTTTCAAAACAAACAAACAAAACTTAAAACATTTCCTCAATGCGAATCTTTTAAAAAATTCTCTTTAAAAATAGAATAAAAACAATAAACACGTTCTTTCCTTTCTTTCTCTTTCTGTCCTCCTTCCCCCTCCTCTCCTTTCCCTTTTCCCGCTCTACACAGGACAACTTGACAACCTTCTGTTTTCACATTCACAAAAGAAGTTCATCTGAGAGTCTGATCTGGGAAAACGGACACAGTCACACGTGTCAGCATCAGTGGGGTTTGTCCCAGGCAGTGCAACTCCCTCATTAAGCCTGCCTGAGGGGCTTCAGCGGAAGACGGACCTGCCACCTCCACCACAAAGAACAAAAAAGGAAGGATAAAACCCCAGAACGGAACAGCTTTCAGAAATGTAACTGAGACATCAAAGCTCTGTGAGAACACAGTGAGAGATTTCTTAAGAAAACTAAAATGCGGCCGCACCAGTGAGACAGGAAGGATCCCAGGGAGGGAGCCTCTCACTTTTCAGAGGCTGTGGGGCAGTTAAGGAGAAATGAAGTGGCTTCTACGGATTACAAGCGAATGCCATCCGCAAGGGAGACCAAGGAAATGCTGGTTTGGGGTGACTCCTTTGTGGGCCCATCAGGTATTGTTTCAGAGAACTCCTGTACCCTGCCCCAGCCTTTGGCTGCTCCACACACTGGCTGTGGAACCCTAGGAGACACAGGCTGGTCACCTTGGGATTGCCATGGGGTCTTGGGTTGAGGAGGAATCCAGGAGACAACTGCTGAATGGAATCCACTCGACCCACCCTCCAAGGCCTCTGCCTGCAGCCTTCATGTGTGCATTTGGGAGCCAGCAGGAATATGCTGAGTGCTAAGGTACCGTGGGAAGGACTTGGTGGCAGGCGGCTCTGTCGTGGCATGTGGCAGCCTCCCTGACTGACACTCAGGAGTGGCCATAGCAAGCAGAGGCCAGTGCAGGTGACAGGTGACATGAGGCTTCCTGGTCATCCATCCACTATCCCCAGATCTCACTGCCCATCAAACTTCCAATTCTAAAGGAGTGGGGCTCAGGATTCTATTAAGAAAATTACCAGAAGACAATGATCAGCTCGATTATCTGTATGATTTAAGAGGCAAAAGATACCATAGTAAATGTGAAGGATTTGCATAGGCCACACTTACAGATGAATGGGGACTGCCAGTAAAGACACACACATGCCCTTCCTCACAGGAAATCAGGAAACAAATCCAAACAAAATATCATCTTTTGCCCATAGGATTGGCAAGAATAAAAATGTGTGATAACATCAGGTGTTATGAGGATGTGCAGAGAAATTGGCATTTCTCAAAAGCTGCCAGTGGGAGAATAAATTAGCATAGTCATTTTGAAGGGCAAATTAGCATTATTTATTAAAACTGAAACTTTCACATTCTATGACCTAGAAATTGGTATGTTCCCAAGAAAAACACTCACACGCGTGGACCAAGAGACTGTGAAGACTCAAATGTCCAGCAAGAAGTGAAAGTCTTACTAAAATGTGTTTACTCATTCTGTGTAAAACCAAGGGCAATGACATGGGATGAATTCGCTCTCCAGAGAGTTCAAAAGAGCTAAGTCTCAAGAACATACTGATGACTAGAAAAAGAAGCACCAAGGTGAATTGTTTTTCTTTGTTTTTTTTTTTTTTTCTTTGAGACAGGGTCTCACTCTGTTACCCAGGCTGGAGTACAGTGGTGCGATCATTGCTTACTGCAGCCTCAGCCTCCCAGGCTCAAGTGATTCTCTTACCACAGCCTGCCAAGTTACTGGGACTAAAGGCATGCACCATCCATACCCAGCTAATATTTTATTTTTTGTAGAGATGGGATTGTGCCATGTTGCCCAGGCTGGTCTTGATCTCCTGGGCTCAAAGGAGCTTCCCCCATCAGCCTCCCAAAGTGCTGGGATTACAGGCTGATCTTAGCTTCTACACACTGCTCTGATTTTCCAAAGGGAAAATAGGTATGTTATTTGTATACTTAAAATTGAATAAATAGGTGAGTCTCTTTCCACAGCTTTACACAAAGGGACTCAGGTCTTTATAAGGCCCAGCCAGGGTTGGAGAACAGCACTAGGCCAAGCTGCTGGCCAGCCGGGCTCGGCCTGATCATGCAGATGACAGACAATCACTTAGAACTGGGTGATGGTGGAAAACCAAGAGCTCTCTAATAGCACCCTTGGGACATAGCTGTGGATGTTTCCAAGCTGAAGTTCTTCTCACCATCAGACTTGTGAGTTCAGGAGCTCTGGCGTCCAGCTCAGCTCACATGTGCAAGTACACAGTCTGGTGCCCACTTGGGGCTAGGCTCTGTGCTAGGCGCTAAGTACCTATACTGAGAATGAGGCTTGGCCCCCACCTCGAGGAATTCAGGGCCCCAGTGGGATGCTAAGGACCATGAAAGGTCGTGCAGATCAAGCTTCCATTCTGGGGAGTAACCAGGCCCCACAGGCAAAAGGTAGTATGGCAGATGTCCATCGTCCCCAGGACCCTGAAGGTATGGCGTGTCTCCCAGCGGAACCTCGTTCCAAGGAAAGGTGACATGGCCCTCCTACTCCCGGGCACTACCTTCTATTTTTCTTTGGGGAGTAGAGAAAATTTGCTGCATGTTATATGTATATATGTATGTACTGACAGGCAGGGTCTCAACTGTTACCCAGGCTGAAGAGCAATGGTGCAATCATAGCTCACTGCAGCCTCACACTCCTGCACCCAAGCGATCCTCCTGCCTCAGTCTTCCAAGTAGCTAGGACTATAGGTGCGCCATCATGCCTAGGTAATCTTATTATTATTATTATTTGTAGAGATAGCGTCTTGCTATGTTGTCCAGACTGGTCTCAAACTCCTGGTATCAAGTGGTTTTCCTGCCTTGGCCTCTCAAAGTGCTGGGATTACAGGAGTAATCCCACCACACCTGACCCTTTCTATTTTATTTGAAAATACTAAACTTATCTATCACTTTCACTAGATAACACATCCCTAGTTTCCCATTTTAAAAGGCGTAAAACGTTTTCACAGTGGACAGTAAGTGTCTTGCATCGCCCTCTGCAGAGGTAACCAATGAACCACTGCACAGACTCTTGTTACTTGTCCACTGTGCATTTTCAAGCACTCTTGGGGTTATATTCTCTCCTGCCTTTCCATTCTTAAATGGTAGCATATCACCCACACTGCCTACATTGTGCTTTTGACACTTCCGGACGGCACATCAGCACCAAGACACTCCTTGTGATTTTTCACAGCTGCATTCTCTCCCACGGTTCTTCCTAACTCTACATCATTTAACAGCTCTCCAACTGGAGGACATTCAGAGTGTTTATAAGCTTTGCTACAACATTCAAAGGAACATTCTTATTCATTTGCACATGCAAGAGTAAATTTACAGCAGCAAAGGAGAGCTTATGCTTAATTTTTCTCTCTAAAGCATTCGTATTCTATTAAAATAAATTTAAGAAGAAAACTTCATGTTATTACCATGAATGGAAAAACAGAATTACTTACAATCATTAAGGTAAACATGAAAACTGATTAAAGAGGAAAGACTGTTTATTAAATTATAGCCTAATACCTGCTCTTTTGATTAAAAAAGGGAAATGTGAGTTATAGAGGTTCTAAGACAAACTAGTCCTAGTCTGAGACCTTCTCCTTGGTGTAACAGCACAGACCAAAGGGGAGCTGAAGTGGATTTTCTTATGGACTATACTTTCCAAAGATGGCCCCAGCAATATTTCCCACCTACATGTCCTTTTTACAGTGTGACTTTGACTCTCCTCCCATCAAGCTGTGCGGTCTACCTTTCTCCACGAAGCTGAGTGGGCCTCAGTGATTGTCTAGACCAAAACAGTATCAGTGGAAGTGGTGCTCTGTGATTTCTGAGGCAAAGTCATAAAAATGTTCTTGGAACCTATCCGCCATGTTGTGAGGAAGCCCAAGCAGCCACAGAGACACCCACAGAGAGAAACCAAGGTCCAGGCCCACAGCCAGCCCCCAGTCCAACCACTCCAGTTGATGTCATGTGGAGTAGAGATGAGTTACTCCCATTGAGCCTGGGCAAATTATACATTTGCAAGCAAAATGAATTCCCATAGTTGTTTTAAGTCATGACGTCAATTTGATTGGTTACTCAGTAATAGATAATTGTGATGGTGATTTAATTTAGTGCTGTATCCAGGCACATCTAAAATTCTAAAATTCTTTCAGTACCACCAAAGAGGTACATGCTGCATCTCAGAAGACCGGCCTAGAGAAACAGCTCAAGATTGGCTATTTGGGGTAGCTCAGAAGGTCCTGCAAGTATTAAGCAGAATGCCAGAAAACTAGTACAACCATTTCCCAACAGAATTTTAAGATGCTAGGAAGGAAGAGGAGAAAAGGAAAAAACATGAAAAAAAAAAAAAAGCATGCTGTTACCATGAAGAGCAGAATCAGGGCAACTTGGCCTCATAAAAACATTGGGCTTTGCTGCTGTGGAGACTGCGTTGAAAGCCTAGCTCTGCCAGTTATTAAGGTGTGTGACCCTGGGCAAATCACCTGCCTTCTCTGAGTCTTAGGTTTCTGCCTTATAAAAAGAGCACTTAACCACCTGCAGGACTGTCCACGGTATTTGGGAGGGGCATGGGGATGTGCCCAGCATGCATCACAGAAGCAAGCTATGGTAGTTAGAAGTGGACAAAGTGTTCTTCCAGCACAAGTCAAATTGCTCGGAAGCGCCATGACATTTCTAGAGCCATGACTCTCTTGTCAGAACTCTTCTGCCTAGGGTAGTCATGCTTTCTGAATACAGGCTCTTGACTAAATGACTCTTCAGAGGGAGAAAATGAATCATGGTTTTCAGCTGTTTTTCAGAATTCCTGTAAGGTCATGGAATATTCAAGTTACACAGGCCCCCTGGGCTCTGCAGAGAGGCCTCCCCTGATCCCTCATCCCTGGCTGGTCCCCGTCCCCCAATCCCTCTCTATGTTTCCCCAGTCTCCAGCCCCACCCCAGTGCCTGCCTTTCTTGACCATGTGGAAGCATCCCTGTCCACACTGTAAGCCCCCAAAACAAGGAGCTCCAATTGGTATTATTGGCTGCTGTACCCTCTGGAGGGGGTCTGGGCAATGGTTGGTGCTGAAGTATTTGTGGATGGGATAGAGGGAAGCTAATGTCTTTTGGTGCTCCCATTTGGAGGCCAGGGACTTCTCAACCAACTGTTCTTTTAGCTCCTGGGCTAAAGCCTTCCCCCACAGTCCACTCTGACAGGCTATAGTTCATTACTGAGCAATAGATGGGGCTAACTGATATTTGCTGTATTTAAATAATCCCTTCATAATAAAATATGGATGCCAATCCATAATTTAATTCTTGGCATTGGTGGCTCCAACTGCATTTATAATGGAAGTCTTTTTCCTTACAGGGGGATCTCCAGGCCAGCAGAATTCCAAGGCTTTGAAATCCAATAGCCTGTTTTAGGCCACAGCTGGTGCTTAAATTAGCAATTCAGTAAACATTAGCACATCTTTCAAGCACTGTGGTTAATCAGAGGTCAGAAGGGGTTGAGGAACAGGGAACACTGATTCCGTTAGGGAGAGGTAGGCTTACCCTGGAATTCCAAGAACAGGGCCCAGAGCTGATAGGAGATCGGGAAGGCCAGTGGCTTCACCTGTGAGGGGCTGTGATCTTGGCCCCTCCACACATACATCCAGCCTAACTTGTTTCTCTTCCAGAGTCTGCACTGGTGCCAGGGATTAGTGAGGGGGAACTGCAGTGGCCTGTGGGTGGCGCAGGGAGGGCAAAAACACTGAGTACTGCTGGCTTTCACAGGAGTTGGGGATGCAGCACCATTCTAGGCTTTGGTTCTCTAAAGCCACGTACTGAAAGATTATGAGGGATGGGTGAGGTGGCTAGTACCTGTAATCCCATTACTTTGGGAGGCCAAGGTGGGAGGATCGCTTGAGCCCAGGAGTTCAAGACCAGCCTGGTCAACATAGCAAGACTCTGTCTTTACAAATAATAAAAAAAAATTAGCTGGGCTTGGTGATGCACCCCTGTGGTCCCAGGCTGTGGTGGGAGGATCTCTTGAGCCTGGGAGTTCCAGGTTGCAGTGAGTTGTGATCACACTACTGCACTTCAGTCTGGGTGACAGGGTGAGACTCCATCTCAAAAAAAAAAAAAGAGTCAGGGCGAGTTTTGAATCGAGGCCCCTGCTCCCAGTGGTTTTATCAATGACAACCACTGCTGGCACCAAGACCAACCTTTATCAAGTGCTTTTATATGCCAAGCCCCGAGTTTCCACTTGACATGGTCCCAGATCCTATGAGGTGGGCAAAAACAGCGACAGGCCAAGTGACTTCCCCAATGACACAAACTGATAAGTGATGGCAAAGGGATGGAGCCAGATGGCAGTGTGAACTTCACACTCTCCTGAACATGCTGATCTAAACCTGGCATTCCAGTCCCCTGGGTAAGGCCAGAGAGAAGATCTACCCTCGCCTGCCTCATAGCCTGGTGCCCCCTCCACCTGGGCCAGCTGCTGAGGATGGGAGATGCAGGTTGGTTCTGGCAAGGGGACAGTCAAATGATGTGAGCTCTCAACAGGTAAGCCCCGAGGGTTTAACTCCCTGGAGGCCGAGGACCTGACACCACCTCCATGCTCCTGAACTGCCCTTGGCAAGGTCCCCCTTTCACAGGGCATCTGTTGGACCCTTTGAGCACAGACCTAGGTCCTTCTTTGGCTTAGGAAATGCTGTCTCTCTTCCACCCTTGAGAGTTTCTCTTCCTGGCACATAGGAGAGACTGATGCTAGGTGTCTGTCCCTTGGGCTCTTTTCAGATGCTAGAATCCATCAGTTAGCAAGACTGGTCAGTGGCCTGCCCTTGTGGTACTTCAGACCAGCAGAAGGATGGCTGCCCTTCCAAGCTGCTGGGCACTTGGGGCATCAGCCTCAAGTTCTTTGTGGAGATGGTTTTTTGTGGCACAGAATTACACTGGCGACTTGAGGGAAAATCAGCCTCGCATGCCTCCCTGATGACAGAATGCAGCTGCAGGAGGGGCCCTGGCCACCAGTACTGCACCGCTGGGGCTGGGAAGTGCCTGGTGAGTCACAGCTCACTGCAGGGTGGAGGGGATGGGAAGCCTAGGTGGTCCGAGAGGTCAATCAACATTCCAGCAGGAGAGTGCAATGCATCTCTCCCATGTCACCACCCTGTCAGAATCCACTGAAAACTGAAAATAACAGCCACTCTGGGGCATAAGAAAATCACGTTTCCTTGGGAGCTAACTTGAGTGCTTTGCAAAGGAAGCCAGAGCTGATTCCAGTATAAGCCCAGCAGAGCTGGAGTGACAAGGAACTGGGCCCTGGTAAATTCTACAGATCACCTGAAGGAGGGAGAACAGTGTGCTATGACACATGGACCTTCCCGAGCCTTGACTAACTCCAGTGGGGACTTCATAATCCAGGACACTTTGAAGCAGAAAGAAGAGCTGAGACTGTTTCCACCCGAGGGTGTGAACCAGCACACTCAATTAGGCTGGCTGCTTCTCCTGACAGTCAAATCAATCCTTTGAAGAAAATTAAGTAACCATTTCTCCATCAACCCAGCAACAGCTTATGGGTTATTTGCTGCAAGTAGCAATCAATTACTTCGTCTTCTTTGTGGCTCCCTAAAGCATTCCTTCCCAGCACAAGAAGGGGGCAGTTGTGAAGTGCGATATTTCCTGGATGGAGAGCGGGTCTTGGCACCTTTCTACTGCCAGGCCTATGAGCTGTACCCTCTAAGAATCTGAAGAGGAAAAAAATGTACTGGTGGCGTTTCTGGGATTTGCAAAGGAAACCAGCAATGAGGTATGTAGGTAGTCGGGTATTTGCTGAAATTCAGTTACCCGGGGAAACTGGGACCTAATGTTTGGTTTTAAGGTTTGAATTGAGATCTCGGCCTCTCGCTACAGGTGCTACACTGATGTCCTGGGTTCGGCTGCCTCTCTACGTCCCTCTGCCCACAGCACCAAGAGCAACCAAGAGAGCACTGTTAGGAAAACTCTGTGCTCTCCTAACACATTCCAGCTCCGCTTCCCCACTCAGAAGCATAGGTCTGAACGGGGAAGCCGTGCCAGAGAACAGTCCCAAGCTGGGCCTGGGGCTAAGTGCCTGGAGTTGAGTGGCAACTCTGTCACCTTCTCGTTGTGGTGACCCTGGGCATGTGACTTCGCTTCACTTGCCTCATCTATAGGCGGGGGGGTAATAAAACAATTTTATAGCTCCACTTCATGATATGCAAGGTGGAGTATTTAGGGAGAAGGGTATTGAGGCCTGCAATTTACTTTGAAATAAAATTTTAAAAAGTAAGATTCACTTCCCGACCTATAAGGAAAAGTATCTTCAAAAAAAAAAGGAAGAGAAGCCAGGTGTGGTGTTGTGCAGCTGTGGTCTCACAACTCATGAGGCTGAAGCAGGAGGATTGCTTGAGGCCAGGAGTTTGAGGCTATAGCACCAAGACTAAGCCTTAAACTCCAGCTTGGTTAACATGGCCAGAGCTATGCACCCCAGCCTGGGAAACACAGCAAGACCCCATCTCAAAAAAAAAAAGGGCTGGATGTGGTGGCTCACACCTGTAATCCCAGCTGCTTGGGAGGCCAAAGCAGGAAGACTGCTTGGGCCCAGGAGTTTGAGGCTACAGTGAGGTATGATCAAAACACTGCACCCTAGCCTGGATGACAAAGTGACAGCTTAACTCCTCCTGTCAAAAAAGTATGGTGGATAGAGAAGTAGATATGTGGTAAGACAAGCATGAGGGTGCCCACTGTACTATTCTTTCAACTTGGCTGCATGCTTGAAAGGTTTCAAAATAAAATGCTGGGGGAAAAATGGACTTCCTAGGGTTGTTGTGAAGTTCAGGCAAATTACAACAGGGTTGACACAAAGTGACTGGTCAGGACATAGAATCTGTAATTATTAATTTTCTGGCCTCCTTTATATCACTTTTGTGTGATGACTACAGGATCCTATCATTGTGAAAATCCACTTGGTTCCCAAGTTGAATAGCAGAGATTTGAACAGGAAGAGTTTGGATGGAACCCTCTGTAGGACCTTTTCTAGAATCTCTTAACCCTGTAGAATCTTCATGTCTCCCAGGGGATCCAGGGCCACTGAGGAAACTCTATCAATGCTCACTTTACAAACGGAGGTGGATAAATGTGTCACTGGCTCATTCAGCAACTATCTGAGCAGTGACTGTGTGAAGGGTTGGCTGCCTTGGTGACTGGTACATGGCCCAGGAGCAAGAACTAACTCAAAGTGCCATTTTCAGCCACGGAGCTCAAGGCCTGGGGAGGCTGGGTGCCTCATCCCCAGATGCCCACAGGCTGGGGGAAGGGCTAGCTTTGGGCTCAGCTCTGTCTTCTTCCAAAGGTGGGGTTTTCCACAGCTACTTCCTTTCTCTCAGTGTGAAAGGCATATGCCATGTCTAGTAAAATGAGGTGACTGGTTTTCACAAAGTCACCAAGAAAACCAGTTGTGTGTCTTCATCTTTGCCCCGTGTCCAATTTTAAGACTCTCTTCTTGGGAGAACAAAGGATGAGAATTCTACCCTTCTTGTTCCCATGTGTCCAGAACATGTGAGGCAGCCCCCATGACTGCTGAAGTCTACGTAGGAATGAGAAGCTTGCAAAAGCTTCATTCCTTGTTCCCCCTCTTCAATACATGCGGTTCACAGCTTGACAACTTGGTGAAAACGTAATTACCAGAAACAGAGTCCAAAGGAGCAGCAGTTCCAAGTACAGCCTGGTGTATCCCCTTATCAAGTGACACCCAGCTGCCACAGGCACCGATCTGATCTTATAATGCATCAGTGACCACACTTATCTCGGCTCTCGCTCTCGGAATGCCACATTTGCATAGTACATTGCATAATTTCCTCTCTGAAAATGGCCCTGTTTAGCATGAGTAAATAAAGTTACCTAACTCTGTGAGGCAGCCGAATGGAATACTTGAGATTTCCAAGAAAAGATTTGAATACCTAAGCTCTTCATTATGCAGCTAGATAAAGTCACAAGGAATCACGGTTCACCCAGCTCCTCTTCCCTGCTGCTCAGCAGCCCAGCAGCCTGGCAGCCTGGGAACAAGGATATCCTGGTGTTCAGGAGCCCTCTGTGGTGGCTCTGCTCTAGATCCTTCCACAGGATGTGGTCAGAGTCTCTCTACCCCGGATTTGCCTGGTGGCTACTGTATGTTGGGTACTGGGCTACAGGGATGAAGGAGAGAGATACATCCTTATTCTGGGTAATCTTTCAGAGGCTGTTTCCTTACCTGAAAAACAAGGACACCCCTACTTTGTACGAATGCCATTGGGAACAAGTGAGCTGGGATGCAGAGAGGGCTTGTAATTTTTCTACACCTTTCTGGTATGGGCCTACCACTACTTCCTCCCTCTGGATGGAAGGTTCTTAACAATAGGGCTACATCTTCTCTTTCCCTTGGATTTCCTCTATAAGGTACTTCGCCAGAAAAGTACACAGGGGTATTCCAGAGAGCAGATCCTGGCCCAAGGAATTCTCCTTCCTTTGGGGGTGAGGTCCTCCAGGCAGAGAACTAGTCTAGAGAGTGTGTTAAAACCTCTGGGATAGGTTGGGTGTGGTGGCCCACACCTGTAATTCCACCTCTTTGGGAGGCTGAGGTGGGAGGATCATTTCAGCTCAGAGTTTGAAAACAGCCTGTGCAATATAATGAGACCCCATCTCTATGTCTCCTAGGAAGACATTTTTATCAAAAAAAAAAAAAAAAATTAGCCAGACATGGTGGCACATGGCTGTAGTCTCAGGTACTTGGAAGGCTGAGCTGGGAGGATTGCCTGAGCCCAGGAGACAGAGACAGAGGTCGCAGTAAGCCGAGACTGCGCCACTGCACTCCAGCCTGGGTGACAGACTGAGACCTTGGCTCAAAAAAAAAAACAAAAAAAAAAAACCCAAAACAAAACTCACCTCTGCAATCTACATTACTAACACTGTTAGAGAAGGCATATGTGGATGCCACTCACACATCTGTGGGGGATCCTGGTACCCACAGATGCTAGCCAGACCTCAGGGAGCTCTTCTGGTCAAATGGATCTGAGACTGGCATTCGAGGTTCTTCTAAGCAAGGAGGCATTCTCTCTTGCTAACATCCAACCCAGACTCTCCTCCGAGATAGGCCAGTTGTGGGGAAGAAAAGTCTTCATAGATGGAACTGGTACACCCCACTTATCCTGCCTCAGACTTTTCATTCAAACATTTCTGGGGGTGCTGGACTCTGTGCTTGGCAAACAGGACCACAGAGATGAGCAAAACTTGGCCCTCAGGGGTTCCTGTCTATTGTGGGAGCCCAAACAAGTGACAATTACATGCCATGTGACAAGAGCCACAGCAGGGGAAGACCAGGAAAATGCAGACTCCTGGAAGAGGGGCCATGACACAGCCCAAGGGTCAGAGAAGGCTTCCTGCAGGAGGTGATTTATTTTTATTTATTTGAGACGGAGTCTCGCTCTTTTGGCCAGGCTGGAGAGCAACGGCACAATCTTGGCTCATTGCAACCTCCACCTCCCAGGTTCAAGTGATTCCCCGTCTCAGTCTCCTGAGTAGCTGGGAAAACAGGCATGTGCCACTACGCCTGGCTAATTTTTGTATTTTCAGTAGAGATGGGGTTTCACCATGTTGGTCAGGCTGGTCTGAAATCCCTGACCTCAAGTGATCCACCTGCCTCGGCCTCCCAAAGTGTTGGGATTACAGGCATGAGCCACCGCACCCAGCTGAGGGGGTACATTTTAAATTGAATCCTGAACGAAGCCCAGCAATGGACTAAGCAGAGGTGTAGAGCGGCGCCATCGGGCCTCTCTGGGGGGACTGCCGGCTCCCCCCAGCATATTCTTGGATCTGACCCTTGTGGGTCCACCACTAGCCTCTCATTTTCCACCAAACCTTTGGGGTTTGAGGTCCTTTGCCTCATTTCTGTCAGAAGGTCTGAGGGGCATTTGCTTGCCCATCTCACAGGCCCTCCTTCTGTGTCTGTCCCTGAATTTCAGCTTCCAGGGATGGCCCAGCCTCGTGGTGAAGGCACAGTGAGGACCAGGCTGTTCACTGCCTTAGATTGAGCTCTGCCCCTTACCAGTGTGGGACCTTCAGCTTGCTGCCGCCTCCCCTCTGGTCACCTCATCAGCGAATGGAGGTGATATTAACAGTGCTGTCCATATAGTGTTACTATGGAAACTCAATGATGTTTGTGAAGTGCTAGGATAGTGCCTAGCACTTAGGAATAACAGCAGCTCTCTCAGTTCCACCCAGCAAAACCCAGCAAGGTTTGGTGGGAAGAACACTGAGCTGAGAAGGAGAAGGGACCTGGGTCTGATGCCCAGTGGGGCCACTTACTAGGCTGTGTGGCCTCAGTCAGGGCAACTGACCTTTCTGGGTGGACCTCAGCTTCTCTGTCGCTCAAATGAAGAGGTGGGACTAAACCACATGCCTCTTTTCTTATGGGAAAGAATGTCTAAATTTCATACCAGGGGACACATTTATAGCCATTTGGCAGAAATTAGTTCACAGAGTGAATGCTTACCGGCATAGCAGTCTGATTTTTAATTAGCTTGTGGGAATTCAGTATACTTCAAACATTAACAGTAAAATATAGGAGACCTCTGGTGGAGACAAGCTGTACCTTTGGACTTAAACAAAAGCTGTATACCTCACAAACCAAATTCCCTGCTTTACAACATTCTCAAAGCGTATGATTTAAGTGAAATGCAATCTTATCAGCATAACTCCGTGCAATACGATATCACACGCTCAATCAGATGGCTGTATTTAAACTATGTTTCAGCATGGTAAAAATTGAGAATCTCAACTATTTTTCCCTCGGAGTTTTTTCTTCTTTGAAAAATGAACTGGGTGTGGTGGCTCATACCTGTAATCCCAGCACTTTGGGAGGCTGAGGCAGACAGATCATTTGAGCCCAGGAGTTTGAGACCACCCTGGGCAACATGGTGAGACCCTGTGCCTACAAAAAAATGCAAAAATTAGCTGGGCGTGGTGGTGTGCATCTGTGCTCCTAGCTACTCGGGAGGCTGAGGTGGGAGGATCACCCGAGCCCAGAGAGGTCAAGGCTACAGTGACCATAATTGTGTCACTGCACTCCAGCCTGGGTGACAGAGGGAGACTCTATTTCAAAAAAAAGAAAAGAAAAAAATGAACTTTTATATGAACTACCCTATTAAATTCATGAAGGGCAAAACAAAAAAGGGAGCTCCATTCATTCATTTTACTTTAGTCATTCAATAAACTTTTATGAAGTACCTTGTAGAATGTTAGCTCTATGAGGGCAAAGATTTTTATCATTTTTGTTCACTGCTCATAGCCAGGCACACAGTATGTGCTCACTAGACATTTGTGGAGAGGCACACAGTATGTGCTCACTAGACATTTGTGGAGAGGAGGGATACCTACCTTGGACAGCCGTGTTGGAGAGACAAGATAAAACACTCAGTCCCTGCTTGCAAGGAACTTACAGCCCAGCGGGGAGAAAAAAGAATGAACGAGATGTGCAGAGTGTGATGGGTGTGACAATCAAGGACATGCAGGGAAGGGGCATGTGCCACGGGCCAGAGGCAGGAGGGAACATGGTGAGTTTGGGAAACTGCTGTCCTTTGTTGGGGCTGGGATGAGAGAAAGAGGGAAGTGAGTGCTGGTGGGGGTGAGGCTGCAGAGGGTGAGGACCCATCAGCAAGGGTGGCTGATAAACAGATGCCCGGGAACTGGGGACAGTAGGAAGGTCACTGCAGGAACTAAAGGTTTTTGCCTATGATTATTCACTGAAATGTAACTCAGGCCCTGAATTAGAAGTTTATAATTAAGATCTGGACGGAAACTTAAACTGTAACATGAAGAAAGAGTTTACTAAGCATATAAAAAAAGGTAACAAGACATTTGTTTCTTTATTACTTCACCAAATAGTTACTGTGTATGTACTATGGGACGGGCCAAGCACAGTGACAGGTACTAGGGCTGCAGGGGTGAAAATAAAGGTCTGGTGCTTGCACAGCCACAATCTGAACAGACAGGTAATAAAGCAGTAACTGAGAGAAATCTATTAGTATAAATTGTGCCAGCACAATGGGAAGGTAGTAGTCAATCTGCTATAAACTTTATTTAAAAGTTAATCTGCAAACCCTGCAAATAAACTCTTTTCAAAAGTTCCATCCATTTGCAAACGTATACCTATGCTAATTTCAAGTAATAACAGTTACAGTGTAATATTTAATAAGCCCCTGGCACTGAGCTAAGCGCTCAAAAACATCCAGCCCAGGCAGTATGATTATCTGCACATTACACATGAGAAAGCTGAGACCCTGACAGGGTCAGTAACTGACCCGAGGTTGTGCTGCTAAGGTTATCATCTTCTGGGAGGTCAATTACCAGGACCCCAAGCAGGAAATGCCCAAGTGAGTCAGGTCCAAGTCCCTCCATGTGCTTGAAGCCAAACCCCAATCTTGTAAAAAGATTTTTTGGGCCACGTTAAGTTAGTGAAATCTGGGCCAGAAGGGTAAACCATATTTAGCCGCCTGTGCTAAGAGATCAGGAGCTCTCAGCGCAGGAACAGCAGTGACTTCACTGTGGCCAGGCCATGTGCTTATCACTGCCTTCAGCTGCTCTTGCTAAATTCTTGGCAGAGGAAATCCCCCAGCAAGCAGAGAAAGGGAAAGGTGAAAGACAGAAGATTCTGGCAGGACCGTAGGAGGGCATAATAGGTGTTAACAAAGCACAGACTCCAAGTTGCTGATTGTGCCACAGTCATACCTCCCTGCTAAAGCATGACTGGCTCTGAAATTCCCACACCTTCTTAGGCTTGAAGCAGGTTCACAGAGCTGGGAAGTCATGGATTGAATTTTTTTAGGCAAAAGATAAGAAAAGAGCTAGTCACGTTGTCCACTAGTAAATAAGTGTGGCATAGGCAGAGCCACCATGGTCAGACACTTGGCAGGGGTGTAGAGCCTATGCACCTGGTAGGCGGTGCCTCTAACCCCCAGGGGCAACCCTGGCTAGATGTATATGAATCACAATCCCCACTGTCTCTGCTTCCTGCCACATGCTGGGCACTTAAACACCGTGTAGTCCCCGGGTCTCTATTTTCCCATCTGTAAACAGGGGTGAAAACAGCACGTGGGTCCCAGGCAGGGAGGAATAAAAGCAGACAGCGAGTGCATGGTCCACATCTCTGCTGTTACCATCCTCGCTTTGCCCCATCCTCACACCTAGGTGAAGAGGTAGCCACACAAATCTGGGCCTTCAGTCCCAGGGGAGGACACCTGGGCCCCAGCAGTGTTGACAGCATGCAGCCGCACACTAGAAAGTGATGGAGCTGGGATTCTGAAAGACTCCAAACCCATGCCTTTCTTGTTTCCTGATTTTACCCACACCTGCTACACAGTGCTGCTGCCCAATAGGGCTTTCTGCGTTGATGGAAATGTCCTACGACTGTGCTGTCTAGTAGGGAGCCACCACACATGTGGCTGTTTGCATTTCAATTAATTAAAATTAAGTACAATTAAATATTATTTTTCCATTGTCTTGCTAGCCACATGACTACTGAGCACGTGAAATGTGGTTTGACAGTGGAACAGAAACGTTTAATTTTATTTAACCTTAATTTAATTTTCATGAATGTAGATTTAGACAGCTGCAAGTGGCTACTGTGTTGGACAGCGAAGGGTTAGAGGGAAGAAAGAGGAGACTTTGCCCACTGTGTGGGACCGTGGGAAACAGTTCTACTCCGTGTCTGCCGATGAGCCCTGCATGAGAATGACCTGTCCCGGCAAACCCGGGTGGCGTGAAGCAGCCTGGCCCGGGGCCTTGGAGCTCCCTGACCTGGAAGGAATGGGGCGCTCTGGCCATATGCACTTTTGGCTCTCGGCTCACTCAGCGTGGTTGTTATAGCTCCCATGCCTCACCTTAGCCATCATGCTCCCTGTAGAGTGCACAGAAAGGACGTTCCCACACAGCTCTCTCTCCGTGTCACAGAGCCAGTACGTACGATCGAAATGATCAATGGGCCTGGGGTGCCATGGGTCTCATAGCTGGAAGGGATTCCTCATGGGCCACTTGCCTCCCTCCACCCTGGCCTGTGAGTATGAGCAGGGTCTGACTTGCTCACTGCCTGGGCATCTCTCTGTCCTGGCCCCCACAAAGGGCTGGGCCCAGTGGAGGGGTGGGAAAGGCTCTTGAATGAAGGAGTTGAAAAGTTACTCCCACACACAGCACTTGGGCGGGAACGTGCAGGCAACTGGAAAGGCTGAAGCTCACACACAGCGTCTTGGGAGGGATCCAGGGTTCCTCGAAGGGAGGCACATTGGCAGCCCAGGGCACCCAGCACTGAGATAAAGTGTAGATTTCAGGACTCCAGCCCCACCAGGCTGGTTCTCAGGGTGCAGGGCCCTGGAGGGTCTATGGACATGTGGTTTGGAGAACTGTCAGATCCCAAATATCATTACAGATGGCCACACTAAGGCCCTCATGCTCAGCTCTTAGGAAGCCACAGCCTGGACCCACGTTTCTTTACTGAGGAACCTGACAAATTTTTAAGATGGAGGGGACTCAGCAGCAACATTTCACAGCCTGGGATGCAAATACCTGGTGGCAGTGTAGAAGAAAAGGCCACCTGCCACTTAGTCTCATCCCGTCTTGTATCCTCAGCATGCACAGGCACACATTCTCACATGGCCCTTCCTCAGAGACAGGGATGAGCAGGATCTTACTTCTGTGTCTCCATCTGCTGACTTTTGTGTTCAGGGGTGGGCACTGAGGACTCACTGTGTTCGCCACCATGCTAGCACGTGCTGCAGAGGCCTCGGTTAATCCTTAGAGCAGTGGCTCCCAAATTCTGCTGCATGTGGGATCACCTGGGATTGCTGAAAACACAGATGCCAGCTCCTGCCCCTAGATGGTCTGACTTAATTGGTGTGGGGTGTGACCTGGGCACTGGGAGCCTTAAAGCTCTCCAAGTGACTCTACCACACAGCCAAGTCTGCGTACTACTTGGCCTTTTGGCATCATTTGGGGGAGGCAGACCTCCCTACACCCGTCCCCTGTGGGCCAGCTGAGGAGACAAACTTGCCCAAGGTCATACCCTGAGCCAATGCTGAACTTAGTGGAGCGTGATCATAAGGCTGTGCTCCTGCTTTTATATTGCAAGGATCGCAGCCCATGGATAACTGAAAAACAAAGCAAAGCACAAAATCCTACTCATCTCACTCTGAGACACTGGGGCATGATGTTTCAGGCCATTCACAAAACAGATGTCAACCAATGGGGCCAAAAAGCTGCTGGACTTCTCACACGCAGGGAAAGCTCACTGAAAAAACACCAGTAAATATGAAGGCTGTAATGCAACCCCAGGACTGATAGATTGCTTATGGCATCCCTGGGAGTTAATTAGAACGGGCTTGAACTCAGTTCTGTGTCAGCGCTCTTTGCCATTAATGATTCAGGTAAAGAAGGAAGTAAAAGGCAGGGAAGGAAATTAATTGAACTAAGCCTTTTAAAAATATTTCTGATGCATCAAATTCTAATGAAAGATTAACACACACAATGGAAATATTAAAAGGCACTTACAGAAGCCCCCAAAACACACAGAGAGAAAGAAACCTGTAAAGGGTGAGAGAAAGCTGATTAAATCTTTCAGATAAGGGAACTGATAAGTGATGCCAGGCATGTACTCACAGCTGTGATTTTTCATCAGGAAAACGGCCCCTGGTTACGCATCTACCTGCTCACACTGGGACAGCCTTCCTGGAGGGCAACTTGGCAATTAGTAAAGAAGTCTTTCAGCTAGACATGCCCTTTACACCTGTTCTAGAATTTCAGGTTAAGCCATTCTCATGGCTGGGTATAGAGATTCAGCTACAGGGAAGTTCACACTTGTGGTGAGGAGGACTTAAAAAGGGAAAACTTCACAGATTCAGGGAAACTAAATCTTGGCAGGCCCCATGGTTCATGTTACACAGTTTTTAAAAAATGCTGTTAAAATGGTGGTTGCTAAACTTATAGTCATTTCTTTACCATCCTAAGGATTTTTTCCTAGTTGTACCACCTGCATTATTTATGTGACATTTTCTTGAGATTATGCTCCTCCCTGTGTACTGAAATTTATAAGGAAAATTTCATTTACATCAATGCAAAATCAGCATCATCTTTCATAGAAGACATGAATATGTACAGAGACAAAGTATTCCTACGTTTGCAAACCAAAAATTGCCTCAGGCACCACCTCTGGAAAAGTCTTGATGAGACACAGGGCTTGGTGATGACAGGGGCAAGACACCCCCCAAGGACTGGAATGAAAAATGAAGGTTATCAAACAGCACGCACAGGGTGACCTCATTTTTGTAAAATGAACTCGTGGTTCTCTTTGGGTTATAGTATGGTTACAAGTGTTTTTTAAATGCTTGTTTCTCTTTTCTTAATCTTCTACAGTGAATAGCTAATACTTTCATGATCAGAAAGTACATTTAGAAAACCGTCAATGGTCTATATTTCTCCTACGGGTCTTTGTGTGCTTTTTGGGAGACAGATCTGGAAGAAAACATACCCACTGTGCCTATGGTTATCCAGGGAAGTAGGATACGGGGGACGGGGGAGTAGAAATTACTTATTTTTTATTTTATTTTACTTTTTGAGACAGAGTCTCACTCTGTCACCATGGCTGGAGTGCAGTCATGCCATCATAGCTCACTGTAGGCTTGACCTCCTAGACAAACAATCCTCCCACCTCAGCCTCCGGAGCAGCTGGGACTAGATGAACACTACCATAAATTTTTTCTTTTCTTCTTTTTTCTTTCTTTTTTTTCTTAGAGATGGGGTCTTGCTATGTTGCACGGTCTGGTCACTAACTCCTGGGCTCAAGTGATCCCCCACAACCCTCACCTCAGCCTCCCAAAGTACTGGGATTACAAATGTGAGCCATGGTGTCTGGCCTTGGTTGTGTTTTCTCACAAGGACAAGGTATTTGCCCAGTATTTGTGTAACTAAAAGGTAATGGCTGGGTGTGATGGTGTGGACCTGTATTCCCAGCTACTTGGGAGGCTGAAGTGGGAGGGCAGCTTTAACTGAGGAGTTTGAGTCCATTAACTTCCAAAGTGAAGGCTCATTTGGTACCAGTCTTATGCCACAGCCATGCTTCTAGCTCCTGTCTTTTTTTTTCTTTTTGAGATGGAGTTTCACTGTGTCACCCAGGCTGAAGTGCAGTGGTGTGATCTTGGCTCATAGCAACCATAGCAACCACTGCCTCCCAGGTTCAAGCGATTCTCCTGCCTCAGTCTCCCAAGTAGCTGGGATTACAGGTGGCTGCCACCACACGTCTAATTTTTGTATTTTTGGTAGAGACAGGGTTTCACCATGTTGGCCAGGCTGGTCTCGAACTTTTGATCTCAGGTGATCTGCCTGTCTCGGCCTCCCAAATGGCTGTGATTACAGGTGTGAGCCACCGCACCCGGCCGCAGCTCCTGTCTTATTCAACTGTTCAGAACACGGTGGCAAACCCTCAGCTATGCTGACTGCCTGGCCTCTGTTCCTGGAGTGGTCATTCCCAACACATAGACCATAGCTGGCCTGTGGACACACTGCCAGGACTAATCAATGTGAAAATGGGGAGGTGGGGAGAGCCCTGGACCCAGAGTCAGAACACGATGTGGCAGGCTAGGACAAGGGCCTTTCCACCTGTGACCCCTGCACGGGCTTTTTTCTTGTTCATCTCCTCTCTTCTTTCTTTCCTTTCTTCTCTCTGGTTCTTGCTCTGAAAGCAAGACCTAGAAAAGGCAGGCTTTCCATGTTCCATAACATTACCGCCCACTTTTTCCTGCTATTTACATCAAAGATCCCAAGCTCACACATTTGAAACAGAATGTCATTTAAAAGACTACCCACTTAAAAAAAAAATTAGCAACTGTTCAAAGAAGAAACAAGTCATGGAAAATGTGACTTTCATTCTGGTTCTGCTTGATCACACCTCCTAAGAAGAAAGTAGAAACTTCAAAGGCATCTCGGGTACAGAGGGAGCCCAGAGCTGCAAAAGGTTAAGGGCTTTATCAGGGATCGTACAGTAGTAGGAAACTTTTTCCATTATGTGCTTAAAGACCCACGGCCCCTTTAAATAGCCCCTACTTCTTCCTAATTCTTAATTCATTCTACAGACTTTATTGATTTAAATGTGATTCACGTAAAATTCATGGCAAGCATGCAAACCTAATTTTTCACATTTGAGCTATGTTAGGAACCACAGGGCAGAGGCAGGAGGGAAAAGAGAGAAGGCATATTTGGGCAGTGGGGCCAAGGCAGGCAGGGCCCCACAGGAAAAAAGGGAGAGAGATTTTTCTAAAGAACTCAAGACGCAAAAAGAGACACTCAAGGTCAGTTCTTAAGAAGGGAACTGCCTGATGTGGCCTGGAAAAAGCTGTAGGGGGGAGCTGAAGGGGGAAGGTGGCTGCAAATGCTTCAAACTTCAGAGGCAAGACCTCCTGTGGCTCTCAGCTGCCTCTCCTCTGAGCAGCTGGAGCCAAGAGGGCCCATTCAGCCACAAGAGCACTCCTGCCTCCTCCCACAAACCTCGTGTCTGTAGATGAAGCTGGCTCTGGCCTCCAGAAGGTTTACTGCAATCACATCTTAGGGCTGGAAACTTATCAGGCTCAGCCTGCCCAGGGCGGGCGCCAAGCTTCTGGGTCAAGACTCTGGAACCCCTGAATCATGTTACTCTTGGGTTTCCCCTTTGAGCCCCTGGAGCCTGCATCTTTGGTCACGTGAAGGTGACACAGCAAGGTGGTTCATCAGGACAGCCACAGCCTGGGAAGGGGCCCTGTACAACTGGCAAGTACCCTGGAGAAAATGTTGAGACCATGGCATCATTTAGAAGAATGGGTTCAGTCCCGCTTCCTAATGCCACAGTTACAAAAGAAGACAGAAATGAACCACCATGGCTTCTGCAAGGGCATGATGGTATCTGCCTGTCATCCAAAGGCCCTCGTCACTCCCTCGACCCTAACAGGCTAGGAAGCCTGTGGGTCCTGCCTCCTAACCAAGGCTGCCCCGTCCCTGCACACACCATGACTTGTGTCTGTCCTCTCACTTTGGGTGAACACGAGAGGCATGTTTCACCAGTGGCCACCTCCAGTCTTGCTATGCCATCCTGGCTGGCTGTGCCGTGGAGGTGGGCTTCCTGGAGCTGCTCCTAGCCCACTTTCCTTTCCTTCAAAAGGGCCCCTTCTCTGCACTGCCACACCCTCATATTCTGGCTCGCTTTCGACCTCCTCTTGCTCAGTCTTGCACAGGCCCTGCCCTCTTCCACCCTGTGTTGTGCCCAGGGTGACTATGCCCACCCTCACCCTTGGAGCCTGGCTGATATTTACTTCTTCAAAAATACACCCCCTTTGTTTTAAGAGAGATTTATTTGGTGGCTCCTCAGGGCCAGGCAGCATAGATATGAAGAGAAAGGTGACCAGTCACTACCCACTTTCTACTCCTTGAGTCCAGACAGAATCCCTGAAGTGTCCAGCAGAACGTGCTCCTGGCCTCTGTACTAGAAGCCGGTTTGTTCCTTTGCCTGAGTGCCACAGGAAGTGTCAGCCGGGGTTTAGGAGGCACTGAAGCACTTTTTGAGTCCTAGACTTACACTCACTAGGACCGAGTATGGCCATGGCAACCGCACTGGCAGAGGAAAAGTGGCTTTGTTCTCCAAACGTCCTCACTCAAAGGCCAGGCTCACTGCGAGGGATGGCAGGGATGGGCCACTCCAGTGAAGCCAAGTGCCCACTCACTGTGCTGTGCTGAGCAGGTCTAGCTGAACTCATAGGAGATGAAGGTGCATCCCATGTGATGCCCCGAAAGCGCCATGAGAAGGGGGTGGGTGCAAATGCTGTAGGAGCCAGCAGGGAAGTGGAGGTGGGGGGTACAGGAGGAGGAGACTCCTGGGATGGGTCTGGACAGATGGCCCAGGTAAGGATGGTCCTCACCCTAGCTCCTCCCTGCTCCATGGGGACCTCGACACTTGGAGTAGGAGAGCTGCCTGCCTCCTGGCCTGTCTCCCACTAGACTGAGGACAGTCGTGATGATGAGGATGATGACAGTAAACATGCATTGGGGATTCTATTATGGATTAAACGCTTTTTAGTATATTTGATTATCACGATCACCCTGTTTTATAGATGAGGAAACCAAGGCCCACAGAGTTTCAGGAACTTGGCCAAGTTTATACAGCTCATAGGCAACAGACCCAGTCCTCAAACCCTGACAGGTTCTGACTCCACAGTACCTACTCTTACCATTGTGCCATGATGGATGGATGGATGGATGGATGGATGGATGGAAGGAAGGAAGGAAAAGTTTTGGGGATAGGAACTAAAATCAATTATGTTAAAATCTGGATTTGCAAAACCTTTCAAGGAAATGCTGGAAGTACCTGCAAGCCAGGGATTGGTTTAGCATATGTTTGTGAGTGTGTGTGTGTGTGTTTGTTTTTCTTTTTGAGACAGAGCCTTGCTCTGTTGCCCAGGCTGGAGTGCAGTGGTGTGATCTTGGCTCACTGCAATCTCTGCCTCCCAGGTTCAAGTGATCCTTCCACCTCAGCCTCCAGAGTAGTCTGGAGGCTACAGGCTCCCACCACCACACCTGGCTAATTAAGCATGTTTATCTTTTTTTTTTTTTTTTTGAGACAGGGTCTTACTCTATTGCCCAGGCTGGAGTGCAGTGGTATGATCCTTGCTCACTTCAGTCTTGACCTGCCGGGCTCAAGTGATCCTCCCACCTCAGCCTCCCAAGTAGCTGGGAAATACCTAGCCAGTTTTTTGCATTTTTTGTAGAGCTGAGGTTTTGCCATGTTGCCCAGGCTGGTCTTGAACTCTTGACCTCAAGTGATATCTGCCCGCCTGCCTCCCAAAGTGCTGGGTAAATTACCCACATGAGCTACCAGCCTGGCCTAAGTGTGTTTTTAAGGAGCTTGTTTTCCGTCGAGAACAGCAGGCTCTTGCACACTGAGGCCAAGCAGACCCTACAGTGAGAGAGGGCACCCGACGGGGAAGGCTTCTGAGGAAGCAAAGCCATGGCGGCCCCAGGATGTCAGAACACCCCTCCTGAGTACCTGTTACTTAAGCACACCTTTGTTGCAAAGAAAAGTGGGGTAATTTATGAGGGAGAGCTCAGGCATCAAGTTCGGCTGCAGGTGGGTTACCAGAAAGGCTAGCACATCTGCATCCCGCCTAATGGAACCTGAGCTCACACCTATCAGAGGCCTGCTGTGTTCGGACATCGTGCTCAAAGCATTCCTGACAATTTTCCTTGTTTTTCAGATGAAGGAAACCTGAGGCTTAGGTTAAACGATGTGCTGAGGTCACCTGGCTGGCAAGCAGCAGAGCTAACTATAATGCTGGCAGAGAGACTCTGGGGAGGACCCACTTTCCTGCTAACTCTACCTGTCTCTGAGTCAGCACCCTGCTCTGTGCAGTGCTGGCCCCTCAGTACAGCCCAGCCGAGGTGGGGGAGGCCTGAGACTCAGTGGGTGCAGAAAGCTGCCAGGACACACAGCCCCACCCGCCCCGAGGGGTGAATCACAGCCTTCAGAGCCTGCTCTTGCCTCTACCTGCTGCCTCTCAGACGCCACTGGGGTCACACCCAGGGGCACCCACCACAAAGTAAGGCTTCTTCATCAAGTGACTGACACCGAACGGGCCTGTGAGCTTTTACTGAAAGCCACATACAACTTCTCTTTTACCCTTTGAAATAAATGATATCATTTTCAACACCAGTTATCCATCTCCTGTGTCTTTTAATAGAAGTAGCTCATGGTGTGAGCTGGGGTAGATACAAACACAGGAGGGAAAACTGCTTACCTCCTGTCTTTACTGAGAAAGGAGGTTGGGAGCTTGAAAGGGGAAATCCTGGCCAGGCTTAGTTACTCACACCTATAATCCCAACACTTTGGGAAGCCAAGGTGGGCAAGCTGCTTGAGCCCAGAAGTTTAGGACTAGCCTGGGCAACACAGTGAACCTCATCTCAAAAAATTAAAATAGGCAGGGTGCAGTGGCTCATACCTGTAATACCAGCGCTTTGGGAGGCTGAGGAGCGTGGATCAACAAACGAGATCAGCAGGGCCAACAAGGCAAAACCCTATCCCTACTAAAAATACAAAAAAAAAAAAAATTAGGTATGGTAGTGCATGCCTGTAATCCCAGGCATGATTCTCCTGCCTCTGCTACTCAAAGCTACTCAAAGCTGAGGCAGGACAATCACCTGAACCCAGGAGGCTGAGGGTGCAGTGAGCCAAGACCAAGCCACTGGAGTCCAGCTTGAGCAACAGAGCGAGACTCTCTCAAAAACTAACAAAATAAAATAAAATAAAATAGAAGCAAAAATCCAGAGAGGCTCCTAAGACACCGGACTGCAGATTCTCTGGACCTCCAGGTAGGATGGGTGGGTGGGTATGGATTTGCCAGGGAAATGTGGTCCACTGTGGAGGCTCCACACAGAGGCTCCCTAGTAGTGCTGCAGATGGCCATCAAGGTCACTCTGCTGTCTGAGGGCATTTGGTATGGAAGAACTTCAGCTGGGTTGCCATTGGTCCCTTTCCTGACAATGGCTCCTGAGAATCATTCAATGAATCCACAAACACAGGAAAGGAACAGCCCACTCTTAAGCTCTGCTTCAAGCCAAGAATTTCAAAGTGAAATTCTGACCATACTTGAGGTCCAGAGTTTGAGACCAGACTGGGCAGCATAGCAAGACCCTGTTTCTATTTTTTAAAGAAGTGGTTGTCTGATGGCTCTCCCACATGACTGATGCAGCCTGGTCATATGAGGCAGGTCCCTACTTCTGCGGTTCTTCTGAGGAACCAGAATGCAGGGGACAATGATTCTATGCAATGGAGTGTTTGGTAGAGAACTAAATAAGCAAGCTTATTTCTAGGACTATTTTAAAATAAACAACGACTGAGCAGTTAGGAATGTCTAAACAGATATTCTGAGTGTAAAGGATGGTGGAAGTTTGAGAGAACAAAGCCGTGTGGCCTCCAAACACACATGAAGGAGGCAGGAATTCCAACTGCTAGAAGCCTTTTCTGGTACCTCTTTGATGAGCAAAGACAGGGATGGAAAAAATGGAGCAGAGCACAGGGTTGACTGGTTTGGAGCAGTGCCTGGTGGAGGCTGGGTGAGCCATCCCATGCTGCTAGCCAAGCCCAGCGCCCCTCAGCAGGCTGCCTTGTCATTCTGACTGATGCCACTTCCTGAGTCGGGCACTTCCCTGGCCACCTGGGATATATGGAAGGAGGAATTCCCACAGCCACTTCTGATCAGGTAACCAGGAAACCAGGTGGACACGCTCAGCAGATGGGTAAGCTGCTTATCACCCTGGCACAGATGACAAAGACCAACAGGGGCCAGTGTGGGAAAGAGGGGAGGAATGGGCATTTCCTTGTGCTGCTGGCAGGAGGTTTGATGGGCAGCTTCTTTTATGCAGGGCAATTTGAGCAATTTCACAGCTAAGACTCCCTCCTACCAAAGTGCTGTGCTTGTGAACTGAGTTGCTCACAAGGCTGATGCTCAGGGTTCTGTGACATGGATGACTAGACACAGCTGACGCACGTCAACAACAGCAACTGTACAAGGGACGGTCCCTCAGGTGCTTCCATTTAATGCAATAATGGCTGGCAGAGAAGCCCACCCTCATATCCTGACGCCCTGATGCAGGAAAACCCCACTTTAAAGTGTCAAAAGTTGCAGAACAAGATGTCCATGATCCCATTCATGTAAAAACTACTGCTACTATCATTCATTTAGTAAAAATTTACCAGGTGCCTACTAAGTGCCAGGCCTGTGGCTGGGCTGGAGTGATTGTGGTGAACAAGACAGACTGAGACTATCCACCCAGAGGAACACATATGTGTTCATGTGTGAAGAGCCTGGTCCGGAAGGACACCCTCTCCTTGCCTGGGAAGGAGGTTGGGAGTTCCTGCTGCAAAGGCAGGCTGACCTGGCAGGGTACTGCAGGTGGCTGGGGAAATGGCAGGGCACTTTCACTTTTTACACACTGCACTGTTTGAGCCTTTTACAGTGTGGATGTGTTTCTATTTTATTTGGTAGCCTAACAATATGCCTTTAAACAATAAAAGGAAAACCTGAAATTACTAACTAAATGGCAGAACCCAACCTGACGCGGCCCAGGACGGCGCCCACTCCACGGGTAGGTGAGAGGCACAGATGGCAATAAGTGAGCCAGTTTCCCAGCCAATGCTAAAGTTTTGATCTGGCACCACTTCTGGGTCCTGTGAAAAGAGCAGGTGTGTGAGCACTGACTCTAGAGGCCGCACGTCACAGCCGTCTCTAGAGAAGGTCTCCGCCCATGGCTGGGGGCCTGATCCGCTGCCTGCCCGAGGCTGTGCACCAGAGGGCACAAATTCCACTCTCTGAGAGCACCACGCTTCCCACCGAGGGGTCACCATGGGCTTTCCTCGGCAGCTCTCTTTAGGGGTGAGAAATACACCAAGGTCTTCTTGGACCCATCCCCATCGAGGCTCTTACCCATGCCCGCCCAGCTGAACGTGGTACATGGATAATGGCCTGAAAGCAGCCACAGCACCTAAAGCAGAAACATTTCAGACCCCCTGCCTGAGGGCAGCCTGCCTTCCACCTGGCAAGGATGAGCTGGTTCTGCCTCGTCTTAGCTGTGGATGCTTGGGCTGGTCATGTGACTTCTTCGAGCCTCTGGCCTCAAAATTATAAAACAAAGTTGTTACCTGCTTCGGAAGTGCTGGAGGATTTCTTTCATCTGACTCAGCAGGGGCCCAGTCAAGCACCTGGCACCGGGCAAGGCCATATGTGGAATCCACACTGAGAGACTGGGGGCTCTCAGTGCAGAGGCCCCTTTGGAGAAGGAGATCCCCCAGCTCTCAGAAAGCTCTAACAGGCTGTTCCGTACGGAAACAAGATCCGAAGGTAGCAAGAGCTGTGAAACTCTCGGGCTGCAGAGGCGTCAAAGGCTCTTAGAGTTGTCCTAAGGGCTCCCAGGGCAGCTGCACAGCGGAGGAGCTCTGACCAGCTTCTTGGAAACTTCCTGCCCCAAACTGGCTAGGCCTTCCCTCCCAGCCACCTTGTGTGGAAACAGCACAACAACCTGGCCAGCGACCTGGGCAAGCCCCCTCCTCCTCTCTGGGCCTTGGTGTACCCACGTAAGAGGAGACTGAGGAGCTTGGCAACAAATGCAGAATCTGTCCAGCACAGCTGCAGTCATTCCCAGTGACTGTGAGAAATAATCTGTTATCTGATTCTCTGCCCACCTGGAAGAAGTGTTGGTGAGGCAGGTACAGAACTCCCTTGCCTGGGGCCAAAGAAAACCCAATATTGAATCCTACTTTTACTCAAACACAGGGCTTAACCCAGCCTTCTAAACCAATGGTCTGCTTTCTCCTTCACTAACCCATGCTGTCGCCTGTTTCTTATAAGCCACAGATGTGCCCTCTGACCATCGAAGTAAGGCCTGTGGAGTGAAAATGGGCCTGTCACATTCTTCTCTGACAGCCAGGCTGAAAGTCCCTCCTCAGGATCCTCCTGCAACCCAGGGTGGGGGCTTCGTGGCCTCACTCATATGGAGTCCAGCGTTTGGTGCTGGCGGAGAAGGGTGGCCTTTCAACCCTTCAGACAACAACAGGCTCAGAGGGGCTTCTGGTGCTGGCTCCCTCCCCCTAGACCTGACAAAGACTCCAACTCTCTTTCTGCAAAAGGGCCGCTGATTTATATCGAGGGCCAAGGAGAGGCCTCCCCAAACTCGGGGCCCTCATGGGCTGTGACTTATTCCAGCCCGCGTGCAGCCATCTGGCCATGGGCCCTTTCTGCCATCAGAATTGATGGCACTGTATTAATTTTCCTCGAGGTAAATCACCACCCAGCCCGGGCTGCTTCTTTCTCCTAAGTGTCTTCAAGGGGCGCTGAACAAGGACAGGCTTTTCAGGGGAATGGAAGGGGCACCAGGTGGAACGCAAATGATTTACTAGATATTCTGACATATCGATTGACCTTTCCAGTTTAAAATTGCCTCCCTCCACCGTGGAGATGACTCATAGAGCCGGCAAGTTCAGAAGACTAATGCTGGGCTTTCGAATTAAGTCTTGATCTTATTCCAACTTCTCAGTGGAGAAAGAGACCCACGCAAAGTGTGTCAGATGTCTGTCAGACCAGGAGGTTTACAGGCTTCTCCTAGGGCTCTGGAGTCACAGTCTGTTTTAGGAACACAAGGCCAATGTCCTCATTTATGGGCTCGGACCCTAACCCACTCTCTCATTTCCATTCATTCACATCTGGCCTGTCTTCACTGAGTACCTGCTATGCTGTGGGCCCTGGGATGCAACCACGAACAAAGGAGTTGGGGTTTCTGCTTCCAAGCAGCTCAGTACCCACACGAACCAAAGAACCACACAAAAACAGAAAATCACACACAGTGGGAAATGCCATGAAAACAGAGTCATCTGGTGGTCAGAGAAGACTTGGCTGGGAAGTGAGCTGTCTGCAGAGTTGAAGGTGTCAGGGACTTGGCCAAACAAACACAGGGGACCATGGTGGCAGGAATAAACGTCCCAGGCAGAGGGATGGGCCGGTATGAAGGCCCAGAGCTGAAGGGGGCACACTCAGTAGGCAGGGGACTGAAAGGGGTAGTGTGCATGTGTCCCAGAGCTGGGCCGTGGAGCTAGAGAGAGGGCTCAGCACCAGGTCACACAGGCCCTGCTGGGGTCCGTAGGGCTTGGCCCTGGACTCTGCTGGTAGAGAGAAAACCAGCAATGGGGCACTGGGACAGAGGCACAGCTGTGTCCCTCCCAGGTCCCCAACCTCCTGGACAAGGTGAAAAGCTGGTTTCCAGCTTTTCCAGGTAGAACACACACAGGCAAGGGGAGACCACAGCCATCCCCTCGCCCCCGTGAGACAGACTCTCCGTGACAGGTCCCCTTGGGTCGGCTTCCCTGCCCTTCCAGCGGACCGGGGAGCGCCACAGGCAGCAGGAGGCTGGGAGGGGAAGGCTCGCCCCAGTTCAGGAGAGGACTGGGGTTTAGGGCCAGGGCCACCTGTTTATTCTGGGCTCCTTCAGCCCAAATCAGTGTTGGGAAAAGCCGGCAGATGTTATTATTTGGGCTGAGGAAGAAAAGAAAAATTGTTGGGTGATGCTAGGATGCAGTGAGAGGAGGTGAGGCTTAGGAGGAGACAGAGAACACTGGAGCTAAGTGGCCCTGGGGTCAGTTGCTACCTGGGCCCCTCCCACATGGGGCCCTGACACATAAATCCTCAGTGCCTGGCACCTGATGAGCTGCCTTGGCCAGGAACAGTGGCTCCCTCCTGTAATCCTAGCACTTTGGGAGGCCAGGTGGAAGGATCGCTTGAGTCCAGGAGTTCAAGACTAGCCTGGGTAAAATGACAAAAGGCTGTCTCTACGAAAAATAAAAAAAAACTCTCCATGTGTGGTGGTGTGCACCTATAGTCCCAGCTACTTGGGAAGCTGAGGTGGGAGGAATGCTTGAGCTCAAGAGTTTGAGGCTGTAGTGAGCCATGTTTGTGCCACTGCACTCCAGCCTGGGCAACAGAGCAAGACCCAGTCTCAAACAACAATAACAACAACAAACAAACAAACAAAACACACATACAAAAATGTAATCCCCCCACATGGTGAGCTGCTGAGGAGGGGCAGCTCTTATTAACCCAACCCCCTTGGCCAGCTATGGGTCTCCAGGACTTCTCAGAGCCTTTGTCTGGGCTCTCCAGGGGTCACTTCTTGCAGGGGCTGGGGCTGAGGGTAAACCACAACTCTATGGGAGGAAGAGCTGCAACCTTAAGCCTAGATGGGGAGCTCCCGCTCTCCCTGACTGGGTGGAGAAGCTGTTCATGCACAGCTGGACTCCCACAATTTCCAGTGCTGAATAGAACCCCACACCCACACATAACTAAACAAAACTAGGGTATAGAACCGCCAAATATGGAAGTTTTAAAATTTTATATTCAGGGCAGGCAGGACTTTTACCTCAATCTAGCTGTGAGTCTTAGGCCTTAAAGGAAGAAAGCATTCCTTTCCTTCCAGAAGAGAGATGTAGAGCAGAGAGAGGGACAACTTAGCTGGATCCCCAGGGCTGGGCTGGCCCGGGACACAGCAGGGCCTCTGTAAACAGCTGCTGACCTCATGCACAGCTGCTCCGCTGCCTTTACACATCACTCATTCCCAATTCACCAGTAAACCCACTGGGACGTAAGCCTCATCAAGTCTTACTTGTAACTCTAAGTTTTTTGGTTTTTTTTTTTTTTTTTTTGAGATAGAGTCTCACTCCGTCACCAGGCGCCAGGCTAGAGTGCAGTGGCGCGACCTCGGCTCAATGCAACCTCCGCCTCCCGGGTTCAAGCAATTCTCCTGCCTCAGCCTCCCAAATAGCTGGGACTACAGGTGCGCACCACCACGCCCAGCTAATTTTTTTTGCATTTTTGGTAGAGACGGGGTTTCTCCACGTTGGCCAGGATGGTCTCGATCTCTTGACCTCGTGATCTGCCCACCTTGGCCTCCCAAAGTGCTGGGATTAAAACCCCAAGTTTTAACCCAAAAGAGTTCCTGTCTTTGGTATCACCCAATATCAGGAGTAGGGGTGGGCTGGCTCATTTTCAAGAGAAACACTTTCCTCACAGAGGAAGAGAAGTGAAAGACGGGGTCCTGGCTCTTCTGGCAAGGACAGCGTCAATGGGGAAGTGGCAGCCACCCGGGAGCCTAGGGCCCTGGCCTTGCAGGGGTAAGGAACTCCACGAGCAGATCTGCACTTCTACAGAGGATGCTGTCACAATTTCCCATGTGTACACACATGCACATACACACATGCATGCCCGTGCATGCACACACCCTCACATGTGCACACAAACATTTTCTAAGGTTACCGTGGGTTTGTTGTTTAATAAGAGCTATCAAAATCAAGGAAGACATGCGTGAACCTTCACAGGACTTCATTTCTCATACATACACTTGAGGCCTGAATCAGAATGTTTTTCCAACACGGTTGACAGTGTTTTCCTGGGTTTTTTTTTTTGAAACGGAGTCTTGCTCTGTCACCCAGGCTGAGGGGCAGTGGTGCCATCTTGGCTCACTGTAACCTGTGCCTCCCAGACTCAAGCGATCGTCCCACCTCAGCCTCCCATGTAGCTAGGACTACAGGTGCACACCATCACACCTTGCTGTTTTTGTTCTCATTTCTTGAAAAAACAAAAAGTCATATTTATTTCATTTCATTTAAAAATCCAACTACTTTGGTCAAGGACTGGCATTCTGCAGTGGACCATTTAATCACTGGAACTCTCTAATCCTTTCCTGGAGAAAGGCCTCTTTCGAAAGCCAATTTGAGCTTTTAGTTAAAATTCCTCCTGGCTCAAATTGGCTGGAGAGAACCCCTATGCTCTCCTGGCTTGGAACTGCTGTCCTGGAAGAAATGATAGCGACCTGTAGCTTGAGGAATCCAGGGAGTGGGTACTTCATGACTAGGTGGGGAGGGGAGGTGTCAGATGACCATAGAGGAGGACATTTGAGCCTTTCAGGGCAAAAAGGAAGCTACATGCGGGATCCCTACGTGGAGGCACCCCAGCAGCAAGGGCATGAGTGGATGGAGAAGATGGGCAAGAAGGGCAATATGTGGCTGGGTGTCCAGGACTGAGGAGGCAACCTGGGAATGTCACGGGGCACAGACCAGGGGCATCCTAGAGATGGGAGTAGGGTGGAGAGGGGCTGAGGGAAGAATTTTAACTTGTACCACCAAAGTGGGGCTCTTCTGTTCAGACAAAAGAAACTTGCTGTTTCTGAGACCCAGGGGCCCACTGGTCATGCCTCCACCCTGCACTGGGGCTGCAAGATCAGAGGGATCTGCCAAGGACAGGGCAGGAGGTGGGGACTGGGCCATACAACTGAAGAGCAACCGAGGGGTAGCTGTCCCCTGCCTGTTCATCTGCCTGGTTCTCTGGGCTGCTTCAATTGCAGCACGTCCTGCAGATCCTCTGCCTACCTTTCCAGCCCCATCTGCTGCCAGTTTCCACATCCCACCTGGGGTGGGCGGTAATAGCCCCCAAAGATGCCCATGCCTGAATACCTGGAACCTGTGAACATGCTACCTTACCAAAGGGATTTCATGGGTATGACTGAATCAAAGACCCCTGATAAGCTGGGGGAGCTTATCTTGGATTACCAGGACAGGCACAATCTAATCAGAAGGGGTTCTGAAAGTGAAAGACTGAGGCAGATGAGGAGGTGAGACATGCGGTGTGAAGACTCATCCTGCCATTGCTGGCTTTAAGGATGAAAGGAGGGGCCAGGAGCCAAAGCACAGGTGACCTTTAGAATCCAGAAAAGGCAAGAAAATAGATTCTCCCAGAGCCTCCAGGAAGGACCAACACCCAGACTTTAGCCCAGTGAGACCCATGGCAGACTTCTGACCTCCAGGGCTGTAAGAGAATAAATGGGTGTTGTTTTAAGTCACTTAGTTTGTAGAAATGTGTAGCAACCGCCATAGGAAACTAACAGACAGCCCACTGTTCCAATGCAGGCTACGGACCTGGTAGCCAAACATACCTGTGTGTCTTCACTGTGGATGCCCCTCTGCCTGGAAGACCTTTCCCCAGCTTGTCTGCCTGCTGCACCCTGGCTCAGAACAACCCTTGGCTCAAAGACTCAGACTCCCAGAAGCAATTCTTGTCCCTGTTTACCCACCACCCCTAGCAAGGGCCCAGCTACTCTGTATTCTTCTTATTGATCCTGCAGTTTCCAGCAGAGCACCTGTACCCGCCTGCTGAAGTGCCTCACTGTGTTAGATGCCTGAAGGGAGGAGGGCTGTGTCCTGTCCTTGTGTTTCTGGTGGCTAGCACAGTGCCCACCACTCAGCAAATGATGGCGGGATGGGCACAGGAACAGGTGAGGAAATACTTGGAGTCCCTACCTACAGTCAAGTGTGCCATCTGCAGTCTGGAGTTTGTGTTTCTGGTGGGAAATGGATGGGATCTATTATCGTTACTGTGCTATGACAGAAACAGGATGCCATGATAGGAAGGGAAGCCGCTGAAGCCAGGGGCCCTAGGAGACCTTGGGAAGTGGCGACAGGGGCTGCATAAATCAAGCCTGGAAATCTAGCTAGACACTGCCTGGGACTCACATTTCCCAGAATCTAGACAAGGGCTGCATAAATCTAGCCTGGAACCTTCTGCTAGACACTGCTTGGAACTCACATTTCCTCAGAACAACCCTTGGCTCAAGGGCTCGGACTCCCAGAACCATGGCTTATCAGACTGGAGGCAGCGAAGGGAAGGGGGCCCAGCAGGGAACAGTGAAAGCTGTAGATGTGCATCAGTTTTACTGCTCTGGAGAATGTAAACCATAGCTGGGAGAGAGGTGAGTTTTATGAGAAATGAGTTAAAGGCTAAAGGTTAACCGGAGTCATTTAAATGACATGCATATTTCCTGGCTTTGCACAGCTCTGGAAAACCCCAATTGCATTTAGAAAAATGCAAAGCATATTATAAAATTTGAAGGCCAGGGTATAGGTAGGGGAAAAAAAAAAGATAAATGCAAAAAGATAATGTGGATGTGCCAAGCTGAAAGACCAGGAAGTTGCACGGGACTTTTTTTCTACATGAGAATTTGGCAGGAAAAGGAAAGAAAGGTCTATCTCACCTTGAACCTAGTATAAAAAACGGTGGCATCCCAGTCAGTCCAAAGGATGGAGGGAAGATAAGATGAGAACTTTTAGCTGTTAATTATTAGCAAACAACTAAAAAGTTGTGAGGACTGGGGAAGGCCAGCTCAGCCCAATCGATTTCAGAGCCTCCCTGGTCTGGCTGTCTGACTCTGGCCTGGACAGTCTCTGCTCCTAAGGCATTTTTATGACTCTGCCTGAAACAGAACAGGCCATCTCCAACACTGGCACTGGTTCCGGACAACCACAAGAGATAGGGATGGGTGGGGTTTCAGTGCTGCAGGGAGTTTCAAGCTCTGCAGGGGAATCTCCTGCCCAGCCCAAGCAAGTGATTATAAACAAGGCTGAGCACAGAGCGTGTTCAGCTACCTTCTGAGCACACATGTAGCTGTGCGTGGGGCTGCAGGGCTGCAGGGCTGCAGGGCTGGGGAGCCGTCCAGGAGGCCCAACATATTACCCAGGCCCTTCCTCTCTCAGTCACATGGTGCCCAAGGCTGAAGAGGGCAAGTGATTTGTCTTCAAATTAGTAGAGGCACACTGTGTGCAAGGTTAACTTCCACACACTCAATTAGGAAGGTGGTTCTCAATTAGGAGCACATTCAGGAAGGTGGACAGGAGAGGGAGAGAAGCATAACAGCTTAAATACCACAGTCCTCTCTGGCTGCCAGACCCACGAGGGAGCCTTAGGGGCCAATGGGAATCTGCCTCCCTCATGGGCTTTACTCTTCCTGCCTCTCCCTTGAACGCCTCTCAAAGTGCCAGGCATGATTCTCCGTGGTAAAGAAACCAGGATTTTATCTGATATGGCCAATCTTTTCCTCTAAAACCTGCTCAACGACATTACTGCAGCCCTGCAGTTCAGACTGGCTGTGCTGGACCCACTCCTCAATAAGAAATGTCACTCTCCCATGAGGGATTTGTGAGGGTGACTGGGAGGGCAGGTGGTTTCCACCTATTCGACTGATTTCAGAACTTAGATGTGACTGCTGTCCCATGCCACCAAAGCCAGCCTCCTTCATGGCCTCTGGCTGATTAGCAGGTGGGCAGGGAGAGTTCCTAGAGGGAACCAGAATTCATGGAGAGCAGCAAAGTAGACACTGAGTGCTGAGTTCTAGAACATTCCTCACTCTGTCTAACCCCATGGTTCTCAACACTGGCTATGCAATGGAATCCTCTAGGGAACAGTTGAAAATACAGATGCCAGGGCTCCTCCCCAGAGCCAGTGACTCAGAACCTTCTGGAGTGGGGCCTTGGTACAGATTGTTTTCAAAGTCCTGCTGTGTTAGAAACCACGGGCCTTCCCACCACCCACCTTCACCCTTGGCCACAGCCCTGCCCTGGCCCAGGACCAAATCAGAAGCCCCTAGAGCGGTTCCCCTGCAGCAAATGCATTTTCACTTCTATTTTCAGGCAGGTCAAAATAAAAATGACAATTTATGCTTTTACATGTTCCAAGCTTAGTATTCTTTACATTTCTCTATACACACACACACACACACACACGTGTGCGCACATGTGCCATGTATATTTTTGTAGACATGGGGTTTCATCATGTTGGCAAGCCTAGTTTTTTTTTCTTCTTCTTTTTTTTTGAGATGGAGTTTTGCTCTTGTTACCTAGGCTAGAGTGCAATGGCGCGATCTCAGCTCACCGCAACCTCCGCCTCCTGGGTTTAGGCAATTCTCCTGCCTCAGCCTCCTGAGTAGCTGGGATTACAGGCACGTGCCACCATGCCCAGCTAATTTTTTGTATTTTTTAGTAGAGACGGGGTTTCACCATGTTGAACAGGATGGTCTCGATCTCTTGACCTCGTGATCCACCCACCTCGGCCTCCCAAAGTGCTGGGATTACAGGCGTGAGCCACCGCACCCGGCCGCAAGGCTAGTCTTAACTCCTGGCCTTAAGTGATCCACCTGCCTGCCTCGGCCTCCCAAAGTGCTGGGATTACAGGCATGCACCATCCCACCCAGCCATATTCTGTACATTTCTTAAAAGTTTAGAAGCATGAACAACATTTGACATTCATTTGAAAAATCTGTCCAGGCCACCTGCAGCGGCATGCATTGTGCTGGTCACCAGTAACACAGAGACCCTCACACCCTCCACCAGAGTTCTTAAGTCTTAAATCAGGACATTGCTCTTTTTGGTTTTGACAGGGTGTCACGTTGTCCCCTAGGCTGAAGTGCAGTGGCTCAATCATAGCTCACTACTACAGCTTCAATCTCCCCAGCTCTCAAGTGATCCTTCTGCCTCAGCCTCCTGAGCAGCTGAAACTACAGGCACATGCCACTATGCCTGGTTAATGTTTTTTCATTTTCAGTAGAGAAAAGGTCTCGCCATGTTGCCCTGGGTGGTCTTGAACTCCTAGGCTCAAGCGATCCTCCTACCTCGGCCTCCCAAAACCCTGGGATTACTGGCCTGAGTCACTGTGCCTGGCCCTGCTCTTTGTTTTGAAATAAAGAAATTGTGATGATCAGTCCATGTGATGTCAGGTGCTTCCCAAGCCTCGATTTTGATGGATTTATTTGGATTCAAGGTGATACTTCTCAGCATTTCTGCCTGATCTGCATAGAACCCATCGCCCTCCTACAGGAGGGTAGGAGGAAGTGCTGCTCCATTCTTCCTGATTCCTATTCTCCCCAAAGGGCACTGGGGTGGGCTGGAGGGTGTGGACTGGCTGAGAGCAGGGTGGACCCGGTTGGCAGCTGGGCCAGGCTCTGGGGCAAGTGGCAGGCCGGCTTCCTGGGCTGGGAGAATTGATGTATAGGGGAGATGGCCTTCTCCTGACTTACACCTTCCTTAAAGGTCGCACTGTCTGTCACTGGTTCGAGATTTGTTTTGGGTGTTCTGTGGTTGATCAGATATCAGGGCCAGAAGGCAACCCTCCCCTCCCGAAGCCTGAGCAGTCACCGGATCCTGTGTCAAATCTGGTGGCTGGGTTCACTGGGGAAGGTGGGCGTGTGATGCAGGGGAACCCAGCAGCTTCAGGGTGAGGAGCTGTGTGTAGGCAGAGCCCCAGACAGCTCACAGAGTGGGCTGGAGTGAGGGACGTCTTGAAACTCAACGTTAATCCTCAACCCCACTTCCCCCACAAATTCCTGTTTTCTGTGGCAGCTCTCACTGCTCTCTCCTCCCCATCAGCCAGATGTTGTCAAGGAGGCTGGCTTTGGCAGCCCTGTGGGGCAGAGTGGGGGTTTTGGGGCACCATGAAGCTGGTAGCCCAAGGTGGAAATCTCCCAAGCTCTGTATGACTGGGCTAGCACAGTGAGGAGCAAATGAGAGGTATATATAGTTCAGTGAGCTGGCACCATGATGGGAAGTCAGGACCACTGGAGGGTCTGACGTCTATTTAAAAGGATGCTACTGGCTGTTGGTGAGGACAGGGCAGAGGAGGAAATTGGCCCCCTAGACCCAGTTGCCAGAGTCCCCACCAGTTGCAGGGGGAGCTAAAGGCAGTGAGAAGGAGCTGGGTTCTCTATCTATGTGATGCTTGAGCTGGCAGAATTTGCCAAGAGTTTGGTCACAGGGATGAGAAAAAGCAAGGATATTCTAAGGTTTGGCTGAACAACTAGAGTGATCATTTCTTGACAGAGAAGTAGTGGGGTTTGGATGAGAAACCCAAAGCCAGTTTCTTTGCCAGGCTTTGTCAACTGGGCTCTATCAAGATGCCAGGCACTAACTTATCCTCCTGACATGTCATCCTCCCAAGCAGCTCATCCTCCTCTTGGTCAAAAAACATGCCAAGGCCAGATGCAGAGGCTCACATCTGTAATCCCAGCACTTTGGGAGGTTGAAGCAAGAGGATCGCTTGAGCCCAGGAATTTCAGACCAGCCAGAACAACATAGCAAGACCCTGTCTTTACAAAACGTTTAAAAATTAGCTGGACATGGTAGTGCATGCCTGTGGTCCCAGCTGCTCTAGAGGCTGAGGCAGGAGGAGCCCATGAGCCCAGGACTTCAAGGCTGCAGAGAGCTATGATTGTGCCACACACTCCAG
The DNA here is from genome assembly GCF_030222135.1 of Aotus nancymaae. Lineage (NCBI taxonomy): Eukaryota > Metazoa > Chordata > Mammalia > Primates > Aotidae > Aotus > Aotus nancymaae. The sequence goes on from NW_026988463.1 coordinate 15,444,798, forward strand.
CAGAAGCAACAGAGTGACACCATGTCTCAAAACACACACACACACACACCCCCAAGGTCACAGTACTGCTGGGCTGGGACTCAACTGCCAGCAGGACCCCGACCCTCCGTGGAAGCCCTCTGATGCAGCTGCACCCAGAACCTGTCCACATCCCAAGGGCTGATGTGCCTCAGAAGTTGCTGCTTTTTAGGCAAATCTAAGCCACTAAGTCCCTTCCTATGTGAGAAATCAAAACCATGGTCCCATTTCCAAATGTGTGGGAAGGATTGGTATTCTGAAAAAGTATTTAAATTGTAGAGTGTCTTCAGTAGAAACAATATATATATTTTTCCTTGAGAAAAATATTCTTGCTCAATTGCCCAGGCTGGAGTGCAGTGGTGCAGTAATAGCTCACTGCTAATTTTTGAAAAAGTTTGTATAGAGACAGAGTTTCACTATGCTGCCCAGGCTGGTCTCCAACTCCTGGGCTCCAATAATCCTCCTGCCTCAGCCTCTCACAGTGCTGAGATAATAGGCATGAGCCACTGTGCCTGGTTTAAAAACATTAATTTCAATAGGCAAAAAAGCTTAAACAGTCTCTACTACTCAAATGCCTCATTTCTCCAATGCATAGAATTGAATCTAGAAATCCTGCTTTGTGGAGGAAAAAAGAATAATGTGTGTGTGTGTGGGTGTGTGTGTGTGGGTGTGTGTGTGCGCGCGCATGCGCGTTTATGTGTTTTTCAAAAGAACTGTCCTAGAACCATTTCAATAAATCACAAACAAAAGAGGGCACAGTCATTAGGTGACCTTGTGATCTCAGCAGAACATGTCTCTCTAATGTGGCTCAATTATGATTTTAGGTTTATAAAACAGGGAAAGATTACAGGAATATACATTAAACCGCATCAATGAATGCTACTGAGACAAAAAAAAAAATAGGGCCAGCAGACAGGTACCAATCAAATAATCAATATGCAGGAAACAGCTACATCACCCTGCTTTAAAAGAACCAAATAATGCTGCAATTGGATTTACTTAAAATTTTTCCACTTGAACAAAACTGACAGCTGTATTATAATCACATTTCCAGTCAGTTTATAAGATACAAATTTCATTTCTCCGTATTTCTACTTCATTTCTGAAAAGTGGCCAGCAACATTATTTGTCAAGTACACAGGGAAGAAGCTTAATTCATAGAGAGAGGGGAAATGTTGTGAATTCCATGTTTTCTGTTTCATTACAGAATTGGTGGTTTAATTGAAACATGATTTTTTTTTTTGCCAGTCTGTTGAGTTCAGGATGCTAGTTTCAAAGTAGGGTAAGGAAAAAGAAAAAGAAAAGAAAGAAAAAGAAAGAAGCATTTTAGCCCTGAGAGAGGTTAAATAATTTAGGGTAGCTCAACTGTTGAAATCAAAACAATCTACATTTTTAGAAAATGCCAAGATGAGTTTAAGATTCTTTATATATTTCATTATCGGGGGAAAAAGTCTGCAGTGAGAACCTAACTATTCAAATATATGGTAACAATGAACAAACATCATTTTTCTAACTCACAACCCCACTGCCTCAAATTACTCAAGATGAGATTTAGAAATGCTGCTTCCATATTAATGAAAATCCTTCACTGTTTATGAAGAATTACAGTGACTGCAAAGCTTTAATCAGTTCAATTCAAGAAGCCTTTTTTGAGTGTCTACTACGTGCCAGGCCCTAGGGATATACAGAGTGGTAAGGGGATGTATGGAATGTACACAAGGCACGTGGAGCAGGAGGAAGGAGGCTGGGAGGGCCATCCAGGCAGGGGTGACAAGGGCAGGCAGGTTGCATCCAGGAGCCCGTGAGCAATGCTCGGCCCTGCACAGGCAGATGCAGCAAGACACACAGCAGACGAGGAGTGTGGAGGCTAGCTCAGGCTGCTGCACTGCAGGGATCTGAGAGTTTACAAGCAGTGGCATGATGGCAGGTTAGGTGCCTTTTACAAACTGGGCATCAGGGTGGATGAAGCAGCATGGGGCAAGGCCATGGGCTGGGGTAGAACAGGGGAGACACTGGGCAGCGGAGAGGTGTGGAGAGGCCAGACCAGGGATGGGGCAGAGCTGTCGAGCCCAGGGAACTGGTGACCCCCAAATCGTGAGGTTGGAGGAGGGAGGAGCGTTGGGAGTGATTCCAAGTCAGCAGGTCAGATGATGGGCATTAAATATCTACCTGTGGAGTGACCCCATGAGGACTGCAGACTGTGCTCCCTTTAAAGACAAAACATGGGGCCCCGGGAGTAGGGACAGAGAACAGGCCAAAGTGCCACAAAACCACACTCGCCTTGCAATCCAACTCTTCAAATGCCATATACAAACTTGCCTCTCGGGTTTCACGTTAACATGAGTCCACTTCAGAGTCAGCACTAAGCAAACCGCTTCTCCAGGGCCCCATGCCTGGATACTTGAACTAAATTGCCCCCAAGAAGCCATCTGAGTCTGATTCAAGTCCCCATCCCACCCTGTGGTTTCAGCTCTTCAATCAGACGGCACCCACTTTCCTGAAAGTCATCTTTCCAAGAACTTTATCATCTAGTTAACGAGCCTGTGTAACCTCCTCCGCTTTTCAATGTGTCCCCTGGATAGAAGCAGTCATGAGGCTGTGCTTTGTTAGGATTCCTTCAAAGAACCCTCCAAGGAGGACAGACACATTTCAGTGCCCAATATGTAGTCAAGAGGATGAATTCTAGTGACTGTTTCTATTACAAATACCTGTGTACACTTGGTGTGAGGCTGAGTATTTCTCATGGATTTTCTCTTCTAATCCACAGAATAGTCCTGAGGTAGGCACTAATAGCCCACTTTACAGATGAGGAAGAAAGGCTCAGAGAGGTTAATTAATTTGTCTGAGGTCACAGAGCAGGAATTAAAACCCAGGCTTTTCTAAATCTGGGTCTTGAGTTCCTAAACATTATACTTCCCACCTATTAAATGTTGGATTTTCAAGGACTGGATTAGTTCTTTCTCTTGTCTCTTCCTTTTTATTTTGAAGATTTTCAAACGTCCACAAAAGTTTAAAGAATAGTATAATAGGCCAGGTGTAGAGGCTCACACCGCTAATCCCAGCACACTGGGAAGCCGAGGCCGGAGGATCACTTGAGGCCAGGAGTTTGAGACCAGCCTGGGCAACATAATGAGATCCCGTCTCCATGAAAAATAAAAAAAATAGGCAGGCATGGTGGCACATACCTGTAGTCCCAGATACTCAGGAGGCTGAAGTGGGAGGATTGCTTGCGCCCAGGAGTTTGAGGCTGCAGTGAGCCAAGACTGTGCCACTGTACTCCAGCATGAGTGACAGAACAAGATCCAATCTCAAAAAGAAACAACAGTGTAATAGACAAACATGTACCCTTCCCCTCAACTCATCACTTGTTGACAGTCAGCTGTATTTGTTTGCTGTCTCATTATACACACACACACGGTTTTATCTTCTGAATCAGTTCAACATTATAGGCATCAGACACTTGACCCCCTACACACTTCAGCCCATTCTTCCTAAGAATAAGAAGAACACACTCCCACAGATACACAATGCCATTATCACACTCAAGAAATGTAATATTAGCCAGGCTGAGGGCTCTGCCTGTAGTCCTAGCCACTCAGGAGGCTGGGGTAGGAGGACTGCTTGAGCCCAGGAGTTCAAGACCAGCCTGGGTAACACAGCAAAACTTCATCTTAAAAAAAAAAAAATTAGCCAGGTGTGGTGGTACACACCTGTAGTCACAGCTACTTGGCAGGCTGAGGTGGGAGGATCACTTGAGCCCAAGAGTTTGAGGTTTCAACACTGCACTCTAGCCTGGGTAACAGAGCAAGACCTCATCTCTTAAAAAAAAAAAAAGGAAGAAAAGAAATGTAATACTGACCCCCATTATATTATTCCATCACAATCCATATGCAAATGTCCTCAATTTGCAGAAAAATGCCCTTTAAGGCTACTTTTTCCCCTCAATCCAAGATCAGTCCAGGCTGACAGCTGTGATGTCTCTCTGTTTCAATTATCTAGAAACAGTACTCCTACTCCCCACCCCACCATTGGTCTTCCACAACATTTACATTCTTGAAAAGCCCTAGTCAGCTATCTTCTGGAATGTTCCACATTCTGGATTTGTTTTTCATTGTCTTTCTCATTTTCACTAAGATGAGAGGCACATGACAATGCCTGGGTCATCAGCAAAATAAGCCAACATACAGAATTCTCCAGAACTCACAGACAGGACCACAAAACTAGTACTGGCTTTCAAGAGAAGCCAATCAATGAGCTCACATTTTCACAGACTGACAATCAAACCATATACTTGCTTGGGGAGCTTTATAATACTTTTGCTGGAAACGAATCTCCAGGCAAGCTGATGAAAATAGCTAGGGACTTCCAATCTGCCTAAAAGCTCCTGTCTGCAAGTAAGCTGGGGTGAAGCACACAGAATGCTAGGAACTGGGATTCTGCAGAATCTTTAGGATACTCACTTTCATCCACAAATGAAGAATAAACAAAGAGGGCGATGTGGGTGGGACTTCAAACATGGAGCAAGAATTTGGGGTATGGTTTTCGCATGTGAGCTTCGATGGGCCTCATGGTGCCCTCCAGTGTACTTGTTCTGAGAAACAAGTGGTTTGCAGGTTAGGTGAGAAGGCACAGTTAAGGCAAACACTCTGAGGTGGGCACATGCCAAGTGTGTTTGAAGAAGAGCACGGAAGCAGAGACAGGGAGGTGATGCCAGATGACGATCAGCCTCGGGGGTAAAGGTCTGTTTTTCATTCAGAATGGGATGGCAGCCCACTTTGAACAAATGAAGAACATGATCTGGCTTTTTCTTTAAAAGGAAGATAATTCATGCTGCTGAGAATAAACTCTAGGGGACAGAGCAGAAGCAAGTGACTGGGCAAGAGACTACTGCAATAATTCAGGCAAAAGATAATGGCACAGCTGGATGAGATGGCTCATGAATGTAATCCCAGTACCCTGGGAAGCCAAGGCGAGAGGACTGCTTGAGCACAGGAGTTTGAGACCAGCCTGGGCAACACAGTGAGATCTCATCTCTATCTTAAAAAAAAAAAAGATGATAGCAGTTCAAACAAAATGCTGGGAGAAGCTGGGAGAGATGGTAAGATCCTGACTATACAGTTGTTCCTCCATATCCATGGGGACTGGTTCCAGAACCCCTCAGAGGATACCAGAATCCACAGATGCTTGAGTCCTTGATATAAAATGGCATCATAGTTGCATATAACCTATGCATATCCTACCACATACTTTAAACCATCCCTAGATTACTTATAGTAACTCACAAATTGAGGCTACGTAAATAGTTGTTATGCTGTACTGTTTTTAAAATTTGTTCATTTTGTATGGTTACATTGTTTTGGGTTTTTTTTTTTTGTTTGTCTTTAAAAATATTTTCAGTCTGGGCATGGTGGCTCATGCCTGTGATCCCAGCACTTTGGGAGGCTGAGGCAGGAGGATCGCTTAAGCTCAGGAATTTGAGACCAGCCTGGGCAACATAGTGAGAACCCACCTCTACAAAAGATTTTTAAAAATATTAGCTGGAGGGCCGGGCGCGGTGACTCACGCCTGTAATCCCAGCACTTTGGGAGGCCAAGGCGGGTGGATCATGAGGTTGAGATCAAGACCATCCTGGCCAACATGGTGAAACCCCGTCTCTACTAAAAAATACAAAAAATTAGCTGGGCATGGTGGCGCGTGCCTGTAATCCCAGCTACTCAGAAGGTTTGAGGCAGAAGAATTGCCTGAACCCAGGAGGCAGAGGTTGCAGTGAGCCGAGATCGTGCCATTGCACTCCAGCCTGAGTAACAAGAGCGAAACTCCGTCTCAAAAAAAAAAAGGAAAAAAAAATATTAGCTGGGCATGGTGGCATGAGCCTGTGATCCCAGTTACTCAGGAGGCTGAGGGAGTAGGACTGCTTGAGCCTGGAGGTTGGAGGCTGCAGTGAGCTATGATTGCACCACTATACTCCAGCCTGGATCACAGAGCAAGACCTTGCATCAAAAAAAAAAAAAGTAATAGTAATAAGCCAGACACAGTGGCTCATGCCTATAATCCCAGTACTTTGGGAGACCAAGGTGGGTGGATTGCTTGAGCCTAGAAGTTTGAGATCAGCTGAGGCAACATAGTGAAACCCTGTCTCTATAAAAAATATAAAAACTTAGCTGGGTGGTGCGCACCTGTAGTTCCAGTAACTTGGGAAGCTGAGGTGGGAGAATCAACTGAGCCTGGGAAGTTGGGGCTGCAGTGAGCCGTGATTACACCACTGTACTCTATCCTGGGCAACAGAGTGAAACCCTCTCTCAAAATAAATAAATGACAAGGCACAACGGCTCATGCCTGTAATCCCAGTACTTTGGGATACCAAAGCAGGAGGATTACTTGAGGCCAGAAGTTTGAGACCAGCATGGCCAACATGGTGAAACTCCATCTCTACTAAAAATACACACACACACAAATTAGCTGGGCATGGACGCACACACCTGTAATCCCAGCTACTCAGGAGGCTGAGGCATGAGAATTGCTTGAACCTGGGAGGTGGAGGTTGCAGCAAGCTGAGATCATGCCGCCGCACTCCAGTCTAGACAAAAGAGCGAGACTCATCTCAAAAAATATATAAATTTTTTAAATTAAATAAATAAAAATAGAAATGTTTTCAATCTGTGGTTGGTTGAATCTTCAGATGCAGAACCTAAGGATACATAGGGCTGACTGTATTTTGGGGAAGGAGCTGAATAGGTCTGCTGACCAACAGAAAGTTGAGCTTGAGAGAAAGATGGGAGTCAGAGATGAGTCCATGGTTTTGCCACCAGTATGGAACTGCCACCAACTGAGTTTGGAAGGCTGCAGGGAGGCAGGTTTTGTGGGAAAGTTCAAGTCTTGTGTTTGTGGTAACCAAGAAATGCCAAGCAGGTAGCTGAATATCAGGTCTGGAATTCAGCAGAGACTCTGGGAGCTGGGAGAAGGGTTCACCCCGTGAAGAGGAGCAACTGACTGCTGCCTGTGGGGATACCGGCCCTGTGTGGACAGACTGTCACTGTCGCATATTCAAAGAGATAGCAAGGTTTTTATGACAAAATATCCTGATTTTAAAACGTCAGCAACTAACCTAAGATACACTTCTTGGCACCCACACCCCGCTGCAGCCCTCAAATGGGTCCCTCCCTCAGAAGCTTCCCTGACTTCCGGCCAGGTCAACCCCATCACCTGCTCTTACAACAGGAAACACAGTGGCCATCTGATTTTGATCTCTGCTGCCGTGATTGGGGTTTGCCTCCCTAATAAGACTGTGCGCTTGGAAAGACAGAGACAGGGGCTTTTGCTCTAGTAATTGGTCTGCTCTTGCTTTAAAAAAAAAAACAAACACCCACTCCCCATTAAAGCACAGTATGTATATATAGTTGCCACTGTTGTTTCTTGGGAAGACTGGACCTCGTTCTGAAATGATGTGCTCCCTACTCAATATTAACAATATTAAAAGTCTTTTATGAAATTTTATAAATGCTTTTTAAAAAAATGACTACTTGGTAAACAAAGTTGGCAATCTGTCCCCAAAAGCTTTGCTTTATTTTTGTTGTGGCACTCTTCTGGGCTATGAAATCCTAAGGTCTGGGACCTACTGTTCTATACTTCATGGGTCCAGACCCCCAGACCCTGGGAAGTGTGTCCAAGTCTGAGAGAGTGCCAGACCCAGTGTACAGAGAGAAGTCTGCTTATTCACAGACATTTCTCTGCAGGTTTCGGGACTCCCCTTACACACCATGTGACGCAGGATTCTAACACACTGTTGTGAGGATATTTTGAGGGATAGTCAGCTAGGTTATGCCAGGAGAGAGTAGAAATGACCCCAATGGTTATGTCAGAAGCCTCAGACAACAGAATATCATGCAGGCTACTAAACACAAGCATTCTGAAATCTCTGAAGTAGTGAGGAGGCTTCCGACCTGCCCCCCAGACATCCTGGCCGAGCTCCCTCACAGCACTTCTCACCTGGCTGCCGACCAACCTCAGCACCTTCTGCTTGGAACCAGCTCCTCCTCCAGGACCAGCCCTGCTGATGACAGACTCATCATCCTCACAGCCCCTGCCACCTGGATTGCTCCAAACTCAGAACCCCAGAGTCAACAGAGCTCTCCAGCATCATCATTGCCAACTGTCATAAAATGTATCCAGACTGTCCTGTACCTCTTTGCCCACTAGCACTGACTCCTGGTCCCTGCCTCTCCACAATTCTGTCAGGCACCGTTCTAGGCACAGCACAGATAATAGTCATCTACTCCTCCCAGCAAGTCCTGTTTTACAGATGTGGAAAGGGATGCGCCAGAAGACTCAGTTCCCTTAAGGTAATAAGGTAATACAGCTGGCAAGCAGAAAGCAGCAAAGCTAGGAATCCCATCCAGGCACAGTCTGGCCCCTGAGTCCACGCTCCTCACTGTTCTGCTCCTTCCATCCTCTCCCTCCCCCTACAAATGGAAACACCCCAAGAACAGAGGTGAAGTCTGGCTTTTACTCACTTTCACATCTCAGCTCCTAGCACTGTGCCTGGCATATAGCAGGTGCTCCACAAATAGTTGAATGCATGAATGGGTTTTCACTGAATGGGCTTCATGAATGGATTTTAGAAATCAGAATACAAGTTGGATACAAGCAGCACATGCTATGGCTGCAACTGTGTGAATGTCAGGTGCCCACAAGAAGAAGGCTGCAAGGAAACTGGACACTGAACACGCCTGGTTGCCAGGATCTCTTTGGAGTGTATGGATAATGGACGGATTTCTCTCCTACTGCGGTTGCTCATGATATTTGGAAACAGGCAAAATCCTTTAAGGAGGCTCTGAGGTCAATCCCAAGGAATCTGTGGTTTCTCCTCAAAGCCTGCTTGTCCTTGGTCTGGAGCAGACTGGAGGGAGGGAGTCCCACAGTCTAGATGGGACATAGCTCCCTTCCTCTGGCCAAAGCAGCCAGAGCTATCTTTCTTACCCCTCAAAACAGTGCCATCATCTGGGCGATGACTTGAATGTTTCAGATACCGTTCTCAGAGTGTTGCTTAAGCAGAAAATGACAGCCCCATGAAGCCCAGTGGGATGAGTCACAGCTTGCGTGCTCAGCACCTGTAGCAGGGATGCGGCCAGCTCCCACTCACTGAGCACCTACTAAGTGCCAAGCATGGTGCCGTGGGCTTTACACGTGATAATCATTTGAGCTCAACAGCCCTCCTTGGAAAGTCTTTTAGAACCATTTTTTTGTTTTGTTTTTATTTTTTTTAAGAGAGGATCTCACTCTGTTACCCAGGCTAGAGCGCAGTGGCATGATCAGGGTTCACTGCAGCCTCAACTTCTCAGATTCAAGAGATCCTCCCACCTCAGCCCTTCATCTATCTGGGACTACAAAACCATGCCTGGCTTATTTTATTTATTTTAGTAAAGATGAGGTCTCATTATGTTGCCCAGGCTGGTCTTGAACTCCCGAGCTCAAGTGATCTTCCCACCTCGGCCTCCCAAAGTGCTGGGATTACAGGTGTGAGCCACCACATCCAACCCTAGAACCATTTCAAAGGTAAGGCCACTGAGCCTTACAGGCATGAAGACTCTGGGGCAGATTGCAAAGCTGATTACTCCAATGACACCAGTGGTTGCAAAATCAAATGTCAACAAGACCAGCATACAGGTAAGCACAGGCCCTGTCTACAGGCCCCTGCACCCTGGCCTCCAGCCCAAACTGGCAGCTGGGGCTGGGAAGCACTTGGTTTGCAAACGGTGGCAACCAATTCCATTGAGAGGAACAATGCAAAGTCTTCTCTGTTAGAGGTATTTCTACATACAATAATATGATGTCTTCCATTTGCTTTAATACACTGCGTGGGTAAGCAGTGTATTTAAAATAGATGGAAGGGCAGATAAAATAAAACTTAGCAAAATAGTAAAAACGACTGAAGCTGAGAGCTGGGTGTATGGAGATTCATGACGCTATTTCTTCTAGAAATCTACTGTTTTATCTGGTTCCTCTCCTCTTCCCTTCCCTCCCGTACCCCTTCTTCCTCCAATCCCTCCCTCCCTTCAACTTCCTTCCACTTTCTTCCCTCCTTTCTTCCCACCCCAGTCCCCCATCACTCCAGCCTATGTGGCACGCGTGGCTGCCAGTTCCTGACCCCTGCCCTGTGACACTCTCCTCTCTAGCGAAAAACAAAACAGGCTTCACTTTAAACATGACCAGTTTGTCTCTTTCCTGCATGGTGGCCATGTCTTTGAGGCTTCCCATGAGAAGCCACCTTTTTTGTTTGTTTGTTTGTTTTTTTGAGAAGCTACCTTTTATGTCAGAGCTCGCCTGTCACACCTGGCCCGGAGACCTGCTGCTGGTCAGCAAGCACTTGTGGTGGCTTCTGGGGAATATCCTTTATGCTGTCATTTCTGACTGAAGTGTGACAAGGGCAGTGAATACGCTTTATGCTGTGTCTTCCTGCTGTGTGGAGATAGCACTCCTTTAAGCCTAGCAGACCACATCAAGTCAGGAGAACGGTGACCAGTCCCTAACAATTCTCCCTGAGTCAGCTTTCTCCCCCTCATCAAGGAGACAAAAGCATGCCCAGCTTCCAGTCATGCAGCAAGTAAGAACGGGTTCACCTGTATTTTGTACACACAGAAGGTATTTGGTCAGACTGAAAAGCAGGGTGATTCTTCCCCGCAATGGTAGGTGAGGAGAAGCTCCAGCATTTACAATCCCTCCCTCAAAAACAAAACAAAAAACAAAACAAATACAACAACACAGGTATATCTTATTCTAGTACCATGTGCTTTTAACATCCATAATTGCTAGTATTTTCTGAATGCACCCTCTTTAGCAAAAGACATAATTTGCAATGAGGCTGGGCAAAGACAAACAGCCATTACTTTCTTAATGACCAACTACCCAAAAAGGCTCAGTTAAGTGATCTCAACTAGCAATCTAATCAATTAAAATTGATAAGTGAAAAACTTTTAACCTTTATTTCAGCAGGCCATTCCTAGGGGAAGGAGGGAAGGAATGTGAATTCCCAGCATAAAATTTAATTCCATTTCACGGATGCAAACATTCTTGCTGCCCTGATGAAGTGCCCCCCCCCCCAAGCCCCCACCCTTAAAGCAAGCCTTTCTCTCCTTGAATCAAATCAGAGAAAGACTGGTTTACGATTCTTTGCAGTCAACTTGATCAATTTAAACCCTTAGAGAGATCCCTGTGGCCATTTCTCAAGGGCGAAAGGGCCAAAGGAGATGGACAGCGGGCGGAGAGAAGTCCCAGCTTCTTTATTCTTCCAAGGGAAAGATGAAACATAAACAAGAAGGCCAGAAAAAGAAACTAGACAACCATGTAACATGCAATCCTCATTCCCTGAGAACCTCTACGTGTCAGGCGGCGTGCTATGCTCTTCACATGCATGATCTCCTGTAATACTGACTACAGTTTGCTGAGCACAGTTACACAGTAGGCACCATGCTTGGTCAGATATTTCATATGCTATTTCATTCAATCCTCAAAACAACTCTGTACTATAAGACCATCTCATGTTACAGAAGAGGAAACAGGCTGTGGCGGTCTAGTCATTTATTCAAGGGAATACAGAGCAGGGTCTAGATCACAACGCCATAGTTTTGTCAAAACTCATTGAATTACATACTAACGCTTGGGGGAATTTTTTTGTATGTAAATTATACGTCAATAAAGCTGATTTAAAACAGCAACAACAACCCCACAGAGAGGGGCCTGAGCTTTTTCTGCCCACTCAGTCACTATCCCTTCTTTGATTTTCCTTTGAGGGCTGTCTCCTTCCTCTCTCAAGTGATGGGGTTCAAAAGGAAGTGCCCCCTACCCAACTCCAGAGCTGGGCATGCATCCCTAGCTTAGGCCATCAGTGAGTCACATTCCTCTGACCACTGGCTGGTTCAGGGATGGCCCAAGCTAGGCCAATACCCCAGACTTTGAGAAAATTAAAGGGAGAGAGCAGCTCTCTTTCCATCAGGGCTGCTTAGCTGGCTGAACAAATCTTGGGGTTGCTCATGGCCATCTTGCCACTACTTGGTGAGAACCCTCCTGAGGATGAAGCTGGAATAGAGGAAAGCAGAGCTCAGAGATGGAGCAGAGCAGCTTCCTGATGACACTGAGCACCCAGATCCAGCCATGCCTGAAGGCAGCTAACTCCTGGACTTCCCAGTGACATAAGCCAATTTCCCTTTCTTTTCTGTAAGCCAGCCTAAGTTGGGTTTTCTGTCTCATATAACCAAAGACTCCTAATATACCACAACGCCATTAAGAAACAGAAAACCATGCCGCTCATTGGTGTGCCTGTGCCCTGCAGCAAATGGAGGAAAGAGAAAGCTATACAAATATGAGAGGCGTTCCAGGAGCACGGTCAGGCTTTATGCCCACTGTCTCCTTTAAAGCTCAGCCTCATGCTGCAGATGAGAACACTGAGGCAGCACTACACAGTAGAACAAGCAGCTCAAGGTTATGGGCTGAGCACATGGTTCTCCAGCCTCCAAAGCTTTCATCCTTACCTCAACACTGGTGATTTGCTTTTTACGAGTTTCTTTCTTTAGCAGTAGAACCCTTTTATCATTGGAATCATATAGAAAATGCTTAATATATAAAATCAACCATACTGGTGCCACTATGTTTATAGGGAGGGCAGGAACCCTGGAGTTTGTTCATCCTTGCTTGAGCCCCCAGTTGCCCTGCAGAGACTTTTTAAGAGAACCAGTTGGTTGCGAAAGCAGAACCCTCGGACTGACCTCAAAGAACCTGGGGGCCTTTTCTTCAAAAAGTGCATGGGACACGCACACTGTTGGCTCATGGTCACAGCTCAACGATAATACAAAATGCAGCTTGCACACTGACCCTCCCAGCGGCATGTGATCAGCAGAGTGGTCCCATGTCCCATGTCACCCAGCCCCCTGCTGTGACTCAGAGCAGCCAACTCACTCAGATCCAGGACATCGTCGGTCTTGATCAGGTCCTCCTCCCGAGTCAGCGGCAACTGCGTCTCGGGCTCCCCTCGCAATTGCAGTGACAGGGAACGCAGCATGAAGAATACCCGGATGGCCTAGACCAACAGTTCAGAGAGCAGAGAAGAGTGAGATTGCAGAATCATTTCAGTGAGATGCCCCACATCAAGAAATTACACAATGACTCTCCACTTAAAGAAAAGAAAGAAAAACCACAAAGCCCACTGCTTCAGGTATTGTGATTCTGGTGTTTGCTTTTACAGCAAGACAAAAGAAATCAAAGGGGGAGTAGCCTGTTTTCAGTTATCCACAGGTTCAGGTTTGGGTTACTTTACCTGAACTGAGCACTGTCATCTGCCAGGACCTTGTCCCCAAGTATCAGGTGACCTTTGTAATAGCCCTGCCCAACAGTCAGCCCCATTTCATAGACTGGGTAGCTGAGATCTAAGAAGGTGAAGTGACCTGCCCCAAGCCATACTTCTAGCAAGGGCTATACCCCAAGTCTGTCCCAGCCAGACAGAAGAGGGTGAAATGAAATCCCTGTGGTCTGCAGGGCCTGCGACCTGAGAAAAATCCTACCCCTGGGTGAGTCTCTTTAACTCCCGGTCCCTTGGTCTTGTGACAGGGAGTGTGCTGCTGATGGGGCAGAGACTTTGCACCTGGCAGGTGGGCAGTCACCCTGGTTCCCTGAATGCCCCTCAGGCTTTCCCAGCCAGCAGAGCAGGGGCAGAGGTGGATCCGCCAGCATAGGGATTCCTGGCCCATGGAAGTGGTGTCTGGTCAGAACTGTGTGACCACCAGGTACTTCCAAAGAGCAGAAACAAAGCAGAGTCCCGGCAGCCATAAGAGTGTGTGCAGAGAGCAGCCTCCAGCCCTGCCCACCAACCAGAGCCAGGAGGCAGAGGGGCAGTCCCTGGCCTCAGTCCACAGATAGAGGCTACCTGCAGGCCTCTCTCCTTGATGCACAGCTGCTGGGCCTGACTGAGGGTGCAGTGCCCGAGGGGGACAGCTCCAGAGTCAGACAGACGAGGTCTACATCAGATTCCCAGCTCCACTAGGCTGGGCAAGTCCCCTGACTTCTGTGAGCTTCCTTTTTCTCATCTGTGAAATGGGCATGATAGCTTACAGGCCTGCTAGGAGGTTCTGAGATAACGCAGGAGGGAAAGTAGCCAGCACAGTGGGGTAGGGGGACAAACCAGTGTCACCACCAGGGAGCTGCAAAGGCGAATCCCAGTGCACCTTTGGGTCTTCTTGTTTACGGCTCTGAGGGCTGCAGTCTGGACCTAGATGAGGGGAGGGTGCCCTCTACACAGCAGTGTGCCTTCCAAAACTACAAAGGGGACAAATTACTGTCTGCAAAGAGATGCACTCACACTGCCTCCTCATACCCCAGTCAATGAGGAGCTGATCAGCCTGCTTGCACCCAGTTCTGCCTTGGGCCCTAACCAGTGGGAGACCTTGGAGCAATCTCCTAATGTTGAAACTGGAAGAGCAATCCTATCTCCTGGTCCTATGCAAAGGCAGTGCAGTCCTCAGTAAAATATAAAGCACTAGATAAAGATCAGCTCTCATGTTACAATGATGATGATGGTGATGGTAGCATTCATATCTGATTGTTAACAGCTTTTAAAAGTACAGTCTTCATAAAGACATCCATAACAATCAGGAAAAAAAAGTGTAGTTCCATTAAAACATTCAAAAGAACTTCTATTTATTAAGCACAATTTCTGTGGCAGGAACTGTGGACATCTTATTGTAACTTTAAGATTTGATGGAGAAAGAAACAGAGCTAGAGGGACAATTTCAGTTCATACATCTGCTAAGTGGCTGAGCTGGGTGTGAATTCAGGAATGTATGACACTTGTGTTGCTTAACCAAGTGCACTAGGAAACTTAAACATCCATGGCAGCCCAAGTACCGAAGGCCCAAGACCTGGGTGGTCACTTGAAATACTTGGCAGCTTGAGCTCTCAAGAAGTCATGACCACGAGGATGAAGAAGAAAGGAAAAGGCCCATCACAGCCCAGGTCCAAGTCAAGGAGATGCCCATTTCTATGACCAAACCTCCATTCCTCTCGGGGTTCTGAAGGCAAATAACTCACTCAGGACCAGAGCAGGTGGCTAAGAAAATAGAAATGTGTGGCTTTCTGTAGCCCATCACTCTGAACAACTGTAAACTTCCAATAAAGTTCAGAATTTAGCTCCTAATATGGGCCAATATCTGCTTTTGCTCTGCAAACAACACATGAATAATCAACAGTCATCATAAATATAAAATAGAATATAAAACACATACAGTCAGCTCTCTGTATCCATGGGTTTCATATCTCTGGATTCAACCAAATGCAGATCAAAAATATTCGGAAAAAAAGTGGATGGTTGCATCTGTACTCAACACGTACAAACTTTTTTCTTATTATTCCCTAATCAGTACAGTATAACAATCTATTTACATAGCATTTACATTGTATTAGGTATTATAAGTAATCTGGAGATGATTTAAAGTTGACAGGAGGATGTGTGTAGATTATATGTAAACACCATGCCATTTATATAAAGGACTTGAGCATCTGTGGATTTTGGTATCCTTGGGGGAATGAATCCTCAAGCCAATTCTCCACGGATACTGAGGGAAGACTGTACAATAAAATCCCTCAATACTTTTCCTGGTTCCTGCCCCAACTCCTAAGAGAAGGAAGAACACATGAGAAGCCACGCCCATGAATGTGGGGAGGGCCGATTCCCGCAGGGCTGGGAGCTCCACTAGAGGCAAAAGCTGGGCTCCCATGGGGACAGGGGGGTTATAAGGGTTTGGTAGTCACATTGGGCAGCCCCACAACTCTGTGAATTCACAAAAGAAAGCTAAAATATGAGCATAAGAGCCATACAATTCATCTGACCACCCCCTAAAACAATAACCACTCTCTGGCTCCCCATGGTCTGCCAGGTACTATGCCAGCTGTACAGTGTGGTCTCATTTAAGCCTTTTAATGACCCTGTGTGGATCCTATTTTACAGATGGGGAAACCAAAGGCGAGCAATGACAGGCAGCCTGCCCAAAGTCACTCAATGAATAACTGGATGCCAAGCTCTGTGTTCTTCCAACCAACCACGCTCCTTGACCTCCAGAAGATTTCAGGCTTGGGACCCAGCGTTTTATTGAGTGCTTTTCTTTGCTAAGTAAAGAGGTAAATGGAAAAGTATTATTAAAAAGGAAAAAGAAATTATTATTCTTTCAGGCTTCCACAGAATACCAGGAAGGACTGACTCAGGAAGAACAGGTTAGATTTTGAAAAGGATGACAGCTGACCAAGCTCAAATATAAAGACATTCCTCCAGTTTCTTTGCTTCAGTGAGTCTGGAAGCAAACTGGCAAACTCAATGTCATGGGGAAATCAGTCCAGTGAGCAGGGGAAGGTGGGTGGCTCAAGACACACTGTGGCTCAAGCTGGGGCTTGGTAAGCACGTGAATGGCCCGAGTCCAGGCTTGTGCTCTGGAAATGGGGCACCCACCATGCAAGTACAACGGGATGGCACTGGTGATGCACTGAGCCCAGGAGCTGGCTTGGAACAAAGGCTCAGTTTTCACCCTTCTCGTTCTTTGCTGCGTGTGCAAGCTACCCAGTTTAGGCAACAGTCTCTCAGGTTAGAAGCCCACTGAGGCCACGTAGCTGTGAAAGTCAGTCATTCTTAAAAGAGTGCCGAAGCAGTTTAATGTGGGCACAGCCCCTCGGAAAAGCAATTTGGCAACGTGCAGAGAGTCATGAAAAAAACACGTTCATACACTTTGAACCAGAAATTCCACTTCTGGGAACTTATCCTAAATAAATAATTCAAAAGAAAGAAAAACACTGTATTCATGAAGCTGCTCATTATAGTTCAGCTGAAAATAATGTAATACTGGAAGCAACCAAAATGTCTACTTGCAGGAAAATGCCAGATAAACCTTTCTTTATGAGGTCATAAGAAACCAGACTTATTTTAACGATGACAACATGAAGAACTTCTTGTGCTACGATGAAAAGAAAAAAAAGGAGAAGGGATGAAAGCAAGACCCTGGGATATTCTCTTTACAGACAAAGATGGGAGGAGCACAAAAGATGTCTAAGTATTGTTTGTGTAGGGTGATGAAATCATGAGCAATTCTTTTCCCTTTACTTTTGAAATTTTATGAGATGTTACTGTATTTTCTTTACTGTGTAATACACATCCAAAAAGAAAGCAAGATCTCCTATTTCCTTAAAGTCAGTAGTGATAAACACAAAAACAGTTTGCAGTTTGAGAAGGGAACAGGGAAACAATGTGGGGACAAATAAAACCTCGTGCAAACACATTTGTTTCAGAACAGCTTCCAAGATGACTACCTACGGATAGCTAGTGGCTCAAACTTGGATTTTGATATTCACCAAAAACTCCTATTCCTAACTCTCTTTTGTCTGGCATTAAGCTTCGGCTGATTTAGATCATTAAAGACTCCTTTTCTTTCCCACCTTAGATACTAGACTGCTCCATTTCTGTTCAGTCACGCCTCCTGAGTGCTTACTGTCTGCCAGGCCCTGGGCTTGTCGCTCCACAGCCACTCTCAGCTACCCTGGGCAACAGCTGAGAAGTAGGACACAAGAGGGACCTGAGGCTCCAGGAGGAGAATGACTCGCTCAAGGTCATGCAGCTGGAGTTGGGCTTTGACCAGAGGTTGGTCTAACTGACAGAACTGTTTTCCTTCTTTACTGCTTCTCTCAAGTCTCCCTACACGTGGGGTGGGTCCAGCCCAAGCCCAAAGTTCTGCTTGAATGTTCTCACTGGACCCCAGCAGCTCCAGTGACCTTCATTTCAACATGAATTTCCCTTCTTAGCTGGCATGGTTCAGTGGCACCCTTGCCATTTTGGTCTTATTTATATTATTTGTTCACTGTTATAGTCTTGTATCTTACTCAGAGCCTGATACCTAGAAAATGTTCAATCATTATGTTGAAAGAAAGAATAAGTGATGTGGTTTTTAAAATGCAAGAGGGGGCCAGGAGCAGTGGCTCACACCTGTAATCCAAGCACTTTGGGAGGCCAAGGTGGGTGGATCACCTGAGGTCAGGAGTTCAAGACCAGCCTGGCCAACAGACTGAAGAACCCAGTCTCTACTAAAAATACAAAAAAAATCAGCTGGGCATGCTGGTTCATGCTACTCTAGAGGCTGAGGCAGGAGAATCATTTGAACCTTAGAGGTGCAGGTTGCAGTGAAATCATGCCAGTGCACTCCAGCCTGGGTGACAGAGTGAGACTCCATCTTCAAAAGTAAAAATAAAAAATGAAGGTCACTGGAGCTGCTGGGGTCCAGTAAGAACATTCAAGCAGAACTTTGGGTTTGGGCTGGACCCACCCCACATGTAGGGGGACTTGAGAGAAGCGGTAAAGAAGGAAAACAGTTCTGTCAGTTAGACCAAGAGGGAAAATTGCTTTATCGTGAGATGCCTCCCACGGCCTGCAAAATGCTGCCACCATCTTCTTCTGTTGCTGCCCCTCCCTCACTTGCTGTGCTTCTTGAACATGCCATACTTGGTCGCATCTCGGGGACTGGACATGTGCTGTTCCCTGTCTGGAAAGTGCCTCCTTTATCACTTTAACCTTCCTGGCTCCTCCTCACCCTCCAGGTTTCAGCTCAGATGTCACCTCTGCAGAGCAGCTCTTCCGATCACTCTACCTGCAGGAGGACAGCTTCTCAGCCCTTGGCTATAGCAGGTTATTTCTTTCCTTTAAAGCTCTGACTGTGGTTTGATACCAAACCTGCTATTCGCTTACCTGCTAATAAACTTTACCTCTCTAGGTAAAGAGAGAGGTCTAGAGAGAGCAAGGACATGGCTTGCTCATTTCTGCACCCCCAGGCGGACAGTATTTGGCATATAGCAAGAATCTAGCAGCTCTTTGATAAATCTATGAATATTTAGGAATGATTTGCCAGAAAGAATTGTTTGAACTTCTTTGACAAATCCTTAAGGAAAATAAAGCCTGGAGTTTCTGAAAAGGATCAGCCTCCTTTAAAAAGTCTACTTGGTGGGGAAAAAGAAAAGAAATAAAGAAAACCTTTGAATCCAAAGGGATAGCTTGGAATGTTCTTTGGACACAAGCAAAAAACTTGAAACGAACCACATAAGCCCTCAATTGCTTGCTAAACCACGTAACTTCCTTTAGCTCAAATTCAAAGCACACTGCTGTGTTCTGATTTCTGAAGTGGGACTTAGGAGCTAAGCTTCTGGATGATTCTAGATAGCTCCCTTGCAACAAGAACCATAGTGAGATGAGTGGCCAAAGCTACCCTTCAGAAATAAATTCTTAAAGTTACAAAGGAAGCTTTTCTAAAGTGGATGCCTTGGCTTTGAGGTAGCCTGCCTGCTTTTATATCATTCTCCTACCCAGGGACCCTGGGAGGACTTGAGAGTTGCTTTTGGAAACTGGTCAGACAGGCAAAGAGACTCTAGTGAAGCTGAGATGTTCCAGGTCTCTATCCGTGCTTCAGCTAGCCACTTGGGCTGTGTATCCTATCCAGGGCAAGGGAGGTGGCCAGACAGCCTGGGGAAGCTGCAACTATGTGACATGTGAGGGGCAAAGAGACTATCATCAAGACCTGTCACTGGCCTTCTGCTGAGTCCTCACAATAACTCTGGAAAGACAGACACATTCTACTTAACAAATGAAGACACACAGTAGCTCAGAGCAGACAAGCAGCAACATACCCTCTGCTATATGTTTGACAAACTCGCTCCTGCATTTCTCCCATTTCTCGCCTTTGGTCAGGACCACCTGCCCCAGCCCAGCAGGCCATGAGGTCATGAAACAGTGTTAAGAGGTGACAGCCAAGGTTCTCAAGGGGCTCCAAGGCCCCCACGATCTGGCTCCTGCCAGCACCTCCAGTACCATCGCATCCCACTGTGGGCTCCAGCTTCAATCACCACCATGGAGGTGCCAGAATGTGCCACATCTCTCTGGGCCTCTGCCTCCCTATCTGTTGTCTGTCCCACTTACTGCTCCAGGAGGAATTAGTGACCTGACCTAATGCTGCTTGAATAAGGGCCCGAGCCACATGGCCTGCCTCTGTCTCTTTACTTTGCCTTCTAGACTGTGACCCCTTCAGGACTGGGGCTGTGTTTTTGACATCCCTGTGTCCTAAGCAGAGCTAGTAGATCTAAAGAAGGCAGTGTGGGAAGCAGTGGGCCAGAGTGCCTAAGAGTCTAGGTTCTGGGGGCCACACTGCCTGGGCTGACTCATGGCTCAGCTACTCACTAGCTGGGTGACCTCGAGCAAATCATTGGACCTCTTCATGCCTCGATTTCTTTCTCTGTGGGCCGGGTGCAGTGGTTCACACCTGTAATCCCAGCACTTTGAGAGGCTGAGGTAGGTGGATCGCTTGAGTCAAGGAGTTCGAGACCAGCCTGGGCAACAAGGTGAAACCCCATCTCTACAAAAAATATAAAAATTAGCAGAGTGTGGTGGCACACACCTGTAATCCCAGCTACCCAGGAGGCTGAGGTGGGAGGATCACTTGACCCCAGGAGGTGGAGGTTGCAGCAAGCTGAGATGGCACCACTGCACTCCACCAGAGTGACAGAGCAGGACCCTGTCTCAAAAAAAAAAAAAAAATTCTTCCTCTGTAAAATGGGGATAATAACATGCAAATCTCTTAGGATGATTATAGAATTAAAAGAAGAAATCCACATAAAGAACTTATTTTAATTGATCTACTTCATAACAGAGGCTATGCATTCACAAAAGTGGTAAGAAAAACCCTGATGAACTGTGAACCAAAAGAAAGCAGAGTGTGGGCCAGGTGTAGTGGTGCATATCTGTAACTCCAGCACTTTGGGAGGTCAAGGCAGGAGGATGGCTTGAGGTTAGGAGTTCAAGACCAGCTTGAGTAACTTAACAAGACCTCATCTCTATAAAACATTTACAGAATTAACCTGTAATCCTAGTACTTTGGGAGGCCGAGGTGGGCGGATCATGAGTCAGGAGTTCAAGACCAATCTAGCCAATATGGTGAAACTCCAGCTCTACTAAAAATACAAGAATTAGCCAGGCATGGTGGCACACGCCTATAGTCCCAGCTACTCGGAAGGCTGAGGCAGAAGAATCACTTGAACCTGGGAGGTGGAGGACGCAGTGAGCCAAGATCATGGCACTGCACTCTAGCCTGGGAGACAGGGCAACACTCCATTTCAAAAAAAAATTAGCTAGGTGTGGTAGTTTGCGCCTGTAGTTCCAGTTACTGACGCTGAGGTGGGAGGATGGTGGGAGCCCAGGAATTCAAGGCTGTAGTGAGGTATGATGCACTCCAGGCACTCCAGGCTGGATCACAGCTCTTTGTAGCCACCAAAAAAAAACCGGCAGAGTGGAACCCAAAGGAGCAGTGCTCAGCGTTCAGGCCTCTGGACCTTTTTGGCTCAGGGCCTGGGGGGATCTTCCAGGCAGGGCCTTCTAGGCACAGGATGCTGTAGCCCTGGCTGGGGGTGAGCATGTCAGCATCAGGAAGCAACATACAAACATTTGTCAGAACCAGTCCTCCAGTGAAAGCTGATGCCAGAACACCCAGTGCAAACACTGCCACCCACTAACAGAATCGTGCGCCTGGCTGGGAGCACATGGAAGGAAGGCGTCAGTGGCCAGGACAGGGTGGGTCCTGCGGTGAGGCTTGTGGGTTTGGTCAGACAGTTGGAAACGCAGATTGACTCAAGACACATGGTCCCACTTCCTCTGCACCCCCAGGCCTCTGAGGCAGAATCACCAGCTGTGGGGAGGAAGGTTCAGACTCCTCATGTCTGAGGTGCAAATGACAGGTCATTCCTGTTTTGCAAAATCCAAAAGTGAAACATCTTTGTCACATACCAATTAACGCAGATGATACAGGCTGACAGGGGGAGCTGCATGCAATGAATTCCTCTAAACTATCCACAAATATTCATGTCTCCAGGGAACGATTTTCTAGGAAAAGGTTATGGTGCTTTCTAAGAAAGAAACTCTGATCTTACCGGGAGATAAAATACCATGAACAGCCTTGCAAATTCTGCTTCCTAGAGCGCCTGCTTCAGAAAAAAAGGGCTGATAACAGAAGCACACACTGCAGCTGTTCTGAGAACTAATCTCTTCACACACATCTCTCCTGCAGCTGGCGAGATTCATATTTCATTTGACTGTGTCCCAAGAGCAGGGAGATGCCTTAATATCACACTATCTGTAGGGGTCCTGAGGCTGCTGGACTAAGATTTCACACCAACCTCACCTGCACTGGATGTACCGTGCTCACCTGCCATGGTTCACAGAAACCTGAGTTCAGGGCTTGAGTCTGTCTGTACCAGTGAAGGCTACGTGTCTGCAGCCAACATTTGGTGGCAGATGCAATGGAATGCCAAATCCCACTTTCCAAAGAGCAACATGCTTTGGAAAGTCATGCCTGGTGGCAAGTGTGTGCTCTCTATCTGCTATCTAAGCTGTGTTGAGGGCAGGGTCTTGACTTTGACAAAGAGGCCCTTTCCTGCCTGGTCTGGGAGTGGTTCTGGAGAACAGCAGCCCAGGAGACGCCAGGTCTTGCACTCACTCACCCGCCGGGTCTTTTCCACATCGCCACACGGCAGGCGCTTCACAAAGTCAATGCCTGTCAGCGGCGTGCCTGTTGGGGGCAGCAGGATGGAGGCATCCATCATGAGATATTCCACGTTCATGGGCTTCATCTAGAAGAGACATCACAGGAAACCTCAAAGTAGGTCCCTCGCTTGGGAGTAGGAATGGGCCGGGGGAGGTTACGCAGGCTCCTCACCTTCACCCGCATTTAATAAATGTAAATGAGTAATCTAAACCCTGGATTTACACTGAGGTAAAGCCCAGAGGCAGCCAGAGAGGGAGCAATATGCCTTCTGGTTTTCTAAGTTGCAGATTTTTCCTTTAATTAACGCAGCAGCTCAGACCCTTGAGAAGTTGCCTCCTTGCTTGCTCCTCCTGGCATTCCCTCTCCACCTCAGCAGGGACAGGGATTCTCAGCAGGAGGCTGGGCATGATTTATCCTGTAGCTGCAAGCCCACCTGCCACCTGCCTCCTCCTCTCTGTCCTTCAGTGATGATGATAACAGCTGTGGCGATGGCAGCTTCTCTTTAACAAGAGCTGACTACAGGGCAGGCTGTGACCTAAGGGCTTTTGAGGAGCTGCTTCCCACTTTGCTGATGAACAGTCTCAGAGAAGCAGAAAAATGGATCCAAGGTCACTCAGTTGGTGGGTGGCAGAGCCAAGACATGAGCCCAGGCTTGCCTTCCTCCAGGGCCTCTGTGATTCCCATTCTAGGGCCAATGTTCCTCCTTCCTTCCTTCCTCATCCCCCTCACCTCTTACCCGGGATAATAAAACACAATAGTTTTTGGAGCATCTACTAAGTGCCATGCACCTGCTGGGATCACCTCCTGCTGGACGACAGGTGCCGGTGCTCCATCATGAAGGGACACTGAGCTCAGAGGAGGAAAGGTGCATGGCCACGGCACTGGGCCGGAGCTGACTGCCTCTTTGCACATCACCTCTGCGAAACGTTCTTTCATGACTAAGACACAAGGGGACACCCCCTCCCCGCCACCACTCCCAGATCTCTGCTGCATCAGTAGTAGTAATCGATGCACACGTGTTGCTGAATACCAATACTTCATTTCCATGGCCTCATGGAGGAAGGGTAAGCTTTCTACAAAATTTGTTTTACTCTTTCAAACATCACAAGCTTTCCTTGTGTCTTCTCTTTTCAGAAAGTGGCCTTCAAACATATCATACTTGCCCCCTCCTGCTAGGTACAGTTGACCACACAGGGCAAGGATACAATGAGGGCCCAGCTGCCCAGATACCCTGTGCTGCAGTTTGAATGTGTCCCCAAAGCTCATGTGTTGGAAACTTAATCCCCAGTGTGACAGTGTTGAGAGGCAGGGCCTACGAAGACAGGATTAGGTCTCATGAACGAAGTAATGTTGTCACTGCAGGCGTGGCTCAATTTTGGTGAGAGTGGGTCTGTTATAAGAGGGAGTTCTGTCCCCACTTGCTCTGTCTTGCCCTCCCGCCTTGCACCATGGGATGATATGGCAAGAAGGCCCTCATCACATGCCAGCACATTGATACTGGACTTCCCAAACTCCAGAACTATAAGAAATTTCTTCTCTTTATAAATTAGGCTGTGGTATTCTGGTATAGCTGCAGAAAACTGAGACATCTGGTGAATGGGCCAGGGGGCGAAGGAGCCACTTGGCGCACACTGCTTGCCTTTTTCTTTTGGACACTTTTAAGTACTTTCCTCCAGAGGTCTGAGGTCCTCCACTCCAAATCTTCTATCCCAGCAGGGGTGGCAGCTCCTGCCTCACTCAATCACTTGTGGCTCCCTTCCCTGCTACTCCCACTGCCCCCACAACCTTCCCAGTGAACCCCTCAAGCCTGCTGGGGGCAGAGCTAGACCATCACCTCACTGCACCTTTTGCATTAAAACCAGAAGCAATAAGGGAAACAAAGGAAGGGTCACAAGTCACAGCCTGACTTTGACGCAGCAGCCTCTGAGGGCCTGTCCCCACCTCCTTCCACTCAGAAGCTGTATTCGATGAGGGCTGATTTGCAGATACAAATCTCCAGAACTATAAGAAATTTCTTCCAACAAATCTGCAAATCAGCCCTCATCCTTCAGGGTGTGGCACCTTGGTATTTCTCTGGAATGTCAAGCATTGTATAGGACAGACAATACATGTTTGATTAAAACAAACAAACAAACAAAAGCCGGGAAGCTCCCCATGGTAGGAAGGGGAGGAAATGAGTATTTGTGGTATGTGGACTCAACATGAGGCCTTTTGTTGGCTTTATCATATCCAGCCTGGGTGGCTCTGTGGTAGGGACTCTACCCTATGGATAAAAAAAAAAAAAATCAAGGCTCAGAATTTAAGCAACATACCCAAGGTTGCATTGTCAAGAGCAGACACTGAGCAGGGGTTTAGGAGCCCAAGCTTTTCCACATGGTCAAGTGCCATAGGAGCCTGACATTTCCAAACAGGAAACCAAACTGTAGGGAATGACATTGCAGGAGGATGTCTCGGGGGTAACAGGAAATGGCAAACGACAACTGAATCCCTTCCACTGTAGTGAATGGTCTGAAGGGTGGAAGACTGAGCCACTCTCTAAGGAGCTGGAGGAATGATGAGGGGCTGTGAATGTGCAGCCCACGGAGGCCTGGCACAGGGTGCTGCTGGGGCATTTCTGGAGATGACTTATGCCAATTACACCTTTCCCTTGAAAAGGCTCCAAGGCAGTCTCAGATAGACGGTGACAGAGCATGTGGTGAGGGCCCAGCTGTCCAGATTCCTGGGGTATGGGCAGGGAAGTCAAGGAGTCAATTAGGGCATGCTGCCTTTTTCTTTTTGACACTTTAAACACTTAGGTTTATTATCAACTTCCCAAATCACACACGCTTTGGTGGGTAATATCCACAAGAAGGATCATTTATCATGTATTTATGGAGTGCCTAGCCAAGGGGAGGTGCTGGGATACAGAAACAAACACGCAGAATAGAGAAAGCTGGATCTTCCGAACCGATGGCTTCCCGCGATTCTGGCTGCTGGAGGAGGAAGGAAGCCCATGTTGGCACTGCAGATTGGAGGAAGAGCTCCATGCTAGAACATTCCAGTGGAGCAGCAAACAGGGAGGCAGGGACATAATACATGGAGAAGCACGGGGGAATGGGCTGTCCTGCTCTGGAAGCCTGGCTCTGTCACTCACTGGCCGGGCAGATTTGGGGACATCACTAGACCTGTTTCCTCATCGGCAAGTAATACGCTTTGGCTGTGTGTCCCCACCCAAATCTCAACTTGAACGGTAACAATCCCCAAGTGTCAAGAGTGGGACCAGGTGGCAGTAACTGAACCATGCGGGCGGTTTCCCTTATGCTGTTCTCATGATAGTGAGTTCTCATGAGATCTGATGGTTTTCTAAGCATCTGGCATTTTTTAATCCTTGCGCTCATTCTCTCTCCTGCCACCCTGTGAAGAGGTGCCTTCCACCATGATTGTAAGTTTCCTGAGGCCTCCCCAGCAATGTGGAACTGTGAGTTAATTGAACCTCTTCTCTTTATAAATTACCCATCTTGAGTATTTCTGCATAGCAGTATGAGAACAGACTAATTCAGCAAGAAAGGGACAAAGGCAGTAGCTATTACCACTGGTTGGCATGAGGATGAAGACATGTAATCTGTACCACATATTGTATACATCCAGCACCAAGTAACTCCTCAATAAAATGATACTGCCCCCAAATTACTATTCCTAGCAGAGACTCTTCGTGACTCACTTGACACCTCCCATCCCAGGGGGAGTGAATATAGTTTGAAATTTTAACAGTGATGGGGATTACAATACACCATTCTAAATCTGCTTCCCCATCAATCTGTGCTATTTGGTCAGAAAGCCCTAAGTAAAAAACCCCCCTCTGGGATGGGCAGGGTGAGCTTGGCAGGAACACAGGCACATGCCAGCCCAAGTGTGTCCCAGCTCCTCACTTACTGTCATGCTCCTGTACTCATCTTCAAACATGTCCAAAAAAATGTCTTCTCCCTAAAAAGAAAAGAAGGGAAGGAAGAGGATATTATTCATACTTTTTTTCCATAAACAACAGAGTATTATAAACTCTAGTTCGTGGCTTTGGGGGCCATCTGTTTCTCATTAGTGAGTTCTGGTAAATCACCAGGAAGTAAAATACACACGTGAACACAAACACACATGCTCAAATGACAGACCAAATATCAAATTGCACTACTCAAAATTTTCTCCTTTTTTTTAAGTACATGGAGAGTTCTTCTGTCAAAGCAGTTAATTAAAAAAAAACAACAAAAATAATACTATGTAGAATTAAAACATCAAAAAGGCTAATATTTCAAGTGTTTAACATCATCTGTTTGTCGAGAATGATTGGAGAAATGGAAAATCCTGGTTAAGTTATCATATTAAAAATACGATCCTCCACACCTCTGGAAGGAAGAGTGTAATTAAATAAGGTTAGCATTACCCCCTGTTTATGGGGAACATGGCTTGTTCCATTTGTTTTCTGAGGAGTGCTTTTGGGGTTATGTCGTTCCTTAGGGTCGTGACTGCCCAGGAGGTCCCCTTTAGGACAGGGTGGTGGGCATAAACTTGGCTCTGAGACACATAACCAAATCCAGCTTTACACCTCTCGCCTCTTTGTCATGCAAGAATGGCATGACAGTCCAACTCTGTTTGGGGTATTGTGAAGATGAAATGAGTTAACGCACATGAAATGCAAGGAGGCACAGAGCCTGTCCCTCAGTCAGGGGTGGGTCAGTGTGAGCACTCACTGTCATTATAATCTCTACTAGATAATGACCATTACAACTGCTGCATCTCCCTCACAAGTTCTGAAACACACACACACACACACACACACACACACACACACGGAGAATTGGGGTGGAAAAGGGAATAGATCCTTTTTAAGTTTTTTCAGTTGTCAGAACTACAACTAAATTTGAATATTCTTGTGTGATATAAGTACCACAATCAGAGAAGACAATTCCTGAAAACACCTAAAAACTGCTGCAAAATTATACTTAGGGTATAATAAATGTTATAGGATAAAATTAAGAAAAATCTGGGTTAGGAGAAGGGATCCAGAATTTAATAGAGCTCTCCGTTTGTTAATAATAAAGAATAACCTCCGAGAAAATGCCTACCTATATGTCTTTCTGGTTTTGCAATCCAAAGCTTTCTAGGGGACATAAACTTAGGGCAGTTATACTGGCAAGAGGTTCAAAGATGACTAATGCAACCCTGAGGTTTCTGCTTTCTTGTGGGCTTTGCTAGTAGGGGTGTATCCTCACTTGGAGGCCAAGTGTGGTTTGGGATATTCTAAGGGGAAAGTGGGATTTCCTCCTCAGTGTGTGGGGGCCCATACCCTTGTTTGGGTATGTCCACTGTTCCAGCTGGATGGGGTCATCTGAGCCTGGCAAGGTGGATCTCCAAATTATATAACTTTATTTTATCTCAACAAACACTGACAATAATGAATAGTGGCTTAAAAAGATTCCTGCAAAGAAACAGCAGCTTGAAGAGGACTTGAATAACTAAAGGACAGGGGACAACAAGGAAATGGCAGTGTTGCCACCTTCCTTCTGTAGGAGGCTCTTCATCAGCCACGTTAAGAGGGGAAACCATCACTCGCAGGATCTGCACAGACCTGATCTGGAGGCCGGCAAATTAGAAAATGACTATTTGACCTATGGATTAATCCACTATGGCTGATGAGTGATGAGCCTTGCTTGAAAGACACACGAGGCTGGCAAGGCCTGAGTATTTCTGCTCCCCATGCCCCCCAAATTCATATGTTGAAATCCTAATCCCAAGGTGATGGAATTAGTAGGTAGGGCCTTTCGGCGGTGACTAGGTCGTCCAGTGAGATGGTGCCATCTATGAGAAAGTGGGCCTTCACCAGATATCAAATCTGCCTTGATCTTGGACTTCCCATCTTCCAGAACTGACAGAAGTGAACTTCTATTGTTTATAAGTTATCCAGTTTATGGTATTTTGTTTTAGCATCCTGAATGGACTAAAACATATGCCTTGTAGAGCTAAAACAAAACCATCCCAATTAGATATTTTTAAAACCATCTGGAACCTGAAGACAAAGCTCTGCAAATATTTCAGATGCTGGAAGTCATGGTGGCACTTTACAAAATCTCAATAAACTTAATAAAGGTTTAGAAGCCTATATAAGGTTCCTTAGCACAAACTCATGTAAATAATATGCATGTATATAGTTCATAAATTGATAATTCATAATTTTATATGTGTAAGCCTATATAACTCATGAACATAAGCTCATCATATATATATATAATTTACTCACATGTGTTTATATGCACATAGTTCATAATTTACATATAATTATTCCCAAATAAACAAATCCATGTATAACTGAGAAACAAATTGTCATATACTGGAGCTGAGTCCTCAAAAATTTTACTGATAAGAGAATGGGCAGAAAAAAGTTTAGATATTGTTGCCTTAGAGACTATAAAATTGAGCATTTTTATTCAGTAACTACAGGCATAAAAAATAACTGAAGACACATAACATTTATCTGCATAGAACCAGACACTACACTCCTGCTTCTACAAGACCCACCATGCTGCCGTCCATCTGTGCTCTGTCAATTACCTTATAAAAATGTCGTACAAGGTGAACACTTTCTTCTCTTGCACCCTGTAAAAGAGAAGGAAGTTGTGAAGGAGGCAGGTCTCATCTAGGTGAGCAAGTTGGGCAAACTACAAATTCTAAAATATGAGTGTGTATAAAACAGATCTGGACTAATATCTCTAATGTAAAAAACGTTTTTTTTTTCCCTTTTGTTGAGACGGAGTCTTGTTCTGTTGCACAGGCTGGAGGGCAGTGGCGCAATCTCGGCTCACTGCAACCTCCGCCTCATGGGTTCAGGCAATTCTCCTGCCTCTGCCTCCCAAGTAGCTGAGATTACAGGTGCCTGCCACCATGCCCAGTTAACTTTTGCATTTTTGGTAGAGACAGGGTTTCACCATGTTGGCCAGGCTGGTCTCAAACTCCTGACCTCAGGGGATCTGCCCATCTCGGCCTCTCAAAGCACTGGGATTACAGGTGTGAGCCACCGTGCTTGGCCTATAAAATAGTTCTTAATGAGAGAGAAAGAGGAAGGGAGACAGAGTTCAAAATAAAAACAGGGAAAGGATAGGTAATTCGACTGTAATGACATGAGAAGCTGTTAATATACAGCTCATTGGGGGAAAATGGGTTATAAAACATGGCCATTATGACTCCTTTTTTAGTTTAAGTTTCAAAGACAGGATCTCAATCTGTGGACCAGGTTAGAGTGTGGTGGTGCAGTCCAGTCATAGCTCACTGCAGTCTCAAACTCTTGGGTTCAAGCAATCTTCCAGTC
This sequence comes from Aotus nancymaae, assembly GCF_030222135.1. Taxonomy (NCBI): domain Eukaryota; kingdom Metazoa; phylum Chordata; class Mammalia; order Primates; family Aotidae; genus Aotus; species Aotus nancymaae. The sequence continues at coordinate 15,474,744 of NW_026988463.1, forward strand.
TCAGCCTTCTGAGCAGTTGGGACTACAGGTGTGTCTTGGCTAATATTTTTGTTTTTTTTTTTTTAGAGACAGTGTCTCTATGCTGTCCAGGCTAGTCTCAAACTCTTGGCCTCAAGTGATCCTCTCACTTCAGCTTCTCAAAATGTTGGAATAACAGGCATGAGCCACTGTACCTGGCCCAACTACATTTGTGTAAGACAAAAAATTCATTTATACGTATGTGTATATATATACTTACACATACATATATACATACTTAGTTTTCATTTACATAGATGCAAACAAATGTTTCATTTACATATATATTTGCATATATTTACACATTACATACGTAAATATACACTTACACTGCATATTTTCATATTGTATAAATATAATTCTTTTCATATGTAATTATTTGCTTATATAATACTTAAATATATTTATTTACCTATATAATGTGTGTGTATACAGACACATATGTGTGTGTCTGCATAGACACAGCCAAAGTGTCAACTATCGTTGTTACTTTTACCTCTTTGTACTTCCTAAATTTTCGAAAATAAACACAGAAAATAAGAGGGGGTACCATAAAAGCTACTGAAAATTTAATGAATGTATACTTTAAGCACAAAAACCATCATCATTGTGTGTATATGCGTGAATATGTCTCTATGTGCATAAAACTTTTGTAATACCAAAGGAAAAATTCTGAGGACAAATACAGAACCAAATAATTGTGACAGAAACTACTAAAACTCAATTAAGTGGACTCTTCAATGAGTCTCAGCCGAAAGGAAGTCCATGCTGAATAAGTAGGCTGGAGTGGGGTCTCAGGAGAGCAGGCCCTGCAACTTCTAGCTAGTGACTGATGACATCATGGGCCAGGGCTCCTATCTGGATGCCAGGAGCTGCCCTCCCACCCTCCTGTCCCTCTCCCTTGGCCCCTGTACAGGGAGGAGGAGGTGAGAGGGCATCACCTCCAGGCAGGCCAGGTGCACGTCCTTCATGATGCAGCCGGCACTTGTCAGGACTTGCTGCTTCAGAAGCAGGCAGCTCAGCTCCAGCGTCGCCAGCCGGATCTTTCCATCTGCAGAGCACACCAGGGTAAGCCTTGCACACCCAGGGTAGAGCGCCCTGCAGCCCAAGGCTCCCGCCTATTCATGTCGAGGTCAGGAGGTCAGGTGATAAGACCAACGGCTCATGGCTCCCAACATCCAGTGGGGACACAGAGGGAACCCGCCATGCTAAAACCATTCCCAATCCGTTAGAATTCAATGTTCCCCATCAAAACTGCCTATAGCAAATACTTCCCTGAAGTCCATTTACTGGCAGGGGGTGCAGGAAAAAGGGTGACTAAACACTGCTGAGGCCTGGAGAGTGGCCCTGTACCCCGATTTCCTTTAAAGAGCTGCCAGTCCCACTCTGGTCATGTGATTTGGGTGGAGCTGGTCCTCCTTGCCCCCTTTCAGGATTGGGCACATCACCCGGCCAGATGGGGTGCTCCATTCCCTTGGTCCCAGTGACGAGGTAAGAACCAGGCAAGGGAGTCAGTCAGAGCCAGTAAGGCTCAGCCTCACAATTTGCTGGAACCTCTGGGTAAGAAAAATTCTCCTTGTACTGGGCTGAGCAGAGGACTGTGGTGAGGCTCTGAGGGGCACTAGCATTATAATCTATCGGCCACCTCTTCACCTTTGCCAGCATTTTTCATCTTTGTAAAGTACTCTGCAGATGTCACTTTGAGATCTCTCTTCCAACTAGACTGTCCAAAGCTAAGCATCTCCCACAGAGCAAGTCTAGAGTCTCAGTGGAGAAAGGGCTAGCTGGAGGGGCCGGCATTTATCTTGTCAACCCAGAAGGTGGCAGAGACCAAATGTAGAAAAATACTGTTTGAGCCCCTGGATACAACTTTGCCTGAAGCCAGGCCTCAGCAGACTTTAAAAGCCAACAAAGCTTTCTTTGTCTGTCTGTACTGTTTAAGCTGGAGTGAGCTGGGTTTCCATCAAGTGCAACAGAGCTCTCACACAGCTTACTTACTATACTATTACTTACTTACTACTGTGAGCCAGGTATAGTGTTGAGCACTTTATATACACCTCCTCAAGGAATCTCTATAAAAACCTGTTGCAATGAGTGCTCCAAAGACTGAGGCTCAGCAAAGTGAAGTGACTCATCCAGGGTCTCATAGCTGGGCAGTGGCAGACTGCGGGTGCTCAGAATGCCAAAACCCACATGTGGCATCTCTCCTAGAAGCAACTGTAACTGACTGACTTAAGGACAACTGCTCTTATGCAAACTCCGAAAGGTCCCACTGTGGAAAGGAGGTCGTCTTCACATTATGCCTCTGAGGCCTCAGAAACATCAGAGACCACGATGGGTCACTGGGAAAAAACTAAAGGCAGATACACCCCTCTGCCCACCTCCCTGCCCGTCCCTTTGTTAATGCCTTGTAAGTCAGGTGAAAATATGTGAGAAAAGGGATTCTGCTTAAAAAATGAAAAAGTGCTATCACGAAAGATAGGTCTTTCTAAATATAATACAAGACCCAGGGACCATCAAGGAGAAGGCTGAGTGGTCTCAGCTCCATCAGGTCTCCCTGCCCCACCCCACCCAGCCCCAGCACTAGCATACCCTATCTTCATCTGTCTCTTCCAAGTGAGTTTTGCTCCAAGCACGGTCTCATTCCTACCTGTTCCCATACCTACCCACAACTGTTGCTGGTAACAAAACTATCTTCTACTACACTGGCCCCTTAAACCTTTCGAATTTTCTCCCCTCACTCCACTCCCAGCCTAGTTCTTTCTCACAGTATTGCCCTGGGCCACCGGGAGTGGGGAGCGCAGTGACAAACATTGGCAGTCTCAGCAAAGGAAGGGTAGGGTATGGAAGGAGAAGAAAGAAGGTTACCAAGTGGCAGGGGGTGGGATGGAAAAAGGAGACCCAGAGCTAAAAACACAGTCCTAGCAGGCAGGAGGGCTGGCCCAGGATGCAGGGCTTGAGGGGCAGAGGGAGAGTCTGGGATTGGCCCAGAAACTCAGAAGGCTCAGGCCTAGCACCCAGGGCTCTGGCTCCCAGTGGGGCCTGCTCCCTATGACTGTGTAGCCCTGTGGACAGAAAACACCCCAAGTGGGCACCTGGCTGGGCAGCATTGTTCATGATCCTGATGAGCCTCTCAGCCAACGGATGGTTGTAGGTGTTCTTCTCTGCCACATTTGGCACTGGGAGCTGGATTCGTTCTAATTTCTCAGGATCCATGCCTGGAACAGAGGAGAAGCATGTAAGTGGAGCTGCCTCCTGACTGCGTGACCTCCTCGTCCTGAGAGACCCTGCAGAGTGCGGTTTCCTCAACTTCAGCCACATATGTTCCCTCTTGGTGATTTCTTTCCTTTTTTTTTTTTTTCAAGTTTTTAGTAGAGATAGGGTTTCGCCGTATTTCCCAGGCTAGAGTTGACCTCCTGAGTTTCCCAAAGTGCTGGGCCTCCCAAAGTGCTGGGATTACAGGTGTGAGCCACCGTGCCTGGCCCCTCTTGGCAACTGCTGTCATGACTGGTTGCTGCTGGTGCCATAACTTATCGTAGAGCTCTCCGTAAACTGAAGTTACATAAATGTATTAAGACATACATTTCCTATCACTACTTATAAAACAGGAAATCAGGATTGATGCAATAATTGCCAGTAATAATTTTTTAAAAATCAAAAAATGTTTTTACATTCCAGCCAATGACTGTTGACTCCCTACTCATGGTGGCCCAAGGCCTGATCTTTGTTAAAAAGGGCGGTTGGCAGGTACTTAATAGTGTTGGAGAGGAGCGAGCCCCAAATGGTGACATTCTCCCAGACATAGCAGAGGAAAGGGAATGGAGAAGAAAAGGGGGTAACCATCTCAGAGCACAATTCATAGTCACTGCGTGCCAGGTCTGCGGGTCACCTGAGGCCACTCCCGTATTAGGCACCTTCTATACCTGGGAAAACTGAGACCTAGAGAAACAGAGACTAAATACGAAGGAAACTACAGTCATCCCCAACAATTGTGCCTTTTAGCTTTTAACAACAAACTCAAAAGCTAGGCCCCACCCTCAACACACACAGGAGGAATCAGGTTCTGAGCCAGGTGAGGCAGAGGGCACCCCTGCCCCTGAGGATGCCGTTGGCAGAATGAGACTAAGCTAAACCTTTCTTACAGAACCGTGCACATATGAGGTTGGCACAAAAGTAACTGTGGTTTTTGCCATTAAAAACAATTGCAAGAACCGCAATTACTTTTGCGCCAACCTAATAAAATGACACCAATACAGCAGAGATCTATCATTAGGAGGCAAGGAAATCATTTATCCTCCAGTAAAAATTCAACAATCCCTTCTGTGAAAACTAACAGCATTTAAAAGATAAAAGACGAGATGGGGGTGGGGAAGGTAAGTGGGAAAGGAAAAAGGGAACAGGCAAGTGTATGACTAAGCCCTGTTGTCATTCCTCCTAAAGAAGCACACAGGACCTGCAGTGACAGACCTGTTGGGCCTACTAGAACAGTTCCCACCTAGGGAAAGGGTCTTCAAACTCCTTATCTGCTCATCTGACATGGCTCTTGAAAAATACATTTGCAGAAACAAACATCTAGCTTGATCCAAGCTTGGAGAACTGAATGGATAGTTTGTGCTTCGAGCACGTCTTTTCCTGTTATTCTACGAAAGGGGGAAAGGTGGCACTTCTCGGCACTCTTGAAATATGGTCCCTTGAGTACCAGATGACGCTTCATTTAGAACCTTGACAAAATAGTGGAAGATAGCATTGAAGAGCTGATTGTCTGGATTCTAAGTAATTCCTGCACACACACGTTGATGTAATAAGCCATAACAATCTATCTTGCTTTTCTGAATTCCTTCCAGCTCCTAGAGAGAGGCTAAGTCATACCAAGGAGATGACCTGGGTGAGGGACGGCCTAAGGGCTTGAGTTCGGTAGTAGTCTCTCTCATGCCCCAAAACGCCTCTCAAATGTGGCTTCCTCAACAAATTTGACTGCAGTAAAAATTTAATTTGTGGCTTCTGTATCCCATGTTAATGCTAAATGTGTAACTCTGAAGGATTCTGGCTTATTGAATGGCAAGAAGATTGTCAATTGAATCTTTTTGGCATTTGTTTTTTCCATAGATGTCAACACTGTCCTAACACCTCTCTACTTGTTAATTTCTGGCCCTTTGAGAACTGCCAGTCATTAGTTCTGCCGGGGAATAAAAGCTCCTCTGCATTTCAGGTGCATCGCCCAACTTTATAACCAACCAGCAATCACTCCACTTCAGAGAAGACAGCAGAAAGGGCCTGGCCGCTGGCTCCTTCTAGGACGGGGCCGTGGCCACAGAACCAGGGAAAGAGGTAAACTAGGACCAGGTCTTGAATTTCCACAGAGAGGTCCATTTTGTTTCTTTTCTGTCACTGCCCCTCCACCTCCTCAGAATTTGTGGACAATGAGGAAATCTGTGGCAAGTTCTTTTCTTGACAGGAGAAAAGCATCCCAAGATGATCCTGACCTTTCTCAACTCTCCATGAAGGGAGGGTCCCAGAGGACAGAAACACCTCCCTCTGCACTGGATTCCAAGTGCAGCCCCTTCCTTTTGTGAGAAAGTTAAGGCCCAGAGAGGTGAAGCTGTTTCCCCAAGGTCAGAGAGCAAGTTAGAGACACAGCTCAAACCAACTTCAGATGCTCCAGAAGGTGAGCGGGGTCCAGATGGGAAAGGGTGGCAGCACCCACAGAGCCAACCCACCAGGGGCGCTCAGAGTGCCTGCCAATAGCCACCCCTCTGTGTCCCTGGGCTCACTCTCTCCTAGAGGGACAGCTGGGTACAGTGGGAATGAGAAGCCTGGGGGTGGGGTGTGGAAGGAACTTTGTTTTGATACTTCACCTTTTTGAACCTCAGTCTTCTCACCTGTGAAGTGGGAATAATTATGGTAACTACCCGTCCCACAACTGGTGTCAGCATCAAAAGAGAGAAAGCACTGTCACAGGTCAACAATTTTAATTCTTATTATGATGCACAAATGGGAATTTTTAGTTTGAGCATTGCTTAATGCATGGATGACAATTTTTAGCTTGAGCATGGCTTGATGTGTTTCCTTATCATTCGTGTTATAAAAGGTAAGTTAGGCCAGGTGAAGTGGTTCACGTTTGTAATCCCAGCACTCTGGGAGACCAAGGCAGGCAGATCACCTGAGGTCTGGAGTTTGAGACCAGCCTGGTCTATGTGGTAAAACCCTATCTCTACTAAAAATACAAAAATTAGCTAGGTGTGGTGGCACACGCCTGTAGTCCCAGCTACTCGGGAGGCTGAGACATGAGAATCACTTGAACCCTGGAGGCAGAGGTTGGAGTGAGTAAAGACTGCGCCACTACACTACAGCCTGGGTGACAGAGCGAGCCTCTGTCTCAATTTAAAAAAAAAAAAAAAAAAAAAGGAAAGTTAGAACAAAAAACAAAATGAAAAAAAACCTAACAACTAAATAGAGGTACAGACAGACCAAAGGAGGCATGCTGAGCTGCTAGGGGCCCCTCTCAGGGGGTGAGCTGCTCAGGTTGGATTCTAAAGGATAAACAGGAGTTTGCTTTGAGCCAGACGGTGGGGGGCCAGGGCTTGCCAAACCAAGGTGGGACTTCAGGGAGTGGAGCAGAGCCAGGGAGGGGATGATGAGGTGGAAGATAGGGGAAGGGACAAGCAAGGCTTTGTGCCAGGATCCTGGAGGGTGATGCAGTGGAGGGACCCAGGAGAGGCAGCTAGCAGGCAGTGACATGATTTGGTTGTGTCCTGGCTGACTGTGGGGGTGGTTCCATTCCCCTGGCTGCTCCAAGTGGTCTCCATGCTTCTGGCCCTTTCCCCCAAACTAACCTGGTACTGCCATGCAGTCCATGTGAGGTGGATTTTACCACCAGCCCTGGGAGGCAGAGAGCAGAGATGATTTCACACAGCACACGGCAAAATTATGCAACAGAAACCCCTCTGAACATCTCCCTTCTTTCCCCAAAGCTCCTCCTGAGTCAGGTGCCCCATTCTCTCTCCCAACTCTTTTTCCCACAATGGCCTCTAAAATCCCCTCTGTTACTCTGAACTATCAAGTGTTTCCAAGCGGCCCTTATCATTTACCAAAGTACTCGGTCAAAACAAACAAACAACAACAAAAACCCCAGTCTCTCAGGGGAAGGAGAGTGTCTTTGGAAGGAAGGAGGAGAGGATTCTGCTAAGACGACAAGATTGCCTTCACATGGTACGCCCTGAAGAAATGGTGACCATCAGCCAGGCATGTGACGTGTAATGCTTCATTTCATCCTCATGACACTCTGTGAAGTGGGTGATATTATTTCCATTTTATAGATGAGGACACTGAGGCTCAAAAAAAGACATGAAGCTTGCCTGAGGTCATGCGGATAGTGGAAAGCCCAGCCCTGAATCCAGTCATATGGCTCCTACCTCCATCCTCTCTGCTGTGTCCCATGATCCCTGTGGGTTAATTCTCTCTCCCTCCACCTGCCCAATCTATGCGTGTCATGTGATCTCGTGGTGTTTTTGGCACAAACACAACAGTCCGTAAATTTCTGCTAAATTAATTTTTTTAATAAGTTAAGTAGTTTTGATCAAATTTAGGGCAGAGGATCAGACAAATCTCAAAATTAAGGGAAACACCGATAAAACAGAAGCCACCATATGATAGCTGTGCAGAAAAGCCCAACCATCACCCACACAAAAAACAGGCTAGAAAGAAATAGACACTGTCAGCAGTTGGTTATCTTAAGGTGGTATAATCAAAGACAAGTGAAAAAGCAACTTATTCTCATTTTTGTTTTTTATAACAATCATTGCCTCACCATCACTATTCTTAGGAGATCATTTAATTTGTGGCAAACATTAGATTTGGGTTTAAATCTCCTTCCTGAAACAAGCTGGTGGCTGACGGTTCTGAATGGATAAGGTCAACGTCACTGTGTAACAGGGACATTCAAGTGAAAGGTAAGACGGCACCTGTGTGCAAGGACAAACACACTCACACATGCTCACACACATGCATACCCCATGGTTTTCAGTCACAGAAAGGCAGGTTTTGCAGTAGCTTCTTTGCCAGTCATTTCCCTCTGACAGAAATAAACACTGTAGAGAATATATTACCCTATTTGCTTCAACTTTTAAGTGCCTGGTGACAGACAAATTCCAAAGAAACCCTGCTGCACTTCACTGGAGCACTAGCTCATTCTGGCTTCCAGCAGACCACATGTTCCCTGTCCTGCCCACAGCCCTGCCTCAGGGGTTAGAACCTGAGCTGCCCACTCCAGTCAGAACAGGTGTCCCCTATCCAGAGGGTTGCAGGGCAGAACTCCCAACCAGCTCATTCAAAGAACCCAAAACAGAAGGGAAGGGTGTGGCCCACAGTGTCAGTGACTCTTACTAAGCTTCCTTCTCAGTTCTGATATCTGGATTCTTCCCCCTTGGTAGTAGTCCCCATTCAGGGTAGGGATGAAAAAGACCCAGACCAAAGATGCATAAGAAGAATTAAGACAGAAGTGGATAAAGACACCACGAGAACACCAGGTAAACAATGTTCAAACTTTTAAAAAATGTCTCTTGACCACGCGAGGTCTCCTTGGCTGCAGTCACACAAGTATTACCAGCTTTGGAAGACTATAGAGCGATGATTTCAAAAGCTAACCAGATGTTGGGCTGGTTTCCAATGTACTTCCAATTCAGGTTATGTGTCAGCCAAGATAAAAACAGTGCTGTGCCAGCTCTCTGCATGGCAAAACTTCCCTTTATCCTATTACTTTTCAACCTTTTCCATATCACTCATCCATGTTCCAGTAACTTCTCAGCACAACAAAACACAAAACACAAAGAGCCCAAGACTCCTTCTGTAAGGCCGGCTGCCTCGCTGAAGAGCCAAATGGACACACTTATCTCTCTGTGCTGTCTCCCCACACCTGCTCCTATCTGGTTTCTCCATGCAGGCTCCACACGCCCACTCCTGCATTCCTCACTCAACCCTTTCAAAATTTAAAAAGGCCGCGGAAGATTTGTCCAATGGCAGTTTAACATTAACCTCCCCAGCAAGTCAGCCTACCAATGAAACTGTCTGCTCTTTGTTTCCCTAACAATCAATCAAATCTCCTTACCAATGAAATTGTCTGCTCTTTGTTTCCCAATGACCAATCAACTACCTCCACTTCTTATAAAACCCCACGCCCTGAGAAGCCCATTGCGACTTCTCTGGCCCCTTCCTGGACCACAGAACCTCGCCCGGGAGCTGAATAAATTGGATTCTCATTTTTTCTCACTGGCCTCAGTTGCCTCATTTTAACTCGGCAATATACCTTACAGCTGGTGCCGAAACCCGGGAGGGGTTGTGAGACCCCCTCCTAAAGGGGAAACCGACTCCTCCACCTGAAGCTAAACCAGGGAGCCACTGCGCCGCAAGGTAAGACTTCTGTTACCCATAGCCTCTCCCGCTGCTTGACTCCGGACTCCCTGTCTGTAACCGCGGCCGCGTCAGGGACTCCTCTCTGCCGTGGGCCCAGGGCCCCGGCTCTGTTCAGCTGAGGGCCCAGGGCTCCAGCTCCGCCTCGAGGACCTGAGTGTAGAGGAGACGTCCCTACGCTCTTGTCTTCCCCCCGTAAGGGGTCTGCAGAGGGTCAGGAACCTGAGGGAGACGTCCCCTTCTTCCTGAACCCTCTCTGGTGTCTGGTAGTGTCGTCCGGGACGCCTACCGGTCATCTCTGCGGCAGCGGGCGAGACTTGAGTGACTAGAAGCCCTGTTTACTCCTCCAGGCCCTTAAGGCCTAAATTAAACCTTGGCTCCTAACCCCAAAACCTGCCCTTTGGCAAATCAGCTCCCGTTTAATTATATTCTCAATTTCTCTTTCTGTTTCTCCTTCTGTTCCCGAGTGAGTGTGTGAGTGAGTTTTTTCCCTTCCAGTAAAATTGTATCCTGCTTTGCAGGTTTTATAAGTTTACAAATTCTTGTATTCTTGTTCTCTATTGCTAATAACTGTAAGTTTCTACAGTGAAGGTCATAAAAAATGCCCAAGCAGGCAGGACTCTAGCTTTCTAAACACTGTATCAAAAAGAAATAGATAAGGCCTGTGCTAAAATCCTTGAGCTCTACAGATAGCAAACGTCTGGGTCACATAGCAACTATCACATGTAAGCCTAAGTTAAGTACCTATTACTGCTTAATGAATTGCCTTTGTTCTATGCCTGCAAACTTGTTTTAGTGCCACTGTGTACTTCATGTATAAAAAGCCAAGCCCTGTCTTTGTTAAGCACTTAATATTAAAATGCTAATCTGCTAAGCCGGTAGCCACCTTAATAAAATCCTCCTGTTTCACAAAAAAAAAAAAAAAAAAGAAAAAGAAAAAATCATGGGTAACCAAAAATCCCACCCAAACCCTAAGTCACCACTGGGATGCCTAGTTCTAAACCTACCCAAGCTAGGCCTCTCTATAAAAAACAAAAGGCTACTCTTCCTCTCCACCGTAGCATGGCCACAGTATCCGCTAAACAACCAGTCCAAGCGGCCTCCAGAGGGCACACTTAACTTTAATGTCCTCACTAATTTAAACAATTTTTGCCAAAGGAAAGGCAAGTAGGCCGAAGTTCCCTACATCCAAGCATTCTGGTATAAAATATGAAAAATTCCCATACGAGACCTGGTAAACTTGGCATTTAAACTTTTTAATGGCCGGGAGGAAAAGGCTAAGACCATCCACCAGGTCCATTTACAGCAACAGGTAAGCCTCCAAACCCAAGCTATCGTAGCAGCCGTAAGGCCGGCAGCACGCCCAGCATCTGGTGGGGAAAACTCCTCAAAGTTCCTCCAAAAAGGTCCCCTAGAACCCACCCAGACTACTTCAAAGGTCCCTCCCGGGCCCTGCTTCAAATGTAGCCAAAAGGGACACTAGGCCCAGCAGAGCCCCTGTCCACGTCCACCTCCCGGACCCTGTCCAATCTGCAAATGAACTGGACGCTAGAAGGTAGACTGCCCATTCTGGACTACAGGCTCACCCCCTGCATCTCCATGTGAGGGGCAGGCCAGTCCAAAGGATGCAGTCCCTTCACTTGAACTCCTTGGCCTCATGAATAATTAACACAACCCGGACTCGAAGACCCCCATCACCCTTGCTGAGCCCAGGGCGCTACGAAGAGCGGGTAAGTCTATTTCCTTCTTAATGGACATGGGGGTTTCCTATTCTGTATTGCCTTCCTACTCAGAGCCTAGTACACCTTCCCAGGTCTCGGTTGTGGGAATTAACGGGAAGCCCTCCTGTCCCAACCGGACCCATCCTCTAACTTGTTACCTGGAGGGACATCCGTTCACCCACTCCTTCTTAATCATACCCTCGTGCCCAGTCCCCTTACTGGGATGAGATATCCTCCAGACTTTAGGGGCTACCCTCCAACTCATTGGCTCTCCACAGTCCTCCCCATCTTCTACCCATCTCCTGGTATTAACTTTAAATAACAATGCACCCAGTCACGATTCCTCGCTTCAACCCCCTATTCCTCCTGAAATGGTTAATCCCTCAGTATGGGATACTTCCAAGCCCATAATTGCCACTCATCACATGCCAGTCAAAATATTCCTCAAGGACCCTACCCATTTTCCCTCCTGTCCTCAGTTTCCCATCTCAAAAACCCATTGCCAAGGCCTAAAGCCTATTATCACTTAACTCCTAGCACAGGGACTCATTCCTACCAGTTCCCCTTGCAACACTCCTATATTGCCAGTCCAAAAGCCATGCGGCTTTCACCTGGTTCAGGACCTGTGCCTTATCAATGAGGCAGTAATTCCCCTCCACCCTGTAGTTCCCAATCCATACACACTATTATCAAACATTCCCTCCACTACTTCTCATTTTACAGTCCTTAACCTCAAGAATGCCTTCTTTACCATTCCTCTTCACCCTAAGTCCTATTTCCTCTTTGCCTTTACTTAGACCAATCCAGACACTAACCTCTCGCAGCACTTAACCTGGACGGTCCTGCCCCAGGGCTTTAGAGACAGCCCTCACATATTTAAACAAGCATTAGCAGCTAACCTAACCTCTTGTCCCCTCTCAGCCTAGTCTCCTCTTACAGTACGTGGACAACCTGCTGCTTTGCAGCCCTTCCCTCTCCATGTCACGACAGCATACTGCCGCTCTCCTTAATTTCCTTGGGTCTAGGGAATACCGGATTTCCCCCTCCAAAGCACAGCTGTTGGTCACCTCAGTAATCTATTTAAGTATTCACCTTACTCCCCAAACTAAGGGCTTAAAAACAGTCAAAAGGCACTACTTGCACTGCAGCCCCCCAAAACAGCTAACAAAATCCTCTCCTTTCTAAAATTTGTGGGATTTTTCATCACTAAATTCCTAACTTCGCTACTCTAGCTAAGCCCTTGTATGCGGCAGCCAAAAATACCCCCAGGGAACATGGCTAATATTCCAGTCCTATACCTGCATTGTCCCTAAAGTTATAAAACAACTTGGCTCTGTAAGCCATACAATCCTAAAAATAAAGCCACCCTAACTAACCAAATCAAACCCTCAAATAACACCTCTCATCCTTTCTCGTAGTTAACTCTAGTACAGCAGGGAGCCAACATGTTAAACTTAATCAAAACCGTAAACTTCACTCACTGCTTTTTATGTGCCTCTCTTAACACCTCCCCTTTAGCCGCAGTTCCCCTCCAAACGGGATTCACCCTATCACAAAAGTCCACAAGACCTGAAACCACTTTAATGGGAATCCCCTTGTTTAAAATACACTCCCACTCTCTTTCTCTATGTTATGGGACACCTACCAACCATAGCCTTAAGTGCAACACCACAGTAAATATAAACTCTTCCTTTCATGCGCCTCAAGGGGGGTACTTTTAGTGTAATGGAACCCTAACCAAAATTATCAAAACCTCCTCCCCATTCCCCTGTGTGCCCGTCACCCTAGTCCCACAACTAGAGGTGTATAGGCAAGCTAAATTTCTATCCCTCCTTCCATCTTCCCCTCAGGGCCGAAACAAACGAGCTGTCTTCCTCCCCATAGTAGTTGGCCTCTCCCTAGCCTCTTTAGCAGCTGCTGGAATTAGAGGCGACGCCTTAGGCTACAGTATCACTTCAGCTGCTCAACTAGAAAACAAACTCCATGTGGCCATTGAAACATCAGCAGCCTCTCTGGCCTCTCTTCAGCGACAAATTACGTCACTAGCCCAGGTAACTCTCCAAAACCGACAGGCTCTAAACCTACTAATGGCGGAGAAAGGAGGTACCTGTCTGTTTCTCCAGGAACAGTGTTGCTATTACATCAATGAAACAGACCAAGTTAAAAAAAAAAAAGTCAATACTCTCTATCGCCTCAAGGAAGACCTCCGAGGAACGCCAAGTGCGCCAAACTTTCCTCTTAACTGGTGGCAATCTCCCATATTCACCTGGCTAGCTCCTGTTGTCATTCCCCTAATCATAGTTTGTCTTCTACTAATGCTGGTCCCATTCTTTCTTAGGTTTTTACAAGCTCGCATGAAAGAAATTTCCAGGGTGGCAATAAATCAAATGCTACTTCACCCCTATGTCCAACTCCCAACTGAGGCACCGGCCAACTGACCCCCCCCGACTCCGCCCCTGTTCAGCAGGAAGTAGCCAGAAAGAAGCAACGTCCTATATCATCAAAAAGGTCGGAATGTAAGGCCGGCTGCCTCGCTGAAGAGCCAAATGGACACACTTATCTCTCTGTGCTGTCTCCCCACACCTGCTCCTATCTGGTTTCTCCATGCAGGCTCCACACGCCCACTCCTGCATTCCTCACTCAACCCTTTCAAAATTTAAAAAGGCCGCGGAAGATTTGTCCAATGGCAGTTTAACATTAACCTCCCCAGCAAGTCAGCCTACCAATGAAACTGTCTGCTCTTTGTTTCCCTAACAATCAATCAAATCTCCTTACCAATGAAATTGTCTGCTCTTTGTTTCCCAATGACCAATCAACTACCTCCACTTCTTATAAAACCCCACGCCCTGAGAAGCCCATTGCGACTTCTCTGGCCCCTTCCTGGACCACAGAACCTCGCCCGGGAGCTGAATAAATTGGATTCTCATTTTTTCTCACTGGCCTCAGTTGCCTCATTTTAACTCGGCAATATACCTTACACCTTCCTCCTGGGAAAACAATGACAAATGGAGTGGCAGAAGTAGAAGGTTGCTCACTGAACTGGGGAACCTTCAGGATATGAAAACTTTAAACTCACCCTCATCCCCCCACCTCTGGCCCAGGACTCGGCAGACTTGACAGAAGAGCAAAGCCTGCGTTTTCTATTACAGAAACAAACCAGAATTCATTATGTGGCCCAACTGAATCACAACAAGTGCCTTCTGCCAACCGGTCAACCCTTTCCACTGTGGGATATTCATTTCGGTGCAGCATCTAATCTATTATGATTTACTGGAAGGCCTGAGCTCACATTTGGTTTTTATTCACATGGCTTTTATGTTAAAACTGTCTATGAGGAAAAAAATCTATGAAAAACAGACAGGTCACTTGGGGTCCTGATTTGCAGGATAAGGATCTGGAAAAGTGAGGCTGAAGGTCAAATGCAGCCTGACCAGATGCGGCCACCTAACCAAAAACAAATCAGCCAACCAACCACCACCACGGAAACCCCACCAAATGCAGACCCTGTGCTCATAGGCCAGGACTGAGCATAAACCAGGTGGCAGCTCCCCGATGAGGCAGCTTCTCCAGGCACCTGAGCCTCGGGGCACCAGACTTTAACTTTTCAGTTTCTTCTCCAAACCTTCTCTGAGGCCCATGCTCATTAGTTCTGGCAATGGCACTGCTATTTGTCACACAGTGAGAGGGGTCAGGAACCTAGGCCTTACCCAGGCTCCTTCCTTCAGGCCCCCTCCTTTCAATTCAACCAGAACCCCTCATCCCCTAGCCCAGTGCCTCTCTTTGTCTCCCCATCCTAGTAAATGCACCCCACTGTTGCTGAAGCCAAATTGCAGGAGTCATCTCTGACTCGTCCCCTTCACTCAAGCCCTACATCCAATCCATCAGCACGTCCTGGCTCTAGCATTGAAATAATCACAAGTCCTTCCAGTTTCCTCCACTCCCCAGCCAGCAGCCTAATCCAATCCACATTATCTCTTGCCTGGACAACAGCAACAGCTTCCTAGCAAGTCTCCTGATATTCCCTCCTGCAACTCATCCCTACCCTCAACCTCCGTCATCTACTTTCCATCTGGTAGCCAAGGTCTCTTTTAAAAACTTCCATCTGACCACATCATAGTCCCGCTTTACAATCCTGTAGGGGTTTCCCATTGCGCTTGGAAAAAAATGGAAATTCCTCTCCATGGCCTTCAAGGCCCTTCATGACTGGCCCCTGTCCTCCTGGACAGCCTCGCCTTGGCGCGCTTTCTGCTCCTTCCCACCCCCGGACCTCCGCACACGCTGCTCCCTTCACCTGGAGCACGCTTGCCCCAGATCTTTGCAGAGCTGGCTCCTTCTCACTCTCTGGGCCTTGGCTCTGCTGGTCCTTCCTCAGAGGAGCCCTCCCCCACCACCCTGACTAGCACCTAGTAACCCCTGCAGCACAACCACGGGGCCTCCTCATCACTCAGCCCTGTTCATTTCCTTCTACCACTTGTGGCAGTTACAATCAGTCTTCTTGTTCACTTGAACAAGACTCATCTGGGCTTGTTTGAGTGCCTGTGACAAGGCCTTGCCCTAGCAAGTACGCAGCAAGTATCTGCTAAATGATAAGAAAACCTCCGGTTTCACCTCTCATCCCTCCCACCCGCTGGCTGAATAACGGCAAACCCATTCTGAGGGGTGCAGAGTGGGTCACATCACTTACTGACCAACTGTCCCCCAGCAGCCCCACACAGCTCGCAGAAACACAGGTCACAGTGACTGCCTGCACCACCCCCCTTGCAGACTGGTTCCAGACGCCTGACTTTCTAGGCACCCTGCTGCCACAGACACGCTGCTGCTCACCCTGGGGAGTGAGCAGTGATCTGATAGATATACCATAAGGTTCTCATGCCCCTTCTTGCTCTGCCCTCTACCATAGCCCGGGTGTCCCCAGGAAGCAGGTCCTCACTCCTGCGGGCAGAGTCCACGCTTACCACCAGGCAAGCAGCCTTCTATTGTGCTGACAGCCTTCTCATCAGTCAGTCTTGGACTTAGAAAAGAATGACTGATGCTCTCCTGGGCAAGGGTTTGGGTCTGCCTGGACTTTGTAGTCCGCATGCTGAGCACGCTGCCTGGCACACAGCTGGTGCTCCACATGCATTTGCTGAATAACTAATTACACGAGGAAATTCATCAGAAACAGCAAGGCGCTTCCTCCTGATCACTTAAGCCTCCAAGAGGCCTCTCCTGATTGTCCAGGCGTATGCAGTACCCTCTACCCTCAGCTTGCCCCACCAGATTACCTAGTTTTATTTTCACTGTTTCACTTCTTGCTATGTGGGATTATTTTACTTGGTTACTAGTTTATTATCTGTCTCCTCTAAGAGAATCCAGATTCCATGAGAGTATCTGTTTGGTTCACCCAATACTGATCATCCCCCATACTGATCCCAGGTGCTGGGATCAGTACTGGGGATGCAGTGGCTTCCAAAATATTTGTTGGAAGAATGAATGAATCAATACATGAATAGCATTAGCAGAAAATGGAAAAAGGAACTAAATTTCCTTGAATATACGATTCTGCTCTTCTAAGAAGAAATTCATAAGAAAAAGAGGTAGGATGCCCAGGCGGGAAGTTGGGTGGGTGGTCTCTCCAGCACACAAGACTGGATGAAGGTACGCAGCAGCACATGTGGCAAGCCATGACAGCTCTGCTCCCTGCACAGGTCAGGGCTACAGGGAGAAGCCCATGGAGAACGCCAGCCACCCAGAACATGAGGAGCTTGCCCACTGTCCCTTGGAGCCTGGCATCTATGCCACACAGGCAGCACCTTCTTTGCTGAAGCCCTGAGCACAGGCTGCCAGGAAGAGATAGCCCTGGGGCTGTGCCACATAGCTGAGAGGCAACCAGTCAGCAAACTCTGGCTGAGCACTGACTGCCAGGTGGTAGGATGGGTACTACATGGGGCACATGGTTTCTGCCTTCCAAGGCCTAGCCATCTAGAATGGGAGACAAAAAATATAGAGAAAAGGAGGTCTAAAAAAGTGCCACAGGAACCTTATGGAGATTAAAAAATGTCTTCTCTTCCCAAGATGTTGTTATGAAAATGAAAAGACATGCCACAGACTGGGGGGACATCACTGCAAAACGCCTCTGATAAAGAACTTGCACTCAAAATACATAAAGAACTCTGGAGGCTGAGGTGGGTACATCACCTGAGGTCAGGAGTTCAAGATCAGCCTGGACAACATGCCGAAACCCCGTCTCTACTAAAAATACAAAAATTAGCCAGGTGGGGTGGCGCACACCTGTAGTCTCAGCTACTCAGGAAGCTGAGGCAGGAGAATTTCCTGAACCTGGGAGGTGGAGGTTATAGTGAGCCAAGACTGCGCCACTGCATTCTAGCCTGGGCGACAGAGTGAGACTCCATCTTAAGAGAAACAAAACAAAAAAAGCCCATATTCTTGAAACACAACAATTTTTTTACTCAACTCAATTTAAAAAATTAGCTAAGGATTTGAAAAGACTCTTCACCAATGAAGACATGAATGGCAAAAGAAACACATGAAAAGATGTTCAATGTCATTAGGAAAATGCAAATTAAGATCATAAGATACCACTGCATGCCTATTAGAATGGTGAAAACTAAAAAGGTGGCCACGCAAGTGTTGGAAAGGAAGTAAAGGAACTAAAACTCTTGTACACTGGTGGTGGGATATAAAATTATATAGGCATCTTGGAAAACAGTTTGGCAGTATCGTAAAATAAAAGCAGACATACACATACCTCCCATAATTCTATGGGAGATATGATTCAGCCATTCTATTTGTAGGTATTTATCCCAGAGAAAAAGGATGTATACGCCCATACAGCTCTCTGTATGGACACATATTGAATGGGGCCACACAAATGCTCACAGCAGCTTCGTTTGTAATAGTCCCAAATTGGAAACAACCCAAATTTCCAGTGACAGATGAATAAACTGTGGTACGTTCATACAATGGAATGCTACTCAGCAATAAGAAGAAATGAACCACGGATACACACAGCAACATGACGGATCTCAAAATAATTATGTAGATTGAAAGAGGCCACACCAAGAGGAGTACATGATGCATGACTGTTTATGCAAAATTTTAGAAAATGCAAACTAATCCAGAATGACAGGAAGCAGATTATTAGTGTTACTTGGGGAGAGGGGTGTGGGAGGCAAGAGAGAGGAGGGAGGAAATGTTTGGGATGCTGGATTGTATACTCTCTTGATCACGGTGATGATTTCATGGGCATTTACATAGCCAAAATATCAAACTGTACACCTTAAATATATGCAGTTTATGGCATATTAATTAGACCCCAATAAAACTTTTTCTTTAAAGGGGCTATGCTTCTGGCCAAGATGGATTAGATTTATCCTTCTGATTCAGGCAACTTAGAAAGCAAGACAATATATACAAAACGATGGTTATCAGTCTATGGATGAACAGGCAGCATAGAAGAGACAGAAGCACAAAGGCAGTGGCCCAGTGACTGCTCCAACTTGCTGTCCAGGAAGAATATCCAGGCCTCAGCACAGGGAAAGAAAACCCAGACAAAGACAGTGGTCTCTCAGAGATGAGAAGGCAGAGTTTGGAGTTCAGGAAGATCAAGTGGCTAAAATTCATGGACAAGAGAAACAGAGCTACAGAGAGAAAGCTCCAGACACATGCAGAGGGTTTTTTTTTAGAGGCTCAGCTGAGCTCTGGCCAATGTGTGCATATGAAGAAAGGGAAAGACCTGCCAGAATGAAGCCTGTGGAACAATTCCTGGAGCTCACACAGGGCTGGCCAGTGTGGAGAGACCACCTCGCCATGGGACACTGCAGTGTCTCAGAAAGGCACTGTCTCAGAAGTGGGGAGAAGTTAGTCCTAAACTAAAGGCTGTCTAGACCAGCTCTCACAGAGCATAAAAGCAAGCCCCAAAAAAGGATCAAACCAACTCCAATTAACTTAACCATCAGCCCAAAAATATTTACAGGAAGACTCTAGCATCCAACTGTGTAAAAACCACAGTAATTGTCAACCAATAAAAAATGACCAGGCATGCAAAAAATGGGGGAGGAACTCCAAAAGTAGGAGAAAAACCAGTAAGAGACATACAGCTAGAAATGACACAGATGTAAGACCACAAGAAATCAGAAGGGAAATTGTACAATATTTTAAGCTGAATGAACCTCCTATGTCAAAACTTACTGGATGCAGGTAAAGCAGTGCTTAGAGGGAAATTTATGGCAGTAAAGTCATAGAGAAGAAAGGTTTAAGAATTAATGACTGGAGAGGAAATAGCCTGAGGGATATTTTTTCTGATAATAAAACTATAATATCTCCTGATTGCGTGGTGTTCACACATATCCATACATGTCCCAAAATTCACAGAATTAAATACAAAAAATTAGTTAATTTTATGGTATGTCAGTTAAAAAGTAAGTTGATTTGCTGAAAAATCTCAATGGTCAAAGCTTCCATCAATGATTAAAATCAATGATTAAAGCTTCTTTATAAGAAGCTATAAAACAAAAAGTAAATTAAATGGGAAGCAGCAGAAGGTAAATGAAATAAGCCTAAGAAAAGAAATCAATAAAATAAAAAAACAGCAGAACAATAGAGGGCAGAAATAAAATTAATAATCCTCCAGCCAAAGTGATTAGGAAAAAAAAAAAATGAAGACCTAAATTATCAATACCATGAATCAGAGACGGAACATCACTACAGATCCTACAGACATTAAAAAGATAATAAAGGAATATCATAAAGTTTATGCCAATAAATTTGACAGTTTAAATGAAATGACAAACTCCTTGAAAGACACAAGTTACCAAAGCTCACTCAAGAAGAAATACATAACCTTGAAAAGCCCCATAACTACTGAAGGAATCGAATAGTTAAAAACCTTCCATCAAAGACAACTCCATACTCAGACGGCTGCAGTAGTTTAAGGAACATTTAAGGAAGAAATAATACTACAAAGCTTCCTCCAGAAAAATCAAGGAGAGAATATTTCTCAATTCATTCTGTAAGATGAGCATAACCCTGATAGCAAAACCAGACAAGAGAATTACAAGAAGACTACAGACCAGTATCAGTCATGAACCTAGATGGAAAAATCCTTAATATCTATGATTTGCTATGATTTGCTCACACATTGATAACAGAGAATGGCAGCTCTGGATGGACGTAAACCCATGTGCTGAAACATGATGATGTGAGAAGGGCAAGGCAGAAAACACAGTATGAGTACCTCCATTTATGGCTAATAAAACCATATACACTCCTTCTTGGGTTTGTTTGGCCATCTTTAAAAAGACACAAGAGAAATCAGTAGCAGGAACTGCTTTTGAAGAGGAGAGCTGGGGGCCAAAGCTGGGAGACTTTTTTCACTATATACTCTTCTGCCACCAATCAAGTTATTTATCATGATTAATGATTTCAGAACACATAAACTTAAGTTATGTCATGTATGTTTTAATGCCTCTAGCCATAAGCTGTCTTAGTAAAATCCAACTCTACCTACTCCCCAATAAACTTATGAAAAACCTACTAAAACATCACTTGATGTTTTACTATGCCAAACCAGCTCTAGCAGGGGTTAGAAGGAATATTCTTGAATTCTTCTTTGAAGAGATTCTGATGTGGAGGTTTCAGAAAGTGCCCATGTCAAGCCAGGTGGAGCAAACAACAGTAACTATTCCCAGGAATGGACATCAAGGCAGTGAATGAATAAATTCTAACAAAACCTGCCAACCTCATGGGAGTTGGATGCTGGCCATGCAGCCTCAACAGGGGAAGCCAGAGAACAACACCTTTCTTTAGAAAGGAAACCTATGCTTCCACAAAGTCCACACAGCATCTATTTCGGCTCTGAACCCAGAATAAGAACATCAAGTGTTATAAATAGCAAAACCAAGATTACGATTTGACTGATTTCAGTTTTGATGTTAGGAAAGAGGTCGGATGTTAAGTCAGTTGTAAATCAAGGGGTCAAAAGAAAACCACAGGGTGAATATAGTCATCCTGGGTTAGGCAGTCAAGTCACCTTTCCCCATATTGCCAGAATAACCAATTCCTGTGGCTTCAGTTGGTAGAAAAACACCTGAGAAATTCTAAAGAGGCTAAAGAAGAGTGGGAGTCAAAAGCAAAAAGGACCACCAAAACCAGAAAGGAAATTCTGTACAGAAAGCACCCTTCTTTGTCCTCTGTGCAGCAGAGGGGAAGGATGCTATGCGTACGCAGGGCCCAGCGAGGAAGTCGGGCAAGGCAAGAGTGCCTACCTTTATTATGAGACATGGCGTAGAGGAGGCAGAGCACAAACAGGGCATGGTAATCATCATCCGGGCTGTCCAGAGCGTGGTACACCATATCCAGGAAGGGTCTGGAAAACAGGAGGGGCATGCATGAGCCTTGTGGTGCACATGGGTAAACACTTCCCCTCTCTAACCTGTACATGGGGTACTAGCTGCCTTTGGTATAGTTCTTTAGGACACAAATATGTTCCTGGTCCAGCACCAGGCACTTAGGACACAGACAAATGAGAGACAGGCTCTGCCCGGGAAAGCTGCTATCCAGAGGGGAAACTGATCAAGGAACAGACTGCTGGCTTAGTCATACAACAGTCATTCAGCAGGTATTCCAGACACAGAGAATCAATGATACAAACTCCCCACAGCAAAGTTTTCATGTCAGTTTGTAGAGAGAGAGAACAGACAGACATCACTGCAAAGTGATGTGTGTCACAAGAGAATGAAGAAAACAGGACAGGGTGATATCAAACAAGGCACAAACAACAATCCAAACACGTTCAAGAACATGAGCCCTGGAGCCAGACTGTCTGGGTTCAAATTCTGATTCTGTCTCTTCTCAGCTTTTTATTTAGCAAATCCTTGAGCAAGTTACTTAAAACCTCTCTATTTCCCCATCTGTATGGCACAGATTCCAACCTTGCAGGGTTATTGTGAGGATTCAAGTCTAATGAAGACTGAAAAGCATTTAGCACAGGGCCAGGCACTGTGGGTGGTGCCAATGCATGACAGCTGCTATTTGATTTCTATTTTTAATATTCCAAGGGCACTACTTCATGATTTCATTTTGGCAGAGTCCTGACCCAGCAATTTCATGGACTGACTTTCTCTGACTGCTAAGAATTGACAGTGAGGTCTCTCGTCTCTGATGCTTTGTGGGTGAGATCTGCAGAGAGGCTGCAAATATCGGAAATGGCACACCCCAAATGCTGCCTTTCTAGATGAAGGGTCTGACGGGAAAAGACTCTTCACCACCAAGAGAACAGAATATGCACAGGTCTGGCTCACAGTCCAGAGGCTCTGATCTCCTGACTGTCTGTGGCTGCCCCTTCTGAATGCCAGGTTGAGGCCAAGAGAACAGAGCACCTTCATGAGTGACCCAGGGCATATTTAATTTCTGGAATGACACCCAAGCTCCAATGAGCACTGGGTGCCTATGGGGAGTGAAAGGGGCCTGTGGAGACACAGGGAGTATTCACGATACAAACTATGAGGCAGTTTTGAGTTTTTGACTCTATACATGTATCGCTGATACAGAATGTTTCATTGCAAAATGCAAAAGAAAAAGTAGGAAAAATGTACTTATAACATTTCAAACACACATATGACACACAAAAACTAAAAAAACAATTTCTTAAAGGTGACATTTGTCTTCCATCCCTGTTTCTCCACAGCCCCAGATGGGGCACCACCTTTCAGATGTGTTAATAGTTTTGTCATGTGTAGATTTGGGTTTTGAAAGCATCCAGCAATAACACTTCCAAACTTAGGGTGGGATAACATTTTCTTGTAAATCAGCTGCTTGAAATTTGGATTATATTTCCATTTGGGAATAATATGAATAATCAAATGCCAATAACTGGGTGAGTACCATGTTTTATGAGATGAAGTATCATGAAGTCATTAAGTGTTTTGTCTACACAGGGTAGAATAAGGTGAAAAAAGGTTGCTTGAGGGTTGATATTAGATGGAAAAAAAGGAGGAATAAAAAATTACAGACATGATACGGTCCAAGCTTCTGGGAGAAGGGAGGGTGGAATTCCCAGAAAGCTCACATTAGAAAAAAAAAAAAAGAAAACTGGTAAGAAATGACCAGAATGGTAGTCCCACTGACTCTGAATACCAGCAGCATGAAGATTTTTTTCCTTTCTTTACAGTCTTCAAGATTTTGCATACTTTCATAATTTTAAAGTTTCTTTTTTTTTTTAAGAAAAGAAACAATGTTTTAAAAGCTTTAAGTTTCTTAGGCCTATATTTAACTCCAAATGCAGATAGAGCCCATAACATATGGGGAAATAAAATGGTTTGCTTTTTACCATGCTGTGCCTTGGGGCAAGTGGACCAATGCCAAGATCCAATTCATATCCTAGAGAACAAATGGCCACCTTCCCACCCCACTCCCTGCCTCCCCACCAGGAAGTGGGAGGACAGAGGACAATGGCAGTTTCTTACAACTTGCAACCCGATACCTTGGCAAAGGAGACAGCAGCTCTCCACCTGGGCCAGTGTCTACCCCGACATTCAGTCTCAGAGTCTAGCAGAGATCTGGCCTGGAGGTTCCCAGGACTGCAAGCGGCCTAACTCAAGGCAACTGAATCAGCTTCCATTAGAAGCCATGTGCTTGAAGATGCCCAAAGTTAAGAAACAATCTCAATCAACTCTAAGAAAACCCTTCTCTCCACCAAAATTCAGAAAAAAAGAAGTCATCAACCCCAATATTCCAACATAACATTTTGGTCTGTTTTTTACCCTTTTTTTTGGTGGCAGGAGAAATACAGGGTGTTTCTCTTCCATTAGCAAAGCTACAGTACTACCATACTATGAAAAATATGTTCTCTGTTTCCATTTATCAGTTTCTAAGGAGCTGAACACATCATGACAGTATTCACCTAAAAGAATCAGCTGATACTCTTTGTTTTTGAGACAGAGTCTCAGTCTGTTGCCCAGGGTGGAGTGCAGTGGTGCAATCATAGCGCATTATAGCCTTGACCTCTCTGGCTCAAGCAATCTCCCACCTCAGCCTCTCAAGTAGCTGGGGCTACAGGTGCCTGTCACCATGCCTGGCTAATTTTTAATTTTTTTGTAAAGATGAGGTCTCACTATGTTGCCTAGGCTAGTCTCAAACTCTCTGGCTCAAGTGATCCTCCCGCCTCGGCCTCCCAAAGTGCTAGGATTCTAGGTGTGAGCCACCATGCCTGGCCTGATCTTCTA
The DNA here is from genome assembly GCF_030222135.1 of Aotus nancymaae. Lineage (NCBI taxonomy): Eukaryota > Metazoa > Chordata > Mammalia > Primates > Aotidae > Aotus > Aotus nancymaae. Next base: position 15,499,111 of record NW_026988463.1, read on the forward strand.
TTAAGCAGATACCTCTTCCCTTGCTTAAGCACCACCCCACTAATAGTCATTTGTGGCCCTTCTAATTATTTATAGTCTAAAGAATGCTGTACCAAGGTTGTTCCCAACCTTCTGTGTTTGGAATGACATCCTTAATTTTCAGAGCTTTGAGAGTTTGCTGTCAAGCAAAATCTAAAAGGTCTTTGTACTCCACTGTTTTTTTATTTAGCAAAAACTAAAAATGGCTCCCTTGCACATCTGATAGAAATTAATCCCATCTGTTAAGTCATTGAAACATTTGCCAAGCAAAGAGAAAAATAAGATGTAGAAGAAAAAAATTAGTGGACTTCACATCTTCACTTGAAGTTGGATTGCTAAAGAGGATGGGATGTGTGTGTATTGTCACCACCCCTCCCTAGGGGCTGAGGAAGTGAATGCCTTGCAGGCTGACAGAGAAACCCTGGTGTTATGCATTTATTAACAGGAAGGTAGTGCTAATCAGGAGGCTGTTATGGGGGCCTGTGCAGTGGGGCTGCAAGATAAGGAAAAAACTCTGAAATGAAGAAGCCCTCCTACCAGTTCCCAGCATACTCTGGAAGTAGCCTTCTCTCTAATCCCACTGTGGAGGGGCTGGTGCTATAGCAAAGTTCCAGGAAATGTGGGTCACCCAGGTTTAAAAAGATGTAGCTACAGATGGCCAACACTGAAATGAACAATCAGGCAAAAAGTCGAAGGTGGATGGCAGCACTAACTCATGTTTTAGAAGGTTTAAGAAGATGTAGCTACAGATAGCTATTGCTGAAATGAACAATCAGGCAAAAGGTCAAAGGTGGATGGCAGCACTAACTCATGCGGGCCGAGTCAAGAAGGCAGGCCCTATAGATGGGGTATTTGTATGTGTGTGCAGGGCAGGGAATGAACCAGGCAGGAGGTCCAAGCCCAGTTACTGAGGGGATGCTTCCTGGGAGCAGCAGAGCATTTCCAGGAGCAGCCAGTGTGAAGCCACCCATGTCCCTTAGACGGAGCCCAGCTCCAAAGCACCAGGAGCACAGCAGGGAGAGTTGCACTATTCTGGCAAATCTCTTTGCAAGGGAGTGAGCATTATAGTGTTGAGTGATGGCTCTGTCTCTGTGCCTCTGGGTAGCCAGAGCTGAAGAAGCAGGGAAAGAAAGGGAGGCAGCACGGTCTGGCTGAGGGATAGAAAAGACTCTGGCCCCAGGGCTCAACATCCCCACTGAGCCCTCTCCTCTTCCCCAGACGGCACTCAACATTGGCCTCCTGGGCAGCTACCTGCTCCACTGTGCACTCTCAGAGCACGTGGCAGCGGCACTCTTCTCCTCGTCGGTGGTGTTCTGCTCCTGCACGGAGGCGCTGGCGGCCAGCTCTGAGAGCTTGCTACGCTCCATGATCACCATCTCGATCTCTGGAAGCCAAAATGGAGACTGGGATGAGCCCAGGCAGCTATGCAGCTCTAGATTCATACACATGCTCATGTTTGAGAATAAATATGCATAAATGACTCCTAATAGGTCAAACACATGTCTGACCTGAACACCAGCGACACACCGGGAGAGAAATAAGACAGAGGCCAGAGCCCCTCTTTCTATTCATCATGGCAACACCAAGAAACATGTTCCTAATTTTGACAACAAAACATTAATTTCAATCATTTATTCTATTTCAAGAGTTTAAAACAGTCCTTTTTACTTTATTGATACCACATTTCCTTCCCAAAGGATTTGAGGCAGCTAAGATACAATACATGGTTGGTAAACAAAATCAACCTCACTGATAATATTCTAAAGCTGCTTACTTTTTTTTTTAGACAGAGTTTTGCTCTTGTTGCCCAGGCCGGAGTACAGTTGTGTGATCTCAGCTCACTGCAACCTCTGCCTCCCAGGTTCAAGCAATTCCCCTGCCTCAGCCTCCTGAGTAGCTGGGATTACAGGTGCCCACCACCACGCCCAGCTAATTTTTGTACTTTTAGTAGAGACAGGGTTTTGCTATGTTGGCCAGGCTGGTCTCGAACTCCTGACCTCAAGTGATTCTCCCGCCTCAGCTTCCCACAGTGCTGTGATTACAGGCATGAGCCACCAAGCCTGGGCAAGCTGCTTACATTTTTAAGACAAAGCTCTGACTGAAGGCTTTTGTTTTTCTGTTCTACTTACAGCTTCCAGAGGGCAGAGAGAGATTAGGAACCTCATTTTATTTTTCCCCCCATTAAACAAGGGTAACCCCTAACAATCAACTTAAGCATGACATGCATTTTTATTTTTCAGAAAAAGTTATGAACCACCAAAGAAAACATCTTGAATTAAAGATGGACGAGGATTGGGCTTTATGGTGTCCCCATCAGAGTTCTTGGTCATGCAAGCATGGACTTTCAAACAGCCCATGGAACTCAGAGTTCACATATTTTTCCCCACCTTTGGGAAACATACAGGGGGAAAAAGAGATGACAAAATGTGAACCTGCATTTCTGTTCCAGAAGGATGTGAACACATAACCTTGGGCTCAGACGTGGCCTCCACCAGTCTCCCTCCTGCCAGCTCAGACAGTGACCTCTGCCACCTCTTCTGTCACCCTAATTTATTCTCCATACAAACCCAAGGTGATTTTAAGGAAATTAGCTCATGTCACTCCTCTATTCAAAACTCCCAATGTCTAACCATCACTCTCAAGATAAAATCCAAACACATGGCCTGGCCCCAGTCCACCTCTGACCCTACCTCGCAGCCATCCCTGCCTGGCTGGCTGGTGTCGCTCCAGCTGTGCTGGGCTTCTCACTATCTCTTGAACATCCCAAGCTTGTTTCTATCTAGGGATCTTTACACAGTAGTTTCCTCTTCCTGAAAAGCTCTCACCCCAGGTCTCCTAGCCAGGTATAATTGGGGTACATCATTCAAGGCTCAGCTCACATGTCACCTCCTTGGAGACATCTTCCTGGACACCCTCTCCACCTGGTTTTTTGTTTGTTTTTGGAGATAGGGTCTTGCTCTGTCACCCAGGCTGGAGTGCAGGTGATCATGCAGCCTTGACCACCTGGGCTCACGTGATCCTTCTACCTCAGCCTCCAGAGTAGCTGGGAACACAGGTACGTGCCACCACACCCAGCTAATTTTTTAATTTTTTTAGAGATGAGGGTCTCACTATGTTGCCCAGGCTGGTCTCAAACTCCTGAGCTCAAATGATCCTCCCACCTTGGCCTCCCAAAATGCTGGGATTGCAGGCTTGAGTCACCACATTGGCCTTCACCTGCTTTTTATTTTTACACCTCTTTAAAAATTATTATTAACTAAACTCCACACTTTGTGCAGATTTCATTAGTTCACCCAATGTCTTTTTTCTGGGACCCCTTTACATTGAGTCCTCATTCTTAGGTTCCCCTGGATGTGACGTTTCTCAGACTGTCCTTGCTTGTGTCATGACCTGGACATTTTGAGGAGTACTGGTCAGGGATTCTCTAGAGTCCCTCAATCTGGGGTTGTCCGATATCTTTCTGCTATTTAGACTGGGGTTACAGGTTTTGAGGAAAAGGACCACAGAGGGGAAGTATCCTTCTCATCACATCATATGAGGGCACATACTATCAATATGACTTATGTCTGTTGATGTTAATCTTCAATACCTGGCCAAGCTAATGTTCATCAGCTTTCACCACTGTGAATCAACTTTTCCTCCTCCTTCCATACCACATTCTGTGGAAGAAAGTCAGTAAACACAGGCCACGCTTACAGAATGGGGCATTACGTTCTGAAGTCTCTTTGCATATCTCATAAATTATCTGGCATTCTTCACTAGAGGAGATTCATCCTTCCTCCCCTTTATCTTGATTTTACTTTATACTAATAGCATTTATAATGACTTGGCTCTTACATTCTCTATTGTTTTGCTTCTTTACTGCCTGTCTTCCTCTACTAGAACAGGGGCTTTGTAGCTGTCTTATGTGTCTTGTTCTCCACTGTCTCCAGTGTCTAATCCAGTGCCTGGCACAAAGTAGGTACACCATAAGTATCTCTTGAAGTGATAAGTAAATGACTAATTTAGCCCAACACGAGAAGTTTTGGCGGCAGGCCTGGCTGGCAATGATTCATGGTGGCTGCGATGTGAGGCGGGGTGGCCACTGCCTGACAGAGTCTGCGATCAATGTGGGCTCGAAGTGTTCTCGTGGGGAGATGTCTCACGCCCCATGAGACTCTCCTGGCTGTTAGGCCTGACTGCACCTGCAGGCACCCCCTGGCATGGAGGAGCACCCCCATATCCAGATGGGCCCTGGCCCTCTGCTAGGTTTACTCTCACCATCCCCCTTTCCTCCCTCCCATCTGATCTGAAGCCAGATGCCAAAGATCAGAGTCTCCACAGGGCAGGCCCCATCACACAGGTAGAAGCCAGCAGATGCTTTCTAAGTGGTGTGTGGATAAATGCATAATTTTGTACTTATTTCATTGTGCATTATAAGAAAATTCTAGCTGCACAGAATGCCTTCTGTGGATATTAGTGCTTAGAATAAGGCTAAATTTTGGGGAAAAAAAACAAGTGAGTCAATTCTAAAAAAGCTATCCAGTAAACAGCAGTGCAAATAGCACACAGACATGGCAAAGAGCTGGAATGTGGGCTGAGGGGTGGAGGCTTCTGCCGCCTAGCACTTTGGGAGGCCAAGGCAGGACCAACCCTTGAGATCAGGAGTTCGAGATCAGCCTGGCCAACATGGTGAAACCCTGTCACAAAAATTAGCCAGGTGTGGTAGTAGGTGCCTGTAATCCCAGCTACTCGGGAGGCTGAGGCACAAGAATCACGGCGTGACAGAGTGAGACTCTATTTCAAAAAAAAAAAAGAGCTGGAATGTGGTGCAGACTGCTGTTTGGGAAACACTGCTATTTCCTTTCTCCCATTTTCACCTCTACCAGATTCCTTCAGGCACCCAATACCCTCCAACTACCCTGGTCATCTCCAAAGTGGGTACAGACCTCAGTAGGCATGCAAGATGATTCTCTACACAGTAGGTCTTTTTAATGCTTCTCATCTTTAAAAATCTATTTTGTTTTATACTGTCCATAATATTAGCATAGACATATTATGTATAATTTATAATACATAAATGTTTATATATATTTGGGAGATGCATGCTTAAATGTCGCATGTATAAGTTTGTTTGTGTTTATTAACGAGGCTTGCCATTAGACATCTGAAGATTCCCAAGCAAACTTGTAAGGCCAGCCTCCCCCTCGTCTTCCAGTCTCTGGTCTCTGCACTGTGCAGCAGAGGGCGTAGCATATGCCCACCTCCCCTACAGCTGCAAGTTCTCCTTCCCCAGGCTTAGCTCTGCCCTGCTTGGCTGACACAGTGGGAACTCAGAGCCAAGTACTTCCTAAGGTTATACGGCCAAGCCAAGCACCCTGGCCTGGAGGCCAAGCTTTGTGACGTGGCTGTCCCCTTTCTAGCTTAATCTCCTTGGACACCAGCAGAATTCTGGAGCAGAGGAGACAGTAAAGACAATTCAGTACCAAGATCATCAAACATTTGTTTTTTTTAAGCAGCTGAATAATAATTTAAAGGATAATTTTCCAGGGCACCCCACCACGGTCAGCAGATGAGCTCAGAGCTGCTCCAGGCAAAGGGTGGCAGGCACCAAAGGCCTCTGACTACTGTGGGCTCCCTCATGCACTCCAGAGGCCCCTTTCTGGAATTCTATGGCTTCACACAAAACTGCGTGAGAACCATCAGCTTGTCCAACCCTGGATATTGAATATGAGCGCACAGAAACCCAAAAGTGCAGTAACTCTTAACACAGCTGGAAATGCATCAGTGAAGCCAGGACCACTCCCCTCCCTCACTCCCTACCCCCATGTTACGTCTTGGTGCAGAAGCAGGCCCACAAGGGCCTCTCCACACAAAATGGGATTTCCAAACCCTGACTGTGACACTTATGCCCACAGCTGCACCACACAGTTCTCATCCAGCTAGCATAATTGTAGAGTGAGTGGCTCCATTTAATTTTCTAGATGAATGCAGATCACGTCTTTAAACGTCACCCTTCTTGCCCTTCTTTTTGATGGTTTTATCCAAACAATCCTTATAGGTACTGATTCTTACCTAGGGTCTGCCAACTCCCTGAAACTCTATGCAAAGTGCTATGTGGGCATGGGAGTAGTCGGTAGCAGGTTTCTGGTGGAAAGGTCTCCCCAGATTCTCACTGCTTTAAAATGGGTACCATCTTTAAAAGAGGATGTCAAAGAGGACTTGACCTCTCCTGATGATCAGGGTCACAGAGAACCCCTTCACTGTGCTATACCTGAATGTCAGCATGGTTCTGTGCCACTCTGTGGCCCAACTCCACTTGTCCTTGCTGTCACAGCCTCCCTCCCAAGGTGCAGGTGCCACACTGCCGCCACCAGGGAAAGCAGCTCAGTGGGCTATGTGGACACAGATTTCCACCGACGGTCCCCAAGGCCGGGACTCAGGCTTTGAGGCTGGATTCCCAGGGGGCTCCGACTGAACCTCTATTTGGAGGACTGATACTATTTGGAGTTTGAAGGGGCTGAATCAATAATTTAGCCCATTTTGCTCAGTTATTTGCTTGCCTTTATGATTTCTGTCATGTCTCTGTGTTACCTGTACTATTTTTCATCTTATCTGAACTCTTAACTTTTTTTTCACTTAAACAAAGCTTAAACGGAAAGTTTCAATCATTATTATACTCTTCAACCTAGCAGCCCAGTTGCAGGTATTTATCTGCAAGATACACCTCTGACAGTATGAAAATGCACAAGTGTACTGCAGTATTATTTGTAATTGCAAAATACTGGAAACTACCTAAATGTCCAGGCATAACAGACCGATGGCATCAACTATGGTACATACACACAGCACAGCTGTAAAAAGGAATGAGGAAGATCTGAGAACTGATAGGGAGTAATTTCCGGAGATACTGCTGAGTGAAAAGAACACATATGCTACCCTGCGTATAAGAAAGGAAAAGAGGAAAAGATATATACAAATCTGCTTATTTATATAGAAAGAAACACAGGAAAGGTACTTCAGTACACAATCAAGTTGGTTAGCTGTAAAAGATGGCAGGAATGAAATGAAAGGATGTGGGAGGGAGGAAGGATACTTCTTTGAATATGACTTTTCGCATAGTTTTGAGTTTGTTAATATTCCATGTATTTTTAAAAGGAAATTTAACTAAATCGATGAGAATGGGAAGGGAGAAGCCTAAACTGAAAAGAATCCAAATTTCTTTTTTCTTTCTTCTTTTGAGACAGAATTTCCCTCTTGTTGCCCAGGCCAGAGTGCAATGGTGTGATCTTGGCTCACTGCAACCTCTGACTCCCAGGTTCAAGAGATTCTCCTGCCTCAGCCTCCCGAGTAGCTGGGATTACAGGCATGCGCCATCAAGCCCAGGTTTTGTATTTTTAGTAGAGACGGGGTTTCTCCATGTTGGTCAGGCTGGTCTCGAACTCCCAACCTCAGCCTCCCAAAGTGCAAGGATTACAGGCATGAGCCACCACGCCCGGCCTCAAATTTCTTTTTATTTTTTTGAGACAGAGTCTTGCTCTATTGCCCAGGCTAGAGTGCAATGGTGTGATCTCAGCTCACTGCAACTTCCGCCTCTCAGGTTCAAGCAATTTTCCTGCCTTGGCCTCCCCAGTAGCTAGAATTACAGGTGCCCACCACTATGTCTGGCTCATTTTGTAGTTTTATTTTTATTTACTTATTTCTTTATTTTTGAGACAGAGTCTCACTCTGTCGCCCAGGCTGGAGTGCAGTGGTATGATCTCCGCTCACTGCAACCTCCCCCTCCTGGGTTCAAGCAGTTCTCTGGCTTCAGCCTCCCTCCTGAGTGGCTGGGACTACAGGTGTGTGCCACCACACTGGTTAATTTTTTTGTATTTTTAGTAGAGACAGAGTTTCATCATGTTGGTAAGGTTAGTCTCAAACTCCTGACTTGAAATGATTCGCCTACCTTGGCCTCCCAAAGTGCTAGGATTACAGGCATAAGCCACTGCACCTGGCCTAAGTCCAAATTTATTTTAAATGAATACCAAATCCACTCTGAAGGGGGAAAGGGAGGGCACTTAGACTAATCCAAGTAGCTTATGAACACAATGCAGCAGATCTTTGAATAACATCATTTCATTCAACATTGTTGCATTCTAACATTAGTAAGAATAAAAAGAAAAAAAAAAAAACGATTCCCAGCCCTGGCCACTGTCTATGCGGAGTTTGCATGTTCTCACCATGTCTGCATGGGTTTTCGCTATGTATTCTGGTTTCCTCCCTCATACCAGAGATGCGCACGTTAGGTTCCCTGGTGTGTCTACATGGGCACAGTCTGAGTGAGTATGCGGGTGTGTGAGTGCACCCTGTGATGGGATGGTGCCCTGTCTAGAGGTGCCTCCCACCTGGCATCCTGAGGCACCCAGGCTCCAGCCACACAAGACCCTGAACTGGAGATATGTGAGTTGGAAAATGAATGAATACAAATGATTATCAAATAAAAATTCATAAAGTAGACAATAATCCAAATGCACGACAATAAATGATGTGGTATGAAAGCATTCAGCAAGCCTACCAGATTTGTGATTGTTTTTGAACTTCATGGAGGCAGAAGGTGCTCCTTACAATTTTCACTTTGCAAACATTTATTCCTTGATTTAACCCACCATCACCATGACTGCTGTTCACTCACTAATTCACCAAAAATTGGGTAAGTTTCCACAAATCTTTCTTAAGTGTATGCACAGCTCACATTTATTTCAATGTTTAATGCTAGAAGTGTTTTGGGTCTTTATTTAGAAGTTAGATGATGTTTTTGTGACCAGAAGTACGCCACAGGAACTTAACTCCTGTGGATATCAGTTCACCTATGATAAAATTGGTTTCTTTATACATCATTTCCCTTAAGGTCACAGTTTCCAAGAACCAATTCATGATGTTAAGTGTGGACTTACTGTGCTCAATTTGAAGATAAGTAAAGCATTTGGGTAAGCATGGGGGAGGGAAAATTGCAAAAACATCCTGAACTCTTTGTGTTTTAAACAATAAACAACTCTAAGTAAAGCAGTTCTGAAGCATTTAGATGCATTACAGGATTGAGCATATCAGTGAGTAGATGTTGTTGGGAGTGTGGGCTCTCAGAGTACAAGAAAAAACATACAAATCTAAAATGGGGGAAGACAAGAAAAAAAACCCTGTAAATTCACTGGAATTGGGGTACTGGTATGAATACATGATTTCTAAAATATGTGTGTGTACATCTGTATGTATGTATATGTAAGCATGTATAAATATACACTTTGTATATGTACATACATAGATTACCTTGCTTTGTCCACTGAGAGGGCCAAATTGCAAAGACATCTCAGTGGCAATGAGCACATCCAGTGCCCAAATCTTGGCCTCTAATACCCCCATCCATGGACAGGAGCCAGAGAAATGGCAAATTCCAGGGATGGGCAGAGGAGGTACCAGATGAACACAGAAGTCATGCCAGAAAGTGTAAGGGACTGCTCAAGAAATCATGGGGCAAGCACAAGACAGCCAGCTTGAAAAGGTTCCTGCAGGCCAACTCTGGGACAATTTAAGCAGCAAAATAATTAAATACAGTAATGTGCTATAAACCATTAGAAAACTGGAATCTATGAGTCCACACCAATAAGAGACAAATAAATAAATGAGAAGAAGGGAAAGGTCTTACTTACAACAGAATGCTAAGGGCTGACTTTTAAACACAGAGAGAATGCTGAAGTTGGAAAATCATCTTTTCCTGCCCATCATGGTAATGACTGGACCAGGCAAGAATCATAAACAAATGCCAAATCTAAGAAGAAGTTTTAACAAGGGGCAGCATATCTGCATGATCCCAAAGTGTCTCTCTGTGGACTACTTATTAGTTGGGAAGAAAACGAAGGTCATTACACAGTACAGAAACTGGGCAACACATCAGTCATGTGACCAAAATGAACATCACCCAAGAGGGACAGAAGGACATTACGTGCCTCCAGATGTGACACCCTGAGAAGTGCATGACATCACCTATGCCATGTTCCAGCCAAGAACCTCAGTCTAATCACAAGGACACATCAGACAAAGACAAAATGAAGGACGTTTTATTAGAACAACAAAAAGGAGGTTCTATATTCCTCAGAAAAAGGCAATGTTACAAAAGAGAAAGAGACAGTGGAAATGTTCCAAAGTAAAGGAGGCTGGGTTGAACCTTGCACTAGAGGGGAGAATATGCTAGAAAGACATTATTAGGCCTCTGGATTGGACCTTGCACTAGAGGGAAGAATATGCTAGAAAGATATTATTAGGCCAACAGACACAACAGGAACACAGCAGGAGAGTACTATGAAGCTAACAACTGTGCTGTGCTCACCAATGAGAACACCTTAATCTTAGCAAATGCTCATGAAGCTTCAGAAGGAAAGCGGCACGGTAAGCGTGTGTGGAGTGTGTGGGGCATGTGTGCAGACAGAGAAAATACAATAGGAAAGTAAATGGCATGAAATGTTACAGGGAGAAACTGGGTAAAGGGTAAACAGGTGTTCTTTATATTATTTTTGGTTTTACAACTTTTTGTAAATTTGAAATTATTTTCAAATATAAAGTTTGGGAAAATTACCATAAGCATAAACCGGTATAAATAGAAAGCATCTATAAAAATATACATGATGGCCGGGCGCGGTGGCTCACGCCTGTAATCCCAGCACTTTGGGAGGTCGAGGCGGGTGGATCACGAGGTCAAGAGATTGAGACCATCCTGGTCAACATGGTGAAACCCCGTCTCTACTAAAAATACAAAAAAAAATTAGCTGGGCATAGTTGCGCATGCCTGTAATCCCAGCTACTCAGGAGGCTGAGGCAGGAGAATTGCCTGAACCCAGGAGGCGGAGGTTGCGGTGAGCCGAGATCGCGCCATTGCGCTCCAGCCTGGGTAACAAGAGGAAACTCCATCACAAAAAAAAAAAAAAATACATACATGATGAATAAACAAAAATGTGCTAGGGGCTATTGTGTGCATTGAGAAAGGGAGATTCATAAACATGAATGAGGTATTCAAGTATTAAACACTTGTCACAGCAAATATGCAGGCTTCCCCCACCCACCCTATCCCCTGCCCTGGAGATAATCACTTAGAATAAGAGCTCTTGCACCATCTTCTTCTTCTTCTGTTTTTTAAAGAAACAAGATCTCACTCTGTCACCTAGGCTGGAATGTGTGGCACGATCACAGTTAACCGCAGCCACAACCTCCCAGGTTCAAGGGATCCTTCTACCTTAGCCTCCAGAGTAGCTGGAACTACAGGCACCATGCCTGGCTAATTTTTTATTTCTTTGTACAGACAGGGGTCTCTCTATGTTGCCCAGCTGGTCTTGAACTTCTGGGCTCAGGTGATCCTCTTGCGTTGGCTTCCCAAAGTGCTGGGTTTACAGGTGTGAGCCACTGCTAGTGGCCACCATATTCTTTAAGGCCCTCTCTGTACCACCTAAAACCATCTCCACATTCTGCAGTGGGAGAAATGTTATCTACCCTCACCTCTGCATGTTAAGGCAGGGGAAACCGAAGCACCAAGGCATTAGGCAGTGGGCCTCTGCCTCAGGCTGCTGTGGGCTCCTCTCTCTGCACTTCCCACTGGCTGAGTAGTGGAAACGAGCGCCTGCACATAGCAGTTCCCATGCCAGGCACCATGGCCCATCATCCCCAATACTCAGCACCTAGCCCAGTAGGCAGTATGGCCCCATCACGCAACGTAAGTCTCCAGCCTCTAGGAGTTGAGTCATGTGATCACCAACCCTCAGCTCATGGAGCTGCAAAGCTGAGAGCAGAAGCTCAAATCTCCAACACTTCTTGCCAGTCCCACCCAGACCCTCCACAGCCTCGATCAATTCTACAAAAGCCTTACAGGCAGGAATGGGTGTGTATATCCACGTTTATAGTGGCATTATTCCCAACAGCCAAAAGTGGAAGCAGTCCAAGTGTCCATCAACAGAGGCATGGACAAAGAAATGTAGTCTAGCCAGACAATGGAATAATTATTCAGCCTAAAAAAAAGAAAGAGAAGGAAATCCCAGCACATGCTACAACATGAATGAACCTTGAAGACTTTCTGCTAAGTCATGCAAGCCAAGCACAAAAGACAATACTGTCTGATTCCATGTGAATAGGCTACCGAGAGCAGTCAAATCCATAAAGACAGAATATCAAAGGGTGGGGTGGGCAATTATTAAATGGGCACAGTTTTGGTTCTGTGAGATGAAAAATGAAAAGAGTTCTGGAGACAGATGGTGTGATGGTTATACAACAGTGTGAATGTACTTAACACTACTGAAATGTGCACTTAGAAATGATTCAGATAGTAAATTTTATATTATACGTATTTTACTGTAAGTTAAAAAAAAAAAGGAGCAGTGAAGGCCACATCTTTCCACTTGTTGTCCAAGTAGTGGCTGTGTGGGGAGGCATTGGTGCGGGCCAGGAGAGTCCTGAGGGCCCTCGGGACCCGAGGACGTCCACTTCTGCCTCTCCATATGACAATTCTGGTCGGATCCTTGAGTTTCCTGATACTCTGACACACTCAGTTTTCAAATTACAGCAATAATTTATCAACTCGCCCGGGGTGATGTCCACTCGAATCTGATTAATATTTGGTAAATGAAGTGCTTTTCAGGGAAATGGCAGGCATGGCCTCCCAATAGTCTTTGACTTCACAAATTCAAGGATTTTGTCAATTGCCCTCTATGTTCCATATTCCAGCGATCACAGCAAGGATGGACTGAAAAAAGAGGCCAAGAGGGGAATTAAGAAAGCCTTCAAAGGAAGGCTAAGGGGAAGGATGCCTGGCTGGTTACCTAGGATATAAAGCACAGCCTGCATGTAATTGGCTAGCTTTTCAGCAGAATTTCAAGAAGCAAACAGCCCCTGGCAATGACGGAGAGTGTGTGTGCTAAGTACTGGGGGCACCACTTCCTTTGTTTTTTTATTATCTCCTACTGCCCAGCAGGAGATTGAGCTGAGAACAGTTTTCGGGAAGTTGCTCTTCAGCAGCTTTGTCCTAATTCACCTCCAATCCTCCTCCTTATCCCAGTTAAGCCCATCTGAAAAGCTGACAGCCCCACACCATCTCTCTACTGCAGCATCCAGGCCTGCTGATCCTTCTCCCTCCTTCTCTTCCCACCATTACAACACACATACATACACACACACACTCCCCCCTCTCACACATACTCACACCTGCACACTCACTAGCTGTAGAAATTAACATAGAAACGGCCCCCACAGAAACTTGCTGGGTGCCCAGGCAGAGCTCATACAACCACACTCAAATTCCTGTTCAGGTGCCTCACTCTGCCCTCCACCTTGGCCAGGGATCCTATTCAGCTCCTGTGTCACAGGCTGAATGTTACAGTACTGATGTTCTCACTTACAATAATCTGAAGCCCAAGCATTAGGAAGCCCCCTCTACAGATGGAGAAGTGCAGAGAGGGTGATTACTTGCCCAGAGTCACACAGCAGCTCAGGGGCAGTGCTGGGATTCAGATCTCAACTCCCCGATAGTCAGTCCCTGGCTTGTCCCAACCAAGACACTGCCAGGCCTCGGGCTGGCTCTAGTTTTGCAAGAGGAGGTGGAAATGAGGCAAGGTTTCATCTAATTTCAGTAGAGACTTCATAAAAAGTAAAAAATAAAAAAGAAAGAAAAAGAAAAAGGCAAAGATGCGTCCCTAAACTCCCAGATACCCCCTCAAACCCAGCTAACCTGGCAGGTTCAAAGTCAGGCCTGTTGTCTTCACTCCAAGCCCTTGCTGGAATTCCAACAAATGAGTAGGCTTTGAAGGTCAGGCTGGGCAATTACTTTTTCCATAGGCAAAAAACAATAGTCCAGCCCTATTTTTAGATGAGGAGTTTGAAGGATGCAGTCCCTCATCTAGGATATGCTTATTAAGTTACTGCTCTAAGTAAATTCCAAAAGAGGTAACTGTCCTTTTAGACTCGACGGCAAGCTAAAAAACAAGCACATACCCTAGGATGTCTGCCTTCCAGGGCAGAGTGAATGCTTCTTTGCCTATAGTGACGATGACATCCCTCTTCTTTTAGTATTTAATTTCTGCAAATTTAGGGGCCCTGTGATTTCTTAGTTGTAGAATGAGTCATCTATTACTTGGGACCTGAGGCAGAGCAAATTTCTCTGTAGACTGGGGATGGGAGTGGATGGGTCAGGGGTGCACATTCATTTCACACAACTTCCTTGTCTGAGCTTAAATCTGGAGGAGGTGTGAATTCTGGGTGCTGCATTTGTAAAAAATAAAACACACAGACACACACAGAGTAATGCCACATCCAAATCGGGTCATGGCAAAACTGTGCCTCGTGACCACCTGCCTTTTTTACTTCTGTGTTTTACCCCTGTCTTTTAAAGTTAAAATTTCACTACTAAAATGGGATTGGCAGGGTATGCAGAGGCAGAGTGCCAGCATCTCTTTCCTTAAGAGTCACCACGTCTGTCTGTCAACAAGCCCGTAGATCTAGGGACCTTCTAGAGAAGAAATAATGTGGAAGAGAAAAGAGCCACATGTCTATCTCAAAACAGGATGGCAGAAGATAGCCCTGAGAGAGAAGGGGAGTACCCAGAAATACAGTGTGGCTTTCTAGGGGGAAATCTGCTGTTTCTACTGGCCCAGCATCCATGACCCTTGCTTCTGATAAATACGTCTCATTTTCTACTGAGGGAGCCACTGTAGAGATTTGTCACCCGGGCCTAGTCAGTCGGTCCAGAACATCTCTGAGGGTGGGGGTGGACCAAGCCAGGCCCACTATATCCACAAGCATTGGCCCCAGGACTTCAGTGGCAGCCACTGGGAAAGAGAAGCCCTCTCTCTACTTGCTGGCCAAGTTGGCAGGACATGAGCGCACCTGGGCCCAGTCCTGTCCCAGCTTCCCAGGAACATAAACAATAAACACCCTCTTTGCTTAAGCCAGTCTGAGTTGGATTTCTAAATCTTGCAATCACAAGTAGCAACTTATCTTCACTTAAAAGAAAAGCGATCATGAGAATTATATTTTCTATATTCATCATTTCCAGATGGGGACAATGAGGTCCAGAGCTTTAGGAGGCCATCCAAGGCACACAATAAGCCTAGACACTGAGACAGGACCACGAGTCAGGCCTCACATCATCTAGGCACTGCCCAGCATCTACACTGTTCTCTGGCATGCAATGTAAATGAGGAAATGTGCCTGACACCCTTCCAACTCATAGGAACTAACAGCTGTACAGTTTCATCCAAACACAGATACCGTCTAAGGAGAGAACACTCACCAACTACACCTTCACATTTACGAATAATCAAGAGAGCAAATATATGATTCAGAAAGCTCCAGAATACAAGTGCTGTTGCCTGGCAGGACCTGTTTATGAAAGTTGTATTTATTTATGGTGAGCTGAGTGACAAAATGACAGACCCATCATATTTTGAAATGACTAATGTGCTCAAGAAACTAGGAGGGCATCAAAATTGCAGAGGGGGTCATGGAGAGCCATGCGTGACTGAGTCCTGAAGCACCAACTGTCCAAGCAAAGCCTCTGGGGAGATTCCTGGGTCCTGTGTGGCATGATCTGGCTGAGTAGTCACCTGGAAAATAGGCTTTTGGAGGTGGCAGAAATTCATTCCCTCGTACCCTGCACAGGGCAACTGGACGCAGCTTCCAGGAGCCCATACTCGAATCTAAGCAGTTCAAGCTGAAACAGCAGCCTGCAGACTGGCCTGAAGCCCCTGTGTGCCAGGACTGGGCTGCCTGGCTGACTAATTTGATTGCGATTTTGGGACCAAGCCTGCCTGATCCACACCACTGTTAGTCACGGCTGAGGCTTGGTTAGAGAGCATCCTTAAAAGGACTGGAAGGAAAGAGGTAGCACCTTTCCAAAACACAATTGATGAGAACACAGTGCACAAAATGAGGTGAAGATGTCCATTTCTCCCCCAGTGTGGCGACAGAACAGCTAACCATAGGGCTTCAGCAGACAATCTTCTTCTGCATAACAACAAAATAATCAGAATGACCCCAATAAGCAAATTAGTATGGCTTACCTTGTGTTGGGCCCTCCCCTCCCCACCACAGTGATATTTACTGGCAAAGGCTTCCCAGGCCAAAAATGAATTTCTAAACCAAAATGCCTACTGCACACTTTAAACAGAAATAAGAGGAGGCTGGAGAGCGCAACCTTAAAAAGAGGTCTGGGTGGTACCAGAGAGACATTTGGTTACAGTTACCGAAATGTCATCATGGTATTCACTGACAACTGCCAAGAAAGTCATGATGGGGCAAGCAAGGTGGTGACGGGGGTGTGCTTTGGCTGTGGAATCTCAGGCAACTCCCACAGGCAAATAAGCTCTCAGTTACTGATTGAGTGAGTGGCTCTGTGTTACAGCTTCAGATGCCCTGGACTGGGAAGCTCACGCAGTCCTTGCTGACAGGGCTGTGGAGAGCTGGCTTCGGAGCAGCCACTGTGAGCCCAAGGCACAGGAGGAGGGCTCACAGGAAGTGTTCCCCACACCCACAGGCTGCTGAGGAGATGCCAAGTTTATCCCAGAAGGTGTGGTCAGACCTTCCCGAGAAGAGCCCCAGCTCCTCTTCTACCAAGTATCAGACTCCTCATCACTTCCCAATGACCAGCCCTGGTGTCCAGGACCATAGGCAGAGACCCCATCTGTGTGGCTGTGAGCCTGGCCCATGACACAAGCAATGGGGCACTTTCAGTTTGCTTAATATCAAAGTAAATGATCTCCAATTCAAAAAGGTTTTAGCATCTCAACGAGAGGGAGGTGAAAACCTGAACAGAATTCCCAAGGGCAAAAAGAGGAATGAATGATTTTGCTTACTGAGCACATATGTACTACACACGAGTATACCTCATTCTAAACAGACAGGACTTAAAAAACCTTAATATAAGAACCGAGGGAGTTATATTTAATTTTTCAGTATTTTAAAGATACTAAAAGAATACTTCTTTTTTTTTTTTTTTTTTTGGTAGAGACGGGGTTTTGCCATGTTGGCCAGGCTGGTCTCAAGCTCCTGGGTTCAAGTGATCCTCCCACCTTGTCTTCCCAAAGTGCTGGGATTATAGGTGTGAGCCACTGCACCTGGCCTACGAGCATATAATTTCATTAAACATAAATCCTCTTTCTTCCCGCAGTGCGCAGGATGCAAATCATAACCCCAGGTTATCGGGAATAATTGTATCAGCAATGAGGATAAAGATAGTAACTCCACACTGCTCCTACTGTCATAATAGTGATGGATACTTCTGCAGCATCCAATCCTTTGCAGCATTTAACACGGGGCCAGGCACTGTTTGGAGCACACTGCACATATTCATACATTTAATTCTTGTACAAACACTACAAAGTGGGTACTATTTGTCACTCGCCTTTTCTAGGTGAGGAAACCTGGCCCCAGGTCACACATCCCATGAGGGCGGAACTTGCACTGGACCTGCGCATGACACACACCTACAGCAGCCTCCGAGTAGCAGGGCTGTATAGAATGAGGTACACCAGAGTAAGGAAGGAACCGAATCACTGGCTGGACACTGAGGGGAGCAGAAGTCGGGGTGGAGAGGGCACAGGTGGCAGCCTCGCTGGCGGGCAGGCGGGCTGGCTGGCGGCGCAGGCGCAGGGCGGCGTTCACGGGGACACTCACCTTCACTCTCCCCACTCGTCTTGATGCCTTTTGAACCACCCTCTGTACCTTTAGCCTTCTCGGCGTCTTCTTGGGCATCCTCAGCGGGCCCTTTCTCCTCATCTTCTTCTTCCCCAACGTTTTTGTAGTTGGGTCTCTTTTGCACCCGCCTCTTGCCCTTGTGCTTGTTCATCTCAAGGGACCGCTCGAGAGACTCAGTGGGTTTAATGAAGCACCGAATGCTGGGCTTGGCCTACGAAAGTCCAATGGAGGCAACAGGTGAATTCAAACACTGGAATCCTGCTGGATGCTATCAAGTTACCCAAAAGTTTCTGTCCTAAGAAACTAATCTCCAAAAGCAGCCACTCTATCAAAAGAGAGCTGCATTCGCATGTTTACTATAGTGGCACTATTCACAACAGCAAAGACATGGAATCAGCGTAAGTGTCCACACAGAGAGGACTGGATAAAGAAAATGACTTGTATATACATAATGGCATAGTATACAGCCCTAAAAAATTAGGAAATCATGTCTTTTGCAGCAACATGGGGACCATTGTCTTAAGTGAAATAACTCAGACACTTACTGCATATTCTCATAAGCAGGAGCTAAATAACATGCACATGGCAGCAGAGTGTGGGATGATGGACAACGAGACTGGGAGCGGTGGTGGAGTTGGAAGCGGTGGATGATGGGAGGGCGCTGGGTGGGTCCAGTGTGCATTACTCCAGTGATGGATGCACTGAAGGTCCTCACTTCACCACAGTGCAATTCATCAACCTGGCAAACCTGCCCTTTTACCCCACGAATACAGACAATAAAAACATCTTTTAATAAAGGCAATTAATCTCCAAAACAAATGCCACCTCCAGATCTATTATTATGCCCATTATTAACATCATCATCAAACAACCAAAACAACAGTGCCAGCTACCATTTCCTGCCGACTGTCCTGAGCCAGAAATGGTACATTTTACCAGCACCAGCTCTACACTCCCCAAACGTTAACTGTTTGTGTAAGGAAAACACTTCTGATTAACACTTCTATGGTACTTTCTTATGTGCCAGACACTGTTCTAAGGCTCTAACTGATCTCTACTTTACAGCAACTCCATTAGATATTACCGTGTCATCCTCATTTTACAGAAGCACAGACAGAAAAGGATCTGCCCGAGGTCACACAGCCAGGAGGCGGCAGAGCTGGGATTCAAAACCACGTACCAGCCACACAAGCTGTGTCTTAGCTATAGCACACTAATATTATTATTGATTTTAACCCAAATAAGTTCATTTTAAACAAAACTATCACTACAGGAAATGGAACACTAGTGTGCCTTGCTATTATATTAGATACAGATAAATAACCAGAAAGAAAAAGCCAGGTGTAGTGGGTGTAGTCAAATTCGAGGTACTTACTAGGCTCTTATTAGAAAGGGAGCCTAGTAAGTATTAGCAATGAGTAAAAGACCAGTTCGCCCCAAATAATGAAGTTTTTCCTTAAAAAAAAGTCAGAGTTGGCTAGGTGTAGTGGCTCATGTCTCTAATCCCAGCACTTTTCGGGGCTGAGGCAGGAGGATTGCTTGAGGCCAGGAGGTCAAGGCTTCAGTGAGTGAGACCATGCCACTACACTCCAGCCTCGGCGATAGAATGAGGCCAGTGTCAACTATCTCAGTCTTTATAACAACCACAATATACAGGAATGATAAGTTCCATTTTATTGTTGAGAAAATAGAGACACAGACAGTTAAATAACTTGCCCAGTGTCACACAGCTACTGAGCTGAAGTCAGAATTTGAATTGGGACTTCCTGGGGCTTGCCAATTCTAAAGCTCACACTCTTCCTAAAATAACAGTGTTTCACCAGAAGCTCAAACTTAGTTCCACATGTAATATTCTTTAAAGAGGAATGTCAGGTATGGTGGCTCATACCTGTAATCCCAGCACTTTGGGAGACCCAGGTGGGAGGATCACTTGAGCTAAGGATTTCAAGTACAGCCTAGGTAACATGGAGAAACCCCATCTCTACAAAAAATAGAAAAATTAGCTGGGCATGGTGGCGTGCACATGTAGTTCCAGCTACTAGGGAGGCTGAGGTAGGAGGATTACTTGAGCCCAGGAGGCAGAGGCTGCAGCGAGCCAAGATGGTGCCACTGCATTCCAGCCCAGATGACAGAGTGAGACCTTGTCTCAAAAAAGAAAAGAAAAGGAAAAAAGAGTATAGACATGCAAACAGACTAGAAAGGCACAAAAGACAGGAGAAAACTAATTTGTTTAAGGCAGGATTTTGATTGAAGTGTTTTTCTCTTTCCAGAGTCTGAATAATGTTCAGACATCATTTTGTCATTTTAAAAAGTTTTAAAATATACTTTTCCATTATCTCGATATGGATTATCAATTTGAATTTATTCCAAACAACCACCAAGTATATTCTGGGGGCCACTGTACCTTGCCAATAAATGGAAATGAGCTTAAGAAACACAGATTAATTTCAATAACGCTCAAAACGAAACCTAATTGAAAGCTGAATTAGCATCCAAATACAAACATTAATTTTTATTTGCCCACTGTGGATTATTCAACCACAAAAAAATGACAGATAAATTGAGACATGATTCTACTGTCCAGGAAACCCAGATAGCGTATTACAGATGCCAACAACCGAGGGCCCCGAGATGGGAGCATTCCAAGAGTGCGCTGCTTGACAGACAGCATCCATCAGAGCCCGCTTAGGATACTGGGTGATCAAACACAGTGTAGTTGCCCTCTCATCTTCTCCTGAAGCATCCAAGCCCAGGAAGTTAGCTTCCTCCCATCACTCCCAACTCCTAGTGAATTTCAGAGCTGGCCACACAGCAATCAAAGCTTTCAGAAACAGAAAATCGAGACCAATTGCAGGGCAAAACATGCCCTAGTTTGAAGCTATGAACAGAAATTCACACAGACAGATGTAGAAAACCCTCCCTAAGCTCTGTGTGGACTCAGATGTACAGAACAAACTGGCAGAACTGGCGAAGTGAAACTAAGTGCTCAGCTCCTGGGGCTGGCCAAGTGGTGTGAACCTCCATCCAGCTGGCCCACCCTTAACCTTAGGTTGCTGGTCTAAAACATGGGGAGAGTAATTTTGGCCTCCTAGAACCAAAGGAACCCATGAATATGAAGTTCCTTCAGAGGCCGGGCATGGTGGCTCACACCTGCATCCCAACACTTTGGGAGGCAGGAGGCCCAGGAAGGTGGATCACCTGAGGTCGGGAGTTCGAGACCAGCCTGGCCAATACAGTGAAACCCCATCTCTACTAGAAATACAAAAAATTAGCCAGGTGTGGTGGCAAGTACCTGTAGTCTCAGCTACTCGGGAGGCTGAGGCAGGAGAACTGATTGAACCCGGGAGATGGAGGTTGCAGTGAGCCAAGATCACACCCCTGCACTCCAGCCTGGGCGCAACAGAGCGAGACTCCATCGCAAAAAATTAAACAAAAAATAAAAAACGAAGTTTCTTCAGAGAGTGCTGAAACAGTAAGTGTCCAACACAAAACGTTACCTTCTTTCCCCTGCCTACATCTAAAAAGAGAAAAAAAATCAGCTGCAAGAACGAATTTTAAAACTTTCCAAAGGGATCTGCTTTTCTCAGTGATTAGGTGTCTGCTATGGGAGGGCGTGCTTACCGGGAAATTTCAAACCTTTCTACCATGACCTTCCAGTAAACAACTGGAAATAACCTAAATGTCCATTGATAGGGAGTTGTTAGGTAATTATCATCTGTTTGTGGAAAGAGTGGGAATCTAAGAGGACTGGGGCCTTTTTATTCCTAGATATGCTGGTACAGACACAGCACCAGGATGAAAAAGCAAGACCAGAGTATGCAGTAGGGTCTCTTTCAGGTGAAGTTTTTCAAAGGTGACACATCATGGTGTAAACATGACTTTTCCTGGAAAGATGCCTAAGAATATATTGGCATCTTAGGGGAATAAAAAAAGCAGTGGCTCTGTGTACACACCTATACAAAGCACACTTTTATTTTTTAGACCTTTTGGTTTGTCATTTCTAATCATGTACACATACTTTATTTTAAAAATTCAGCTGGGCATGGAGCTCATATCTATAATCCCAGCACTTTGGGAGGCTGAGATGGGAGGGCTGCTTGAGCCCAGGAGTTCAAGACAAGCCTGGGCTACACCTGCCTCTCTCTATATAAATATATATACAATAAAAATTCAACAGGGGTCATTTGGACATTGGGGTTATGGGTGATTTTTGTTTCCTTTTATTCTATATTTTAAAAACCTGTTTTTTTTTTTTTTTCTTAATGCACACCAAAACATTTGGCTGGGAAGTGTGGGCAGAGATTTGTGATCATTTCTGCTGCTCCTGTCACCCTCCTTCTGGCTGCTGTCCTCCCCAGAATGCTCGAATTGCACTGGACAGTCCAGCATGCTCCAGTCTGAAGCCCCCAGGAGAAGGGTCTCTGTCCCTCCTCTTGCCACTGTGTTCTCAGCTCTACTCCCAGGTGCCTAGACCAGAGCAGGGACCAACAGGCTAATGCTTAGTGAGCTCATGGCTATAGGAATGAATGTCTGTACGAGGCTGTGCCCAAAGGGAAAGACAGAATGATGAAAAAAGGAGAAGAAAGGGAAGGGAGGGAAGGAGGGGAAAAAAAGCCGAACACTCTTAGGAGCTAAACTTAGCACAATGAAAGAGCAAGCTCACCCAAACTAACCAGAAGTGGAAAAGCCCATAAGAAATCAGAAGGCCTTTGCGTTGATTTTCTCATAAAGAAAGAACACAACACATGCCCCAGAGGAAAGTATTCCCCAAACAAGGTCTACATTTCCCCAGTGCCACAGGTTTAGGTTTCACCAAGCGCTCCCAGGTGCCTGCGGCTGGGCTGCAGGAGGAGCACGAACGGAAGGAGCCTCCCTGCTGACTGCAGTGAAACACAGGGAGCCTTGAGCTCTGCAGCTGGATATTTGGGCTGGCTTCTGGGGTCAGGGCCAGCTGACAGTCAGCAATGACATTTTAGAGGTGCCCCAGAGCCTAACTACTCCCTAAGTGTCTGTACCTGACTAATGGTGAATGATGTCTTCCATCAGCCTTGAACCCCTTCACCTAAAAAGCTTTGGTCCTTGCTTTTTCAAAAGGCAAATACTTTGGGGAAGGAGAATCCCCAGGGATCAGTCTTTCAGAGAATGGAGGAATCTGACAGCAGACTCTGCAAAGGGCAGCAACAGGGGATGGGAAGTGGGATGGAAACAACCAAAGACTGGGTGCCTGAGCGGAGGAGGGGAGACACATGGTTGAGAAGACAGATGTCAAACAGAACATTTTCCACCACGTGTGGGTGCACCAGCTTAGAAAGACCTGGACACCGGCGGCACATGAAAAAGCAACTTGCAATCAATCAGCAATCAATTATTCAGTTTATGGTTTAAAAAAAAACAAAACTACAGAGCTGAAACATATGTGTATATCATGTATTGACTGCGTTGATACTTACATGAATATACACAGAGAAAGGTCTGGAAGGATACACAAATTGAGAACAGCGGTTCCCTCTGAGGAAGATACTGAGGTTGGAGGAACTTTCACTTTCTGCTCTATTTGCTTCTATATCATGTAGTCGTTTTACTACCAGCATTATTTAAATATTGCCAGCACTAGAAAATTTTATTACCAGAACAAGAAAATATTACCAGCACTATTTAAATGTAAAGAACATCTTTATAGAATGCATTAATGCCACTGAACTGAACACTTAAAAATAGTTAAGACAGTAAATTTTATGTTTATTTTATCACAATAAAAAAAACTTTGAAAAGACAGCTTTAGAAGTCAGAATGATGTTTCTCTTGGGTGGGGTGGAGGTGTGGATTACAGACTGAGGAGGGGCTTTATGGGTTGCCAGAAATGTTTTCTATCTTGACTTGAATTATACATGAGTATAATCATGTGTACAAAATCATCAAGCACTACATCTAAAATTACTACACTTTTATATACTTCATTGTATTTATGTGATTTCTCAATTTAAAGTTTCCCAGGCCTGGGCACAGTGGTTCATGCCTGTAATCCCAAAATTTTGGGAGGCTGAGGCAGGAGGATCACTTGAGCGCAGATGTTCAAGATGAGTCCAGGCAGCATGGTAAAACCTTGTCTCTACAAAAAATACAAAAATTAGCTGGGTATGGTGGTGTATGCCTGTAGTCCTAGCTACTCGGGAGGCTGGGGCAGGAAGATCACTTAAGCCCAGGAGGTTGAGGCTGAAGTGAGCCATGGTAGTGGCACCGTACTCCAGCCTGGGTGACAGAGCAAGACCCTATCTCAAAAACAACAACAAAAAAACACCAGAAAGTTTGCCAAGGGGATTTTCAACAAAGTTGGATTGCTGTAATGCCCTAAAGACAGGGTAGGAGCAAAGGGAACAGATGGGAGAGCTGGATTCACTGAGCACTGATGAGAAGAGGAGGGCTGGGATAAGGGCAAGAAGCCACAGGCCACGCCTCTCAGAGCCCACAGTGCTGCCCCAGATAGGTGAATCCTAGTGAATCCCAGTGAATCCTGCATGTATTGCCACATGGCCTGTGCAGATGCTAGAAAAGAGTTTCACACAAGAGTGATGGAGGCCACAGAGGAAGGGAGGGGAAATGCGGCAGGGCTGGGAGGCATAGGGGAGTTTAGGAGGGCTTGATAGAAGAGGAAATGACTGATGCGAATCTTGGATGTCAACAGGAGTTCACCAGCACACTCGGGAAGGAGAAAATAGTAAGAAAGCCAGCTCAGAGCCCAGCAGGAGCCACCTCGCTAGGTGTGCCTGGAAAAAGCCACTTGCCTTTTATTTCTGCTAAGGCCTAGGTCACCTGGGGCTGGTGCTTGGTGACAGTAGTGGTACTCATGGACCTAAGGTACTCGGCCAGCTCCCCAGGCAGGGGCAGATGCACAGCTGCTGGACTCTGCAGGAAGCCAGGGCAGTGGTCCCAGGCCAGCCTCTCCAGCCAGGCATTAGCCCGTGTTCCTCACAAAGGGTTTCTTCATGGTCACCGCCTCCAAAGAGATATCAGATGCCTCGACTCAATCTCCTGTCAATGCAGTGTGTTGAGTGGGTTTCTCAGCATCTATTCAGTGGTGCCACGGTGAGGGGAGAAAGCAGTGGTTGGCAAGTGACCAGGAAAGGGGATGTCAGGGCACCAGGCAGCTTGCCCAAGAAAGAATCTAGGTTGAGCACCAAGGAAAGAAAAAGAGACTGGGGGCCAGAGGCATCAGGTAAGGGAAGGAGAGGCCTCATGGCCTAGGATTCTGCCTGGATCTGTCAGAGCTGTCATGATAATCAGGCTAAGAAGACCCTTCCAGGCTCTCCCAGGCCGAGTCCACTCACTTTCTGAGGATGCTTCCTCAAACGGCTCTGCTAAGCAATTTGAAAAGTAGGAGAAAGGTTTTCCTCCTAAGAAAGGAGGCAGGCTGGCTGCGCACGGTGGCTCACGCCTGTAATCCCAGCACTTTGGGAGGCAGAAGCAGGTGGATCACGAGGTCTGGAGATCAAGACCATCCTGGCCAATATGGTGAAACTCCATCTCTACTAAAAATAAAAAATTAGCTAGGCATCGTGGTGCATGCCTGTAATCCCAGCTACTCGGAGGGCTGAGGCAGGAGAATTGCTTGAACCAGGGAGTCGGAAGTTGCAGTGAGCTGAGATCGCGCCACTGCACTCCAGCCTGATGACAGAGGGAGATTCCATCTCAAAAAAAAAGAAAAAAGAAAAAAGAAAGGAGGCAGGCCATGTTGACTAAGAAAAAACACGGCCAGGCAGACCTGGCCCCCAGTCTCAGACCCAGTTTCTACCAGCCAAGTGACCCTGACCACAGGAGCCTCAGTTCCTCATCTGTAAACCAGAGACTAGAGTAGTTCCATATCACACGCCACCACGCGGTAGTGTGGGATCCAACAGGCAAAATGCCTGGTGCAAAGGGGCACTGGAGAAATCTTCATTGCCTTTCAAACTCCTGGCAAATAGATCATGAGGATGGAAGACAGGGCAGGGGAGAGGCTTTTAAGAAACAATCACATTCTGTACTTTAAACTTGACTCCCAAGCTCCTAGCAACTTACTCCTTGCTGGCCTTCTGGTTTGTTAGTGGGCTAGACTCAGCCTCCCTGACATGCTCCTGGCCAACCTTCCCCATCTCCAACCTCAGGAGCTGGGACTGGCAAGGTACAGAGCACAAAGCCAGGGTGGGATTCACAGACCCACTGCGGTTTGAGTCCTGGCTCCACTGCTTACTACCTTCTCCTCTATGGGTCTGTTTCCACATCCATTAATGGCCATCATATTAACATCTCCCCCACAGTGCTGCTGAGAGGTGCCAAGAGATGGTACACTCTTGTTACTCTTTCCAGGTAATAACAGCCATCCCAAATTCTCAGTGACCACTTTAAATGTGCCCAGCACAACTCTGAGCACTTTACAAACATTGTCTTGCTTTATCTTACACATACCCAAATGGGGCAAGGAACTACACAGGTGAGGACCTTACCCAAGGTCACTCACTAGTGAGAGTCAGGATTTGAACTCAGGAGCAGTCTAGCTCCAGTGCCCATGTGCACCATCTTTCTACTACACGGCTTAAACACCATTCCCTTCCATATGCATTTGCTGTTCCTTCCAATACTGGGCCAGTCTCCCAGAAACGCTATGTAAAGACTACGCTGTGCCGATGTCAAACTAATCAGAGAAACAGGTAGCTCTTGCAACAAAAGCTCAATGACAGTTTATACATCACTCAACAGGTGTCCCTCTGACCTGACAATTTTATCATTGTCTATAATGTGACTCTTCACATTTTTTTTTTTTTTTGGAGACAGGGTCTTACTCTGT
Source organism: Aotus nancymaae (assembly GCF_030222135.1). NCBI lineage: Eukaryota > Metazoa > Chordata > Mammalia > Primates > Aotidae > Aotus > Aotus nancymaae. The sequence goes on from NW_026988463.1 coordinate 15,525,632, forward strand.
CACCCAGGATGGAGTGCAGTGGTGTGATTTGGCCCACTGCAACCTCCACCTCCCGGGTTCAAGTGAGTCTCCAGCCTCAGCCTCCCGTGAAGCTGGGACCACAGACACGCATCTTTTCACATTTTCATCTCACATATACAGAGATAAAAAGTCCTGGGGGTCACGCCCACTGTAACCAACAGCACTGCAGCACATGGCTTGGCCACTGGCTGGAAAAGGAAGCCAGGTGATGAGTGCAGAAGAGTCTGTTCTCATCCAGAAGGAGGTGGCTGGCAAGCAAGCGAGATGGAATACACCCTGGGATGACGTATAGGCACATCCCTAACTCGCCAATCCAGGAGCCACGTGGGGCCGCAGAACCAAAGCCCAAACACACATGCAGAATCCACAGCTGCAACGTCAGTGAGGTGATTTGACAGCACTGCTGAATGTAAAGGGGAAAATGAAAGCTATCGACTGGGGAACATGAAGAGGTAGCAGGCCACTTCCATGAACAAGGAGAACACGGCATTCTTCTCCACGAATTACTAATTATCAGGGTGTTGCAGCTGCAGAGGCATAAACCAAGGAAATGCCCATCTCTCAGGGACTGGAACAGACTCAGCACTCACAGGCCTCTCACAGCCATGTGCTCAGCACCTCCACTGAGAGGAGGAGCAGCTAATGCCTCCTCTGAGATGAGGAGCAGCGAACATCAAGATGGTGCTGCAATTTCTTCTTGCAAAGCAACCTCTGGAGTGTCACTAAATCCGGATGGGGCCAACCTCCTCTCCCTTGCCTTCTCTACCCCTGGTCATCTTCTCTGTCCCTCTCAATGCCAAGCACCATGTCTGGCACTGTCTCTGGCATTTAATCAAGAGTGAATAAATGTTTGTGGGATTTATTAATTGCAAGATCCTCACGAGCACCGAACAGGCCTCTTCGATCACACAAAATGAGGCATCTCACACTCCCGTACTAAACAATGACCTACCAAGCACTTATCTGGTATTTCTTTGAAAAGATTAGTTTAGTATATTTTGTTATCCAAAAAAAAAATGATGAACTGTGAATATTGCTTATTTTCCATTACCCAAAACACTCAGCCCAAAATGCTACACTGCCCCGGGATGTCATGCTAAACTGGAAAACATAATTGCAGGTGGTGAGAAAAAGACATGGAATAGAAACAGCATTGAGATTTGGGGCCGGTCACCTGCAATCCCAATGGAACAATCACTTAACCTCTGGGAACTTTGGCTTCCTCATGGGGAGCATGTGACAATAACATCACCTTGCTCTCTTTCATTATGAACATGAAATGAGATGTTCAAAGAGACAAGCTACAAGGTTCGCCTTCTTTTCTTTCTTTTATAGACAGTGTCTCACTCTGTTGTCCTGGCTGGAGTGCAGTGGTGTGATCATGGCTCACTGCAACCTCCACCTCCCAGGCTCAGTCTCCTGAGTAGCTGGGACCACAAGCATGCACCACGACAACCGGTTAATTTTTATATTTTTTGTAGAGACAGGGCCTTACCATCGTTGCCTAGGCTACTCTCAAACTCCTGGCCTCAAGTGATCCACCCACCCCAGCCTCCTAAAGTGCAGGATTACAGGCATGAACCACCAAGCCCAGGATGTTTCTTGTACACTGGCCTCCCTCCTGATCCCAGATACACCCAACTCATTCCCACAGAGGTCTCTGACTCACCGTTTTTCATGTTTTGGCCATGTTCCTCCCCCGGCCCCCACCTCAACTCTCAGCAGGCCTAGCTCCCTGACCTCAGTTCTCAATATAAGACCCCCTCCTTAGGGGGACTTTCCTCACCACACCTCCCAAAGTTGCTTCTATTTCCTTCTCAGATCCAAATCTCAAATCTGTGGGGAAGAGCTGACTCACTGTCTATCCCCCACTAATAGACCATCAGGACAGGGACAGATGTTTTGTTCACTCATGGCACCTGCCTGCAACTTGTAGGGACTCAAGTACTCGTGGCAGGGAGTGTACCAGGGTGAGTATGGCGGCCAGCCTGTGCTCTACAGATGGGCGCTGCTCATGTCAGTAAATGACCCACCCATAACTCAAGTCACCCAGCACAATATTATCTGAGTGAATAAAGTTGTTTAATGTTACCTTTTTCTTCTCTTATTTTTATTTTTTAATGGACGCATTATAATTGTACATAGCTATGGGGTACAATCTGATGTTTTAATACATGTGTACGTCATGTAATAATCAAATCAAGGTACTTAGCATATCCATCACCTCATGTATTTATCATTTCTTTGTGGTGAGAACATTCAAAAACATCTCTTCTAGCATGACCTCACTTATTTGTGGAATCTAAACAAAGTTGATCTCATAGAAGTAGAGAGAACAGTGGTTACCAGAGACAGGGCAGGGAGGGGATGCAGACATGTGAGTGGGGAAGATGGGGAGAGCTTGGTCAATAGGTACAAAGTTCCAATTAGACAGGAGGAGTGAGATCTGGTGTTCCATTGCGCAGAAGGGTGACTATGGTTAACGGTAAGATATTGTATTTTTTCTTCTCTTTGCCCATGAAGTTGTCAAATCTGTCCCCGTGCTTATCTGGAGGCTACCAGAAAGGTGCCCTGGGGGCCAGGTTGTAAGCAACCCAGAAAGTGGTCAGCGGGCAATCAATTTCAGGCCAGCCAGGATCTGCTACTAACTGGCCCCAGAACTCTCTAGGGAAACCCCCACTCACTAATCACCTCCAGGGATGAGAGCTGCACTGCCCTCCAGCATGAAACAAATGACTAACACCACCACCCCACTGCTGTTAAATCTGCTAGAATGCCCAGAAAGGGCAGGGGTCTCTGAGAAGTGAGCAAAATGCCCCCTTCTTGCCCACATGCAGCCCCCAGACTCCCATCAGGCAAAGCATCCTGCAGCAAAACTGGTTTCAAGGACTCTGGCACTGCCCAAAACTGGAGACCCACCACTCATTAGAGATATGTGTGATTCCCATACTGAGACTTGTCACATCAAGACAATCAACACTGACTGCAGAAACCATGCTAAACATGGGGACACAAAGATGGGGGGTTCCAGTCTCCTTCCACAGCAACTCCTGAGTCCTCCAATGGCACACAGGCGCCATGTTCCTCAGACACTTGTTCTCTCCCAACCTCATCTCCTACTTCTCATCCCCTTGCCACACTGCCCTTTGCCGTTCTTCCAACACATTAGGCACCAGCCCACTGCATGGCCTTTGCACTGGCTGTTCTTTATGACCGAAATGCTCTTCCCCCAGATATCAATATGACTCACTCTCTTGCTTCCTTTAAGTCTGTGCTCCCACCTCACCTTCCCAACGAGGCCAACCCCAGCCACCCTACTGAGAACTGTAACACCCCAGCCTCCAAGCACTGCCCATGTCCATCCTCTGCTTCACTACTGTTTTCCCAGGGCTTCTCACATCTAATGTGCCATGCTTACTATTCTCTTTATTGTTCCTCTGTCTCTCCGCATGAGACCCAAGTTCCTGGAGGTCAAAGTTTTTGTTTTGTTCACTGGGTGGATCTCCAGTGCCTAGAACAGTGCCTGGCATATGGCAGATACCCAGTCATTATCTGTTGAATATCTGAATAAGTAATACTGACCCAGCTTCGAGTAACTCAAAGTCTGGTTAAAAATCACAAATGTCCAAAGAAGCCAGCCCAGTTATGAAAACTAACAATGCCACAGGGGCAGACACCAGAAGTGGTGGGTACCTCATTTGTCTGTCTCCATCCTCGATTTCCTGATTTTAGTTGAAACCCAAAAGTCACCAATGGCTCAGTGTCATTGGTGGCATTGAGAATGAGAATCAGAAAAGGTCCTCATTCTATAGGGAACTGCCCTCAGCCTTGTGGCTGCCCCAAGCTCATTCTGTGTCACACTGCAGGAAAAATCAGCTAGGGTCTGAGTCATGAGCCTTCTCCCTCATCTGCCTCCTGCCCTCATCCCTGCCCACTTTGCCCATGCCATTGTCCCAACTGACTTCTCCAGGATGTAGCGATTCTGAAGGCCCCTGCCCCTTCTCTGGCTAGCTGGCCCAAGGCCAAACCCCCTGGTCTTTGGTCACAGTCACTTGCAGCCCTGGTTAAAGGCTGTTCCCTTCTCAAGTACTAAAGGACACTCTGAGATCCTCTTCTGTTGTCCAGCCCACCTTATGCTCTAGGAAACGGGGAGAGGCAACTGTTTCTCAGATAACGATACGCTCCTTGGTACTGGACCATATTGCACTCTGGATTTTGATTCTATCACATGCTCTTAAACATGAACCAGAGCTGCCACATTCAATATTTCAGTGGGCAAGAATGGCACTTGGAGCTGTAACTGCATTGAGGGATTGGGGGATACCCCTCAATGGCCAAGTCAAAAGGGAGAATATACACCAAGCTCTAATTCCCTTATGGGAATGTTTGCGATGGGTCAATTAAGATCCTTAATTTATAGAAGTCTATTTTTACCCTTTGATACTCACAATCAACCTTCTCCCAGAAGCCAATTAGCATTTTCAGGAAGAAGAATGTGTGTGCCTTGCAACAAGCACTGATTAACTGGGGGATCATGAGTACAGTGAGGGTCACTAAAAGACTCAGGAACTCTAATCCTGGCCAGAAGAGGTGCTATCCTGCCTGATGCATTCAGCACGTGAGAGACTCAGCTGACATCAGATACAAGTCTGAGTTGTAAAGAAAGCCCTGCAGCAGTGATCAGGGCAGCTAAGCCAATGATTAACGCTCTGACCCCGCAAACACATAACCCAGAGAAGCAAGGCTGCTAGCTTCCTAGCCAATGGCTCCACACACCACATCCTGGTGGAGTATCCTGCTGGGCAGAGAGTCCTGCTGCTAGAAGTGACAGGTGTCCAGAGAAGCACCTGGAAACCATCCTAACTGCTAAACTGGTGTCTGCAGACAGACTGTCAATGTCCTTATTTGGAGATAAGCAAGATGATTCTGCCCCAGAATCCTTAGACCCTGACTTCACAGCCAGCCAACCATATGAACATATATTAGCAGTTAAGTATTTGTACTTTCCAGATGGGTGTGATGGTTCACGCCTGTAATCCCAGCACTTTGCAAGGCTGAGGTGGATGGTTTGCTTGAGCCCAGGAGTTCCAGACCAGCCTGGGTAACATGGCAAAATCCCGTCTCCACAAAAAAAAAAAAAAGGCAAAAGTTAGCTGGGCAAGGTGGCACACGCCTATAGTCCCAGCTACTCCCGAGACTGAGGTGGGAGGATTGCTTGAGCTGGGGAGGCTGAGGCTGCAGTGAGCTGGGATCACACCACTGCTCTCCAGCCTGGACAACAGAGTGAGACCCTGTCTCAAAGCAACAACAACAACAACTGTATTTGCATTTTCCAGAAACGAAATCTGCGTCTGGCTGAATGGAGAGCACAGTATACACACAGAGGGCTTCGCCTACCATCGCTCAATGGCAGTGGCTAACATTAGTATTGTTTCATCATCATTGTTATTACTAACACTTCTCCCTCTGTGCCTTGGTGTCTGCTCAAAAGCTACCTCCCTGAGGGGTGCATGGTATATGTTTCCACATTCATCAGTCCAGAGACAGCTCGTAAGTCCAGGGAAGGAGGTCCCAGCTAGGAGGTGGAAGGTCACTATGCAGCCTCAGGAACTAAGATCATTATAATGATAACATCTAATATTTATGCACTTGTTGTGCATATAAAAAGACTTTGGAGTAAGCACTTTACACAGAATTTAATTCTCATCCTAAACCCACATTTGCTATTCTCACTGGACAGGTAAGAAACTGAGGCCTGGGAAAGTGGAATAACTCTCCCTGGTATACCTAGTAAAGTCAGGATTTGAGGAGCCCAGGGAAACTGGTTACAGCACTTGCTCCATAAGGCTGCCTCTAGAGGTAGAACGTGGAACAGCACCAAAAGCAGACCACTCCAAACCTGGCCACTGAGGCAAAGAAAAGGCAGCATTCAAGGGTCAGGCTAGGAAGTGATTACTGCTCTGAGAGTCATTACGAGAATGTCACGGGAGGCCTTGTAACTCTGCTAGCACTTCACCCACTGAGTCATTCATGCCTGCACCAAACACATCCTGGGCATCTCTGGCAAGCCTCATGATGGCACAGGTAGCACAGGCATCTCCGAGACATGGTTCCTGTCCTCATGGGAGGAGGGAAGCTCAGGGAGGGCAGGAGTCATGTCGTTCCTGTGCACCACCACATCCCTCATCTCTCAGCACAAGTATATGACAGATGTCTGCTGAAGGAATGGATGAAGAGACGAATGAATGAATGAATGAATGAATGAATGAATGAATGCAAAAAGGAAGAAAACTATTCCACAGAAATTCAAGAGGAAAAAAAGTCCTTTAAAAAAAAGTACCTACAAGAAATGATGCATATCCCAAATTCTAATCTGTATGTTCATTCTGCAAAAACAATGAGATGTTAGCAGTTTCAGAATTAGTGTTCTCCTCGATTTCCCCACACAAGAAACACTATCTGGTCTGCATTAGAATTATAGCAAGAATTAGCCCTGAGCAGGAACCATATGATTTTAACACACAGATGAATTTCTATTAGACATTCATCTAACCATGCTGATGTGTTTTCCATTTAACCCTAAATTACAGTCCTTTCAAATAACTGTGATCTCTCTTCTGCTTCTCTCTCTTCAATTTTGGTTTGGTTTTGTGAAAGGTCTGCTGGTAAAAATGAGGCAATACCAGTAACTTATCTACAAATTACGGGAAGGAGAAAGTAGGTTAAAAAAGACCAAGAAACTTAAAACAAGTATGCTCAAACCACATCCGAGTTGGGCAGGAAACAATAGGAGACTGTTCTTGCTCATAGGGAAGGAAGGTAAATCATATCAGGACTATTGTCAAACAAGTCAGAGATGGGATTCAGCTTGTGCTCTTCCCAAATCTGAACGATAGTCATCAGAATACAACCAACTTCAACTTCACACGGAGGGAAAGGTAGCAACTGGAAGAAGGAAGCCGACACATGTGGGCTAGCAGTTCCCGCCACACTAGAGTCTCATTTTCAGCTCAGGTGTCCACCACGACCAGCAGTTATGTCCCAAAGGCAGTTTGTGTGTCTCTTACAAGGGAGGTGAGTCCCTCATCCCAAGAAGAGGCCATCAGGAGAAAGAAAAGATCTCCTACACACTTCCTCTCACTAAACAGTTCAGCTACGGCCAGTGTCCTAAACCAAGAGGTTGCCAGTAACCTGCAATTTGCTTTTGCTCATACATAAATCCTATGTATCATTGTCAATATCCTGCTTGTGACAGTGTAGTAGAGTTTTGCAAGATGTTACCACCAGGGGAAACTGAGGAAGATCCCTCTGTATTATTTGTTACGACTGCATGCAAATCTATAATTATCTTAGTAAAAAATTTAAATTTAAAAAAACCCTGCATAATAGCCGGGCATGGTGCCTCATGCCTGTAATCCCAGCACATTGGGAGGCTAAGGCAGGTGGATCACTTGAGGCCAGGAGTTTGAGACCAGACTGGCCAACATGGTGAAACCCCATCTCTACTAAAAATACAAAAAAAAAAAATTAGCCAGGTGTGGTGATGCACACCTGTAGTCCCAGCTACTCGGGAGGCTGAGGCACAAGAATCACTTGAATACAGGAGGGAGAGGCTGTGGCAAGCTGAGATTGCACCACTGTACTCCAGCCTGGGCAACAGAGCCAGACTCTGTCTCAAAACAAAACAAAACCTGCATAATAATGGATAAATGGGGAGAGAGATCCAAGATGGCTGATCACTAGCAGCTCGGGCACGTAGCTCCCAGTGAAAGCGCAGAGAACGAGAGGACGCCACACTTTCAGACGAATATTTGTAGCTCACGGACCAGGAGATTCCCAGCGGAGGAGCTCCACGGGTCGCCAGAGCAACTCTTGTGGCCGGTGCGGCGGTTTTGCTGGCGCCTTAAAGCGGCAGTTCTTGGTGCAGAGTCCAGAGATTCCTGGGCAGAAAGGCACCATCAACCTTAACACCGCTGTCTTGGCCGGCACAGTGGACTGCTCAGATTTCGGCGCTGGGAATCAAAAAGTTGGACGTCCGCTCAGAGACTAGTTAGAAAGTCGGTAATTACAAAGACGACAGATGGATAAATATATAATCAAGGGAAGAAAGCAGCCTAAAAAGGCAGAGAATACTCAAAATCAGAATGCCTCTCCCTCTACAGGGGATCGCAATTCCTCATCAGTAACGGAACAAGGCTTAATGGAGAACGAGTGTGTTCCAATAACAGAAGCAGGTTTCAAAATGTGGGTGATGAGAAACTTCTGTGAATTAAAAGAACTTGTTCTAACCCAATGCAAAGAAACTAAGAACCTTAAAAAAAGGTTTGACGAAATGCTAACGAGAATGGACAATTTAGAGAGGAATATAAGTGAATTGATGGAGCTGAAAAGTACAACACAAGAACTTCGCGAAGCATGCACAAGCTTAAACAGTCGAACTGATCAAGCAGAAGAAAGGATATCAGAAGTCGAGGACCAGCTCAGTGAAATGAAACGAGAAGACAAGATTGGAGAAAAAAGGATAAAAAGGAATGAGCAAAGTCTCCAGGAAATATGGGACTATGTGAAAAGACCTAATCTACGTTTGATAGGTGTACCTGAATGTGATGAAGAGAATGAATCCAAGTTGGAAAATACTCTTCAGGATATCATTCAGGAAAACTTTCCCAACCTAGCAAGGCAAGGTAATATTCAACTCCAGGTAATACAGAGAACACCACAAAGATATTCTTCAAGAAGACCAACCCCAAGGCACATAATTGCCAGATTTATTAGGGTTGAAATGAAGGAGAAAATACTAAGGGCAGCCAGAGAGAAAGGTCAGGTTACCCACAAAGGGAAATCTATCAGACTCACAGCAGATCTCTCAGCAGAAACCCTACAAGCCAGAAAAGAGTGGGGACCAATATTTAACATCCTTAAAGAAAAGAACTTTCAACCCAGAATTTCCTATCCAGCCAAACTAAGCTTTATGAGCGAAGGAAAAATTAAATCTTTTGTGAACAAACAAGTACTTAGAGAGTTCACCACCACCAGGCCTGCTTTACAAGAGCTTCTGAAAGAAGCACTATACATATAAAGGAACAACCAATATCAGCCTTTCCAAAAATATATCAAAAAGCAAAGAACATTAATACAATGAAAAATTTACATCAACTAATGGGCAAAACAGCCAGCTAGCATCAAACGCCAGTATTAAACTTATATATATTTCAATTGGATAAAAAGCCAAAACCCATCGGTATGCTGCATCCAGACCCATCTTACATGCAACAATACACAAAGACTCAAAGAGAAGGAGGAAGATTTACCAACCAGAGAGTAAAAATAAATAAACAAAAAGCAGGAGATGCAATTCTCGCCTCTGATAAAGTAGACTTTAAAGCAACAAAGATCAAAAGAGGCAAAGAAGGACATTACATAATGGTAAAAGGATCAATGTAACAAGAATAGCTAACGATTCTATAGATCAACGAGACAGAAAATTAACAAGGATATTCAGGACTTGAACTCAGACCCGGAACAAGTAAACTCAATAAACATTTATAGAACTCTCCACTTCAAATACACAAAACATACATTACCACCTCACACCTATTCCAAAAGTGACTATATAATTGGAAGTAAATCACTCCTCAGTAATTGCATAGCATTTCATAGGTTTAAATGAAATATTGGTTGGCTGTTTGTTTGTTATCTTCTTCCCTTATTCCTTCCTGACTACATCATTAAGTATAATTATCAGTATACAAGAGATTTTCAATACCCATTACTAAATTGCATTCTAGCCTGGGCAAGAAAGCAATACTCCCATTCTCGCTCCCTCTTTCTTTTCCTTTTTCCTCCTCCCCATTCTCTCTCTCTCTTTCTCTTCCTTTTTCCTCCTCCCCATTCTCTCTCTCTTTCTCTTTAAAAAAAAAAAAAAAAAAAAAAAATACAAGGCCAATTAAAGTATCTTCAGATGCAGTGTTCAGATTACTTTTTACTGGGCTTTTGGGGGAAGGCTTGAGGCCTGTCCTCAGCAAATGGCAACTAGTCCCTTCCTTCCCAACATGTTTTTCCCTCCATTATCGTTTTCTTAATTTAAAAAGCAGTGCATGGCTGGGCATGGTGGCTCACGCCTGTAATCTCAGCACTTTGGGAGACCGAGGCGGGCGAAGTCAAGAGATGGAGACCATCCTGGCCAACATAGCGAAACCCTGTCTCTACTAAAAAAAAATAAAAATAAAAATAAATTAAAAAAAAAAAATGGATAAATGGATAAAGAAAAAAAAGAAAATGTGGTATATTTCTTGGTACACACACACACATACACACACACACATTCAGCCTTAACAAAGAAATAAATTCTGATACATGCAACAAGGATGAATCTCAAGGACATTACACTAAGTGAAATGAACCAGTGACAAAGACAAACACTGCACGATTCTACTGACATGAGGTATCTAAAATTGTCAAACTCAGGCAGAGAGTAGACTGGTGATTGCTGGGGTTGAGGGGATGGAGAGTTGTCCGATGGGTATGAAGTGTCAGTCATGCAGGTGTGTCCACAGAGCAATGGATAGCACATCAGACCTCTGAAGTTTCAGTCATGTAAAGATAAACGAGATCTAGAAATCTGCTGAACAACGCTGTACCTATACTCAACAATAATGTTAAGTATACAAATAAAAATATGTTAAAAGGGTAGATCTCATGTTGTGTTCTTATCACAACTTCAAAAATGTTGCAGGCCGGGTGCAGTGTCTCATGCCTGTAATCCCTGCACTTTGGGAGGCCAAGGCAGGCAAATCATCTGAGATCAGGAGTTCAAGACCATCCTGGCCAACATGGTAAACCCCATCTCTACTAAAAATGTAAAAATTAGCTAGGCGTGGTGGCGCATGGCTATAGTCCCAGCTACTTGGGAGGCTGACGCTTGAACCCAGAGGCAGAGGCTGCAGTGATCTCACATTACTGGACTCCACAGCCTGGGCAACAGGGTGAGACTCCATCTAAAAAAAAAATTAAATAAAAATAAAAAATGCTGCAAATCCTAGAGCCCAGCAATCTCTGGTTTTGTCTCTTATAACACCAAGTCTAACTTCAGCACTGCAGAGGGTATCTTACAGTAAGACAATCTGAGACGAAGCCATGGCAGCTATCTGACTATTAGAGAAGATTCCAAAAATTTGGACTTTTCTTCCTAAATTTTAGTGTTGGCAATTCAAAAAGTTTTCTTTTAAACACTGCACAGACCAAACCAAATGGGTCTGGGGGCCAGTTTGCAACCCATCAGGCATTTGATGGACACTTTATATTTTCCCCCATCTCCATCAGCTCTCCAGAGCAGGGCTTGTGCTGCTGGTTTTCTAAATGGGGAGAAACAACTTGCCCACAGCCACATAGCTGGTCGTGGGGGCACGCCGCACCTCTAACCAGAGGTCCCGCTAGTTCTGCTGACTCAGCCTTCTGTGACTTACATTCATTTAGCAAACGCTACATGAAGAAAGTTGCAGAGAAATATCTGTGGCCCCATAAACGCTGAGTCAGCTGCACATTTGCCAGATCATGTGTTGTCATGAGAGGGAACATTAGGAAAGTCTTTCTGTTTAACACATCACCCCTGTCACCTCCAAGCCAAATCCTCTCACCAAACATTTCTTCCCTATAGAGCATTTATAAGAGTTGAAAAAGTACATTTATTTGCATATCTGATCCATGTCCATCTCTCTATTGCACTGTAAAGCTCAAATGTGGCACAGACTATTTATGACATTGTATATCCCCAGAACTAGCATGATACTTGACCCAAAGAAAGAGCTTCATCAACTCTGCTGAGTGAATCAAGAAAGGGATAGGCCGACAGGGGCCATGAAAAGGCCCCATTCAATTCAGCTGAACAAGGACAAGTTTTCTGCAAAGGTTTTCAGAGGCAGTAATGCTACCCAGAATAACAAAACAACCTGGCCAGACCGTCATACACCAAAAACATGTACAGAAGGGCAGGGGCCTCTTTTAATTATACTCTGTGCAGTGGTGGCCTTTCCTTCACAGGGTCACATTCCACACATTCATGCAGGTGGGGCAGCAGGTCTACTACACAGGGCAAGCTGGCCCTTTTACCAGCCTGGCCACTGCCTGAGCACCTGGCTGCAAGGATGAAACCCGTAGGAAACGACCCTTGTATAAAACGCGCTGCGCTCATCTCACTTATGCTGCAGCTGATTCAGGGGTAGGTGAGATCCATGCCATAAGGAGCTTAGAGTGGGTAAGACCTTTCAAAAGACCTGGTTCCAGGTGCACCAGGAACCAGGCTGTGGGTACTGTAAAGGCACAGGTTAGGAGGCACAAATGCTGGACATGCTGGGGGAAAGGTAAGTCAGACCAGGATTAAGGCAGCTGGAGCTCAGGACACGTAATCAGGACGTGAGGAATGACAGAAAAGATATACAGAGGACACGATGGGAAAGCTTCAAGGGAAGTCACAACACTGGCCATCAAGAGTTGGTGATAACCAAATGGAACCCCAAAGCTCCTACAAACCACAAATGTGCTGTTTAGTCTAAAGCTTGGTGATCATCTAAAACTGAAGATTACACATAAAAATGCAGATTTCCAGCTTCTCTAGAAACATGAAAAAAACTAGTAATCTTACATCCATATTCCTGCATAACAGCAGCAGCCTGGGGTGAAACAGGGGCTGCTCGCAAAGGTGGCATATACTCTCCAATTTGCCACACACCGCCCCCCCACCACTCCCACTGCCCTCACCTGGGGCCTGAGTCATTTATGGATCTTCATCGCCCAACCTCTGTAGATATTAGTTCCTCTGATAAAGCATTTTCTATGTCCTGATAACACAGATGTGCAACCTAAGGCCCAGAGCAGTACAATTCCATGTTTAAGAACACACAATCAATCAAATCCAGGTACCTGACCCCAGCTTTTCCTGGGTATGCAATCAAGACTCTGATTAGGCTCAATGAATCCCAGACCAGCTTATCTATCATCACTGCTATATACTCAGAATGATAGTTTCTGATTTTAGAGAAACAGATTAGCAAAATGAGCAATGGTTTCTTATTAAGGTCAAGCAACAGTCCCAAAGCTAATGACTTACAGAACTTCTCTGAACATCCTGTTCAGTCTTAGCATACATCTCAGAGAGATCACCATTCAGAATGACTTCAGCTAATGAGTTCACCAGCGGTGCATGATGTATAATTAAGAAGACCTGGTGGAAAAAAAGAAATGGGATTTGCATGAAAGTGTGCACTATTTTCAACCTCTTGCTTCCTGGATCAGAAATGACCAGGCTGGGCTACCTAAGTTCTGTATTAAGCAGCAATTCCTATGAAGCAAAATCCAAAGAATGAGCCACAGTTAGCAGCAATCAGTTACGCTCTTGTAAGGCTGGCCTCTCCTTCAGACTGTTGCCTATTTGGCTGGCTGCTCTTCCTCGGAAGGAAGTGCATTAATGCGAGACTGTCCCTCATGGCTGGGTGAAGCCAAATCCGGCTGAAGTGGAGCAATGCAGGAAAGAACAGCCAAACCAGCACACTCCTTCCTTTCCACGGGCATTTTAGTGTCAAATTTGATTATGATAAGACTAGAAGGCACTGTCCCAATACTTTAGTGATACAGGAAGAAGGGGCTGGAGAGTCCTGTTCCAGTCAAGGACTTGGCAAAGGGTTGGCTACACAGAGATTCCATTGTGTGAAGGAGCTCCGACCCTGTGGTGGGTTTTAGCACACAGGAATTCCACAGCATCGTCAGTAGGTGCGCTAACTATGGGGCTGAAAACCACACGAGACAGAGGTAGACCCAGCCGGGCCAGAATACAAAATCAGAGGTCTCTGGGCTAAGCTGGCCCTGCTCCCACACCTGTTGCCCAATGTTCAGAGGGCGAGCTTTAAGAATCAGGGTATGCCTGCTATTTTGTTTTAAAATGTAAAGGCAATAGGGTGTAGCTCAGGGTGTGGCTTATCTACCACTTGTATATAAACGAGTATGTTTGTACTTGCTTATTTACATATGCATAGGCCAAGGTTTCTCAATCTTGGCACTGCTGACACTTTGGGCTGTAATTGAGTGTTGAGGGCGGCTGTCCCAGACACTGCGGGCTGGTTAGCAGCATCCCTGACCTCTACCCACAAATGCCTTTAATGAGAAACTGTCCCTTTAACTTGATCCCTAGCTGTTTTGAATTCGGGGTGGGGCTTTGTCTTTTTGGCTGGAGAGGAGAGGTTCAGAGTCCACCTCCTCCCAGCAGGTAGACCAGTCCGGACATGTCCTGACCATCCAACTTCAGTCATGACAACTGAATATGTGTCCAGACATTGCCAGGTATCCCCTGAAGGGGAAAATTGCCCCTAGTGGAGAACCCCTGACAAATGTCTCTGTTAGGACATACGAGAACCCTGTAACCCTAACTGTCTCTGGGGATAGAAGTCAGGAGCCTGAACAAAACTAGAAAAGAAATCCGGTTTTTACCTGTTTGAATTTTTTAACTTTAAAAAAACATTTTTTATTTTAAAAATATTATTTAAAAAAAACTGAAGGCAAAAATCAACACAGGCTGCCTCTGGAGAACGAGGCTGGGTGTCCAGGGTACAGAATAAGAGAGAGGCTTTTCCCATGTCATGTTTTGTACTGTTTGAACAGGGGGAATATATTATTCCAACAAATAAATACAATTGAAATTGAATAAAAGGTACCGACAGAATGGTCAATGTGGCACCTCCCTAGAAAAATCTGCATCTGTTTTTAAAATACTGGGAACCTTTTCCATCACAGAGACCACAAAGTATGACTCAATGAGTTAACCCATGTCCAAGGCTTGGCAAGCCCTCAAATGTTAGCAATGGTGATGATGATTTTTCTCACCTTCATTATGGCTGAATTACTGCCACATATCACTCTACCAACAATACAAAACCCCAGTCACTGTGGTCATTCATTCTCAAATATCTATTACATACCTTGTATGAATGTGGCCTTAACTGATCATTTATTCCTTCTTCTGTTCAGTCCACAAGCATTCAGTGAGCACCTACAAAGGCACCCCTGAACAAAGCAACCAATTCCTGCCCATGGACACGCACAGCACTCATTTTCCTGGCTCTCAACTTCAAAAAGAGGGACGGCGAGTAACTGCAGGGCACGTGGAAGGATGTGCAGGCCAGACGCAAAAAGCTGGGCCCAGCTACCCGCACCACACTCACTGTTAGTAGTTTCATTTTAGGAGGACGGCATCACCTGTCACACCAAATTAATGTGATCCACGCAAATTTTCATGGTTTTCTAGCTGTGCTTGTAAAATAATTTGCAAGTATGCAATGATTTTATATTGATGTAGGGGCTTTAAGGACAGAGGATTTATACTTGATTTTAGGTTTTCACACATTTAGGTCACATTTTTCTTAATGAAAAATGAAAATGCAGGGGGTTGTTTAAAAGGGTTCTATTACTCAAGTTTGAGAAACACTGAAGTACAAGTTATGTTTTCTGTGAGATGCTGAAACAAGTAACTGGGTGCCTGGGCTACCGGTCCTTTACAAAGCAAACAGAAGAGGACTCTCAGAGGAAAGGCGTAATCCTCTCCACTGACATTCCCGCTGTGGGCGGCCATGCTCTCTGAAGCAGACCCTACCTGGGCAATGCTCCAACAGCTGAAGGGTCCTTCAACAGCTGAAGGATGCTTTCCATGTGATTCCTGGGGCTGAGAACTGGCTTGGTTGGGTCCTACTGGACTCCCAGAATCCCAAGCAGGAGCTGCCAGAAGACTTGGAAAGAGGCAACAGAAAAAAGCTGCCAGGAGAGGCTGGGGTTTGTGCTGAGCGCCGTGGTACAGAGAGGCATTCAGACAGAGTCGCCCTGTGCAGAGCTCTGAGCAAACAGAGCCCCAGGACAGGACGCCAGGCTATGAGTGGTGGTCAGGACGTGTCCGGACTGGTCTACCTGCTGGGAGGAGGTGGGCTCTGAACCTCTCCTCTCCAGCCAAAAAGACAAAGCCCCACCCCAAATTCAAAACAGCTAGGGATCAAGTTAGAGGGACAGTTCCTCATCAAAGCAAATAAGTACCTGTACCATTGCAAAAGCGGAAACAGACTTCTGGGTAAATGCTGGACTACTTGACAGTCTAATAAGACGCCCTGAGAGTCTGGACTGCTTGTAATAAAAATATTTTTAAAGTTATGTAACTGGGTCACTATGGAGTTTTTCCCTTTTTGTAAATATTACATAATTACATGAAGGAAACACACTTGTTTAAGGAGGGGAGGGAGACCAATTGGCTCAAGGTTGCTACAAGATCCCTTCCATAAGGTAATCTGGGAAATAGAACCGTGATTAAGCCCTTTAAAAATAGCTTCATTTCAGGAAGTCTGTTACACCAAGGTTGCTATGTTTTGCACACTGTGGGTTCTGCAGTGTGGGGCTTCACTCAAAGTTCCGTGAGTAAAAGTGCTGCAGCCCACATATCCAGGGTATTTCAAGCACTTCTCAGTTGTTTTGGAAACCCCAGTCTTCACAGTAAAAATCAACTACACAAGTCAGGTTTGGTTTATTTTTCATTTCTCTTTGGATTTCTATCTCCTACCATGAAAAAGATACATACTACCTCTATTTGGTGCCTGGAAAACAGAAAGCCCCTTTTGTTTGACTGTTATTTTATTTGAGGATAGGGGACACAGAGAAGATGGGGTGACGTGATCTGGGAATTTTCCTCAAGGCAGCGGCACGCCAAGGGACCCCAAATGTAGTGGAGATAACGGTGAATGATCAAGCATACCTGTGACAGTAGATAGAGAGACACTGGCAGGCTAATTTTTGGCCGTTCTCCTCCCTAGTGGGCGGGGGGGGAGAGAGAGAGAGATCAGATCACACCAGTGAGCAGCACAACACACACAAAGCCAAAGCCTTCTGTGTGAACAAAAGCTCCTGTCCCACTGACTTCCTCCATGGCCCTAGGGCTGCCCTTTACTGGTGCTGGCCAAAAGTCCACTCTGCAAAATCCCACTCAATACTGTTTGCTGCCCTTTCCTGGTGCTAGTCAAAGGTCCATTCTGCAAAATCCCACTCAATACTATTTGTAAGGCCACTATTTTTCCACCTGAGAAACCTTTCACCATTAGTCACAGATGAGAAGCTGACCCACCAGAACTTGCTCCTGAAGTTACCAAGCACATTCATTTCCACCAGCTGGGGCACTGGACACCCCAGCAGGAGAGGTCCTCAGGAGGACTGCTCTTGGGAAGGTATTTTCAAAGCATGGGGTGGGGAGGAGGTTTAGGGCACTCAGGCTTTGGAAAAGCCCCTCATTTATACGAACTTCAAGATGCTCCATCTCACACCTACCCTGCGAGAGAAGAATCATCAGGCCCTCATTTTGCAGCCTAAGAAAACAGCTCAGGTTAACTGCTTTGTCCAAGGTCAGAGTTAGAAAGGGAAGAGGCAGAATTTGAACACAGGTCTGAAAACTCCAGTTCTCATACTTTGTCTCTGCCTCCCAGTGCTGCCTCTGTTAAAGCTAAGGAGCTTATTCACTTTTACAGTCTTCTCACACACATACTCTGTCTCTGTCTCAGGAAATAAGAAGGAAAGGAAAATCAGCATGCTTTGAAAGGAATCTCCTTCGGGCTCAAAACCTCAGTCCTGGCCAGGCCTGGTGGCCCATACCTGTAATCCCAGCACTTTGGGAGGCTGAGGCAGGCGGATCACCTGAGATCAGGAGACCAGCCTGGCCAACATGGTGAAACCCTGTTTCTACTAAAAATACATTTTCTTTTATTTACTCATCTGTAGTTAGAATCCCCCAAACTCTATCCCCTTGGGGCACCCCTGCATGGTGACCAGCTGGCTCTGTCCTGCCTCCTGCTGAGGCCCCCTTACCTCCAGAGGAACTGCACAGAGGCCTCCCCTCCAGAAGCAGCATTTCTCATAGGGGAGGGGAGGCGGGGTGAGGGGACCTGAGAACCAGCAGCACACAATCAAAATCACCTGAGGGACAGGTGAGCCATGCAGATTCCTAGGCCCACCCCAGAGCAACAGAACCAGAAGCCCTGAGGCTGGGAGAGAAGCTGAGGCCCTGCGTGTTACCAGCCACCATCCCCACTGGCCTCTGGGATCTGCTAACAGTGAACAGTCTCCACCCTGGGACCGTTCCCTGAGTGTGCTCAATCCTGTCCCTCCGTGCTGCACAAGTTCTGCTGCTGTCTGCAGCTTCTCCAAATCAATGGGTTCTGGTAACAACCAGGAAAAGTTACCAGGAAGGAAAACACCTCTGGGAAGGATGCGCAGAAACCAAAAACCTACATTTGGAGAGGTTTCCTGTTTCCTCCTGATGTTGGTAATCTTTTCTCATTCACTTTTACAGTCTTCTCACATACACACTCTGTCTCAGGAAATGAAAGGAAAAGGAAAGGAAAACCAGCGTGCTCTGAGAGGACTCTCCCTTGGGCTCAAAACCTTGGTCCTGGCAAGCACAGTGGCTCTTGCCTGTAATCCCAGCATTCTGGGAGGCCCAGGCAGGTGTTATCTCCTGAGGTCAGGAGTTTGAGACCAGCCTGATCAACATGGTGAAATGCTGTCTCTACCAACAAGTACAAAAATTAGTCAGGCATGGTAGTATGCACCTATAATCCCAGCTAGTTGGGAGGCTGAGGTGGGAGAATCGCTTGAACCCAGGAGGCGGAGGTCGCATTGAGCTGAGATCGCGCCACTGTACTCCAGCCTGGACACAAGAGGGACACTCTGTCTCAAAACAACAACAACAACAAAACAAAAATCTCAGTCCTAGTTTGCAATGCTCAGCCCCACTCCAGGGGACTGTTCTTCCTCATTTCTGAAGATGGCCTTCAGCCAGAGGGAGCCATGGGGCGGGACCCACCTTGTCCTGGTTCTCCAGTGAGTACACGTAGAGGGGCAGGAAGAGCCTGTTGAGCAGGTGGTCTGTGAGAACATCGTTGAGGAACTCGCAGTTGATAATCAGGATGTCATTGAGATAGTGCAGGTGGTCTAGGTGCTCTGCCACCAGGTCACTGAGTTTGCCCCGATTCCGGTGCCTGCCAGGAGAAATGACCACCTCAGCCTAGAGGCCAGCGCTTGGAGCCTCTGAGACTAACATCAATGGCCTGAGACTTAGGTCACTGGGGGTTCATCCACATAATCAATATTTGAGTTAGTCTCAAGAGACACTTATCTTGGCCCCTGCTGGGGAGACACACAAAGGGATAATGGGCAGGTTTACTGTAATCAATTTCAGGGGACTGCTGGGGTACCTCCACTCTCTGGGGGCCTCAATATCACCCCTCCCACTACCACAGCCCCCCCAGAATGAGGTAAACAAAGCAAAATGCTGCTAAGCTCTTCCAGCAAGCCAGCGCACAAGCACAGCCACTAGCCATTGTGGCAAGATCCCCTGGCTCCCCAGATAAAGCAGCATTAACGGAGCAATAAATCCACTGTAATTAAAATGCTCCAGAAGAGTTCTAAAGAGAAAAGCAGGTCACCCCAGTGGCCCTGACACATTCGGACACGCAGCAAAGACACAACGCCCCTCCCCCAGGCCCCTGCCCTGGAGGTCTTGGTCTCCCTGCAGTTAGCAATAGCATGCTGGGTCGGGGAAGGGGGTGGTCGGGGTAGCGGGGTAATGTCTCTTGGGTAGAGTCAGTCTCACGCTCTAGAAACAGCTGGTGGGGACGCTTTCAACACCCTCAAAGCAGTATGCTGCAAACGCTAGCTAAGCATTTTGTTTGTATTGTTATTATTACCCAATTGATAGATGATCATTTTTGACAGCAGCAAATTAAAAAAATAAAAGCAAATAGAATTCAAAGTCTCCTGTAAAGCCACCACTAACAGATATCCACTATGAACATTTTGAGACTTAAAACCCTAATGTCTGCGTTTGCTACACTTTCACTTCTCCCAGTGGTAGTCACATCTAAAGTACAGACATCACATTTCTATCCATCTAACTGTATATACTTGAGAAAAATAAAGTAACACTAAGATCAATTTTGCTTCTTTTATATAATTCTAGATAACTATTCCTTTTATTTACTTATTGTTTATTATGTTTTGAGACAGGGTCTTGTTCTGTCACCCAGGCTGGAGTGCTGTGGCATGCTCATTATAGCCTCAACCTCTGAGGCTCAAGTGTTCCTCCCACCTCAGCTTCCCAAGTAGCTCAGATTACAGGCACCTGCCACCATGCCCGACTGTTTAAAAATTTTTTTTTGTAGGGGGTTGGGGGGGTCTCACCATGTTGCCCAGGCTAGTCTCAAACTCCTGGACTCAAGTGACCCTTCTGCCTCGGCCTCCTGTAGTGGTAGGATTGCAGGCATGAGCCACTATGCCCAGGCCATTATTTCTTATACTTCAATAAGATATTTCAGCTGGGTACAGTGGCTCATGTCTATAATCCCAGCACTTTGGGAGGCCAAGGCAGGCAGTTCACTTTAGGTCAGGAGTTCAAGACCAGCCTGGCCAACATAGTGAAACCCCCACATCTACTAAAAATACAAAAAAAAAAATTAGCCAGGCATGGTGGCATGCGCCTGTTGCCCCAGCTATTCAGGAGGCTGAGGCACGAGAATCGCTTGAATCTGGGAGGTGGGTTGCAGTGAGCCAAGACTGTGCTGCACTCCAGCCTGGGAGACAGAGCAAGACTCTATCTCAAAAGAAAAAAAAAGAAAAAAGATATTTGGTAAATATTTATGGCAAATACATGTTGTAAAGCCTAACAGCATAACGAATGCCTATGAACCCACTGTGCACCTGAGACCTAGAACATTTATGCCCAATGTTTTGCACTTTTCTCCCACTTAGTAAGACACTTCGGAACATTTTCTCTAATGATATATTTAATATGCCTCGCTTTTTAATACTTTGGTTTAAAAAACACCAAAGTAATACATGCAGCGAGGTTTAAAACTCAAATTGCCTTGATATGCTGATAATGAAAAACAGCAGCTCATGGCCCCGTCTCCTCCACTTTTGTTTTTCTTTCTTTTGAGACAGTGTCTTGCTCTGTCACCCAGGCTGGAGAGCAGTGGGGCGATCCCAGCTCACTGCAACCTCCACCTCCTGGGTTCAAGCAATTCTCGTGCCTCAGCCTCGTAGCTGGGATTACAAGAGTGTACCACCATGCCTGGCTAATTTTTGTATTTTTAGTAGAGATGGGGCCAGGCTGGTCTCCAACTCCTTACCTCAAGTGATCTGCCCGCCTCGGCCTCCCGAAGTGCTAGGATTACAGGTGTGAGCCACCACACCCTGCCCTCTTCTACTTCTCTCCACTCTTTAGAGGCAGTTGTTTCTGCAGATAGTTCCTCTCATTTTCTAGAAAATCTGCATGGACTTCTATTTTGCAATTGAGATGTTTTAGGTATTATCTATTGAACTCCTGTTATGACAGAACTCTTCCGTTCTCTCTGCCATTTCCCCCCAAGTAGTTATCAGCAATTGGGGTTGATGTTATCATAACATTCGATGTGGAGCCAAATAGAGGACTATGATTTCATTTCCTTGCTTGTATAACTTTGCTCTTTCTGTAGTGAAGTGTCTCATTATGTCTCGCATCCACCACTGTTTAAATACATAAGGCTTCTAGCTTTCCCAGTTGCTCAGTCAGGTCTGCCTGACTTGCTGCCCATCCTTGCTTCTTTCCCCATATCAGATCTCATATTCTATCTGCCTAGCACCCCTTCCCCAGGACAATTCTTTTCTGGTCCCTTTAGCATCCTGACCCCAACTGGACGCACCTTTCACTAGACCTGGGCAAAGCTGTCACCCTGGAGTAGTGGTTCTCAAGTGAGGGTGATTTTGCCTTAAAGGGACATTTGGCAATGTCTAAGGACATTTTTGGTTATTACGACTGGGGAGGGGTGCTATTGGCATCTAGTAGGTGGAGGCCAGGAATGCTGGTAAAAATCCTACAATGCACAAGACAGCACCCACAACAATGGTACCCAGTTCAAGACAGACAAGGGAAAGAAATCCTGCTCTGGAACTTCTAGTCATCCCTCTAAAGACAAAAGCACTATCCTCAACTTTTTTTAAAAAGAGATTTATTGAAGTGTAATTCACATACCATAAAATTCAATTATTTAAGTATACAATGTAATGGTTTTTGGTAGATTCACAGAGTTGCCCGACCATGATCACAGTCAATTTTAGAACATTGTTATCCCCCTGCAAAAAAACCCCTTATGTCCAGATGTGGTGGCTCACACCTGTAATCCCAGCACCTTGGGAGGCCTAGGCAGGCAGATCATGAGGTCAGCAGTTTGAGACCAGCCTGGCCAATATGGTGAAACCCTATCTCTACTAAAAATACAAAAATTAGCCAGGTGTAGTGGTGCATGCCTGTAATCTCAACTATTCCAGAGGCTGAGGTAGGAGAATCACTTGAATCTGGGAAGCAGAGGTGCAGTGAGCAGAGATTGCACTACTGCACTCCAGCCTAGGTGACAGAGCAAGACTCTGTCTTAAAAAAAAAAAAAAGAAAAAGAAAAAGCCCCTTACTTGGCTGGAGGTGGTGGCCCACACCTGTAATCCTAGCACTTTGGGAGGCTGAGGCAGGAGGATCGCTTGAGCCCAGGAATTTAAGATCGGCCTGGGCAACATGGCAAAACTCCATCTCTACTAGAAATCAAAACAGTTAGCTGGGTGTGATGGCATGGGCCTGGTCATCTTAGCTACCTGGGAGGCTGAGGTGGGAGAATTGCTTAAACCTAGGAGGTCAAAACTACAGTAAGCCATGATCACTCTACCGCTCTCCAGCCTGGGTGACAGAGCAATATTCTGTTTCCAAAAAAAAAAAACAAAACCTGATACTCATTAGCAGTTGCTTGCTTTCTATGTCCCCAGACAGCATGCTAGCCATAGGAAACCCCCAATCTGCCCCTATAGATTCACCTACTCTGAGCATTTCACTAGGCCTAAGGCTTTGAGGTTCATCTATACCATACCACACGTCAGTGCTTCATTCCTTTTCATTGCCAAACACTATTCCATCTTATAGAGACAACACTTTGCTAATGCTTTCATCAGCTGACAGAGTCCCTCGGCCTTCTCACCAGCTGCCTAGCAGCCCCATCTATGGCTGTACTGAATTGATTTACCCCGCCTGCTCTGGGAGGTGGCTAAGTTGTTTCCAGCGTTTCATTATTACAAACAGGTGGGCAGAACCTTTTAGAGTACGGAAGTCCATGCTCTGCCTACACAGAGGTAGGGAAGTGCTGTTCTTGGGTTTCTTTTTCCTTGATGAAAACAGAATTGTTCCCTAACTGCCCTGTCTACATAGTGAGTGGCCCTGAGGGTGTCACTTACTCCTCATCCGTCTGCACGCAGTCATCAAGTTCAATCACGTGGCTCCCGATGAACCAGACCAAATTGGAAAAGTAAGGAACTGCAGTTTTATCTCGGATGTAGTGCAGCATGGCCTGGTTATCCACTGAGAAAATACACAGAAGAAAAAAAAGTCAAGCTACCAAAAATAACTTGGGGGCGATTTAAAAAAAACAAAAACAAAGCAAAACCCAAAAACCACAATGAAAAAGCCCTCTGCTATAATCTGAAATTGTCTGTCTTTCCCGGAAATACTTGAAAATGTATATCTTATTCATAAAACTCTAGTCATCAAGGCAGTTCTTGTGATATTTTATCCTTAAAAAGAAATTAGTTGGGCTAAACATTAATAGTGCATCGGAGAGCTTACTTATCAGTAGCGGATTGAGTTAGACTACACTGAGAATTACACCATTCTCAAGCAAGGTTCCCGTATTTACATATAAGGATAAATTAAGAAAGCGGAAAACCAGAGGTTAATAACTTACATGACACTGGAATAAGGAACACAGGAATCGTCATTGAAGGAAAGGCAAAAAACAGACAACAGTTAACAGGGTTAGGAACTGGGAAGGTGAGAGAGCTGCGCAGAGGGAGAGACGCTAGGGCAGGAGGCATCTGCATGGAGATATAAGGTCAGAAGGGGACAAGAGAAAACAGAGCAGGAGGCAGCAGAATCAACTGTGGCTTGGACCAGGGTGGCAAACTTAGAAGCCTGCCAGGTTGGTTGGTGGCCAGGAGGTCCAGCATGTGACCTGGGAGCATGGGCTTTGACCCCGAAGGGGCAGCTGCTTCTGTGCCTGCCAACCCCCACCCTGCAGGACCGTGGACCTCGACTAGCCAAATCTATATCTTCAAGGCACAAATCCAGATTACAATGCAAGATCTTCCAATTTTTAAATACTGGCAACTATATATTTTTTTCAAAAATGAAGCAAATTAAAACACGTCTGATGGTTGGATACGGCCCACAGGTCCTCAGTTTACGACCCCTGGATGGGTCCAGTTGGGCTCTTAGAAAGGTTCTTAAATTTAATGTAAGCCCCATGCTAGACTGGAGTGAAGAACCCCCACCCTAATTAGCAAGTAATAACATTCTGACTCATTAAAGTCAAAGCCCTTTCATCCCTAAGAAAATACAGTTCCATCTCCATTGCGGTGACTCCAGGGGAAATAAGCCAGGCATTAGGCAGAGAACTTCCAAGCATCGCCTTGGAAGGACAATTCCAGTTCAGGAAATCTTGGCCAGGCAGCCTTTGTGTCAGTGCAGCAGAGAGCTGGGAATGGCTTTTTCCCTGGGGCAATGTTTTGAGCATTAAGAACATCTTGAAAGAAAGGATTTGTTAGTGCGGAGCTTTGCAGCCTGTTGAGAATACAACATTGCCCCCTGCTGTTCACAATGTGACATGCTTGCATATATTACTTAAAAGTCAGATTACCCCTTAGCTGTATTAAAGTGTATTTCACAAGCCAAAACACAAAAAATTTAAATATTACATTTAAAAGAAAACTTTGCTTCCCCTAATTCTGTAACACAGCCACTCTAAATCCCACACGTGCCTCTCTTAGGACATTCTACTTCTGAGTGGCAGCATGAGAAAGACTTGGACATGCCTGGAGAAGGCAAGGATTTCCATGAGCGGCCAGCTAAATGCTAGGGGACTCCATGTTTTTCGTGAGAAGCAGCCACGGCTCATCATCAATGTGCTCCCTCATTACACTCCGAGAACCATACGCATACACACATGGGAGTGAGCGCTTGCGGCCAAGTCAAAAATCTGCCAAGGCACAAGCCCATGAGGACACTTACCTTTATAGACGTTCAAAGTTATGGTTCTTACAGCAATTCTAACCATGCTTTCAGGGTGATTGAAAAACTTGATGGCTTCTGTGTACAGGGCAAAGTCATTGGTGTGCTAAAACAAAAGAATAACAAAAACAAATGACAAGCCCATAAGCCAGGCCTGGCCCCACCCCAACTCTCTGGATTCCAACAGAGACTTCAGAAAGACCAAAAAAAAAAAAAGGTTGACAACGTGAACCGTAAGTCAGTGGTTCATTCCCAATGGGGAATGTGGAAAGGGATGGGAAGGCAAAGCCACAGAAGAAACAGAAAAGTCCGAGTCCGTGTGGTGGTGCACGTCTATAGTACCAGTTACTCGGAAGGCTGAGGTGGGAGGATGGCTTGAGCCCAGGATCTTGAGGCTGCAGTGAGCTGTGACTGCCACTACACTCCAGACTGGGCAAACAGAGCAAGACCTGGTCTCAAAAAACAAAAGAAAAAAGTACAGTAGTAGTGGCCGTAGTAGAAGTAATCATTTATTCACTGGGTGGGAGTAGTGGCTCATGCCCATAATCCCAGCACTTTGGAAAGCCACAGAGGGAGGATCATTTGAGGTCTGGAGTTTGAGACCAGCCTGGGCAATGAGACGAGACCCCATCTCTACTTTAAAAATTGTAACTTAAAAAAAAGGAGTCCAGATAATGTCAGACCTGGGTTCCTTACCTCTTCTACCGCTTCTAACCTGTGCAATGCAGTATTTCTAAACCTCTGTTTCTTCATCTATAAAATGGGGATAATAACATCTATTTTATGGTTTCTAGGATTAAATGAGATCATTTCTGATCTCATGCTTACCCCAGCACCTGACAGCTAAGAAGTACTCAATGGGATGTGGGGAGACATGAAGGGAAGGCTGGAGCCTTCTGAGAAAGTTTTCTTTGGAAGTTAAAAACAGACACAAGAAGGGAAGTGATCTCATCAGGGATTTCAGCAGTGGCGCATGATTATGCAATGTTTGGGGGCAGGGGCAGCCACCCTGTGACCATGAGGGGTTGAACCTGAGGACAGATGCCAACTGTACAGTCAGCAGAGCAGGAAGATGGGAAAGCCTGGGTCCTTGCTGATATGGTTGAACCACAGGATGAACCAGCCCCAGCACAGCCAGTGCCTGGACCTTTTGGTATGGCAGCTACATTGACCTTATGGTTCAAACTGCTTTTAGGTGTAAGGACAGAAGCAACTGATCTATTTAAGTTGTTTTAATAATTCTCCCAAGGAATGTCAGGGACATTATCTTATCAAGAATGGCAATGTCGGCCGGGTGCGGTGGCTCATGCCTGTAATCCCAGCACTTTGGGAGGCTGAGGCGGGTGGATCACGAGGTCAGGAGATGGAGACCATCCTGGTCAACATGGTGAAACCCCGTCTCTACTAAAAATACAAAAAAATTAGCTGGGCATGGTGGCGCATGCCTGTAATCCCAGCTACTCGGGAGGCTGAGGAAGGAGAATTGCCTGAACCCAGGAGGTGGAGGTTGCGGTGAGCCGAGATCGCGCCATTGCACTCCAGTCTGGGTAACAAGAGAGAAACTCGTCTCAAAAAAAAAAGAATAGCAATGTCTATGATTTTAGGGAGCCACGTACATACTAGGCACTTTGAAGACATCATCTCATTTAATTCAACCCCTAATAACCCTACAAGATACATATTCTCAGATGAGGAAACTCAGATGAGGTTCAGAAAGGGACTGGGACTTCCTGAAGGTGACACAGCAGGGAAGTGGCAAAGCCAGCCCTGACTGGAGTTCCTGCTTTTCCTAAAGGGCAACACTTCCCCAAGACAACCTCTAGGCATGCCTCCGCTCTGCCAAGCAAAATGCTCTCAGCACAGACTGAATTTTACATTAAAAATGGAAAGGATGGCCAGGTGTGGTGGCTCACGTCTGTAATCCTGACACTTTGGGAGGCCAAGGTAGGAGGATCGCTTGAGCCCCAGGGTTCAAGACCAACCTGGAAAATACTGTAAGACCCTGTCTCTACAAAAATTAAATTTTTTAAATAGAAAAGTAACTTACATAACTTAAAAAAAAGTTTTAAGCATGCCAAAGTCAAACAGTGTTGCCGTGAAAATCCAAACAAGCACGTACCAGCTTTGTAAACAGACACACGACCACCCAGATCTAAGGTGCTGCCGTAACTGGTTTAGCTTTACACCCACACGTGCCCCTCCGGCAATTACTTACCTCATTATAAAAGAAATGGACAGTGTGGTTGTTGAGTTTTAACGAAAGTGTTTTCAGGAAGGATATATAATAGGCCATAATCTCCTCATCGGAAAAGTCAAATTTATGAACGATGATAGAATTTACATAGTTATTTGAGAGCAAATAATCTAGAGGGAGAAAACAAAACAAAACAGGTTAATTCATGCCAGAGGAAAGATAAGCCAGGCAACCAGCACATGACCATGTTAATGGACTTGAATCAGGTAAGCCTCTGGGTTGCTGGGATTAAACACACTAACTGGAAGAGCTTAACTTTTAACCAGCAAAGAGATCATCTGTGATCCACAGTCACCAGGAAGTTCAAAGGCATCGCCAGAAAACAGCCCTTCCCCGCCCTCCCACACCAAATAAAAAAAGACACTCCAACATTTTTCTTTTCATTGATGGCAAAGTTCAACAAAGAGCTGGGGGTGGGGGAGACTGGCTGGTGTGTGGGCATTTTCACAAACCACCCATAGATGAGGATAAAAAGCTGCCCCCTTCTGTCATCACAAATCACATCATCAACTCTGAATGCCACAACAGGCCACACTGGGGTTTTCTCCCTCCTTATATAGCAACATGATTTCATAAAGGTCACCTGCTGAATCCCTACATGGCAGGCACTGGGCTGAGTGCTTTACACGACCATTAACCATCACAGGATCCTGCAGACTAGGACTCATTCTTCCCATTTTGCAGAAGAACAAAAACATCTCAGAGAATAACTTACCTGAGCACGGAGACAGTCACAGAGAAGGGATTCGAACCTAGGGTCTGATGTCAGATCCTGTGCCTGTCATGCATTATGGGGGCCCAACAATGAAAACTGGGTGATGAGGGCCCAAGGGCACTGGGGTCAACTGAAGAGCAACCCCTCCCCAGCTCCCAGCCACCCGCCCTGCGAATCTCCTGATTCCGACATGTTTGCCACTGAGCAAACTAGCTTTTAAAGTTGTGCTGGCCAGCAAAACACGTCTCTCGGCCAAAACCGCAGCCTATGTCCTGCAGTTCAAAATCCTGGTGTTGGGCCTTGCCAGGCATGTTTCCCTCTGTTCTCACTGGCCACCCTGCAAAGCAAGGCACTGCTGTCCCCTTGCCTGTCCTTTGAGCTGCTGGTGTGTGAGCACTGCACCAGCTCACCTGCCCTGTCCTCAGGACAGCTAGAGGTAGAACAGGATTGACACCAGTGGAGGGCATGGTTTGGAGCCTCGCTACTCAGAGTCTGGTCCTCAGATGGGCAGCACTGCAACCCCTGGAGCATGTCAGACCTGCAGGATCTTGGGCCCCAGGCCTGCCCCACTGAATCAGAATCTCCAGGGGTGGGTCCAGTGCTCTGCATGTAAGAAGTGTGCAGAGCTTCCCATGCATGCTTGTGTTTGGGAGGCTTTGGGTTCAATTATGGACTTGGGCCTGGCTTGCTTGTGTCCACATCTCACCCCTGCCACTTCCTAGTTGTGTTGTGACCTGAAGCAAGCTGCTGACCCTCCCCATGCCCCAGTTTGTCTGGAAAATAGAACAGCAGGACCTTCCTCATAAAGTTGTGGCAAGGATTAACGGAGAAAATGCACAAAAAGCCCTCAGGACAGTATGGGTCACAAAGCAAGCACTCAATAATGTTAGCTCCCATTACTCTTATTACTATTATTTGGAGATTGACAATCTCAACTTCAGCCAGGTGTGATGGTGTGCAGCTATGGTCCCAGCTTGAGCCTAGGAGTTCAAGGTTGCAGTGAGCCATGATCACATCACTGTAGTACAGCCTAGCGACAGAGTGGGACCCTGTCTCTAAAAACAAATCAAGCAAAGAAAATGTCTACTATATTCCCAGGACTGAACACAGCTGCTCTGGGGTGAAGAGGAAATAAACCATTAAGTTACGTGGAGTCATCAAGGTACCTAACAGAGGTCAATCAAAGTATTACTCGTCTGTTGGGAATCATCAAAAACATCACAAAGAGGAATCCGGGAGCCCGGGATCGTGCGGAAGCCACAGTGTGGGCCTGTGGCTTGGTCCTCCTTGGAAGCCAGTTCTCCAGGAAAGCCACTGCATTCAGAAAAGCCACTGTGCACTCTGAGCAGGCATGGCAGGCAGGCTGTGCGCTCTGCAGTCTCAGAAGAGCGGTTTTCAAAATCTCCGGAGTTTAACAACTCCTGAGGCAGCGCTTGGGGACCCCTCCAAGTGAGGAGTTAGGGGGTCTAGGGCAGGATCACAGGAAGTTTACATTTTTTAAGATGAGTTATATGTATCACATTTCCAAGTGGACAGTTTGACATATGTGGAACTACACATACATGTACATGTACGGTATGGTTTGGCTGTGTCCCCACCTAAGTCTCATCTTGAATTGTAGTTCCCATAATCCCCAGGTGTTATGGGAGGGACCAGGTGGAAATAATTGAATCATGGGGGTGGTTTCCCCCATCCTGTTCTTGTGATAGTGAGTTCTCACGATATGCGATGCTTTTATACGGGGCTTCCCTCTTTGTTGGGCACTCATTCTTCTCCTTGCTGCTGCCATGGGGAGAAGGACATGTTTGCTTCCCCTTCTGCCATAATTATAAGTTTCCTGAGGCCTCCCCAGCCATGCTGAACCATAAGTCGATTAACCTTTCTCTTATAAATTACCCAGCCTTGAATCTATCTATGTGAAACACTTATCTATGTATGTAAAACACTTAAGTTTACATACATTCTCGGAGAATGGACCAATACAACATACATATGTGTTTTATAGACCCATGAGAATAAACTAATACAACATACATATGGGTTTTACATACATACTTATACCTCACACACCCTAAGTATCCAGCATGAAGTTTTACATATACACACAGCGTAAGCACCATCCAGATCCCACATCTGACATTCCCAGCTCTCCAAGAGGCTCCCTCACGCCCCTGCCCAGTCAGTACCCGCTACCCCCATGCAACCCGTTCTGCTTCTAGCATGCTAGACTCGTTGTGCCTGTCCTTGAACCTCACCTAATGGATG
Source organism: Aotus nancymaae (assembly GCF_030222135.1). Lineage (NCBI taxonomy): Eukaryota > Metazoa > Chordata > Mammalia > Primates > Aotidae > Aotus > Aotus nancymaae. The sequence continues at coordinate 15,556,034 of NW_026988463.1, forward strand.
CAGACAGTGCTCACACTTCCTGTGTTTGGCCCCTTTCACTTATTACCACATCTGAGGGCTTTCCAGCTTGCTGTGTATGCAGCGGTAGTAGTTCATCCCTTTTTTTCTTTTCCTGTCTTTCTCTTTTCTTTTTTGCTATATAGTATTACATTCTCTGAACAGGCCACAGTTTATTTATCCACCTGGAATCTAACATGGGTAACATGTCACCCAGGTGATTCTGATACCTGGAGCACTTCTTTTTCATTCTGTGTCATTCTGGCTGTTGCTGCGGACAAGTAGGGAGGGGTAATGGGCTGGCGGGATAAGGAGCTGTTGGGCTGTCTTACTGAATGGCTTCTAGGCCACCAGCAGCACAGACGCCATGCTGGGAGCTTCAGATGTGCAACTCTAAGTCTCTTAGCGGCACCCTGGAGCTGGGACAGCGACAGGCTCCTCCACTCCCCAGCAGGGACTTTTCCAGGGCCTCCAAGAGATGACTCTGTGGGTGGCGGGGGACCACCATAAGACAGCTGGAGGCGCCTCTATTATCAGACTGGGACTTTTCTACTACTGCCCCCTCACTGTGGCTGACTTTCTGTGGTATCCTTTTCTAATAAACCCGGGAGCCTGTACGTAATCTCAGTCTCTCAGGACTCTGTCACTTAGGTCACCGACCCCAACAGCCAACAGGTGCACTTGTGAAATGGCTGCTTGTAAGAGTGAAAAGCTGGAAAGCACCTAAATGCCCACGGTCAGGTTAAATAGATTATGGCACAAGCTGCAGCTCCTAAGCCAAAGCAGCCGGGGTTACAGAAGGGGACAATGAGAGATCAGATACGCTGGGAGGGTGGGAAAGAGAAAAGCAAACAGCAGAATGGCTGATGCACAGTGGATTGTTAGGGTGAAATCCTGCAGAAACTTGACTATATTTTTCGAACATTTGGCTTTTTGTTATTTGACGATGAGGACATTTTTTCTTTGGTGGTTAGAAAATAAAAGCAAAGGTCATCTATCCTCCTCATGCCTTACAAATCTGAGTTCTGTAAATGTGCAATGATTTCTACCCTTTTTGCAGGGCTTATAAAAGCACTGTGGTGAAGGGGCTATAAAGCCAGGGGCATCTGCCCAGGTTTCTCACAGCAGGGCACCTTTTTTGGTCCCAGGACAAGAAAAGCCACACATACTGCATGATCTCACTTGTAGGGAGAATCTAAAACAGTCAAATTCATAGAAGCGGACAGTCTACCCAGGACTGGGGAGCAGGGGAAATGGGGAGACGCTGATCAAAGGGTACCAGGCACGATGAGTAAGTTCCGGAGCTCTCACGTACAGCACGGTGACGCCAGTTAACCCTCCTGTGTTACAGACTTGAAATCTGCTAAGAGGGTAGGTCTGACATATTTTCATCACACAACGTGGGCACACACCCCTCCCCATACACACACAAATGTGAGGTGATGGATGTTAATTCTCTCGATTGCAGTGATTATTTCACAATGTACACATATTTTTTGTGTATGTGTATATATTAAAATCAAGCTTTACACACTAAATATATACACTTTTTAAAAGTCGTATGATTCAGAGAAACCCTCTAAAAGCCATAAGCTTTGACTCTCCCACCCCCATCTCAATCTAGTTGCCCTTTGCCTAGCTGGGCTTTGAGAGGCTTCCCAGGACAGGGAACTGAGGACAACGCAGTCTTAAAAGAGAAAACCGATGCCGTGGCCACGTCCTATCCGCCAGACCCTGTGCCTTGCTCTGCACATCTGCTCTCAGGCTCATGCCTCCAGCCACTCTATGCTGCAGCCACTGTGCTCTCCTCTTGACAGATGCACAGACAGCAGCTCCGGGCGCATGCAGGGAGCATGGGGCAGAACTGAGCCTGGGACCTGGTTCAGTCTCCTGAGTCCAGGGCCTGTGCCGCTGAGTGGGATCTTCACCTCAGAGCTTTTAGAAACCACAGTCATTTCATATCCAGTGAAACAGGTGCTGGTAACAAGGGAAACCATTTACGGAGACAGGAGTTGGCCCATATTTGTCAACCTGCAGTCACCAAGCAGCATTACGGCGTCTCTGAGGCAGTAGCACCACCTAGCGGCAGCTGTGAGAGCCATCACTCAGCAGTCCTTTCTCCTCTCCCTCTTGGCCAGAGGAATGTCACCATCTCTACCTCCTTCTACCCACTGCACACTTTTTTCAAACCTGTCCGGGGGACTTAGAGCCTACCTCTAATATAGACATTTTGCCATTTGTCCCCCACTTCTGGCGGGCAGGACCAGGGTTTGGTGAAGTCACCTTGGAATAACAAAGCTAGCACTCTAGTGTGGAGGATTAGGAACCAAACCAGGGTTTCTCAGCCTCAGCACTGGGGACAATTTGGGCTGTTGTGGAGGCCTATCCTTAATGTACAGCAGCATCCCCACCCTCTACCCACTAGATGCCAGTGGCATCCCCAAGAATGTCTCTAGATGATGCCAAATGTCCCCTCGCTGAAGACCACTGAGCTAATCGCCTGGGATAAAACCCCTCTCTGTTCTGGCTTTGCTAGGGCTGGCGCCTGGGTGTTAAAATGAAAGCACTGACGGCACGTGCCTCTCAGGGGTGGTTACTACGGATGAAGAAACTGAGGCTTACTGAGGGCAGGTAAGAAGTTCGGAGTCACACACTCACTAGCCAGGTGGCAGGACTGAAGCAGGAGGGTCGGTACCAAAGCGCACACCCTTGCCTGCTCTCCAGCCGAGGTCTTCCTTGTCCTGCTACTTCCAGCTTATTCCGCTGGCTGATGATTCAGTGACCCCAATTCTTTAACAACAAGTCATAAAGAAGAACTGCAAACACCCCCAGCATCATCAGCAGAGGGGAACCCTCTCACGGTACTCACCACACAGGGACAAACACAGGGTTAGGGACTGAACTGTGTCCCCCTCAAGTTCCTACGTGAAAACTCTAACCCTGCTTATGACTGTATTTGAAGACAGGGCCTTTGGGGGAGGTAATTAAGGTTAAATGAGGTCATAAGGGTGGGAGCTCTCATCCAATAGGACTGGTGTCCCTTTAAGAGGAAAAGACACCAGCTGCCTCTCTCTCAATCTCTCTCCACTCATGCACAGATGAAAGGCCATGCACAGCAAGAAGGTGGTCTTCTGCAGCCAAGAAGAGAGCCCTTACCAGAAACTAACCCTGATGGCAACCGGATCTTTTCTGTTGCTGGAGACAAAATCTTGCTCTATCACCCAGGCTGGAGTGCAGTGGTGCAATCATGGCTCACTGCAGTCTCCACTTTCTTGACTTAAGCAATTTTCCCACCTCAGCCTCCTGAGAAGCTGGAACTACAGGTGCACACCACCACACCCAGCTAATTTTTATGTTTTTTGTAGAGATGGGGTTTCACTTTGTTGTCCAGGCTGTTCTCAAACTCCTGAGCTCAAGTCATCTGCCCACCTTGGCCGCCTAATATGCTGGGGTTACATGAGACACCATGCCTGGCCAGTCTTGAACTTCTATCCTCCAGAACAGTGAGAAAACTAATTTCTGTTGTTTAACCCACTCAGTCTATGGTATTTTGTTAGGGCAGCCCGAGCAGACTAATATACTCAGGAAGCATAGACAGAGAAAACCATGCCAAACTTCACCCTGCTAGATGCCCAGCAGTACACAGGCAAATACCAAGGAATGTCCTTACAAAGTGATGTCTCGTGACTGATATTCTCGAAGAGGATGTTCAAGGTCTGCAGCAGCTGAACGCATACATAACGGCCCGATTTTTGCCGCAGGATGTTCAAGAAGAAAACAAACATATTCTTCTCCAGGAAGAAGCTGGGGAGAGAACGGAAAAGGGTCAATGGTTTGCTTTCACATATGGAAACTGAAATTATTATCTGGTTTCATTCACAACACAATTAATACTTTCCCCCAAGGTATCTATAGACACAACAGATCATCCCACTCATCATCATCTGCCACAACTGGAATTCCCAGCAAAGGAATAAGATAATTCTGAGTTAAATGAGTTTTAGAGCTGGGAACAGTCTCATGCCTGTAATACCAGTACTTTGGGAGGCTGAGGCAGGAGGATCGCTTGAGGCCAGTTCAAGACCCAACCTGGGCAAAATAACGAGACCCCTGTCTCTACATAAAAGAATACAAGGCTGGATGCAGTGGCTCAAGCCTGTAATCCCAGCACTTTGGGAGGCCAAGGCGGGTGGATCACAAGGTCAGGAGTTCGAGACCACCCTGACCAACATGGTGAAATCCTGTCTCTACTAAAATTGCAAAAATTAGCTGGGCATGGTGGTACACACGTGTAATCCCAGCTACTCAGGAGGCTAAGGCAGGAGCACTGCTTGACCCTGGGAGGCAGAGGTTGCAGTGAGCAGAGATCACACCACTGCACTCCAACCTGGGTGACAGAGCTAGACTCTGTCTCCAAAAAAAAGAAAGAAAAGAAAAAAAAAAATTAGGTGGTGGTACATGCCTGAAGTCCTGGCTACTCAGGAGGCTAAGGTGGGAGCATCGCTTGAGCCCAGGAGTTCAAGGCTGCAGTAAGATATGATCAGGCTACTGAATTCCAGCCTGGGTGACAGAGCTAAAAAAAAAAAAAAAAAAAGAGAGAGAGCGAGAGAGAGCTTTGGTTCCCAAATTGTCAAGTCCTAAGGGAACATAACTGGAAAGAAATACACAGGTACTGATGTGGTGGAGAAACCCTACTAACCCACCCCTAAGTCTACTTCTGCCTTTCTCCTTCTGGATAGGAGACTCATCTGTATGCAGCCTAGCGGCATTGGCTCCTGGGGGTACACGTGGGCTCTTTCAGTCTTGAAAAGGAAACAGACCACCCAGTACCTTTCTTTAAAGGAAGAGAATGACGTTTCTAGTCATGTGTTCTCTGTACTCACACAAAAACTCTAGCATTTGGGACACTGAGAAAAGAATGAGGTGTGCCTGCTGGTTGACTCAGCTGTGGGTGCCTCTCTGCCCTCGTCTGGCATCTCCACAGTGGGGAGGTCACGGGCCTGGAACTTACTCAGGGCTGCCTGATTCTGTCTGAATCCACGAACGGGTAAATCAATGAATTTATATGGCCTAAAAAAGACCCTTACAGTCTTCTCCAACTCTGAGAGTCTGTCTGCCTGTAAACGCCATTCATGTCGACTTCCAGAGTATTTCTGTCATTTGGCCTATTTTGTCTACCTTCAGTTCAAGTTGCATAAATCAGTGACTCCTCAGTGTCACCAGGAAACTCACTGCCGCACTGTGACCAACTTGGAAACTTGTTAAAATGTCTGTACCTAGATCTTGCCCCAGGGACTGACTCAGTTAAGTCTAGCATAAAATCCATGAACCTACATTTTTAAAAATCTCCATAGGTGAGTGAGCGACTCCACAGAAAATCAGCTTACTGTAGGACTGGAGTGCTTTATAGCACCAGAAAGTCAGAAGTGCTCAAAAAACAAAAGGAAGAGAGCTTATCAAGGGGACACAAGAACCAACCTGAAAGAACTCCTAGTGGCCAAAGCTGAAACTACTTGAGCAACAAAATAATAACATATTGAATTATACCAAATTATTACCCAGGAGTACAAAATATCCACGAGTCCACAGTAATATAAGTAGACGACTGCATAATAACTGAGAGAGGAGACAAATATTCCATGTGGAAGAATTTCAAATAATACATGTAGATACTACTCCCTTCTAGAAGGTAGACCTTAACCCCCACACCCTCATCATGAAAAGCTGGGGTAGACTCAGTGACTCTCTTCTAAAGAACAGTGTAGGGAAAGGAGAAAAGAGTAGCTTTACAGTACAGAAACCCGGCAGACAGCACCTTAACCAGGTGATAAAGGTAACGTCACCAGGACGTCATGGGGCTGTCACGAGTGCGCTATGATGCCACGAGGGGGCGCTTCACCCCTACAGCATTCTTCCCCTTCACTGCCAGTTTAATCACGAGAAAAACATGAGACAAACCCAGACTGGGGACATTCCACAGGAGACCTGGCCAGCATTTCTCAAAACTTTCAAGGTTATAAAAACAAAGGAAGACTAAAAAAGTCACAGAGGAGAGGAGGCTGGGGACAACCACCAAATGCACCATGGGAAGATGGATGGGATCATAGGACAGAAAGGAGATACGAAAAAAAAACTGGCCAAATCCATATGGGGGCTGAAGCTGACTGAGTAACACTGTACCAATGTCAGTTTCTTAGTTTCGTCCAATGTACCCTAGTAATATAAGACACTTACAATGGGAATTTTCTGTACTAGCTTTGCAACTTTTCTATAAATCTAAAATTATTCCAAAATTTTAAAATGTAGTAAAATCACAATTTTCTTGGGGACCTTGTGGAGCAGCTGTTTAAGAAACACAGGGACTCCAGGAGCTCAGCAGGTTTTCTAAGATGACAGATGGACTAAGAAAGCCCATTCTAGGCAGGGTGCAGTAGTTCATGCCTGTAATCCCAGCATGTTGGGAGGCTGAGGAGGGAGAATCGCTTCAACCCAGGAGTTTGAGACCAGCCTGGGCAACACAGCAACACCCTGTCTCAAAAAAAAAAAAAAAAAAGGCCTTTCTAGTCAAGCGAACACAGTTTCTAATCTTTTACCCAAGGGTGTTTCTCATTTCCAAAAAGATACTTAAAAAAACAAACAAACAACTGCCTAGCACTTTGGGAGGCTGAGGCAGGCAGATCACCTGACGTCAGGAGTTTGAGACCGGCCTGGCCAACGTGGCAAAACCCTGTCTTTACTAAAAATACAAAAATCAGCCCAGCGTGGTGGTGCATGCCTGTAATCCCAACTACGTGGGAGGCTGAGGCAGGTAAATCACTTGAACCCGGGAGGCAGGGGTTGCAGTGAGCCGAGATCATGCCATTGCACTCCAGCCTGGGCGACAGAGCGAGACTCCATCTAAAAAAACCAAGCCAAACCAAACCAAATTCCCCATGGATCCTTAAACGAAGCTAGTTCCATGTATAAACGCAATTTCATTACTCATGTTTTGCTTTGGAGAGCATAGCTAGTGTTTACAGGTTTGCATTTTGAGGAGTTTGCATCTCCACAAGTAGCTTTATTAGACAATCTTACCGATGAAAATATAAAACTATCCTGAACATATATTCAGGAACTTGCTCAGTGCTGTCTAATTCTGCCTGAAAACAGAAAGGGTAATATCCTTCTTATTAAGATATCTAATAAGAAGCCAGGTTAAACAGAAAGGGTAATATCCTTCTTATTAGAATATCTAATAAGAAGCCAGGTTAAAAATAGAACACCTTTACTTTTCAAAAATGAGTTTTAAAAGTGGCCTCAATATTTATAATTGAGAATGCACTTTTACACACACACACACACACACACACACAGTGTTTGGTGGGTGTCATAACCCAGTCCCAAATCCTTCTGCACTAAGAGATCAAGGCAGGTCTATTAGGGAGGTAGTTCACAGTTTACAGCCCTTGCTTTTTTTCTTTGAGACATGGTTTCACTCTGTCACCCAGCTGGAGTGCAGTGGCACAATCATGGTTCATTGCAGCCTGGACCTCCTGGGCTCAAGCAATCCTCCTACCTCAACCTTTTGAGTAGCTGGGACCACAGGTGCACACCACCATGCGTAACTAATGTTTTCATTGTATGTAGAGTCGGGGTCTCCCTTTGTTGCCCAGGCTGGTCTCGAACTCCTGGGCTCAAGTGATCCTCCTGCCTCAGTCTCCCAAAGTTCTGAGATTATAGGTGTGAACCACCGCACCCAGTGGTCCTTGCTTTTCAACTGTCCAGTGAGACACACCTGTCTTTATCATTTGCTATCATTTATTCCCGTGCCAGGCACTACACAAAGAGAACTTTTTCTCTCTCCTTTAAAGGTAAAGAAACTGAGGCTTCGGGAGATAAAGAGCCTGGCCGAGGACTGCTCACCCAGGAAGTACGAGAGTTGGGGTAACCCCTCACAGATTCTGGGCATGTGTTCACCTTTCCACCGTTTACCACCTATGTGACCTTGAGCCAAAAGGGGGACACCAACAGGGCCTCCACAATGGGGTAGGCAGGAAACTTAGCTGGATTGTCACATTGGGAGCTCAGCCCTGTGCCTGTCATCAGTAAACATGGTAACTGGGAAGCCTCAGTGACTCCCCGGGGCACAGGCCTTCTGTCCATGTACAATCTCGCCACCCAGACAAGTTATCCTTCCTTTGGGATAAGAATCAGACACAACCTGGAGGAAAATTACCCATGACATTTTCAGGTTTTCTAGAGACACTCATTTCCATAACTTCCCCATTTTTGGCTTGCATTTCTATAGTGTTTCAAGGGCATTTTTTTTTTTATATAGCTAGATAGAGATAGATATCTGGGCAAGATCAAATTCGCGTCAAATCCTGACATCATCAGGAATGACTCATGGTATACATTTAGAAAAACATTCAAAGACGAATGATCAAAAAACAGCAATCATGAGAAACCCTTACTCAAATACAGAGCTATCATTCTGATCTCCCCAGATGAGGATCTCGGTGATGGAGCGGATGGTCTCCACTAGCAGGTTCCGGTTCTGTTCTGTGACTGTGGTGTTTTTGGTCAAAACGTGGTACAGATATCTGAGAGAAAACAGAGAATAGGAAATTAAAGGTTGCCAACTGAAATGCAAGCCAAGTTCAACGACCATTAGCAATACTTTGGAGACAATGCAGCGGTGCTTTTTCAGGTTTGGGTAGTGCAATTTCCCATTCAGATTACACGTAACTCACAACCCAAGAAAAATAGCAGACGATGCTTTAAGGGTTAAACCAAGGACACACCAACACAGATAGAGACAAAAAAAATTATCAAACTCTTGAAGTCAGCTACTCTCAAACTGCAGTGTGCAAAAGAATCACCCAGAGAACTGGATCAAGTGGGGGCTCCTGGAGCCCCCTCGGAGATTCATATTCAGCAGGACTGAGGGAAAAGCAGGCACAGCCTGTTTCACGCGCTCATTGTAGTGCTGATGCCATCAGAACAAGTGGGGACATACGGCTCAGGCTGGATGCCTAACAGAAGACCTGCAGCCAGGCTAATGTTGAGATTCAGAGCAATAGAGCCACAGCTTAGGAAGGCTGGATCCCAGGGCAGATGCTGGGGCAAAAATCACATGCAATTCCCCCTGGAATGCTCACTATCCCTCCTCAAGTGCAGTATGCCCATCAGACCTTATGGCTCAAATGATATGGGTGGTCTGCAGTCCAAGGGCAAAGGTCTTATTTGCTGATAATAGACTGTTAAATTCACAGAATTAAATGGGCTGGCTGGGCACGGTGGCTCATGCCTGTAATCCCAGCACTTTGGGAGGCTGAGGCGGGTGGATCACCTGAGGTCAGGAATTCAAGATCAGCCTGGTCAACATGGCGAAACCCCATCTCTACTAAAAATACAAAAATTAGCCAGGCATGGTGTTGAGTACCCATAATTCCCACTACTAGGGAGGCTGAGGCAAGTAGCACTGCTTGAAGGAGGCGGAGGTTGCAGTGAGCCGAGAGTGTGCCACTGCACTCCAGACTGGGCGACAGAGCGAGACTGAATCAATCAATCAATCAATGGTTGGAGAGACTATGGTGCTGTATTTCATCTACCCAAACAGGCTAGGATGCCAGGTGCTAGAGCAGAGACAGGTAGACATTGTCCAGTCCTCAAGGCCTCTTTGCTAGTAGGGGAGACCAAAAGAATCACCGAGGCCAGTCCTGAGCAGTGCAGGTACCAGAAGCCTGGCTGGATGCCCTGGGAGTGCTGTCAGGCACAGCTTTTAAGATGGCTTCTCCAGGGCCCACAGAACCACGCAACTTCACCTGTCAAGGGAGCTCAGGCTTGAGAAGGAAAAGCAGACACCAAGAGAAAGTGACTCAGGAAAAGTCCCCTCCCCTCCTAGTTTCTTTATGGCCATCTTCAGTTTAAAGAGCTGAGGGTCTGGTGAGAGCAAGGAAGGAAAGGGCTAGATAGGATTGTCACATCTATAATTTCTAAAAATGGGTAAGAGGTAAAGAGGAAGAACCTTGAAGACGGAACAATAAAGAACAATCTGCTATTTAAAGAAGCTGGGGGTTATTCATTAATACTGTTATGTTTATTATGGCTTATAGACATAGTATAAAATCAACCATTTATTTCTTAATTAGAAATTGTATGTGATTTTTAATATGCAGTAATGAGAAGAGCCCCGCAAAAACACAAATCCTCAACCATTTGTATCCAAATCTACCCATGGGGCTTCAGGTCGGGGTATGGAGCCAGTTCCCCTGTGTGATTAGGGAACTCAAACAGCACTTGAACTACCCCAGGATGGATCGCTGGAGGACCTACTCCGAAATCTATATCTTCATCTTGCCTCAAGTGTGTCTTCCCCAAGAGTTTGGAAGAGCAGTTTTCCTAATTGCAGTTCCCAGGCATCCTGCATCAGAATCACCCTTGTAAACTGTCCCAGACCCATGGAATTGGACTTCCGGTGCAGGGCCCCAGTCCCACTGAAGTTTTACAGCCACTGCACCACTCTAGCTGTAGCCATCAATGACACTCTCCACGTAGGTCACCATACGCCGGACACCCCGCCAGTGATAAGGCATCGTTGGCGGTGTGGGGGAAGGGCTGACTCTCCTTCACTCTGGAATTTTCTTCTGTGTACATCTATTACCATCAAACATTATACTCCTAGCCAGTAGGAGGCAGCAGCTTAGGTGAGTGGGTCTGCCCTGAAGATCCCCAATAAGGAGAGGAAATTTTAAATTCTTTACGACCACGTCTGACTTCAACTGACGGGGCTTTCTGCTTAGAATGTCCTTGCTGTCCTTGTCAACCAGGAAACTCTGACCTATATTTCAAAGCCCAATTTGGGCATCTCTTGGTAAAGCCTTCCCCATCGCCCTGCCAGGTGGATTTAATTGTTCCCTCCTCACGGGCACCTCTGTACCCATATCCATTTGCTACTGCACAGCCCACCCTCCTTTGCAAAGATCTGCCTCCCTTACTAGACCTCAGTTCCTCAAGGTCAGCACCATCATCTTATTAACCTTGGTGACCCCAAACGTCTGATACATAGTAGGTGTTCAATAAATGCTGAAGGGGGCAGGGATGGTCTTTGTGAACACAACTTAGATCAAAGCATGCACAACTACTAAACATAAAAAGGGCCGGGTGCGATGGCTCACGCCTGTAATCCCAGCACTTTGGGAGGCCGAGGTGGATGGATCACGAGGTCAAGAGATCAAGACCATCCTGGTCAACATGGTGAAACCTCGTCTCTACTAAAAATACAAAAAATTAGCTGGGCATGGTGGTGCATGCCTGTAATCCCAGCTACTCAGGAGACTGAGGCAGGAGAATTGCCTGAACCCAGGAGGCGGAGGTTGCGGTGAGCCGAGATCGCGCCATTGCACTCCAGCCTGGGTAACAAGAGCGAAACTCCGTCTCAAAAAAAAAAAAAAAAAAAAAAAAAAAACATAGCCAGGGATCCAAATGCCAGACACGAAAGTGACAGCGCAGAGCTATGGTGAAGAGGTCAGGCTTTGGAGTCTGCAGACAGACCTGGGCTTGACCTCTGGCCCTGCCACTTCCTGCGGCCTTGGACAACGCGCTTCACCTCTCTGCAGCTTAGATTCTACACAGTGGTGGGAATAGTCAAGGCTTTCTCACTGGGTTGTTCCAGAGAGGCAACATGATCATGCACAGAAAGAGCCGAGCACGGCGCCTGCCACACAGCGAGGACTCAACAGAAGCAAGCTCAGCTGCCACTATGATTAGATTACGGTCATTGTGATGGGGGCCATTATTCATCTTATTAATCCATTATCCAAAGAATATTCCAGGAACATGGAAAAGAGATCAGGCTAGATTCAAAGAGTCAGGGAAAGAGGACTTCAGGGGAGGAGTTGTGATCGGATGGTTCAGCGAAACCAGAGCAGGAAGTAGAGAAAGTCTGGTATTTCCTGAGAGGCACTAGAGTATATGGTTAATTACACTGGTATAATGAGATCATATGGTTATCATAGACACTGGAATGCCTTGGTCTGAGCACATCTCCATCACTTATTAGCTGGGTGATCCTGAGCAAGTTACTTTCTCTCTGTGCAAACCTCAGTTATCTCACCTATAAAATGGGAACAGCAATGGTACCTAAATACTTTAGTATCTACCTATTTTGCTGCTGTTGAGAGATAATGGATAACTAACCTGGCAGTTACTATGTATGATACAAGTGCTAGCTATTGTTATCATTGCTCTCATTAAATAATCTCTGGGGGGAAAATCCTAGTAACTACCAGAAGGCCCTTATAGGCAGAAAGGGCAGGGCAGTAAGTCCTGAAAAGAAGATTCAAGGAGCCCCCATGTGCCTGGTTCTCTGCAAGGGCTTCATGTGACCTGCAGACTCACAGTAACCTGAAGATGTACACACTATTGCCACTGCACAGGCCAAGACTGCAAGTGAGGTTTGGGGACGTTCAGAAGCTCGCCAACAGCCCTGGGCCGGGAAGCAGCATCTGAGGGTTCCATTTGTTTCTCGGCCTCTCAATACTTGGTGTTCTTTGCCCTGGTCGGTGGCGCCATCTGCTGGGTATGTAATGATACTGCACGGGGCTTTACTGCGTGAATGAAGCTGGATGCCCGTTCATACATGTTTATGGACTGTTTGAATATCTTCTTTTGTGAGGTGCCTGTGCAAGTTCTTTGCCCATTTTTAAAATTAGGCTGCATGGCTTTTTCTTGCTTGCTTGGTAGAGTTCTTTATATACTCTGACTACAGATCCTTTACTGGAGATGCATATTGCAAATACTTTCTCTGACAGTGGCTTACCTTTTCGCTGTCTTTATACTGGTCTCTGGATGAGTGGAGATTCTTAATTGTAATGTAGTTCAATTTATCAATCTTTCCCTTGGATGGTATTTCTTGTTTCAAACTTAAGAGGGTCTTACCTAGCCCAAGGTTATAAAGAAACGCTATTTACCTCTAACAAAGTTAGTGTTTTACCCTTTACATTTTGACTTCGAGTCCTTCTGGAACTGATTTCTGTGTATGATATGAGGCATTGGCCAAAATCATTTTTTTCTATATGGAAATGTACTTGACCCAGCACCATTTACAGAAAAGGCCCTCACTTCTATATTGCACTCCAGCCCCACCACTGTCATTAATCAGGTGACTACCTGTGCGGGTCTCATTCTGGAAACTCCAGTGTCATTGATCTATTTGTTTCTCCTTGTATGAAGACCATGATGTCTGATTACTGCAGCTTTACAGTAAATCTTGCCATGGGGTAATTAAGTCCTCCAACTTCTTTCCTTGTTTTTCAGTATTATATTGGCTATTCCTGGCCCTTTTAATTTCCATATACATTTAAAAATCACCTTGTCCATTTCCACAAAAATACCTGCTAAAATTTCCTTAAACTTGCCCTACATCTCTGGCTAAATTTGGAGAGAACTGACATATTTCCAATAGTGTTACATTCTGATATTTACAGCATTTCCTTCCACGCTCACTTGACAAGAGTCTTGCAGATTTTTTGTTAGATCTACTCCTAGGTAGTCGATATTTTTTAATGCTATTGTAAATGGTATTGTTTGAAATATTCGTTTTCTAAATGTCTTTTGCTGGTATATAAAAATACCCACTAGATTTCAAGCTTCAAAGTTCACTGGGGGTTACACCTTCACCTTGCTCGTCCCACAATGCCTTAGCACACCGTTTTACACAATGTTTGAGGAAGAGATGCTCAATATACATTTGCTTGAATGTAATGGAGGGAAAAGGCTGAATGGATTAAGATTTAATGTTTTAATGCTGTATCTAATTCCAGGGCATTGGAAGATCAAGTAATTCAACCACCTCAGCAATATAAACATTTTAATAACTTTTTTTTTTTTTTTTTTTGAGAGGAAGTCTTGCTCTGTTGCGCAGGCTGGAGTGCAGTGGCACAATCTAAGTTCACTGCAACCTCCACCTCCTGGGTTCAAGCGATTCTCCTGCCTCAGCCTCCCAAGTAGCTGAGATAACAGGTGCCTGCCACCACACCTGGCTAATTTTTGTATTTCAGTAAAGATGGAGTTTCACTATGTAGGTCAAGCTGATCTCAAACTTCTGACCTTGAATGATCTGCCCACCTTGGCCTTTCAAAGTGCTGGGATTATAGGCATGAGCCACACCCCCAGTTTTTTTTTTTTTTTTTGAGCAGCAGTCTCACTCTGCTGCCCAGGCTGGAGTGCAGTGGCATGATCTTGGCTCACTGCAGCCTCCGCCTGCTGGGTTCAAGTGATTCTCCTGCCTCAACTTCCCAGGTAGCTAGGATTATAGGCGCAGGCACCATGCCCAGCTAATCTTTGTATTTTTAGTAGAGATGGGGTTTCACCACATTGGCCAGGCTGGTCTCAAACTCTAGACCTCAAGTGACCTGCCTGCCTTGGCCTCCCAAAGTGCTGGGATTACAGGCATGAGCCACTGCGCCCAGCCCATTATAACCTTCTGATTACAAAAGTAACATACACTTTAGAGAGGTTAGAAACTTTGACAACAATGAAAGAGAAATGGCGACTGTGTCGGCCAGAGATGACTGCTGCTGGAGTTGTAATATTTTCCTTAGGTCTTTTTCTTCGCTATAGATATTTACATAGTTGAGGTCGTGTTGCATTATCCATTCCCATGCCAATCTTTTTTCCCACCTCAGCTAAAACAAAAGCACTTTTTTGGTTATTGACAACTGTTTGCAAATATCTGTAATGGCTACATAGTATGCCATTTATGGACAAGCACAGTAGCAACTCTTTTGAAGGGGTTTAAGATTCCTAACCGTTTGAGTGATAACAATGTTGCTACGACCATCTTTATGTGCAAAACTCTGTCCTTAACGCAGAAAAGTTTCAAAGGATAGAATGATTACCTTGGACACTTAATGGCAACAAATTAAAATTTTTCTCTTATAATGATAACCACTGTTGCAATGATAATGTTTTCTCTCAAACTGTGTATCCACCTCAGTAAAGGTTGAAGCTTCCTACTACTGCCAGGCTCTGTCCAGTGCTTCATTTTATCCTGGAAACATTCAACTCTTTGGGGTTGATGCTCTGGGAGCTGAGGCACCTGCACAGGGCCCCGGTGCAGCACAGGGGGTACTTAGGTTAGGAGCAGGCAGTCTGACTCAGACCCCATGATTATAACCCTTCTAGGAGTATAGAAATACAAACAATGTAGTAAACAGCAATTTGATTGGCCAAGCATTTACATGAAGTTTTGAATGCCGAACATACAAAAAAATGAAATAGATCAATCACAAACCGAAAAGGCATGAATATACTATCAGATCTCACAGAAATTCCTTATAAGGGACTCTTACTCCCATTTGTCTGACAAAGAGCCAGCATTCTCATATCCCGAACAGGAGCCCTGCAGATGCAGTCTCAATATCCAGCCTTCCCCATTAGCTAACTCCACTGACTGATGAACTTCGCAGCCCAAAATGCCTGGAGAAGAGAAACTGCAACTAACACACTCGAGGTGCATCACCAAGGACGACGGACGTAAACGAGTCCTGCCTCAATAGACTCTGCTTTCTCAAGAGAGTCACTGATTTCACAAGTTAAACCACTACTAATAAAGCCCCATCCCCTTCAAAAATTAGCAATTCCGTTCATTTCAGAGAAAGAAATACTAGATCCAAGTTCATTTCAGTGACAGCATTTTCTGTAAGTTTTATGCCTTGTACCATAATGTGCTTATTAGAAGCTCCTAACTGAAGATTTTGAAATGTATATTCCCAAGCTGGGGCATGAGAAAGGATACGTAAAATGACAGGAGGTCTGCGGCGGAGGGGTTACAAAGTTACCCCCCAATGTACACATAGCTCCAAATAACAATGTCTCAGGTGTGGTAGAGGAATCGGGGACACAGAGCCTGTATCTGTCTGGCCTGTTCAGCACTCTGGCAGAGGCCCTGCAGACGTTCCCCAAGGTGTCCCACTCTGTGCCCTGAAAATTACCATCTGGTCAGTGTTCAGCCTTCTGGCCAGCAGGACAAGAAGCTTCACGCAGGGTGGAATCAGGCTACAGGATTAGAGATTGTTCACCGGCAGTGCTTCCCCTGGTGAATCATCCCCCACAGATGTCAAACAGGGCCGGTGAGTGAGACGGGGCCGGGAATGTGCAGGGTGTAGGCAGGGCTTTTAGCCCTAGAGACAGTCATGGCTCTGATGCAGGCGCTGTGACCAAAACTGGAGAGAATAAGCAGTTGTTGGGAAAAGGCTGGCCTTTTCTGAAAACAGAGGTCTTCCTCTCGTTCATCCTGTGACAAATATTTGTTGATTACTTACTATCTGCCAGGTCCTGTGCTGGCATCTGACAGTACCCAGCTGAACAAGCCATACAGGCCTTCATGACGCTTATGTTCAAACTGGGAGAAAACAAAAAGCTACGTAACAAAGGAAGACAATGTCTGATAGCCAAAGGACAGGAACCCCGGCCAGCTTCCTGAGGGTCTAACTCAAGTTTGGGATGAAACTTTAAGAATGTAGAGGAGATAACAGCCAACCCACTCTTTGGCGATGAGAAGTATATAATAATGTGTTAACTGTGTGGGACAGTGTGAACCCACAAGAAAAGTTAGAGACGACAGAAAATTCTTTTTTTGAGACAGAGTCTTGCTCTGTCACCCAGGCCAGAGTGCAATGGTGCGGCTGACTGCAATCTCCACCTCCCAGGTTCAAGTGGTTCTCCTGCCTCAGCCTCCTGGGTAGCTGGGATTACAGGCCAGCTAATTTTTGTATATTTAGTAGACATGGGATTTTGCCATGTTGTCCAGGCTGGTCTCGAACTCCTGACCTTAGGTGATCCACCTGCCTCGGCCTTCCATGGTGCTGGGATTACAAGTGTGAGCCACCATGCCCAGCCGACAGCAAAACTTGTTGGGTGAAGTCACCAGGGCAATTTTTAGGGAAGAACTGGCATTTCTGGGATACAGCTAGGCATTTGAATGGGCAGGAAGAATAGAGCAGGGGAGCTCAAGTGGACGTGCCAGGTGTGTGTGTGAGTGGTGGGCTCCCAAGACCACCAATGGGAGACACACCTGGATGACAACAGCTGCTACCGTAATTCACCAGAGGAGGGCAGCAGCCCCCCAGGTGAACGCCCACCTCCAGTCTGGTCCTCTTCCAATCCATTCTGCCAGCTTCGGCTAGACCACAGCCTTCCTGTGGTTAAAAACCTTCATGGCTCCCTACTGTTCTCACATGCAGTCTGAATTCCTTAACAGGATTTACAAGGCCCCTGGGGACCTGGCCTGTGGAGACTCTCCCAAGCATGGCTCTGCGCTGGGGTCCTCACCTCCCCTTCGCCCCATGAACACTCCTCCGCTGAACCACCTGAGTTCTGCCAATGTGCCCTGCTTCCCTTGTCCTGCTAGGCTTTCTCAAATGCCTTTTCCTCTGCCTGAGACATCCTTCCTTCCACCTGATCCCCTGCTGCCTGCTAACAACTACTCACCCTGTAGGTAGGTCTCTATTTAAACAGTGTCTGCCTACCAAGGACATTCGTGACTCACCGTGCTCCCCAACTAGACGGTGGGAATGGAGTCTGGAGCACCCTGAAGGCCTGGAACAACTCAGACTTGACATAGTGGGTGCCTAGGACCCATTATGTACGACATGGTGAAGATGGAATTTTGAGAAAATCAACATGGCAGTACTGTACCCCAAGCTCTAACACTGTCTGTGCTACCTCGGCCAAAACTTGAACACCCCAAGAGTAGGTGAGCATCTGTCTACCTGCCATGTATCCATTCCCCGCCTTCTTTGGGTAATAACCCCTGATCCTCCCATGGGAACCACCCCTTTCTCTCATTCTCTGTCTACTAGCTTGAGTAGAGCTCATCCCACCCTTGCTCCAGGGAAGGCAATATGAGTGAGGCTTGGCCAATCAGAGCCCCACACACCTTTGGCCATAGTGACAGCTCAGGGGTGGCATGAGACCTCGTTGGTCCAGGGATACTCAATTCTGGACTTCTGCTGGCAATATTAAGAAAAGAAGCTCTCTTTTTCCCCAGGAGTGCTAAGCTGATATGATGTAAGCCTGCAGTCTGCCTGAGAACGACACCAACAGGAAGAAGGTAGAGCTGAGAGATGGAAAGAGGCCGATTTCTGATGGCTCCAAACACCTGGATTCAGCCATGGTTTGACCGGGACAGATCATTCAGTGACAGGAGCTATTCAATCCATTTGGGGCTTAAGGCAATTCTAGCTGGCTTTCTGTCACTTGTAACCAAAAATCTTGACCCCCACACAAAGGGGACCAGAATGAAGCCATGACACAAACACAACCACGTTCTACCAGCTGTAGACATGCAGTCCCTGGTAAATATGATATTTCAGTAGGAATCAAGTGATGCCATCACTCAGGCTTCTGCTTGGTGGTAGACATTTGTCAGTCAATATCACAGCCTTGCCACTAGCCTGGGCAATAAAGCACCCATGGTGTGTAGCAAATAACCTCTTGACTACTTCAGTCTGCCTGAGCTACATCACTAAAAATGGTAGACAGAGACCACAGGTGTGAAGTTTTCTACCATTCAGCAAATGTAAAACCCTAACAGAAAAATTCCTTTCCAGTTTGCAAGCTGGGAGTGTTACAAAGAATACGGTAGTTAAAATGGGTTTCCAGCTCTCTGTGCTATCTTCTCAATCTTTCTGTAAATCTCCAACTGTTGCAAAAAAGTAAAGTCTATTAAAAAAAAAAAAGAAGTTTCCAGATGTCTTCTGTGGTTTAAAAAAAAAATCAAATTCTTTTAACTATCTTAAACTTTTCCTCTCCACTCATACTGCCCTAAGTCAAGGCAAGAGTGTATTAGGAACTGTCACTTGTCAGTGGTAGGTTGACCAGTTTACACTAGTTTGCCCAGGACTTTCCCAGTTTTGCCACTGAAGGTCTCATGTCCCGGGAAACCCCTTAGCCCAGGCAAACCAGGATGGTTGGTCACCCGAAGTGTCACATAAATTCCAAGCCCCTTCCTACTTCCAGCCTGTTTCCCACAACTACCAGCCCCCACCTGGACATGCCACAAAACCTCCAGGGTCCAGGTCATAGTGCTCTGCCTCCCGTACCCGCTGCCCTCCATGGAGGCTTCTGCTCATTCTTGGAAAAAACTGCACTGGTGTCTCCTCCTGAAAGCTCCCAAGAAGGGTTCCCACAGAACCCTGGATCCATGGCAATGCCAGCACTTGTCACACTGTACAGTCACTGTACAGTCACTGGCTCTACAGCTGTCTCCCCCACCAGCCTGCAAACTCCCTCAGGGAATGAGCTGTTCTGTACCCAAGACCCAAGATGTTTACTAACAGAGTCAAATGCAGAGTGGCACAAGCCCCAGGGAGGGCATCGGCTGTTTATGGCCCTATTTCCAAGTCACTGGGGGATCTTCTCACCACCCCCCCCCCACCAATACACAAACCAGAGGTTTTTGCAGCTGTAATGTGGACTAAGCTGATCTGCCCGATTCAGGGCAGGCAACTCGGGTTTCCAAAGAAGCATCCAACAGACATGTGATCTAAACAATGAACCCAGGCAGTTCCCAGGATACAGCAAAGGAACCAGAGACCGTTTACCATTCCCTGCTGGCTGGCTGGCAAAGATGCCCCATTGGCGATGAGACTCAACCGAGCCAAAAGTGTCCTCAAACAGACTTATCGAGAAGTTCTATTCAGAAAGACAGTATAATGAACACGAGCTCTGGAGTCAAATCCTGGCTCTGCTATTCTTCAGCTGCTGTCACACTGGGGCAAGTCACTGAAGCCCCTTGAACCTTAGTTTCCACTTGTGTAAAATGGAAACAATGGTTCCTGTAACTCACAGATTTGTGAGGACTAATGGAAATAACACACAGGAAGTCCTTAGCAAGTATCTGGTACAGAATAAAGCATTTGATAAATTGATAAATTAAGGTAATTTAAAAGTGCTAGAGTCAGGCAGAGTTAGGTGAGAGCCTGCAGGTACGTGAATGCTGGCAGAAGGCCCAACCTCCTCTGGATAACTCCCCTCCCTTCCTAGGCCACTCCGCCCACTCGATAAATTCCTGAAATCCTTCAACCACTCCTTTTCCTGCCCAGCTGCCCTCCCATTTGAGATTCCTGCCTCCCTACCCACCCCATCCTGGTCCCAGGCCTCTTTCCTCCCCTTGTCTTCTCTTACCAGCTCCAAAAGTGCCCCTCACCACACAGTGAACCCTCCTGCTCCCCAATCTTCAAGACTCACAAACGCTTACTAAATGTTGCTCCATGCTAGAAAGGTCACAGCTGAGAATTGTGGCCCTGCCACTACCCCTACCCCACTCCTGGGGACACATGAGAAGTCCTATCTAATTTCCTCCCACCAATCCCTTCCACAGGCCCCATCTCCCTTCCACTGTTTCCCACCATATCCCTAACCCTATCCTTCTTCCTCTCTATTAGTAGTCTCAGGATCTCCCTCTGGAAACCTGCCTATTTCTTGACCCTGAAGGTTTGTCCACTCCCCTCTTCAGCATCCCCACCATTTTCCTCCCTAAAGTCTTTCCCTTCACTGAGAGCTCCATTTTTCATCATCCTCCACACCTGCCCCCAAATCCCGCGTCTTGGCCTGCATGCTCTTCACCTGTCGCCAGTTCAATCATTCATTTTTTCACTCTTTAAGGAAGCAGTGCTGGATGCTGAGAATACAGCTGTGAATAAACCAAGCAGTCTCTGCTCTCCTGGAAGTGCCAGTTTATTAGGAGACAGAAAAGAAGCAAATATAAACAGAATGCCTGCAGAGAGTGGAGAAGAACTCAATGAAAGCAAGAGAAAGAAAGATGTGATGGATAGTAATCGGGACGGGGAAGCATGTTAGGTAGGGTGGTCTGGGAAGCCTTGTGGAGCGGATAATAAACGACTATCACTATTGGCCACCTACTATGTAACTACTGGGTCAGTCACTTTCTATTTCCATTACAATGTTCACGATTCCCATTTGCAGATGGGGATCTAGAGGCTCAAGAGAGGTGAAGTAATTTGCCCAAGGTCACACAGCCAGTGGTGGTGTCAGGATTTGAACACAGGTGTGGCTGCAAAACCAGACTCTTAATTTCTGTGCACTCCTGCTCCCCAAGACCCTGTTTGCCACTTGTCCTCTCCCAGAGCTATAGAGTCATTTCCAACTCAGAGGTTATCTATTTTTCACCATCCTCCCCACTGGCCCCAAAATCCTGGGTCTCAGCTTGCATGCCCCCAGCTTAGACTCCCCTCGGAAAATAATCTGGGTTTTTTCTAATAATTAATGCCTTTTATCGAGCAATTGTACATGTTCTGAGCTTAATGTTCATTCTCTTATCCAACCAACCCTCAACACAATGGCATGAAGCGGGTGCTGTCACTCTACTCCTTTTACAAGTGGGGAACCTGAGGCCTACGTTCACACAGCTAAATTCGTACCAAGATCTGCCCGACTCCACGACCCAGGCATTTGACCCCTAAGCTGTCCACTTGAAGAAGTACCCCGCCAGCAAACTTGGTGGACACTGTCAAGAACAAAGTCTGCGTCCATAAACTAAAATCGCATCCTCTCGCTTTACAGGTGGGGATATTGAGACTCTGAGAAACTAAGCGACTTGTCCAAGGTCACACAGCCAAGAACGACGGGGTCGGGGTTCGAACCCAGGCACCCTGACTCCTGAGCCCTCGCTCTTAATCCCCACACGGGCTTCCCTGGGCGCCCCTCTCCGCCTCTCTCACGCCTCCCAGAGCCCCGACCCGGAGCTCGGCGCCCCCGTCCCCCTATGCAACCCCGCGGCTTCCCGCTACGCCCCCCACACACTCACTTGAGGTGGTCCAAGGAGTGGATGTTGCGAGAAGACTTGCCATGGCCCCCGCCCACCCAGCTCCGCGAGCGGCCAAACATGTCGGCGGCCCCGACCCGTCTCTCGTCTCACGGCGTCATGCCCAACCGGCCAAGCGGCCCAGGGCCCGCGGCGGCAGCACAGGCGGAGTAGGCGGCCGCAGAGGTGGTAGAGGAATCGCCGGCCACCTTCCTCCCCGGCCCACAGCCCCGCACTGACATTCAGCCGGAACCGGCCGTTCGACCGCCGCGCTTTACGGCCGCCGCCGCGTGGGGCGCTGGGAAATGCAGTTCACCCGAGAGGCCTTAGACAACGGGACTCCGCGAACGGACTACAAGGCCCGGCGTGCATCGCGCAACCGCGGGCCTGCAACCATCCAGAAGAGGCGGAGCGAGAGGAGGAGCGACCACAGAATCGTCTGGAGAGGTGGGAATGGGAAGCTTCGGGAGCAGTCCCGAAGAGGGAATCGGCAAAGATGGGTCAAGGAAAGTCTCCACAGTAGTAACAATTATTAGCTTTATAATAATAATAGTATTGTATGGTGTATATTATGCAAAGCCACTGTCCTAAGGGCTTTACATATGAAGGTATTTAATTTTTACAACCAGCCTATGAGTAGGGTACTATTATCAAACCTATTTTATAATTACGTAAACGGAATCACAGAGAGGTTGACTTATTCAAGGTCATGCAGTTAATAAATGACAAAACCAGGGTTCATATCCACGCACGCACCCTTATTTTCATTTCCTTTATAAACCAAAACTGCACTAAATAGGTAACAACCTTATTTGTCCTGACAGCCTTTTTCTTTTTCCACTTCAATTAAATGTGTGTGTGTGTATGTGTGTGTGTGTGCGCGTGTGTGTGTGCTGGAAAAGCCTGGAAGCAACAGTGTACCAGACTGAACATCTTGTACCATCTTGTACTTTCAGAGGATTCCTCTGGTCTTCACCCAGAATCCATGCCATTTCCCAAACTAC
Source organism: Aotus nancymaae (assembly GCF_030222135.1). Lineage (NCBI taxonomy): Eukaryota > Metazoa > Chordata > Mammalia > Primates > Aotidae > Aotus > Aotus nancymaae. Next base: position 15,578,846 of record NW_026988463.1, read on the forward strand.
CACGTTAAAATGAAAAAGAAAACACCCAGCTTTCTACATAAGCCAGAATATATCTAATTTCTCCCCTGGATTAGAAGTGCTAAGTTCAGTGTGGGCAAGACGTCTCAGGTTTACCATCCGTTCATTCAGTCAGTCACTTCTATAGCAAAGTTGTTTAAGGTATACTGTGTTCCATTAACTCTGCTTAACAAAGAATTGGGCCAGAATTTTTTCCCCAGTGCCTATCACAGGTTTGGCACGTAGTAGGTGTTTAACAAATACTGGTAGAGTGCATGAATGAGTGAAGGTTTGTTTCACCTTCAGCAGCTAGAGAAATGGATAACCATGGAGGGTTAATGGTTTGCCCTGTTATTCACATAGAGGGGGCAAGACAAAGTCATGGAGCAAAAAAGAACACGTTCTGGCCTCCAAAGAAACCCACCCAGGCTCAGAAATGGAGAATCCCTGGGCTCGTATTTTTCATCTGCAAAAAGTATGCACATACATAAAATACATACAGACTCCCTTGTCTGCCTCCAATTAAGCAATGCATGTAAAATACTCCGCTCAGTGTAGCCCGAGATTGAAAGGTTTCTTGAACTGCTTTGGAAGGCTCTATGGACGAGATCATGTTTTCCTGAAAGACGTGCAATGGTTACCCAAGAGCAGGCGAACCACTGGGTGGGAGAGACTCACTTTTCTGTGTACTTCACGGTTGTTTGAATGTTTAGCCATACCTATGATCGCTTTTAAACATGATTTACAAAGTAAAAAGAAACAAAAAGCAACCTTATGGTTGAAGATCTGAACCACCTCGGAATCTCTTTATTGAGGTGTTCGTTAACTCTAGGATGCAGGTTCCCTGGTGGGCAGGCCTTCCAGCAACCAGAGTTTGTAGAAGCCAAGGGGACATCGGTTGATCTCCACCATGAAAACTGGCGCTTTGGGGATGTCCAAGATTTTCCGGGCAACCGTCCGTCGCTCCTCCCCGACCCCGCCTCCTTTTAAAGGAGAGATGGAGTCCCATAGAGGCATGCAGCAAGGTGCATAGAAAGCCCGCGGTTTCCTTGCTTTTGTGGCTTTAGCGTTCTGTCTAGGTTTGAAATGTGTTCAGTCTCTTTTCCCTCCCCCTATTCGATACGCAGAGCTAATCCGATTTGAGATCCGAACGCAGACCCAAACCAAGAAAGCAACTCAGAGGCCAGCGCCCCGAGGGGCGGAGCGAAAGGGGTACCCGCCCTCTGGCGGCAGAGGCCAATCAGCGCTGGTGTTGAGCCGGCCAATGAGAGCGGGCCGCTCGGGAGGCGGAGCTCGGAGCGCGGCCGGGAGGGCGACGCGGCTACTGCAGCCATGGGCTCTGGGCCTGCGGGGGAGCGGAGGGGGCGCGAGGACCGGCGGGACCTGGCGGGAGAGACGGCTGCCGGGACCCGCCCTAGACGCTGAGCCGCGGTGGGGTCCCCGCCTCCCCGCCAGGGAGGCACCTCGAGGGAGCCGGACAGCCGCCGGCCCCTTCAGGGGGTCCGCCTCGCCGCCCGGGCGGTCGCGAGGGCCTTGGGGGGCACATCTGGGGGTGCGGTGACCCGCCCGGCGCGTTTCGGGGGTCGGGGCGCGTTTGGCAGGGGGCACCTGGAGCCCGACGCCGCCTCTGTCGAGCCCCGGGGCGCCCCTAGATGGCTGCGGTGTGTCCTCGCCGGCCGCCCGGGCGCCGCAGCGGCTGAGCTCGCCGGGATCGCCTGGCCGCCGCCGCCCTCGCCACCCGCTGCATGCTCGGCGCCCGGGTCGCGGCCCACCTGGACGCACTGGGCCCCCTGGTCCCCTACGTGCCGCCGCCGCTGCTGCCCTCTATGTTCTACGTGGGCCTGTTCTTCGTCAATGTGCTGATCCTGTACTACGCCTTTCTCATGGAGTACATCGTCCTCAACGTGGGCCTCGTCTTCCTGCCCGAGGACATGGACCAGGCGCTCGTGGACCTCGGCGTGCTCTCAGACCCCGGCTCGGGCCTCTACGATGCTGACTCGGAGCTCGACGTCTTTGATGGGTACTTGGAGTAGGGTCTCGACTGCCATTCCCCTCTTCCCTCCACGATCCGCAATCCACTCCCTGGACCAGCCGCCCAGATCATGCCGCCGCTGCTGGTTGAGGGCACCATCTGGACGGGGATGGGACCCCAGGAGGAGGCCCTCCCCTGCCTCCGAGACCAGTAAGTGCCCTCTCTGAACTGGATGAGGGCGGGTTGGGGCGCTGGCAAGGGAGAGGGAGGCATCCCCAGGCCGGATACACAACCCTCCCCCAGGCTTCTGTTCTGTCCACCTCCTCCAGGTCTCAATGGATGCCAGGAGTGGCCAGACCCCTCTTAAGCCCTTTGTTGTGGCTGGAAAGCTTCCCCCAGCAAAGAGGACAGCTGGTGAAAAGCAAGGGGACCCTGAGACTAAGTCACATTTGGGGTAGTCCTGTGACTTACCCCCCAAAGCTTATGGAAAAAGCCCTCGCACCCAAATCCATTTGAGGCAGAGCTGTCAGCTCCTCCCCTCTTCCTCATCCTGGCTTGATGATGACCTTGGCTTTTGGAGGATTCTCAGTCATCCTAGAAGGATAAAGATTTAGGGGTATCAGAAGACACAGGTAGCCAGGCACGAATCACCTTTGTTCTGTGGCCCTTGGGAGACTGGGTGGGGATTAAATGCAGGGGCTCTAGGCCAAGGCTGTGAGACGAGAAATCTCAGGCAAAGAACCCTGTACTTCCTTTTGGCCTTGGGTTTGGTGCTGTTTTGGAGTCAGGTTTCAGGATGCCCCAGCTCATCCGTTCTGCAGCTCAGAACTGCAGGGGCTGCCAGTTTTGTAGGCTACCTACACAGAACAGGCAGGCAGGGAGCTGGTGCTAGGGTTCGCTTTGTCTGCAGGGTTTGCAGGCACTCACGGGGCTCTTCGGTCCTCGGGAGAAGGGACCACAGGGTAATTGCACTGAGATAGTCAACTCCTGTCTTTGGGGCTGCAACAATGCAGCTTTGCATCCAGCATCCAGCCCACTGTGTATGTGAGAGATAGGGAAATGAAGGTCCAGGGAGGAGGACTTGGTCATCGTCGCCCAGCAAGTAAGAGAGGCAGCTGGACTCAATTCATTAAAACACATGAGCCAGACAAGCTGTCAGGCAGCCGCCAGGTCTGGTGAGAGTCACAGGGCAGGCAGGAACTCCTTGGCTCAGCCCCTGAGGCTGGACAGCACTGGAGTGTCACTGGGCACAGGGCCTAAGTGGCAATGAAGAGGGGATGCTGAGATGGTGGGCAAGGGCTCCTTTAGGAAAATAGACACTAATGCCACTCACCCGAGTCCACCCCTCTCCTGCATTGCCTGGCTTTGCCAAGACGACCATAGGCAGAGGGTGTCTTAGTTCAGTCTGCTATAACAGAACACCATAGGCTGGGGGATTTAAACATTATTTCTTACTGTTCTTCTAAGGGTACTAATCCCATCTATGGAGGCTTTCCCTTCATGACCTAATCACCTCCCGAAGGCCTCACCCCCCAAGTACCATCATATTGGGATCAGAGTTTCAACATATGAAGTTTGAGGGGATACCAACATTCAGTCTGTTGCAGATGGTGATACAGGGTTGGGTAGGGCCTACTGGCAGCATAGCTGGGGACAGAGCGCTCCGCTAAGGGGACCACAGTGAGATTTCTTTGAGGAAACCTTCAGTTGAGTTCAGTAAGATCTTAGCAGGAGCCAAGTGCCACGGGGAGCATGTGCCAGCTGCTCTGCACACCTCCCCTGCCTGCCTGCCATCCATCCGTTCTTTTATGGAACAAATGCTTATTTGTTCAATACTGTGCCTGATGAGTGAACCCAGTGAGCAAGACAGACCCAGCCTTGGCCCTTTGGCACTTGGTGAGGAAGGCTAGTAGGAACCCAAACAAGAGAATCCGATTTTTTTCAGAGCTATGAAGGCATGCAAGAAAGACATGAGCCTGCCTGTTGTGTTCACTGGTGTGTCCTCAGCACTCAGAACTGTGCCTGGCATCTAGTAGATCCTCTCTGCAGGTGTAGCCGTGGAGTGAAGCAGAACTGAAACAGTAGAATACAGGTGATGGGCTGCTTTAGCTGAGGAGTCAGAGAAAACCTCTCTAAGGAGATGATGCTTTTGAGCTGAGCCTTAATTTGATAGAAGACCCTGGAGAAAAGCAGTCCAGGCTGAGGGAAACACTGGTGCCAAGACCTTCAGGTGAGAGAGAGTTGGTTTTTCCAACAACCAAAAGGAGGCCCATGTGGCTGGAGAGGTCAGTGAGGTGGGCGGTGGCCATGCCATGAAGGACCTGGAAGGCCATAGCCAAGAGCAGTGGAAAGCCATTGGAAGGTTCTAGATGGGAGCTGACACAGTCCCATTCCCATTTTGCAAAGATGACTTTGGCAATTGTGGACAGAATGAGCTGAGGGGGAAGAGGGGAAGCAGGGACATCACCTCCGAGGCTGTTATTTGTCCAGGCCAGAGGTGACAGAGACTTGGATGAGGTGAGTTTAGTGAAGATGGAGAAACATGAACAGACTGAGAGCAACTCTCAGAAGTAGCACCTATGAAATCCATTCAGAATCTATCCCGAGCATTGATTATATCGCGCTCCTGGTTCTAGCCCTTTGCATATGCACTCACTCGTTCAACAGACTTTGACCCTGCCTGCTCTTCTGCCAGGCCGTGTGCTAAGGCCCTGAGATCCCAAGATAAATCCCTGTCTCCAAGCCAAGCACTTGACTTTGAAGCAGTATAACTTGGTGAAGAACATCTTATTTTATCTCTTTACCACATCAACAGAAACACTTCCCCTTCCAAAGGAAAACATTGGCATATTCTGAACTAAAAACTGAATCCCAAATGCTTCGACATATTTTATAGCAAACGCTGTTTAAGCAGAAACACCAGGAAGTATCTCTCAGGGACACCCTTGCAAAACTCTTAGGGTGTCAGGGCCTGACCCTGGGAAGCGGGGCGGCCTGGAGAAGTGGAAGCCATGCACAGCCTTCCCTTCTTCCCACCCTCAAATCCAAGCTGAGGAGGCCTGGTCCCCCAAGTGCCGAGAAAGCTCAGAACCCCCGGGTATGAGATGGGTGGTTAGCAGCGGGGAGGCCGGCAGGAAAGATCTTAAGATGATCTGACCCAGCCTCCTCTCCAGGTCCCTTTCCATAATCAGAGTAACGCTGGTAGTCAGTCCTGCTCTTTCTCAGTTGTTCTCCTCTGGTCACATGTGTTCTTCACATGCCAATCCAGGAAACGGTGACCAAGGGCGTGGGGCATGTCAGGTAGCAGGGCCCAGGATGACTCTCAAGATGAACAGGTGCACCCACTTTTGCTCCCTCTTTTTTTCTCTCTCTTACGTGTGGACCTACATAATTCAGTTCGTCAAACACTTGCTGAGCACCTACTTGAGGTGGCAGTATTAGGGTCATGGTTAAGAACCAGGCCCTGGGTTCACATCCCAGGGTAGCTGTGACCTTGGGCATGCTGCTTACCCTCCCTGTACTTGAGTTTTGTCTTCTAGAAGATGGAAATAATGAAAATCTACCTGATTGTGAGGATTAAGTGAGACATACATAAAGCATTTAGACCTCCCTGAATATAGTAAGAAATGTATTAATATTAACCACTCGTATTCATAGTCAGATGGAATGAAGAGTGTGTTACACCCATGTCCTTGCGAATGTACAAACCTGCGCCTATACTCGTACATGAATATTTATATCCCATGAGCAAAAGAGGATAGGCTCCCTGCGTGCCAGGGAGGTCCAGGTCTAGCCTGGCTCAGGGAGACTTCCCACTCTGCCTTCCCAGCCCCAGGACCCTCAGGAGACCTTTCTTGCTGCCCTGTGTTCCCCAGGGCACCAGAACCCTGGAGAGCTGGTTCTGTGGTTTTCCTAGAGTGTTAATTGTTGCCCAGGAGCAGGGAATGGGGAATCAGGAGCTCCCTCCTTCCCAGGAGAAAGGGCTACAGTGGCTGAGCTGGGAGCCTGGGAGACTCCTCACGTCCCAGTCCCAGTAGTTCTGGTGCAGAGGCAGCTCAGCTGGATTATTCCTCCCAGTTTCTAATGAAAGTGAAAGCCTCCGGTTCCTGTCAGCCCTCTCTTGGCACACAACGAGCTGAAAATGCAGAGACTGGAGAACATTGCTGCCAGAGTCGGCTTGTCCTGACGCAGCTCATCTGATCTTATTCCAGGATTTCCTAGGCTTCAGTTATCTCCGAACTGGGAGCCACAGCTGCTCCTTCCTAACCTAGTCCCTCTTTGCTGATCTGTGGGCTGTGCTATCAGCAGAACCCCTGGGCTGGGCATGTAGTTGCCCAGCTCAGAAACCCAAACCTGGGCCAGGTGCGGTGGCTCACTCCCCATAATCCCAGCACTTTGGGATGCCGAGGCAGGTGGATCACAAGGTTAGGGATCGAGACCATCCTGGCCAGCATGGTGAAACCCCATCTCTACTGAAAATACAAAAATTAGCTGGGCATGGTGGCACGCATCTGTAATTCCAGCTACTCGGGAGGCTGAGGCAGGAGAATCGCTTGAACCTGGGAGATGGAGGTTGCAGTGAGCCAAGATCACACCACTGCACTCCAGCCTGGCAACAGAGTGAGCCTCTATCTCAAAAAAAAAAAAAAAGAAAGAAAGAAAGAAAGAAACCCAAACCTCCCACAGGGACACAGTCAAATTTGAGTTATGGGAGATCGCACAAGCAGGGGTCTGGCGGATGCAGGAAACCAGGGGGCTGTGGCTGTCATCCAAGCAAGAGACAGACAACAGTGACACGGGGAGGCAGGTATACCCCCAGGCCTGGCCACCTCTCCAGCTCTGCTCCTTACATGAGGCTCACCCATAAGGTCCTTGGCCACAGGGTACATTGGTGCTAGCTGCGTCTTCGGACAGGAGAAAACCCCAGTATGTGTCTCAAGTCTCAAGACAGTTAGATGTCAGGGGCCCTACTCTCTTAGCCCTGAGTGATACAAACTAGAGATTTCAGCCAAGAAACAGGCAGGGTCTACCCTGCTTACAGCCCTTGTGTCTTGTCTGTTTTGCTGAACTAAGAAAGTGAGGGCTCCTCTCAATTTGGATATTCATATTTCTGGTTTATCTGATAGCTTTCCTCCCAGAACTACTTCCTTTTTTTTTTTTTTTTTTGAAACAGAGTTTCAATCTGTCACCCAGGCTGGAGTGCAGTGACACAATCTCAGGTCGCCGCAACCTCCGCCTCCCAGGTTCAAGCGATTCTCCTGCCTCAGCTTCCTGAGTAGCTGGGATTACAGGCGCTAGCTACCATGCCCTGCTAATTTTTTGTATCTTTAGTAGAGACGGGGTTTCACCATGTTGGCCAGGCTGGTCTCAAACTCCTGACCTCAAGTGATCCGCCCACCTTGGCCTCCCAGAGTGCTGGGATTACATGTGTGAGCCACTGCACCCAGCCCTTCTCCCAGAACTCCTGAAAGCATAGTCTGCTTTTGGGAAACCTAAGATCACAATAAAATGGCAGGCATAAAATAAATGGCAGGATAAAAATGGCAGACATCTTTATCCCTGTCTCACAAATAAACTGAGGCGCGGAATGGGGAAGTGAAGGCCAAAGGTAACGAAGCCAAGTGAGACTGCCAGCCCAGTTCCCTGACCACAGCGCCGAGGTTTGAGGGGCGCCTCCAGTGAGGGCTCCCATCCCTGACCTTCAAACACCAGCTCATAGTTTCTGCCAGGCCTGTATCATACACACTCTTGCTCCTTTTTCCTGAATTTTAAAAAACAAAAACAAAAAACAAAACTGTTATGAAATAATTTCACACAGAAAAGTTGCAAGAGCACAAAGAATGCCACCCAAATTCCCCAATTGCAGCAATTAGCACTTTGATCATGTACATGTGTGCTCTTTCCCTCTTTGTACAGGCATGCCTGTGTACATGCACACATGTGTATATGTGTAATTTTCAGAAGCATTTGAAAATGGGCTCATTATGCTCCTTTACTCCTAAATAATTCAGTGTTTATTTCCTTAGAACAAGGACAAATTTGCATAACCACAGTAGGATTGTCAAAATCAGCAAATCTAATATTGATACGATATACAATCCTATGACCAATCTCATCTACAACTTTATTCAGATTTTATGGAGGCTGAGGTGGAAGGATCACTTGAGTTTGAGACCAATCTGGGTAACATAATGAGACCCCGTCTCTACAAAAAGTAGAAAAAAAAAATAGCCAGGTATGGTGGTACACGCCCAAAGTCCCAGCTACTTGGGAGGCTCAGGCAGGAGGATCACTTGAGTCTAGGAGTTCAAGGCTGCAATGAGTTATTGTGCCACTGCACTCCAGCCTGGGCAACTGAGTGAGACCCTGTCTCAAAAAAAGAAAAAATTGTCCCAATAGTGTCCCTTAACAATAAAAAGGGGAGAGTTGAGGTCCAGGATGCGATCCCAGATCAGCTTTTACATTAATCTCGAGCCTTCTTCTGTCTGGATCAGCTCTTCAGTCTGTCTTTATCTCTCGTGACATTGACATATTAGAAGAGTACAAGACTGGTGTTTTGTAAACTGTCTCTCAGTTTGGGTTTGTCTGATGGTTATACTCTCGAGATTAGATTCCAGTGGGGCATTCTTGGTTGGAATATTGCAGAAGTGAGTGTGTGTCCTCGGTGGATCTTATCAAGAGGCACATACCACCTGTCTCCTTTCCAGCAATGTTAACTTTGATCACTTGGTAAAGGTGGTGTCTGCCAGGTCTTTTCACTGTAAGGTTACTATTATTCTATTTATAATTTGCTATTTAAATGCACTAGTTTTAGTGCTTCCCATTAAAAAAACTACTTTTTTATGTAAATTTATTTTATAAAGAATGTTTATGTCACTAAAGATAAAACCATCATCACTTGGCATGGATAAAAACACTAACTGTCAAAGTCATTAACTTTTGGCCAGATACCAAAGCCAGCTAAAGACACAGGGCCTTGGCCTGCTCTCTCTTTGTTAAAAAGAGATTAACAATTTTCACGTGATAAACATGATATACTAGCACCAAACTGAACTTTCTCCTCTAAGTAATCATAAGGATTGACTAAGAACGGAAAAGCGAATCGCTTGCTCACTATGTGTGATTCCTTGCTACTTAGGGTCACCTTCCTGTACCGTCTAAAATTGTTGCTTACATGCCTTGCATTTGGACACATTTTGATTTAAATCCCACCAACACCTCGGACTTCATCTCCCTAAACCTCGGTTTCCTGTAAAACAGGGATAATAGTAGGACCTGCCTAAGGACTTGTGCGAATTAGATTGGGATAGTGAATGATGTATAGTCAGTGCTTGCTTAATGAGTGATGTGGTCATTGTCAGTGGTATGTCAGACCTGGAAGGTGCTCTATCCCAGGAAGCCTTCCCCCTTTCCTTGGGTGCCCTCGCTCCTGAGGACTGGTTACCAAGGAGGGTGTGTCTGTTTTGGCAGCCTTTGAAGCAGCCCAAGGGCGGTGATAATTGGTACCCAGTGAGTCCCCAGATGATGCTGGTGCCCTCACAGCTGCCATTCCAGGCCCCAGCTTGGAGTGGCTGGGAATGCCCTCCAGGTTAAGGCTTCATTCCTGGGAGTCCCTCCTAGCAAGGGGCTTGGCTGGGTGGTTAAAAATAACTGCCTCTCCCACATCTCCATCGCTTCCCCCAAGCTCACCATGTGAAGCCACCAAGGCAGGGTTCCATTAGACAAGGAGGGAAACAGGCTTGCGGAAGGTCGATGACTCACCCCAGATACCATCTATGAGGTAGCAGTGCTGGACTCCTGGCCACACTGTCATGGTGCTTCCCCGAGAGAGGTGCTCTGCTGGAGGCGTCCCCGGAAGGCAGTGAATATTCAGCAGCAAATCAGATCGGCTTTCACGGCCGCTGACACCCCCTTGAGCACCTACTACTTTGCCCTTTTTTTTTTCTTTTTTTTTTTTTTTGAGACAGAGTCTTGCTCTTGTTGCCCAGGCTGGAGTGCAATGGTGTGATCTTGGCTCACTGCAACCTCCGCCTCCCTGGTTCAAGCGATTCTCCTGCCTCAGCCTCCTGAATAGCTGGGATTACAGGCACCCACCACCACGCCCAGCAAATTTGTATTTTTCATAGAGACAGGGTTTCGCCATGTTGGCCAGGCTGCTCTCAAACTCCTGACCTTGTGATCCGCCCACCTTGGCCTCTCACAGTGCTGGGAAGGCCTGAGCCACTGTGCCTGGCCTACTTTGCGCTTTTAACTGGCACCAGGCTCAGTTGTGCAGGCCAAGCGTATCAAGCTAGAATTTATGGTTTCATTTTCATTGTGTTTTTAACATAGCCTTCTGTGTATGATAAATTCTACTGTTTGGGGTGTTATATGGTGACATAAATGATCTTTTTTAAAAACTGGAGTTTAAAAAGTGCATTGATTTAAAATACTAAGTAAATAATAGTCCAGGTGGTTCTTGGATGTGGCAGGATTGGAGGAAGGGACTGGGCGAGTGCTGCCTTTTCAGAGACCTCATGGAGTCTTGGGTGTGACCAACTGGAGGCACGTTGTGGACCAGGCATCTTCATGAAGCCCGCTGCTGATCAGCTTTGGCAGCCAACATGCAAATCAGAAGCCAGGTTTGAGAAAGTGGTCTTCATTTCTCTGTGACATTGGCTTTCCTCAGGGACACGGACCTGTGCAAAGGCAGGCAGCTTCTCTTTGCTGTCTGTCTCCTTCCAGCCACCAGGAGACGGCCAGACCCCAGCCATGCCTTCATCCTGAGATGAGATAGAAACCCTCCTGCCACATAGCCTGTCACCAGGGTGGAGGATCAGAATGGCTGGGTGAGCAGGGGAGGGTGACATCTGTCTTTAGCCACTTTAATTGATTGTTTGGTACATGGAGAGAGGAATGAGCAATGGGTTTCTAGAGGGCAAGGTCTTTGGAGGAAGAAAAGCACTGTGACTTTCAGAAGGCCCCAGCCTTGAGAAGGTTCCCTGCCGGTATTGGTTTCTCCCGGGAAACAGGTGGGGCTGAGGAGGGAAGGAACCACTGTGCACTGGCACCTCAGGTGTGCTGGGCATTGCCAGGTACTCCACGGACACAAACAGCTCAACGCAGTGGGCACTGTCCCCTTTTCCAGATGAGGAAACCGGACCAGAGAGAGTGAGTGACTTGTCTGAGGTCACACAGCCAGGAAGGGGCAGAAACACAATCAGCACAGACAGGCTGAATCCAGACCTCAGCCATCGGCCCTGAGGAGCAGGACAGCTGGCAGCTGAACTCCAGGAAAGAATCCCCTTCTACCACTTCCAGAGCCTTGCCCACCAGAGCCTGTAAAATATCAGGGCCATTTTCTCACTTAAGCCACATCCTGAACCAGGCAGCTTCTCTGCAGAGATACTGAGCTGAGATACTGCTTCAGAAAGTGGATCTGGTACCCGACTGTCATTCTGACTACAGAAACCAGCCAGCCAGCCATGTCCTCTGTCCAGCTCTGGGGGATGGCCTGGAATGAAAGGTTACAGTCTGAGAACAGGGGGAAGAAAAATCTAGTGGCTGATAACTTGTCTGCTGTGCTCTAATGATGTCAGAAGGTTGGAGAACCCACTGCCCTGGGTTCTATAAGCTGCAGCTCTGGGGTGTTTTTCAGCCTGGGGCCCTTGATGCCTTAGAGCGAGCTTGTCCAACCCACAGTGTGGCCTGCAGGCTGCATACAGCTCAGGGCAGCTTTGACTGTGGCCCAGCACAGATTCATAAACTTACTTAAAACATTATGAGATTTTAGCCTGGGCAACATGGTGAAACCCCATCTGTACTAAAAATACATAAATTAGCCAGGCATGGTGGTGTGCGCCTGTAGTCCCAGCTACTCAGGAGGTTGAGGCACGAGAATTGCTTAAGCCTGGAACTACAGTGAGCCAAGATCACGCCACTGCACTCCAGGCTGGGTGACAAAGCAAGTCCCTGTCTCAAAAAAAAGAAGTTATGAGGTTTTGTTTTTGTTTCTGTGTGTGTGTGTTTTTTTTTTTCTTTTTAGCTTATCAGCTAGCTATCATTAGTGTATTTTATGTGTGACCCAAGAGAGTTCTTCCATTGTGGTCCAGGGAAGCCAAAAGATTGGATAATCCTGCCTTAGAGAAAAGGGATGGGCCAGGTGCAGTGACTCACACCTATAAACCCAGCACTTTGGGAGGCTGAGGCGCGTGGATCACGAGGCCAGGAGATTGAGATCATCCTGGCTAACATGGTGAAACCCTGTCTCTACTGAAAATACAAAAAGTTAGTTAGCTGGGCATGGTAGCGTATGCCTGTAGTCCCAGCTACTTAGGAGGCTGAGGCCAGAGAATCACTCCAACCCAAACCGTGGAGGTGGAGATTGCAGTGAGCCAAGATCGCACCACTGTACTCCAGCCTGGGCAACACAGCCAGACTCCATCTCAAAAAAAAAAGAGAGAGAAAAGCGATGAACCCGAGGTGCTGAGAGGAGTTTCAGCTTTGGGGTCAGGCCACGGGGGTTCAGATCCTGGCTCTGCCATGTATGAGCTGTGTGGTCTTGCACAACTTGCTTAACCTCTCGGAGCTCCATGTGAAATGCAAGGATGAGGGTCCTACTTGGCCCCACCTCCTAAAGTTGTTTTTGAGGAATAAGTGAGCTAGACATGAGTTAGAGTAGTACAAGCTGAACAGAAAGTAAATGCTTCATAAATGTCAGGTGTTGTCACGATTTTCATTTAGAGTTTGCCAAGGCTGCTATTGCAAGACACAGGAGCAAAATGGTTGATGTCTAATAGCCAAAGTGGGTGACAGATGAAAATTGAACTGTGTCCCAGGATATCCTCCAGCCCTAGATACAGAAACCTGGGGTCACATCCCTGTCCTCAACTCACTGTGACTTTAGGCAGAGGTCACCACCCTCTCTGGGCCCATTCAGTCTCTGCTGTGGAATGGGTGGGACCAGCTTGGATCAAAGTCCTCAGATCTCACACAATACTGTCAGCAGCTTTTGCCATATCTGCCTGTTACGTGAACTATTAAGAGTTTTATTTAAATTGGCTGCTTTTAGAGTGAAATATTTTGAAAAGATAAACTTTTTTTTTTTTGAGACAGTCTCACTCTGTTGCCCAGGCTGGAGTGCAATGGCACAATCTCTACTCACTGCAACCTCTGCCTCCCCCAGCTCAAGTGATTCTCCTGCCTCAGCCTCCTGAGTAGCTGGGAATACAGGCACCCCCCACCATGCCTGGCTAATTTTGTATTTTCTTCAGTAGAGATGGGGTTTCGCCATGTTGGCCAGGCTGGTCTCGAACTCCTGACCTCAAGTGATCCACCCGCCTTAGCCTCCCAAAGTGCTGGGATTACAGGCGTGAGCCACTTTGAAAAGAGAAACTATATTACTACCAGAAATGGAAACCTGACATCACTTGGTATAAATGGAAGGTGACCCTACAGATAAACACAATGCAAACAGACCAGTGTTAGTCAATGCCACGTGTAACCCGTTCACACAAAAGCGCAGCTGCAGCCAGACTAGCCCCTGGCTGGGACTGCCGAGGATGATACTGTTTGCGGTCACAGGATTGGGAGAGGAGTGAGGTCCTTACAGAATGAGAGTCTATCGTTTCTCTTTTTTTTTTTTTTTTTTGAGACAGGGTCTCTGTCATCCAGGCTGGGTGCAGGGGCGCAGTCATAGTTCACTGCAGCCTTGAACTGCTGGGCTCAAGTGATCCTCCCACCTCAGCCTTCCAAGTAGCTGAGACTACAGGTGTGCACCACCATGCCTAGCTAATTTTTAATTTTTTTATAGAGACAGAGTCTCGCTGTGTTGCCCAGTCTGGTCTCAAACTCCTGGCCTCAAGCGATCCTCCCACCTTGGCCTCCCAAAGTGCTGGGATTGTAAGCATGAACCGCTCTCTCTGGCTGATTCCATGTTTGCGAACACCCCGTCCACACAAGTCTGAGATGGGCTTAAGGGTGACCGCAGTCCTTGGCGATCTCTTCAGTGAGCATCTGTGCAGCTGAATCTGAATAAAAGATTCTGCTCTGGGTTCCTGGCCAGCAAGTATCTCAGGAGCAGCCTGGTGGAGGGCAGCTATGGGGAGACATTAGCTCTGCCTGCACTTCCAGCCTGGGGGCCAAGTGGGCACTGGAGTCAGAGAATGGCCTCAGCAAAGAAGGGCAGGTCGACCTGCCGGGAAGAGTGAGTAGAGGGAATGGAGCGAGGCACCCACAGCCTCTGTTAAGGGCTCAGGAAGTGGTAGCTGCTCTCATTTGCACTGTTCCCATTGTTATTACCAAGCCACTGCCAGCTGTGCCTCTCATAGCAGTGCATCTTTAGGCAGGTCACTTGGCTTCTCTGAACTTCAGTTTCTTATCCTATAAAATGATAAGAACCTCAGTTTATTATCATATAAGATTCTTGGGTCTCAATGGAAACAGTTCTTCTCCCTTTGGTCGACCTTGGAAATAGGGTAGGAGGGCATTTTTAGTTGTTGGAGTGGCAAGGGCTGCTACTGGCATTTAGTTGCCTGGAGCCAGGGATGCTGCTAAATATTCAGTGCTCAGAACAGCCACCCCATGTCCAGGAATTGTCCTACCCCAAATGTCAATAGCACCCTGTCAAACAATACATGTCACACGTGTAACATACAAGTTATGCGAGATGTTCAGTGAAGTTTGCGGAAGGGATAGTCTGAGCTGGCTGAGATGAGGCTCGGAATCGGAGCAGGGCTGGAGGGGCTGCAGAGGGGTTGGGCATGGGCACTCAGCTGGGAACACAGAGAAGGCAGTGGGAAAGGGGGACCTGCCGGGGGCCAGGCCTGGGAGATGATGCTATATCCTGGGAGGAAGAGCCAAGTGGAGCTGCTGAGTAGCTAGGCTGTGGCCAGTGCCTTCCTGTAGGTTGCAAAGCATTTTTGAGCAAAGTCGGAGGTGCTGCCAAGCCCTGCCCACTACCCAGCGCTGGCTCAGCTGGCCCAGAGCTGCATGTCGGACCTCAGACCCTGCGTGACTCCTGAGACGGCTGCACCAGCATCCCCCTTCCTCTCCCTTGTGAAATTGCACTGGTTCTCCAGCCCAGCGTCTCTAAGAAATTAGGCAAATTCATTACAAAGAGTTTTAATAAAAATTGCAGAAAGATATTTCCAGCCTGAGTCTGGGGCTTCCAGTGGTTCCCCAAATGTGAGGGATGGAGGAAGACTTCCTGCCCCACTGTAAGCCTCCTAAGCCTGGTGGATTGGTCCCTGTCCCCAGCCAACCTGGTGGCAGGGTGGGGCTTCCATGCTAGTAACCCCCTTTTTTTCTTCTTGTTAGGCCTTCTCCCCTCAAAAGCTTTGTGCCAACAGAGAGGTTCCTTTTCAGACCCAGGAGGGTGGAACGCAGATTGGGACTGAGTGCTGAGGTTGGGAAGGCCTCTGCTCCCACGGAATGGGGAAGGCAAGGGGTGTCCCAAGACCTCATCTGCCTGCAGCATCACACCGACGGCCTGGCCTTGGCTTCTGATTATTTGCAACTGCGATGGATGTTTACAGGAACCCAGCCAGAGTTTGCCTCCCTGCACTTCACCCCGGAGCGCACCTGCTTCCCCCACTTCACCTTCGGAGAGGACACTTCAAACTGTGGACACACGCAAAAGCGACTCCCAGCTCCATTTGATGTGAGTTGAGCCTTCAGGCCAGCTGGGTTTAGCCCAAGGCTGGTCTTAGATGCAGAGACTGTTTCAGGGAGTGACTCAGAAGAAAAAGAAGCTGAGGAAGCTGTCGGGGGGTGCTGAGGGTGGGATTCTCGCTTCTTCATTTCAGGTTACTCGTTCTTCAGCAAGTTGGCAAAACAAGTTCGTCATGCTGGGGAGTGCCACGTGACTCCCCTGGCTGGAAATGCTTTTCTGAAAGCATGAGTGTTGTGCCTACTTAATTCTGATAAACCTGTTTAAGCAATACTTAGGAGGCTGACTTCTTTGGATTAAACAAAAATGTATGCAACTCCAACCCCTGGGACCCTGCCTTTTTTTTTTTTTTTTTTTAAACTTCGAGATTCGGGAAAGGAGCCTCTAGGCAGAAACTTGTGATTGACAAACAGTGGAAGATCAGGGCCTCCCAAGTTGGAGATCCTGCGGGGTTCGGAGAGGCTGCCCCAGCTGGGGTGACGTGAGAGTCCCAGGCTGGCCCTTTGCCCTGCTCCACAAACCAGGGACAGCATTTGGGGTGTGGTGGGAAAAGCCTGAAGGCCAAGCTGGAAACAGGGCCTGAATCCCGTAGAAGTGGGAGTGGGTATCCCCTGTGCCAGGCACATGGTAGACCTTCATTAAAGATAGCAGGGAAGGGCTTGGCATGGTAGCTCACACCTATAATCCCAGCACTTTGGGAGGCTGAGTCAGGCAGATCACTTGAGGTCAAGAATGTGAGACCAGCCTGGCCAATATGGCGAAAACCCATCTCTACTAAAAATACAAAAAATTAGCCAGGTGTGGTGGCGCACACCTGTACTCCCAGCTACTCAGGAGGTTGAGGCAGGAGAATTGCTTGAACTGGGGAGGCAGAGATTGTAGTGAGCTGAGATCACACTACTGCACTCCAGCCTGGGCAACAGAGCAAGACTCTGTCTCACAAAAAAAAAAAAAAAAAATGGAAGGACTAAATGAATGACTGGAATTGGGTCAGCTTGCAGTTCCGTGGAATACTAGCAGTAATTCTCTCCAGTTTGCAGAGTACTTGATTTTCAAAGCACCTTCACATACACACCAAATGAAGCAGGGTACAAATGATTAACCCCATTCTACAGGTGAGGAGACTGAGGTATAGGGGAGTACAGGCACCCCAGAACTCTGGGGAAGACAATTATAGCACCACTTGCCCTCATGTGGTTCTAAATAAAGAAGCGAGCCAGGCACGGTGGCTCACCCTTGTAATCTCACACTCTGGGAGGCCGATGCAGGTGGAACACCTGAGATCAGGAGTTCGAGACCAGCCGCTTGGCTAACATGGTGAAACCCCGTTTCTACTAAAAATAGAAAATTAGCTGAGTGTGATGGCAGGTGCCGATAATCCCAGCTGCTCAGGAGGCTGAGGCAGGAGAGTAGCTTGAACACGGGAGGTGGAGGTTGCAGTGAGTGGAGATTGCGCCATTGCACTACAGCTTGTGTGACAGAGCAAGACTCCATCTCAAAAAATAAATAAAAGAGAAAAGCTACAAAATCCAAAAAGAAGACATTTGAGAGGCCCAAGGAAAAAGGTGAGTGTGAAGAGGGAGGCGTGCATGCAGAGAGAGGCCTGAGAGCCACTGGACATGGATTTCACCATCATGCCCTGATTCCTCTGAGCAGTGCTTCACCACCTGAAATACATGACTCGGGGGCAATTCCAGCACACCATACCTGTGCCTGCAGAGAGGTCCTCCTAAGAAGTCAGAAGTCGGGCCGGGCGCGGTGGCTCAAGCCTGTAATCCCAGCACTTTGGGAGGCCGAGGTGGGTGGATCACGAGGTCAAGAGATCGAGACCACCCTGGTCAACATGGTGAAACCCCGTCTCTACTAATACAAAAAAATTAGCTGGGCATGGTGGCGCGTGCCTGTAATCCCAGCTACTCAGGAGGCTGAGGCAGGAGAATTGCCTGAACCCAGGAGGCAGAGGTTGCGGTGAGCCGAGATCGTGCCATTGCACTCCAGCCTGGGTAACAAGAGCGAAACTCCGTCTCAAAAAAAAAAAAAAAAAAAGAAGTCAGAAGTCCATTCCTTTATAGGAGTGTGACTCTAAGTATCACTTAGATCTGTGACATGGGGACAGTAATTTATCCACATCTTACGACGACTTTGTGTTAACTACAAAAAGGTGCCCCTCTGGGTTAAAAGGCTCCACGCCAGGACTCCCAGCTTGGCAAGCAGAACCCAGACTGTTTTGCAGCCTCCACGTTCCCCCTCGTCCAGGTGCCTTTTTGCAGTGTCCAGACTGGCCAACCTCACCCGGCAGCCCTGTCCAAAGAGATTTTTTAATTTGCTAAAATATAAGACTCACCAGGGCAGGAACATCTTATTCACGACTGCACTCAGTACATATTTGTAGAATTAGTAAAGCCAAGTTAGGTGAGGATTATTTGTTCATTCTGTGTACTGAGCACCTATTATACACAGGTGCCTTGCTGGGTGCAGAGGGCACAGCAGTGTACAAAGCAAGCTGTTTCTCACCCTCCTGGAGCTCATGTCCCAGGACAAGAGCAGACGATACCTAAATAAGTGAAAAAGATAAACTAGTGATGGGTCAGAGAGTGGGGTAAGTCCTGGAGGATGAGAAGTCGGCCATACAGAGAGCTGGGAGGAACATTCCAGGCAGAGGCAAGAACGAAACACAGATGTGTGTAATAATGACAGCCAACATGTTATTGAGCTCTAGTTTTCAATGTTTTAGCTCGCCACACCTTCACATAATCCCATAAAGAAGGTACTGTGATTATGCCCATTTTACAAATGAGGAGACTGAGGCACAGAGAACCAGCTTGCAAAAGAGTGGTGAGCTGAGCGTTGAGCCCAGGCAACCTCGTTCTAGAGTCTCTGCCGCTTACCCCTAGCTTGTCATTCCTCTTGAGCAGGAGTTTAGCACAGTGCCTGGCACACAGTCATCACCATCGCTAATGCTTACTGAGTGTTTCCAGTTTCCCTTGTACTGTCGTAAGTGCTATCAGCTCATTAAATAAACAGTAGCAGCCGGGTGCGGAGGCGCACACCTGTAATCCCAACACTTTGGGAGGCCAAGATGGGTGGATCACCTGAGGTCAGGAGTTTGAGACCAGCCTGGCCAACATGGCGAAGCCCCGTCTCTACTAATAATACAAAAATTAGCCAGGTGTGGTGGTGCACACCTGTCATCCCAGGTACTCGGGAGGTTGAGGTGGGAGAATCACTTGAACCCAGGAGGCAGAGGTTGCAGTGATCTGAGATCATGCCACTGCACTCCAACCTGGGCAACAAGAGTGAAACTCCATCGCAATAAAATAATAAACAGTAGCCATCACACACGAATCGTTATTATGAATAACTGCAGACTCTAACCTCATTTCATCATCTCCACACAGCCCAAAGGGAGTGGGTCAGACCAAAAACCTGGGACATGGCACAGTTGACGATCAAAGCGCACCTCAGTGCTCACTCCTGTGACTGCACACACAGGAAGCCCATGGCCTCTGTAGAGTCTACAAGTGCACGGATCCCCTGCGGGGTGACACCTGAGCTATTTACAACCTGAACCTGGGCGACAGCACCTGATACCCTTTGCAGCCAGGTCCAGGCAGAAGGTGCTTACCTCTCTACAAAGATCGTCAACCACGCAGCCGGGTCTGGATCCCTCAGACCCTCAGGACACCCGACCTTTGCTGGCTGGGGAGAGCAGCAGAGCTTGGGAACCAGGCTGATCCTGTGGGCATTGGGGCTGGTGAGCTGGAGCTGAACAGGCAGCTCCCACTGCCACGAGGAGTAAGCCAAGCTGTCTTGAATTAGCTTCTGAGCAGGTGATGCCGGAATGAAAAGCAACAGTTATGCTGGAAGCTTGCTAGGTGGAAAGTGGAGCTGCGGATTCCCTTTCAGGCTCACTGCAGCCCGAGGCGGGACTCCATCTCTGCTAAAAACCAGCTGACTCCCAGGACAGAGCTGTGTCAGGGGCAGAGGCAAACAATTCCCCTTGATACGACTCGTGGTGCTTCAACCTTTCTGATCCCCAAACAATGAATTTTCCACTGAATTTCAGGAAGCCACAAAGAAGATCCTTTCAGAAAAGAGGACTTGAGCCAAGGTGGGCTCTGGTGTGTGTGTGTGTGTGCACACGTGCCTGAAAGGAGCATGGGTAGAAGAGTAGCAGCCGTTGTCACACTGGCCAAAAAAATATGGCAGAAGTGGGCTGGCTGCGGTGGCTCACACCTGTAATCCCAACACTTTGGGAGGCTGAGGCAGGAGAATCACTTGAGGCCAGGAATTTAAGACCTGCCTGGGCAACATAGCAAGACCCTGGCTCTACAAAAATAAAAATAAAAATTAGCTGGGCTTAGTGGCTCACACCTGTAGTCCCAGCTATTCGGGAGGCTGATACAGAGTTGTGAGGATCACATGAGTCCAAGAAGTTGAGGCTGTGGTGAGCCGTGATCGTACCACTGCATTCCAGACTGGGTGATAGAGGGAGATCCTGTCTCTGAAAAGAAAAAAAAAAACGAAGAAGAATCTCTATGTCAGAAGTAATGCTGTGTGACTTCTAAGGGTAGGTTATGAAAAGTGGTCTCTCTCTATCCCCTCCTCTCTTTTTCTTTCTCTTTTTGGGACATCCTGCAACCTAGCTACCATGCTATGAGGAAGCCCAACTAGCCCACATGGAGGGGTCCCAGCCAACTGTTCTTAGTGGAACTGAGGCCCCCAGCCAACAGCCCGCATTGCCTGCCAGACATACATGGGAACGAGTCTTCAGGTGACCCCAGCCCAGCCCTCAAGCGGCCCCAGCTGACACAAAGTAGGACAGTAGGAGCTGTCCCCACTGAGCCCTGCTCAAATGACAGATGTGTGAACAGAATAAATGTGTGTTGTTCTAAGCCACTATGTTTTGGAATGGCTTGTTATGTATCAGATAACAAGAGCGGTGGGTACCCCAAAATGGTAACAAGGTAGGAACTCAAACCCTGGACCTGCCTGTGACATTAAAGAGACGTTTATAATGTAGTGAAAAAAGACACAGGAATGAAGCTGTGCTTCCAGTCTGTTCTCCTCTCACCGCCCTTATTAGTGTCCCATTAGCTGTTTCCCTGCTAAGGGCCAGTGCATCTGGTCAGGCCTAGCTTTGGCCTTGGCCAAAAACGTCAGTGCATCGAGTCCCGCAGAGCCACAGAAGCCCAGCCTGTTGCAGTCTGGGGAATTAGCAGACTGGGGGTTGCCCATCAGTGTCTTCTGAGCACCCAGTGTGCCCTGTCACGGTGTCTGGATCAGAGAGCAGGGTGGAGAAGTACCTTCTCTATGGCCAGATGTGGTGGCTCACGCCTGTAATCCCACCACTTTGTGAGGCTGCAGTGGGCAGATCACCTGAGATCAGGAGTTCGAGACCAGCCTGGCCAACATGATGAAACCCTGTCTCTATTAAAAATATCAAAAATTATCCGGGCGTGGTGGTGGGTGCCTGTAATCTCAGCTACTCCGAAGGCTGAGGCAGGAGAATTGTTTGAACCCAGGAGGCGGGGGTTGCAGTGAGCCCAGATCGCGCCACTGCACTCCGACCTGGGACTGTCTCGAACAAACAAACAAAAAGAAGTACTTTCTTCCCAGGGTGGCAGGTGCCTGGGCAGGCAGAATGGGGCTGCCTCCGTCACTCCCTCTGGCTTGGCTGCGGCTGTCCACAGTGTCCTGCCGGGAGGGCCTCAGGGCTCCTGGGTGGACTGCAGCTGCCACCAGGCATTCACCCAACTGGGCGCTAAAGGAGCCTGGAGCCGGGCCTGTGTCTGTCAGCAGAGCAAGACGTGGTTCATTCCGCAGCTGTCAGGGGCCGAACCTGAACCAGCAGGGTCCGGGTGCCAGGATGCTGAGGCTCATGGGATACAGCCTGGAGAAGAGCTGTGTCCACAAGTACCCAGTTCAAGGTCCAGCGCGGTTGGTGTCCTCAGAGAATATGCTGTAGGGGGAGGAGCCAGGAGAGGGGGCTCAGCCAGGACACTTTAGGAGGGGCAGCTTGACACCTGGGAAGGGTGCTATCAAGATGGGGGATGGGAGGGGCAGTGGGAACGGAGGGGACGTGCAGCACCGTGCCAGGAGCACAGGGGTGAGGGACAGTGTTGCAAGGGCCAGGACACTTGTCAAGCAAGTTCCTATAAAGACAAACCCAGAGCATCAGGGCAGCCACCAAGCCAAAACAGCAGCTGAGAAGGCTTGGAGTCCCCAAAAGAAGCTCTTCCAAGTGCTGAGGCTGCAGGATGTGGATGGCCAACTTCCCTGTCCCCTAGTCTCTAAGCCTGACCACAGGGACCAAGCACGCGAAGCCTGGAGGACAGCTCCACCGAGCCCAGGGTGGGGATGGGGGAATGTCCCTGATGATGCGAGCATCCGAGGGTGGTGGCCCAGCCCCACCTGTGTCCCGCCTGTGTTTTATGAATGCCACTTTCACAAGGACACTGCCCCTGACCCCCTGCGGTTCTCCCCTCCCAAGCCCGCCTGGTTACCCCGTCCAGAGCACAGCTGGGATCATCTCAGGCTGATTCGTGAGTCCTGCTGCTGTAGGTGTTCCTGGACACTGAATGGGATGGTGGGTGTCCACATCCTGCAAGGGGGGATGGGACACAGAGCCAGGTTAGGGGAGAGAGGGCGGCCTGGGGTCCCGGTGACAACTGACCCCAAATCCCTCCTTCCACCCAGCCTAGAGTCTTGGAGACTTTTCCCTTGGCAGGATACAGGACAAAAGTGTGGGTCATGGGGAAAAGTAGAAGCCTAGGAGGCCTGAGATTCCTTTCTGGTTCTGCTGCTGACTTGCTGTGTGACCTCAGAAAGGTTAGTTAACTGCTCTGTGCTTTATTCTGCTGTGCATCTTAGAAGCTGTGAGCGATTGTGGAGATAAAATTGCTTTGAAAGAGTATAAAGTAACCAGTGTTGGATATCACGATGACTTAATAAAAGATAAACTTGAACCATATGAAATTGCCAATTTTACAGGTCAAAAATGGGTGGATGTCCGCAATTTCGCATGGTTCAGCCTAATATAGCATTTATTGAGTACTTCTGTGTGCCAGGTACTGATGTTATAAGAGCTTTATAGGGCTTGATTAGCTTAAGCCTCACAAAATCTCTTGGGGTGGATATTATTACCATCCCCACTTTACAGATTAAGACACTGAGGCCAGAGGGTGAAGTGTCTGCTCACCCAGGGTTGCAGACTAGTGAGGGTAAGAGCGTGATTTGAGCTCTGGGGTCACACTGGGCCACATAACTGGGGACCAAGGTGATATCCACCCACCAAGATTGCCTGGACTTACGCCAGTGTCTCCACGTGAGGGCACTTCCGAAGGCTGGCGGCGAGCTGCTGGGCCCCGGCAGCCGTGAACTTGTTGTACTGGACGCTGGCGAGAGAAACTCACCTTGAAGCCTGGCCCTTGGGACTCCCCACCTCCAGACCAAGGCCACCCCCACACCCAGCCCTTCCACGACACCAGGAAGGGAACCTCAGTGTCTCCCACGCCGGGCTGAGCCACCCACCGCCCAGGCTCCCACACTCACTCCATCACCCGGAGGGACACCATGTCGGGAAGCACACGAGCCAGGCTCTCGGCACCCACGTCGCAGATGCAGTTATTGTACAAGCTGTCAGAAACAGAGGCCAGGGGAAGGGATTGGAGGCCCGTGCGTGGTCAGCCTTCCAGAAGCCACCGCCCCTAGATTCCAGAAAAGGCCTGGTCCTGCCATCCCTGGGGGAAGGGAACCAATACTGATTGCCCAACAGAGCCTGGCATTGTGCCAAGTACTTACTTACACCATTGGGATGGTTCCCATTTTCCAGATATGAAAATAGAGGCTAGGAATGAATACGTGACTTGCCCAGAGCTTCTTTCCCCAGATCCTGCTAATTCTCTTGTTCAGGGCTGTGGCGATTGCTTCTAGGGTCTCAGTGTCCCCTGCAGCCTGAGGATCAGACTCGTGGGAATCATCGCCAACTAGGATTACTATCCCATTTTAAAGACAGACAAACCAAGGGCCAGAGAGTTGAGGCCATTTCTCTGTGGTCACACAGTGAGCCCAGGAAAACAGCAGGACTAAAAGGAAGCCATCTCCTGCCTGACCTTGTGGAAACTCCCAGGAGAACAACTTCCCAAGTTGAAATCCCAGCTATGCCTCTTACTGCCTATGTGACTTTGGGCAAGTGACTCAATTCTTCTGAGACTCAGTTTGCGCATCGTGAAATGGGCATGATTGAGTCATTGTGGGGAGAAGTAAATGAATCAATGCTGTTATAACACTTAGAATGTGCCTTGGTTCCTAGAATGAACTAAATGTTAGCTCTGGTTCTGACTACTTCAGAGGAACATTGATGAGTGTTATATGAGTTAACGTAGAGTGCGTGACCAGCACTGGGGGTGGGAAGAGAAAAAGCCAGGCACTGGGCCAGCTCGAGTTTCTGCGGCATACTCACAGCCAGCATTAGCAGCAGTGAAAATAGCATGATGAATGTCACTGATGCCAACTTCTGCTGTTTACTCAACACCAAGCAGCCTTTTAACAGGACAGGTGCTGCTGCGGGTATGATTTCAGGGCCATGACTTTGCCATGACTCAGTCTCAGAGCTGCCTCGCAGGGCTGCACATAAAAGCAGCAGGTCTGGTGGCTCACGCCTGTAATCCCAGCACTTTGGGAGGCTGAGGCGGGTGGATCACCTAAGGTCAGGAGTTCGAAACCAGCCTGAACAACATGGCGAAACCCGTTTCTACTAAAAATACAAAAATTAGCCAGGCGTGGTGGTGCATGCCTGTAATCCCAGCTACTCGGGAGACTGAGGCAGGAGAATTGCTTGAACCCGGGAGGCGGAGGTTGCAGTAGCCGAGATCATGCCATTGCACTCCAACCTGGGCAACAAGAGCAAAACTCTGTCTCAGGAAGATAAAAAAACAAAACACTGCAGGTCTACACTGCTGCTAAGTGGATTCAGGCTAATAAACAACTCCTATCACAGGTCTGCCAGTACCAGTGCAGAAACTAGACGGGGGTTTTGTGATCTCTGAACCCTGAAGACCCTTCCTCCATCCCATGGGAAGAGTAATCTGATCATATTTCATTGATGCCAAGATATATCTGTCACCATTTGAATTTCATCGAGATCAGGATGTGTCTTATAACCAATAGCGTGTCACAGTTTAAACAGCAGCATTTTGGTCTCATATTGGGGTCTTACAATGGATGGCATCTTATATTCTATGAAATTATGATGTCTTTTAAAGTGTAAATCAGGCTGGGCATGGTGGCTCACACCCGTAATCCCAGCACTTTGGGAGGCTAAGGCGAGTGGATCGCTTAGACCCAGGATTTCAAGACCAGTCTGGGCCACATGGTGAAACCCTATCTCTACTGAATACAAAAAAATAGGCTGGTGTGGTGGCAGGTGCCTGTAATCCCAGCTACTCAGGAGGCTGAGGCATGAGAATCACTTGAACCCAGGAGGTGGAGGTTGCAGTGAGCAGAGATTGCACCACTGCACCCCAGCCTGGGCGATAGAGTGAGACTTGGTCTCAAAAAAAGGAAAAAGTATGAATCAGATTAGGTATCACCTGCACAGCTTCATAGGCCCACCTACTTTTCCATTCACGCTGAAAAAAACTGCAAATGCCTCCTGTGACCCACAAGGGCCTCCCTGTGTGATCTGGAGGCCCCTGACCTCGCCTATCTCCACCATCACCCACCCTCTGTCCCTCATTCACTCCACACAGCCACAGTGGCCCTTCTGACCCTCAAAACCCAGCCCCTTTTCCCACATAAGGACTTTGCACCTGCTGTTCTTTCTTCATAGAGTCCTTTTCCCCTAGAGCTTCCCACAAAAGAATCACCTCCCCAGAGGTCCTGTACCCTCCTGGGTCTTGTTAATTTCCTTCTCAGCGTGAATCGCTGTTTTACAATCTTTTATTTATATATGTATTTAATTCTTACTATGCCAAGAAACCCCAAAGCAAGAACCACATCTCTCTGGTTCACAGTTGTATCTCTAGTTCCTAGTACAACTATGAACCAGACAGATTCTATTTTTGCATTTGAGTTTCTTTGCACAGCAAGAAGTAAGCACCTACATAAATAAAATATTGTAAAACAGTGATTCATGCTAGGAAGGAAATTAACAAGGCTCAGGAGGGTAGAGGACCCAGCTACTTAGGAGGCTGAGGTGGGAGGTTTGCTTGAGTCCAGGCAGTGCTGTAGTAAGCCATCATTGCACCACTGCACCCCAACCTGGGCAGACCCCCATCTCTAAACAAACAAACAAACAAACAAACAAACAAACAAACAAGGTGGCTGGGCACAGTGGCTCATGCCTGTAATCCCAGCACTTTGGGAGGCTGAGGCAGGTGGATCACCTGAGGTCAGAAATTCCAGACCAGCCTGGCCAAGATGGCGAAACCCAGTCTCTACTGAAAATGCAAAAACTAGGGGCGCATGGTGGTGGGCGCCTATAATCCCAGTGAGGCAGGAGAATCGCTTGAACCTGGTGGGCAGAGGTTGCAGTGAGTTGAGATCACACCAGTTTACTCCAGCCTCGGTAACAGAGTAAGACTCCAACTCAAAAAACAAATTAATTAATTAAAAAAATAAAAAATAAATAAATAGTAATGGACCAAATGCCATGTTTCCTGGGAATCTGACTCTGGCTGTCCTCAGTAAGTGAAGAGCTCTGGGGAAGAGAAGGGAAATTTCTCCCAGCCTGGCGAGTGAGAAGAGCTGGTAATGCTGAGTTGAATGGCTGGTGCTCAGGTCCAAGCTCAGTCCTCTCCTAATCTCCAGGACCACACCAGGGCCTGGCTGGGTCACTCAAAAGCAAGAGGTGCTATGCCAAAACCTACCAGAAGGTGGCAGTGAAAGCACTGACCAGCATATGAGTGACAAGGCCAGCCAAGACTGCCCCTGCGTTGTCAGCCTTCCAGAAGCTACCACCCCTAGATTCCAGAAAAAGCCTAGTCCTGCCATCCCTGGGGGAAAAGTACCAATACTTATTGCACAACAGAACCTGGCATTGTGCCAAGTACTTACATAGACCATTGGAGTGGTTCCCATTTTACAGATGTGAAAATAGAGGCTAGGAATGAATAAGCAACTTGCCCAGAGCTTCTTTCCCCAGATCCCACTAGTCCTTTTGCTCCAGGCTGTGGTCTTTCTAGGGTCTTGGTGTCCCCTGCAGCCAGCACGAGGCAGGTTCCCTCCGCAGCCCCTCAGCACCTGACCAGTAGCCAGGGCCTCACTCACCTTAGCCTGAGCAGGGATGCTGCGAGTGAAGGTAGGGCCTCCGCGAGTTTGCAGGCACCCACGTCAGTGATGCTGTTCTGGGATAAGCTGCAGGGCACAGTGAGGGGGAGGGCTCAGGACCAAACTTGCACGCCTCCCTTCGACCTCCAGGAGAGTTCTGGGTCATAAGCTGTGAATGGCGCTGTTGATAGACTTAAACTACCTCTCAGTAAATAAGACAATACTGTTAGGTCCTGTGGCCAAGTTGGAGGGCAGAGGTGAGGACATGGATGGGAGGGAGAGCCCATCCTCCTGCCTCCACCTGTCTTGCGATTTTTTTTTTTTTTTTTTTTTGAGACAGAGTCTCATTCTGTCGCCAGGTGCCAGGCTGGTGTGCAGTGGCACGATCTCCGCTCACTGCAACCTCTGCCTCCTGGGTTCAAGCAATTCTCCTGCCTCAGCCTCCCAAGTAGCTGGGATGACAGGCACGCACCACCACGCCCAGCTAATTTTTGTATTTTTTAGTAGAGATGGGGTTTCACCATGTTGGCCAGGATGGTCTCGATCTCTTGACCTCATGATCCACCCGCCTCGACCTCCCAAAGTGCTGGGATTACAGGGGTGAGCCACCATGCCCAGCCTGTCCTGTGATTTTACAACATCCCCTCCTTTCCCTCTGCGCCACTTTTCAGCACTGTAATGAAATAAGTGTTGGTGTCATTTGTTTAATGGCTGTGTCATCATTTCTGCTGCGTTGTGGGCTTCACATGGAGCGGGGCTGTATCTGTTTTGCTCATTACTGTATCCTTGTGCCTAGAGCACTGCCAGGCACATAGTAGGTGCTCAATAAATACTTAAGGTGGCAGGTAAGAAAGGGAGGGAGGGAAGAACTAAAGAGGAGAAATCTAGCTCACAGTGTTACCTAGGACACTAGAAATTACTGGAGAAGTCCCAGAGACATACAATCAAGGAAAACTGCTAAGTCAATTCCCGTAAATTCTTTGCCATCACAAGACCTTGGTTGTGAGGGGGAGTGTGGGAAGATTCTGATAGCCTCTTAAGTTTCGTAAAAAAATCATGTTCAGCTGGGCATGGTGGCTCATGCCTGTAATCTCAGCACTATGGGAGGCTGAAGCAGGCAGATCACTTGAGGTCAGGAGTTCAAGACCAGCCTGGCCAACCTGGTGAAACCCCATCTCTACTAAAAATACACAACTTAGTCAGGTGTGGTGGCACATGCCTGTAGTCCCAGCTACTTGGGAGGCTGAGGTGGGAGAATTGCTTGAAACCAGGAGGTGAAGGTTGCAATGAACTGAGATCACTCCACTGTACTCCAGCCTGGGCTACAGAGCAAGACTCTGCCTCAAAAAAAAAAAAAAAAAAAAATCACATTGAACCAGGCATGCTGACACATGCCTATAATCCCAGTATTTTGGGAGGCAGAGGTGGGAGGATGGCTTGAGCTCAGAAGTTCAAGACTAGCCTGGGCAACATGGCGAAACCCCGTCTCTACAAAAAAATATACAAATTAGCTGGACGTGGTGCCACGCAACTGTCCCAGCTACTCAGAAGGTTGAGGTGGAAGGATTGCTGGAGCCTAGGAGGTTGAGGCTGCAGTGAGCCATGATTACACCACTGCACTCCACCCTGGGTGAAAGAGTGAGAACTTGTCTCAGAAAAAGAAAAAATTCACATTGATCCTTCTGTATCTTATCCATTTCCAACTTCCCAGAGCCCAGAAAAGTTTTTAAAAACTTTTACTAGATGGGCGCAGTGGCTCATGCCTGTAATCCCAGCACTTTGGGAGGCCGAGACGGGCAGATTGCGAGGTCAAGAGATTGAGACCATCCTGGCCAACATGGTGAAACCTCATCTCTACTAAAAGTACAAAAATTAGCTGGGTGTGGTGACACGTGCCTGTAGTCCCAGCTACTCAGGAGGCTAAGGCAGGAGAATCGCTTGAACCTGGGAGGTAGAGGTTGCAGTAAGCCTAGAACGCACCATTGTACTCCAGCCTGGTGACAGAGTGAGACTCCATCTCAAAAAAAAAAAAAAGTTTGACTGTTTTGATAATAACGCTTTATTGATAAATCCTAATCTATCTCTCCTATTTCACCCCCAGTATAATTTTCTGTCACG
The DNA here is from genome assembly GCF_030222135.1 of Aotus nancymaae. NCBI lineage: Eukaryota > Metazoa > Chordata > Mammalia > Primates > Aotidae > Aotus > Aotus nancymaae. The sequence goes on from NW_026988463.1 coordinate 15,607,852, forward strand.
AAACATTAGCTGACTCAATGGGTGAATGAATGAATGAATGAATGAATGAATGAATGAATAAATAGAAGAATTAAAATGTCCTCTGGGGCTGGGCATGGTAGGTCACACCTATAATCCCAGCACTTTGGAAAGCTGAGACCAGAGGATTCCTTGAGGCCAGGAGTTCAAGGCTGTACAGCTCTGATCACAGCACCACACTCCAGCTTGCGTGACAGAGTAAGCCCTTGTCTCAAAAAAATTTTTAAATTATTTTTTAAAAAGTCAGCTGGACTTTGGGGGCCAATTCAGCAGGAAGGGCAGGCCCAGTCCACTCACTTGAGGGTTTCCAGGGACTTCAGCTGGGGGAAGGTGGCTGAGAGCTGCGAGACACCCTCGTCCCCGATCTTGTTCTCGCTCAGCGCATCCAGGCTGCAGGTGGAATCAGATGGGGGCCATCAGCTAGCGTCCAGGGCACCACTGGACCCTTCCCATCCCAGTGGGCCTCCTCAGCCCTGGCACCTGCCCTTCCCACCTCCCCAGCTCTAGATACGCCATAGGCAGCAAGCACACTCCTGAGCTTTTCAGACCAGGACTTCACCACCTGGAGGCTCCAACCAGCCAGCCAGGGGGCAAAGTCTAACACGTGAGGGTCGTGAATCCCTGTTTAGCTTCTTGGGAATCCCCTGAAGCTACGCAAAGTCCTCAACCTCCATTATCAAGTAGGATCATGCTCCCCAACCCCTCCCCAGCTGAATTGTTGAAAGCAGCAAATGAGGCTGTGTTGGAAAGAGTTTCAAAGGTCACAAAAGGATCTACAGTTTTTTTATTATCGGGGATTCCCATCTGCTGTTTCTTCTCTGCAGTGGAGTCATCTCATCACTTGTGTGACAGCCACACTGAAGATGCAGTAGGCGGAACAGAGAAAAAATGGGACAAAGAGAGGGCTTTTCTCTCTGCACATGCCTTGGGCAGGGTTTGGGGTTGTCAAACCACAGAGGTTTCTGGGCACTGTAGCACGCACCTGGGGTCCCAGATACTCAGGAGGCTGAGGCGGGAGGACCACGTGAGCCCAGGAATTCGAGGCTGCAGTGAGCTATGATGGCAGAACTGCACCTAGGTGTTGAGGGGAGGGGCCCCAGAGTCTATACTCACTCCAGATGCTGCAGGGAGGAAAAGGCCATGAGGATCCGCACCAGTTTGGGGAAAGCCCGAGGGCCTGAGACGGGGCCCAGCCTAGGAGGCAAAGAGCAGAGGTAAGACCCTCAAACAGTTACAGCCCCTCATTCAGCCCATGGGTGGGGCAGAGACAAGGCACAGAAGTCAGGCCCTGCCTGAGGCCCCTCCTCCTCCTTTCCACCCCAGCCTCTTAATTCCCTGCAACCTTTCCACAGAGGACCCCAATCTCTTCTGCTGGGTGCAGATTTCACGGCCCCCCATGCGAGACCTCCTGAGGCTGGGAACAGTGGCTCGTGCCTATAATCCCAGCACTTTGGGAGGCCAAGGTCAGAGGATCGCTTGAGCCCAGGAGATCAAGACCAGCTTGGGCAACATAGCGAGACTGTCTCTACAAAAAATACAGTAATTAGCTGGGTGTAGTGGCATGTCCTGTGGTCCCAGCTTCTTAGGAGGCTGAGACAGAAGGATGGCTTGAACCCAGGAGGTAGAGGATGCAGTGAGCCATGATCACACCACTGCACTGCAGCCTGGGTAAGAAGAGTGAGACCCTGTCTCAAAAAAAAAAGAGGTCAGTTGGGCTCCCAGCTTGGGGCTCCCCAGCTTTTGTCTCTAAGTAGAGAGCCAGTTCTTACTCTTCCCAACATCCAGAAATACCTTCTCCCTCCCCAGCCCGGGGAAGGGGTCTTTTTTGAGCATTTGCTATAAACGAGAGACATGCTAGGTCCTTCCCTCAGCCTAGATCTATCTCATTTACTCCTCAAGACCGAGCTATGGGCTCGTCTTATCTCCATTTTACATACAGGGAAGCTGAGGCACGGGGACAAATAGCTCACACAAGGTCACACAGCCTGGATCGACATTCAGATCAGACTTCAAGGGGGTGAGAAAAATAGGGACAATGAAGGGCTGTTTTGTTTAGTTAAAAAATATGGTTAAATACATTCCATGTAAAAAATTGTCTTTTATTCTGCAATTATGTCCTTTGAACTTTTTCAATATTAAAATGATAAATCTTTTGGTGACAAAATATTATGGGGCCAGCAGTGGGCATTTTGCTGTTATTTGTTTGTTTGAGTGAGCATCCCTGATAAAGAAAAAACAGTGACTGAGCACGGTCACTCACGTTCATTCTGAAACGTCCTCGGCCTCTGAAATCCTCAAGTCTGAGAACCAGCGGCCTCAGCGAAAGGCCACAGGATCAGAGTTTGACTGCGTGATCTGCCACGTGGCTCCCTGCTAAGGGCCTTGGCAGATCCCTTCACCCCTGAGTCTCCGTCTCCTCAAATATATCCCCCCAATCTTATGAGGTTCTTGGATTAAGGAATTCGTTGTTACATATTGGCTGCTTGCCTACTCTGTGCCAGGCCCGGGGGAAGGTTGTGGGTCAAACAGACAAAAATTCCTGCCTTCTGGGTGCTGACATTCCAGTGGGGAAGAGAGACAGATAATCAAAGAAATATGAAAGTGAGCTGATGTTTGAGACACTGAGTCATTTGGAAATTGACAGTGGCGAGGTGGATGGAGTCTCACTCTGTCACCCAGGATGGACTGCAGTGGCGCAATCTCGGTTCACTGCAACCTCCATCTCCCAGGTTCAAGCAATTCTCCTGCCTCAGCCTCCCAAGTAGCTGGGACTACAGGTGCCTGCTACCACGCCCAGCTAATTTTTTTTTTGGTATTTTAGTATAGATGGAGTTTCACCATGTTGGCCAGGCTGGTCTCGAACTCCTGATCTCGTGATCCACCCGCCTTGGCCTCCCAAAGTGCTGGGATTACAGGCGTGAGCCACCGCGCCTGGCTGGAGTTTTATTTTTAATCATGAGGGTCAGAAAAGGCCTCACTGTGTAAAGACCAGAGTAGCCGAAGGCATGGGCTGGGCAAATATCTGGGGAGAAGTGTTCCAGGCAGAAGGCATAGCCGGTGCAAAGGCCTGGAGCCAGGAGCATCCCTAGGAGGGTGAAAACCAGCAAGGAGTCCCTGTGGCTGGAATGGGGAGAGCACGGGAGAGAGTGTAGGGATCAGGGTGAACACGTGAATGGAGACAGAATCGGAAAAGGACTCTGTGTATAAGTGGAGTCCCTGTAGGGTTTTGAGCGGCTGAGCAGCCTGATGTGACAGACAGATGAGGTCTACAGGGTGCCTTGCACAGTAGAAGCCAGAGAAAATGCCAGAAATAGTCTTTTCCTTCCTTCCTTCCTTCCTCAGAACCTCCTCGGGGGCTTCTGGTCTCCAGATGGCTGATCACCTGGCTCTAGGCTGTTCCACCCATGACTGTCGTCCCCAGAGCACAGTTCCGATCTCGAACTAGGGGCTTTTTCAGCTGAAAATAATTTAAGGCCAGAAAGGGCCCTCGGTGATTGTTCTCAGACATTTCCCGTTTTCAGCATCATTTTTACCTCTGCACAAATTTAGCACCTTGTCTCTGTTCAAAACAAGAGACACGCTTTTTTTCTGGGGCAGACGGGAAGTGGTAATCAGGGGGGCTGATAGCTTGTGGGTGACCAGCTGGGGAACCATGGGCAAGTCACTTAACCTCACCAGGCCTCAGTCTCCTCATCTGTAAAATGGGGAAGATGATGACTGTCTGTCTCCCACTGTAGCTCTTGAGATTAATGAGATTATATAGAAAACGTACTGAATAGGCTGGGTGCCGTGGCTCATGCCTGTAATCCAAGCACTTTGAGAGGCTGAGGCGGGTGGATCACCTGAGGCCAGGAGTTCAAGACCAGCCTGGACAACATAGTGAAGCCCCGTCTCTACTAAAAACACAACAATTAGCCAGACATGGTGGTGCGCACCTGTAATCCCAGCTGCTTGGGAGGCTGAGGCAGGAGAATCGCTTGAATTGGGAGGTGAGGATTGCAGTGAGCCGAGATTGCACCACTGCACTCCAGCCTGGGTAACTGAGCAAGACCCCATCTCCAAAAAAAAAAATAAATAAATAATGCACTGAATATACCACAGGCATTGAAAAATTCCTTCATGACCATTAGATGATCTAGACCTCTATCAAGGAACAAACATTCATTTAGCTTTTTCCATGGAAGGAGCTTAGGGCCAGCCTGACCTGACTTTTATGACTTTGGATATAAACAATTTAAAGTCTCTTGTTCTCCGTGTTGCCATCTGTACAATGGGGAGATGGCGACAATCCGTCCAGAGGAGGATCGCCTGAGATAATAGAGATGGAGGTGAGCTGCAAATTTAAAAGCCTGTTCTGTCCAGGTGTAGGGGCTCACATCAGTAATCCCAGCACTTTGGGAGGCTGGGGTGGGAGGATCACTTGAACCCAGGAGTTTGAGACCAGTTTGGGCAATATGGCCCCATTTCCATAAAAAATACAAAAATTAGCCAGGTGTGGTGATGCGTGCCTGTAGTCCCAGCTACTAAGGAGGCTGAGGTGGGAGAATCACTTGAGCCCAGGGAGGTTGAGGCTGTGGTAAGGTATGATTGCACCACTGCACTCCAGCCTGAGTGACAGAGTAAGACTCTGCTTCAAAAAAGGAAAAAAAAAAAGGAAAGAAAAGGAAGGGGATGGAAGAGAAGGGAAGGGAGGGGAGGAGAGAAGAGGAGAGGGGAGGGGAGGGGAGTGGAGGGGAAGGGAGGGGAGGGGAGGGGAGGTGAGGGGAGGAGAGGAGAGGGGAGGGGAGGGGAGGAGAGGGGAGAGGAGGAGAGTGGAAGGGGGGAGGAGAGTAGAAGGGAGGGGAGGGGAGGAGAGGGGAAGGGAGGGGAGGGGAGCGGAGGGGAAGGAAGGGGAGGGGAGGGAAGGGGAGGGGAGGAGAGTGGAAGGGAGGGGAGGGGAGGAGAGGGGAGGGGAGGGGAGGGGAGGAGAGGGGAAGGGAGGGGAGGGGAGGGAGAGAGGGAGGGAAGGGAAGAAAAGGAAAAAGAGAAGGAAGGAAGGAGAAAGAAAAAAGAAAAAAGAAACAAAGGAAAGAAGGAAAGAAAGGAAGGAAAAAGAAAGAAGGAAAGAAATAAGGAAGGAAGGAAGAAGGAAGGAAGGAAAGAGAAAGAAAGAAGAAAGAAAGAAAGAAAGAAAGAAAGAAAGAAAGAAAGGCAGGCTATGTTCTGACAGATCTAAATATAACAGTTTCTAATAAGTATTGTGCTCTCTTGGGGCCCATGTGTGGTAGGCTGCCCTCACTCAGACACAACTGGACTCCCTAGAACCCTGCCTGGGTCTCCATTCTGGTCACCCCAGCAGCACTGCCTAGGATGTCAGCCCCCAGCCCTGGCTGCACATAGGGTGACCAACTATCCCAGTTTGCCTGGGGCTGAGGGGTTTCTTGGGACACAGGACTTTCAGTTCTCAAACCAGGATAGTCCCAGACAAGTAGGGATGGTTGTTCATCCTAGCTGCACATAAAAAGCTCCTGGGAATCCTTCGAACTGGAGGAAAGATTCTTCCTGGGGAAGTTATCCCTTCGCTATGGAAGTAAACAACCTCAGACACAATGGCTGTTGCGTAGTTCCTGGCCACAAAAATTAAAAAAAAACCCCATAGTCACAGTGGCATCTTCCTATGTAAGGTTGGGGACACATTGGGATCTTCTCTGGTCCCTGACCAAATTATAATTCCTGAAAGGCCTTTCTTACTCCCCTTCTCCCCACTTGGCTCATTCTTTATCCTCACTGAAACTTCAATGGAAATATCACCTCCTCCAAGAAGTCCTTCTGACCTCTTCCAGAGGGAAGTTGATTAGACTGTCAGCTCATTGAGGACAGCAGCCTCAGTCATTCAAGTGCTCAATACATCTGTTGAATGAGTGATGGAATGACCATGTTAACCAGAAAATGGGTCCATTAGCTTCAAATCCTAGAACCTTCAGCATTTGCCTAGACTGGCCACTATCCAGCTGCTGGAAGCTATTTCCAAAGTGGTGGGCAAGAGGGCAAGAATGACCGTGGAGATCCATCTCCATGCAGGTGCTACAAGCCCAGCTAACGGTGCAGGGAAAACTTTGTGCAGACCCACGAGACAATCCACCCCTTTGCTTACGCAAACTCCAGTTTCTTTAGGTCCCGAACAGCAGGGAGCTCCCCAGCTGTGTCTTCTGAGGAACTTCTTGTCCTGGAGAGAACAGGCAATGTTACGGGGAGCAGGCACTGCGGTCACTGAGCCCCTACCCATAGGTCCTATGATGGCTGCCCCAGTGCCCCAATTCCCCCCGGGGGGTGGGGTGGATTCCTTTCCTTGGGGCTGCTGCTGTCCTCCTGTTAAAAAAAGATCTGTCTGGGTGTGGTGGCTCATGTTTATAGTCCCAGCACTTTGGGAGGCTGAGGCAGGAGGATCGCTTGGGGCCAGGTGTTCAAGACCAGACCGGACAACATAGCAAGATCCCTGTGTCTACAAACACTTAAAAAATCATCCAGTGTGACGACGTGCACGTATTATCTCAGCTACTGGGGAGGCTGAGGCAGGAGGAACGCTTGAGCTCAGGAGTTCTGAAGCTGCAGTAAGCTGTGACCACACTACTGTACTCTAGCCTGCTAGACAGAGTGAAACCCTGTCTCTAAAAAATTATATAAATAAAAATAAAAGATCTCAGGACTGTATCTTTTACGGAAATGAGCCTCAGCTTAGGCACTTATCAGTACGTATCCCAGACAGCATGTAAGAGGTGCTCAAAGAATGTGTGATGAAGGAATGAATGAAAGACAGTTAACTCGTTCTGTAATCAAGTTTTGTCTGCCTTGTGGACCTTAGCTCTGCCATCTACAAATTCAGGACAACAGTTGTCCTAAATGCTTCAAAGGGCAGCAGTAGGTGTCATTTCTGTTACTAGATACACATACACAAGCCATCCTTGTTAACTCCTAGAAGGGGAGAGCTTCTCCATGGCTTTAGCTAAGACTTGGGCACATGATGGCGAGTTATGAATGCAGTCAAGTTTTCAATCCTGGAGGGTCTGCCTAGTCAGCGAGAGGTTCTGGGTAGCCATTGCCCAGAAAGAGGGCATGGGGTATCTCAAAGAACAGGGGTCCCTGAAAATGCCCATGACAAGTTTGATAATGGGTTTTACATGTCCTCAACCTGCCATGGCTTGAGCCACCTCCCATCCCCCTCTCCCCTCACCTCTGCGTCTGCACGAGCTTTCCCAGGTCTTCCACATCCTTCAGGGACTTGGCTTTGAAAGGCTCGATGGTGAACTTCTCCTCTGCTGCCTGAAGTAGCTTGGTCTCCCCATGCTGCCGCAGGGACTCCCACAGCGCCACTGTGTCACTCAAGGCAGCCCTGTGGAGGGAGGGCCTCAGACCCAGGTATGGTAACCAGGCTAGACCTTAATGGAAGGGCAGCTCCATAAGGGCCCTCTGACCTATTAAGATACTTTGCTTCCTTAGCTCAACCTCTACCTTTCCCAGAAAGCCTTCCATGTCCACTTTAGCCTTTATTGAGTCCTACTTTCAAACAACACTCATGGTGGTTTTCTTTCCCTTTTTGCTCTGGCTACCAGGAAGCTCACTGCCAAATTCTTGGCACAATGATGTGGGACTTTACAGCTTGGGCAAAGTATGTTTAGAGGGGAATATGGAAGCAATCCTTTGGAGATTAAGCCGAAACGCTTAAGCAGATTGCAGACCGACTTATTGAAGCCAAATTAAGGAATTTAGATTCATCCCGACAGTGGTGGAGTGTCCTTGAAGGATCATAAGCAGAGGTAGGATATAACAGGATTCAAGTTCTGAGATGATTGCTCTGGTTGCTGAATATCAAATGGAGTGGAAGAGGAAAGACTGGAGGCAGAGAGTCCCAGGGGAGGCCATGGCTTTACTGTAAGCATGAGAAAATGGTGGCTTACTCCACGGGTGGGAAGAATAAACAAATTGGAGCCCAGGTCAGTCGCAGATTCTAGGCATGTCCCAGTGAATGGCACATGGCGGGGTCTCAAATATTTATTGGGAAAATGCCAATGCCTCTCACTTGCTGTGTGGCTTTAGGCAAGTGGCTGCCCCTCTCTGAGCCTCAACATCCTCACCTAAAAAACGGAGAATCAGGCCAGGTGCGGTGGCTCACCCCTGTAATCCCAGCACTTTGGGAGGGTGAGGTGGGCAGATCACCAGGTCAGGAGTTGGAGACCAGCCTGACCAACATGGTGAAACCCTGTGTCTACCAAAAATACAAAAATCAGCTGCGCATGTTGGTGCATGCCTATAGTCCCAGCTACTTGGGAGGCTGAGGCAGGAGAATCGCTTGAACCCAGGAGGTGGATGTTGCAGTGAGTTGAAACTGTGCCCCTGCACTGTAGCCTGGGCAACAAAGCAAGGCTTTGTCTCAAAAAAATCTGGCTGCTGTGCATACTAAAACCCCACAGAGTGAGCACTGGGCTTGGCACTAAGACCACAGTTAATGGCCAACACAAGCGTGCCCCTTCTCCTGGCCCCTGCTCCCACCTGAAACGCGTGACACAGCTGAGTCCCACGAGGCTCCCCAATCCCGAGGGGTCAATGCCAGTGCTGCGGAGATCCAGGGAGAAGTCTTGGCCCGCCGCCTCCAAGGCCTTGCCCAATACATGTGCATCGGGAGGTGTGAGCCGGGTGCCCAGAAACGAGAGGCGGGTGGGGAGCTCCTGCACCACGTGCCGCCAAATCCCAGCCTCCTCGGCCTCGTGGGCGCAGTGCAGCAGCTCCAGCAGCTGCCGAGCCCGCAGCGTCCCGGGCTGCAGCCGCTTCAGGTACTTCGCAAGCACTTTCTGCTTCCTGTCCGCCAGGGCAGCCGCCGATGGCCCGACCAGGGCTCCCAGGCAGCGGGTGGGAGGCTGGAAGATCAGCCCGGCCAGAAAGCGTGGCACGCCCTCCAGCCAGTTGTCGTAAGGCCTCTTCTTCCGGGGGGTCAATGCTAGATACTGCGGGAGCTCCTTGTCCTTGATTTCGCAGCTCAGAGCCAGCCACGTGGCCCCCAGGAAGCACTGCAGGAGGAAGCTGCAGAAGGCCAGCTCGGACGCTGTGGCCCCCGGCGGGTGCCGCACTAAGCCTTTGGCCACTGCCCAGGTCCTCACGTCTGCGGATGGGAAGTGGTCCTCCCGTAGGGCGCTTTGGTGTCTGCGGCCCAGCTCCCAGGCCAGCTTGGCCAGCTCTGCCAGGGCCCCCGGGGGGCCGTCGTGGGCTGCAGGGCCCAGCAGGCCGACATAGAGTCCCGTGAGCGTGGAGGGCAGCTCGGCGTCCTCCCCCAGCTCCAGCAGGGCCTCTGACAGCTGGCACACTGCCTGGCACAAAGTGGGGCTGTGGCCATGACTGAGGAGAAATGGCCGGTCCCGGAGGAGCGCCAGGGCTCTGTCTTGGTGCTCGGTCTTCCCTGAACACTCAAAGTAGCGCATCACATAGGCCTGGGCCTGCTCCATGGAGAAGCCGGAGAGCTCAAACAGGGCATCGGCCTTGCTCAGGCTCTGGGTCAGGCGGCCCCGGGGCCGGGTGGTGAGGAGGAGGGTGCAGCCTCGGAGCAGCTTCCTCTGGAAAAGGCCGGCCAGCAGCCCTCGCAGGGAGCAGGGCTCTGCGGGCGCCGGTCCGCACGTGCTGTGCAGGAAGCCTTCTTGTGTTTCCAGCTCCTCAAAGGCGTCTAGGATGAACAGAACGCGGTCAGGCCTCTTCAAGATGTGGCTGAAGACCTCATCGTCTGCCACGAGTGGCCGTGGGCCCAGGGAGAAGAGCAGATCCTGCAGGCGGTATGCATCGCCCGGACGGTTCAAGCAGTGGCAGGGGACAGAGAAGACAAAGTCGTACTGGGGAAGCCGGCCACAAGCCCAGGCCCGGCTCACTGCCCCAGCCCAACAGCTCTTGCCCTGACCAGCTTTGCCCAGCACAGCAATCACTTGTGTTTCACGCGGCCGCCGGCGCTCCCTGGCAGCCAGCAGCACCTCAGTCAGGCCTCCGTGGACCAGCTGCCGCTCTGCCCAGTCTGGCGTGGCAAGTTCCCGCTCCAGGCTCTTGCTGCTGCTCCTCTCCAGCTTGGCACGCACCAGATCCACCTCCACCAGGATGCCATCCGGGCCTGCAGGTTCAGTCTGATATGTGTCTTGCAGCAAGCGGCAGAACTGCTCCACTGACTCTGCAAAGGCCGGGGTGTGTCAGGGAAAGGGGATGCGAGAGGCAGAGCCAGGGCTCGCCTCCACGAGGCCAGCACTGCCGCCATCATCTACATCTGTTCCCCACACAGTTTTTTTTTTTAGACAGAGGCTGGCTTTGTCACCCAGGCTGGAGCACAATGGTGAGATCACAGCTCACTGCAGCCTCAACCTCCTGGGCTCAAGCGATCCTCCCAACTCCACCTCCCAAGTAGCTGGGAAGACAGACATGTGACGCCATGCCCAGCTAATTTTTTGATTTTTTTGTAAAGATGGGGTCTCACTATGTTGCCCCAGCTGGAGTTCAATGACACAATCATGGCCCACTGCAGCCTCAACCTCGCAGGCTCAAGTGATCCTCCTGCCTCAGCCTCCTGGGTAGCTGGGACTACAAGTGCCCACTGTCATGCCCAGCTAATTTTTCTTTTTTGTTTTTTGTGGAGATAAAGTCTCACTATGCTGCCCAGGCTGGTCTTGAACTCCTGGGCTTGAGCAATCATTCCACCTTGGCCTCCCAAAGTGCTGGGATTACAGGTGGGAGTCACCACATCTGGCCACCATACAGTCTTCATCAACTGCTTCATTCAGTCACCCAGATACTCATTCATTAGTTCACTCATTTCCATACCCATTCATTCATTCACTCATCCTCTCTGTCCTTTATTTGTCCACTCCTTTTAGGCCTTTTCTATCTCTTTTTTTTTGAGATGGATCTTGCTCTGTTGCCCAGGCTGGAGTGCAATGGCGTGATCTCGGCTCACTGCAACCTCCACTTCCTGGGTTCAAGCGATTTTCCTGCCTCAGCCTTCCAAGCAGCTGGGATTACAGGCACGCACCAAAAAGCCAGGCTAACTTTTGTATTTCAGTAGAGACGGGGTTTCACTATGTTGGCCCAGCTGGTCTTGAACGCCTGACCTCAGGTGATCCGCCTGCCTTGGCCTCCCCACGTGCTGGGATTACAGGCATGAGCCACCATACTCGGCCACCTTTTCTCATTCCTTCATTTACTCAGTAATCTTTTTCTTCTCTTGTTCACTACTCACTCACCGTGGGGAGGTCATGGGAGGGAGTGGTAAGAGTTAAGACAGTGGATCCCACGTGTCTGGGTTCAAATCCCGGCTCTACCACTTGTTGGAGCAATCCTGAGCATGCTATACATCCCACCATGCCTCAGTAGCCTCATCTGGAAAACGGGCATAATATTAGGGTTGTGTGAGACTTTAATGATTTAATATACCTAACATGCTTAGACCAGTATGTGAGAGCAAGATTTAGTAATTTAGCAATTCTCCTATTCATTGGTTTATTCCCGCTTTCCATCACTCCCATCCTCATCAACGTCTCACTTCATCCACTCACTCACTCAGTTAACCACTCCCCCCTCATTCCTTCCCTCAGCCTGAAAATGAGATGTCCATGCCCACTTCAGGCTTATTGAAGGGCAGCTTTTCAATGAATATTGTGTGAGGGAGTGGTAGAGTGAATGCTGAAGTGATGGCATGATCAAATAAGTGAATGAATGAATGAATGAATGAATGAATGAGTGTGTGAGCCAACAAAGAAGGGATTGAATAAGGATCAAGTGAATGAGTGATGTGAAGCCAGATTTGGGCTCCCCAGAACCTGGGGCACCACTCACCAGGCCATTTTGGAAGCTTGTTGGCGCCCTCTCCAGCTGCCTGGCATTGGGTGGGGGACGTCTTGTGTTCTGGAGATGGAGAAGCAGGTGCCAGAGTTAGGGTGAGGATTACCCCTGCGGATTCCCCTCCCTCTGGGCCACTCAGTCCTTACAGCCTTCATGGGCTGACTTTCCCAAGATGGAGGTTATAAGATAGAGGCCTGAGGCCATATCCATCACAAAGATGTCTTTCTTTGGCCAGCTATACTTTTAAAAATTTCACCCATTTTTTTAAAAATCACAATATCAAGCCGGTAATCCCAGGACTTTGGGAGGCTGAGGCGGGTGGATCACCTGAGGTCAGGAGTTGGAGACCAGCCTGGCCAACATGGTGAAACTTGTCTCTACTAAAATTACAAAAATTAGTCGAGTGTGGTGGTGCACACCTGTAGTCCCAGCTGCTCGGGAGGCTGAGGCAGGAGAATCGCTTGAACCTGGAGGGCGGAGGTTGCAGTGAGCTGAGATCGCACCATTGCACTCCACCCTGGGCAACAGAGCAACAGTCCACCTCAACAATAAATAAATAATAAAATAAAATAAATTAATTAAAAATAAAAATCACAATATCTATGTAAAAATCAGGGTTTTCAGCTTCAAAAAATCTGGCCACATTGTCTGGCTTTTTCTGCTGAGTAACAAGCAGCTGAAGGCTGGTGGCTCTGTTCGGATGGGATTTGGATTCTCCAGCTGTCCCCTCACCCACAACCATGCCTCCAGTCCCTCGAGACTCTCCCTGTCCTGTCTGACCCCTAAACATGACCTGCCGTCCCTTCAGGCAGCTCTGCTCGTGGATCTTATCTGAGACCATTCCTTCCCCAGGGCCTCGATCCTGCTTCCAGTGCCTCTCACAGGCCTCAAGGGTCCTCACCTGTCACGTTTGCTCGGGAGGTCAGGGCAGGTTCAGGCATGCTGGGCAGGTCAGTGGCTGATGGAGCGAAGGGGCTGGTGGAGCCTGGCCGGTCTGGAGATGTCGGGAGGCCGTGGACAGTGGGTCCACTGGGAGAAGGTGATTGACTGGCCTGGGGCACCTCACCTACATTGTGGGTGGAGAAAGGTATTGAGAACAACCAGGTATTCATTCCAGAAATGCACTTGGGTCATTCCTACTTGGGCTGTGGAGCTCAGGAAGTCTGGAGGGAGGAGAGGAGAACTTCTAAAGGATGACATTTCAGGACAGAGCTGAGGAAAGAGCTCTGGAGTTACATCTAGCTCCTGGAACCTTGCTTTTCCCATCTGTGAAAAGGGCACAATTAGCTCTCAAGGAGCTTAGGGCAGGTGCTACTATAGCACTCTTCCTTCTGTATGGTTAGTGCTCATTCTCCTAGATGTCAGGAACTGCTCCTCTGCTGGGGCACCAGTGCCTTTTACTGAAACTATCATGCAACCATGAACGGATGCTCTGGACTTGAGTGGAAGCATCCTTCTGGCCTCATCCCTGAGAGCCCAAACACAACTTCCCTGGGACAATTCACAACCCCTCAGTGTGGGGGGCCAGTAGGGACCATTTTACTGATTAGGAAACAAGACAAATCAGAGAAAACTATGTAAGGATGCACACCAAACTATTCACATCAGTATACTAAAAGAGTGAGAGAGTCAATTCTCGTAAGCATTGCTTATCATTAGCTTATTGATGAGCATGTATTGATGTTGCAATTTAAAAACAAAAATGTTTAAAAAAATAAGGAAAAACTAAGGGTCAGAAGGGGAAAGCAACATATGGAAGGCCACACACCACTCTTGGTCATGCCCCCAGACTGCATCAGGAATCTCTGCTCCTCTGCTCTGATTTTTGGGAAATGGGGACAGAGAGGAGAGAGGATCATGAGAAGGTGTTAGGGCACCACTGCCAAGTGCATGGAGTATGGGGAGGATGAGGTCAGGGAGTAGTCAGGTAGGAGGGAGAGGTGGTTGGGGAGCCAGGCCCTATACTTACTGTGGTAGATGAATATACTGGAGACTCCTGTCCCAGGCCCAGAGATTTGCCAGAACCCCTGGGGCAGAGTGGAGAGGGTGGGGATGAACTGGACAGGTCCCTCAGGGAGATTCAGGCAGCTCAACGAGGAACTGGAGGAAGGCACTGCAAGAGACAAAGGCAGCGAGGTGGGATCTTGCATAGCACCTGTGTTTGTAATTCTGCTTTTGCTTATTTGATTAATGTCTGACTCCCCTAAAGGGCCCTAATTTCCCTAAGAGCAGCAGATGTGTCTATCCTGCCTTGCTGGCTTTCTTAGCACCTAGCAGAGCAGGTGGCACAGAGAAGGGGCTCCATGAAAAGCTGATGAATGAATGAGGCTTGCAGGTGAATGTCCTAATCGGTGGAGATTCCCTCCTAAGCGTCACATGGATGTGCTTCCTTCCAAGGCGTGTTCTCTGGTAGGGACTGAGCTGATGGGGGCCCCAAGAATAAAACTGGCTGGGACAGAGGTGAGTGACACTGATAGGGTCGGGGAGGAGGGAGATTCAGTTCCTGGCAGTCTTAGTGTCAACTCCTCAGCCACCTCCCAAGGGAGAGAAAGCCCGCCCTCTCCAAGTCCCCCTAACATACTGGGCATCTGGTAGGTTTCTTCCAGATGAGTCTGGCCGGAGGCTGGCTCCTGGTTGAACAGAGCAGGCGGTAGCAGGCAGGGCAGGGTGGAGGAGTCGCTCACTGGCCCCACCAGAAAACTGCCAGTCACTACAGCGGGGGGCTCAGCTGTGAGAAAGGGGGCTGTGTTAGAGGCTGGTGCTTGGAGGGGACCTTCCTGGGAATGGGGAGGGCTCCAGAATGGCATGGATCTCTCTCCTGGCAGAGGAAATGCTTGTCCTTTTCTCAGCCCTGGCTGCAGCTGTGTTGATCAGCAACTGCTCTGTGCCAGGCAGCCCCCTAGTCCTCTCCTTGTGACGGCCCTGAGAGCTTTGCTGAGCAGGACCCTAGGGCCTCCACGCCAAGAGCTGCGGCGTAAGAGAACTTTGAACAGGCTGTTAGCTCCAGGCCCCTACCACCTCCCACACACAGCTGTGAGCCCCTCAGGGGACCCTAAGAGGCCCCAAGCTCTCAGACTCTGCCCAAAGAAGGGCAGGGGCTGCACCATCCCCATCAAACTTGGGCCAGGAGCTCAATCTCTTCCACTTTTTCTTTTTGTTTTTTTTTTGAGATGGAGTCTCACTCTGTCACTCCGGCTGAAGTGCAGTGGTGCAATCTCGGCTCACTGCAACCTCCACCTCCCAGGTTCAAGCGATCCTCCCACCTCAGCCTCCCAAGCAGCTGGAACTACAGACGCACACCACCACACCCAACTAATTTTTGTATTTTTAGTAGAGATGGGGTTTTGCCATGTTGGGCAGGCTGGTCTCGAACTGATGACCTTGTGATCTACCTGCCTCAGCATCCCAAGTGTTGGGATTACAGGTGTGAGCCAGCGCACCTGGCCCCGATTTCTTCCATGTAATAGGAAGATCTAAGATGGGAGGGATTTGTCTCCCTCATCAGATTAGGAACTACTTGACAACAGGGAGCACTTCACCATCCTGGGGTCCAGTTTATGTAAGCACCTAAGAAGACCCCAGCTTCCCCGCCAAGATATCCACTACCTCTCAACCCCAGCCCATCTGCCCTGCTCACCTGGCTTCCAGTGCTTCAGGTCTGCAGGAAGCTCCTCTGGGAAGGCTGCAGAGAGAACACGTGGTCAGCTGCCCCAGGGAGAGGGCGTCCCAAGCCAGGAGGGGCTCAGGACCCCAGCAGGCCATATGGCCTTAACTTCAAGGCTGGGAAGTGGTCTTGGGGGTCCCTTTACCTCCCCTTCCTCTAGCCATTCCAACCCCGGCTCCTTGGCTTGAGCCTAAACCCTATCTCAAAGCACCGCAGACAGTGCAGCAGCAGAAGAGGCTGAGCCACAAAGAAGACGGAACGTGGGTTTGAGCTGAAAAACGAAAGAAAGCAGCCTGCTTTTGAATCCCGTCCCAGCTGTGTGCCTTTGCAGTACAGCTTCTCTTAACCTTTGCTCTCACATCTATGAAATGGGGGTAGTGGTTCCCGCATGGCAGGTGTAAGTCAGAAATCAGTGAGTGAGTAACAAGCACTCACATCAACAGATTAGAAACCCATGTGTCCCTTAGCGAGGAGTTGCTTGAACAAATGATGGTTTACCTAATGAAACACCACCTGGCGTTGAAGGAGAACGGATGCTGAAGTACACAAGGGGAAATGTAAATCTGCAATTTACATTTGAAACGTATGTTGAAATGTACCAAAAATATAATGAATGAATGGGTGGATGGATAGAGGGATACAGAGATGAATAGAGATGTGATAAGATGAATAGAATCCAATATTGTAGAATTAAAGTGGTACCCGGTGGGTATAAGGAAGTACATAGTATAATTTCTTCACCTTTATTGTATCTTGAAAACTTTTTTTTTTTTTTTTTGAGACAGAGTCTAGCTCTGTTGCTCATGTTGGAATGCAGTGGTGCAAGCTCCGCCTCCCAGATTCAATAGATTCTCCTGCCTCAGTCTCCTAAGTAGCCGGGATTATAGACGTTCACCACCATGCCTGGCTAATTTTTGTATTTTTAGTAGAGATGGGGTTTGGCCATGTTGGCCAGGCTGGTCTCAAACTCTTGACCTCAGGTGATCCGCCTGCCTCAGCCTCTCAAAGTGCTGGGATTACAGATGTGAACCACCATACCCAGCCAGAAACTTTCATAAAAAAATCTTGGGGGAAAATATTTATCAAATGAAAACATAAAGAAGAAAAACAGAAAGAAAGAAAATAAATAAAGAAGGTGCTGGAGATGGGACCATGTCTTCTCCCTCAATAATGTGGAACACAACCTCCCAGACACGGGAAATGGAGAAAGCAAAGTGCAGAGTAGTGTAAGTCAAACAAAGGAGCTGGCTTTCCTTCTGACAGGGCAAAAGGCAAGTTGGTCACATACATAGGAGCAAAACCGAGGGACTATGGAACAGGAGTGGGAGGGAGATTTTTTTCTTTCACTGAATATTCTTTTTTTTGTTATCTGAGATGGAGTTTCACTTTGTCACCCAGTCTGAGGAGCAGTGGTGTGATCTTAGCTCACTGCAACCTCTGCCTCCCAGGTTCAGGTGGTTCTCCTGCCTCAGCCTCCTGAGTAGCTGGGATTACAGGTGCGCGCCACCACACCTGGCTCATTTTTGTATTTTTTTGGTAGAGATGGGGTTTCACCATGTTGGCCAGACTGGTCTTGAACTCCTGACTTCAAGTGATCCACCCCCTGCTCGGCCTTCCAAAATGCTGGGATTACAGGTGTGAGCCACCATGCCCAGCCTTCACTGAATATTCTTTTCACTTTTAAAATTCTTATACCCTGTGTGCAATTCACCTGTTTAAAAAATAAACAAATAGATACAGGGCTTACACCCATAATAAGTACTCAGTTAACTGTTATGCCCATTTTACAGACGTTTTCATTCACCAGGTATCTGTTGAGGTGCTGCTGTATACCAGGAACTGCACTAGATGCTGGGGAAGGAGTCATGAGCAAGAAAGATGAGGTCCCTGTCCTCACAGTGGGAGAACAGGCATAAAATATGTCCAGATGGTAATGAGTACTAAGCTGCCAGGAAAGACACACACAAGGTGGGAATGACTGAGCTAATCTACATGGAAGGATGGTCAGAGAAGGCTTCCAGGAGGAGGTGACAGTTTAGCCAAGACCAGAAAGTTTCAAAGGAGCCAGCCATGGGAAGAACTGGGGGGCGGGGCGGGGGGTGAATTCCCGGTAGAGACTACAGCAAATGCCAAGGGCCCGAGGCTCGAAAGGGCACATGGGTTACAGGAGTGGAAAGAAGCCAGTGGTGGCTGACGGTGTGGTAGCTCAGAGTGGGTTTGGAGAGGCAGAAAGCGCCATGCAGGCCTTGTGGCATGTATTTTGTAGCCATTGGAGGGTTATCAGTGCCATGAAATGATCAGATTTACATTTTAAAGCTCCTGTTGGCTTTTTTTTTTTGAGACAAAGTCTCACTCTTGTCCACAGGCTGGAGTGCAATGATGTGATCTCGGCTCACTGCACCCTCCGCCTCCCAGGTTTAAGTGATTCTCCTGCCGGAGCCTCCTGAGTACCTGGGACTATAGGCATGTGCCACCACGGCCGCCTAATTTGGTATTTTTAGTAGAGCTGGGGTTTCTCCATGTTGGTCAGGCTGGTCTTGAACTCTTGACCTCAGGTGATCCATCTGCCTCAGCCTCCCAAAGTGCTGGGATTACAGGCATGAGCCACAGCACCCAGCCCCTCCTGTTGGCTTTTAAAGGGGCTCCCAAACAGACAGGACTTAGAGAGGGGAACCACAGCAGGCTTTGGAGTCAAGGAAAGGCCAGGTCTCAAGCAAGGCTAGATTGGATCAGGGAGGGGCTCACTCACGTCTTTTCTGACTTTTTTTCTGCCCAACTTCTGCCGGCGTCTCCATACTCTCACTGACTTCATCTGGTCCTATGTGCTCTACTTTGAGAAAAACCAGAGACCAACTTGCACCATCAATGGAAGCCCAAGGTGAGCCTCCGTTGTCTCTACCTTGGGGAGAGGGATATGGCTGCCCATCGATGAATGGCCATCAGGTATAAAGGCACCCCCCAAGGAACAAGGCAGGAAATTCAGGCTGAGCCAAGACCTTCCCACCCCCCAACAAACGTACTGAAAATGTCTTTGTTTGGGTCCTCCAGCTGGGAGTCCTGGAACACATACTGGTCCAGTTCCGCTGCCCAGACAAGGAAAAGCGCAGTCAACCAACAAGATCTCACTGAAGGCCTACTGTGTGCCAGGCCCTGGGTTGGGGACCCTCTGGGCCTGGCACACAGTGGGGGCTC
The DNA here is from genome assembly GCF_030222135.1 of Aotus nancymaae. NCBI lineage: Eukaryota > Metazoa > Chordata > Mammalia > Primates > Aotidae > Aotus > Aotus nancymaae. The sequence goes on from NW_026988463.1 coordinate 15,626,564, forward strand.
AAGAAATGTTTGTTGAATGAATGAATGATCAAACAAATGAATGAACCCTGATGCTTCAGGGGTTCTTAATCCAATTGAAAGAGTGAAGTATGTATCCATGAAACTTATCCACTGTTACAAAGAAGAGCAAAGCAGAGTGGTAGAGTTGCCGTGGGATTTGAGTTCAAATTCCATCTCTACTCTCCACTAGCCCTACTGGCTGCGCAATCCTGGGCTAGTTACTTAAGCACTCTGGGCCCCCATTTCCTCATCTGTGTAAGGCGAATAAATAATGCCTACTACCCATGACGAATAGGGGTTCTGCATCTAGAGCATCCACTACAGTAGCTGGTATACAGTAGGCACTCAGTAAATAGTGCTAACTATATAAAGGTGTTCATGGCTTTGAGCTCTTGGAATACAGGCATCATGACATGAGGTAAGAGAAAAAAGTGTATAGTGGGATGGGGCAATCAGGGAAGGCTTCCTGGAGGAAAGGATCCTGGAGCCAGACCTTGAAAGATGGGGCAGAGTCTGGGAGAAGGAGAATGTGGATAGCTTTCTGGGTCATAGTGACAGAGTGAGGAAAGATGTTCAGAGTATGTTTAGAAAACCCTCAGAGACAGGTGATGGCAGTAGAAGTTTCATGTTAGGGAAAGTTAGGACTTGGTTTTATAAGCAATGGGGAGCCATAGAAGGCTTCTGAGCTGAGGAATGGAATGATGGCCATAATGAAGGTGATGAAAACTAAGATGATGATAATGATGGCGTGATAATGATGATGGTGGTTGTGGGGTAGCATCTAACATCTACTGAATGCTTACTCTGTGCAAATTCCTTTTCTAAATGCTTTACACATTGTAACTTATTCAGTCTTACAACCATCCCATGACGGTGGATGTGATTTATTATCTCCCGCTTACACATTTGGAAGCTAAGTTCGTATTTCTGGATGCTGCAAAAGAATACTTTCCCAGGCCTGGGCTTCACCTCCTAGAAGCAGAGAGAACACCCATAGACTAGAGGAGCAGACTTGGGTGATGCTGCCTGTTATGGTTTGAATGTTTGTCTTCTCCAAAACTCATGTATAAGTGTAATCTCCTATGTGGTAGCATTGAGAGGTGGGGCCTTTAAGAAGTGATTGGGGCTCTTCGCTCATGAATGGGTTAATCTCTTCATGAATTAGTGGATAAAGAAGTTAATAAATTAATGGGTTGTCATGGGAGTAAGACTAGTGGTTTTATGAGAAGAGGAAGAGAGATTCTCACACTGAAACCTCTTGCCTCGTGATACCCTGCACTGCCTTGGGACTCTGCAGAGAGTCCCCATCAGCAAGAAGGCCCTCACCAGATGCCGCCCCTAACTCTGGCCTTTTCAGCCTCCAGAACCATTAAGAAATAATTGTTTTCTTTATAAATCACTCAGTATCAGTATGTTGTTCTAAGCAACAGAAAGGGGACTGTCTCATCTACTTGCTTAGGTAGCTTCCACTGCCTATGGAGATGCCCCTAAGAAAAAAACAAAAACCCAAATCCTAAGACATGCCCAAATCCTTAATGACTGCCTCCATTTGTGAAGAAATGTGACTGTCCTTTGGCCCAATCACTCCTCCTTCTCCCACATAAATTCCCAGAAAGGGAAGGAAGCAGTCAGGCTCTCAGTTCTGTAATTTCGGAAACATGAACAATTACCAGTTCCCTTCATTTTCTTCATTTGTATGAAGTTCAGTAAACTGTGCCCTGGAGAAAAATTAGCCGCATTTGCATCGAGCACAGGACTGCTGAATGATGCAGCTCCTGGGTTGCCAGGAAGAGCACCAGTAAGAACCATTTTGCAGGTTGTTCACTGCGCAAGGGTGCCCTAGTCAACAGGGAAAATGGGGGCAGGAATCCAGCTTGCACTTTGCTAGCCAAGCAGTTACTTCCTGGTAGGGACTGCATCCTCCAGGAAAGGGGCATGATTTTCTAATTCAACAGAGGCTCTGTATGTGATGGTGGTGATGTTGGTGGGAAGGGATTCTCTATCCCATTTCCCTTCCCCAGAAAACAAACCAGTAACAGCAACACCACCACCACCTCCCCAAGAGTTCTGCCCTTGTCTGAAAGCTGCACATTAGCTTCTCTGCTTAAGCCTTAGCAAACCTTCCAACCTCAGACACTTTCTTTTTTTGTAGTTAAAAATGGAGATTTTGAAATGAGAAAGATCTAGGTTAGAATTTCAGATCTGCACATTACTCTCTCTGATGCAACCTTGGTTAGGTTGTTTCACCTCTCTAAACCTCAATTTCCTCATTTGTAAAAGACAGAAACTAATAATATGCATTTCGTTTGTTGTTGTAAGGATTCCAGATGATAATGATGATAATGTATGGACAGTAATGAACATACTATGAGTATCCAGTAAATGCTAGTTATTACAAATACTAGAGTAGCTTGGCTAAGGAGGTGGGAGGAAAAGGGAAAGAGGTGTATGGTGTGGGCTTTGTAGAAAGGATGGACAGAAGAGCAAGAAACAGAAATGGGCATAGAAATGGAGGTGGAGAATATACACATGAGATTTTGTTTGCCTGGTGGTCCTTAGTGAAGGGGCCTATTTCCCCCACTGGCCTGCATCTCCCGCCTCTTCCAGTCGTTACTCTGTATCATTCTTGCCATGCTTTCCATGGGAGGTGCTTGCCGTGGCTCATCATGAATGGGTGAGATTGACGAGTGATAGCAAAGAACCCTTTCCCTTGACTTTCTTTTCTGGGCTCACGTTTCCTCACCGATACTGGCGTAAGTCTCCCTGGTCTCTTCATCCCCTTCGTAATGCAACAGCCTGCTGAACTGGTCACAGTTGATGGTGTCCGTGTCAGGTTCTGGGAGGAAAAGTCCCTTGGATGAAGCAGGAAATTTCTGGAAAGAGGGCTGGTGGGGAAGGAGGGAGAGGCAGGGTAGGGCTGGCAGATCAACCTCATCTTCAGCAAGCGGTCCACAGACGCGAGAGCTGTCCTTGGTGCTGACGGGAGCACAGGGGCAGGAACTTCCCCTGATTGCCATCTCTACAGCAAGCTGAGGGGTGGGGAATACAGGGAGAGGCCAGAGGGAAGAGGGCCCACCTGAGTGAAGCTCAGTCTCTTCTTCTCCAGCCAGGTCCATTGGGTCATGTAAGTGGTAGAGGTGCAGGGGGTCAGCATTGCTGTTGAGAAGTTCCAGGTAGCTGCTGCCTTCTAGGGGTCCCAACTCCATGGTGGCACACTGTGTGCTGCCTGGGAGGGAAGACACGCTCAGTCACCTCCCAGGGTGTTGGAAAGAGGCAGAAGATTGACACCTACAACAACTCCCAGCTGGTGAGGGCTGGGGATGCAAGGAGCGAATAAAAGTGCTCATTTAGCACTTCTTACATGCTCAGGGTGGTAGATAGAGGAAGCCACATTCCCTTCCTCCAAGGAACTTACAACCACATGAGAAGATACCAGGAGGTAGAAAAGGGAACTGGAAAGTGTGGATTCCATCAATCTCACACCAGAGAGTCAGGAGACCTGTCCCACATTTGGCACTGCCATGAATGGTAACAGCTAAGATTTATAAAGCACTTACTATATGCCAGGCATGAGCTGGCACATTTAATCCTCATATCAGCAACCATGTAAGGAAGGTACTATTGTTATCCTCACTTTGCATATGAGAAAACAGAGACTCAGAGAGGTGAAGTGATTTATGTAAGGAAACCCATGTCCAACTGGAACCAGGATTTGAACCCAGACAGTCCAGCTAAAGGCCCTGCATTTAACTGCAGTGCTCTACTGCCTTGGGTGGCCTTGAGTAAGTCTCTTTTCTGTGCCTCAGTTTCCTAACATGTAAACTGAAGGAGTCTGAGTAGATTCTAAGATTTCCTCATCATCATTTGTTGAAGGGAGTATTAAATACTTTTGATGCTATTTCATTTAATCTTTAAACAATCCCAGATGTAGATACCTCAAATATCCTGACATGATCATTACACATTCTATGCATGTAATAAATACTCACGTGCTCCCCATAAATATGTATAATATTATGTATTAATAAAACAAAAGAAAACAAAAACCCCAGATATATCTACACAAAAACATGTACGTGAAAACTCATAATAACCAAAATATGAAAACAACCCAAATATCTATCAAAAAAATAAATGGATAAACAAAATATTGCTTATTTATGCAATAAAATATTCCACCACTAAAGGGAGAAAGCATTGATACATGCTACAATGTGGATGAACCTTAAAAAATGCCAACTGAAGAAGCCAGACACAAAGGGTCACATATTGTATGATTCTCTTTGAAATGTCCAGAATTGGCAAATCCATAGAGACAGAAAGTAGAAGGGGCGGGGCATGGTGGCTCATGCCTGAAATCCCAGCACTTTGGGAGGCTGAGACAGTGAGTCCAGGTGTTCAAGACCAGCCTGGGCAACATAGCAAGATCCTATCTCTATTATTATTATTTTTAAAAAAGGAAGCATATTAGTGGTTGCCTAGGGCATGGCAGAGAGCAGTTTTAGAAGAAAACGGGGAACAACTGCTGATGAGCATGGAGTTTCTTTGGGGGGTGATGAAATGTTCTAAAATTGACTGTGAGTGTGGGAGATGGTCGCACAACTCTGAATATTTCAAAAAGACCATTGAACTGCATTTTTCTTTTTGAGACGGAGTCTCTGTTACCCAGGCTGAAGTGCAGTGGTGTGATCTTGGCTCACTGCAACCTCCGCCTCCTGGGTTCAAGCGATTCTCTTGCCTCAGCCTCCTGAGTAGCTGGGATTACAGGTGCCCACCACCATGCCCAGCTAATTTTTGTATTTTTAGTAGAAATGGGGTTTTGCCATGTTGGCCAGGCTGGTCTTGAACTCCTGACCTCAGGTGATCCTCCCATTTCAGCACTCCCAAAGTGCTGGGATTACAGATGTGAGCCACTGCACCCAGGCCCTTAATTCTATCTGCAAGGACCCTTTTTCCAAATAAAGTCACACTGACAGGTTCCAGGGATTTGATATGGACATATCTTTTGGGGGGCCCACCTTTCAACACACCACACATGGCATGCAGATGAAGGCCGGAAGGAAACAAAGGGAGCTTCCTGGAGGAGGTAAGAGGAGAGCTGGCCCTGAAGCTGGAGGACCTGAGAGAGCCGCTACTGCCCTATCCTGGGCCCAGAAGGAATGAATTGAAGGTTAAGATCATGAGAAAACACACATGCAACTTGTCACCCCATTCCAGAGACTCCTTTTCCTTTTCATTTTTGTTTTTTGTTTTGTTTTGTTTTTTTGAGACAGAGTCTCACTCTGTCACCCAGGCTGGAGTGCAGTGGTGCAATCACGGCTCACTGCAACCTCCATCTCCCAAGTTCAAGCGATTCTCCTGCCTCCACCTCCCGAGTAGCTGGGATTACAGGCGCCCGCCACCATGCCCGGCCCAGAGACTCATTTTCTCGCACTTATCCACAGCTCTCACTGCTGATCGAGGGGCTCAGCACAGACCCTGAAGGTCACAGAGCATGATCTTTCCAGTCCAACCTGGGGCACTGACAGGGGCTGCTTGTTCATGATGGCTGAGTAGGGGCTGCAGGAACACAAACATAACCGGCTTGCAGCGAGATCCCAGCCATCCGTGACTGGAGGAAGCAGAACTGAAAGATGGGGCCACCACCCTTTTCCTGAAGCAGCGCCAAGGCTGCGAGGTGGGGGGTGGGGTGGGACGCTCCACCCTCCCAGCACCTTGTTCTGGGACACGGGCACACAACTGACTGTTCTCTCAGAGCAGTGAGAGAAGACTCCCTTGCCCCCACTCCTGCCTGCTGCCCGCCTCCCATTCCACCTGTGGTCTTTATGGAGAACCTACATGGCAGCAATCTGCCTCCTCTTTGAGGGAGTGTGATCTCCTGACAAGAACTCCAGACTGACCCTAGCAACTCTGTGAATGAGTTGTGTGACTTCGGACTTTGGGCAAGTTACCCTAACTCAGTTTTCTGACAGGGCATCAGGTCTGCCAGGGACCTTTAAGCTTGATCTCTTTCCTTCACTGTACTGATGACAAGACTGAGACCCTGGGAAGGGCATGACTTCCACAAGACCCCATGGCCTGTCGGTGGCTGACCTTGCACCTGCTCTCCCCTGCCCCTCTCACAAGACTCCCAGGCTGGTGCTCTTTCCTCCCAATCAAAATGTACCCAATAAAATGATCCCCCTTGCCCTATCTAGGCCCAAGCATAGAGACACAGGCCACAGATGGGGCATGGTGGGAGGGACTGCAGGGAGGAGCCTGGAGACATTTAGCCCACCCTCACTTATTGACAATCTCTTCTTCAAGCTCTAAATGACATTGCTGTGTGATTAAGCCTGCAGTCAGAGAAATACATTGAAAAGGGAAAGAAGGCAAGTGTAGTGAGCTTCAGGATGAAATTGACCAACTCTGAGACTACCCTTACCTACCAACACACTGCAACGTGGGCAAGTTCATTTTTTAAAACCACTTGGAGCCTCAGTTTCCTCATCTGTAAAATGGGAATAATGATAATTGACAACTCATAAGAATTAAGGGAGTTAAGCCGCACGGAGCCCTTAGAAAGGGGACTGGCGATCAGTAAGCGCTGAATGAAGAGTAGCTTAAGGCAGCACAAAACTTTGGCATGGTGAGGACAATATCTGTGATGGCCATCATTATTATTAGTTCACTTACTACCTCTGTGAGAGTGACAAAGGGACCCTTTCCCTTCCATTTTCTCCTAGGTCAAACTTTGTGAAACCAGGCTTTCTGTTGTTTTGCATAAGGGGACCCACAGACTCCATAGGAAGAAGAAAGCCCTCCGCAGGCTGGGCATGGTGGCTCACATCTGTAGAAACTCCAGCACTTTGGGAGTCCGAGGCAGGAGAATCACTTGAGTCCAGGAATTTGAGACCAGCCTGGGCAACATGGCAAAACCCTATCTCTACAAATAACGTAAAAATTAGCCGGCTGTGGTGGCACGTGCCTGTAATTCCAGTTACTTGGGAGACTTAGGTGGAAGGATCGCTTGAGCCCAGGAGGTCGAGGCTGCACTCCAGCCTGGGTGATAGAGCCAGACTGTGTCAAAAAAACAAAAAAACAAAAACCACAGCATACACCACAGCCGGCAGGACAGCTTGGATGATCTGGCCACACACCCCATCACCACCACAGAGAAGTTGCCTGGGCAGAAAGTCACCAGAGGGCCTAAGATCTGTGTCACTGGCTCAACCTGGACAAGAGGAAACCCACTCCTGGAAGTCCCCAGTATGCATTTCGGCGCCCCTCTTCCTGCTTCCTTAAGACTGAAGGAAGTACTTCCTGTACCTTCAGTACTTCCTCTTGGGTGAGCAGGGATTTGCAGCTCGCAATGGACTTCTGCCTCTCTCCCAATCTGAGTTCCCACAGAGCTCTGAGGAGAAGGCAGGATAGAGTGTTATGCCCACTTCACCTTGGAGGAGGTTCACACACTGCAGTGAAATGGCTTGTTCAAGGTCACATGGTTTAGGAGCTTGAGTCTGAATCCTGGCTGTGATGTCTTAGCCAAGTCACTTGACCTCTCTGAACATCAGTTTCCCCAACATTAGATCTGGAGAATGAAGATTGCCTTGCAGCTCAACACTTTGGGAGGCTGAGGCAGGGGGATCACTTGAGGTCAGGAGATCAACACCAGCTTGGGCAACATGGTGAAATCCCATCTCTACTAAAAATACAAAAATTAGCTGGGCATGGTGGTACGCTCCTGTAATCCCAGCAACTTGGGAGGCTGAGGTAGGAGAATCGCTTGAACCTGGGAGGCAGAGGCTGCAGTGAGCCAAGATCATGCCACTGCACTCCAGCCTGGGTGACAGAATGAGACACCATCTCAAACAAACAAACAAACAAACAAACAAACAAACAAACAAAACGATTGCCCTACAGGATCATCCGAAGGCCAAGGGAACTTCTGTGTGGCATGCCAGCTACGTAAGAAGCCCACAGTCAAAGGAAGCTCATTACATTAGGGGGTGTCAAAGCTAAGACTCAGGCCCGAGACTCTAGGTTTCCCCACAACACCATAGCTGCCTCCCAGCCACACCAAGATCTACTTGGATCTTGGTCTGGGACCTCCCTCTATCCCCAGAGCCAAGTTTCCTATGCCTACAGATGCTTAGGAGGTGCTTCAAAGGCCCCTTCACTGCACTCTTTCTCCAACCCGCAATACCAGAGGAGGGCAGAGGAAAAAGATGGCCCTGATCATCCTATAGCAAGAGAGAGAGAGGGCTCTCTCTCCTACTCCCCAGCCCATGGAGGGCAGGGACTGCATCCCTCTAGCTTACCTCCTCCCAGCTCTCAGCATGTTTCTGCACACGGCAGGCTCTCTCCATCCCCGGCAAGGTTACTGAACTAGAATTCACAGTGCCCAGCAAGTGCCGGGCAGCAAATGATGTGACTTACAGACATTACCCCATTTGGTCTAACTTACACATCAGCTATTTGTATTCCTATTTTTTTCAGACGAAGAGACAGGCTCAGAGAGATGAGTGAGCTGAGATTTGAACCGAACTACCCGTCTCCAAAGCCTCAGCCCACTTGATAGCCTTTTTGAATTGCTCTTGGTCCCCTCCGCCACCCGGGGGAGGTGCCCTCACTCAGGGAGGGAACGTGTAGTGGCAAGACAATTTCTCCTTTTGAGCAGCCATCTGGGGGCAGGGCAGAGGTGCGGTCTGTGTCTTTTTGGTAAACGAGAAGTATTTTTAGAAGATCCTCTTTGAAACTGTGTTTCCTCTGGGGCCACCACCTTCCACGTCTAACTTGAGAAAATGTTCCTCATCTTTTGGCCACTGAAAGTCCTCTTTGGGTTCGTTTTCATCCCCACTTCACACTGCATGCAGGACTTGAAAGACTAAGTATTAATACTAAACAGGTATCTGACATGACAATTCATTTCTCTCTCCCCCGAGGAAAATCAGAGTTGCCAGAGTGTTCTAACTCGGACCGAAGCGACCTGAAATCAGTAGATGCAGCTCCTCTGTGTGCCGCATGATATTCCATCGTGGCTGGTGGGAAATGATGGGGAGCTCTGATGGTGAGCTTTGGGGTGAAATTTGCCGACTTTGAGCCTACCCCTACCAAACAACACACTACAATCTGAGCAAGTTCTTTTTTTTTTTTTTTTTGAGACAGAGTCTCGCTCTGTCACCGAGGCTGGAGTACAATGGTGCAATCTCAGCTCACTGCAAACTCCACCTCCCATGTTCAAGCAATTCTCCTGCCTCAGCCTCCCAAGTAGCTGGGATTACAGGTGCCCACCACTGCACCCGGCTAATTTTTGTATTTTTATAGAGATGGGATTCTGCCATGTTGTCCAGGCTGATCTTGAACTCCTGACCTCAGGTGATCCCCCACCTTGGCCTCTCAAAGTACTGGGATTACCGGCGTGAGCCACCGCGCCCGGCCACAAGTTCATTTCTTAAACCACTTGGAGCCTCAGTTTCCTCATCTGTAAAATGGGAATAATGACAATTGGCAACTCATAAGGATTAGGGGAGTTAAGTCGAATGGAGCCCTTAGAAAAGGGACTGGTGATCAGTAAGTGCTGAACAACGAGTAGCTTACAGCAGCACAAAACTTCTACATGGTGAGGACAAAATGTGTGGTGGCCATCATTATTATTAGTTGCCTCTTACGTCTGTGAGAGTGACAAGGGAAGAGTTCTTCATGTCTGGGGCCATGCTGGATACCTTGCATTTACTATTCTCTTTCAACTGCTAATGGCAACTCTGGGAGATTGGTATGATTATACCCATTTTACAGATGCAGCCACTGAGATCACATCCAGTTCATTAAATGCTTTCTTCCCAGAAGAGGGGAGTCTATCTTTGAGGGTGTAAGGAGTCACTGCAAGGGAGAAGGAGGCTCTTTTGCTACCCCTAAAAGCCTCCAGGACTGCTCTGAACTATGATTAAAGATCATGAGAAGGAGGCCAGCGGGTAGAAGCTCATGCCTGTAATCCCAGGACTTTGGGAGGCCGAGGTGGGCAGATTACTTGAGGTCAGGAGCTCAAGACCAGCCTGCCAATATGGTGAAACCTCATCTCTACAAAAATACAAAAATTAGCCGGGCATGGTGGTGGGTGACTGTAATCCCAGCTACTCAGGAGGCTGAGGCAGGAAAATTGCTTGAACCTGGGAGGCGGAGGATGCAGTGAGCCAAGATCACGCCACTGCACTCCAATCTGGGTGACAGAGCGAGACTCTGTCTCAAAAAAAAAAAAAAAAAAAGAGAAGGCATATTTCCCTAGCCTTGACCATGAACTTCTCCGCCTGAGGAGTAATTGGAAGACCTCTGAACTGTATGCCTGGAGACACAGTTTGAGTTTCTGCCCTGCCTTTGATCCTGAGTACATTTAACCTTAGCCCTCTGATCTTCCGTTTCAGTGAGTGTGGGAGCCCCTTCAGTTGGGTCGTTTTGAGATTCTGATTCCTCGTTGCCTGGCAGTTTTCTCCTTTGCCTTTCCCCCGACCATACCATCCTGTTCTCCAACCTCATGACAAGCTGCTTCTGGGGGCCAGATGGTGGTGGGAAGCCAGGAGCCTAGGAATGCCTATCTACCATGACCAGACCCCAAACAGCTTCTTTGCAGGGGTAATAGTTCAAATGAGTTCCCCTTTTCCTCGTGCACCCTGTAGTCCTCCAGATAAACTCTAAGAAACATGTCTCACTTTTCCCCCGTAAAGCTGTAAAACAATGATTTGCTGAGCACCCCATAAGAAAGTCACCGAGCTCAGTTCCTTAGGGGCGTCAAAGAAGTTTACCATACAGTCCCTGCCAAGAGGCTTGCAACGTAGACCCAGATGACATTTTAGGGGAGAGATACTATACTATAATACTGTCACCTTTCCATCTGATCTGGCACAAGAGCTGGGAAGGCGCACCCAACACCCCAGATGCTGCAACCTCAGTGCTTCCAGATCCTTCTCTGTGTGGAACTGGCCTGTTTGGGTACCCAGGGCCAGTCCCCTCCAAGACCCTCTGTAGAAGAGGACCTCCCTGTGCACCTCAATTCCACTGCAGAACAGGACAGAATTGAATCCTGCCTCCCCCTGCCCAATCACCCCTCCCTCCCAAGCTATCATCTTTCCAGCAGGTCAGATCTAGAGGGGACCTGCCAGGAGGCTTCAAGCCAAGGGTGGTGGCTCACACCTGTAATCCCAGCACTTTGGGAGGCTAAGGCAGGCGGATCACCTGAGGTCAGGAGTTCGAGACCAGCCTGGCCAACACAGTGAAACCCTATCTCTACTAAAAATACCAAAATCAGCTGGTGTGGTGACATGTGCCTGTAATCCCAGCTACATGGGAGGTTGAAGCAGGAGAATCACTTGAACCTGGGAGGTGGAGGTTGCAGTGAGTCAAGATCAAGTGTAGCCTGGGTGACAGAGTGAGACTCCATCTCAATAGAAACTGGATGAGCTCTATAAGAGCTCCAGATCTTCCACATGAGCAAAGTGACACATACACACCTTAAAAAGCAACACATGGCTGGGATTGCAGGTGTGTGCCACCATGCCAAGCTAATTTTTGTTTTTAGTAGAGACGAGGTTTTGCCATGTTGGCCAGGGTGGTCTTGAACTCCTGACCTCAGGTGATCCATCTGCCTTGGCCTCCCAAACTTCTGGGATTACAAGTATGAGCCACGGCACCCAGTGGAAAACATGTTTTCTTAGAGCACACGCAAACAGAAGAATACACCTGAAATGCATTAGAATGGGTACCCAGAACGGGAAGTAGGGACACTAATGAAGAGCAATCCCTCAGGTGAACCAAAGATCATAGTGTACTATGAACTGGGGTAAGCTATGCAGTTAATCCAAGGTTTAAAGGCCCAAGAGTTGAAAAGAAAAGAAACAGGAGGGTTCATGGAGTGGCGTCGGTACCTCTGTGACTCACCAACCACAGGGCCTGCACAGAGCCTGGAACCTAAAAATGCTCACAAAGAAAAAAACCTCTGCTCTTGCCACCCTATAGGCTGTCTGGGGATGGCTTGACTTGTGCCCAAGAGCCCACAGTCCTGGGGGAGAGATAAGAACACGCTGGACATGAGCAGGATGGGGGAGGAGATGGATGTAGAGGTGGAAGCCCCTCGCTCTCCAGCCTGCTGTTGGCCAACCAAGTGTAGGTATCCCAGGAAAATGAGACAGAGAGAGGACTTAGAGAAACGACTGGTCTCACTCAAGACTTTCACTTCTGGGAGTGGCACGAGGAGGTCATAGGAGACGGAGAGGAAACTGAGGCATGTAGCAACACTCCGGGGCTTATGGGCCTGGAAAAGATGCAGGATCTGATCATTTGTCCTCAAGGCAGGGAGACTGGAAGACATGTGTGCATGTGTGTACATGCGTGTGTGGGCATGTATATGTGTGTAATGGGGGCAGGAGGTCAGATGAGCTTCATGTCAGGAGAGGTCTGGAAATACTGCTATTGGTTGGGTCTGAATCCCCTCTCTGACCTGCAGGCTTCTCACATGTGCTACAGGGGCTTGGCTTCAAAATCAAAAGTTGAATCTGGTCAGTAGGCCTACTTGTTTTGGTTCCTAAGCCAATATGTGTGTGTGTGTGAATTACCACCACACACAATTGTTACCAGAGACCCCACTACTCCCTATTGTCCTTTGCCTGGACACATTTCACATCATTATGTCCCCTTTGGCACTTGGATTCGTTACCCTTGGAGGGGTTTGGAGGCCCTCGCGGGTCCCTTCTAGCTCTGACCTGCTGCAAAGATGATGGCTTGGGAGGGATGGGTGATTGGGGCAGCAAGAAGCAGGATTCAATTCTGTCCTGTTCTGCAATGGAATTGTGGTGCACAGGAGGGTCTTGTTCTACAGAGGGTTTTGGAGGGGGCTGGCCCTGGGTTCCCAAACAGGCCAGTTCCACACAGAGAAGGAGCAGAAAGCACTGAGGTTGCAGCATCTGGGGTGTTGGGTGCACCTTCCCAGCTCTTGTGCCAGCTCAGATGGAAAGGTGATTAAGAGGTAAGCTGTCTGAGCTCACGCCTGTAATCCCACCACTTTGAGACGCAGAGGCGGGAGAATGACTTGAGACCAGGAGTTTGATACCAGCCTGGGCAACATGATGAAACCCCATCTATTCAGAAATGAAAGAAAAATGAGCTGAATGTGGTAGAATGCCCTTGTAGTCTTGGCTACTTGGGAGGCTGAGGCAGGAAGATGGCTTGAGCTCAGGAGCTTGAAGCTGCAGTGAGCAATGATTGTACCACTGTACTCCAGCCTGAGCAACAGAGTGAGACCCTGTCTCATAAATGAATGAATAAATGGATGGATGAATGAATGAATGGTAAGCTCTCTGGGAATTGCAGGATGCAAAGAGCGGCTCCCCACTAACACTGACACTTGCCTGCTGCTCCTCTTTGTCGTCCGGATTCCAGTGCCCTTGAATGGATTTCTATTGCAGCTCCCTGCCCTTTGGGTTTGAACCAACCAGCCTGTGGCAGGACAAAGTAACTTCAGAGCAGGAAAGTTGGAAATAAAAGCAAAATTGGCTCCAGTCCCTGGTCAAAGGGCTTCTCAGCAGTTGGAAGCAGTTTAAAGAAAGAAGGACTGGCTCCGCCATGGAAACAGCTATGTTTACATTAGCCTGGTGGGATGGAAGTGACTCAGAGAGTCATGTGACCTGAGATCTGGGGACTGCTCTGCTTCTGAGAGGCTGTGTGACCCTGGGCAAGCCCGTTCCCCTCTCTGGTCCCCAGGGCCCTCATCTGTTAAATAAGAGGATCACACCAGAGCAGTGTTTTTCAGATGAAATTTCACATGGATCCTAAATTCCTGAGCAGATGAAGATAGAGCACTGTGGTTAAACAGGATTGCCAGAGGCCCCACTACTCCCTATTGCCTTCTGCCTGGACACATTCACATCATTATGGCCTTTTTGTTTCTTGCATTTGACACCCGTGACTTAGAGGCCCTTTTCAGGTCCCTTTTAGCTCTGGAAAATGATGGCTTGGAAGGGATGGGTGACTGGGGCAAGGAGAAGCAGGGCTCAGTTCTGTCCTTGAAATCTCTCTTGCCTAAGCTACACAGCGTACAGTTTAAAAACACAGTTCAGGCTGGGCGTGATGGCTCATGCCTGTAATCCTAGGACTTTGGGAGGCCGAGGTGGGTGGATCAGATTACTTGAGCCCAGGATTTTGAAAGCAACAGGGACATCATGGCAAAACTCCATCTCTACAAAAAATACAAAAATTAGCTGGGCGTGGCGGTGTGCGACTGTAGTCCCAGCTACTCAGGAGGCTGAGGTGGGGGAATCCCTTGAGCCTGGGGAGGTCAAGGCTGCAGTGAGCTGTGATTGTGCCACTTCACTCCAGCCTGCGTGAAAGAGTGAGACCCTGTCTCAAAAATAAATAAATACATGAAAATAATTTTAAACAGTAAACACACAACTCCACCAAGTGAAAGAAGCCAATCTGAAGAGGCTACACACGGTATAACTCCAGCTATTTGTCTGAAAAAGGCAAAATGGACAGGGCAGGGTAGCTTATGCCTGTAATCCCAGCACTTTGGGAGGCTGAGGCGGGCAGATCACCTGAGGTTGGGAGTTTGAGACCAGCCTGACAAACATGGAGAAATACCGTCTCTACTAAAAATACAAAATTATCTAGGCGTAGTGGTGCATGCCTGTGATCGCAGCTACTTGGTAGGTGAGGCAGGAGAATCACATGAACCCGGGAGGTAGAGGTTGCGGTGAGCCAAGATCATGCCATTGCACTCCAGCCTGGGCAACAAGAGCAAAACTCCATCCCCCGCTCCAAAAAAAAAAAAGGCAAAATGATGGAGATAAAAAGGTCAGGGTTTGCCCAGGGTTATGGGGTGGAGAGAGAGAGGGATGAATAGACAGAGCATGGGATTTTTAGGGCAGTGAAATGCATCTATGTGATACTATAATGTCATATACATGACATCATACATCTGTCCAAACCCATAGAATCTACAACACCAAGAGTGAACCCTCATGTAAACAAACCATGGACCGTGGGTGAGAATGATGCATCAATGTAGGTGCACTGGTTATAACAAATGTATTCGTCTGGTGCAGAATGCCGATCACGGGAGAGGCTATGCCTATTGGGGGGCGGGCAGGGGGTGGATGAGGGGTGTGAAGGTCTAGCTTCCTTGTTGTCCCAGCCTGAGTGCTCCCTATGAGATTGGCTGAGACTCTGTTGTGACTGCATTGCGCCCCAACTCCTGCTGCTTCCCAACCCTGCTTTCTTCCCTTTTTCTTCTGGTGTTCCCTCCTGTGAACGTCCCCAATAAACCTCCTATATGCAAATCTCCATCTCCTACCTGGCTTCCCAGGGAATCTGACCTGGGACAACTTACTTCTGTTTTTCCTCCAAGAGGGGCCTGGAAATGCTATAGAACCCCACAAAAGATACCACAGATGCCCCCTCTGAAAGTTCAGGCAAGCCACCTATCTTCTCTGGGTCCTGATTGAGGACATCAACCTCATAGCAACTTGGAAAATCTTTTTTTTCTTTTTGAGATAGAGTCTCACTCTGTCACCTAGGCTGGAGTGCAATGGCGTGGTCTCAGCTCACTGCCACCTCCGCCTCCTGGATTCAAGCGATTCTCCCACCTCAGCCTCCTGAGTAGCTGGGACTACAGGCGCTAACCACCATACCTGGCTAATTTTTGAATTTTTAGTAGAGACCGGGTTTCACTGTGTTGATTAGGCTGGTCTCGAACTCCTGACCTTGTGATCTGCCTGCCTCGGCCTCCCAAAGTGCAGGCGTGAGCCACTGAGCCCAGCTGGAAAATCTTAAAACTCAAATGACACATCATCTCCACCTTGTGCGTTTGCCAGAAAATGGTAAAGTTATTGCGAGTGAGGGGCCTGGTGGTCCCAGGATGAGAAGGAAAAGGAGCTGTATGAGCTGCAGCCAGGAGACCTTCAGTCCCTGT